>NC_140582.1:732753343-735153343 GCF_964204655.1 Triturus cristatus | reverse complement strand
TTCAAAGCACACATACACATAAGCACACCTCCACCTCAACATCCACATGCAGCAAATGACAACAGAAACATAAGGAAAAAGACAGGCACACAACCATTCACCAGGCAGTCGATCCCCTTACCACTGCATCCCATTACATACACCCAGACACCACACCCACGGCACCACATACATCCACAACACACATCAATCCAGACACCACATCTTCAGACACAGCCCCTACACACAAACAGGCAAACACCACTCTACCAGACACAGCCACTACTGACATCACACACCTGGATACCACACCCACACCACCAGCCACAGACACATCACACATTGGCAAGGAGCAGGAACATTCATCATCCAAACGCTCACAGAGACATGCACAAACAACACAAGTGTCCACACTGCAGACTTCAGATCACTCAATCTCCAACATACAAAACCTTGGCTTACCTCCTACCCAACCTATCAAAGAAGTTACAATATTTGCCCTTGACCTCTTCCATGCCACAGATGCTCCCTCTCCTGAAGCCACAAGATCTTCTTCCCACCCCTACCCTACCCTTCCACTTCCATCCCCAAAACACAACCCCCTACTAAACCCCTCCCCACCCCACAAGGCTATAAAAAAGGAAACCCACCAGTCCAGAAACTGACCCACCCCTCCCAAAACCCAAAGGACCTCTTCCCCACCGCACTGCAGATCTTCTAAGGCCAAACAAAAAACTATAAAAACTTCTTCCACCCTTTCTATACCCATCATTACCCTTTATGCTTACCAAATCCCCTTTATGGTGAAACCCAGCCCTCCTAAACCTGAGCCCAGCCCTCCCACAGACCACCCCAAACCCTCCCAATCACAAGCCAAGCCCGCCCAAGGATCAACCCAGCCCTTCTGATCCAAGCCCCAGCCGACCCAAATAACATCATAGAGGTGCATGGACTGCCCACTAGATGCTTTATTCTGGGGAGGTCTCATGGCAGTGCTTTGATAGGCAAGTGAGGTGGCACAGCAGTGTTCTGGACCAAATCCTGGATTTTGGACTGGCCATTGGCCTTTGTTTTTAGATCCCACTATTTATTCCATAGTAAACAACTTGCTTTGTTTAGAACACCTTTGTCCAGCCATTGCTATTCATGCTATTTGTTGTGATTGACTAATTTGGGATGTGTAAAGTTGTGTATGTTTGACCATGATAGCTGATCCATTTGCAGTGGTAAGTATGGTCAGATCTTGGGACAAGTTATGGTGTTACAGAGGACAAGGGGCAATGTTCAATGGATGTATATGCGGGATGAGTTCCAATTGTGGCTGGCGTTTGCATTGGCTGGTGTAGGAAGGTAGGATCCTTCTGTATGATTACCTCCACATTTTGCTTGTTGTGAGTGTGGTTTATGACTAGTCTGACTGGGATCCTTCTAATCAGGACCCCAGTCTCTGTGCCTTTCCCTTAAATTTGACGTGTTGAGTACGTAGGTACACTCAAGATTGGCTACTGGTGTACCCTGATAAGTCCCTAGTATATGGTACTAAGGTACCCAGGGCATAGGTACACCAGGGGTCTCCCATGGACTGAAGCAGGTATTATTCCACCCATGAGAGACAACTCAAATTGTGAATACAGGCCTACCATTGCAGCCAGTGTAAGCTGGTGCTAGCACCACTTACAACAGATATACGTTTCCTTATATCTGAGGTCACTGCACTTCAAATCTATAAGTCACTCCAAAGGCAGGCCTTTCAATCCTGATAGCAGGATGCCGGTTCTAAGTGTGAGGGTCCCCCTGCATGAGCAAGACACCCTTTCATGCTTCAAGGTCCATTCTCCCGGGTTGTAAGCGCAACAGCCATTATGACATATAGAGTGGCCATGCGTCATTACGTGATGACAATCTCTAAACTGGCTGTAACAAACCCTGTTATGTTTGGTATCAAACATATTGGAATCATACCCCTACACCATTAATGGTGTGGGAGGTATGATTCTATGCACTGTGAAACTCCCCCAGGAGGCCCTCAGTGCTCCCAGTATCGGTCTTCCAGAACCAGACAGCAAGCTAGGGCTGCTGCCGGCCAGAGATACGTTTCTCCCCTCCTGCTGCAAAGCCAAGCTCTAGCAGGGGAAGGCAGAACAATAGGTATCCTGTCACAGGGAAGTGTGACCACCTCCCAGACCGGGTTTAGTGTATTGGGACTAACCCTGGGTGTAGTTCGCTTAGTAAAATTCCAAACACGGAACCTCTTTCCAGACCTATATTACTTTGAGATTGACCTAATAAGGGTCCACCCTGCCACAAAATATCAAAGAGATCCAAAACCTCTAGTCTTAGCAAATAGATACAAAGACAAATATAAATAACTTTTTTTATTTATTATTGAATTTTTTAAAAATAATATATAAAAGTATAAATCTTTATCATATCACAGTTTTTATCATCATATTGTTAATAGAATGCATACAATTATAAAGGTCTTTATATACCAATTCATTTAATTATACAAAACAGCAATAGTTCCAAAAAAGAAAGAAACACAATTTGGTATACACAAGTTAATCATACATTTTCAAATACCCACAGCTAACAACCTCATCCATTCACACCACACTCTCTGCTACAAACAATCTACAGACATCAATAAAAAATCAACATGAGATTAAAAAAATATATATATATTGGGGGTTCAAAAGATGAAAGCTAGAGATAGAACAGATAAACACTGTTACAGATGATATTATTTCTCCAGAGGTACCTCTTGTTTTGCTCCCCCTTCCTCTTGGATCTAAAAGTATTTGTAGGGGGGTCCTTCTCTATTATATGTAGTTCACGTAGTAGCACTATGCGTAGCTACGCAAAGTGCACTTCGCACTACTCGAACTGTGTAGTACGCTGGTCGCGATGATTTCACAGTGCCGGATGCTTGTCCGCACCGTGCAATCATTGTAAACGGCATCTTGCACAGTGCAAGCGGTCGTTTTCTGCCACTCGAGTAGATTTTTACTCGAGCGGCTGCTTTCTCAACGCGGACTGGTAGTTTCTCATCGCGAGCGGTCGCGAGCATACGCGACCACTCACAATGAAAAACCTGACCTCCCCGCGTTGAGAATCTCGCCGGGAGGTTTATTTTCCTCGCTCACGATCGGCAACTTGATGCTGCTGATCGCGAACGAGAAAAAAGTCTCGCTGGGATGTCATTTTGCTCACTCGCGGCCGCCAACTTGGCATTGAGGACCGCGAGCGAGCAAAAAATGCCAACTACGCTACGCGATTTTGCACTGTGCTATGTGCAATTCGCGTAGCGCGAAGTAGCACACACTACGCAAACTTCGCGAGCGTAGCGTAGTTGTCCACCCAGGGTTAATTGGGACAGGGTGGGGGTGCTTGCCAGCACCACTGAGACTGCTTGAAGGGCACTTTTGGTGCCCTCCTTGCACACTCCAGTTCAAACTAGTTCAGGGAGCAATTGGCTCCTGCTCTGGTGCAAGACTGTGCAAAGGACATGGGAGTATCCTCCCCACTATCCAGCCCCTCCTCTGGGAGGGTCTCCTGAATCATCCCAACCCTTTCCTAAGTGTACTTAAGGGCTTACCTGTGGGTGGCCCCCTATATTTGTTGTGGGACAAGGTTCAGATCATGTACCACTTCAACTTTGACCGTCTGGACACTCTGGAACCTAGACTGCACCGGTAAAGATTGCTGATGCTCCTGGTCTCGTAGTCCTGCTGGTCTTCTGCAACGTCTGTGTGTGTGCTGAATACAAGTCCTTCACCAGGCCTGTGGACATCCAAGACACCCAAAGGAATCTCCCTTCAATTGAAGGAGTCACTCTCCTGCATCTGCAGGCACCTCAACACATCTAACTGGTCTGCCGAACCTGGGCTCCCACGGACTCCAAAAAGCTTAGCAACACAGGTGGTGGTTCTGCAACTTGCCTGAGGCCTGCATTGTCTTCATACTGAGTTTGAGGCCAGTATCCCTTTTCCAAACTGCTAGAACAGAAGCTCTGTGCACTGCATTGACTTGCCATTGCCAAAGCATGTTGACTCTCTCTCTTCCAGTGATCTTTGAGCTCCATGAAGCTCCAATGTCAAGCAACTCCTTCAGCCAAGATCTTCGCCCTCACCATTTCCTCTGCACCATGGGCCTTACTCATTGGTGAGCTGCTCGAGGTCATCTTTTGACTCCTGTGCCTTCAGCCCATGGGTCCTCTTTAGGGTCTTCTTTGGCTTCAGGGGCCTGCTCTGACTGACCTACTCGTGGTGAGTCACTTGGACCTTGATGGTCCGACACTGCACCTTTTTCATCAACTACGTTAATTGCCGCTGCCAAGACTTGTTGCTGCCCATAATGGACACTGACCCCTTGGCCCTCGACATCGACATGGGACAGCTCATGAACGGCTCCTGGTCTTCTACAGCATCGCCTGGTCCACACAGCTGCAACTTCAAGGGCACCATCAGCCTCACCGGCATCTTCGACCTCAGTGGGCATTCGTCTTCTGTGCCTCCTGGTCACCCCTGTGTGGCATACACTCTGTCCCCTCTGCTTGCAGGTACCTCTCATATTGAATCCACCTTTGGGTTCCACCGGACTCCTTTGTCTTCTTCTCCAGCAGCATCTTTCCTGAAGTCATCCATTGTGGTCGACGGCGGTTTCCCACGTCAATTGACATCTATGCACCTGGCTTCCCTGGCGTAAGTATCCTGGTTCCTGGGTTATTCACGGGTAGGGTGTCTCTCCAACTTTCCATCTTCCATGGGATTTCTTCAGAGTACGCTGGGAAGGGTCCTTCTTCTTTAAAATTGCAAACGCGACTTACCGATTGACAAACATTGAGCACGAGGTTGTGATTCCACTCTTGACCGCACAACCTCTGAGGGGTTCCTAGATACCCACCTTGGGTTGTGGTGCACTTTCCACTATTTTAGTATATGGTCTGGTCTCCCCCTGGAGACCACTGTGTATTTGTGCTACTTAAGTGCTCTATTTCCTAAGTATTGTGTGTATTGTCTTTCTATATGAGAGTAGGATATAGTGCAAATTTGTTAGTGAGTGTTTGTAATAAAATACATATTTTTTATAACTACACTGTGTGATTCTTTTACACATAACCTATCCAATAAGATTAAGCACTGGTAAAACAATCTGCTTTACACTCCTTCTGGACGAAGCCTGAAAGCTGCTCTCCACAGCTAGCTTTTTAAGGTTTGTCTAATCAACTAAAATCACCAAAGGGTTGTCTGGTTAAGTGCAGTGTGCTAGACTTACATAATTGATCACCATATACTAAGCAATCCTCTCACAAGTGGTATCTGCTATGGTAAGTATTGAAGCTTGACAATGTCCATGAATTTCGGCTTGCTCTACTACCTGAGATGTAAGGTGGATATGTGTTTAATGTGGGCATAGTAGGTATTTGTTTCTAGACACATGGGGGTGTTGGTGTACTGGCATACATAACTGGTACTATGAATGCATATGTGCCCTTTTTCATGTGTGTTCTATCCAAATACTAATATTAGATGTGTCAGACAACTGCTGATTCTGCTGCTTTTTTTTTTAGGACATGCACTTACACATTAGCCAAATGTGCATGCCACTTTGTGACAATATTGGTTTTCCCTGATATACCTCATGCCATTGGTCCTGTGCACATGGAGACATTGATGCAGGTGCAAAATGGACTGTGGTCTTGGCCCAAAGCCTTCCAGGAGGCCTCCTGGTTTGGGTAACCCAAATCTGCATTGAGTTTTTACATTGTGGCCTTTAAATGTATGAGACAGTGGTTCGTGGTAATCCCATTTACCTGACTTTCCTTTTCATGTGAGTATTGTGTGAAGGCCCATTACAATGCCTTAGCAATTGAGGTTTGTTTTCTTTTCCTCAGACATCCATACTGATGTATATTCAATGTCACAACAGAACCTAGCTTATGAGCAAAGTTAGGCTGTCACAGAATATGATTGCTACGTTATTCATGAGGAGGTGCTGTTTTGCATCACTATTTATTCACTACACCAGTTCCTCAGATGTGCACACATTTAAAGTTTGTGAGAATGTGCCTGCACATTGTCACAGACCCGGGCATAGAGGGCATCATGCAGATGTGATGGGAACATACATTTGGTGATGTTGCTTACAGGGACCCACCAAATTTGTTTGGATCAGGGATTCAACACCCCTAGATTACTCATGGTGTTGTGGCTCCAGGGGATGTGGGGTATATGTAGTGTCACCACCCCGTGATTGATGTATCAAGTAGGACAAATTTGGCTAAGATTGCTTTCAGTCAGGTGATATGCAGTGTCTGTAGATTTCAACCAAGAATGTTTTAACTTTCCACACTGACACATGCACATGCTAGCTGTCTTCCATGTTGTGTTGGACTTGTACAGTGTGGCAGTAGCGGTCTGTGGAGGGAGTTCCGTGGGGCGGTGAGGCGGGGCGGGGGTAGGGTGGGGGAATGTAAACAACGGAATATGGATGAACAGAGGTAAGTACACATTTAAATAAATAAACGAATTTAGTTGCGTCCACTGCATCGCATTTTGCGATGCAGCGCGTGTCAAAGAACTCCCTCCACGGACCGCTACTGCAGTGTGGTGAATTTTGTGTTTCATTGTGCTTTTCACCTTCTTCACAAGTGGACTATGAGTGTGATGGCTGTACTGATGTGGTCTCTCACAGGGGCTTGACTGATGTACATGAGGGTGTGGCTTACAAGCTTGTGAGCTGTACATCTATGATTGGCATATCGTCCCAAACAAACAAAATATTCCTACTTCTGTCATTTCACAGCCTCAAGTTATCAGATACAACAAGTTACATTTCACCTATAAGAAGCCAGGACTATTGGATTTGCCAATGGTTGATAGTTTCATCAGTTATTAGAGCAACAATTGTGACTTCATTGCATAATAATATGATAATGCTTAAGTTCTGACCTGACAACACTGGGAATGGAGTATTATGAGTCTTAATACAGTTACATCAGTGGCAGTGGAACGTGGTACTACTGGAGAGCTGAATTTAATTTGCATACTTAGGGTGAGTGCAAATATGAAGGGTCCGATGGAACCCATCCCTGCATATCCTTACTTGACCTGCCAGGTCTAAGCACCAGAAGGCCCCGGACCATTTCAAGCTCTGCTACACAAGTCTCACTAATTTCTCTTTCCAGTATCCCTGCAGGCCCCCTCATGTCCTGCTTCTCATGAAATATGTATTGGCAAAATGATTGCTTTCTTTAAAAGGAAATAATGGACATGGTGGTCTGCTGAAAGCCGTTGGCTAACATCCCCGTGATTTTAATGATTTCTATTGGGTTGCAAATTGCGACCTACCTAATTAATATTCAATAATTTTCACACATTAGTATTATCTAACTGCAAATCACAGAAAATCGATATTGATACATGTGGCCCAAAGGCTTAAACTGGTACTCGATCAAAATGCGCAAACAGTTCTTCATCCTTGTTCAGACCTCTCAGAGATTTGCTGTCAAGGAGAATGATATACTCCGATTCGATCATCCTCGGCATCTTCTCACCAAAGGAACCCCCCCCCTAGCAGTCAGTGCAAAGTTAAACCTGTTGATACGAAATAAAGACAAAGTGTTAGAATTTTTCTCATGGTCAGTGCACCAATGCCTAGCAATGGGATAATTAGGGTCATCATTCTTTATGGCCCTTAGGTGTTCTAAGATCCTCTTTTTCACTGGAAAAATGGTACTGCCAATGTACCAGCAACCACAGGGACATACTGGGACATATACATAATGATCGGTGTTGCATGTGATGAATTTGTAGATGTGACCAGTTTTCTACATGGGTAATGCATATGTTTTCAGAGTCTTGCTCGCATTGCAAGCTTGAAAGAGGCCCCACTTGTGAAAGCCCTGCTGTTTCTGTAGCAGCCTTCCTTGTTTCTGTTTGCCCATGTAGCTTTTCACCAGCATGTCCTTCAAGAATCTTGACTTGAGCTAACTCACCTGGGGATGAGCCAAACTCCTCTAACCAGATCATTCTTCACCTGGTGCCAATGTTTATTAAGCATGTGTCTTATAGTGGGATACTCAGTATTGAATGTGCTGATCATACTCTATTAATTGATCAAAAGGTTCTCCCTGGGGAATTTGCCTTCTTTGGCACTAGCCATTCTAGGTACCTTTGTGGGATAACCCCAGGCTCTGAATCTACTGGTCATCCTTATTTCCTCTACTTTAAATGTCTGCTGCATGCCTTAGTTTCGCTTAGCTCTTACCATACAGAATCTCCCAGTTAAATCTCAATTGGTGGTGACTATTGGCATGTAATGTGCTGTTTCCCGAGGTGACAATTCTGACACCTACATCCCAAAAATCTATTTCTGTTTCATGTATCCTATATGTGAAGCATAGGTTTAGGTTATTATGTGATATGTGTGCCAAAAAGCCCCCAGGTTCTTGATTTGGGCTGTCACGAATCACAATCAGATTGTCAACATACCTCGTCCAGAAGATTGTGCATTTAATCATATGTTCATTAGCCTCCATCCACAGATGCTGCTCTTCACTCCAACCCATGGAAATTCCCTGTGCAGTTCTGCACAAAGCAGCTGCCCATTGCAGTCCCGATCAACTGTCTAAACCTTTTAACCGAAAATAGGAAAAAGTTATTTTCCAAGTGGAAAAACAGCATGTCAATCAACCACAGAGAGTCACAATGCCACTCACATCAAATTTATTAGAATCAGTATCACTCATTAGTAGTACAAAAAGAATAGTAATTTAACTTATACAGCTTAGTATATACGTTTTACAAAACCCTGACACTCACTGGTTGATGTCATCAATGATGTCTTCAGTAATGTCACTGACCATGTCATGCATGATGTAATATGTAAAGTCATAAACAGTGCATGGTTATGTTATGTTATGTTAAAGGGTATTTGCACAGCTACTCAGGAAGAGTGTCCCAGCGCTAATGAACCTCGGAGGGGTTGTTGCTGGAACAGCCAGGTTTTCAGCAGCTTCCTAAAGGTAAGTATGTATGACACCTGTGTAAGTGTTACAGGCAGGAGGTTCCATACTTGGGCAACCTGAATTTAGAAAGAGCAGCCTCCAGTACGGGTGCGGGAAAACTTAGGGACAACCGCCGGATGCTGTGAAGATGACCTCAGGTTTCTGCAGGGAACATATTGTGTGACTCTCCTTCTAAAATAGTGTGCGCCTGTACCTTGTAAAGCCTTAAAAGTTAGAACCAAGGCTATGAAGCAGATTCTTTTTTGGACAGGAAGCCACTGCAAAACCTTCAGGTGAGGTGAGATCCGAGATCTCGGTCGAAGCATGACGACCGCCCTGGCGGCCGCATTCTGGACCACATGAAGGCTGTTCAGTAAGTACTCAGAGAGGCCTAGGTATAGTACATTTACATAGTCCAACCTTGAGACAATGAGGGCTTGGACCATGGTCTTCCTGTGGGTGAGAGGCAGGAGTCGGAGAAATTTCCTGAGTATCCACAGTAGACCAAAACAAGATCCTGCGGCTGACTGGATTTGGGCTTTCATGGACAGGGTATCATCCAACTTAACGTCCAGGTTCTTGACCGTGTTAATCGAGGCAAGGGGAGGAGACATGTCTGATGGCCACCATTGTTTCCACTTCCCCTGAGATGGAGAGCCCCACAAAAATATCTCCAGTCAGGCATTTATTGATCTTCTCCCCTACAAAGTCTTCTCCCTTATCACAAGTAAACAGAAGCTGCATGTCGTCAGCATAGGAGATTATAGTCGCACTGCAAGCTTCTGCCAGGGGAGCAAGGGGGGACATGTAGAGGTTGAAAAGTGTCAGGCTCAAAATAGAACCCTGAGGGATGCCCACCTTCATAGGGGGAAGGGGAGCTGTGAAAGGAGGGGACCAGACCTATTGGTATCTATCCTCCAAAAAGGAGAAGAACCACTTAAGCATCATGCCACCCAGGCCGCACTCCTGTAATCTTTGCAGGAGTCGATCATGTGGCACGGTATCAAAGGCCACGGAGAGGTCCAGCAAAATCAACACCACTTTACCTTTTTTATCCAGCTTCTCCTTAATGGACTCTGTGCTGAAAATTAGATCTAAAACTGGACTGTGTCTGGTGGAAAAGGTTATTTGTTTCCACGTAATCTGTAATGACTATGTTCACGTATGTCTCCAGGGCTTTAGAAAAAAATGGGAGGAGTGATATAGGTCTATAGTTGGAAGCCACTAAAGGGTCTGCAGAAGGCTTTTTTAGCAGCGGTAGAATTTTAGCATTTTTCCATCTGCATGGCACCAGGCCAGTCCTCAGCGAGGAGTTAAGGACAATATTAGCAGCTGGGTTAATAACCTCGGACACCAAGGCCAGGACTTTTGCTGGGCTGCGGTCCATGGGGAAGCCTGACTTAAGGCATTTTATAATCTCCAAGGAAGTCTCCATTAGATGAAGGGACAACTGTGTTAAAGATGGACCCTCCGCGGGAGCTCTGGGTGTTAGAGATTCTGTGCTCCATCCCTCAACCGGGAGGGTCTCCACGAAGGAGTCTTGGGTAGTTTTGATCTTATCATGGAAGAATGATCCAAGTTGGCTTGTCCATTCTATAGTAGGAGTAAAAGGCCTAGCAGCCGCATTCAGGGAGGAAAAGTCTTTCACAGTTTTGAAAATTTCTTTGCTTTTGTTACCTGATGACTCAATTTTGGAGGAGACATTTTTAGTCCGGAATAAGCCGTTTATATTCCAGCATGACAAGTAATTAAAAAAAGACTGGTCACTGATATCGTGGCATTGTACCCGGGAAGAAACAACTGGATGAATTCAACCAACAGATGAGTGAGTTCAAAATCACCTTGAAGCAGAGCAAGTTCGAAAAAGGAAGGAATCGGAGAGGCAACAAAGTTCACTGGGGCACCAAGGCAGAAGAACCACAAGAGTCTGGACGAGGAGCATGGCGGCAACATTGAACAACCAACCGTCAACCAGCAGGAGGGGCAACTAGTAGTCCACTTGACTGAGTACAAACTGACAGAACCCCAAAGATGTGTCCTGGAGAAAGGCCTGGGATTCCTACCCACTAACAGGATGGATAAGTTCAAGCTATACGTGGAAATGAAGGAATTCATCCGCAAGCTGAGACTACAAGCTTTTTTTGAAAACAAAGAAACTACGGAGGGACAGATCTCTGATACCGGACTATGACCAAAATCTACCTTTGCCCCCCTTGACTCAACTCTACCAGTGGAACTACTAGCTTTCGAAAAAGCTGTGATGGAGGAACTGGCAAATATACCGAACAATACCACCTTCCAGAACACATCAAGGGTTGAGAGAGAAGCATTACAACAACTAGCCGACAATAGAGACATTGTTATAAAACCAGCGGACAAGGGTGGAGCAATTGTAATTCAGACAACAAGTAACTACGATAACAAGTGTAGAAAGCTTTTGGAGGATCATAGGAATTAAGAGATCCTCAATGATGATCCAACAGTGGAGATACGGATTCGAATAATGGAGATGGTAGTAGAAGCCACGGCACATGATTGGGTGTCCAAGAAAGAGGCTGAATTCCTGATCCAGAAATCACCCAGAACACCATACTTCTACACCATCCCCAAAATCCATAAAAATCTAGAGTACCCCCCAGACGTCCGATTGTGTCTGGGATTGGTTCTATCCTTGAACCTCTATCCAAATTTGCAGATGCATTTCTCCGTCTGTTGGTCCAAAAAACTGGAAACTACCTTAAGGACACTAAGGCTGTCCTACAACTCCACCAAGATATCACCTTTGACCCAGACCACCACCTCCTACTGAGGCTTGATGTGGAGAGCTTATATACGAGTTTACCACATGATGAAACGCTGAACATAATTGAAGAAGTTCTTTTTACCACACCATGGTAATATCAAACACCTCGGAACGTGGTTATAGAGTGCGTATCCTTGGCCCTTAAGAAAAAAAAATTCTATATGAGGGCTCCTACTATTTACAAAAGCGCAGGACCAGCATGGGGAGCACCTTCGCTCCCAGCTTGGCTGGTCTCTATGTACACCATCTCGAGACCGGCAAGATCTTGCACCTAGATAACCCATTCTTCAGCAACATAGTAACGTGGAAACGCTATATTGACGACGTACTGGTGACTTGGAGAGACGACGCCGAATCCACCGTAGCATTTATGATCTGGCTGAACCAACAGAACACTTATCTCAAGTTCACCCACACTATTTCAAACACCAATTTGGTCTTTTGGGATTTAAACGTCTATCCGGATTGTGGTACGCTCAAGACGATGACACATTTAAAACCCACTGCGAAGAACTCCCTGTTACTGTACAATAGCTTCCGTCCCCGATACCTCCGGGACAACCTCCCTAATGGACAATTTCTCCGTCTTCAGAGGAATTGTACAGAACTCACCGACTTAAAAAGAAAAAGCCTCTAATTTAAAAACCAGACTACAGAAACACAACTACCTAGAACAGATCATCAAAAGAGGAATGAAAAGGACAAGAAATAATAACAGAGACGCACTCTTGGAAGACAAAATACTGAAAGAACAAGAGGTTAGACCAATCTGCCTCACCACTTTCAATACACACTCTAACCAGATATCAAAGATAGTGAACAAACACTGGAGAATTTTGAACTGTAGGAACCTCAACCTACCAAAACCCATGTTTTCACACAAAAGGGGCAGGAATCTAAGAGATCTCCTCATCCATACCAGACCACCCACAGCACCAACAATGAACACTCCAAACCCACTTCTTCCTCCGGTCCAAGGCCATCAACCTTGCGGCAATTGTAGCACATGCAATCTCAATAAAAGGAGTAAACACATCAAATTCAGAAATGGCACAGAGTGGGAGCAAAGAAAGCTCACCAACTGCAACAGCAAAAACGTAGTGTATATGATAACGTGCCCATGCGGGTTGGAGTACATCGGGATGACATCAAGACCAGTGAGGACCTGCATTGGTGAACACAAAAGCAATGTTCGCTGCAAAAAGAGCCCCACTAAGATGCCCACACACCACCTAACCACGGCTCACAGCGTGGATGATCTACAATGGACAATCATAGAACAACTTAACAATAAAAACTGCCTACTAGAGAACCATGGGTGTTCCGTCTGGGCACTCACATAATTGGTCTGAATGATGACATACCCTGGGGTCAACTGTCATGAGCCCAGAAAGAAGCATTAACTTGGACCCCCATTGAGCAACATTGATCAGAGACAGCACCCAAGTGTAATGTATGCTCTTTGAGTAACTCCTGTGTTTGATCTATAACTGTCCCAATAATAATCGAGCATCTGGCCTTCAGATTGCAACCTCTCCATTGCCATCTATTTAACCCACCTACCCTACGACAATCAGTATGCAGTGTGTCTAGCACTATCATAACCCCGTAACTTAGAAACTCAGAACATGTCACTAGTGCCTCTGGTCTTTGCCGTCAAGGGATTATTAAGTAATCCATTTTCAGTAGATTGCTTTAGTACTTTAATTTAATTTTTCTCACTGAATATAACATCCGAGGGTGGATGATGGGTTCCACTGGCCTCGGCACGGCATTGTGTGATCTAACAATATAAACACTTAGACTCGGGAAGTAATCGGGTGAACATACACCTAACCCGATTTCTACTTGACAGAATTATCTTGTTTTTGGAGTCGCGTACGATACTTTGGCTCCAATGGGGATGCCACATTTTTACAGTCCCTCGTGTAGACTGTTTTACCTCCACAGGAAGTCACCTAATTCTATTTCCTGAAACAGACAGCACAGAGTAGACAGATAACGATTTAACATTCTAGAGTCTGGATCTGGTTCTAAGCACAGGAAGTAGTTTTCGACTACTTCCGGGGCATATTTGACAACCAGCACCAAGCGCACGTCTTTGGCGCCGATTTTGTTAATTAGTGGCACTATTTATAGACCCCGCCACGCAGACTCAGTATTACACGGAGCCACGGGGAGGCGTTATTTGTGCGAGGCTGTGTCCTGACAACTGTAAGTACGGCAAAGCTTCTTCCTAGGAGCAGGGGACGTCCACATCACTGGCATCGTGATTCTAATTACTCTTCCCCCTGTCTTCCATGTACAGAATTCAGTTCAAACACCCTTCCCACCCGTTTTTGAGGCTGATGGAGCAGTGTCTCCAAACAAACTAAGTATGTATTTTAAAATTTTACTCACTCTGAAATACCAGCTTAACCCCCTACTCACTACTCCGTTTTTTAACCAGAATATAGAGCGTGTGTTTTCTGTTAGTTGTGTGTATGTCATGTTTGTCAATTTTATCCACAGGGCACTGCACCAGCATATGGATACTCGATAATGGCTAAAGATAAACCATTCTCCATATAGTACACCTTTCTTGCAGGTCACAGGTATTTGCGCAGGATTCAGCGCATTTCTGCCTTTTTTAACAATTTGCGCTTTCTTTTTTAGATTAACATATAGAAGACCAAGAGGGTATTGTATCCAGTGCATGATTCCTTGCATCCTCACTTACCTATGTATATATCACTAGTTTCACTTTATCCATATTATTCTCGTTAGTACAGTGAGATTAGAAGGGATCGGTTATAGTCCTGATGAAGAAGTCCTAGGGCTTCGAAACATGTTGACTAAAACAGGAGGGTCCGCACATTGATTCAGGACTTCTCTGACTCACCTCTTTTTAATAGGACCAGCTCCAGGGAATATTAATGTTTTTAGTCCACAGGGACCAAGTCCTTTTTAACTCACCTTATCACTCACCTTTGACCCTTCCTCTCACAAACTTCTACACCACATATAGTACTGAAGATCAATGCTCCTGGGTAGTTATAGGTCGTAGCACGCCCCGTCCCGCAGCGGGACTGGAAGACCTCCATGATGAAGCATGACACCAAGGGCCTTTTTAGTGTGTGAGGAGTATTTAATCAAACACTGTGTGCTTCCAACCATTGTAGGAAACACACTTTAACCTGTGAGAACACTACCACTGAAAGAAACCTGTCTACAGGTGGATCCTTGTGTTTTGTAGAAATTTTTTTTACCTCATAGATTTAATTGTGATGGACGTTTAAGGCTAGTTTATGGATTTCTTTGTCCTCTGAGTTAAAATCGTTACGCCATACGCTTTCCAGAGGTTTGCAGGTGCTTTTGCTCTGCCTAAGAGCTTCATTGAACCATGGGGCAGAAATTCTAGCTGACTTGGAATAGCAGGTGGAGGTAGGAGCAAGTGCTTGGGAGCGTTGCTGCAGCCAGTTCTCCAAGCAGAGAGCATCCCTCTCCGGATTGCCACTGAAAAGAAGTGGGTGTTGGACTAGCGCTTCAATCAGGGCTGCTGGAGTAATTAAATGGAAGGGTCTTGGGGTAGCTGCTCTCTGCTTCCTAAGTGATTGAGGGCATCTTACCAACCTACACACCTTGAAACCTATCAGGTAATGATCTGACCATACTAAAGGTAAAGGAACATCTATTTGGAGCTCTGCATTAGAAAAAATCTGATTGAGGGTGTGACCCTTATCAAGGGTGGGGTGACAAACATAAGGGGACAGATTAAAGATGGCAAGAGATTCAGTCAGTGAGATGGTCTCTTGCTCTGCTGGTTTGTCCATGTGAATATTGAAGTCTCCCAGTACCAGGTATTGCTTATAATTGAGGACTAGGGGTGAGATTAACTCATTGATGGAATTGAGGAAATTCCCGGCTGGCCCAGGGGGCCTATATATTAAGACTCCGGCCAAGGATCGGTGTACTGATAGTGCACAATGGAAACCTAAGTATTCAGCTCCGTCCAACTCTCCTATAGTGACTATGTTGCAGGAGATGTCATTTTTTTAAATAGTTGCAACTCCACCGCCCTTGTCCACAGCATGATCATTCCTCAAGATCTGATAACCTGAGGGGATGGCAGTAGCAATGGTGGGGATAGAGGCCTCGCTGAGCCATGTTTCTGCCAGAAACATTACATCCAGGATAGACTCTTGCAGCAACTCAAAAACATGCTGTTCATGCTTTCTCAAAGAGAGAGTGTCGAGTAAAATTGCTTTGAAATGCCCAACTTGGCTAATCAGGGAGCCCGTTCTGTGACTCCTGTCCACATAGTCCTCCCTCCCCGGGTTAGTCCCACCGTTGTTGTAAGAAACCACCCATTTATTGTGTGTACACTTTCAAGTAGTGCTTTCAGGATTCATAGCAACGTGGTTGTGGCAGCGAGATGCCTTACCAATATTTAGTAGCATCACTCTGCTGTAAATTAAGCGCTGTCCATGATGTGCTTGAAAACCGGCAGCATGGTGGCGCGTTTGCGCAGCACCACACCTTTTATTTCCCTGAGCTGAACAACTGGATCACTCACCCATCAAGATGGTGGCGCTCCATGTCACCATTGGAACTCGCTAAGCAGAGTTCGATTCCCACACTTCCACTACACAGTCAATTTCAAATTCAAGGTATTGACAGTTAGCAGCACAGTTTAAAAGCAGCACAGTTTAAAAACAGTATTGAAGTGCAAAGTGTCAGTTTAAAATAGTAATTTCAGAGATGGTAAGATGGTGAGAAAAGACACCCGTTAGCAGAGGAACTAGCAACAGACTAGCATGAGGCTAACTGCGTCCGCGCAGAGCCGCACCTTTGATTTCCCTGAGCTGAACAACTGGAGCGCTTACCCATCAAGATGGCAACGCTTGATGTCACCATTGGAACTCGCTAAGCAGAGTTCGATTCCTACACTCCCACTACACAGTCAATTTCAAATTCAACGTTTTGACAGTTAGCAGCACAGTTTAAAAGTGGCACAGTTTAGCACAGTTCAAAATAGTATTAAAGTGCAATGTGTCAGTTTAACATAGTAATTTTAGAGTTAGTAAGCCGGTGAGAAAAGTCACCCGTCAGCAGGGGAACTAGCAACAGACTAGCGTGAGGCCATTATAGGGGCGTAAGTTACAGTTAGCTCAGGTATGAGTAAAATCTGAGTCTAACTATAATAATCCTGTATACTTAGTTTTTTTTTTAGAGAATTTCTAAGTTTTTTTAAATTTGTTTCCTAAAACCAAAGGTTACTGGGATGTTATAGTTAGGCTCAGATTTCACTCGTACAAAACCAGTGAAATTCAGCAGTTATAGTTACCTGAGTTAACTATAACTTACACCCTGCAATGCACTGTTTATGACCTCACATATTACATACTCATAACATGATCAGTGACATCACTGATGACATCACAGATGACATCTCAAATGACATCACTGATTACCTCATCTAGTTATTGTGTTTGAAAGAGTTTATGGGTGTTAAACATATATACTAACATGGTACAACATTTAAATTTGAATACTTGGCGCACAACTACTGAGTGATACTACTTCTAATATATTATATTAGTGGCTGTGGAACTGTATGGCTGTATGAGTGATTGAGATGCTGTGTGAGTGGCTGTGTTTGTGAGTGAGTAGCTGTGTCAGTGGCTGTATGGGTGTGTGACTGGCTGTGTGGGTGGGTCAGTTTGTGTGTGGGTGACTGTGTAGGTGAGTGAGTGGGTGTCTGAATGGTTGTATGAGTGAGTGACTGGGTGTATTATTGGCTGTATGGGTTAGTGAGTGGCTGTTTGAGTTGGCATTTGGTTAAGTGAGTTGGTGTTTGAGTGGCTGTATTGGATAGTGAATGTCTGTGTGAATGGCTGCACTGTTGAGTGGATTGATGTGTAAGTGCTTGTATTGATGCATGAGTGGGTTTGTAAGTGGTTGTGTGGGTGTGTGAGTGCTTTTATGGGTGAGTAAGTGGCTGTGTTGAGAGGCTGTATGGGTGAGTGACAGGGTGTGTGAGTGGCTTAATAGGTAAATAAATCAGTGTATGCATAGCTATATGAGTGAGTGTTTGGTTGTGTGACCAGCTGTAGGGGTGAGGGATTGGTTGTATGAGTAGCTGTATGGGTAAAAGGGTGGTTGTATGATTGGCTATATGAGTGCATGATTGGGTCTGTGAGTGGCTCCTCCATGGACGAGTAAATAGTTTGTGAGTAGTTTTTATGGGTTTGTGAATGGGTATGTGAATGGGTATGTGAGTGGCTATGTGGGTGTGTGAGTTGGTGTTTGAGAAGCTGTATAGGGGTGTGAGTGGATGTGTAAGTTGTTCTGTAGATGATATCATCAGTGATGTAATCAGGGATGTTGCCCCAGGGCGGTGCTGGTCCACAGGGACTACAGGGAGATGGTGGGGAGCCCATGCAACCCCCCTCCAATTTAGTTTTAATACTCTGGGGAGTGGTGGTCCCTGGGGCTCCTCTGAGCCGCAGGAGAGGGGTCTATGCCGCCCACTCTAATTTTCCAATAAGGCACCAGAGAGGTGATGGTCCCTGGGGCTCTTAGGAGCATGGGGAAGGGGGTCTGTGCTGACCCCTCCATTATTTACATAAAGTCCCAGGGAGGTGGCGGAACCCAGGGCTCAAAAGAGGCCAAGGGGAAGCAAGTGTGCCCTCCTCCCAAATGTATTATGTACGCAATGCCTCTGGGACAAATTTGTTTTTCCTTTTATAACTCCACAACTAGTGAATGGATTTGCACCAAATTACAAAAAGGGCTTTCTGGACCAAGAGCTATCTCTTTGCCAAATCTGATGTAATTCCGTCCAGCAGTTTGATCTGTGGTCATGTTCAAAATCACTATCGGAAATTGTATGGGAAAAGCACTTTATTGACCCCCTTTTTTCTCTGACACCGCTTAACAAGTCACCCCAAAACTTTCCATGCAAAATTAGACCCAGGAGGGCACTTTTTTGGAAACTTTCAAGAAGAAGATTCATCAAACGGCGCTGAAGTTATACACAAACCAGGCGACCGCCTGTGTGTGTGTATGAATAAATATATATATATATATATATATATATATATATATATATATATATATATAGTGACCCTTCAGTACTTACAGTTACGTTTCTCAAACCCCCAACAGGCCAAACAACTGCCGTCCCATTAGGCTGCTGCTCCCCAACAGCTTGGATAACCTGAGCCCTCTGTCTTGTTGTTAACACCGGCACATTAGGAACGGGCACTGTTTTATCTTCCAGGGGACTTGGGACTCTGAGAGTGTGCGCTGCATGTACCCAATTCGAGAGACCCCACACTTCACAGCAGTGTGGGTGATTAGAATGACCTGAAAAAACTCCTTCCAGCAAGGTTCTAAGCATGTTCTTTAAACATGCTTTTTCGCTATTAGCCAGTCACCCGGACTGAGACCATGGCTCTGCTCCTGTTGGACCACAAGGGCAGCTTCTATAACCTTGGTGAGAGACAGAATGGACGACATCAGCGAGGCCCTTGCAGTAGTTCAAAATAAGATAATCTGTAATATTGACTAATGCATTCGTTAGAACAACTGGCAGCCTCATCACTTGTCCCATGATCACTTTGTGAGGTGATAACCTTGTCCTCCTGTCTGGAGTACTTCTCAAGCTGATGCTGTGGCAATGCACCTTGCCACTTCAAAGACGTAGAAGCACATACTTCACCAGCCTGGATTTCAATGTACCATTGCTCTGCTCCACCATCCCGGAAGCCTCCGGTCAGTAACTGCAATGAAGCATCTGCTCAACCTGACTCAAGAGAAGCCGGAAATCTGAAAAGAAGAATCAGCTCCTGTAACAATAACAGTCAAACTGTCATTCCTATGAGTCGGATAGGCTCAAACTCACTTGGAGAATATACACACAATAACCAAAACATATCTCAAGCCATTACAAGGAGGCATCTCCATGAAGTCAATTTGCATTCGGTTAAAAGGGCCTGCTGATTTTCCAATACGACTCATGACAATCTGTGTTCTTCTTCCTGGGTTTTTGCTGACATATCACACATCTATGACATAAGGTCTCTGCAGTTGCTCTAAATCTGGGATTGTACCACACTATTTGAAAGAGGCACATCATTGCACCTCTCCCAACATGTGGAGGACCATGCTTATGTCTTGCCATTGGTGACAATAAACTGTCAGGTAAAACCTGTCTGCCATCATTGAAAATACAAACTTCATACTCTCTCTTGGTACAACCTGCTCACACCCAATCATGGTGTTTTGTTTCTGTTGCCTCATCCTGCAGCTTCCTAACCTCCTCTCATGTTTCTAAAGCTGGTGATAACATCAAGGTACAATTGGAAACATCAGATTTGTTTTTTAAAATCTCCTCATCAAAAGTGTGTGCATTCGACGCACAATATCTCGCCATCTCATCTGAAGACCAGTTACCAACTGTAACATAGTCGATACCTTGACAATGAGCAACATATTTTACAACAGCAATTTGGGCATGCAATTGTAGGGGCTGCAAAAGGTTCCTCACACACTTTCCATTCCAAATAGGCTAAGCAGAAGATAGTATGAACCCAAGCTGTGACCACAATTGGCCACAGTCATGTACGACTCCAAAGCCTTACTGACTATCAGTGTAAATTTGAACACAGAGCTGTTCTGAAAGAGTGCCCACTTGTACCAAAGCTAAAATCTTTGAACCTTGCACAGAAAACACTCCCTGCACCCATGATGCTTCCACAACACCTTCAACTGTACTCACAGCATACGCAGCTTTCAAATTTCCTTCATTGTCTCTCAAACAACAACCATCAACAAACAATACAAGATCAGATTCATGCAATGGTTCCCAAAATATCCGGATGGGGTTTCGTACTCAACTCAATCACATCCCAGCAATAATGTTCAGCTTCATCCATCACACTGTCATTTGCAGGCAATGGCATCAAGGTTGCTGATTCAGCACTATACATCTTTTCACAGTCACATTCTCTGCACCTTAGAAAACTTGTTCATACGTCATCAGGCAGCTATAGGTCAAATACTGTGTGTGCGTACGCATCAACAGTGTCTCCACCGATTAGACACATATACTGTGAATGGGTAACCCATCATAATACTTTCTCACTGCTCAAGATGCACGTACGTAGAGCCAACCTCTTTCGGACATCCAGGCAAAGCAGCCACTACAGAATTAAGGGTTGCTGAAAAGTAGGCAATAGGCCTATGATGCTTCCATGCATTTTTGTCAATGCTGAAAGAGCACAACCTTCAATTTCATTGCAGAATATCACAAAGCATTTATTGTAATCAGGTACTTCCAAAGATAATGTTCTGCAAAGGCTTTTTCCCAGCTCAGTGAAAGCAGTCATGCAATTGTCATCCAGTGTACTGGATCTGACACATCTTTGTGTGACAATCTGTGAAGTCTTTGCTGTCAAAGAAAACATTGAAATCCACTGTCTGCAATAGCCCACTATTCCTAAGAACATGTGGACTTCCTTTTGGATAGTTGGTGGATTCATGTTAGAAATTGCTGATATTCTTTCTTGAAAAACTTTCCTAACTTCCTTCTCAATGTGATGTCTTAAGTACAGGACTTCAGTTTTGCAAAACTGTATCTCAGTCAGAGATACTTTATGTCTCTTCTCTGCCAAATAATGAACTAACACAGAAGGATTATACATTCTGAGGATTACAAGATTATTTTCAAGTATCTGGTTAAAAATTGAGGGTCTTTCTTTACATCCTTGTTGGATTCGGCTCCAGGCCAAAACACGACTGTTGAAATAGAAAGCGAATAACAATTGGCTATCCTCATGCAATGGAATCAGAAGGAAGGCCTGGCACAAGTCAATGACTGAAAACCATTCGGCCTCACATGGAATCAGAAAAAAAATCCACGCTGGAATTGATACCACTGCTAAATACCGGCAGGTCAAACATGCCAATACGTATCGGAGGAATAAGCTGAAAAATGCAGGATTTGGTTGTTAAAAACTGATTTTTCATGTCTTGGATCATTTTTCTGTTCTAGATGCAGAATGGAATGGATTTACTACATGTGGTAACTACCTCTTCCTACCCTATTCTGAGACACTCCTAATGAGGGCCTAAATCTTAAGTCCACCTTCAGAAGCATGCCACCTCTAATATTAAGGACTCAGAAAAGTGAAAAGAGCTGATACCACCAAAGCATATCAGTTTATGAGCCAGAGATATGACTTTACGGGTTAGACAAGCCGGTTTGGTACTTTATCGTTTGGTACCTGATAATTTTCCATTATGTTTAGTTCTTCATTTGAACACTTCTCAGTTTTGGTACTGGATGTGTTCAACATTTTGGATTCCCTAGTGTTTCCTGAAGATTATTCTTATGTGATTCAGTAGATGAGCATTTGTGGTCAGCACAGGCGCCACTAGGTATAAACACTGTTCACTGTATGTTGTTGCTGATAATTTTCATCCCTCATTTCCAACATGTGTTAACATAACTTGTTGTCTAAGATTAGGATTTAATATAAAAAGAATCTGCTATTTATTTTAGGAAGTAACATAAATGTCATGTACCATGAGCCTGTGTCTACTTTAAAATGATGGAGGTATAATCTCTCTTGGCACCACCTGTGAGACATTTCTCAATAAGTGTGGGGTGGGCACAAGACTAGTAGCAAAGGGCTACTTAAATATGTTGGGTCTCCTTTACGAACAAGATGTATAGCATTGACTACTTGCTCAAGCCTAAGGCGAGGACCTTTAACAAGGGAGCAGGACTTAAATGCTGGTTTAGCCCAGCAATGGAGGACTAGAAGGCTGTTAGAAAATTCCGCCACTAGAGGGCAGAATGTTCTAACACATAAAACAAAGGCATCAGGGAGCCTGAGGGGATTTAATTCCCCTCGGGCTCCCTGAGGCCTTTATTCACAGCAACAACTTTGTTCACAGCAACAACTGTGAACAAAAACATTGGAATGTTGGAGCTTCTGGCATTTACCGCCCATTAGAAGCCCAGGGCACTCCATTGTTCACAATGGTGCTCCTTATGTTCCAATGTTCTAATGGGATTTATATTTTGGGGACAGGATGTCGTTCACCTTGTGATAGTGTAACCCATCCGCTGAGATCTAAATATGACCCTTAGTCCATATTTCATAAAGTGCTGCTTAGCCCCGAGGAACCAGCTACTTTACAAGCAGTATGTAATAGAAAAAATACAGTTTAAAGAACAATCAGGGAGAAAAACAAATTGACCAGGCTTGCTGTGGACCGGAAAAAAGGTACAAAATGAAATCATGAAAAACACTCTGGAAAGGGGTCACTTGTTTAGCAGAGACAGGAGCTAAATCAGCTTTGATCCGTATATGTCTGCCTAAAGAGATAAAGTTTCATGACTGTACAATAACATACTAAAAGTGTAAAATACTAGCAGGAAATAATGATTTCCTTGTATGAGGGGAGGTGGCAGAGAAAGCCTGGGTAGAAGCTTTGGCATTTTGGAATTTGTGAATGTTCAGGAGCAGGAGAACACGGCTTCTAATTACTCTAGAGCTTCTGGAGACAAGGAATTTCCTTGTTAAATACAACGGTTGGCAAAACAAGTACACTCTACGTCATTGAAGAGTGTTTGAAGACAATACTCTAGTGTGGGGAACAACCTTTACAACGCAACTTTTACAACGCACTGCCATTACAACGAACCTGTTACAACGCAAATGCATTGACAACGCATGCGATTACAACGCAAGTCTTTACATTGACTTGCACTAGATGGCGTGCTAACATTAAAAATAGTGTAGTTTACTATCCAAACACCTTCCCTACTGTTACGTGGACTGGAGTTAGAATAGTAAATTACACTTTTTTAATGTTAGCACGCCATCTAGTGCAAGTCGATGTAAAGACTTGCGTTGTAAAGACTTGCGTTGTCACTGCATTTGCGTTGTAAAAATTTCGTTGCAACAGCATGCGTTGTAAAAGAATGCGTTGTAACATCATACATCCCTCTAGTGCAGTGTAGTAAGTAAAGTAGAAAAGCATTGCATAAGGCGATAGCTCCAACCCTTGCTGGTGCAATAGTTAATGTGTATTTAATTCAAGCATATGCCACAAAATAAAATGAAAATGAACATACAGCTATCTAAATGCGGTTTCCATAGGCCAGCAATGTAAATTTTACAATGAAAACTAACTCACTAAAGAGGCCACTTTACTTACTTATTTCTTCGTCAGGATTTTACAAAGATCTTCTGATTTTATTACAGTTCTATAGGTATAAATGCACTTACTTGTAGGGGATTTTAGCCAGCCGCCTTAAAACTTTGGATTGTTATAGGGTCATTGACATTTTTCTTCAGCTGACTATGGCATACAGCATGGGCAGTGGGCCCTTCCGCTTCACCCATTGACCCTCTCCTCTGTGAGTGACTGCATTTTGCCTTTTCAGAAGAAGCACATCCACACACAAAGTAGCTCCTGTCAGTGCCTGGGAATACTAAGGCAATGCATACTTTTCGACGAAGCCAAAAGGTTGGAGACCGATGACAGTCTTATTGGGTTAGTCACTGCTTGTTTGTAAAGAAGACAAGAATAAATCCCTACAAACCCAATCACTGAAATTACAGGCAGCTGTAATCTGAGTGTCGTTTAACACTTTATGACAGCAATTTATAAAAGGAGGCAAAAATAAACCACCATCTCACTGGGCCCTTAAAGAGAGGCGAAAATAAATAGCTAATATACCACGTTATTCTAAAAATAAAGCAATGGACGCTTTGAACCAGCTCTGTCAGTGAAGAGCAAGAGACTAGTTTTAGGTAGATGTGAACAATGTGCACAGGCTTTCTGCAGTCACTCAAATGAAGGGAGCCATTGGGTGAAGTGGGATGATCAGGTGACCCATGCAGTGGGCTACAAGTTGGCAGAAGCAGAATGAGACTGATATTTTAAGAGACCAATGGATGAAGTTTCTGTCAAAGCATGACTTTTTTGTTTTAGAAAACCAAGAGGTTAGCATGACAGCTAAAGCTGTATCAAAAACCAGACCTAAAAAATGAGATTATTTAGTGAGGTCATCATGAACCTGTGGAGCAGGCGACGTGTTATATCACATAAGGCGTGACTGGTGATTAGGATCTCTATTTACCTAACTTGATCCTTCAATTGGCAATCTCCAGTTAGTTAAAATCCTTACTTTTTCAAGGTGAGGAGCCCCATTTCACTTGAGTAATTGTGTCAATAGACCTACATTCCAGGCCATGATTAAAGGTCTGTTGCTAATTTTGGGGCATATTATCAAGCGGCAGCGATAATTATCACTGGCCGCGCTTACCGCAAATTTTCCTATCACCGGGTATCGCTGGAATATATCGCCATGCTAGCGCTGTATTAACAACGCTTAGCACAATGGCGAATAACATTACAGCGATATCGGCAGAAATGGGCCAACATCGCTGGAAAACCAGAAATGTTGCAAGCAAAACGGCAATAAGCTTGCTGATACAACCCTGTTGTCGTATCAGCATAATCCACCCCAATGTCATGTATGCATAAGTCTGGATTTTTTAACAATGTCTTAACCGGATATATGCATGTACATGACATTACAGAAAGGAAAACAAAAGAGGGGAGACTCCAAGTAATTTGTTGAATGTGATCATGGCATCATATATTTCAGGCACAAATTATACATGACAGTTATAGCAGCACTGTTAGCATAAATGCAAGGGCAACCCTAATGGACTTGGTGCACGTTGTGCTCGTGAGAAAAGGTGACGGTGCAAGTGACAAGTGGAGAAAACAGCGATAGGTGCAAAAAGATGAGGTGATATAAAATATGTACAAAATAATTGGTTCAATACAATGATTATTCAAGAAAATTGATCAGGTTTTAGAGCAATTTCGTGAACCAAAGTTGAGTGTGCGCCATAAATTTCACTGAAATAATGGTCGAGGGCGTTTAGATCCTAGTAAGTCAGGATAATGGCCAGTTAGCACGATTTCAGTTATCGCAACGCCGGACGGGCCATTTTTGTAAATATCGCGAAGCTTCCTTTGTGATATTTTGTCATGAAGTTTTGTCAGGCACCCCTACTTTGCATCTCATTAGCGATACGAAGTTAGGCGTGCTGGCAACGGGCTTTTTGCCCGGAAATGGACGCTAAAGCGGCGATAATTTTATCGCGGCCCCTTGATAATATGCCCCGTAGTTTCTGGTGTAGACTTCTAAGGTATTTGCCCACATGCTAATTGCAAATGTTTTTTTCAACCACATATAAATTGTCTCCCCCATGTTGTCTGCCCAAATGTTTTTGAGAGTGAAAACCTCGCAAGAACTGTTTGCCAAATAGTTTGAAATTCCGATTTGGGCATCTTGGAATGCGAATCTGCATTCAAGGCTGTGCAATTCGGAATACTTTTGTAACAATCTAAAACTTGAGCTGTTTGCAGCATTAGCATGTTATTCCACATTCCGAACAATACAACTCCGGGGGGGGGGCTAGATTTATGAACTAGTCACGCATTGCAGCAAGCCACCTTGCTGTGCTTCACTGCATGTCAGGAAACGGGCAGGAATGCGTAGTGTTTAAGCCAATACTGCACATTCCTGCCTTATCCCCTGCACTGACACCTTTTTGGCAGCCTAGCGCCAATGGAGGCACCCTGACACCATTATGACAGGGTGCCTGCATTGCCTGCAGGATTGTTTTTGTGCAGGAAGGAGTACCTTCCTGCACAAAAACAATCCTGAGAGGCATACTCCTGCATTCTGCAGCACACATAGAAAGGGGAAGTAACAAGGAGAAATAAAGAGAGTTCTCCTTGTTACTCCACTCCTGGGATGGCGCATCTTTTTGGCCATTCCCAGGTTTACCAGTTCTGGTAAATCTTGGAATGAGTCAAAAGCATGGGAGTTGCCTGGGAACACCCACATAATGCCTATGGAACGCCTCCCTTGGGCAGAGTAAGGCAAAGTAGCGATTTAGACTGTGTTGCTTTTCTCCAGATTTATGGAGCCAATTAGGGTCACACAAAGTGGCCTTGCATGGTTTCATAAAGCTTACTTAAGGTTTGTGCTGTGTATGTTCCACATTGCAGGCTGCAAACGTTACACACAGTGGCTTGTAAATAGGCCCCTGAATCTGGTATAAATTCTACACTTGCTAATTAACATACACTGTGCCAAAGCAAACTAATGGGTGTGCAATTTTCACCCAGATTTTCTACCTTCTTGTCAATAAGCCTTGCTGGAAAGATTGCACCTATTCTGTCCATTACTTTTATGGATGTCATGGTGTGAAAAGACATGAGACACCGCCACTTTTCACAAATGTAGAATTCGGACCAATATGTTTTTTTTCTACTTGGAAGTAACGATGTAGGGCGCAAAATCATTTATAATTTTCCTAAATGACGATATCCTTCATAAAGATTTCTCGCAGTGTTGCACAACATATTCATATTTTCTATTTTTTAAGCAAACATATTACAAGGGTGATATTGAGAATGCTATACGGCTTTCCTATTCAGCCGTAAATCGCTCAATCTTTACAGGTGCAATACCTCAAGGCAGTGAGGAACTTCGATTTCTGAACGCGATCGAAGCGACCCGCCATTTTGTGCTCCGCCGCCATTTTATGTTGCCATCACTCAGGCAGCACGGCGAACAAAGTCTATTCTGCTTTTTCTGCAGCCTGGTGTCAAAATACGCCTTCTGCCTCTATTTACAAAGCTGGTGTTAGAACTAGCCGAGTACACTAATCCCTGTCTGGCTTTTCTAATCCCCGTCTCAACTATCTGTTGGTTCACACTATTCTTTCCTGACCTTATCTTATCGTCTGGCCTTCACTGTCTTCTGCTAGCATTCTCTCGTTTCACAGCTGTCCTCCAACACACACAAACGCATCTCGCCACCTGCAAGTTAGTTACCAATCCATTAATAAATTAACTTGAGGGAGGGATGACAAACACAGTTTGAGGAGAGGTTTCTTCGAGACATCTGACACTTTTGTTTTCCAACTTCTCCTATTGGTTCCATCCTGTTTTCTAACTTTTCTTATTGGCTCTTTCTTGTGTGTTCTGGGAGTGCTTTTTGTTAATGTCTTCGAACATTATATGGTATATAACCCTGTGCGCCACAGAGTGAAGTGGCAGTCTCCTGAGAACCTACTTTGTGTACTTCTAGGATAACTGTACTAGCTGCAGCTAAATAAATCTGATCTTCTAACGCCGACAGAGTGTCCCGTGTCTCTGTGTAGCTAAGCAGGAGAACTCAGGAGACTTGGGCGTACCTTGCGCCACCAGGCCCAAAAGGTTCTGGTTCTTCATCTGGCGCCCAACGTGGGGCGGCTTCAGTGGTACCGGTTCTGCTCGAAGGTCGTGAGGAACCCCGCAAGAAAATTCCGTAGGGTTCGCGAGCCACATTAAGCGACCCCTGTATGTCGAAAGTGGTCCGAAGGTCTTTTGCAGCGCGGTTACTCCTTCCTGACGGCTACTGACGACCACTGCCCTGACTGCCGCCCTGCTTTGGCCCTTCCTTTGATGATGTATGGTAAAGTGAGACGATAGACGGGCCTCTGTTGGTGGAAGAAGACGTCCTTAGTTAAGTATTTTCGTGGGTCGCGCCCACAATTTTGGTTCTTTGATTGATTTCTTTGGGTACTTAGATTTGTCTATTGCAATAAACAAAGCAGAGGGTAAGTGCATTTGTGCTGCGTAAACTGAGTTTTACTCCCTTGAAGTTTGTGAACAGTCCGGAGACATCTCGAGATGCCTGGTCTGACTAAGTTTGGAAGAATTTGTTGTCTTGGTTGTAATAGGGATTCCCGACTTGAGGACTCTTGTCCGATTCCTTCGTTTGGAACTCCCACATATGAGCTCTATTCAAAACATGGTATCGGCCCCATTGCCTTTAACGAGACATGGACCCGATACACGAAGAAAGATGGTGTTCTAAAATGGCCAGAAAATGGTAGTTTTGATCCTGATGTGCTAGACAATTTGGAAGCAGTTTTATTTAAAAGAAAAGCCCGGCCGGCAATGTTTGACTCTTTCCGCCTTTGGCGTAAGGAAGCCAAACAGAAAGAAATTAAACTAGCAAAACGAGATAGGAAAGCACAGGGTATGACAATTATACAGGCTGCCCAACGGTTTAAAGACGATGAAATTGACAATGCGACTGAAATTTCGGAAAGATAGCATCGTATGGCGATAGATAAATGCTATCCGGTGTTGCCTGTTTCTCCTTCTGATAATAAGAAAGATATAGAAGAAGATCCCCTAATGTCCCACTTATTAAGGTTGCCTCCGCCCTATGCACAAAGTGCCAATGCACCTCAGCCTTTACAGCCTGTTCAGCCGCCAGTGGTACCTCCGCCTGTTCCGGCTCTTCTGCATTTTCCTCCTCCAGTATTATCGCCCTTGCCGGTTTTACCATTAGCCTCAACTTCTTTGCCGTCATCTCCTGATCTTAAATCTCCTTTGCCTTCTGCTTCTCCTGCAATTACCAGTTCCTCTCTTGTCAGTTCTCCTAATACTCTGTCTCCAATTCTTATGTCTAATTCTCCGTCTGTGCGTAAGCGTCTCACAGACACTGTTACTGGTATTCTATCTCCTTACTTTGAAGTTTTAAATGTGTCTCCGGCTTTTTCTCGAAAACAATCTCGTAGTCAGTTCCCAGATTTTGAGGAACGAGAGAGGTTGGACTCTCTTGCACGAAGATAGATCCGATTCCAAAAGATCTGTTAAATGTTCAGACTGTTTTTGATAAAGGACTTATTGTGGGTTCTAAGGTTGAGGAAGCTGTAAGGACACTTATCTCTTATAGATCCTTATTGTTTTCTCAGACTTTCCTTGATTCCGACCCTTCGGTTAGACTGACGTTGAAAAATTATCCTATGAGAGAGGTTCCTCCAGTATGGAAAGAAGAGGTTGCGGGAGTAGGTGGTAATGCACCTATTCCTGCTCATTTTCAGCGTATATGGGTACATGTCCCTTGGAAGAGATCTGAAGTTTTGGCCCTTAAGCAGACTCTACCGGAACCTCGTAAAAACCCTGCAGGTTATTACAAAGAATTATCACAGACAGTTGATGCTTGCATTATGAACCTAGCAGATATTGACATGCTAATGGGAAATGTAGTCCCACAGACAATATGGGCTAAGATTCGTAGAGAGGATCACGCGCAGGAACTAGGTGCTACTTGGGATGTTATAACTACTACAGATAGAGACCAAGTGGGTGGCGCAAAGCCTGACGCTCTGATCTCGGAACTCCCTGGTAGAATCATTACGTTAATGAAAACTATGATGCCTGCATTGAGAGTTATTTGGGATTAACTAGCAGTATGCAAACAAAAGAAAGATGACAGTGTCTCTGACTTCTTTACTCATTTCAAGGAGACATTTATCGACCACAGTGGTCAAGACATGGCTACAGAGGGTGGACAGCGATTGTTTGTGGACAAATTTGTATTCAATTTGCTTCCCGAGCTGTCACACAAATTAAAAGATTCAGAAAGTTCATGGGCTGTTTCTTCTTCTGCTCAGATATTGGCTACTGCGCAATAATATGAGAATAGGGAAAAGGAAGAAAAAGAAAAGCAAGAGAAAAAGACGAAAGATTTAAAAACAAAGGTTCTCTTGCAACAAGCCTATCCGCCACGTTATGCTCAGCCTCAATTTCAGCAGCCTCCGCAGTGTCAGAGGTTGTATCAAAAACCTGAGCCATACAATCCGCGACCTTTGTTAGGTCCTAATCAATGTGCCTATTGTAGAGAGGAAGGTCATTTTAAGAATAGTTGTCCGGTTTTATTGCAGTGAAATGGAGCATTATCTGCTCCACGAGGTCGTGCTGGCCTCCAGTCAGCAAACAGAGGTAGAGGTCGGGGTGTGTTGACTCAAGAACAGCGTGCCCTTCCTTCTCCCAATTCCATGAACTACTTTGATCAGCAAAATGTGAGGTCTGCACAGTATTACAATGAAGACCATTATATTGAAGGCGAGAATGAAAGTCTTCATGCTAACTAGGACAGCCATGGACAAAGTAAGGGAGTTGTGCCAATCCCAGTAGATCAAAATGGACCTTATGTTAACGTCACTACAATGGGTGTTTCAGAGCCATTTCTTCTGGATACTTGGGCAATGAGAAGTTCTATCATTCATTCTAAACTCCCTGGGGCACCTTTGTCTGGCTTAACGAATGTTTCCGTAGGATTCTCTGGCGCCCCTGTTCGCAATCCCGTTTCTTGCCCTTTGCCTATTTCAGTTGGTCCTTATCATTTGGAAGCTCCACTTCTGTTGACGAATGGTTGTGGTGAAAATCTGTTGGGTTTAGACCTATTGAAAAGAATGCATGCTACGATATATTGTTCTCCTTCTGGCGTACATCTTACTTTAGGACAGAAATTGATCTCCCCAATGTATTTGTCTAAAAATCAGTTTCCACCTGAATTACTTTCTGTTCCAGCAGCGCTTTGGGCCACGGGTCCGAACGATGGTGGTTGTCTTGAGATTCCACCTTATGTTGTCACCCTTAAGTCTAATGTTGAATTACCGTGCATCCCACAGTATAAACTTTCTACTGAAGGTGAGAAAGCGCTTTTGGGAATCATTCATGACTTGATTCAGAAGGGTGTGGTTGAAGAAACAAGAGGTAACACATGCAATAGTCCTATTCTTCCTGTTCTCAAACGCACTGATCCTTCTCAGCCTCCTGTGTATCGTTTCGTAATTGATCTGCGGGAGGTAAACAAAATTGTTGTCCCACAATTTCCCGTTGTTCCAGATATCACTACTTTGTTGACAATGATACCTTCCACAGCGACATGGTTCTCTGTTATTGATCTAAAGAATGCCTTCTTTAGTATTCCCATTGCAGAAGAGAGTAGGGACATTTTTGGTTTCTCCCTTGGAGGCCGAAGCTTCCGGTTTAAGCGCGCACCTCAAGGCTATTGTGAAAGTCCCTCTATTTACAGCCAAGCTTTAAAATGTCATCTTGATACTTTTCATTTGCCGTCTGGTGCTGCTCTTATCCAGTATATGGATGACTTGTTAGTCGCCGCCGATTCAAAAGATATCTGCAAAGATGTCACTATTGCATTGTTACGCCATTTGTTTAAACTGAATCACAAGGTTTCACCTTCCAAACTACAATATGTTTGTCAAGAGGTTACCTATTTGGGTCATCTCCTATCAAAGGAGGGACGACGATTGACACCAGAACGAATTCAGGTGATTACGCGAATGTCTGTACCATCCACACAAAGGGAAGTACGTACCTTTCTGGGTATTACTTCTTATTGTAGACAGTGGATCCCTAACTTCTCTCTAATAGCCAGACCTTTGTTGGCACTCACTTTAAAAGATATGCCTCAGCCCCTTCCTTGGACTGATGAGTGCCAAAAGAGTTTCACTGACTTACGTACCGCTCTGTGTTCTGCTCCTGTACTAGGTACTCCAGATTACACTAAGCCATTTACGCTCTATGTTCATGAGAGAGAAAGTTGTGCATTGTCAGTTTTAACACAACAATTTGGAGACAAACAGCGGCCATGTGCCTATTTTTCGGCTACGTTAGATCCTGTAGCTAAAGCATTGCCTAGTTGTCTCAAAGCGACAGCAGCAGCAGTAATTTCCATTCGGCAGTCTGCTGGAGTGGTGTTGGATAACACTCTCATTGTCATGGTGCCACATGCAGTGGATACTTTACTAAACAGAACGAAAACGCAGCATCTCACGAGTGCTCGTCTAACTGGATACAAGCTGACGCTTTTGGCTAGTCACGTACACATCAAACAATGTAATACCCTGAATCCAGCTACTCTGTTGTCCCCTCTAGATGAGGAAAATGTTAAAGAACAGCATGATTGTTTCTTCCGCACTGAGGAAGAGACAAAGTGAAGAATTGACCTAAGAGACACACCGCTAGAGAATCCGGATGGAACTCTATGGGTAGACGGTTCTTGTTTTAAAATGCCTAATGGAGATGCAGTTTCAGCCTATGCTGTAACTACTTTACATACAGTTGTGGAAACTGCACGCATTAGACACAATTCAGCGCAAGCAGCAGAATTGATAGCATTAACAAGAGCTTGTGTATTGTCGAAAGGGAAAAGAGTGAATGTGTACACTGACAGCCAGTATGCTTTTGGTGTAGCGTTCAACTTTGGGCGTCTCTGGAAGGAAAGGGGTTTTCTCACTTCACATGGCACCAAAATACAACATGGTCAGTTAGTGACTGATCTCCTCGTATCACTTGCCTTACCCACCCAAATAGCGATCGTGAAGTGTAGTGCACACAAAAAGATTACAGATGATGTTGGTCGAGGAAATGCGTTTGCAGACGAAATAGCGAAGAAGACAGCGAGAGATTCAACAAGTCGAATGTATGTGGCAGGTCCTGCGAATTGGGTCAGAGAGAGAGGAATGTATGAGAATACAGTGGAAAGTGTAAAAGCGATTCAGAAAGAGGCTTCAGAGAGGGAGATAAGCAAGTGGAAAGAAAGTACTGGAATGTTAGATGAGATGGGTTGTTGGGTGGAATTATCTGAACATCAACGCTGACTGTTACCCGATGCCTATGTTCTCCCAGTGGTTACTATGGCACATGGTCCAGCCCACTTAAGTGCAAAAGGTATTTGTAAACTTCTGGCTCCAGTGTGGCAGAATGAAGGTATCCCAAAATGTGCAGACAATGTAGTGAAGTACGGTATTGTTTGTTTAATGTACAACCCTGGAAAGGGAACCCCAACTCCAGCGGGTCCCTCCGACATATCCATTTGAGGTGTTGCAAATCGATTATATTCATATGGAGCAATGCAACAACCTCAAATATGTTCTGGTGGTAGTATGCGCCTTTTCAAGATGGATAGAAGCATACCCTCTAAAAGATAACACAGCCTTATCCACAGCTAAAATCCTTCTAAAAGAATTCTTCCCCAGGTTTGGTGTGCCGCGCATTGTCTGGAGTGACAATGGGAGCGAATTTGTTGGCCAAGTCATGCAGAAAGTTTGTGCAGGTCTTGGTATCAAGTAAAAGTTCCACACGTCAAATCATCCACAGTCAGCGGGTTTAGTAGAATGTTACAACGGAACCTTGAAGTTAAAATTAGCAAAGGTTCAAGCAAGTACAGGACTCAATTGGCCCGATGCTTTGCCATTAGCTCTGCTATCCACCAGAACTGCAGTACACTCTCGTTTGGGACTTAGCCCTTACAAAGTGGTTTTTGGACGTCCGGCTATTGTATGGGGAGTCCCTCGCCCTAAGAAATACTCAGACTTGCCATATCCAATGTTGATTGACTATCTTCATGATCTTACGACTAAATTGTGTGTTCTCCATCAACAGGTTCAAAGTGCTCTGCCGAAGGCTCCCACAGACCCAGGTCATTCCATCCGACCAGGGGAATGGATTTGCGTTAAGAATTTCCAGAGGACAAGCAATTTGGAACCCAGATGGCGAGAGCCCCGGATGGTCCTGCTCACAACGAGAACAGCAGTTAAAGTCGAAGGAAAGAAAAATTGGATTCACGGTGTGCATTGTAAGAAAGTGCCTTTGCCTTTGCCCTACGATCAATGGGTACGCAGAGGTGTTGGTGACTGTAAAAGTGAAAAAGTTCCACGATTCATGCCTTTTAGCGATGCACACCTGAATGGGACACTGTCTGAGAAAGAGGACGACGCAACATTTTACAGGAAGCAATTCCATCACATTGTCGCTTGGATACGACTAATCCACGAACATTGTTCCAAGACCAGAGTGTTCCGGGGAAGGAACGATACGATTTAAGACCTAGACTAAAGAACACTTAAAAGATTTTTCTCTTGTGTAGTATTCTGTCCCGGTTGCAGGTTCACGGTAGGAGTCTGAATCACGACCTGAGTAGTGGCAATAGGCCTGCAGGACCTGTAGTGTCATAGGACGGCAAACAATCGTGATTGAGCGATCGAGGAAGATTGCCGTGAGCATCCATTAGAAAGATGGAAACTACACTAGGCAAAAGAGAGAGAAAAGATGAAATGAAGAAAGCATCCTGTAAAATATTGTACAGTCGTTTCAGCATAACTTTATGTGTTATTATATCATTGTGTATTGTTTTGGCATTTATTGGTTGGATTATTTATGCTTTGCAGCCAAAAGTTATCTCCCCTTTTTCCTCTTTGTCTTCTCCTACTATCTTTCCACATCTCTTTCATACTCTTCCTCCACATTAACTCATTAGAAGAACTGAATATTATAACAATTCCTTTATCCAGCTATTACATCAGCACCAGTTAGTGGTCAATACAACAGACTGTTGGGTGTGTGGCCTTATGCCACACACCACAGAGAAGGGAATGCCATATTTAGTTCTCCCGTTCTCTTATGAAGGTTCTGTTTGGGCTTATTTTGTCATTTTCTCCAATGCTTATCAAAGCAAATTCAGACGATCCATTAGTTCACATGTTAGCGATCCAGATTTTAGTCATAGTTCTTTGATTAAGGGAATGGTAGCTATGGCTAAAATGATGGAAAATAGTAAAATCTCCATTGATGAAAGAAAAGCATACACTAACTGGAACGTCACCCAATATATGTCTAGTCTTAGTGGTAAAATTAGAAAAGGAAAGTCCCCGCCGATTTGGACTATACCACATCAGGGCAACTTCTGCTTACAGATAAACGATCACTCTTCTGACACCATACAAAGGAATAACTGCTCCTACACGTACGTTTATTCCTCTCAGAACTTGCCTCCTCTAGTGCCGTCTCAAGGCACCTATTTCATCTGCTATAATAGGGCTTATACTTGGTTACCAACGGGTTTCCCTGGTACTTGTTATATAGCCTTTCTTCTTCCCCCTACTTACACCACTTCCGCAAATCATCATCGAACCCGATACGGCAGAGGGATTATTGATTCAAAGGACACAGCAGGACAAGAGGGAGGAGATTTCCTTAAAGGATTTCTTCCCTTCTGGGGTCCAATGGGTAACAGCAGAAATATAAGGCAACTAGTCCGTGTCGTAGAAACTACAATAGACATCACTGTAGGTGCCTTAAGCAACATCACGGCAAAACTACAGGCGGATCGTCTTATGACATTACAAAATCGAGTTGCCTTAGATTTTGTTCTTGCCGATCGTGGTGGAGTGTGCAAATTGATCGGGTCAAGTTGCTGTATTTTCATACCTAATGACGCTCCGACAGTATACCAAGCTATCTCCAAGTTGCACATAATCTCTGAGTCTATTCATCAGGACGAAGGACATTGGTCTTTTACGGAGTGGTTTTGGGGACTACTGTCCAAATGGGGTTGGAAAGCATTGACGTTTCTTGGTATAATTTTGACCATTATTTTCTCCTGTTGCCTTTGTATGCACTGTGGTCCCGCTATCTGTGACCTCTGTGCTACTATGTGCATCTCAAAACCCAAACCACAAGTAACAGAAAACATAAGAATGATGACCTCATGGCTATCGACGTGGACTCAGATTAGCATGAGTCTATCTTGCCTGAGTTCTGGCAAAAGGAGGGTCTGAGGAACTTCGATTTCTGATCGCGATCGAAGCGACCCGCCATTTTGTGCTCCGCCGCCATTTTATGTTGCCATCACTAAGGCAGCACGGCGAACAAAGTCTATTCTGCTTTTTCTGCAGCCTGGTGTCGAAATACGCCTTCTGCCTCTATTTACAAAGCTGGTGTTAGAACTAGCCGAGTACACTAATCTCTGTCTGGCTTTTCTAATCCCCGTCTCAACTATCTGTTGGTTCACACTATTCTTTCCTGACCTTATCTTATCGTCTGGCCTTCACTGTCTTCTGCTAGCATTCTCTCGTTTCACAACTGTCCTCCAACACACACAAACGTATCTCGCCACCTGCAAGATAGTTACCAATCCATTAATAAATTAACTTGAGGGAGGGATGACAAACACAGTTTGAGGAGAGGTTTCTTCGAGACATCTGACACTTTTGTTTTCCAACTTCTCCTATTGGTTCCATCCTGTTTTCTAACTTTTCTTATTGGCTCTTTCTTGTGTGTTCTGGGAGTGCTTTTGGTTAATGTCTTCGAACATTATATGGTATATAACCCTGTGCGCCACAGAGTGAAGTGGCAGTCTCCTGAGAACCTACTTTGTGTACTTCTAGGATAACTGTACTAGCTGCAGCTAAATAAATCTGATCTTCTAACGCCGACAGAGTGTCCCGTGTCTCTGTGTAGCTAAGCAGGAGAACTCCGGAGACTTGGGCATACCCTGCGCCTCCAGGCCCAAAAGGTTCTGGTTCTTCTGCAGAAGTTGAAGCAGAATTATTGATGTTTCTAATTCTGTCCATTATAGATTCTTATCCTGTGCATGATCGTTTAGCTGCACTTCTCAAAGAAACAAGCTCTATCATTCGCCTGCTGCATACAAACATGCTGTTGAAAGGTTTATCGATGAACAGCAAAAGCAGGGAGAAAATAAAATCAACAGCATGCAAACTGTTGGCTTCAAGTCAGATTTCCAGGATAGTAGAATGAGCATAGTCATCCTAGGTTAGGAAACGAAACAACGGGGTCTATTTACTAAGATGTAATGCTGTGTTTATGTCACAAAAGTGATGCAAAACAACGCAAAATCTTTTTTTACTAATTTACTTTCCAGTGCTAAACTTGTTTAGCGCTGAAAACCACTGGAAAGTAGCTGACAGTAGCACAAAGCAACGAATAGCGCTGCTTTGCATTACTTAGCGTCAAGCGGGTGTACAATGGGTGGTGCTTGGGTGTTCCCATACAACCACCCAAGGTTTCTGGTGCTAGACCCTATTTACTTAAATAGTAGACAGGGTTTAGCGTGACGAAATTGTGCCCATTTCAAATCGGCGCTATGAACGAGAAATGCTTTCATTTCTCATTTTGTTTCCTGACTTTGTATGTGTGCTGCACTGTAAAGCACACATACAAAGTGGAGTTTAAACTTAGTCTGAGCATAGCATTTTGTATTGGAAGACTATTCTTCCAGTACAAAACCTATGCTAGACTCATGCAGGCACCCTTGCACTATGGTGCAAAGGTCTTTGCATGGCCCACAGCAGCTAATTTCCGCACCAGATGCTAGGAAGGGGGAGGATTGTGAAATATTTATGTAAATATGGAGCTCTCCTGCTCTCTTCTGACACAACGCAGTTCAGCTTTTTTGCCTTTTTGCGCTTCGTTGCTTGAGATTTTAGTAAATCTGCCCCAAAATATCACCTCGGGATCATCGAAGTAGCAGTTTTGATCTAACTACTGTTTCTCTATTACTACACAATATTCCTCACTTTTAAAATAACAATGGGGACATATTTTCACAGCCTTATGTATCTCTGATTATTTTAGATTAGTCTATGGAAACTATTTGCATGTAATTAAACTGTTCTAAATTATGAAAGCTTATACAAAGAAAAGCAAACGCAGATATGTATGTATGTGATATTTGTATAGGGCCAAATAGCACTATATTTGGTCAGCTATAATCAGCAGTCTCAGAAGGCAAAAGTACACTTAGTAAATGTGTACATGTTCAAATGACACTGGGCCCCCAAAGCATTTTACAACTGCTCAGTAGAGCTCCTTAATATATCTCCTTTGTAATAACAAATGCAACCTCCTAATCTCTCAGACTCTCCCATGGTAATCTGTAGCCAGACATTATGTGATCAACCCTAAAAGGGCCGTCAAAAGCACTACCAGGAGAGGGGTGTTGGCTCTGCCCACATGTTGGTAACCAGGCGTACATGTTTTGATTAGGCAGAAGTTGCACACTTCCAGGAAAGAAAGTCTTGTCCTCTGCACATCCGTGATCCTTTTATTCATCATACAGATGTCTAAACTTGAACTTTCAGGGGAATACACATGACATTGTAGTGCTATTAAAGTGTCTTACATAACCAGATAATGCAAGGTGTTTGTTTTTCTCTCCAAGCAGTACAGATGGCAGAACGACAGTTATTAACTTTAGGATTCATAGTGAAGTTTTGTGTTTGAGAGCCCAGGGCTCCACTAATATTCATGGATTTTTAGGTTTGGCTTTCAACTGTCGCCTGGCCATTTGTGGTCAAGAAAAAGGAGCTTTTAGAGTCCTAGTGAGAGAGGGGATGAGGCTCCATTCACATGTTGGTGGCCCCCGAGTACAGGATTGGATTGAGTCGAATTTGTGTACTTCCATTAAAAAGACTGCTTGCATTGCACTTTAATGTTTATTATGAAAAGTTACAATAAAGACAGTAGTGCTGACATACTGATTGTGAAACGCATATGGTGAGGTCAGTAGGCATTTTAGGATGGATTGTTATTTCTCTGTATTAAAGCCAACAGATAGGTTTTTGGTTACATGACATGTCACAGACTATGTTTGTGGAGAGTTATTATCATGCTGGTTACTGCTTCTGACAAACAAACCTTAGCTAGAGAAGATTTGCACTGTGATAATTCATGCTAGAATCTCTTTATAGCGGTTTTCCAGAATCTTATAATAGAAAAAATCATACGAAATACATACACACACACAAACACATATAACTACCTATATATATATGCTATGCTCCGTTTTCTTCTGCCGATTGCTTCTGCACTCAGCAACGGGTGTCCGGTCACGCCAGGGCAGACTTGCATATAAATTACAACTCCGATTCCCAAAAGGATAGTCCTGCACTCATGATAGAGGTCAAATCCTCACATGGAATTTATTTATGCAGTACAAACAAACTTGTTTCAGTGGTGAGCCTTTGTCAATGTCAGCGGCCGCCACATTCTCATTACTTTTATGTCAGTTAAAACAGACAGCGAAGACGGTTTCCCTTGCAGACAGTAGTGATATCTCGCCATCTTGTAACATGCAACTCTTACTCTTTATACTTTTGTTGTGGTTGCATTAATACTGAATGAATTCTTTGAAGGCCAAATAAATCATAATCAAATCGGGATTTCATAAAAAGGAATATCACTTTTTTCCCTGAATGCGGGACAATGTGCTGAATAATTGTTTCACGATCTACTGATACATAGGAAACCATGGTTTGAATACATTTTCTGTCACATCAGTGTTTCATTTCCTGACCCCATAATTCAGCCCTAGATGGACTTGTATCCTAATCAGATCCGTCGATGAATTCATTTTCACCATTCTGACTCATAATATCACATTTAGGATTTCATGCTACTTAATAATCACAATTTGCATTATTTAACTTTATGCATTCAAATTTGTTCGCTAAATGGGATTCACCACTAAAATCACCACTGAATTCAGCCACACTTTCTCCTCTAGTTCCCATAGGATCCTAGCACACAATCCTTCTTCTCCTCTCCTTCAACAACTGGCCCTTTGAGTCTTCTCCAATGTTTGTTCCTAACCCGTCTTCTTTATAGATGTACCCCTAACTCTTCCAGAATTTTGAGACCTTGTGGCGATTTTATCTGCATGTCGATTATATATTGTGATTCCAATCGCCGCAGTTATCTCTCTCTATCGTCACCTCTACTATCTTGTGGTATATGATCCAAATAAAAAACGTGAGCAGGGACCTGTTACTTTCGTGGTGAATTTCAAAATGACATGCAACCGGATTGTTGGATGAATTGTGCTCCCTATGTATCTCAGTCCGCAGGGACATGTCAAGCAATACACCATATATGGAGTGTTACAATTCCTGAATTTAGTTATTTTCTTATGTTCAGCAAGGCCTTTAATGCTATAGGAGCTTATTCTTTTACTAGTGGTGCAGGCCTTGCATTACTGCAGGGAAAGAACCCCAGCAGGTATTGGGACTCACTGTGGTAATATTACAGTCGGCTGGCTCCGTCGGCATCATGCACCACCTGCCAACGGGCCAAGGATTCCAGAAGGAGCACTTCTGTTGTGATATATATATTTAGATATAGATATAGGAATAGATACATAGAGGGCCTTTGGGTCAGCAATGTTTTGTAATTAGTCTGCTCCCATCCATGGTAGTGTATTGCATGGGGTAATGGTCCAGTCTGCAACAGTCATTGGTTCTCTTGCTATGTGAACAATGGCATTTTTTCACCAAGTGTGTCACTTCACTTGAAATTACCATGCCTCAGTATCAGGGCTCTTAGGCGAGTCCTTTAGTTTTTAATTTTTTCTGTTGTTCAACACTTTTCATAGGTAGCAGGACTCTTGTTCTACATCTGATTGATTGTCTCGATGAGTTATTCCTGACCTGTCAGAGACAGCAAAGTTATCCTTTGCCCAGCTGATTTATTTTTTACCCAAAGGAACCACAGCTATTATTTTATTCAGCAACGTATAGCTTGTATGTATGTATGTATGTATGTATGCATGTATGCATGTATGTATGTATGTATGTATGTATGGTTAATGCAATGTGAAGTAGTATTCTTTAAAGAGGTGAATCTTCATCTTTTTCCTTAATTGGAACAGCATTGTTGTGGTTCTGATGGATTTGAGAGTAGTATTCCAGACACTGGGTGCATTGATGGAAATTACCTGCTGCCTTCTTTTTTATTTTTACACGTTTTAGCCTGTAGTCTGATGGTGTTCTGGATGTAGGTGTGCTGCTAATTACCAGAGAAGGTGAGCTTGTCTGAAAAGTATGCATGGCGCTGGTAGTGTGCCTTTGTAAGTGATGCAGCTTGCTTTAACAATATTGTGGACCGGCATGGAAAGCAGCAAATTTACACCAGGATTGGGGTGATGTAATCATATTTCTTCAGTCCGTGGATTAGCACTGTTGCAGTATGTAAGGTAAAATTCCCTTAAAATGGTGCTAATGTAGAGTCTGGGAGGCCATGGAATAGGGAAGTACCAGCATCTAGATGTAAGAGTACTAGCTCTTGAACACCAGTTCTGAAGTTGCTTTCTGGAAGATATAGAAGGAGGTTCATTAAAACAGAGAGATAGTACCAGCTCATCATTGCTTTTTAGCAGTGTGTTACATGAGGGAGAGGTTGGTGTTGAGGGTGAATCCAAATGACTTGCCATTTTGTAGAAGTTGGGCTTCTGAGCCATCAAAGTTTAAGTCATTGGGCCAGGTTAGTACAGTATGCTGTTTGTTGTTCTTTACATATCGCAGGAATTCTATCTTGGTTGGGTAGAGCTTTACTAAGAAGTTAGACATCCAGGTCTAAATGATGTTCAAGTAGTGTTTGAGGCATTCAATGTCTAAAGCAGAAGAGATTTTCAAGAAGAGTTGTGTATCATCGGTATATTGAGAATTTTTATGCTGTTATTTGTCAGTAGGACACTAGGTGGCTCAATTTAAAGACTAAACAGAGACCACAATCCTGCATAATTTATCCATCATCCATTGCAGCCAAGTGGTCTATCCCTAACTGCATACAGGCAAAACTTCAGCTCTGAAAGGTTGCAAACCTTCACTCCTGCCTTGTCTCTTAATCTATTACTTACAGCAAAGAGAGGATTCCCTCATTAATTACATTCATCAGAGCCATCCTTTTCTGTTTGTGAAAAGCATGTTAAACCATTGATAAGTTGACTTATGCTTTATCCACTTCAAGTAGAAGAACTAAATATCACTTGTCACGGATAACAAAGCTACCCTCACTTTACACTGACAACCTAGTTACCTTCTAACCAAGTGATTGGTCTATTGTCCATGATAGACTACAGAGCATGTCACACTTTTGACAGCCAATCTATTCCTTCCTCAGCTGATGTATCCTTCACCGAGTATCCATACAAGAGCTAGACCTCACCTATATGGCAGACAACAGAGCTAACCTTTACACATTATTGGATAGTAAAATGAAGACCACATGTTTGTACCACAAATTATGGATAAAAGACACATCCCCAGTTAAGTTAATTGATCCTTGGCTAGGGCTAGAGTTATTTTTTACTTGTCACAGCAACAACATCCCTTTCACAACAGATTTGTCCCACGGTTTAGATAGCAGCTTTATTGCTCACTTGTCATACATGGCCATGTCAAATGTATGACTTGTTCGGTTTAACAATTATTTAACCCTTACCCAATACAAATATGTGACAAACAGTAGAGCTCTTCCTCATTCAGGAAATGTATCATTTACTCCTTACAGAGAGTAGAGAGCCATCATTCACTTATTACATACAGTAGAGATCACCCTTACCTGTCCCAAACTGCTGGGCTACTACTTGCTCAGCTGATTGCTCTCTCACCAGATTTAGAGGTTTAGAAAGGACAATCGCTCACATATACCATAACTCTTGTCTATCTTTAACTATTTGATAATATCAAGGTCAACTTTGTTTAGCTCACTGACATCCCACTTAGAGCAGTTAGCACTTATCTGTCACTTGTCAAAGATAGCAAAGATAACACTCCAGTGCCACGGTCAGCACAGTCTCTATAGTTATCTATTTGCCCAGTTGATTAATATCTTTCCTGATGAGGACAGAAGAGTGATCCTTCAATCGTAATGTATTCTTCATTCAGTGAACACAGCAGAGCTATCTCTCACCTCCTTTAGACTGTAGAGCTATCATGTGACCCTTCGATTCATCCATTCCTCAGAGCACAAACCTGTTATTTCTATTAAGGACATCAGAATAATCCTTGTTGCAGTTGATCTGTATTTTGCCAGGGCAAAAAGCATAATGGGGACCTGTTACAGTGAGCATGGCCTAACCCTTGCATAGTGTTAACAGTATAGCTATTGCTTACTCTCTACAGGTAGCAGAATCATTCCTTGAACAGATTATTCATTCCTTTCTAAGGCAAAGCTAACCCTCACGTATCACAGACATAGTTATATCTAGGTATGGCAGACGTCAGATCTACCTCTTACTCAGGCTTTTTATTTTATATGAAGTGCAGACCACAGACAAATATCTAACTTTTTTTTAGTCCTCATATCACCACTGTGTCTGCGATGCTTAGACGACCAAACCCAGTTCTAGATGCTACTCGGTCTATTGCATTCACCTTGTTTCCACCGCACTGGAGCTAGCCCGCCAGGCTGTTCCTAAGCTATACCATTGGTGTAATCATTGGATCGTATGAGGAATCAGCAGTTGTTCCCTTTAGTCCAGAACATTTAATAAACTCATCCCAAACTGCCAACTTTCTCCCCGGAGAATCTTCCATACACATACAAGTCCATTTAGCCGCCTTAATCCAATCTATATCACTCTCAAACTTTTAATACATAAGAAAGCTGTCCTTTTGTCAAGTGATTTATCCCTCACCCAGTGTTATCTGTTGGTGATGTGACTCATCAATCTATCACTGATAGCGGGGCACTTACTTAAATGATTGACCACCTAAGCTTGTAGATAGCAGAACTAGCACTTACTTTTTACAGACAGTACAGACATCCCTCTCTAAACGTATTTGATTGCACCTGGTATCTATGTATGAATCCGACAGGCAGACTCACATTATTCTCAAATTCATCTATGCATTTATTGATTCTTCAAGCATTTCATCCATTCACTCCCATTTCACTAACATTAACCCTTGGCGTCTGTGAATAGTCTTCAACAATAATTAAGGAAGATAGTGAAGTATAGATCATCCACTTTATAATGTTTATTGTCATCTTATAGTTTGTGTATGGCCACCCCCTTTACTTACGTTTTAGTACACCTTCATCATGAATAAAGACAAGCATATATCAAACTCATTTTAGATGTACAATGAACCTATCTAAGACATATGGCAAAAAAAGCTACAAATGGACCAAACGTGATTGCTCCATCCTACTTTTGCAACTCCTGTGCTTTTTTTTAAGACATGAGGCAGTTCTGATCATGAGGAATAGAAATGGTACTAAATATAAATTCTGAGTTACAATTCTGATACCCTTGTAACATTTCATTGCTATTTATTTGGACATTTTTCTTTTCATTTCGTTATTAAATTTACAATACAGTGTGGCAAATCTAACTGAGCTGTTAACTGTAGAGATATATTTGTCAAAAGGGAGCGAACATGATCTCATATACACTATGTCACTTAAAAAATGTGGAGTACTGTACAATTTTCTCTGAATTATTGCAACTGTAACTTTCATTTTGCAAAACTTGTCATTCCCCTAATTACAGTCCAGTTTGGAAATAGCTAAATACCTTTGGTCAGTAACATAAAGATAGGGGACTTTGAATAAGCCCACGCCAGCCAGTGATTGATCTGCATCAGTCTCCCTGAACCATTACTTTTTTAAAGTGTCTTTCATATTTTAGATCAGCCCACAGGAGTAGTGCAAATGCCTACATTCTGAAGTGATGATTGGCAATGGAAAGGGGTCAGTGTCTGGGATGCAGCTGATGAGACAACCACCAGTTAGGGATTCTTTGAAGAGTGCCTCTCTGGGATTCAAGTGGTGAAATAGCTACTGATTAGGCATGGAAGGCAAGTTCTTCATGACCAGTCTGTATTTAAGTGATGCAAGCACTCTACAGCTACAAATATAGTTGGTGACTATTCTAGAATGAAATTCCCAATTCAGGTAATAAAACCTAATTTTAAGATGCCTGCTATCTTAGAATGAGGCAGAACAGTAGCCTGACTTTGCAAATCAAATTCATCCTATTTCATATTTTTTTAAATATATTTTTTAATAAAAGTCATTTGATTGCAACTCTGAAAGAAGTTCTATGACTGACATATGCACCAGGGAGTCTCTGTTAAAGTGATTCACTACAGTCAGGTCTATCATGTGCTGGACTTGCTGAAACTCCCACATTGTGTGACAATTTCACAAAAGCACATTTGAATGCATAGATCAACTCAAGAGTATATTTGCTTCCACACCACTTTTTTCCTGTTCACCATTTCCAATTGGATCTTTACACATAGGTGTTGACTTAAGAGCTTCAACTTCCTCTAATAAGGTGGTTGAGACTAGTATGACTGAATTTATGTTTCCAAAGATGCTAATATTAACTTCCCACCTCATTGTCGATATGTCTGTCACATGGAGGAGATGTCCCTCTTGGAAAATATAGGGAAATGTATTAGAGATTATTAAAAAATATATACTTGCTTAATAAACATTTTAAGTACATTTAATCAAATAATATTGATCTAGGACTGCTTAAAGAAAAATAAACAACACTCTACTTCTAGAAACGTATTTTTCAAACATTTGTTTACAATTAAAATTCAAAAATCCTTATTTTTTATTGTTATTTAATTGTAATAAACCTGGTTATAACTTTAATTAAATGTAATAGTTTTTATAACCTTTATACTTAATTAAAAAAGTAATTAATCTAATTTTAAATGTTAGCAGGGACTCCCCAGTTAAAAGAACTAAAACATAAATTTAATTAATACTAAATAGCATGTTTGCTTATTAAAACACATACATTCAAAATTCAATACATTACATTCTTCAATTTAGTTTAAAGATTTTAAAAATGGTTACAATGTATACATTATAACCAATTTTATTACAAACTAAAGACATATCAAAAGTAAGGATTTTATTTATTTTAATTGTAAAATTTGCAACTTGTCTAAAGCACAAGAGAAGGCAGATGAAGTGCTATTTTAGCAGTATCATTTTGAATGCTAGAGCTTCTTCAGATGTTGATTAGAAGTAGAATAAATATATTTGTTTCTATGGGGTGTTATAGCCTGCCTTAATTTGTTTTCTATGGAAGTGTTTTGCAGTAGTGTGAGAAATGTGGTTGTTGGTTGAGTGGGTTGTTAACCCTGCTCAAGTAACAACAATCCATTTCAGGGTGAAATACAAAAGTCACAAAATAAACCAGTGCTTCCCTCTGGTAGCTTAGCACAAAAGTAGTCAGGCTTAACATAGAGGCAATATGTAAAGTATTTATGCAGGATATAAACAGTAACTAAGTGAAAAGATAACACAAGGAAAATCTCACCCCATTTTAAAAAAGTAGAGTAAATGCTAATAAATTACTTGACACCAAAGCAACAAAAACCCAATCATTAGAACTAGAGGTCTAATTTTTTTAAGTTTAAGGTAAAATCTACCACCTAAAAGATCAAAGCTCGAACCACGGACATCTAGTCGCACGAGTCTGGGTCAAAATTGAAAAATATGGCCATAGAGTGTATTGGACCTGTTTGGCGCTTATCTCTGTACTTAAAAGAAATTTTAACAAAAAATTCTCTGCGATGGTACAAGTTCAGCAGGCCAAGACTGCTTGTGCTGCTTAAGGAGGAGACATCTTAGTCGGGGAGTTGGTGGATGAAGTTGTGGTGAAGAGCTCTTCATTGGGACTTACTCTCTTTTTTGAAAGTCAAAAGACTCTGATGGACGAGGCTGGAGGCTGTAGCTGATGAGGGTTCCATGGGGCCAGATACCCCTTTGGCAAAGAGCTGCTGAGCAGGATTTGTTGCTGCACAGAAGAACATAGAAGCAACTGCTGCAAAGGCAGGCTGACCGGTGATGCATCTTGGGCGGATAGTCGAGCAGGTTGGTCCCGATCTCCTCTTGGTTCTCAAAGCAGCTTTTAGCCAGTAATGTTTTAAGTCACAAGTTTGGGGTTTTGACTATCTGGGCATCTGTAGCACCACCAACAAGGGTTGAGTCCTGGAGGGGCACCGCTTGGGGGATTAGGATTCACTCAGGCCAGGAATGGATTCAAGATGGTTGCAGCCTTTACGAGTGGCTCTGATCAGGAGGCCAGCTAACTAGCCCTTGGAGTCACTCCAGTAACCCGGGGTTCAAGCAGTTAAACAGAGCTCAAGCAGCAGGGAGGCCTCCGAGTTTTCAAAGTAGGCGCCAAACAGCAAGGCAGTACTTCCAGGTGCAGAAAAGTAGCCTGGTGGATTACACACAGCAGGTTGCAACAGCAAGCAGTCCTCTGAAATTCCTTCCACAGGTCCCGAAATTGAATTTAAGAGTGGGTCTTAGGGTCATATGTTTATAGCTAGTGCCCTTTTGGAAGTAGGAGACGTTTCTAGAGAAGTTCATTCAAAGGGCTTGAAGTTCCTAATTCCCCTGGCTCTAAACTGGATGGATGAAAAATTCAGTGGTGACAAGTCCTTTGTGTAAAGGCAGGGCACAGCCTATTCAGTTGGAAATGGGGCTGTGGCCATCTCTGCCCCAATCCAGACAGTGATGGCCTATCTAGACACAGCTAATCCTTCTATTGTGTGGTTATCTGGAGGAATAAACAAAGTCCAACGACATCAAGTCATGTGATCCAGTTACAGGCTGCAGACACAAAATATATAGTGGAGGTAAATGCCCATCTCTGCCCTCAATCCTGCCAGTGATGGCCCATTAGACACAGCTAATCCTTCTATTGTGTGGTTATCTGGGAGGAATAAACAAAGTCCTACTGCCAACTACATCAAGTCATGGGACCCAGTTACTGGCTGCAGGTACAAAATATATAGAGCAGGAAGTGCTAACTTTCCAAACGTGGATATCTAAAGTGGGGTTACGTCCATTAAGGGGGCCAGGTGGGACGTGAAATAGTTTTAGAGAACAGAAGTGCCTAACCACCAGTTTGCACAGAGTGGTGTACAAATTTTCAGCAATAAAATATTCCAATGTGTACATGGGCTCAAACGTTGTCGTACAGCGACCACCCTACGCTGTAAGTATGAAGACCTAGGTCTAAATAAAATATAGTGATTAATAATCGACAACCTGAGTAAAAACACAAATGTAGAAAGCACAAGTACAGTCCAAGACTCAGTCCTCAATCTTGTCTTCTTGCTTTATTCCAAGGTTCTTATACATCCATATTCTAATCTTCTTAACATTTGCAGTTCAAGCCACAACCCATGCCAAATCGTGTTTCCTCTATACGGCTGTAAGCCATAGTCTTCATCAGGACAATGGAAAAATGTATCAAACAAATACAATCATATACTCAGGATAGAAGTCATAATAGTCCAATAGAATCCTTTGGTTAAAATCCAGCGAAGATAATCGTCTCACGCATTAACTCAGTCATTTGCAGGGCCATAATATTTCCCAACGAAGGGCAGAGGCAGGACGCCATCAGTAACAATTCCGACTGACGTGCAGGGGCAGAACGTCGTAGGAACCAATTCAGTGTTTGCTTAAGCAACAGCGTGAACTCTTCCTGTATTTCTTAGAGTGATTCATGTTTGCTTGTCTTGCCGCTATCTACTTGTGGCATTCTGTTATCTCTGCTCAAGCGTGTGATTTTCTTCTTCTTCGATCGCCTGCTTATTCTGATGACGTGCTCTTCACTTAAGCAAACACTGAATTGTTACATACGGTGTTCTGCCCCTGAACGTCAGTCATGAAATTCAAACCTTAGTCGGAGAACCTAACAAACGCAAATCCTTCTAAGAATCCCACAATCTATGCACACTGGTGCCCCAGCTCAAACGGAATTGTTACTGATGGCGTTCCGCCTCTGCCCTTCTATTGGGAAATTTTAATCACAGTCGGAGCTCCCAAACAAATTCAAGTTCCAACCAATACTTCTGCAGGTGCAAAGAAAGTATTAAAAACCACAGATTGCACTGTGTATCAGCCCTGATGAAAATACCTTAAGCAATCTGGGGATTGGAAACACGTTGGCATTTCCGCTAAATACATGAGGGTGTATTAATCAATTTTAGTCTCTGGAGAGGATCCAGTTAACATATATATCCCCACAGAAACCTAGTTTTCCATCCGTGGATGCTTTCTCTCTTTAAAAACAAAGCCAAGCAAAGGGCATGTTAGAGAGAGCTCAATGTATGACTTAGACACACAATATGGGTTGGTGCAATTGTTTGTAATGTATTGTATTTATGTTTCACAACTTTCATGTGTTTTTCACATTTAAGTGTATATTTTCCATGTCACAGTTATTTTATTCAATAATGAGTTGTGTATCTTTGAATGCCTTATTGAAAATTTAAATGAGTTCAAAAAATATGTGTTAATCTTTGCTAAATGTTAAGCATGGTACCATGACGAAAAGCATTGTTACATAGCCTGCTGAAATAAATAGCAGCCTTGAAAACTGGTGGCCATGTGGCATTTTTAAAATTGTATCTTAAAATCTGACTTTACCATTAAAGGGGATTTTTAAAAAGAATTTCACAGATACCAAACATAACATTATCACCTGCTCCCAATCAAGTGTTAGCAGATATTAAATGCAATAATCCAACCCAATGTTGTCTTATGGGAGAAGTAGGCATCACAGTAGTAAAACTTGAATTTAGGGGTTTTCACTACCAGGACATATAAAACTTAAGAGTACATAATCTTTTAATTACAATGCACCCTGCCCTGTGAGCTACTTAGGTCCTATCTTAGAGGTGACGTATATACAATAAAAGGGGAATTTAAGGCATGGCAAGTCAAATTGACAGTTTCAAACTGCATCCAGGCTGCAACTGATGGAGCGGGTAATATGTTTTCTTTTTATGTACCCAATCCATTTATGTATGTTTGTATTAAATCGATTAATAATTAATTATAATAATTAATGGTTTGCTATATGGTGACTAATCAACCTTATTAACAGAAAGAATATACGTGGGAATGCTCTGCATGGCTAAACTAATTTGTAAACTAAGTTTGTATGCATATTAATATGATAAACATTGTTTATGTGATGTTATTGTGATTTATGCTTAAATAAACGAGTACTAATGGCTTTGAACGGTGCAAATGGCTAGATCAATACACACACATATGGGTATTAGTAAGGGAATAACACCGTTTAAAACATTTCAATGTATTAATTACGTTTTTGTGTTTCTTTGCTTAAGTTGACCATTTGGGCCAGCCATTTAATGGCTACCGACTGATTTCGACTACATAGAGTGATATCCGTGAATGGAACAAGGAGAAGTGCGCCTGCGTAAACTTCAGCAGCTGTACCATGCAAGGCCACCCTGGGCGAAGCACCAGTTCCCCTGGATGTGCAACAAAGAAACATTGAACTAATAAAATTGACAATAGACATTTGTATTGAAACTTTTCCCACATGGGAACTACATCGAATGTTTCCTGATGAACCAAGATGTATTCCAATGGACCAATGAGAGCCCAACAAACTTGTTTTTGATACTTTTTGTAAATGAAAAGTAGTATAAATAATGGTAGACTAGAGAGGTTAACTTACTTAGATGCTCGACGGTACGGAGAGAAGAGGACGTCATTGCCAGTATCCTGATGTTATGCTGACAGAGAGGATGGTGACTCTGCATGATAGAACAGAACTTTAACGATTTGACTGAGGACCAGATTCTGACTTAGAAACGACAATTAGCCAGAATAGGTAAATATGACAAAAGATGATAATTTGAATTATTAGGATTTAACTTGCAATTTTGAATTAGATAAAGAAAACCTTAATTGAATCAATGTGTTGGGTGGTTATTTTCCTTGAAATGTATTTCGAATAATTTAGAGTATAAAGGCGTTATTGAACTAAATCCAACTAAATGATTTATCGACCTATTTCTTGATGGGAAGAGACTCTAGGCTTTGATACAGAGAAAGTGATAAATTCCCATCAAGGAAGCAGTGTGGTTCGGAACCAATGTTCCCTTCTGAGTAGGTACGGATAGATTGATAGAATGTTTGTTATGGTGTTATGGGCCCCACCAGTGTATGATGTGTGTGTGAGTGTGTGACTGAGGAATCATTCTGTCCGTGGTAATAGGGGGAAATTGAGGAACCCGATCTGCACCAGTTTTTCTGGTAGCTAGAGATGGTTTTTATTGTTTTGGTTTAATGATTTTTGCCTGTATATAGCTTATCGATTATTGATTGGTATTGATATGTGTACTAACACTATATGTTGAAGTCGTATTGAGTTTTATGTAGTCCGTACGGCTTCTGGGATGTAGGAAGTTGGTAACAGTTCCGTAGTAGGGCAAGGGAAAAGCGCTGCTCTCGGGAAAGGCAGAATTGTTGGCCCTGTAGGTACACAGGGAGAAACGTGTAACAATTGAAGTTGCGCGTCACATTGTTTGGGTTTGATTCGGTGATATCGTCGTGTGTTGCCATTAGAGACATTTTCTGTGTGAGAGAAGTGTGTATGATAGCGAAGGTTACCTGTGAAATTTTGGTCTTTAAGTACCAGGAAACCAATTGGCATACCGATAACGCTTTTCACTGAAAAGGTAGCAGGTGTTCTCTGAGCTTGTAAGAAGGACAAAGTAGAGGGAAGCGCTGCTTTGTTAACGTATGTCATAATTCTGTAGTAGGACAGACTGTTCGCTGTTCTCGGGAAAGACAGGATGCTGTGTGAATGTACTACATTTTCTTGTATGAATGTGCGTGAATGTAAAGGCATTTGGGCTAATTGTGAAACTCTGGTTTTATTTCTCAGGAGCATTGCGTTTCCAACTATGTGACTTAATTCTGGAGAAACAGTTAATTGATGCTTGATAGAAGGGTGAAGTAGAAGGATGTGCTACTTTATCAACGGAAGAAACGATTCTGTAGTAGGGCAGAGGTAAGCGCTGCTCTTGGGAAAGACGGGATTCTCGTGAGAAAGGTCTATTGCTATTCTGTGGTTAGCGAAGCAGACAATGGAGATGTTTATATGTTGTAACTAACAGTATTGTAAAATTGAAACAAAGTCTACCGAGGAGTCTTGTAAAGGAGGGGTAGACAGGAGACAGGAGTCAGGAGCAGGAGCTGCTGCAGCGACTGCTGACGTCAGAAAGACCGCGCTGGGATTGGACAAGTGGGTCAGAACAGCAGAAACGCCCTGATTGGTGCGTTAGTGTGTGCCGCGAAAGGATTGGAAGAAGAACAGGGTGACGTAGACGCTCCAGGATTGGTGCGTTAGTGAGAGTCATGCTGCTATTGGACTAAAGATCGTACAGTTGAAGAAAAGACTAGGGGTTCACGGAAGAAAGGAAGATGTATTATCATTCAGCCGAAAAGAAGAAAAAATCCTTGTTTAGTAAAATAAAAGGATGGTTTGTGAAAGACAAAGAGATTGTGACAAGGGAAGGACAGTTACTTCCTCCGACGAAAACACCCGCATCCTTCATGGTTGCAAAATATGGATACCATACTTGCATTTGGTTAGACAATTGGGCAAAGTACACAAGGGAAGACGGAGTTTTAGCGTTCCCAGAAAATGGTTCGTTTAATGTGGCAATTTTAAGGAATTTGCGGGAAAGAATGATGAGTTTAGATCCACGACCTAGAACGACACAGTTTGAGGCATTGACTGAATGGGAAGATGAGATGCATGAGCGAGAAAAACAGAGAAATGGCAGTAGATATAGATATATGTTTGGACGGCAAAATGATCGTGAAACTCATTGTGATCGAATGAGAAGGTGGCGAGACACAAGTATGACTGAAGGACTGTTTCCCGTAAGAACCACAGGAGAAAATGAAGGAAGAAAATGTATAGAGAAAAGACATAATGTAGAATCTAGAAGGTATGGAGCAAATGAATCAGAGGATGATGTTCTAGATGATATGTTTTACAAAAATCCACCACCGTACAGACAGGAATCAGAGATATTAACCTCAGGTACTCCAGTGAAAGAAACCCTGCGAATCATCAAAACAGAAGTTATGACTCCAGAGGTGGAGAGAAGAAATTCTCTTAGGGAAAGAGAGAAAGAGATGGAGAATAAGGCTGGTAGTGAAAATTCCAGGGAATTAGCAAAAACCACGTTAGAACTAACAGAGAAGATAAGAGAATTGACCAAAAATCTAGAAGCAGTTACAGTCCCTGTAACCATAGTTCCAGTTGTGCCCATTTTTGAACAGCAGAAAGAAAGCGAGCATGGCCTAACAGTTCCGTATGTAAGCAATAGACAAGTGGAACAACCCCTAATGAGAGCAAGGGAGAATCCTTGGAGACATACAATGAGTGAAGGTGAACTGAATGTGTCAAATAACCCGTTGTATAGTCCTGATTCTGTAGAAAGAAACAGAATAGTAGGAGGATCAATATTAGAACCACAAAGAGTGACAGAACAAGGGAATGCAGAAAAATCAGTAGGAATAACTACAGATGAATTGAGCGAATGGCTGAAGGGTTTGGAAGGAAAAGAAAAACAATTTATAGAATTAAAGAATTAATAGTAGGGACAATCCCCTTGGAGAGCAAAGAACTTACATGTCAGGCTAGAAGAAATAGCAAATGAAATGGGAATTGACATGGACAAGGTGAAAGCTTTACAAAAGCCTTACCGGGTGGATTTCACAGAAAAATATATTGAAAACATGAACACTACAGGACGAATAGGGAAGATTAAGGACATAATCACATTGTTGAGAAAATGGGGAGATGTGGATAAATGGAAAAGTAGGTGGTATAGAAAGCAAGATGATACCTCAGACAGAACTTTCCCATTATTTCCTGTGAGAGAAAAGGAGAAGGTTGTGACAGAGTTTCCCATGAGAGAGATTCCAGGAGGGGGATATGTGCATGTCCCATGGACGAGACAGGACATTTTGTCATTTACAAATGACTTCCCTCGATTGCGAGAAAAGCCCGTCGAGTGGTACAGACAGGTGGACAGATTTGTTAAGCTGTCAAAAGTACTGTGGATTGATCTAAATAGCCTATTTGATATAATAGTGCCAGCAGACTTATGGGCAGAATGCAAAATAGTCATAGATTGGCCAGCTAAAGAATACCGGAGAGATCCCAAAACAGGAGCACCAGACCCCGAGGTAATGAAGAAATATGAACAAGTTATGGTATTTTTGAAAAACAAAGTGCCTCCCAAAGAAACAGATTGGTTAAAGATAGATCGAACACATCAGGAAGTGAAAGAATCAGTTCATGCTTATTACGAAAGACTAATACTAGCTTTCAAGCAGTTTAGTGGAGATGAGAATCTTGGTGAAAAGGATATGAGTCATTTTGTATACAGATTCGTATATGGTTTACGTCCGGAAATTAGTGAAATGATAAAACAGCACACAGTCGATTGGCAAAGCAAGAAAATTCATGAAATCCTGAGACATGCTAAATACTTTAGTGATGAGATTGAGGCAAAGCAACGAAAACTAAAAGAAAAGGCAATGTGGGCACAAGTGAAAGTTGCAGAAAGACAGGAAGCTCAGTTAGTTGAACAAGCAAATAACCCAGGAATCAAACTGAGATTTGGCCCAGGAAAGGGGAAAGGTAATATAGAAGAAGCTAAAAAGAAGTTTCCATGCCACAATTGTGGTAGGTTAGGGCATTGGAAATCCGAGTGTAAATATCCACCAAGTACTAATAATGAAAATCCATCATTGAATCCACAGGTGCAGTGTGAGGTGAGTGGCCAACAGCAGCAACAGCAGAAGGATGTTAATCCACAGAATCAGGTGCCAAAACCACCATTACCGCAAAGCAGAAACATCCAGAAATATAGTAAAGAAGTGGGATTCTACAATGAAGAACAGGTAAACAAACTGCAACGCGCAAGCGCTGTTTCACAATATTGTCTGCGAAATGACGAAAGTGATTTAGAGGAGAATTATTGACGGTGCCGAAGGGAGGAAGAGGAGTGTGTGCTTGGCGCAACTCTAGAAATAGATCAGACAGGACCATTTGTGGATGGGAAAGTTAATGATGAAAACATTACTTTTTTAGTAGACACTGGAGCTACGCCATCAACTGTCAGGTCAGCAGATGTAAAGAATCTTCCTCTTTCGGATGAGACAATCCAAGTAGTTGGTGTGTCAAACACACAGATTAGGACATACCTTACAGAACCAATAAAGGTCAAGATAGGGAAATTTACAGACATGCATCGTTTTGTGGTGTGTGAGACCAGTCCTGTGAATTTGCTAGAAAGGGATCTTTTGTGCAAGATGAATTGCACTTTATTCTGTACCCCAGATGGTATAGCATTTGAGACACCAGGGTGCCGATTACGATCCGGTAGAAAAAATCCCCGTGCGACTCGTATCCTGTCTTTTTACCGTACGAATCGTACAACTTCCGTACGAACTGGCAATCACGATTCGCATGGGAAAAAGTCCATACGAACCGCATTTGGAATCATTCCCCACACGTCCTCGGGTCGGAAAATGTGTCCGACACGTCCTCGGACGATTTACCGTACAAACGTGAAAAGTCAAGTCCGACCGTGGAATCACGATCCCACCCGTGCGTCCGAACTCACAACCGTATGGTAAAAACACTGTCCGCACCGAACTCCCATTGCAACCATGGAGATATGTGCCCGCATACGCGCCAAACACTCCCCCCAGCACCCATACGTTCGAGTGGTACTCCCCGTTAATGTACACCCCCCCTGTATGTACACCCGTGTACGTGTCGAACCCCCACCCGTGTATGTACACCCCAGTACATTCGAGTCGTACCCCCACCCCTGTACGTGTCATACCCCCGTGTACCTACACTCCAGTACATTCGAGTCATACCCCCACCCCTGTACGTGTCATACCCCCGTGTACCTACACCCCAGTCCGTTCGAGTCGTACCCCCACCCCTGTACGTGTCGTACCACCGTGTACCCACACCCCAGTACGTTCGAGTCGTACCCCCACCCCTGTACGTGTCGTACCACCGTGTACCCACACCCCAGTACGTTCGAGTCATACCCCCACCCCTGTACGTGTCTTACCCCCGTGTACCTACACCCCAGTACGTTCGAGTCGTACCCCCACCCCTGTACGTGTCATACCCCCGTGTACCTACACCCCAGTACGTTCGAGTCGTACCCCCACCTCTGTACGTGTCGTACCACCGTCTAAGTACACCCCAGTACATTCGAGTCGTACCCCCACCTCTGTACGTGTCGTACCACCGTCTAAGTACACCCCAGTACGTTCGAGTCGCACCCCCACCCCTGTACGTGTCGTACCACCGTGTACCCACACCCCAGTACGTTCGAGTCGTACCCCCACCCCTGTACGTGTCACACCCCCGTGTACCTACACCCCAGTACGTTCGAGTCGTACCCCCACCCCTGTACGTGTCGTACCACCGTCTAAGTACACCCCAGTACGTTCGAGTCGTACCCCCACCCCTGTACGTGTCGTACCACCGTCTAAGTACACCCCAGTACGTTCGAGTCATACCCCCACCCCTGTACGTGTCATACCCCCGTGTACCTACACCCCAGTACGTTCGAGTCGTACCCCCACCCCTGTACGTGTCGTACCACCATGTACCCACACCCCAGTACGTTCGAGTCATACCCCCACCCCTGTACGTGTCGTACCACCGTGTACCCACACCCCAGTACGTTCGAGTCGTACCCCCACCCCTGTACGTGTCATACCCCTGTGTACCTACACCCCAGTACGTTCGAGTCATACCCCCACCCCTGTACGTGTCATACCCCCGTGTACCTACACCCCAGTACGTTCGAGTCGTACCCCCACCTCTGTACGTGTCGTACCACCGTCTAAGTACACCCCAGTACGTTCGAGTCGTACCCCCACCTCTGTACGTGTCGTACCACCGTCTAAGTACACCCCAGTACGTTCGAGTCGCACCCCCACCCCTGTACGTGTCGTACCACCGTGTACCCACACCCCAGTACGTTCGAGTCGTACCCCCACCCCTGTACGTGTCACACCCCCGTGTACCTACACCCCAGTACGTTCGAGTCGTACCCCCACCCCTGTACGTGTCGTACCACCGTCTAAGTACACCCCAGTACATTCGAGTCGCACCCCCACCCCTGTACGTGTCGTACCACCGTGTACCCACACCCCAGTACGTTCGAGTCGTACCCCCACCCCTGTACGTGTCGTACCCCCGTGTACCTACACCCCAGTACGTTCCAGTCGCACCCCCACCACAACCTCCTAAGTACGGAGCGCACCCCATGCCCCAACATCACAACCACATGTACGAGTCGTGCCAAGCCACACACAAGGACAGCACCGTACAACCAAATGGCCCATCTACACACCGTACACACGCTCAAAACGCACGTACACAACCAGGACAAAACAAAACAACACAAGAATACACTATTCGAATGGCACAAAGCCACTAAACATGGCCAACAAACACTCAAAAAACACACATTCACTGACCTGCAACTGCCAAAAACAAACAGAGGCCCTAAACACCACCACTCCTTATAACACACCCACCCAAAGTTCAAACACAGCCACACCCACCAATGGACCAATAAAAAGGGCCCACACACACAAACCATGAGCCTTAGCAACAGACTCACTGCTGCCAGACACCACAGACAACTTACAGCACCTTACTACAAGCTTCACCACACCTTACACTTGCACATCTCCACACAACCACCTTCACAAACACACCCTCATCACATTCACACACACACCTGAACAACCACACCCACACACCCACAACCATCCACACCCCCCCATCCACACCCACACCCCTCACCATGCCCACTACCAAGAATCCAAAGTTCAGTAACCGAGAGTTGGAGGTTCTTGTCGATGAAATCCTCAGAGTCGAGCCACAGCTCTTTGGAACATTGGTCAGACAGACCAGCATTGCAGCAAAAACAGCCATGTGGCAGACCATCGTCGATGCTGTGAATGCTGTTGCGGACACCAGAAGGACCAGGCAGGAATGCCAGAACAGGTGGTACGATCTGCGGAGGAGGGTCCGAGCCAAGAGGCAGGAGGAACACAACCAGGCCAACGCCACAGGAGGAGGGCCCTCCCGCAGACCCGTACACTACCAGCCCTGGGAGGAGAGGGTGATGGCCATACTGCCGGTGGAGGCAGTCGAAGGATTAGAAGGACTCCGAGACCCGGGTGAGTACACAAACAATGCACCTCACATGTGGGGAACGGCATCCACAACCAAAATCACTAACAGGCACGCAATCACCCCAAGCCATCGCATGACTCAACCACACTCCATGAGCACGCACATGCCACTGCTGCCACCATGCCCCATGCACCCAGCTGGACAATGTCAAGTCACAGGCCACAGAAGACACCAACACATGACACGGTAACCCGGATGGCGGGAGGCTGGGCCCCAAAAATCACATAGTGCAACTCCGAAGCAGACAACAATGCCCTCTACCCATATGGCCTAGGTCACAGCCAGACAAACAGTGTGTCCCAACACAGGAATGACTTGCCAGCAAATGGCGGACGCCTTGCATCAACACATGGGGGTGAAGGCACTGTTTTGCACATGACAGCAGCTAATGAACAGCCAACATTGTGAAAGAGTGGCAGCACACACCACCACAGCAGCAGCGCACAGACACACATCACACCCAATGGGTGCCTGGAGATCAGAAACAAACTCACATCAACAAGCCAAGGGCCACTCAAAGATCTGCTAACAGTGTGTGCCCAGGAAGCTGGGCTGAGGTGACAGAGGGTGACACACAAAGGGAGGGAGAGGGGGACAGAGAGGGAGGGAGACGGGCAGAGGGTGGAGGCTGACACACGGAGGGAGGGAGAGGGGGACAGAGAGGGAGGGAGAGGGGGACAGAGAGGGAGGGAGACACAGGGACATGGACAGAGGGAGGAGGCTGACACACAGATGGAGGGAGAGGGGGACACAGAGGGAGGGAGACACAGGGAGACGGACAGAGGGAGGAGGCTGACACACGGAGGGAGGGAGAGGGGGACACAGAGGGAGGGAGAGGGGGACAGAGAGGGAGGGAGACGGACAGAGGGAGGAGGCTGACACACGGAGGGAGGGAGAGGGGGACAGAGAGGGAGGGAGAGGGGGACAGAGAGGGAGGGAGACACAGGGACACGGACAGAGGGAGGAGGCTGACACACAGATGGAGGGAGAGGGGGACACAGAGGGAGGGAGACACAGGGAGACGGACAGAGGGAGGAGGCTGACACACGGAGGGAGGGAGAGGGGGACACAGAGGGAGGGAGAGGGGGACAGAGAGGGAGGGAGACGGACAGAGGGAGGAGGCTGAGACACAGATGGAGGGAGAGGGGGACACAGAGGGAGGGAGACACAGGGAGACGGACAGAGGGAGGAGGTTGACACACGGAGGGAGGGAAAGGGGGACAGAGAGGGAGGGAGAGGGGGACAGAGAGGGAGGGAGACGGACAGAGGGAGGAGGCTGACACACGGAGGGAGGGAGAGGGGGACAGAGAGGGAGGGAGAGGGGGACAGAGAGGGAGGGAGACACAGGGAGACGGACAGAGGGAGGAGGCTGACACACAGATGGAGGGAGAGGGGGACACAGAGGGAGGGAGACACAGGGAGACGGACAGAGGGAGGAGGCTGACACACGGAGGGAGGGAAAGGGGGACAGAGAGGGAGGGAGACGGACAGAGGGAGGAGGCTGACACACAGATGGAGGGAGAGGGGGACACAGAGGGAGGGAGACACAGGGACACGGACAGAGGGAGGAGGCTGACACACGGAGGGAGGGAAAGGGGGACAGAGAGGGAGGGAGACGGACAGAGGGAGGAGGCTGACACACAGATGGAGGGAGAGGGGGACACAGAGGGAGGGAGACACAGGGAGACGGACAGAGGGTGGAGGCTGACACACGGAGGGAGGGAGAGGGGGACAGAGAGGGAGCGAGACACAGGGAGAGCAAATCAGCCGTGTGGCGTGTGCGAATGTCTGCTCGTCAGCAGGTAGACTGCGTGCATGTACACAAGGGTGGCCAGTCCCAGAACCCCCCCTCTTCCCCATGGCAAAACACAGGGCCATGTCACAACCTGTTCACGAGCACAACGACAGCTACCTGGATCATATAAGTGTGTGGATCCACTCCATGTGCACATGTACAGTGCTACACGGAAGGTGCCAATGCATGGCTCGCCACACCTGCCCACTCGACTGCTGACTGCAGTCACACTTGACGCAGCAAGTAAGACCGTGCCACACATAGTTAAAGGGGCCAAAGGGGTGCCCAAGGGACACACCCATGCACAAGTGCACTGTGAGTGGAATGCAAGACAGATCCCAATTCCAAGAGGAAATGTCCCAACTTTGAAACAGATGAAACATGGATGTTGCATGGACCAAAATTAACATTGTCTCTCTCACACACAGGTCAACGTCGTGGTTCACCCCCCAACACTGGGGGGGAAGACTCACAGGACCCGGATCTGCGAAAGCCCGATCCCACCGGCAGCGACCACTCTCACCACTCTGTGGACGACCCCGACCGACCTGGCCCCTCTGGTGTCCAACCACCTGCAGCACCTGCGTCAGGTACAACTGTGCCAACCACCACCCCCACTCCTGCTACATCCCAGGAGACACCCAGGATCCCTGCCCCAACACCACAATGCAGCCAGGCTGCCCAGGAGGGACACGGTGTCCCGGGCACCCAGGAGGAGGCAGGCGACAACGCCAATGCCACCCCTCAGGGGTCCCGGAGACCCGATGTACCCACAAGGGCAGGCCAGGTGCAAGTGGGCAGGGGTGGTGGGAGTGGAGGACGGCAGAGGCGCGAGCCTGACCAGTTGGCTCGGGAACCGGTATTTGCCCATGTCCGAAACATCATGGACACATACCGGCAGGACACCACGGGCATGGCCCAGGTTGTGTCCACCCTCAATGAGATCAAGGGGACCCTCGATGAGATAAAGACCCAGCAGGCCCAGCAACATGCGGAGCAACATGCCTGTCTACTGCGACACCAACGGAGGATGGAGGACAGACAGGCTGAGCAAGTGACGGCGTTCCAGGGGATTCACGATACACTCCGTCGGATGGCCGACAACATGGCCGACCCTCCCTGTGCCAGAAGGCGGAGAACATCACCACCCACAGGGAGGAATCAGGAGGAGGAGGAGGAAACATCCGATGGAGCATCCCAGACGTCGTCACGGCCTGCTGCTGAGGGTCCCCGCAGGAGGCCGGGTCGTCCACGGAAAGGACCGTGAGGGTCGGCGCTACATCACCATCTTCCAGGACACCTGGCCTGGCACCTGGCCCACTGGAGCAACAGCATCACAGCATCAAGAGACATTCTCTGCCACATGGCCCTGCTGGTCACTGGCTGACCAATGTTGACAAAGACTGTGGCATGGACTCTGAGGATTTCAAATGGCAAGGACACCAACTCCCCTACTGAACTTTGGATTCCAAAATCCCGGAAAGCCCCTCACTTTGTCCCCCCCCCCCCATAATAAATCACACTATGAAGAGTAGATGCCTGCTGGTTGCATTATTACCTAACATGTGTCTTGTAAAGTCTAAACATGCCTGAGTCATCTTTTGTCTTCAACCATCCACACCCTGGGGCCTGAGTCTGGCACAGGACACATGGGTCACAGTGTATTAGGCAAGACAGACATGGAGCACCATACACACCTGTGATGGGCCCAACCAGCTGAGGGGGTGGCCGAACAACCGTGCTGACAGACACATTGAGTACAGCAACAGTCATGCGCAGAGGTCAGGGATCCAGTCCAGTGTCCTGGGGGGCACCCAGGTATGTGTAGACAGGTGGCAGAACCATGTCCTGCAAGCTTGAGTCCGGTGGATGCAGAGAATGGGGTCCTGGACAACGTTGGATGCATGAGGATGGCACATGTCACAATACCCACACAGTCATGGACATCATGCCCAATACACAGTCTCAGCCCACACACACAGCTTGCATCTTGCTACTCGACACATTGACACATAGCCACAATCAGGGAATACCATGCCAGACATGCTGGATGCACCGTGGCAACACACCAGCATTGACTGAGAAGAGGCACCTTGGAGGCATAGGGACACCTTTATTAGTCATGTTTTCGGGATTGCAGAGGCAACTTGAAGTACACATGAACACATCATGTGGAGTAACATGTGGGTCCAACACTGGCACCCCCCTTCTGCAGCACAAATGCGTGTTCGCCATGGAACTGGCACACAAGCGTCGGCTAACAGCTAAACACCCACAGCTGCTCACGGAGAGCCTGCCATACACCATAGATCCGCTGATGTGGAAGTCCCACACCATGTCAAGCCAATGCTAACCGTATGTGTCCGAGGGCAGTGTCACACACATTGATGCCATCATCACAATCCCCTATCCCATCACTGATGACTGTCAACCAGGCAGACCATCTATTCAGGTGTACACAGCTGCATGTCGTGTCCCATGGTGATGCTACATGGCTGCAGAGGAACCAAACATCGACAGGGGCAGTGTGCATACATCGTGAACAACTGCCACACCCAATACACCCCAGATGTATCCCTTACCCTATGGAGACTTCCAAACGTGTCCGTGCCTGTAACGCTGAGTCAGCCCACAATGTCATGTCCATGAGGAATAGCAGTGCCACAACAATGCAAGCAGCAGACGGCATGCACAAGTACCTGGGGAAGAGAGACACACAAGAAGTCAGCCACAAAAAGCACAGCCACTTGCATGTGCATTTACTCGACACATGTATGGATGACAACATGCTAGGTCACAATTATGACTGGGGAAATACAACCATCACTGCCACCATCACTCCAGTGACACACCCACACACACCTCTGACTCACGTGCCATACATGCAGGTGGAGACACACATCACAACACATGCCACATGGGGACCAATGCGTGCACACTCAGACACTGGTACTCACCACTAAGCAAAGAAGTCGCGTATGAGCCGAGTCCGGATGTCCTCTTGCGGCTCCACATCCTCCACATCACTAGCCCCATTGCCAAGCCCTTCGTCCTCCACGGGTGGATGGTCCTCGTCATGTTGATCCAGGATGAGTGGCACAGCTCTTTCAACTGCCATGTTGTGCAGCATGCAGCAGACCATGAAGATCTTGCAGACCTTCGCCGGGGCATATGGGAGTGCGCCGCCGGTCTTGTGTAGGCACCTGAATCGGCTCTTCAGCAGGCCAAACGTCCTCTCTATCACTCGCCTTGTCCGGTCATGGGCGGTGTTGTAGCGGAGCTGGGCCGGCGTGATGGAGTTGCGGAGAGGTGTGAGCAGCCAAGGCATGTTGGGATAGCCAGCGTCCCCTACATGGGAAGCACATGGACATCGTTAGAAGTGGTGAAGCGGTCGTGCTGGTAGGCTATGCAAAATACAGGACAGACAGACTGTACCCACCAACAACACATGCCCGTTCGTTGCGCAGCTGCATCATCATTTCAGGCATCCCGCTACGCCTCATGATGTAGGCATCGTGTGCTGATCCTGGAAAACGAGCACAGACATGTGAAATCACCATGTTGGACTGACACACCACAAGGGCATTGATGGAGTGGTAGTGCTTTCGATTGCGGTACGCCACCTCCCGTGCGTGTGGTGGTACCAAAGCTACATGTGTCCCATCTATGGACCCAATGACATGGGGCATCCCTCCCAGGGCATAGAATCCACGCTTGACCGCAGTCATCTGTTCAGGGGTTGGGAACTTGATGAAGTCATCCAGGTGATTCAACATGGCCTCTAAGAAATCATGCAGCACACGGCAGAACATGCTCTGGGACATGCCACCAACATGAGCTATGGTATATTGAAAGGTACCCGTGGCAAGAAAATGTAGGGCAGCCATTACCTTCAGCTGGGGTGTCAGTGCCGTAGGATACCTGTGCTGCGGTTGCAGGTGTGGTGCCAGTCTCGCCGTCAACTCCAGAATCAACGGTTGGGTGAAGCGGTAGAGCCGGATGCGGTCATTCTCCTGCATGGCAGCCAAGTCCGGAATTGGTCGGGCAAGAGGCGGCGCTCTGCAGTAATTTGGAAGTGACAAGGAAGAGTGAGTGCACTACGACAACAAATCATGTGTACTGAGCACATGTTAATCTGTCAATACACATATGCTACATAGGGAGTCAGGTATGTGCTACATGCCCAGGACACGTATGGATGCAAGGTGACACTCCTACCAAGACCCAGCTACACACGGAGATTGAGAACCTCCCCATGCCACGCCATGGGAATAGCTGTGTCCCAGTGCAAGTGAACAGCCAGACGCAAGACAGGAGTGAGATACGCCCACACATCAGCAGCAGTAGGATGCCGATTGCAGAGACTGGTAGCGGAACACTGGAGCCACAGGTCACATGACATTACACTAGGACAGCCCACACACCTTGCCATGAAGGTGCACATGTCATGACTCACCACACATTCCTTGTGAGGATGCTGACATGTCCTTGTCACACTACTCCGTGTCCCATGCATACATGTGCGGCTCACATCCGATACCACATGTGGCATGGTGTGCGGAACAGTGTGCAATGACAATCTACACACAGACACATGTTGGTTGCTGCAACGGCTGCAGCTTTTGAGGGTGCTCCAACATCAACCTGATGGGAAGCCCCCACACATACATGACATAGTCACATTGTGCACCGTGGGTAGTGACAAGTCAGGTGTGATAACCCCTGTGCCGGGCATCAGGGGACACTTCCGTGTGTTGGTGTCCGTGCCATGCCAGTGACGCTCACCCCAAGTGTGCAGTACGACATGCACACATGTCAAAGGAGTCAAGGGCATGCCTGGCACACATTGCACTATCACACAGTACATCTGTACACATCTCATCATACATCTGGTGCCTTCTCGACTCAGGAGTAATGTTCCACATCACAGGCCGTCACACCTGTGCCCCACACATGTAGTAATGCACAGACGATGCCTTGATGTCAATTAATGGACAAGTATGTCCATTCATGGACAAGTATGTCCATCCATGGACAAGTATGTCCGCCCTATCCCTACCTGTGTGCCGCCTGTCACCACTGTGATGTGTGAAAACCGCTGTACTGCTGCGAAGAGGGCCTGTGTACGTTCCCATATCACTATGGGAGTGCTGCCGTATGTGTACCCATCGTGATGGCGAGCGTACAGGCATGTGTACGGCCCGTACCACTACGTGTACGCATACGCAAGAACACCCATAGTGATAGGGAGCGTACAGGCGTGTGTACGGCCCGTACCACAATGGGTGTTCTTGCGTATGCGTACACGTTGTGGTACAGGCCGTACACACGCCTGTACGCTCCCTATCACTATGGGTGTCCTCACGTATGCGTAGTCGTAGTGGTACGGGCCGTACACACACCTGTACGCTCCCTATCACTACGAGTACGCATACGCGAGGCCACCCATAGTGATAGGGAGCGTACAGGTGTGTGTACGGCCCGTACCACTATGGGTGTTCTTGCGTATGCGTACACGTTGTGGTACGGGCCGTACACACGCCTGTACGCTCCCTATCACTATGGGTGTCCTCGCGTATGCGTAGTCGTAGTGGTACGGGCCGTACACACGCCTGTACGCTCCCTATCACTACGAGTACGCATACGCGAGGCCACCCATAGTGATAGGGAGCGTACAGGCGTGTGTACGGCCCGTACCACTATGGGTGTTCTTGCGTATGCGTACACGTAGTGGTACGGGCCGTACACACGCCTGTACGCTCCCTATCACTATGGGTGTTCTTGCGTATGCGTACACGTAGTGGTACGGGCCGTACACACGCCTGTACGCTCCCTATCACTATGGGTGTCCTCGCTTATGCGTAGTCGGAGTGGTACGGGCCGTACACACGCCTGTACGCTCCCTAACACTACGTGTACGCATACGCGAGGCCACCCATAGTGATAGGGAGCGTACAGGCGTGTGTACGATCCGTACCACTACGTGTACGCATACGCAAGAATACCCATAGTGATAGGGAGCGTACAGGCGTGTGTACGGCCCGTACCACTACGTGTACGCATACGCAAGAACACCCATAGTGGTACAGGCCGTACACACGCCTGTACGCTCCCTATCACTATGGGTGGCCTCGCGTATGTGTACTCGTAGTGATAGGGAGCGTACAGGCGTGTGTACGGCCCGTACCACTACGACTACGCATACGCGAGGACACCCATAGTGATAGTGAACGTAGGCACGCGTGTACGGTCCGTTGCAATGCATTTGAGGTGCCCTAGGGCCCCGGAACGCACCGTACCTGTGTGTGGAGCTCCAAATTACATAGGGGACACATGAGGGACAAGTATTAAGGCCTACATGCATGCTGGTTGTCATGGAGACCAAGTTCAAAATTTGAATGTGTTCTGGAAGGTGCACAGCAGTAGTCAGTTGGAATTCTTCTACTTTGTTGCAATGTGTTTGTGGGGCTGACATCATGCAGGAGAATGAAACCGATAGAGAACCCACAGACTGCTAGGTTTGAAGGGATTGGAGGAAACATAGGATGCAAATGTGAGTGACCAATCACTCTGTACTCCTGTGCATGAGATGGGCCAGCAAGGCAGATATAAGGCAGCCAGGTCCCATGAGGGAGCACTTGCCTGCACATCTCTGTATTCCACGACCCAGCTGCTGGTACTGATTCCCTGGAACCATGTCAAGGGCTGTGGAGAGGTCACAGCCATTCACCCTGGAGGAGAACATGGTTTTGGTGGATGTGATCCTCCCACGGTACCCCATGCTGTATGGGCGACCAGGTTATCAGGTGAGTTCAGTGTCCACTGGCACAGACTGTGTCCCTTTTTAGTGACTGTGACTTCTGCCATTGTGTCCAGGTGTGACACACATGCTTTGTACTGCAGGGGGGGTCCGAGGGGGGGGAATGCCTGATGTCTCCCAGCAGTGCCCTGAGACAGGAGGGGTGGGGGCCTATCACTCCCAGCAGTGCCCTAAGACAGGAGGGGTGGGGGCCTATCACTCCCAGCAGTGCCCTGAGACAGGAGGGGTGTGTGCAGAGTCCTCCCAGCAGTGCCCAGACACAGGAGGGGTGGGTGCAGAGTCCTCCCAGCAGTGCCCTGAGACAGGAGGGGTGGGTGCCTATCACTCCAACAGTGCCCTGAGACAGGAGGGGTGTGTGCAGAGTCCTCCCAGCAGTGCCCTGAGACAGGAGGGGTGGGTGTGATGCACAGTGTGAGCCAGGATCATTGATTGTGTAGTTGCCCTCATTCCACCTGTGTCCTTCCAATGGCACGTACTGCTTTTGGCCTTCCCCCACAGGATCATGTCCCTATGACAAAGTTGCAATGCGTTGGATGCATACTATGCCTTGTTGTAAACTGCAAATATGTTCTAATCTGTGTCCCCGTGACATGTGCAAGGTGTATTGATGTAGTGTCACTTGTTCATCCTCACAGGTAGACGCCTCTGCCAAGGAGCAGATATGGCTGGACGCCGTCAGCGCCGTGAGTAGTGTGGATGGTCGGAAACGCTGGCAGGATATCCGGTGCTGGACGCGGAGGATCACACGGCTCCTGCTGGGGGACTCACCTGAGAGCCACAAGAACCGCGGGCGCCGCCGTCTCTCCCACATCCAGAAACGTGTGCTGGCGGTGGTCTTTCCTGACTTGGACAGGCGTCTACAGGCCATGCAGCAGCCAGAAGGGGGTAGGTACATGTGTGTGTTTGTTGTGTTTCACCAGCATTTGTAAGTGCACTGTTCCATGGATACACTTCCAGGGTTTATGGTGCTGTGCAGATCCTGTTACCCACAGTGTTGCAGGCCTCACCTGCCTCCCTTCCCAACCTTGCAATGTGTTCCCTGGTCTCTGTGTAGTCACTCCATCACAAAGTAATGTAGCCTGACACCTTCTCCAAGTGTACAATGCCTGCAGCGTCATGTGTGGGGGTGGTGTGTAAGAGGTTTAGTGACCTTGCCTGTGCCCTGTCCAGTTCTGGACTTGTGGGTTCCATGTCAGTTGGCACTAATGCTGATTTCAGACATGGGAGTTGATCTCTTGAGTGCGAGGCCTTCCAGCAGGCATGTCCCATGTGGTGGCCTGTGACATGATGTGCATGAGTGTGTGTTACGCATAGTGCAGGGATGTTAGCGTGTGTTGCAGTCATTTCCATTCAGGAGCATGGAGTTGTGTGGCCACTACTGTCCCCAGGGGCATCTTTTCCTAGGTATTATGTGTGTAATCCGAGAATGTCGACAATCTCTGTGTCTACAGCATAGGTTGTGCTCTGTGCCATTGTCCCCTGGCACCATGTTTATTGACGTGAGATGTATTACAAGTGTCCACTGTCCAGCCTGACATGATTTTCCAAGTTCATACTCACGGTGGCCATTGCCTGTGTGTCTTGTAGCAATCATCTGATGATGGCCATTTGTACATGATTCTTTGGACAGCCGCACCTTGGGTATTTGGTGTGCAATCTTGAATTATTGCATCCCATGTGTATTTCACCCAGACTAAGAGATGTAAGTGCTTCCTGTGTCTCCACAGATGTGTCTCATGTAGGGGGTGGGTGGGGCGGCCATGGCCTACATGTCAAGACCTGTCATCTCCTTGCTCGGACTGGCCAGTGTGTGATGTTTGTCTGGACATACACTCAAGGTGCAGCGTGCCAGTCAGGGTGGGCATGTTCTCAGTATTACCTATGCTGCATGTGCCTTTAGTTCCTGGATTTGGTCCCTGCTCATCCCAATTTCCTGCCACGCTGTGTGGTGCAGATGCAGTGCTGTATTGTCCCCAGGGCCTTGCTCCTCAGTCAGAATGCCATGTCATCTCATTTGCTATTGTGTCATGCTCTCCATAGTTTTTCCATGCCATGGTGGGTCACACAACTGTGTCTTGCAGGGCCTACGTATGTACCTTGTTTTGTAGTTGTAACTCATCCTTTGTTTCAGGCTATGCACTGTAACCTACGTAGATTGTACTCATGTGACATATGTATACAGGTGTATGATTACTTTCTGTCTCTTCACCCTGCCCACAGCATCGTCGGGGGACACGGTGGGAGACATGGAGACAGACGGCGCGGAGGGACCGAGCACCAGTGCCAGCGTTGACATCGGGGCTGGCACTTCGAGTGGGACAGAGGCGGTGGAGAGTGACCCCGGGGACCTGTCGACTGGCACAACAGACTATGAAGCGGACGGGTCCGAGGATGATCACTCCGAGTGGGCGGTGGCTGCACCACCATCTGACAGCAGCCCTACATCTGGCACCGCCCCCTCCATTGGCATCAGCCGCCTCCCACGTGCTCGTGTCCCTTCCCAACGTGCCCGGTCACCACATGTCTCCTTCCTGCCAGGCACCGCACCCCCTGCCCCTGTCTCCACTGCTGCCGCCAATGCTGAGTCTGTGGACATCCAGCGGCAGTTGCAGATTGGTCAGACTGCGATCCTTAATGTCCTCCATGCCCACAGCCAGGTCCTCAACAACATGGAGGCATACTTGGAGGGCATTCATTCATCGCAGGCTGACCAACGCAACTTGCTGAGGTCCATAGACTCCACACTGACTGCAGCAGTGGGTCTCCTGCAGTGCTACGTCCCACCCCCTACCCCTGCTCCTTCCACACTTCCCACTCCCATGCCTGTCCAACATACACCCAGACGTAAGCATGCAACCACCACAACAGACACAGGCACCACACCAGCAGGGAAGGTCCGCCGCACACCTCCTGACACGCACACACAGGGTGCAGTAGGCACACCCACTGGGTCGGGGGGCAAACGTGTGACACGCAGCCAGAGTGGGAGTCTGCATTCCACCCAATCCACTCCCTCCAAATCCCCTCCCCTCAGCTCTCCTGGCCACATCTCCCCCAAAGACTCCTTCATGGCCGCTCTGTCCCTGAGCCCCACAGTGACACCACCCCGCAAGCGGTCAAGGAGGTCTCCGGTCATGGTGCTTGATTCCCCCCCCCTGTCCACACCCTCCCACAGTGGCGCTGCGACCCATCCCTCTGACCCCCCCCTCCTTGGGGCCTGTGGTTCCTTCGGGTGCAGGGGAGTCCCTGGAGGACCTTGCTAAGGTGTGCAGCGAGATCCTGGCCTCCGCCTTTGGCCCTGCCCCACCCCCTGTGGTGGAGTCCTCCATCCCTGCACCCACGACACCTACCCTTCACCCTCCTGTCCCTGCGGTGCCTGTTTCTTCCCCCCCACATGATGCCCTGACCCCTGTGGAAGACGACGGATTGTAACTGTGCAGGCAAGCTAGGGGACACGCATCCCACTGTGTCCCCCATCCAGTTGGGACTCCTGGACTGCCCTATGGCCTTTGTTGAAATTGGACTCACGTCATACTAGTTTTTTTCTCATGCTGAATAAAGCTATTTATTTTTGCCCTTGGAACACTCCTCAATTGCTGGCCTTGCTGTTGGTGGGGCTGCTACATGGTTGTGGGTGTTGGTCATGTGTTGGGTGTGTGGGAAATGTAGTAGTGTGCTGCTCATAGGGGGGACCCTGGGATCTGTGTGCCATCACACGGTGTTAGCTACCTTTCTCCATTCATGTATGCAGTTGCTGCATGTTGTAATTGTCCCAAGGTGTATTCCTTCCTCTGTGTACCCTGACTTCTTCCCTGCAGGGTGTCCCCTGACTTTGGCACAGAGCTGTGTGTCCATTAGCTGGGTGTGTGACGTAGTCCTTCACCTTTGCACATGCATGCTGAGCGATGTCTCCACCTGCGTCATTCATGGCATCCTTGGTAGTCATTGTACTTGTGTATGTGGCCTATTGACATGACTTCATGTGTACATGTTTTCTTTTCTGCGCTATGCATGCGTATACTCCCAGCCTCGAACACATGTGGTACATGTACTGCAGGGTCTTTGTGCACCTGACTGACATTTGTGGGCATGGTATCTGTGACTACTCCACCCTTTGCGTTCCATGGGCACTGCTGGGAGTGATAGGCACCCACCCCTCCTGTCTCAGGGCACTGCTGGGAGGACTCTGCACCCACCCCTCCTGTGTCTGGGCACTGCTGGGAGGACTCTGCACACACCCCTCCTGTCTCAGGGCACTGCTGGGAGGACTTTGCACCCACCCCTCCTGTCTCAGGGCACTGCTGGGAGTGATAGGCACCCACCCCTCCTGTCTCAGGGCACTGCTGGGAGGACTCTGCACCCACCCCTCCTGTGTCTGGGCACTGCTGGGAGGACTCTGCACACACCCCTCCTGTCTCAGGGCACTGCTGGGAGTGATAGGCACCCACCCCTCCTGTCTCAGGGCACTGCTGGGAGGACTCTGCACCCACCCCTCCTGTCTCAGGGCACTGCTGGGAGTGATAGGCACCCACCCCTCCTGTCTCAGGGCACTGCTGGGAGGACTCTGTACCCACCCCTCCTGTGTCTGGGCACTGCTGGGAGGACTCTGCACACACCCCTCCTGTCTCAGGGCACTGCTGGGAGGACTCTGCACACACCCCTCCTGTCTCAGGGCACTGCTGGGAGGACTCTGCACACACCCCTCCTGTCTCAGGGCACTGCTGGGAGGACTCTGCACCCACCTCTCCAATTTCACAATATGTATGCTCATGACATACACGGATGTGGGTACGCTCCATGCATTCGAGGTGAGGGTACGTGTCTTACTTACACTGTTGGGGTGGGGCTACGCTCCATGCATTCGAGGTGGGGGTACGTGTCGTACTTACACTGTTGGGGTGGGGGTACGCTCCATACGTACGTGGGTGGGTACGGGTCGTACTTACACTGTTGGGGTGGGGGTACGCTCCATACGTACGCGGGTGGGTATGGGTCGTACTTACACTGTTGGGGTGAGGGTACGCTCCATACGTACGCGGGTGTGGGTACGGGTCATACTTACGCTGTTGGGGTGGGGGTACGCTCCATACATACGCGGGTGTGGGTACGGGTCGTACTTACGCTGTTGGGGTGGGGGTACGCTCCATACGTACGCGGGTGTGGGTACGGGTCGTACTTACGCTGTTGGGGTGGGGGTACGCTCCATACGTACGCGGGTGTGGGTACGGGTCGTACTTACGCTGTTGGGGTGGGGGTACACTCCATACGTACGCGGGTGTGGGTACGGGTCGTACTTACGCTGTTGGGGTGGGGGTACGCTCCATACGTACGCGGGTGTGGGTACGGGTCGTACTTACGCTGTTGGGGTGGGGGTACGCTCCATACGTACGCGGGTGGGCACGGGTCGTACTTACACTGTTGGGGTGGGGGTACGCTCCATGCATACGGGTGGGGGTAGGGTCCGTACATATCCGTCCCCACGCTATGTGATGCTTGTGCGGGCCATACCCAGGCCTTTGCCACGTGGGTACGAGCCGTCCTGCCATTGTTGGAGTGACGTGGTTGTGGGCGTGGTTCGACTCGTACCCACGCTCTTCAGGCGTGGGTACGGGACGTACCTGTCTGGTTGTGTTGCCTGTTCGCGTTGTGACGGACTTCCGTTGTGGCGGTCGCTGGCTTATCTGGACACGTCCCCTCCCCCTCGTAGTGACCAGGGCATGGGAGTCAGGTATGTCCAGGGCATGTGTGCTGTGTGACTTTGGTGGGGGGTTTGTGGCCTGCCCTGGTCCTGCCACCCCCACCCCACCCCACTTTCCCCCCTCCCTTAGTTGTTCTGACCTTCTGCGGCGTCTGCGTCGGAACCTGTAGAGGAGGTCGACTGCTATGAGGGCCGGGATGACTCGTAGGTTCGGGTCCATGTCTGTCCGTCGCGTACTTGTCCTCCTTGTTCGCGTCGTCCTGTCGCGTACTGGTCCTCCTTGTTCGCGTCGTCCTGTCTGTCCGTCGCGTACTGGTACTCCTTGTTCGCGTCGTCCTGTCGCGTACTGGTCCTCCTTGTTCGCGTCGTCCTGTCTGTCCGTCGCGTAATGGTCCTCCTTGTTCGCGTTGTCCTGTCTGTCCGTCGCGTACTGGTAGTCCTTGTTCGCGTCGTCCTGATTTCCCGGCAGTTTTTGGCTGCCGGAAAATATTCACCGTGCGGGATGACGTCGGTGCGAATTGTAATTCCTGGTTCGTGAATGGCAGGCTGCGTGCGTCCCGACGTCAGGTCGGCGCTTTCCCGGATCGCATTTGTATGTTTATTTTGTTCGGTCGGGGTTTTTTACGATTCGTGCGGAAATGGTGTTCCCGTGCGAATCGTAATTCCATGTTTGTATTTTTGTACGACCGGGTACGCGTCGGACGGAGAATATGCTCCGTCCGACGGTTCGTACCCGGTTTTTACAGGATCGTAATCGGCACCCAGATGAGGATGTACTGTATAAAATGACAATAGCTAATCAAGAGAATGAAGTTACAGGAACTTATGCAGTATTCAACCCTGATGAATTACCCAAAGAATTGAAGCAGTCTGTGAAAGCAGGAGACTGGGATTTTACTGGAGAAAATGTAGGACTTATGAGAAATATAGATCCAGTAAAAATTACATTAAAAGAAGTAGTTTATCCAAACATTCCACAATACAGACTGACACCTGAAATAATTGAAGGAGTAACACCTTTAATTGAGAAAATGATTCAACAGGGAGTTTTGAGGGAAATATTGAGCAGTCCATGTAACTCACCTATAATGGGACTGAAGAAGCCTAATGGAAAGTTCAGAATTGTGCAGGATTTGAGAAGGATTAACAAAATTGTTGTGTCATGTTGTCCCATTGTTTCAAATCCATCAGTGATTTTGTATCAGATTCCCCATGATGCAGAATGGTACACAGTAATTGATTTGTGTCATGCTTTCTTTTCCATTCCGTTGCATCATGACAGTCAGCCGATTTTTGCATTTCGGTTTGGAGAGCGTATTTTGGCATGGTTCCGAATCCCACAGGGGTACACAGAGAGCCCCTCAATATTTAATCAGTTGCTGAAGAAATCTCTGGAAAGCCTAACAATGCCTAAAAATTCAGTTTTGGTCCAGTACAGCGATGACCTACTTGTGGCATCGAAAACGCGTGAAGCTTGTGAAACAGACACAATAGCTTTGCTGAATCATTTGGCGGATGGAGGACTAAAAGTATCTCCGACAAAATTGCAATTCTGCAAGAAGGAAGTACAATACCTAGGACATAACATTGAAAAAGGGCTGAGAAAAGTGACAATAGACAGAATCAGAATTATCAGAGGAATGAGAGCCCCTATGACACAAAGAGAAGTGAGAATGTTACTAGGGATGGTTGGCTACTGTCGTCAGTGGATAAGTAACTTTTCCCTGATTGCCAAACCATTGGTAAAGTTGACAAAAAGTGAGGTTAAAGACCCCCTTGATTTGAACAAAGAAGAATTGGCAGCATTTGGACAATTAAAGGACAGCCTTTGTGAAGCCCCAGCTCTGGGTATGCCAGACTATGAGAAAGAGTTTGAGTTGTACTGCAGTGAGAGGAAGGGATGTGCACTCTGTGTTAATACAGAAACATGGAAGATTGAGGAGACCAGTTGCATATTTCTCGTCAATGCTAGATCCAGTAGCTGTGGGTTTGCCAGGATGTCTGAAAGCAGTAGCTGCTACATGCCGAAGCCTAGAGCAAAGTGAAGGAATTGTGATGGGATATCCAGTAAGAGTGTTTGTGCCTCATGATGTGGTGATCCTTTTAACAAGGAGCCGAACACAGTTCATGTCACATAGTCGGCTGACTAGGTATGAGAAAGTCATTCTAGGTGCAACCAATGTGAGTCTGGAGAGATGTGTGAATGTGAATCCAGCCACACTATTGCCAGATGCAGAGAGAGTGGAGGTAAGAGATGATGTTGATCATGATTGCTTGGATGTGCTTGATTTTTGCACGAAACCCAGACCAGACATAAGAGATTTACCATTGCTAGAAAGTAATTATGAGATGTTTGTGGATGGATCTTGTTTGAGAACGGATGAAGGATTGTTGAGTTCAGCCTATGCTATATGCACAGTTGCAACTGTCATAGAAGCATCACACTTGAAAGGAGTTAAATCCGCTCAAGTAGCAGAATTAGTGGCACTGACAAAGGCATGCAAAATTGGGAAGAATGTGAGAGTGACTGTGATAACTAACAGCCAGTACGGCTTTGGAGTTGTCCACGACTTCGGCCAACTTTGGCTGCAGAGAGGTTTCCTGACCTCCAGTGGAACTCCTATAAAGAATGCAGAAGTGGTTGGAAAATTGCTTGAAGCAATACAGCTGCCTAAAGAACTGGCTGTTGTAAAATGTGCTGCTCATAGTCAAGGTAGTGATTACATCACTACAGGGAATCGATGTGCAAATGATATGGCTCAGTATTGTGCACGAAATCAGTATTCGATCAATCGGGCAAAGGAAAGGGAAATGTCTTCTTGCTCCTTAATGTTTACTAACGTTGTGGGAACATGGGAAGAAGTGAGGCAGTTGCAGGATGAAGCAGGAGATGAAGAAATGAAACAGTGGGTAAAAGCAGGTTGTGCACCAAGGGAGAAAGATCATGTGCGGGTCTATCGGGATGGAAGACCAGTAATGCCTGATAACATGATGTCAACCATGGCACGGATGTATCATGGCCAAGGACACATAGAGAGAGATGCCATGATAAGGGCCTTTAAGCAGACCTGGTACAATGCAAAATTCAGGTTGATAGCAGAGAGTCTCTGTCAAAGATGCCTGATATGTCAGCAATACAATCCTGGAAGGAAAACAGTAGTGAGCCTAGGCACAATAGGCCGAGAGGGAGGGCCCTTCACCAGATAGCAAATAGATTTCATTGAAATGCCCGCTTGTAACAGGTTGAGGTATGTTTTGGTGATAGTCTGTCTGTTCTCCAGGTGGGTGGAGGCATTCCCAACAAGAAGAAACGATCGAATAACAGTGGCTAAGCTATTGTTAAGAGAATTCATCCCAAGGTTCAGGTTCCCAGTGACCATTGAATCAGACAGAGGAGGACACTTTTACAATGAAATCATGAGATTGATCTGTGAAGCATTAAGTGTACAACAAAAACTACATTGTGCCTATCGACCAGAGGCTTCTGGTGTGGTTGAACAAATGAATGGTACGATCAAAAACAGAATAGGGAAAATGTGTTTAGCCACAGGAATGAAATGGCCTGATGTCTTGCCTCTAGTCCTGATGACGATTAGATCCACTCCAGACAGAACCACAGGGTTGAGTCCCCATGAAATTATCATGGGACGCGCCATGAGACACGTGTTTGTTCCAGTCAACAAGTTAATGACTATAACTGATGACATGGTTTTGGATTACTGTAAAGGCCTGGCTGACGCAGTTCATTCTGTGTTTCACCAGGTTGGAGCGGATGCCACTACCCTTGAAAGAAAACCAGCCCATGACCTGAGCCCAGGGGACTGGGTGAGAATAAAAGTCCACAGAAGAAGAAATTGCTTGGTTCCAAGGTGGGGAAGGCCAAGGCAAGTTGTCCTGACCACAACAACTGCTGTGAAGTGTGCTGGACTGAAATATTGGATACATGCAAGTCACACTTTGAGAGTTCCAAATCCAGCAGACAGCATGGGAAAAGAATATTTTGATGATTCAGAATCGAGTGCTGATTCAGACAACGAGAATTCAAAGACAAGAGAAAATCCCGAAAGGGGGGAGAAAGAGCAAAGACTAGCTCCAATCCCACGAGGAGAAATCCTGAGGAAAAGACTGCAGATTTCAGATACAAGTTCAGATTCTGGAGACGAGCAAGAAATACCAAAAACCAGTGGTGAACACAAAAAGAAGAAGAGAAAAGAAAAGAACATTCCAACAGAGGTGACATTCACACCAGATGAAAGAGTGGGAGAAGTTCCACCTGAGAAAATTCTTGAAGGGGAAGAAGGGACAGAAATAGAGAGAGAGGAACAGATTTCTGCGGAAAACCCCCGAGGAGGTGTAGGGACATCCAACACTGAGTTAGGTGAAGGGACACGTAGCAAGCAGGAAGATTGCGTGTCGGAGACCCGAGGAGGAACAGAAGTAGGGCAAACACAAGAGGTGGAAAAAGAAACTGTTGGAAAGGAAAAGCCAATTGAGACAGAATCTGAAGACAGTGAAAATGAAATACCAGAGGGTCGAGTTCTGAGAAAGAGAACTTGGATCGAGGAGAGAAACATTAAAGAAGGCAAACTAAGAGGAAATGTTAAAGGAGACCTTTGGCCAAATAAGATAAAGAGACTGAGATATTGATTGCCACGAGTTAAACCCTCAAAAGCTGAACAAGTGAACAAAGTGACAAGTCAGCACAAAGCAAAAGAGGGAGAGACAGAGGTGTCTGAAGAAAACAAACGATCAAGAAAAGCAAACCAGAAGTATAAGTCACCTGAATGGACGTATGTGGCACTGCCTGAACAAGGAGAAGAGGTAGATAGTCCAGGAAATCCAGAGGAGACTTTACTGAAGGTGGTGGAGGAAGAAGAAACAGCAGAAATCCTGAGAGTTATCTTATCCGATATTGAAGAAGAAGCGGAAATTCAGGAATTTCTGTATTAGGATGATGAGAAGGAAGTGAAAAATTATGAAATGCCAAACTGAGTAATTACAAAATGGTCTTTGTAGAAAATATAAAGAATTGAATAAGAAATCGAAGGACTGGGATAACCTGATAAGTTAGTGCTTTCAGGTGAAAGAACAAGGAGTGGAGTAGAAGAGGCTAAGTCAAAAGACACGGTCAATTTAACAAGATGGCTAACATAGATGATAACAAGAGTAGATACACCTTTATGAAAAGATGGTGTAAGATGTGTTGTTGTTGTACAGGATTAATAATGCTTCTTTGGAGTGTACTTGCTCTACTGATCTCTTTCAAAGTAACTTTGGATACACTAGAAGGGCATACTGAGAATATGACTAACATAGGAAAAAGTTCACAAAAGATAGTTACAATTAAAACAAGCACTGAACATATACACAAGGATAGGTCTATAACTGATTTTTCTAGCAATGTGTTTTCAAAATTATTGTATGAATATGTAAAGACAATGGATGTAAGGGATTGCTACGTATGTATGCAGTTACCTGCCTCTGTTTCAGAAGGAGTGACTTATCATCACCTCCCAGCAACTTATGGAATAACATGTAGTGTTTTAACAAGTATATTTTATCAAGTAGGGAAATTAGAATATAATTTGTCAAATATAGATAACATTCTTGGACAATTGCCCATGAATAACGAATTGAATCCTGCTAAAACTGCTAATGTATTAGGTGAGATTTTTATAGAAACTAAGGAACTAACATTAGAATATATTTTTAGAAACAATTTAACTTGCAGTTTGAAGAAAGAAGAGGAAACATTTTTAAATATGGTTGAGGAAAGGAGATTAAGAATGCATAAAAAAGCAGAAGGACATGAAATGAGGAAAACTGTTTGGGACATAGACGAAGAAAAAGAGCTGAAAAATGAAGCTAGTCCAACAATAGCTATAGATACACCTCAGAAAGGCAAATTATGTATTATGAGGGAAAGATCCCAATATGATTATTATTATATAGGGACTAGTGAGTGCCATGATACATATTTTATGGCATCCGGATGGGGATTTAGAGGCGGAGATGATCCAGTCTTTCCTGGATTGTACTACATTTTGTGGGAACTAGGCTTATTACAGGTTGCCCGACCATTGGTATGGCACATGTTATGTTGGCCTGGTCTTTCCAAAGATCTTTCACATGGATAGAGTAGAAAATAATGGACAAAATAACATATTAATGCGTAGTAGAAGAGAAACTTGGTTAGAAATTGTAGGTGACATTTTTGGAGCCTTGATACCAGCAGTGGGAATATCTTTGAATGCAAATAATATTCGGAAACTGTCGACAATAGTGGATCGCTTGTCAACAAGCACCGCTGGAGGTTTTCTTTTGGTAAACACTGAAATGGTTGCTATGCGTGCTATGATAATGCAAAATCGACTTGCCCTTGATATCTTATTGGCAAAAGAGGGTGGAGTCTGTGGAATGCTGAAAGTCCAACATTCTTGCACTTACATTCCTGATGAAAGCAAAGATCTAAAAGTTTATATCAAAAATATTACAGAATTGCATGATGAAATTGTACCACTGGAGGTTGAAAGTATCTGGACTAAAATCAGTAATAAAATGGCTGCTATTAAAAATTTCTTAGGTAAATTAGGTAGTACTATATTAGGGAAAATATTATTTCCATTAATGTGTGTAATTTTTATATTATTAATATTTAGACTAGGATGTATGTGTTGCAGACATAGAAGAAACAAAAAGAAAATTAGACGAGAAAATATCAAAAAGAAGGAAAAGAAACGAGAAAGAAGTTTTGAAGAAATAGAATTGGAAGAATGGAAGGAGAGTATGTATGACAAAGCAAAAAGAGAAGATGAAGGGGAAACAGAATTATAATTAGGGCTCCCGGTTTTAAGGTATTTATATTTTTGTCACTTCCGTCTGTATTTATCCATATTTATTTTTTGCTAATTTTACCTGTATTTATCCATGTTTATTTTAGGTTTTGTGACAAAACAAAGCTGGAATGTGTTTATTTCTGCATTTATTTAACCAATTAATGTGCACCTGTGCATGAACGCCTTACCTGTTTTAATGATATATACATACTTAGATGGTAAAATGTGCACTTGTAAGAAAATACGTACATTTTAGTATCAAGGTTGTGCAAATCTACTGCTATTTAAGACTCTATACTAAAATCCTTATATTTTTTTTAATCCCCTTGCCTGTCCATCCGCACGGTTATTGTCCTGGCAGTCATGATTGACAGCATTTGGAATCACTTAAAAACAACCCAATTGCCGTTTTTATCCACATTTAAAAATAAATACAGACAGGAAAATAAATGGTTTCTGTCTATATTTATCTGTAAAAATCAGTAAAAACGGAAAACAGGGAGCCTTAATTATAATTGAGCAAGAAAACATTTGAATTTCCGTAAAAGGGGAAGATAAAATGAATTCATGGGTTTTGTGTTGTGGTGATAAAATCACCAAAGGGGGGAATGATGGAGCGGGTAATATGTTTTCTTTGTATGTACCCAATCCATTCATGTATGTTTGTATTAAATCGATTAATAATTAATTATAATAATTAATGGTTTGCTGTATGGTGACTAATCAACCTTATTAACAGAAAGAATATACGTGGGAATGCTTTGCATGACTAAAATAATTTGTAAACTAAGTTTGTATGCATATTAATATGATAAACGTTGTTTATGTGATGTTATTGTGATTTATGCTTAAATAAACGAGTACTAATGGCTTTGAACGGTGCAAATGGCTAGATAAATACACACACATATGGGTATTAGTAAGGGAATAACACTGTTTAAAACATTTCAATGTATTAATTACGTTTTTGTGTTTCTTTGCTTAAGTTGACCATTTGGGCCAGCCATTTAATGGCTACCGACTGATTTCGACAACATAGAGTGACATCAGTGAATGGAACAAGGAGAAGTGTGCCTGCGTAAACTTCAGCAGCCGTACCCTCTCGGTGACCTGTCACAACTGTACCATGCAAGGCCACCCTGGGCGAAGCGCCAGTTCCCCTGGATGTGCAACAAAGATACATTGAACTAATAAAATTGACAATAGACATTTGCATTGAAACTTTTCCCACATGGGAACTACATCGAATGTTTCCTGATGAACCAAGATGTATTCCAATGGACCAATGAGAGCCCCGCAAACTTGTTTTTGATACTTTTTGTAAATTAAAAGTAGTATAAATAATGGTAGACTAGAGAGGTAAACTTACTTAGATGCTCGACGGTACGGAGAGAAGAGGACGTCATTGCCAGTATCCTGATGTTATGCTGACGGAGAGGACGGTGACTCTGCATGATAGAACAGAACTTAGACGATTTGACTGAGGACCAGATTCTGACTTGGAAAACGACAATTAGCCAGAATAGGTAAATATGACAAAAGATGATAATTTGAATTATTAGGATTTAACTTGCAATTTTGAATTAGATAAAGAAAACCTTAATTGAATCAATGTGTTGGGTGGTTATTTTCCTTGAAATGTATTTCGAATAATTTAGAGTATAAAGGCATCATTGAACTAAATCCAACTAAATGATTTATCGACCTATTTCTTGATGGGAAGAGACGCTAGGGTTTGATACAGAGAAAGTGATAAATTCCCATCAAGGAAGCAGTGTGGTTCGGAACCAATGCTCCCTTCTGAGTAGGTACGGATAGATTGATAAAATGATTGTTATGGTGTTATGGGCCCCACCAGCGTATGATGTGTGTGTGAGTGTGTGACTGAGGAATCATTCTGTCCGTGGTAATAGGGGGAAATTGAGGAACCCGAACTGCACCACAACGGCAGTCTCGGGACATGTTTTAAGGGGCTAATTAGGTGGGTTGCACAAAAAGTGCTGGAGGTCCGCTAGTAAAATGTAATTAACAGGCCATGGTAATATGGTAAATGTTAGAAATGGGGGTCTCCATTTGGCAGAGGTAGGTAACTTTGTCCAAGTAGGGACTCTCCTTCCTAGTCAGGGTAAGGGGGATACACTTCTAAAATAACCCCTGCTCACCCCCTTGGTAGCTTAGCACGAGCAGACAGGCTTATCTCAGAGGCAGTGTGTAAAGCATTTGTGAACACAGACAGTAATACAGTGAAAACACTACAAATGGACACCACACCTAAACCATACAAGACCATGACGACAAAAATCCACAATACAGTAATAAAAATATGACTTTCAAATGGTAGACATAGTTCAGTTTAAAGCTAATTGCAGATGCAACACTTTTCACAGAAAGTACCTTTGGATGTGCCTCACACACAAACAACAAAGGTAACAGGAAAGGTGGCGTCGGTTCCTTACAATCAGGGAAAGTGATGCGTTTGTTCCTTGCTCTGGGGGAGGTGATGCATTTGTTCCTTACTTCTGTGCAGGGGAGGTGATGCATCGGTTCTCTAACGGAAAGGAGGCGATGCATCGGTTTCTTACTGCGTGGGGAGGTGATGCGTTGGTTTTTTACTGTGTCCCCCACCAATGCAACAGACTTGGCACCTCAATGCGATGCGACAATCTGGAAGGATGCATGGGTTCTTGCAGCCACACAGCAGGGCTTGCGTCAGAATTGGTAGGGTAATATTGGACTTTGGAGATCAGTACACTTGATGCGGTGAATTCTCGAGCTGCGGGCAGGCGCTGCGACAATTTCTTCAACAATGTGTCGGAAACAGGTGCGGATGTGTCACGCTTCTTGTTGTTGTGTTGCTTTCCCAGCTCCAAACAGCCAGAACAACCTCCAGAGGCCCAGAACAGCCACAGGCACCTCTTGGCATGTCAGAACTCCCAACAAGTAAGTTCAGGGGAGCCGGTGGTGAAGACTTTGTTTTCCCTGAGACTTCAGAACAGGAGGCAAGCTCAGTTTCAAGCCCTTGGAGATCTTCATCAGATAGGGGACACAGCAAACAGCAAAGTCCTTTTCCCTTTCCTTGGCATAAAGTAGCCACTGCAGGCCAAACCCAGACAGCAAACAGCCCAGGGGCAGGATCCCTTCACAGTTTCTCCAGCTCATCTCCTTGGCAAAGGTTCCTCTTGAATTCCAGAAATGATCTCTGAAGTCTTTTCCAACCCTGAAACATCCTGCAGGAGGCAAGCTCTACGTAAAGCCCTTGGAGAAAACGGACAGAAGCATCCACTGCAGACCAACCCCAACAACACACAGTAGAGGGCCAGTACTCCTCCTCCAGCTTTCCCGGTTCTTCTTCCTGGCTGGTTCCTTAGGTCATCAATAATCTAAAGTTCAGGGGTCTAAGCCCCACTTTTTATTGCACAAATTCATTTGCTCTCTGATGGCAGAGATGCTCTTTGCCCAGTTAAAACCAGATCCCATCTCTCGGGTGCACATGCCCGGCAGGAGGTGGAGGCAGCATTGTGTAAGGCAGACAGTGCCTATTTAGGTGCTCGTGTGAACTCCCCCTACTCTGAATGTAGCCCAGGTCTATTCAGCACAGCCCTGACTCATTCAGGAAAGGCGGGAAACACATCAAACCCCCCTCCCGGTGGCTGTCTGAGAGATTGCACATCCTCAGCCCCTGTCACTCCAATGCCAGATAGTCAATACACAAACCAGCAGAGGCACACAGGATGGCTAAGCAAGAAAATACCGCTTTCTAAAAGTGGTATTTTCAAATACACAATATAAAAATCATCAATGCGAAGTTATATTTATAAGATGTTATAAGTAAACTCCCATTCTGTCCGTATGGGACAGATAGCCTTTCAATAGTGTAAAATACAATTGGCAGTATTTCACTAACAGGACATGCCACACACATCAGGGCATGTCCCACATTTCATAAACACTGCACCCTGCGCACAGGGGTACCTTGGATCTACCTTAGGGGTGACTCACATGTAAGAAAAGGGAAGGTTAGTGACTGGCAAGTGGGCGCACTTGCCAAGTCAACATGGCAGTCACAACTGCACACAGACACTGCAGTGGCAGGCCTGAGTTACATTTACAAGCTGCTCATGTGGTTGGCACAATGAGTGCTGCAGGCCCACTAGCAGCATTTGATTTACAGGCCCTGGGCACACACAGTGCACTGTACTAGGGTTTTACCAGTAAATCAAATGTGCCAATCATGGAATCAAAAATCCGTCAACACAATTTACAGGGAGAGTATAAGCACTTTAGCCCTGATCAACAGTGGTAAAGTGCCCAGAGTCATAAAACCAACAAAACCAGGTCAGAAACAGAAGGCCAGAAAGTAAAAATTCTGGGATTAACCCACTGGACAAGCCAGGCCTAACAGTATATCATTCTATAAATGACTTATATTTTTTTTTTTTTTTTTTTTTTTTTTAGGTAGGTAGGTAAAGCTTTATTCGATATAAAATATCATAAAAGCACAACATACAGTGATAAAAAAAGGATCAAGATAGACATAAAAACAACAACGATGATCGTGAACATCTTAAAAAGTTATAAAAACGGTTAAGAACAGCATATAGGAAACAGAGACGAAGTGCTTAGTGACTTAAAGTTCGTTAAAGTGCAGATAGTGGTCGATCACAAAAGTGGATCAATGCAGTTGCACTGAAATTTTTTTCTTACGCAATAGCCAAGCACAGCCCAAGTACTTGGCAATGCCGCAGACAATAGTAAGGGACGAGGTATCAGTCTGCAGAATGCGTAGCACAGTACGATAGTCACGGCATCCCAACATTCTACAGATCGGACGTAACCATTTGGCTCTTGGCCTTCGATAATGGTAACAAGCAAATAAGAAGTGAGGAGTAGACTCACTAGGTGCTGTGCAGCTCGGACAACCAGCAGATGAAGGTAAGGATCCCTTCCAGCCAGCAGTCACACAATTAAGGGGGAGGGACCCTAATCTGAAACGTACATACAGGGATCTGTCCAGTGGGGACTGGATGAAGTCAAGGTATGCCTCCAGTTTACAAAAGGGCTTATGTTCGAAGAAGGCCTCACTCAGCTTCCCCAGTTTGGGATTATTCAGATCTCTTGTATTTACCCAACTCCAATAAGCTTCCTTAAGATCCTGTTTCGGAGGGGATACCTGGGATACCCAGGAGTCTTCATAGCCAATAAATTTCAGTGTTTGCTTTATGTGAGTGAACCATTTTAACCTCCGCCCAGTGTCTGCTAATAAGAGATCATTTAAACCTGCTGCATATTTAGCAAGTTCAGGGGTCCTCCGCAGTCTTGCCCAGAATAATAGGGGTCGTGGACGTGCAATGTCCTGAATAGAGTGTCTCCCCAGGTCATGCAGCAAAGGTTTTAGGGGGGATGATGTTGGGACAGAGATGAGGTTCCTCATAAATTTGTTCTCCGAGACAACCAAATCGTGAATGTTTTCATGACCCCAGATTTCAGCCCCATACATAGAACTAGACAGTGCCTGAGCCTCATATACCACAAGAGCCGGTGCCACAGGTCGACTAGTAGAGATGTTGTTCTCTTATAATGGCACCGGAAACCCTCTTGTGGCACAGAAGCATCTTAGTCAAATGTGCACTCCACTTCATCCCTTTTGCAATACGTATCCCTAGATAATCAAAAGAATCTACAATGTCTAGGGGAGTGCCATCAAGAGTAAAAGTATAGCTAAAACGTCTCGGAGGGTTTATAACCATTAGTTTAGTTTTTTCGGTATTAATAATGAGCCCATAGGATTTGCAAAAAGAGGCAAATCTGTCTAGGTTTCTTTGTAGGCCAGCCGGGGATTTTGAAATCAGGAGAGTGTCGTCGGCGAACAGGAGGGTGGGGATCTTTTCGCCAGCCAGGACTGGCGCGTCGGCAGGGACCTCTCTGAGGAAGTCCACCACCCCGTTAATGTATAGAGAAAACAGGGTGGGAGCCAGCACGCAGCCCTGGCGTACCCCCCTATTCACCGCGACACTCCCTGTAAGCTGGCCCTGGGCCCCCCATCTAATATTGGCATGATTATTTTCGTGTAAAAGCTTTAAAAAGGCAAGAATCTCATGGGGAACACCTAATTGAAATAAAACCTGCCACAAGCGTTGGCGGGGAATTAAGTCGAAAGCCGACTTTAAATCAATAAAAGCTAAATATAGGGTTTCCTTGCCTAGAACTACCGTTTTCCAATATATCATAAAAAATCTAAAAACTTGATCCATAGTGCCTACCTTTTGTCTAAAACCTGCTTGGAAGTGTGATAAAACATCCCCATTCTCAATCCAGCATCTCAGTCTCATTAGGAGAACCCTGCCAACCACTTTCTGTATTACGTCAATTAGACTGATGGGTCTATAGTTAGCAGGGTCCTCCTTGTTGCCTTTTTTAAAAATTGGTACCACCACCGCGGCTTTCCAGGACTCAGGTACTATGGAACCCTTAGCTATGGCGTTCATGACAACAGCAATAAATGAGGCCCAGGGAATTGGGTCGTGTAGAAGAAGATCACCTGGTATGCCATCAGGCCCAGCCGCCTTACCGGGGGCAATACTTTTGATGGCCAAAATAGTTTCGTGGGTCCCAAAGTTAGTCTCCGCTGGGAACTCAACAATGGGTGGCAAATCATGCGCCACCGATGTGTCAGAGACAATATCACCCTCATATATAGCAGAGAAATGGTCGAACCATTGCAGCTCCGCTATATGATTTGGGATGCTTATTGTTTTGGCCCTTTTGGCTCTGTTCAAAATGTCCCAGAAGGCTGTAGAATTCCGATTTAGAGCCGCCTCCTTGAGTTCCTGCCAATGATTTTCTTCCCAATCCCGTTTGGCGTCTTTCAGGGATCTTGAATAGTCTTGTCTTGCCTTACTGATTTGATTTCTATCCTGTTTCCTTAGGGCTTGTGTTAGACCTGTCAGCCCTTTGGGTGGTCCCTCCTCATCATTATTTATTTTGTCCCACTTTTGCCTCAAACCCTGTTTGAATTTTTCCTTTTTGGGAACCACCAGACTTTTTCGTGTTGCTGCAGATTCAGGGAGCCATTTTAGCTACCCCTGAAACTTCTGTCTGAGGGCCTGGAGCACAAAATGGTGGCCACCTGTGACATCACCAGCATCCACTGGAACCTACCAGCACCTTCCAGAACATTCCAGGAGACTCCAGAACTCTGTGACAGTTGGAGACCGTTTAGAATGTTGGGAGGATAAGAGAGGCAGTTGGCAGTTGGAGGTGGCAGTTGGCACCTGACTGGTGAAGGGAGAGGAGCACAACAGTGAAGGAGGAAGGAGTGAAGCAGCAGGGGTGGAAACTTGTGCCTGGAGTGGGGTCCATAAACCCACCCTTGATACTTGTCCCTACTGATGGATCCCAGCCTATAGCCCTGTGTGGGAAGAAGACAGAAGAAACTTATCCTAAGGACCTGGACAGCAGGAACAGGCCTTAGAACCAAGAAAACAGCAAGATTCTGACCTGAGAACTGGTTTCCCTGGAGTCCGGCGTCGAGTAGCCTGAAGACCTGGAGCCCGAGGTGGAGAAGCGGCGCTGACTGAAGTAGCAGACGTCGTACCCGGAGCCGCCTGAGGTCGTGAGAGGGCGCCGACGGAGGTCGTGAGGAATACCAGAGGTCGAGGAGGAAGTGAACCGAGGTCGAGCGAGCGGCGTCATCGGAGGAGTGAAGTCCGCCCTCCGGAGTCGTCGGAGACCGAGGTAGAGGAGCACCGGAGGTCGGGAGTGAGGATCGCACTCCGGAGTCGCCCGGAGCCTGTGAGGAGGAGCACCGGAGGTCGGGGGTGAGGATCGCACCCCGGAGTCGCCGGAAGTCGACATCGAGGCCAGGCCGGCCGACGTCATCGGAGCCGAGAGCGCCATCGGACCGGAGCCGCCCGAAGTCGACATCGTGAAGAGACTGCCCGACGCCGTCGAATCGGAGGTCGAGATCGAACCGAGGCCACCGACATCAGACCGGAACCGCCTGCCGGCGTCGTCAAAGAACTGACATTGTGCCGAGGCCGCCGAGACCGAACCGGAACCGCCTCACGGCGTCGACACGACTCCAGCGGCGTCGGAACATCAGAAAAAGGGCAGTAAGTGGAGTAGAGGGCGCCTAAGGCCCTGTGGAGACCTGAGAGACTGCTCTAAGGGGCTAGGGAGGTGCTGAAACCAACCTGACTGTGCCTGGGGTGAACTGGGACTAACCTAGAGAGGTGGTGTGGAGAGAGACAGCCAGGGCACTGGTATTCCCCCCCTTTGATCTACCTCAGTTTAGGCCTCAGCCTTGTCTCAGCCAGGGAGTAGCCCCCCTCAAGCCTTCCACAACCCTACAAGCTGTGCCGGGGCCAAATCAGCCCTTAGGAATTGAAATGTCAACTGATTACATGAGTGTTGCTGTATACTTTTAATTATTTATTGGGGGTACTGTATTTATTGAGTTTTTACCTATTTATTGCTTCACTATATTTATAGGTCCACAGGACTTGTTGGTGTACAATATTTATTGGTACAGTATTTATTGCCTCAAAGTATTTAATTGTCTGTATATATTGCACTTGTATTTATGCCCTGTTATTTATGATCACCCCTATTTATTTCATCAAACAGCCAATATTTATTTGACCTGCACTAATTGAAACTTGTATATTGTGATTGACCTATTTATTTTTCCAATCAGCAACTAAGAGAAAAAGATAAAGAAAGAATATTTTCATAATTTTTACGGTGTAGAGTCGTTTTTGGAACGGATGCACGCATGGTTCTTGTATGGGTATATTGTATGCTTAGCACTGCGCCTGTTTCCTGACCACTCGAGCCAAGCTACCACAGTGTGTTCGGGGAGTCCACCACCACCCTGCGGAGTGGGAGTGGGCGTTTCTAACATAAATTGGTGTTCAGTGGTGGGATAGAGCTGTGCCTACATATACTCAACAATAACTGTGGGTAGTCCATAGGCCTACACCGGGAGTTTTCTCACAGCGGCCTTCCTAATTGTGGGTTTTTGTTTTTTCCAAATTTACTCTGGTGGTGGGAGGAGGTATTACTAAAGGTACCCCCCTACATTGCTACTGCACAAAACCTGTCCTCTAACCTGAGTGGGCAAGATGGAGTTTGTACTAGAGAATCTAGAAACGTACACTGTGGCCCAACTCAGGGAGTTTTGCCAGCGGGAGGGGGTGTACTGTCCCCCAGGAGCAAAGAAGGGTGCACTCCAAACCAGCTTAAGGGCTTGGGGGGAGGCACGCCGAGAAAGCAAGGCTGAGGAGGAAGACAGGGATGGAGAGCCTGACCCCGAGGGGGCTGAGATGTACCAACCTGAGGTGGGGAACCTGTCAGCAGGGCCCAGGACACTTTCTAGGAAGGGCAGCACTGTCTCTAGCGGGGGCTTATCCAGCGTGGAGTTAGCAGATCGGAGAGAGAAAAGACAGCTCACATGGGATTTAGCAAAGCTGGAGAAGGAGAAGGAGGAACAGAGGTTGGCTCATGAGACGGAGAAAGAGAGGATGGCTCATGAGATAAGACTGAAAGAGATAGAGCTTCAGATCCTAAGAATTGGGGCACCAACTGTTCCTAATGGTGGCAGCCAAATCCAAGAGTCCACCAGGGAACCCAAACCTTACCTGCCAAAGGACATAGTAGCTAGCTATGGGGTGGGTGATGACATCGCCAAGTGGCTAGCAGCCTATGAGGTCTCGTTGAGGGCCCATGGGGTTCCAGTGAAGTATTGGGGAGGAGGATTGTATAGGTACATGCCTCCAGCTGGTAGGGATGCTTTATTGGCCCTCGAAGAGGATGAGCAGACCCACTACCCCACCATGAAACTGGCGCTCATCAGAAAGTTTGGACTAACACCTGAAAAGTACAGACAGAAGTTCAGGGGTAGTCACAAGCTGGGCACACAGAATTGGGTGGACTTCCTGGACTATGCAAAGAAGGCACTGGAAGGTTGGATTCAGGGCAGTGAAGTAAGGAACTACGAGGAGCTGTTTGACCTAGTACTGAAGGAACACCTACTCGAGAAATGTTTCCCTGAACTGCGGCAACACCTGGTGGATAGCAAGCTGACCAGTCCCCGGAAGCTTGCTGAGGAGGCGGACATTTGGGCTAGTACCCGGGTGTCCACAAGGGGGACTGGAGGGGATACTCAAAAGGCCGGACAGGGCGCCCCCCAGAAGAAAGAGGGAGGGGAAAAGAAAAAGGAGTTCTCCAAAGGCCCCCAAAATAACTTCCAAGGGAAGGGAACAGGATTCACCTCTAAGGCTAACCCACCCAGAAACCCTAATCCTGGCCAGAGTCAGCAGCCAAGGGTTGTCCATTGCTACGAGTGCGGTGGCGTTGGACACTATAAAGGAGATCCGAAGTGTCAGAAACGATCACCCCCTCCCACTGGAGGAAAGCCCCCCGGAGTAGCTAGTGTAGTGCTCGGGGAGGAGATGCCCTTAACTAAGGGAAGGGAGTGGGCGGGTGTCACTCTAGTGTCCCTGGGAGAACGGGAGATGGTTCCTAAGATCCAGGTGCCCGCAAATACCGCAAAGTATGGGCAGTGGATCACCATCAACGGCCAAAGAGGGGAGGCTCTGAGAGACACAGGAGCCAGTATGACTATGGTGCGTCGCCAGCTGGTGTCTCCAGAGCAGGTAATTCCCGATGTACTCCACCCAGCCGCGATGGCTGACGGCAGAACAGGCCACTATCCCGTGGCCGAGGTTCCCTTTGAATGGGGGGGGGTTGCAGGTTCACTTCGAGTTGCCGTAAGCCCTGCCGTGCCAGTCGATTGTCTGCTGGGCAATGACATGGAGCACAACGCTTGGAAGGAGGTGGAATACCGGACTCACACCGAGATGCTGGGTACACCTGACTGGGCCTGTGTTAGCACAAGGTCCGCGACTACCCGAAGAGGGAGTTCATTCCGGCTGGAGCCTGGAACAAAGGCCCAGCCAGCTGCCAGTCAAGGGAAGAACCGAGGACAGGAGGAGCCTGCCTCGGCGTCTCCACCCCGTAGGACGGATAGGCCACCGGAGGTGGTGGACCAGGAGTCTGCGGAGGGGGACGTTACCAACCTGGAGGACCTACCCATCCCGGCCGAGTGGCACGTGGAGGGAGGCCCGTCCAGGGAGGAATTCTGCCAGGGCCAGAGGGAGTGCCCTACCCTTGAGGGGCTGAGGCGACAGGCCGAAGCCCAGGCAGCAGGGAACGTTGAGGGGAACTACAGTGTTTACTGGGAGGATGGCCTCCTCTACAGTGAACCCAAGGCACCCCTACATGGATCGTCACGAGCCTTGGTAGTTCCTCAACGTTATCGAGCCTTCCTTCTGGAGTTGGCTCACGAGATACCATTGGCAGGACACCTGGGGCAAGACAAGACCTTCGCCCGTCTTGTCCCACACTTTTATTGGCCTCAGATGAAAGTGTCGTCCGATACCTACTGCCGGACATGTGTGTCTTGCCAAGCCAGTGGGAAAACAGGGGTGAAGCTGAAAGCTCCCCTGGAACCACTTCCTGTCGTTAGCACCCCCTTTGAAAGGGTGGGCATCGACATTGTGGGTCCATTAGATCCACCAACTACAGCTGGTCACAGGTTTATCCTGGTTCTGGTGGATCATGCCACACGGTACCCAGAGGCAATACCTCTGAGGACCATAACAGCACCTGTTGTGGCTAGGGCCCTGATGGGAATCTTTACCCGAGTGGGTTTTCCCAAGGAAGTTGTGTCCGACAGGGGGACCAACTTCATGTCAGCGTATATGCGGGCAATGTGGAAGGAGTGTGGAGTGACCTACCGGTTCACGACTCCTTACCACCCCCAGACCAATGGTCTGGTGGAAAGGTTTAACAAAACCTTAAAAGGCATGATCAGAAGTCTGCCTGAAAGCCTGCGGAGGAAATGGGACGTCCTCCTACCCTGTTTACTCTTTTCATACAGGGAAGTGCCACAGAAGGGAGTGGGCTTCAGCCCCTTCGAGCTTCTGTATGGGCACCCTGTACGTGGACCTCTTAACCTGGTGAGAGACGGATGGGAAAGAACTCCCAGAAAGCTCCCCCAGGATGTGGTGAGCTACATGCTGGCCTTCCGGAGCCAAATGGCTAAGTTGTGGAAGCAAGCTTCTGACAACTTGGAAGCCAGCCAAGCAGTGATGAAGGCGTGGTATGACCACAACGCTCACCCGGTGGAGTTGGAGCCTGGCCAGAAGGTGTGGGTGATCGAACCAGGAGAGCTTAGTGCCCTCCAGGATCGCTGGTCAGGACCCTTTGAGGTGTTGGAGAAGAAGGGTAAGGCTACCTACTTGGTGGACCTGAAGACCCCTCGTCAGCCCCTGCGGGTGCTGCATGCCAACCGCCTCAAACCCCACCACGAGAGGCCCGAAGTCATCTTGATGATGGTGACTGACGGAGGAGAGGACGTGGAAAGCGAGCCTCTCCCTGATCTGTTTGCGTCTCAGGAAAAGGATGGGTCGGTGGAGGGAGTGATTCTCTCCCCATCTCTAACTCCTGAACAGCAGGAGGACTGTCGCCAGGCCCTGGGGCAGTACTCTGCGTTGTTCTCCCTTGTCCCGGGTAGGACTCACCTGTGCGTCCATGACGTGGACACAGGAGACAGCCCACCTGTGAAGTCCAAGATCTACCGGATGTCAGACAAGGTGAAGGCCAGCATTCATAGTGAAGTCACTAAGATGCTGGAGCTAGGAGTGATTGAACCTTCTAGCAGCCCCTGGTCTAGTCCGGTGGTGTTAGTACCGAAAGCTGCACCACCGGGTGCCCAACCAGAACTGAGGTTCTGTGTGGACTACCGGGGACTGAATTCAGTGACAAAAACTGATGCTCATCCGATCCCTAGGGCGGATGAATTGATTGACCGGCTGGGAGCTGCCCAATATCTAAGTACCTTTGACCTTACTTCAGGGTACTGGCAGATCTCGTTGACTGATGGAGCAAGGGAAAGGTCAGCCTTCTCCACGCCCAATGGCCACTACCAGTTCTGTGTGATGCCCTTTGGGCTCAAGAACGCACCTGCCACGTTTCAGCGCCTGGTAAACCAGATCCTCACCGGAATGGAGAGTTTCTCTGCTGCTTATCTGGATGACATAGCCGTCTTCAGTAACAGCTGGGAGGATCACTTGCGTCACCTGCAAGCTGTTCTCCAGGCCCTGAGACAAGCTGGATTGACGATCAAGGCCAGCAAGTGCCAGATCGGGCAGGGGTCGGTAGTCACCTTGGACACTTGGTGGGTAGGGGAACGGTGCAACCCCTCCAGGCGAAGATCGAGGCCATCATGGCCTGGGAACCCCCCAAGACACAGACTGAGGTCCGAGCATTTTTGGGCCTCACGGGATACTATCGCCGCTTCGTGAAGGGGTACGGTACCATCGTAGCCCCTCTCACGGAGCTCACGTCCAAGAAACAACCTCGATGGGTAGTCTGGACGGAGGCTTGTCAGCAACCCTTTGAGAAATTGAAGAAAGCCATGTGCGAGGCCCCGGTCTTAAGGGCCCCAGACTTTTCCAAGAAGTTCATTGTCCAGACAGATGCATCAGAACATGGCATTGGGGCAGTGTTATCGCAACTCAACGAAGAGGGTCTGGATCAACCCGTGGTCTTCCTATCCAGGAGACTACTTCCCAGGGAACAGAAGTGGAGTGCAATAGAGCGTGAAGCCTTTGCAGTGGTATGGGCTCTGAAGAAGTTGCGGCCATACCTGTTTGGCTCGCACTTCCTAGTTCAGACCGACCACCGACCCCTTCGTTGGCTGATGCAAATGAAGGGGGAGAATCCCAAGTTGTTGAGGTGGTCTATTTCCCTACAGGGGATGGACTTTCAGGTGGAACATCGGCCTGGAGTGGACCACGCCAATGCAGACGGTCTCTCAAGGTATTTCCGCCTTAGTGATGAGAACTCCCAAGGGGTTGGGTAGCTCTCCCCACTTTCAGCTGGGGGGGACGCGTGTTAGACCTGTCAGCCCTTTGGGTGGTCCCTCCTCATCATTATTTATTTTGTCCCACTTTTGCCTCAAACCCTGTTTGAATTTTTCCTTTTTGGGAACCAGACTTTTTCGTGTTGCTGCAGATTCAGGGAGCCATTTTAGCTACCCCTGAAACTTCTGTCTGAGGGCCTGGAGCACAAAATGGTGGCCACCTGTGACATCACCAGCATCCACTGGAACCTACCAGCACCTTCCAGAACATTCCAGGAGACTCCAGAACTCTGTGACAGTTGGAGACCGTTTAGAATGTTGGGAGGATAAGAGAGGCAGTTGGCAGTTGGAGCTGGCAGTTGGCACCTGACTGGTGAAGGGAGAGGAGCACAACAGTGAAGGAGGAAGGAGTGAAGCAGCAGGGGTGGAAACTTGTGCCTGGAGTGGGGTCCATAAACCCACCCTTGATACTTGTCCCTACTGATGGATCCCAGCCTATAGCCCTGTGTGGGAAGAAGACAGAAGAAACTTATCCTAAGGACCTGGACAGCAGGAACAGGCCTTAGAACCAAGAAAACAGCAAGATTCTGACCTGAGAACTGGTTTCCCTGGAGTCCGGCGTCGAGTAGCCTGAAGACCTGGAGCCCGAGGTGGAGAAGCGGCGCTGACTGAAGTAGCAGACGTCGTACCCGGAGCCGCCTGAGGTCGTGAGAGGGCGCCGACGGAGGTCGTGAGGAATACCAGAGGTCGAGGAGGAAGTGAACCGAGGTCGAGCGAGCGGCGTCATCGGAGGAGTGAAGTCCGCCCTCCGGAGTCGTCGGAGACCGAGGTAGAGGAGCACCGGAGGTCGGGAGTGAGGATCGCACTCCGGAGTCACCCGGAGCCTGTGAGGAGGAGCACCGGAGGTCGGGGGTGAGGATCGCACCCCGGAGTCGCCGGAAGTCGACATCGAGGCCAGGCCGGCCGACGTCATCGGAGCCGAGAGCGCCATCGGACCGGAGCCGCCCGAAGTCGACATCGTGAAGAGACTGCCCGACGCCGTCGAATCGGAGGTCGAGATCGAACCGAGGCCACCGACATCGGACCGGAACCGCCTGCCGGCGTCGTCAAAGAACTGACATTGTGCCGAGGCCGCCGAGACCGAACCGGAACCGCCTCACGGCGTCGAAACGACTCCAGCGGCGTCGGAACATCAGAAAAAGGGCAGTAAGTGGAGTAGAGGGCGCCTAAGGCCCTGTGGAGACCTGAGAGACTGCTCTAAGGGGCTAGGGAGGTGCTGAAACCAACCTGACTGTGCCTGGGGTGAACTGGGACTAACCTAGAGAGGTGGTGTGGAGAGAGACAGCCAGGGCACTGGTATTCCCCCCCTTTGATCTACCTCAGTTTAGGCCTCAGCCTTGTCTCAGCCAGGGAGTAGCCCCCCTCAAGCCTTCCACAACCCTACAAGCTGTGCCGGGGCCAAATCAGCCCTTAGGAATTGAAATGTCAACTGATTACATGAGTGTTGCTGTATACTTTTAATTATTTATTGGGGGTACTGTATTTATTGAGTTTTTACCTATTTATTGCTTCACTATATTTATAGGTCCACAGGACTTGTTGGTGTACAATATTTATTGGTACAGTATTTATTGCCTCAAAGTATTTAATTGTCTGTATATATTGCACTTGTATTTATGCCCTGTTATTTATGATCACCCCTATTTATTTCATCAAACAGCCAATATTTATTTGACCTGCACTAATTGAAACTTGTATATTGTGATTGACCTATTTATTTTTCCAATCAGCAACTAAGAGAAAAAGATAAAGAAAGAATATTTTCATAATTTTTACGGTGTAGAGTCGTTTTTGGAACGGATGCACGCATGGTTCTTGTATGGGTATATTGTATGCTTAGCACTGCGCCTGTTTCCTGACCACTCGAGCCAAGCTACCACAGTGTGTTCGGGGAGTCCACCACCACCCTGCGGAGTGGGAGTGGGCGTTTCTAACATAAATTGGTGTTCAGTGGTGGGATAGAGCTGTGCCTACATATACTCAACAATAACTGTGGGTAGTCCATAGGCCTACACCGGGAGTTTTCTCACAGCGGCCTTCCTAATTGTGGGTTTTTGTTTTTTCCAAATTTACTCTGGTGGTGGGAGGAGGTATTACTAAAGGTACCCCCCTACATTGCTACTGCACAAAACCTGTCCTCTAACCTGAGTGGGCAAGATGGAGTTTGTACTAGAGAATCTAGAAACGTACACTGTGGCCCAACTCAGGGAGTTTTGCCAGCGGGAGGGGGTGTACTGTCCCCCAGGAGCAAAGAAGGGTGCACTCCAAACCAGCTTAAGGGCTTGGGGGGAGGCACGCCGAGAAAGCAAGGCTGAGGAGGAAGACAGGGATGGAGAGCCTGACCCCGAGGGGGCTGAGATGTACCAACCTGAGGTGGGGAACCTGTCAGCAGGGCCCAGGACACTTTCTAGGAAGGGCAGCACTGTCTCTAGCGGGGGCTTATCCAGCGTGGAGTTAGCAGATCGGAGAGAGAAAAGACAGCTCACATGGGATTTAGCAAAGCTGGAGAAGGAGAAGGAGGAACAGAGGTTGGCTCATGAGACGGAGAAAGAGAGGATGGCTCATGAGATAAGACTGAAAGAGATAGAGCTTCAGATCCTAAGAATTGGGGCACCAACTGTTCCTAATGGTGGCAGCCAAATCCAAGAGTCCACCAGGGAACCCAAACCTTACCTGCCAAAGGACATAGTAGCTAGCTATGGGGTGGGTGATGACATCGCCAAGTGGCTAGCAGCCTATGAGGTCTCGTTGAGGGCCCATGGGGTTCCAGTGAAGTATTGGGGAGGAGGATTGTATAGGTACATGCCTCCAGCTGGTAGGGATGCTTTATTGGCCCTCGAAGAGGATGAGCAGACCCACTACCCCACCATGAAACTGGCGCTCATCAGAAAGTTTGGACTAACACCTGAAAAGTACAGACAGAAGTTCAGGGGTAGTCACAAGCTGGGCACACAGAATTGGGTGGACTTCCTGGACTATGCAAAGAAGGCACTGGAAGGTTGGATTCAGGGCAGTGAAGTAAGGAACTACGAGGAGCTGTTTGACCTAGTACTGAAGGAACACCTACTCGAGAAATGTTTCCCTGAACTGCGGCAACACCTGGTGGATAGCAAGCTGACCAGTCCCCGGAAGCTTGCTGAGGAGGCGGACATTTGGGCTAGTACCCGGGTGTCCACAAGGGGGACTGGAGGGGATACTCAAAAGGCCGGACAGGGCGCCCCCCAGAAGAAAGAGGGAGGGGAAAAGAAAAAGGAGTTCTCCAAAGGCCCCCAAAATAACTTCCAAGGGAAGGGAACAGGATTCACCTCTAAGGCTAACCCACCCAGAAACCCTAATCCTGGCCAGAGTCAGCAGCCAAGGGTTGTCCATTGCTACGAGTGCGGTGGCGTTGGACACTATAAAGGAGATCCGAAGTGTCAGAAACGATCACCCCCTCCCACTGGAGGAAAGCCCCCCGGAGTAGCTAGTGTAGTGCTCGGGGAGGAGATGCCCTTAACTAAGGGAAGGGAGTGGGCGGGTGTCACTCTAGTGTCCCTGGGAGAACGGGAGATGGTTCCTAAGATCCAGGTGCCCGCAAATACCGCAAAGTATGGGCAGTGGATCACCATCAACGGCCAAAGAGGGGAGGCTCTGAGAGACACAGGAGCCAGTATGACTATGGTGCGTCGCCAGCTGGTGTCTCCAGAGCAGGTAATTCCCGATGTACTCCACCCAGCCGCGATGGCTGACGGCAGAACAGGCCACTATCCCGTGGCCGAGGTTCCCTTTGAATGGGGGGGGGTTGCAGGTTCACTTCGAGTTGCCGTAAGCCCTGCCGTGCCAGTCGATTGTCTGCTGGGCAATGACATGGAGCACAACGCTTGGAAGGAGGTGGAATACCGGACTCACACCGAGATGCTGGGTACACCTGACTGGGCCTGTGTTAGCACAAGGTCCGCGACTACCCGAAGAGGGAGTTCATTCCGGCTGGAGCCTGGAACAAAGGCCCAGCCAGCTGCCAGTCAAGGGAAGAACCGAGGACAGGAGGAGCCTGCCTCGGCGTCTCCACCCCGTAGGACGGATAGGCCACCGGAGGTGGTGGACCAGGAGTCTGCGGAGGGGGACGTTACCAACCTGGAGGACCTACCCATCCCGGCCGAGTGGCACGTGGAGGGAGGCCCGTCCAGGGAGGAATTCTGCCAGGGCCAGAGGGAGTGCCCTACCCTTGAGGGGCTGAGGCGACAGGCCGAAGCCCAGGCAGCAGGGAACGTTGAGGGGAACTACAGTGTTTACTGGGAGGATGGCCTCCTCTACAGTGAACCCAAGGCACCCCTACATGGATCGTCACGAGCCTTGGTAGTTCCTCAACGTTATCGAGCCTTCCTTCTGGAGTTGGCTCACGAGATACCATTGGCAGGACACCTGGGGCAAGACAAGACCTTCGCCCGTCTTGTCCCACACTTTTATTGGCCTCAGATGAAAGTGTCGTCCGATACCTACTGCCGGACATGTGTGTCTTGCCAAGCCAGTGGGAAAACAGGGGTGAAGCTGAAAGCTCCCCTGGAACCACTTCCTGTCGTTAGCACCCCCTTTGAAAGGGTGGGCATCGACATTGTGGGTCCATTAGATCCACCAACTACAGCTGGTCACAGGTTTATCCTGGTTCTGGTGGATCATGCCACACGGTACCCAGAGGCAATACCTCTGAGGACCATAACAGCACCTGTTGTGGCTAGGGCCCTGATGGGAATCTTTACCCGAGTGGGTTTTCCCAAGGAAGTTGTGTCCGACAGGGGGACCAACTTCATGTCAGCGTATATGCGGGCAATGTGGAAGGAGTGTGGAGTGACCTACCGGTTCACGACTCCTTACCACCCCCAGACCAATGGTCTGGTGGAAAGGTTTAACAAAACCTTAAAAGGCATGATCAGAAGTCTGCCTGAAAGCCTGCGGAGGAAATGGGACGTCCTCCTACCCTGTTTACTCTTTTCATACAGGGAAGTGCCACAGAAGGGAGTGGGCTTCAGCCCCTTCGAGCTTCTGTATGGGCACCCTGTACGTGGACCTCTTAACCTGGTGAGAGACGGATGGGAAAGAACTCCCAGAAAGCTCCCCCAGGATGTGGTGAGCTACATGCTGGCCTTCCGGAGCCAAATGGCTAAGTTGTGGAAGCAAGCTTCTGACAACTTGGAAGCCAGCCAAGCAGTGATGAAGGCGTGGTATGACCACAACGCTCACCCGGTGGAGTTGGAGCCTGGCCAGAAGGTGTGGGTGATCGAACCAGGAGAGCTTAGTGCCCTCCAGGATCGCTGGTCAGGACCCTTTGAGGTGTTGGAGAAGAAGGGTAAGGCTACCTACTTGGTGGACCTGAAGACCCCTCGTCAGCCCCTGCGGGTGCTGCATGCCAACCGCCTCAAACCCCACCACGAGAGGCCCGAAGTCATCTTGATGATGGTGACTGACGGAGGAGAGGACGTGGAAAGCGAGCCTCTCCCTGATCTGTTTGCGTCTCAGGAAAAGGATGGGTCGGTGGAGGGAGTGATTCTCTCCCCATCTCTAACTCCTGAACAGCAGGAGGACTGTCGCCAGGCCCTGGGGCAGTACTCTGCGTTGTTCTCCCTTGTCCCGGGTAGGACTCACCTGTGCGTCCATGACGTGGACACAGGAGACAGCCCACCTGTGAAGTCCAAGATCTACCGGATGTCAGACAAGGTGAAGGCCAGCATTCATAGTGAAGTCACTAAGATGCTGGAGCTAGGAGTGATTGAACCTTCTAGCAGCCCCTGGTCTAGTCCGGTGGTGTTAGTACCGAAAGCTGCACCACCGGGTGCCCAACCAGAACTGAGGTTCTGTGTGGACTACCGGGGACTGAATTCAGTGACAAAAACTGATGCTCATCCGATCCCTAGGGCGGATGAATTGATTGACCGGCTGGGAGCTGCCCAATATCTAAGTACCTTTGACCTTACTTCAGGGTACTGGCAGATCTCGTTGACTGATGGAGCAAGGGAAAGGTCAGCCTTCTCCACGCCCAATGGCCACTACCAGTTCTGTGTGATGCCCTTTGGGCTCAAGAACGCACCTGCCACGTTTCAGCGCCTGGTAAACCAGATCCTCACCGGAATGGAGAGTTTCTCTGCTGCTTATCTGGATGACATAGCCGTCTTCAGTAACAGCTGGGAGGATCACTTGCGTCACCTGCAAGCTGTTCTCCAGGCCCTGAGACAAGCTGGATTGACGATCAAGGCCAGCAAGTGCCAGATCGGGCAGGGGTCGGTAGTCACCTTGGACACTTGGTGGGTAGGGGAACGGTGCAACCCCTCCAGGCGAAGATCGAGGCCATCATGGCCTGGGAACCCCCCAAGACACAGACTGAGGTCCGAGCATTTTTGGGCCTCACGGGATACTATCGCCGCTTCGTGAAGGGGTACGGTACCATCGTAGCCCCTCTCACGGAGCTCACGTCCAAGAAACAACCTCGATGGGTAGTCTGGACGGAGGCTTGTCAGCAACCCTTTGAGAAATTGAAGAAAGCCATGTGCGAGGCCCCGGTCTTAAGGGCCCCAGACTTTTCCAAGAAGTTCATTGTCCAGACAGATGCATCAGAACATGGCATTGGGGCAGTGTTATCGCAACTCAACGAAGAGGGTCTGGATCAACCCGTGGTCTTCCTATCCAGGAGACTACTTCCCAGGGAACAGAAGTGGAGTGCAATAGAGCGTGAAGCCTTTGCAGTGGTATGGGCTCTGAAGAAGTTGCGGCCATACCTGTTTGGCTCGCACTTCCTAGTTCAGACCGACCACCGACCCCTTCGTTGGCTGATGCAAATGAAGGGGGAGAATCCCAAGTTGTTGAGGTGGTCTATTTCCCTACAGGGGATGGACTTTCAGGTGGAACATCGGCCTGGAGTGGACCACGCCAATGCAGACGGTCTCTCAAGGTATTTCCGCCTTAGTGATGAGAACTCCCAAGGGGTTGGGTAGCTCTCCCCACTTTCAGCTGGGGGGGACGCGTGTTAGACCTGTCAGCCCTTTGGGTGGTCCCTCCTCATCATTATTTATTTTGTCCCACTTTTGCCTCAAACCCTGTTTGAATTTTTCCTTTTTGGGAACCAGACTTTTTCGTGTTGCTGCAGATTCAGGGAGCCATTTTAGCTACCCCTGAAACTTCTGTCTGAGGGCCTGGAGCACAAAATGGTGGCCACCTGTGACATCACCAGCATCCACTGGAACCTACCAGCACCTTCCAGAACATTCCAGGAGACTCCAGAACTCTGTGACAGTTGGAGACCGTTTAGAATGTTGGGAGGATAAGAGAGGCAGTTGGCAGTTGGAGCTGGCAGTTGGCACCTGACTGGTGAAGGGAGAGGAGCACAACAGTGAAGGAGGAAGGAGTGAAGCAGCAGGGGTGGAAACTTGTGCCTGGAGTGGGGTCCATAAACCCACCCTTGATACTTGTCCCTACTGATGGATCCCAGCCTATAGCCCTGTGTGGGAAGAAGACAGAAGAAACTTATCCTAAGGACCTGGACAGCAGGAACAGGCCTTAGAACCAAGAAAACAGCAAGATTCTGACCTGAGAACTGGTTTCCCTGGAGTCCGGCGTCGAGTAGCCTGAAGACCTGGAGCCCGAGGTGGAGAAGCGGCGCTGACTGAAGTAGCAGACGTCGTACCCGGAGCCGCCTGAGGTCGTGAGAGGGCGCCGACGGAGGTCGTGAGGAATACCAGAGGTCGAGGAGGAAGTGAACCGAGGTCGAGCGAGCGGCGTCATCGGAGGAGTGAAGTCCGCCCTCCGGAGTCGTCGGAGACCGAGGTAGAGGAGCACCGGAGGTCGGGAGTGAGGATCGCACTCCGGAGTCACCCGGAGCCTGTGAGGAGGAGCACCGGAGGTCGGGGGTGAGGATCGCACCCCGGAGTCGCCGGAAGTCGACATCGAGGCCAGGCCGGCCGACGTCATCGGAGCCGAGAGCGCCATCGGACCGGAGCCGCCCGAAGTCGACATCGTGAAGAGACTGCCCGACGCCGTCGAATCGGAGGTCGAGATCGAACCGAGGCCACCGACATCGGACCGGAACCGCCTGCCGGCGTCGTCAAAGAACTGACATTGTGCCGAGGCCGCCGAGACCGAACCGGAACCGCCTCACGGCGTCGAAACGACTCCAGCGGCGTCGGAACATCAGAAAAAGGGCAGTAAGTGGAGTAGAGGGCGCCTAAGGCCCTGTGGAGACCTGAGAGACTGCTCTAAGGGGCTAGGGAGGTGCTGAAACCAACCTGACTGTGCCTGGGGTGAACTGGGACTAACCTAGAGAGGTGGTGTGGAGAGAGACAGCCAGGGCACTGGTATTCCCCCCCTTTGATCTACCTCAGTTTAGGCCTCAGCCTTGTCTCAGCCAGGGAGTAGCCCCCCTCAAGCCTTCCACAACCCTACAAGCTGTGCCGGGGCCAAATCAGCCCTTAGGAATTGAAATGTCAACTGATTACATGAGTGTTGCTGTATACTTTTAATTATTTATTGGGGGTACTGTATTTATTGAGTTTTTACCTATTTATTGCTTCACTATATTTATAGGTCCACAGGACTTGTTGGTGTACAATATTTATTGGTACAGTATTTATTGCCTCAAAGTATTTAATTGTCTGTATATATTGCACTTGTATTTATGCCCTGTTATTTATGATCACCCCTATTTATTTCATCAAACAGCCAATATTTATTTGACCTGCACTAATTGAAACTTGTATATTGTGATTGACCTATTTATTTTTCCAATCAGCAACTAAGAGAAAAAGATAAAGAAAGAATATTTTCATAATTTTTACGGTGTAGAGTCGTTTTTGGAACGGATGCACGCATGGTTCTTGTATGGGTATATTGTATGCTTAGCACTGCGCCTGTTTCCTGACCACTCGAGCCAAGCTACCACAGTGTGTTCGGGGAGTCCACCACCACCCTGCGGAGTGGGAGTGGGCGTTTCTAACAGCTTGGGACAGGGTGACTCTGGCCTTTTTGCAACCTTTAGAGTACCAAGGGTTACCGCTCCTCGAGGAGTCCACCTTGGGACGGGCTTTCTCCCCCAGAATAAAGAAGTCCCCTATTTTACTGATGGTGTCAAGATAGACAGAAGCTATGAGGTGGGGGTCATCCATTTTGGTGCTGGCATCACAGAGTTCGGTGTGTTTTCTAGCTAAAAGCTCTTTGATCGAAGCAAGCTTCTCCTCATGTTGGGAGATCCCATGCCATTTAAGGCGTCGACAGCACCCTGCCAGTGATACCTCCTTGGTTGCCATTAGGGGGGGTTCATTGGCCACATTAGGTATTGTCATCCAAAGGTCTTTGGTTTGTAGACATAGTGGGTTGTGATCGCTATCTATTGTGTTTTTGACAACCATATCTATGATGAGCCCCCAGGAATAGATATCGACAAGGATATAATCGATGCGTGATGGCGAGATTAACCTGTTAAAAGTAAAGGCACCACCCTTGTAAGATATGGATCTGCCATTCACTGCACGTAGATTAAATTCTTGAGTAAGTGCATTCAATTGAATGGCCCTTTGTGACCATTTCTTAATCGGAGCGAGCTCCAGGGGCGGAATTCCCCAAGTAAGATCTGAATCACTAAGCCCGAGTAGATCTTCTGTGGCTAGGGGTTCAAAAGTGCAGTTGAAATCTCCACAGATGATAATAGTGGAGTTCCGGTCGATATGGGTCAGTTCATGTTCCAAAGCAGCCACTGTCTGAGAGATCTGTCCACCCGTAGAACCTCTGGTGTAAATGTTAAAGAGATCTAGGGTGGGGCCGCCGTGTGGACCTTTTATTGTCAAATGAAGCAGATCGGGGGAAACATTATTATGGCACTGAACCTGCCAATTGTGCTTAATATTTAGCCACACATGTAGTCCCCCCGAAGGGCGACCTTTCCCTGAGCTTATGGCCGGTAGAAAATAAGTGGAATACCCTGATTTATATAGCGGGGTTGTACTCCATGTCTCTTGAAATGCACATACATCGAATGCGCCGATAAAATCATGCCATTCCGGGATCAAAAGCTTTTTGGTGAGCCCCGCAACATTCCATGACACAAGATTAAGAAGGGGCGTAGGCTTGGCAAGTGTAATGGTGGACTGAGTGACAGGGGGCATCTCACAGAACAGGGAGGGCAACGAGAGGGGGAACAAACTTTCAGGGGCTATGATAATGTGATTAGGAACAACAGTAGCCGGCTCCATAAAACAAACCTTGGGTGAAGGATTTTGGGCCAGTCAATCAACCCTATTTAAGTTGGAGTCATTACTAAGAATCCTCTGTCTACCCACTGGTAGAGCATTACTTGGGACCCAAGGCAGAGTGCGCCTTATCTGGATACCGGAATGGTCCGGGGCTGAAGTACGGTACTCGAGGAGTACCAAGTTCTCGGCCAGGGTGCTGTTAGAGAGAGTAAGCTCAATACAGTCAAATTGGCTAGTGTAATGAGACAGTCTTCTGGCCTTGGTAATGTCTTCCCGAATAATGGACCTACAGCCCCTGACATGCCTGACCCAGTGTATAGCTTTGTTTGTAAGGGAATCCGCATTTTCGTAAAATTGATTGTTAGTAAGTCTTGGTACCCCAGCCATATAAACTACGGTTGGGTTAGACAACGAACCAGCGAGAGTAGGATTAAGTGCAGTGTTGTCTCCGGGACATGGAACAGACCTCTGGCTACTGGGTCTCAAGGATCCAGTCCCTACAGCTAGGTGTGGAGTAGGGGTGGTAACTTTATCAGTTCTCTGATTATTAACAGTATCCCTATTTGGTGGTATACTCCGTCTAGTGGGGGGCAGAGTTGGCTTTCTAGTGGAATTAGTTGTGACATAAGGTAGATCTTTAGCCCTGTGAATGATTGGCAAGGAGCCGGTTTGGACGGGGATTAGAGGTGCAAGTGATGTTGGCACCGCAGGGCTACTATGCGTTGTAGACTGCATAGGAATTAATAAAACCCTCTTGCTCAGTTCCATGACTATGTTCTTCAGGGATACTATCTCGGACAATAGCTGGTCAATTTTTTGTTCCAACGAGACCCCATGCGAGCTAGGAGTCTGAGCTGCTTCAGAGGGCGAGGAACCAACCACTTGGCATGCAGATGTATCCTCCTCTAGGTCTTCCAGGATAGCAAACCTATTAGAACAAGTGAGGTCGAGCTGGATAATGGAAGAGGGAGATTCGATGACTGGTATGGGGTCCTGTGTAGCCTGTTTGTCTTCCTGATAGGGCTCATGATCATGAACTATAGGTGTAAGGGAAGTCGGTGCATTAGGAGGGGCTTCCCTGGCTTTAGTAAACATACTAGGGATCTTGCGAGTGCAGATACTAGTTGACAAATCTTTTGTCAAGACCCCAGTGCTAGAAGAAACAGAGCTAGAATCCTCTAGTATGACTTGGCAATTGTCAACAATAGCTTCAATCCTATCAATCCTATCTAGAATGCAGTTACCTGCAGCGTGGTTAACTTTTTTTGCTTTCTTTCCCTTTTTCGAGACATTACCCCCACCTCCTTCCATGGATTTCCTTTTGGCCATGTTACAAACACAAGGGGGATGAAGGATATCAACAATACCACAAACCTAGGGACAATATAAAATCAAGGGGCAGTATACTACAACAATGCTTAATTCAGGCTCTCACAGAGGGTGGTGCTGCATAATATATTATAGGCACAGTTTTTCTCTGGGGGTGGGAGAGTCTCAGCAGTACAGTACCTTGGTGTGCCAACTAGCACGTACGAGGGGTGGCCCGGCCCGGCCTCCTCCGGCCCCGGACGGCCACAGACGGTCCCGCCCTTGTCCCGGGCTTCTCCCGGCGCCGACCCGCGCGCGATCCCGCGTCGCGGGGGCTCCCGCTGGCTTTATGCGCCTTCAAGCGCGCTGTGATTACGTGGGCGGGTTCGTCCCGCAAGGGTTGCTGGGAGCAGTAGTCTCCCTGCGCACAGCGGCCGTGTGGGTGGTAGATACGGCAGCGGCAGGGAATCGCTGTGATGTGCTGGTGTGGGCGTCCTCCGTTGTTACAGGGACAGCGTGGCACAGGGAGCAGGTAGGCTGTATGGCATCTTCAGCAACGGTCTGAAAAATGCTGTGGTTTAAAGACCAATTGGTCTAAATAAACATTATTTTTGAACTGAACTGAACTGATTAAATGTAGCGCGATGTAAGGCACCGCAATGGAAGAACTCCTGCCTTATATGTAAATTAAATATGCCAATCAGATGTAGCCAGCATTGCCATGTTTAAAGGCGAGAGCACAATCACTTTAGTACTGGTCCGCATTGGTTACTTGCACAGAATCCTATGGCCAACAATAACGTATTGAATCAAAAATAAGAGGGGTGAAGGCAAAAGGTTTTGAGGGTGACCCTGCAGAGAGGGGCAAGTCCAACAAGTGCCAATTCTGGGCCATGTGTGGTGCTTGACTTACTTCAAGGCTTGGATTGGAGTACATTAAAGACTCTTTGGTCACTATTTGTACTTTAATAGGATTAAAAGGTTTTTTTTGTGAATTGCAGTTGTCTTACTCTTCTGTGGGTGTGTGTTTCGTGTTACCATGTGCCCCCTAACCACCTCTTTATATATTCATAATTCCCTACCTTTTAGTGACATTTATCCCCCATTTTTCAATAAAATCTTTCCACCACACTCTTTTTTCATAAAGTTGTAATACTGAGACACGGATTTATATACTGCCTAATGCCTCTTGTGAATTGGGCCATAGTGTCCATTAGCCTAAGTCTGATTTCTTGTTCTCTATCTACGAAGCATCACCTTTCCTACCAATGGTGTCTTCTGTGGTAATAGAATGTACTCCAAGAGGGCTGCATTATCAGTTTAATTCCTCATCACTCTGTCTTCCACAGTCTTGATATAAGAACAAATAGTCTCTCTTGAAGTTGATTCTCCCAGGTAAATGTTTGTTGCATTGTTAGAGTACACAATGTTTACACCACAATGAGACATTTAACAGATAACAAAAAGACCTTATTGTTTTTTATTCAGCAGGAGACATTCTTTAAGATGGGATTAAATTATTAGACATTTCATGTTTCAGGTGATCTTGTAAAAGCCCAGCTTCAAATGTGGGCAATTGACGGAAAAAAATAAATTCTCACATGTACACATAGCGGTGTTGGAGTCTTAATAGAAACAGTGCTGTAACTGACATGTTTGCACCAGGCTTTAATTGATCTGTTGAGCAATTGGAAATGCAAGAAAGACCAGGCTGGCAGGTAGATGTGATCCTGTTATTTGGACTAATGCGAGAAGGTTTTGTGGAAACAGGTGTGCCATCATCTGAACGCTACAAGTACAAAGCTCTTTTGAGGTAGAAAACCTGAAGATTTATAAAGTCACAGGGCTTTTAACTGTCACACAGCTTTTAAAAAAGGGCTGAAGGGCATTGCCTACTTTGGCATGTTAGGGCCATTTATGTATCTGCTCACAAGTTGCCTGTCACAGAGGAGTACTTTTGTGGACTGGTGCTGGCATGAACAGTCTATATATTATGAGTGGGCATTCATAGTGTTGGTATGTACATCCTTAGGATTACTGAAAAGTGTGTTTGTTTCACTAAATTATACATTATGGCACGCCAAATGCAAACCCGTCTGTGCCCGTCAACCCCCAAACAGGACCAGGAGCCAGGAACCCTGCCCAAATTCAGCAGTCACTTATCCAGTCTACTATGAATCAGCTATGCAGACTCAGGTCTCCCCCTGAACCATGCTGTGACAATTGTTGGCAATTTGACAGCTGGTCTGAGGGGATTCAGGAATGCAAACACAGTAAAGTTGAGCTAAAAGTACTAGACAACCTCAACTCGGATGTTCAGATATCTCGAGCTGATAAGAATTCTTGGAAACTAGACTTAATTAACAGTTGATCCCTTCCTGAACACAAAACTGAAATTTGGCTATTACTGGAAGAGGGAGAACTTGACGCCTTGTTTATCACAGAAAGTTGACTCAATGATAGCTCCACTCCAGGTATTTTAATGGCCCTTCCTCCTGGGTTTCAAATTTACAGACAGGATCACATTGGAAAGGTGGGAGGCAGTCTTGCCATTCTCATAAAACAAGAATATAAATGTGTCATTGTTAGACTTGGCATCTTTTGGCATGTTTCCCCGGAGATTTTCCTTTCTGACCTCCCGGTTTTGACTCTGTTTTTGCTGGTGTAATGATTCTGCGCACTTTTCTCACTGCTGTCCAGTGGTAAAGTGTAAGTGCTCTCTATGTAAACTGTGTTATGGATTGGTGTTTCCACGATTGGCCTATTTGATTTATGTGTCAGTCCCTAGTAAAGTGCACTGCAAGTGCCAGGGCCTATAAATCAAATGCTGTTGGTGGGCTGCAGCACTGGATTGTGCCACCCACGCAAACAGCACGTAAAGTGTAACTCTGGCCTGCCATCGCAGAGCCTGTGCGCAGCCTGGGGTTGCCATGTCGACTTGGCAAGTGCACACACTTGCAAGTCCCTAAATCTTCCCTTTTCTACATGTGAGTCGTCCCTAAGGTAGTCCCAAGGTACCCCCATGGGCAGGGTGCATTTTATGTGAAAGGTAGGACATGCCCTTGTGTGTGTGGCATGTCCTGATAGTGTATTACAGCCTACTTCGTTTTTCACTATTGCAAGGCTACCTGTTCCCCATAGGCCAGAGTAGGCAGTTTAATTATAACATCCTATAATCCTAACTGACCTAGGGAGCATGGTAGAAAGTCGAGTTTAGTCTGCCTGAACTAAGAATGATAAAATACATATTTTAGTGAAGTTGGTTTTAACATTCTGTGTTTGAAAATACCAATTTTAGAAAGTAGGCATTTTCTGACCTAACCATCCAGCCTGACTCTGCTAGCTTTGTATTGTCTGTCTGGTTTGTGAGTGACAGGGGCAGGGGGAGGGGGGAGACTCCAGGAGACAGGGTGAGTCAGCACAGGGCTGAACAGACCTATCTGCATACAGATGGGTGGGAAGAGTAGCACCTGGGTCTGAATAGGGCTGTGCCTGCCTTCCACAATGCTGGCTCCACCTCCTGTGGTGTGTCTGAGGACCCTGGCCCACACTGACAAAGGAAGAAGGTGCACACTGTCAGGATGCACCCAAAACTGGTTGGAACTAGGTCCAGGCCCCTCTGCCTTCAGAGGACAAAGGAATTGCTGGTATAAATATTGGGACCCAAACCCCAAGACTTTAGAAGGAATCAAATAACCTGCCAAGAAGAAGAGCTGGAGGAGCTGTCAGGAGGAGTACTGCCCCTTTGCTGTGCTGTTGCTTTGTTGGGTTGGCCTGCAGCTGTTGCTTCTGCCTTGGGCAGTGAAAGGACTGGATTGAGCTTTCTCTTCTTTTGCTGAGTATCTCCAAGGGCCTGAAATCGAGCTGTCCTCCTGTTCAGAAGTCTCAGGGACTGCAAAGACTTCATCAACCTCTGGGTACCACTCCTGGAACCGTTGTTTCAGTTCCCACAGAGGAGAGGGAACCGCGACCGACTCTGTCACCGACTCCGTTGCTGGCCTTGTGTCCTGAAGGCACCGCAGGCCGCACCGTCCGCATCTTGCACCACAACCCTGGTCTCACCGACGACTGCCGCTGCTGCCACCGAGCCGCTGCTTGCACCGCAACCTGGGGACACCGCAACCCACACCGCCTCGCTTCACTTCGCTGGCCTGGTCTCACCGACACAGGTGCCTCTGGCTCAACACAGCTGTCCGGGTCAACCAAAGCCAATTCCCGCCAACCGGCTCTGTCGCCTGCATCGCAACCTGCCAGCACCGCATCGAGCATCATTTCACCTTGCACCGCGTGCCTCTGTCTCACCGATGCTGTCTAGACGATCGTCACCGAGCCGCTGCCTGCACCGCATCGAGAGGATACCATGCCCTGCACCGCTTCCACTTTGCATCGCCACCTGCCAGCACCGCATTGAGCACCGTCTCACCCTGCACCGCACGCCTTGGTCTCACCGACGCCGTCTGGACGATCGTCACCGAGCCGCTGCCTGCATCGCATTGAGAGGACATCTCACCCTGCACCACTTCCACTTTGCACCGCAACCACGACGGGCGCCACGACCGGCTCGCACCTCTGTGTAATCTGCACTAGCAAGGTACTGTTACAGAGTCTGTTCACACTGTTTCTGGCCCGTACCGACGCGGTCAGCTGGAACTGTGAGACTCTTTTGTACTGTATTGTGGATTTTTATTGTATTTGGTCTTGTTTTAAGTATGTAAATATATTGGCTATTTTTCTAAACTGGTGTGGTGTCATTTTGTAGTGCTTATATTGAATTACTGTTGGTTATGTGCAAATGCTTTACACACTGCTAGGTGAGGAACAGGTATAAGGTTAACCCAGAAGCATGGGGGAACTCTTAGTCTCCTCTTCTCCAAAGATACAGGGAAAGTTGAAGAAGTATATTCCAGTTGGGAAAGGTGGATTACACATTCATTGGATAGGGTGGCCCCCAAAACGACTCCTAGTCCAAAAAGGCACCATGGTCTAATGCACAACTAGTGTCCTTAAGGAAAAACTGCAAAAAAGTCGAAAGGGAATGAAAGAAGAGCTATAACCTGCAACTTAAAGTTAGGTACAAGGCAGCCATTGACTCTACTATGATATTATTGAAAATGCTCAGGCAAACATTTTTGAGCGAAAGATTAACCAATGCTCAGAATTCAGCTAAGGAACTCTTTAAAGTGGTTGAATCCTTAACCACCCTAACTCATGACAACCCTACCTCTCAGGTTTCGGAGGAAAAATGTAATGACCTAGCCATTTATTTCCATAAAAAGGTTATGGATATTTATACCTCCTTTCAGGATGGGAGTGAGACAACTATAAGCCAGGAACGAGATCATGTCCAGATCTCTCCTACTCCTGCCCATACTCGTTTGCCACCTACTAACAAAAATGATGTGAGGTCTCTAATGGATAAGGTAAAATTAGGCTCAACAATAGATCCAGCCCCACCCCACGTCCTTTGTAAGGTCATTGAGCATTTACTCCCATCGATAGTGGAAATCATTAATCTCTCATTTGAGGCAGGCAAAGTTCCAAAAGCTTGGAAGAACCCAATAATTATACCTTTATTAAAATAAATCCAATCTAGAGCCAGCTAAAACAGGGAACCATCAACCTACATCGCTTCTACCACTAATTGGTAAACTAATAGAGAAATATGTGTGAGAAAGTGCCCTCTTTCTTGCATGGTATGCCCCCACTTTTTGCTAAATTGCTGAATGTACTTTGACTGAGTGTACCCTGGACTCCTGCCAATCAGGTGCCCAGGGCCTATGTTCCTTCCTTAAAACACACAAACTCCAAATTGGCAAACCCTGGCCACATGTCAGCCCCTAGTAAATGGTACCCTAGGTACCCAGGGCCTTGTGACCAGGGAAGACCCCTAAGGGCTGCAGCACTCATTGTGCCACCCTTAGGGGCCCTGTACCCTTACACACACACACTGCCTTTGCAGGCTGAGTGTCTGGGTGCAGGACAAAATGAAGAGTCGACATGGCACATATCTCTGTATGCCATGCCCAACACCCACACTGCCAAGGCATATGTCAGTCACCCCTCTGGCTGGGTGCCTTATGCCCATGGTGTGGGCACAGGAGCAGGAGCCCTGTGCCCCTACAGTACCCAGGTCCATTCCTGGGCACTGTAAGTGCATTGCTGCCATTTAAGAGTACATGGTGCTGAGAGCTCATCAAACACGAGCTCCACAGCACCATAATGGCAACACTAAAGACTGAGAAGTTTGGTATCAAACTTCTCAGCACATTAAACCCACACTGATGCCAGTGTGAGATTTAATGTACCAAGCACCCCAGAGGGCATCTTAGAGATGCCCTCTTACAACTAACCTACAATCCACATCTGCTCTGAGGCTGCCCAGGCTGCCACACAGCAGACACGTTGCTGGACCCCTGGGTGGGAGAGCCCTGCTCTCCCGGGCATGCAACAATGCACATCCTGGGTGAGGTGATAGATCTCCTCCCCCAGGATGAGCAAAGGGAAGCTTCAAAGGCCTGCCACCTCTAGGAGTTTCCCCAGGCCACTGCAACCCCCCACTCTGGCGGGAAGCTTGGCTGGAAACCCCATACAAGGACAGGGGATGTGCCAGCCTGCCCACCCCACCCCTCAGGTGGAGGAGGCGAGGTGAAGCACATCTCCGGGCTCTCCCCATCTTGAAGATGGGAGGCCCTACCCTATCAGGATTAGGCTATTGCCCCCCTCCCACAGGAGAGGGGCAGGATAGGGGGTGTAACCACCCCAGGACAAGGACCCATTGGTCCCTGGCTTTCACCTACCTGTAACGCCCCTAAATCTAGTATTTAGGGGCACCCTGAACCTTCCTTCCCCAGATTCCAGATTCAGAAACTACAAGAAGAGCGAGAAGAAAAGAAGACCTGCCCTGCAGCTGCAAAGGAGAGGGAGACACCAACTGCTTTGGCCCCAGCCCTACCGGCCTGTCGACCTCGGACTTGCTCCTGCTCCAAACCCAGCATCTCTTGTGGCCAGCAACCTCAGAAACCCCGGAGGACCTGGCTACCTTTGAACTCTGATCCCCTGGGACTCCCATGAGTAGAGGCTCTACTCAGAACCTACCTTTCACCCCTGGCAGCAGCCCGGAACCACGATCCCAGCCCACTCTGCACCCGCCAAGCCTGGCCGGTGCCGGAGTGAACTAAACCCACGAGGACGACCCCACGACGACTGTGACCCCGAGTCCGGCACCCAAGGACCCCCCTAGACTATCCTGAAGAAGCTTGCAGCCTCAGAACAGGGTGCCACCCCACCCGCGATCAACAAGAGGGTAAGATTTCCGACATCAAAAGACACCCCTGCACCCGGCGCCCCACAGCCCTCTGTGCCCAATCCCGGGGTACCTACCTATCCTCCAACTACCCAACTTACCCCTCGAAGTGGTGGTGGCACCTGAAGAGTCCTCGTCCCCGAGCCTGCAGTCTTTTTCCAAACCGGAGATTTCCCATAGAAATCAATTGAGCGCCCGACGGCTCAAAAGCACCCTGCACCCAGCCGCCCGAGTGGCCCTGGCAGTGAAAACTCTCCTCTAACCTACTTCCCCACTTGCCCTGAGTAAGTGACCAGGAGCCCAGCTCCCACAGCCGCGTGGCTTGCCCGACAGCAGCCACCAACCCAGGCCCCCCTATCCCTCATAGGATAACATTGGGCCTAACTCTCTCTGCACCCGGCCGTCCTGAAGCCGCTGAGGGTGAACTGACTGTACCTACCTGACACTGGGGGACCCCTGAGTCTATGCCCAGAACTTCAACTCTGCCAGTCGAGTACTTACCCTTAAACCGCTAACTTCATTTTCCTCATAGGGTAACATTGACGGGCTTTTTCTTGGAAATTCTTCTAAGTGTGGACTTTTCAAAACTCAAAATATTCACCAAAAATCAGCCAAAAACGAATTTACTCACGTGCTCTTAGGTGAGCTCCCAGTGCTGGATCTTGGTGCCCAGCACTGACTCTGAAAAGTACCCACAACTATACTTACCTTTAACTCATTTTTCTTCCATAGGAAACCATTGACTGTTTTTCTGTGAAATTTCTTCTAAGTGTTGATTTCTGCAATTTCTAAATATTCATCAAAAATCGGATAACATCTGAAAACGTAATTACTTACCTGTTTTGGATAAATGTCCCAGTACTGAGTCTAGACACCCAGTACTGGATTACAAAAGTAACGATAACCTACTGTACTGTAACCTACATTTCCTTCCATAGGGAATCATTGATTGTTTGCTCTGAAATATTTTCTAAGTGCTAACTTTTGAAATAGCTAAATATTAGTTAAAAATCATTACAGTACCAAAGTCGACTTTCAACAGCTGATTCTGAGAACTGACCCAGGACTGGATCTAGGATCCAAGCCTGGAATTACAAAAGTAATCTAAAAAGTAATCTGTTGCATATAATTTGAATTTATCATTGAGCTCAATGTATTGTGTTTAGAAATAGAGTTGCCTACTGCAACTACTTGTAACTGTTTACTAAGAAGTCTATTGCATATACAAAAGTATTTTTATGAAACATCTCCTGTCGAGAAAGTATATTTTAATTCCAAGTGTTGGTTCTAAAATAAAACAAGCATATATTTTTTATATACAAACCATTGGCCTAGAGTTCAGTTATTGAGTGTGTGGAACTATTTGCTGACGGAGTGTGTACAACAAATGCTTTACACTGTCCTCTGATACTGCCTTACTTCTCGACCAGGCTACCACTTTGGAGAGTAAGGTTATATCTAACTTTAACCTCTGTTAAACCCTTGGGGTCTGTGGACTCTGTACACCCTGTACCTATTAAGGAACAGTATATACAGAGCCACTTTCTCACATTGGTGGCAGCGGTGGGATACAAACTTGCATTTGTTGGACTACTTGGTTACCATCTGACCACACGACAGAACTCTTAAAAATTGCCTTTAGAATTCTGATTGGTCTTTCCAAAATTACTAAAAGTCTTGCTAGGGCCTTGCTTAAGTCCCATTAGAATTTTAGAAAAATAAAAGTCACTATAGTCAGGGTAGAGGGTTAGAACTGTCAGGTTAGAATGTCTCAAAAGAACCCAGCTATTAGTGATAATAATAACATGGACCTGGTGGAGGAGCTCGACCTCACACCTTACTTACACTTGTCTTTCAAGGAATTGAGGTCCTTATGCAAACTTAAAAATTTACAAATGGGCCTGCATCCAACCAAACTAGGGCTCCAGGAGCTCTTGGCTGAGTATGCTAAGGACCACCCATCTGAACATGGTGATGGCCAGTCAGATGAGGAAAGGGAAGCAGAGGAGGTTGACAACAACCCCCCCATGCTATTCCCTAGGGAGGAGAGGGCAACCATACCCTCCAATCCAAGGATTAGCATCTGGGCACCTAGAGACTACACAGGTGGCTCTGGTCCCAGAGAGAACACTGGGGGACCCCCCAGTGAAGAGGACAGCCTTGTGAGGCTGGCCAAAAGATTAGAGCTAGAGTCCAGGCTCCTGGCTCTAGAAAAAGAAAGGAGAGAGATGGGTTTAGCACCCATCAATGGTGGCAGCAATAATAAAAATAAGGATAGGTAGGAAACTTCTGACCTTAAAATCCCCAAAGAGATTGTCCCTACATTTGAGGAAGGTGATGATATCACCAAATGGTTCACAGCCTTTGAGAGGGCTTGTGATATCAGAAAAGTGAAGAAACCTCTCTGGGGGGCACTCCTGTGGGAACTGTTCTCTGGTAACTGCAGAGACAGGCTTCTGACCATTTCTGGGCCAGAGGCAGGATCCTATGACCTCATGAAGAAAGCTCTGATTGAGGGATTTGGATTCACCACTGAGGAGTATAGAATTAGATTCAGGGGGGCTCACAAAACCCAGACCCAGTCCTGGATTGATTTTGTAGATTTCTCAGTGAAGACACTGGATGGTTGGTTAGCTGGACATGGTGTGCAGTATTTTAATGGATTGTACAATTTATTCATGAAGGAACATATTTTGAGTAACTGCACAAATGAAAAGTTGCATCAGCATTTGGTAGACCTAGGTCTAATTTCTCCCCAAGAATTGGGAAAGAAGGCAGACCACTGGGTCAAGACTAGGGTGACTAAGACAACCACTGGGGGTGACCAAAAGAAAGTGGTCCCAAAACCTCCCCAGGGGAAAGGTGGTGAGAATCCCCAAGATAAAAAGTTTGAGTCTTCCAAAGGGCCCCAAAAACCTGTTCAGATGGGTGGGACCCAAACTACTCCCTATGTGCCCCAACCATATAGGGGGAAGAACTTTGATCCCTTAAAGGCCTGGTGTAATACCTGCAAGAAGCAAGGACACTTAACTGTAGCTTGCCCCCAAAACAAAGCCCCTAAGGCACCCAGTACAGCTACTCCTGGGGCAGCAAGCATACAAATGGGATCAGAGGTGTACCCTGAGCAAATCTGGGAACACACTGAAGCCAGTCTAGTCTCCTTGGGAGAAGTGGAGTTTGCCACTGTAGCTGTGTGGCCACCCAACTTAAAGAAATACTTGCAGTACCCCTGGGTGAATGGAACTAGGGTAGAAGCTCTGAGGGATACAGGTGCCAGTGTCACTATGGTGAAACACACACTGGTTTCCCCTGAGCAATACTTGATTGGGAAGTCTTACCCAGTCACCAACGCTGACAGTGTCACCACTAGTCATCCCATGGCCATGGTAACATTAGGCTGGGGGGGCGGTTACTGGCCTGAAACAGGTAGTGGTCTCTCCAAAGTTGCCAGCTGCCTGTCTGCTTGGAAATGATCTGGAAACCTCAGCCTGGGCTGAGGTTGAACTAAAGGCCCATGCAGCCATGCTGGGCATCCCTGAATTGGTGTGTGTGCAAACCAGAGCACAGAGCAAGAGGAAGGGTGAACAAGTAGGTCTGGAGCCTGGAATAATGGCCCAGCCAACCAAGAGAAAAGGAAAGAAGACTGGGGAACCAGCTTCTACACAGCAAACCATTCAGGACCCCTCTCCCCAGGGAGAGGATTTAGATACCCCTGAGGGAACTGAGTCCATGGAGCTTGACCCTTACCAGGTTGAACTCTTGGGCCCAGGGGGACCCTCTAGGGAAGAGCTGTGCCAGGGTCAGCGAGACTGTCCCACTCTTGAAAGCCTGAGGCAGCAAGCTGTTTCAGAAGCAGGGGGAGATGTCAGTGGTACCCACAGAGCTTATTGGGAAGAGGGATTACTGTATGCCGAGGCAAGAAACCCCACTCCTGGAGCCACCAGGAGGGTGGTAGTGCCACAGAAGTACAGGGAGTTCCTCCTAACTTTGGCTCATGACATCCCCCTAGCTGGACATATGGGGCAATCCAAAACTTGGGTAAGGCTAGTGAGTCACTTCTACTGGCCCCAGATGCACCAAAAGGTGAAGGAGTTTGTCAGCTCCTGTGTCACCTGTCAGGCCAGTGGCAAGACAGGTGGCCACCCAAAGGCCCCCCTCATTCCACTACCAGTGGTGGGGGTCCCCTTTGAAAGGGTAGGAGTGGACATTGTGGGTCCACTTGAGCCACCCACAGCCTCAGGGAACAAATGTATTCTAGTGGTAGTGGATCATGTCACTAGGTACCCTGAAGCAATTCCCCTTAGGACTACTACAGCTCCTGCAGTAGCCAAGGCCCTCCTGGGTGTCTTCACCAGGGTGGGTTTTCCTAAGGAGGTGGTTTCAGACAGAGGTTCCAACTTCATGTCTGCTTACCTAACACATATGTTGAAGGAGTGTGGGGTGCAGTATAAGTTTACTACCCCCTACCACCCACAAACCAATGGCCTTGTTGAGAGATTCAACAAGACATTGAAAGGTATGATCATGGGGCTCCCTGAAAAACTCAAAAGGAGATGGGATGTCCTGTTACCATGCCTGCTTTTCGCTTACAGAGAAGTGCCACAGAAGGGAGTAGGTTTCTCACCCTTTGAACTTCTGTTTGGTCATCCTTTAAGGGGACCACTTTGTCTTGTAAAAGAGGGCTGGGAGAGGCCTCTTCAAGAACCCAAACAAGACGTAGTGGACTATGTGCTTGGCCTAAGGTCCAGAATGGCGGAGTACATGGAAAAAGCATCCAAGAACCTTGAGGCCAGCCAGGAGCTCCAGAAGCACTGGTATGACCAAAAAGCTGCACTGGTTGAATTTCAACCTGGGCAACAGGTGTGGGTTTTGGAGCCAGTGGCACCAAGGGCTCTCCAAGATAAATGGAGTGGCCCTTACCCTATCCTAGAAAGAAAGAGTGAGGTCACCTATCTAGTTGACCTGGGCACTAGCAGGACACCCAAGAGGGTCATCCATGTGAACCGCCTCAAGCTCTACAATGACAGGGCTGACATCACCATGCTGATGGTGACTGATGAGGAGCAGGAAGCAGAGAGTGAACCTCTCCCTGACCTCCTCTCTTACAGCCCAAAGGATGGGTCAGTGGATGGTGTCAGACACCCTCTCTGCCCAACAGCAAACTGACTGCAAGCAAGTCTTGCAGCAGTATGCTAGCCTCTTCTCCCTGACCCCTGGTCTGACAAACTGGTGTACCCATGATGTGGACACTGGTGACAATGCACCTGTCAAAAACAAAATCTATCGACAGTCAGACCAAGTCAAGGAGACCATCAAAGCTGAGGCCTGCTGCCTTCATCCTACAGAGATGGGCTTTCATGCACAGCACAGCACAGAAAATGCCCTGCTAGCAGAGTCAAAAGAATAAAAAATTACCCTGGATCAAGGCAGTTCAGCCGTTATACTTCTCCTAGATCTTAATGCGGCATTTGACACCGTTGACCATTCCATTCTACAAAACATACTGATGGAAATCAGTATAAAAGACAACGCCTTGGAGAGGCTTACATCCTCCTTAAAGGGCATATCTTTCCAAGTCATGGAAGCCAATCTTTTTTCTGTAACAATGCCACTGACTCGCGGGGGCCACTGCGCTCCTCACATAACCCTACACTGTTTAACATCTATATGGGGCCTTTGGCTGATAGAGCCCAGGAGTTCGGTATCAATATGATATCACATGCAGATACACACAGCTGGTAGTCTCTCTTGACTCCAGAACTAATGGCGAATCAGATCTTCTAGCACCATGTTTGGAAAGGGTAGTTGAATGGATGACAAGCAGCTGTCTGAAGTTGAACAGGGACACAACTGAGCTGATTGTCCTCTGAAACAAAGTGGTCCCTAGGCCTCTGATTAGCTGGCCTATCTGTCTAGGTATGTCATCAGTCCCGAGCTCTACTATTACAAATCTTGGCATCTGGCTTGACAGAGAATTAACAATGGAGACCCAAGCAAAGAAGCTTGAAGCTACTTGCTTTGGGTTACTTGGAATGTTCCGTAATGTTCTGGAGAGTATTCCTATACAGTTAAGAATGACAGTAATTCATGCACTGATTACATCACACCTGGACTATGGAAACTCCCTTTATCTAGGGGCACTAAAATATGCCATCAAAATACTCCGGGTCATCCAGAAAGCTTCAGTAAGACTTCTGTGTAAGGTCTCAATAAAAGGAACCAGTGGGAAAGCATCTAAGAGCACTTCACTGGCTTCCAATTATGGCTAGAGTCAAATTCAGGGAACTTTGCCTAACACACAAAACTATATACAAGTTCCCCTGAAAAAGTAGAGACGTGTTGAGCTTATATGCCCCCAACTGAAGCCTTATATCTTACACTGAACGGTTACGGTTACTAAAAAAGACTAGAATCAAAAGAGACAGATGGGGCAATAGATCCTTTGTACATCTGGCACCCAAGCTGTGGAATTCACTTCCACGTGAACCCAATTTCAGGAAACAGAAGCAATCGTCTGAATAAATCTTAAGACCTGGCTTTTCCATCAGTGCCATTAACCCCTCTGGCTTTTTGCGCTGTTTCTGACTCCAGGGAATCCTGGAGGTTTTTCTAAGGATCTTCCGTAAAATGGTGCAGGAGGGGGAGGAGGACACCCCTGGATCCACCTGCCCTTGTGCATTACAAGTGGCCAAGGGAGGCCAACAGGACTTTCAGGTGTGATCTGCACAAGTAAAAGCGGTGGAGTGGTGCAGTGGTGTGGGGCGGTGTGACACAAAGGTGGGGGAGAAGTCAAAAGGCAACTGGATAGGTAAAATTAAATTAAAAAATGAATAAAACTGCTTACCTTGAGCTCGCAGGAGCGCTGAGTCGGCAATGCGGCGAGCGCAGGGTAAGTGGTTTTATTTATTTAATTTTACCTTTCCAGTCATCTAGTGACTTCCCCCACCACCCCACCGCACCCTAATGGTCTTTCCTGTGCTGGCTGCGCCTGAGGATTTGTAAGGGGCAGAAAGGGAGAACACTCTGCCTTGGGGGCCCTGTGTCAGTGCTCAGAAAGTTTCCAGTCCATGGAGAAGTGCCTGGCATTCCGACAAAACAGGTCCTGTGAAAGGAGGGAGAGCAGTAAAAACCAGGCTGTAGAATAACTTAAAACAATTAGAGGCCAGGAGCTGCAGACACCTCTCCTGGTGGCTGGAGCATGTCACCAGACTTGAAACACACCTTTCTCCATCCAAATTGTTCGAACAGGGCCTGAGAAAACAAAGGAAGAAGTACAGTGCCACAGGGATACTGAGATGGGTGGGAAGTGTGTAGCATTCCCCTCCAGGCTGGTCAAATACTCTTGTGGGGTCAGAGCGCGTTTCATTTAATGGGCGGGCATTCACACCCTACTCATCACTTTTTATTTTTTTACCTCCGCCGATGCTAAGGGATACTTTGTGTACAATTGGGTTTATACTCCCTGGCATAGGGCTGATGTTATGGCATTAAAGAATGCATTGCCTGATCCCCGCAAGAATCCAGCGGCCTTTTACGAAGAAGTCGAGGGGGCCTTGAATTCTTGTACTATGACCTTAGCAGATATAGATCTGTTCTTTGGGCTTATTTTACCACCGGATATGTGGCGATCCGTACGGAAGGTGGACGATGTTGCCGCTTTTAAGGCTCGGTGGTCTGAGCTTGAGGATGAGGATAGGGAGAGGAAGCCCGCGCAGAAACCACCTCAGATTATCCTAGATCTCCCCGCTGCTATTTTGACTGGAATATGTTAGCTTCGTGTAAACAGAAAGTTGATGAATCAGTTGCAGATTTCTTTACGCGCTTTGAGGAGACATTTCATGATTTTAGTGGTCAGTCACTTACAGATGATACGGGTCGACACCTCTTTGCTGATAAATATGTGGCAAATTTATTACCGGCAATAGCAGCCCGCCTAAAAGCGAGTGAAAGTTCTTGGTCCACCGCGTCTCCGACAGCCCTCCTGACTATAGCTCAGTATTATGAGCGTCAGGAGCAAGAAGCGAAGGGGCAGGAGGAGAAGAAGTCGAAAGATTTAAAAACGAAGGTGATGTTAGCGCAAGTGTACGGTCCGCCTCGTCGGGGTGTCAATAGAGGTAGGGGAGGATCTTATGGTCCTCCTTTGGGCCGATCTGATTTGAATAGGAATCAATGTGCGTATTGTAAACAATCGGGACACTGGGCCAGAGATTGCCCGGCGTTGTATGCATCGCGTCAGGGGCATAATCAGGGTGGACTGAGAGGTAGAGGGGGTTCTTCGAATTTTAGAGGGAATTCTAATGATCACGCTCGTTTTGAACCTACCGGGCAGCAACGAGATAGACCTAATGTCTTTGATCGACAAAACCAGTACCAAGTGTCAGGGACTGACCGCTCTGGGTACCATGATTCACAGCATGCATAGGAATGCGTTGGATGGGGGTTAGAATCAGTTGAGGTGCCGGTTGATCAGAAGGGTCCTTATGTATCAGCGAAGGTTTTGGGTTCTACTGATCAGTTCCTAGTGGATACAGGAGCAACTCGTAGCGCGCTGTCTAAACAATTGGTTCCGAGGGCTCCCCCATCTGGCTTAATGGTTACATCGGTAGGGTTTGATGGTACGCTCTCCCGAAGCCCTCTTTCTCGACCCCTCACATTCCAGGTTGATTCCTTTTCTGCACCCTGTCCATTTCTGCTTGCCCCGAACACGCCGGACAACATTATGGGTCTTGATATGCTCAAGCACTTCAGAGCTACGATCCGCTGCTCCCCCGCTGGAGTGCGTGTGATATTAAATGATAATCACCCTCTGTCTGAACGGATGTGTGTGGTTGCAGAGGATACTGTGTTAGCAACTCTCCCTCGTACTTTGTGGGCCATTTTGGATACCGATGTGGGACAGATGGTGATTCCGCCTGTCCATATTAGTGTCCAGGTGTTACCACGCCTCCCGCAGTATCGTATTTCCCAGGAGGGGGAGGAGGCCCTTATACAGATTGTGCAGGATTTGATTAAGGTGGGAGTAGTGGAGGAAGTTCCCTACAACGTCTGTAACAGCCCAATTTTACCCATCTTGAAGAAGGATACGGATGCCAAAGTTTATCGGTTTATAATTGATTTGAGGGAGGTGAACAAGATCGTGATACCTCAGTATCCAGTGGTTTCTGATATCACGACGTTGCTCACTTTGGTCCCGCCAACGGCGACCACGTTTTCGGTTATTGATTTGAAAAATGCTTTCTTTTCGATTCCTATTCATCCCGATAGCCGATACCTTTTTGGTTTCACTCTGAATAACAGGTCTTATCGCTTTTGTAGAGTTCCTCAGGGCTACACAGAAAGCCCTAGCATTTACAGTCAAGCCTTGAAAAGACAATTGGACTCCTTTGTTTTGCCCGAGGGAGTCGCCCTCATACAATATGTCGATGACATCTTGTTGGCGGCTGACACTCCGGAGCTGTGTGAGAAAAGCACGTTATCCTTGCTTTCCTTTTTGGCATCTCATAATCATAAAGTGTCGAGGAAGAAATTGCTGTTCTGTAGACCAAAGGTGACTTATCTGGGTCACCTTTTGTCTAAGGAGGGGCGTGCAGTCACACCAGATCGTATTCAAGTAATTTTGGACACGCCAGTGCCTTCCACGCAGAAGGACGTGCGTGCATTTTTGGGTCTTGTTTCTTTTTGTAGGCAATGGATATTAGGGTTTTCACACATAGCCAAGCCATTGTTAGCCCTTTTGACAAAAGACACACCTATTCCGCTTCCTTGGTCAAATGAGTGTGACACTGCCTTCAGCAATTGCGACAGGCCCTTTGTTCAGCACCAGTGTTAGGGACCCCTGATTATACAAAACCCTTTTCGCTGTATGTGCATGAGAAAGATGGATGTGCATTATCAGTTTTAGTGCAGATGCATGGCGACAAGCAGCGCCCTTGTGCGTATTTTTCAGCTGTACTTGATCCTGTTGCCCGAGCATTGCCTGGTTGTTTTCGCTCGGTTGCGGCGACAGCTGTGTCAATACGCCAAAGCGAGGGAATTGTGTTATCTCATAAGCTGTTGGTATTAGTCCCCCATGCTGTTGATGCCCTGCTTAATCAGACAAAGACGCAGCATTTGACCAGTGCCCGTTTAACGGGATATGAGCTGACGCTTTTGGCTCCTCATATTACGTTAAAGAGGTGTGTAACGTTAAATCCGGCTACATTGTTGCCGTTCCCGGAAGCTCAGTCTGAGGCACAGAAAGCACATGATTGTATTCTTGTGACTGAGGAACAGACAAAGGGTCGTATTGATCTCCAAGATACGCCCTTTCCAGATGTAGATGGAGAATTGTGGGTGGATGGATCATGCCTGAAGCTACCAGATGGTACGACTTCAGCAGCGTATGCAATTACCACACTGCAAACAATAGTGGAGACAGCACGCATACCAAAGAAATCAGCTCAAGCAGCTGAACTGATAGCATTAACACGAGCAAGTGAGGTCAGTACAGGATTGTGTGTGAATGTTTATACAGATAGCCGCTATGCTTTCGGAGTAGCGCACGATTTCGGCCTACTCTGGAAGGAGAGAGGGTTTCTAACGTCGCATGGAGTACAAATAATGCATGGAGAGTTAGTTCACAACCTTTTGACTGCATTGACATATCCGAGGAAAATTGCTATCATTAAATGTAGTGCCCATAAGAAAGTGGTTGATAAAGTCGGAGAAGGGAATGCTTTGGCAGACCGGGTGGCACGGGAGACTGCGATGCAGCCCGGTGCTACTGCCATGTATGTAGTAAAATCGCAGGTAGAAAGATGGCACGATGCGAAAAGAGAGGTGCTGGAAATACAGAGGAACGGGAGCAATGGTCCAATGATGGAGAATTGGATGATGAGGATGATGAGGGTTGTTGGAGAAATAAGCAGATGGATAGATGGAAGTTACCCACAGCTTTTGTACAACCTATGGTTCAGATGGCACATGGGCTAGCACATGTTGGAGCTTCCGCAATTGTAAAATTGCTTACTCAAATCTGGGAGCATCCAGAGATTGCTAGCACGGCAAAGAGGGTAGTGCAGACCTGCATGATTTGCCTAAGGTACAACCCAGGAAAGGGTACTCGAACTCCAGCAGGAGGATTTGCGACACCTACTGCACCCTTTGAGGTTTTGCAGATGGATTACATCCAGCTTGAGCGCTGTAACAATTTGAAGTATGTTCTAGTAGTGGTATGTGCCTTTAGTAAATGGGTCGAGGCATACCCTACGAAAGATAATACTGCAATGACTACCGCCAAGATGCTATTGAAGGAGTTCTTCCCTCGATATGGCGTTTGTAGACTGCTGTGGAGTGATAACGGACCCCACTTTATAGCGGATGTTATAAAGTATGTTCTGAAGGGTCTGGGCATCACCCAGAAGTTCCACGCAGTGTTTCACCCTCAGTCTGCAGGACTGGTCGAGAAGTATAATGGTACACTGAAGCTCAAGATCGCTAAGATCCAAGCTTCGACTTCTTTGACTTGGCCAGATGCTTTACCGCTGGCATTATTGTCAATTAGATCGATACCGCACTCTCGAACTGGTCTTACACCGTACGAGATTGTTTTTGGACGCCCAATGAATATTTGGGGTCCACCACGACCTAAGGCTGTGTATGATGTACCTTGTGTAATGATGAATGATTATCTGGCACAGTTAACGGATAACTTGGTTTCTATTCATCAACAGGTCCGGGAGGCGCTCCCTGATCGGTCCACCGGCGAAGGTCACAGTCTCCGACCTGGAGACTATGTTATGGTGAAGATTTTTGAAAGGACGAACAGCTTGGAGCCGAGATGGGTTGGTCCTGAGCAAGTCCTGCTTGCAACGAGGACGGCTGTGCGGGTTTCCAACCGAAAGAATTGGATCCATTCCCTGCACTGTCGCAAAGTGCCGCCCGGATTGGTGGAGCCTGCTGTATTGACCGACCATCGAGAAATCCTGACTGCGGAGAAAGGCCGTGCTGTGGAACCGAATGACACTGAGGAGCTCTTTCCGGACCACGTGATTCCTGGAGGAAGGCGATATCATCTCAGACCAAGGAAGTGAATTCTTCAGTATCAGGACACGTTGTCAGAACGGCCCTTGGGTTAGTGAAACGGAGAGCCAATGAGGCAAGGGGGGGGATCAGCCCTGCATTAGTGTAGCGTCACCCGTCTTGGCCCGCTGGTGAAGAAATCAACCGCTGCCTAAGGGGAAGAGTTCTGACAACCTTTTAGTTTCAGGAAGATATTGATTTTTCATTCTGACATGGAGAAAAAGAAAATCCTTTGTGCAACAGGTTTTATGTTCACAGTAGCTATTGTTGGGATAACCACATGGTTTGTGGAAGATGTGACTCCTGCTCGAAAGTTACTTGTTTTGACTACTCCAGTGCCTGAGGAGCACTACTTTTATACACTACCGTATCAAGAGTTGAAGCATCGTCAGTCTTATTTGAATAACACTTTCATCCAGATGTTGCATCATACCCATGTTGCCACCAATGCTACGAACTGTTGGATATGTGGCATGATGCCAGCTCACCAGAAGAAAGGAGGAACTCCGTTTATACCCCTTCCTTTCTCTCATAATGGCTCCTGTAGAGCATGGTACACTTTACTTTTTGCCACCCGGAAACCTACAGTGGGACGATTACTCTTCAGACTTAATAGGGAATGTCATCAAGATAAAGATGGATATCCGCAAGCGAATGGGACAATTTGGGAATGGGAAGAGTATCGACCGGACAATGAATCGATTCCCTATATTTTCACGAACACCAGAGACACTGTGGGGAAAGACCGATTTGTGATTCAAGTGGCACAAGCTCAGGTGGACCTGTGTGTCCAGAGTGTGGGTTATATTCCTGTGGGTGTTAGTGATTGCATCACTATCTTAAATATCGACGGGTTGAATAATAGTACCTTCTTAGCATCCCATAATACCTACTTTGTGTGTGGAAATAAAGGTTATTACCGTTTGCCAGCCGGTTGGTCTGGAGTATGTTATGTAGCATTTCTATTACCTCCTGTATTCTTGGCACCTGCATCTTATCATAAAGATTTGAAGTTGTTGAATAATGTGACTGTAAATAGGTATAAACGTACTCTATCGATTGATGACGTGGACCAAACTGACACTAGTCTGCAGCAGTATATTGATTTTAATTTAGGATTGTTTTTCTTTGTTGGGGCTGCCCTAAACAGTAGGAAAGTTTGAAGGTTAACAAGAGTTGTAGAGGCTGTGACAAATCAAACCGCTGCTGCTCTTGGGAATCTTACGGAAGAATTGCAAATTACTAGAATTGTTGCATTGCAGAATCGTATGGTGTTAGATGTTATGTTAGCTGACCGAGGTGGAGCTTGTAAAATTATCGGAAGTAGTTGTTGCGTGTTTATTCCTGACCACACGCTATCAGTTTATAATGCTATCAATAAACTGCATAAAATTGCAGCTGAAATCCATACAGAAAATGGCGCTTGGACCTTTTCTGGATGGTTTTGGGCATTGATCACCACATGGGGATGGAAGGTTCTAACTGGTCTCTGTATCATTGTAGCAATTCTGTTTTCCTGTTGCATTTGTATCCAATGTGGTCCTTTACTTTGTTCCCTATGTGTGTCACTCTGCATTCCTGATAAGAAAGCTATTGCCAATGTCACTTACCAGAAACATCTGACTAAAGAAATAGAAGAAATGATGAAGATTGATATATACGATGATTATTCTAATAAACCGGATGTCTTCAGTAAATGCTGAAAGGGTCGTCTGTTGAAAATTGAAATAACGATGTGAGTATGTTGTAAATTGGCAGCGATTGGATTAGCATTAGCGGAATCCATCTGGTATTTAGAGGCTATCTTGTCCATGTTGTAGAATCCATTTTGTATTTCTGGCAGCCATTTTGTTTGCCATGTGCTCACCATGTGCTTTGTCCTCCCTTAGTGTTAACTGCTCTTGTAATCTGCCTAGCAACAAACTATATTTAGTATCTCCTACTTCCGCACATGCCCAGTTGAGTTTGCAGCTGCTAGTATCATGTAACTGTCAGGATATGTTTACCAGTGTTAGCAAACTGTCAACTCCTCCCACTTGTCGACTGTGCAGTTTCTGTATGACCATATCTGTGCATAACTCCTCTCAAGTATATTTGTACCGTCCTCTTTTAGCCCCTGAGTGGGTATAAAAGGACCATGGCCCTGCTGTTCAGTGTGCTACTTCATTCAATACCGAAGGGTGCTGTCTGAATGTAGTTCCACCTCATGAGGTCTATTAAACTCTGCATTTTCTATTTCAGTTTCTGTGCCAACTTCTTTCCAATAGTCTGAGGACTCTGTGCAGAGAAGGGCGAACCCCTTGCACTGGTAGGCCTAGCTGAGGCCTATTTTCTACAATTGGCGGCCCAACTTGTGGCTCATCGGTGACTCGGATGCCCAAAGGATTGGTCGCGACGAAGGATTGGAATTTCGCTGTGGACGCGATCGCTGCCCAATGAGACCTGAGTCTTGGCAACCACGGCGTTTTTCCTTTCTTTCTGATCTGACCATCCAGGTGGCGCCGGTCCTCGACTGAGATCTCTTCTATTGATTCGCCGTGCAGTGACCATTTGGTCGATTTTAGAACTTGGCAGGATGAATCTGGACACCAAGTGATTGGTAAGTGTCCTTCTGCGGCGCTTGCTGTTGGTTTTGATGCCTGTGATTGGTAAGGTAGTTTAGTAACGCTTACTGTGGCTTTGAGTATGGTATATTTGTGTTGGCCAACTTGGTTTGTTTTGACATATGTGACTTGCAATTCACATAGGCAGGTAATGAGGAGAATTTTCTCTAACTGAATTGATTTGAACGGCACATCGTACTAAAGGTACCTTAAGTGCTACTTTGATTATAATATTGCATATTCTGCACTATTTTTGGCATACCTGTCTCTAGCACACTTCAAAGGATGTGTTGCTTTTGGAATGGTACCTTGAGACTTAATGAAGCACAACCGGCCCCCCCGGAGGGGACGCCTAATAGGGATATGTATATTAAGTATGGTCTTTCTTCTATAATGTACAGCACGTTATGGAATAAATATACGCGTAAGGATCCTGAGTTGCGTTGGCCTATGTATGGGTCATTTGATTTACGAAAGATTGAGTATGTGGAGCAATGTATGTTTAAACGAAAGACTAGGCACGATATGTTTGATTGTGTACGAATGTGGGAGAAAGAAGTGCGTGAACGAATGAACCGTGAGCAAGCCTTGCATGGGAAAGAACAGCGGAAAACCGTTTATGTGAAAGCATTAGAGTTAAAGAACAAAGAAATGAAAGAGTTGAAGGAGAGAGAAGATAGGGAGCGCGCTTTACAGGTAACTGGCCAATAACCTGTTCGGAGGCCCCTTTATCCTATACTTAATAAACCACAAGATGATTCCTTATTATTAGATCGTCCTCCACCTCCGTATACTGTTCCTTCTGCCCCCCATGAGTTAGATGAGGACTCTAGTTTGGAGGAAGATAAGACGCGAGAAACTCGTTCTATGTTAACTGCTGCACGCTCGTCTCAGCTCCGATCTGCTGCTCGTAAAGCAGCTCATGGAACTGCCACCGCCCCTGAAATTCTTGATAGTATGAGAGGGTGGTATGAAAGGGAGCATCTGTATTTTACTGAGGTGTTTGCCGGTGAGGTCCTTGAGTTGTTTAGGAAATATTCTGAGGAGTTAGAGCCTAAGGATATAACAGATGATTATAAGCAAATGCGTGATGGTCTTTTTGTTTTCTCCCAGGTGGCTGATACAATCAGGCGTTTGGTTAAACTTCGTGTTGATGCAGTCCGCTTGCGAGAGGAGAAAAAGTAGGCCTGGGCGGTAAATTCCGTTCCGTTCGCGGAATTTGCGGAATTTGGGTAATTTCGCGTTCCGCGGAGAACGCGAAATTGCCCAAAAATCTGCGTTCCGCGACTTCGCGAAATTTTTTGCTTGTTCGCGTTCTCAATATGCGTGTTCGCGAGATATTTCACCCCGAGCACGCAAACAGCGATCGCGAACAGCAAAAAAGTATCGCGAACAAGCAATTCCGCGTGTTCGCGGAATTTCTGCGTGTTCGCGGAGATTTTTTACCGTTTCGCGGAGATTTGCGTAACGCGATTACGCAAATTCCGCCCACCCCTAAGAAAAAGACTGCAGACGGGGCTGTGCAGACCTCTCAGACCGGCATGGCACAAGCTTCTACCTCCGGAACAGATAAGATTATGATAGTCCATGCGAAACCTCTGCGGGAGGCCGCGCCCTTGTATGTTCCTCCTAAAGGACAGGGTACAAGCGATGATAAGGCCTCTCTTGATGCAAAGGGTTATTTTATTTATAATTGGGTTTACACTCCTTGGAATAGGACGGATGTTATGGCACTTAAAACTGCATTGCCTGATCCGCGGAAAAATCCAGCTGCTTTTTATGAGGAAGTTGAAGGTGCTATTAGTTCTTGCACTATGACTTTGCCTGATATTGATTTATTTTTCGGATTAATATTACCACCTGATATGTGGAGAACTGTTCGTAAAATTGATGATCAGTCAGCTTTTGGGGCATTATGGAAAGACTTAGAACGAATGGATGCCGAAAGGGAACCCGCACAGAAGCCATGTCAATTAATTTTAGATCTCCCTGCAGCTATACTAGTTAAGTTGAAAACGATTATTCCCCCTAAAAAGATAGATTGGACTGTTTTAGCGTCCTGTAAGCAAAAGGCAGATGAATCGGTCTCTGATTTCTTTACACGCTTTGAAGAAGCATTCCATGATTTTAGTGGCCAGTCTTTGACAGATGACACAGGCAGACATCTGTTTGTCGATAAATATGTCGCAAACCTGTTGCCAGGAATAGCTAGTCGCCTAAAGGCCAGTGAGAGTTCCTGGACCACGTCTTCCCCGGTCTCCCTTTTGGCTATGGCTCAGTATTATGAGCGCCAGGAATTAGAGGCAAAGGGTAATGAGGACAAAAGGACTAAAGAATTGAAAACAAAGATTATGTTGGCTCAGGCTTATGGTCCGTCTTTCAGGGGTAGCGATAGGGGTGGACGTGGGTCTTATGGTTCATCTTTCACTTCTTATACTCGTTCGAATTTGTCTGCTGACCAGTGTGCATACTGTAAGAAATTTGGCCACTGGGCTTCGGATTGCCCAGCACTACGTGCTCCGCAGTATACACGTGGTCGGGGACAAATGAGAACTCGACCAGGATATTCAGGGCCTAGAGGAAACACAGGTGATCGTGCTAGGTTTGATACTAATATACGTGCGCAGGATGGGTTTAACACTTTTGATAGAAGGAACCAATATCAAATGTCTGATTATGTGCCATCTGATTCTCAAGATTCTGCTCATGCATAGGATTGCCTAAGATGGGGTAAGGAATCAGTTGAAGTTCCAGTAGATCAGAGGGGTCCCTATGTTACAGCGAATGTCTTGGGCTCCACTGATCAGTTTCTGGTTGATACAGGAGCTACTCGTAGTGCCTTGTCTAAACAATTGGTCCCAAGGGCTCCCCTGTCTGGCTTAACCATTACATCGATCGGTTTCGATGGAACCCCTTCCCTTAGCCCATTGTCGCAACCACTTGCATTCCATGTGGATAAATTTACTGCTCCATGTCCATTTTTGCTTTCCCCGAATACACCGGACAATATTGTGGGTCTTGATATGCTTAAGTATTTCAGGGCTACGATACGCTGTTCTCCAGAAGGTGTCCGTGTTATCTTGAATGACAACCATCCTGTGGCGGAGAGAGCTTGTCTTGTTAAAGAGGATATTGCATTAGCTTCACTCCCTAGTACTTTGTGGGCTACTTCAGATACTGATGTAGGGCAAATGGTTATTCCACCAGTACATATTAGTGTCAAGGAGGGCGCTGTGTTGCCACGTTTGCCCAATACAAAATTTCACAGGAAGGTGCAGAAGCGCTTACATGTATTGTCCGTGATCTTATTGCAGTGGGGGTTGTTGAGGAAGTTCCCTACAATATTTGTAACAGTCCGATTCTTCCTATTCTGAAAAAAGATACTGACACTAAGGTCTACAGATTCATTATTGATTTGCGAGAAGTTAACAAGATTGTAGTACCACAATACCCCGTGGTTTCTGATATAACAACACTTCTTACTTTGGTCCCCCCAACTGCGACTACATTTTCTGTGATAGATTTGAAGAATGCTTTCTTTTCGATCGCTATTCATCCTAATAGCCGATATTTGTTCGGTTTCACTTTGAATAATCGATCGTATAGATTCTGTAGAGTTCCTCAAGGCTATACTGAGAGTCCTAGTATTTACAGTCAAGCATTGAAAAGACAACTTGATTCTTTTGTTTTGTCTGAAGGAGTGGCTCTCATACAATATGTCGATGACATCTTGTTGGCAGCTGACACCCCTGAACAGTGTGAAAAATGTACTTTGTCCTTGCTGTCCTTTCTTGCTTCCCATCATCACAAAGTATCACGAAAGAAATTGCAATAATGTAGACCGAAGGTAACCTACTTAGGTCACCTTCTGTCTAAGGAGGGACGTGCACTTACACCAGATCGCATTCAAGCCATTTTAGACACACCAGTGCCCCGTACTCAGAAAGATGTCCGTGCATTCATTGGCCTTACTTCTTTTTGTAGGCAATGGATATTAGGATTTTCACATATTGTTAAACCCTTGTTGGCACTTTTAACCAAAGACACCCCAATGCCCCTTCCATGGACAGATGAGTGTGAGACTGCTTTCCGACAGTTACAACAAGCTCTTTGTTCAGCACCAGTGTTAGGAACTCCAGATTATACGAAGTCTTTTTCATTATATGTACACGAGAAAGATGGATGCGCATTGTCAGTTTTAGTGCAGACACACGGCGACAAACAGCGTCCCTGTGCATATTTTTCAGCAGTTCTTGATCCTGTTGCTCGTGCGTTACCTGGGTGTTTCCGTTCAGTTGCAGCAACAGCTGTGTCAATACGTCAGAGTGAAGGGATAGTTTTGTCACATAAGCTGTTGGTGCTAGTACCCCATGCGGTCGATGCCCTTTTAAATCAGACGAAGACGCAACATTTAACTAGCGCTCGTCTGACAGGATATGAATTGACATTGTTGGCCCCTCACATTACACTAAAGAGATGTGCGACATTAAACCCAGCCACTTTGTTGCCATACCCGGTGACTCAGGCTCAGTCACAGGAGTCTCATGATTGTATATTCCTTACTGAGGAACAGACAAAGGGTCGTGTTGATTTACAAGACACGCCCCTTTTAAGTGTCGATGGGGAGCTATGGGTTGATGGGTCCTGTTTGAAGTTACCAGATGGTACAACGTCAGCTGCATATGCAATTACAACACTTCAGACGGTAGTTGAGACAGCTCGTATCCCACAGAAGTCAGCTCAGGCAGCTGAGCTAATAGCATTGACACGAGCGTGTGAACTCAGTACTGACTTATCTGTGAACATTTATACAGACAGTGGCTATGCCTTCGGAGTGGCTCATGATTTTGGGCTACTCTGGAAGGAGAGGGGTTTTCTTACATCCCATGGGGTGCAGATAATGCATGGAGAATTAGTGCATAATCTCTTGACTGCTTTAACATACCCGAAGAGAATAGCGATTGTTAAATGTAGCGCACATAAGAAAATAGTTGATAAGATAGGGCGAGGCAATGCTTTTGCAGACCAAACAGCCCGTGAAACTGCCATGCAGCGAAGCACCACGTCCATGTATGTAGTAAAGTCACAAGCTGAACGCTGGCATGATACCAGGCAGGAAGTGCTAGATATGCAGAGATCTGCTTCTGCAGAAGAAATTGAGCAATGGTCCAAGGAAGGAACATTGGATGATGAGGGCTGTTGGAGGAATAAAGAGATGAGTAAGTGGAGATTGCCGACAGCTTATTTACAACCTATGATTCATATGGCACATGGGCCGGCACATGTTGGAGCCTCCTCGATAACGAAATTGCTTACGCAAGTTTGGGAGCATCCAGAAATTGCCGGCACAGCTAAAAAGATGGTACAGTCCTGTCTGATTTGTCTTCAGCATAACCCTGGGAAAGGGACACAAACTCCAACAGGAGGGTTTGCTACGCCAACTGCACCTTTTGAAGTCTTGCAAATGGATTACATCCAGCTCGAGCGCTGTAATAACTTAAAGTATGTCCTAGTAGTGGTATGCGCCTTCAGTAAGTGGATTGAGGCATACCCTACGAAGGACAATACAGCTCTCACCACTGCAAAGGTGCTTTTGAAGGAATTTTTTCCTAGATTTGGTGTTTGTAAATTTTTATGGAGTGATAACGGTCCCCATTTCATTGGGCAAGTTGTCGAATATGTCTTGAAGGGGTTAGGAATAAAACAAAAGTTCCACGCCGCCTTTCATCCACAATCAGCAGGGTTAGTGGAGAGGTATAACGCCACACTTAAATTAAAATTGGCGAAAATACTAGCCTCCACATCCCTGAAATGGCCAGACGCGTTACCTTTGGCACTGTTGTCCATTAGATCAGTGCCACATTCGCGGTCTGGCCTTACTCCCTATGAGGTGGTGTTTGGCAGGCCTATGAACATTTGGGGAATTCCTAAGCCACGTCCCCTACACGACGTACCGTGTGTATTGATGAGTGACTATTTAGCACAATTGACTGACAGTTTGGTCTCTATTCATCAACAGGTTCGAGAAGCTCTTCCGGACAGGTCTGCAGGTGAAGGCCATGGACTCCAGCCTGGAGATGAGGTGATGATCAAATCGTTCCAGAAGTCGAGCAGCTTGGAACCGAGGTGGCGCGGCCCGGAGCAGGTGCTCCTATCGACGAGAACTGCGGTTCGAGTGACGAATAGGAGGAATTGGGTGCACTCCACCCACTGCAAGAAAGTGCCGTCTACCTTGGTGGATCCTGTTGCTTTGATCGACCATCGGGACATCTTGGATACAGAGAAAGGCCAGGCCATATCACCTGACGAACCTGAGGAAGTCTTCCCGGACCACACGATTCCTGGAGTATCCCGATACCAACTGAGACCACGGAAAGAGCCTGCATCGTCGAAAAAGACTGGTTGAGCAACCTCCCTGGGTTAGTGAAACGGAATGCCGATGTGGCAAGGGGGGGGGATCAGTTCTGTGTAGTGTAGCGACACCCGTCTTGACCCTCGGTGAAGAAATCAGCGGCTGCCCAGGGATAAGAGCTCCAATGGTTGTTTTGACAAATAAGCTGATCATGTCCACAATGAGATCCACTGTTTCTAAGAGGAAGATCATTTGTACTATGGGGTTTGTTGTTGCTATGGTGGCTGTAGCACTAATAACCTGGTTCATTGAGAAGGTGGCTCCTGCCCGAGAACTTTTGATTGCCACTACTCCGGTACCAGTTGAACACCACTACTTCACGCTTCCCTATCATGAACGGAAGCATCGACAATCCTACTTGAATAATACCTTCATTCAGATGTTGCATCATACTCACAATGCCACAAATACTACCAACTCTTGGGTGTGTGGGATGATACCTGCACATCAGAAGAAAGGAGGAACACCTTTTATTCCTCTTCCCTTTTCTCATAATGGTTCTTGTCAAGCTTGGTATGCGCTTTTGTTTGCATCCAGGAAACGTACAGTAGGCGGGCTTCTTTTTCGCCTCAATAAAGTATGCTACCAAGACAAAGATGGCTATCCTCAAGCCAACGGGACTAAATGGGAATGGGAAGAGTATCAACCGGACAATATTTCAACGCCATATATTTTCACAAATATGAGAACTTTTCCTAGTAATAAACAATTTGTGATTTCTGTTACTAGAGCTAAAGCAGATTTATGTGTAAGCAGTGTTGGAAGAATTCCAGTGGGGAAAAGTGAATGTACTGTGATTCTGCCTATTGAGGGTACAAATAATAGCACTTTCATAGCCTCACCCAATACTTACTTTATCTGTGGTAGCCACGGATATTATCACCTACCTGTTGGATGGTCAGGCGTATGCTATATATCTTTTCTATTGCCCCCTGTGTTTCTGGCACCTGCATCCTACCACCGAGACTTTAAGTTATTTACTGATATCTCTAAGAACAGATATAAGAGGACAATAAGTGTTGATGAAGTAGACCAAACAGATACCACTCTACAACAGTATGTTGATTTTAATCTGGGTTTGTTCTTCTTTGTGGGAGCTGCATTAAACAGTAGGAAAATTAGACGATTGACTAGAGTTGTGGAAGCTGTTACCAATCAGACAGCCTTGGCGCTTGGAAATATTACAGAGGAGCTGCAAATTGCAAGGATTGTAGCTCTCCAGAATCGAATGGTTCTAGATGTTGTTCTGGCTGATCGAGGTGGTGCATGTCGCATCATCGGTAGCAGCTGTTGTGTATTCATACCGGATCACTCACCTTCATTATATGACGCAATATCAAAACTGCATAAGATTGCTGCAGAAATTCATCCAGAGACTGGTACTTGGACTCTAGCTGGATGGTTCTGGACTCTCGTTTCTGCTTGGGGCTGGAAGCTATTAACTATCTTGTGTATAATTATTACTGTTTTATTTACATGCTGTGTATGCATCCAATGTGGTCCAATGCTTTGCTCCATTTGCATTTCTGCTTGTATACCTGTTAAAAGGAATATTGAAGAGATCAAGGCCCAGCAAATGTTGAATAAAGAAGTGGCCGAAATAATGTTAATAGATGTAAGAGATGCATATTTAGACTACCCTAGAGGAACAGATGTCTTCAGCTAATGCTAAAAGGGTCTTCTGTTGTAAATTGGCAGCGATTGGATTAGCATTAGCGGAATCCATCTGGTATTTAGAGGCTATCTTGTCCATGTTGTAGAATCCATTTTGTATTTCTGGCAGCCATTTTGTTTGCCATGTGCTCACCATGTGCTTTGTCCTCCCTTAGTGTTAACTGCTCTTGTAATCTGCCTAGCAACAAACTATATTTAGTATCTCCTACTTCCGCACATGCCCAGTTGAGTTTGCAGCTGCTAGTATCATGTAACTGTCAGGATATGTTTACCAGTGTTAGCAAACTGTCAACTCCTCTCACTTGTCGACTGTGCAGTTTCTGTATGACCATATCTGTGCATAACTCCTCTCAAGTATATTTGTACCGTCCTCTTTTAGCCCCTGAGTGGGTATAAAAGGACCATGGCCCTGCTGTTCAGTGTGCTACTTCATTCAATACCGAAGGGTGCTGTCTGAATGTAGTTCCACCTCATGAGGTCTATTAAACTCTGCATTTTCTATTTCAGTTTCTGTGCCAACTTCTTTCCAATAGTCTGAGGACTCTGTGCAGAGAAGGGGGAACCCCTTGCACTGGTAGGCCTAGCTGAGGCCTATTTTCTACAAGTAAGCATTCACTAAAGACATGAATTCCCCTTTTATGACCGAGTTTCTCCCGTTATGTTGACTAAAGTCTGGACTCCATTTTGTATTGTCATGCCTCCACGTGCATAGCACGAGAAGAGTCCTATCTTCGTGTTAGTTGCTCTTGTAATCTGCCTAGTAACAGTCTATAAATAGTCCCTTTGTCCGTCTGGCGCATGCCCAGACTTGACCACATCTGTTATCAGTTAGTCCTTGCTTGACCATGTTTTCGCGGGCTCAGGAAATTAGTTCCTCCGCCCACATATTGATTCTGTATCGAAAATGACCATAAAAGGTAATACTCTTTGCCTCATGTTGTATCCACCCACTTATGAGCCCCTCTGTTGTGTATAAAAGGGGACCGTGTACGCAAGTTCTTTGTGCTACCCTATGCTGAAGAGTGTTGTATGGGTTGTAGGACCACCCTTAAGGGTTAATAAACTTTGTCTTTGTACTTTGCAGTTTCCGTGCCAACTTCCTTGTAGATTCCATTTGCAGGAGAGCGAACCCTTGTGTCCTGCTGGCCTAGCTGGGGCCTATACTCATCAGTAATCCCACCACCTGGGGACAAAAAACAGTGGACCAACCCTGCAGGACAGTCACAAAATTCACATGGAGCACCGATGTGCTCTATTTTTCAAGGATACTGGGGAGGTTCAGAGCCCTGGAAGCATTGCCACTTAGATCTGGGAAGCTCCAGGGCCGAGGAGGATTGGCAAATGAGGCAAGTGGTTCTCCTGTAGGAGCTTAAGAGGTGAATCAGCTGAGACTCCCATGTAGGGAGAGAAGACAAAGGCAGTCAACTCCTGCGTCAGCTAGGGAGAGTGGGCTGTCTACGGGGGAGCCCTCAGGGGCATGTGAATTACTGTGATGCCCCAGGAAGAGCAGCAGCAACACCAACATTGCATTAGTTGTATTGGGGCAGACCAGGAGGGCAGTGGACCCTCGAAAGGAGCCCCTATGAAGTAACCCTAAGATTACCGGACCATGGAATGCATGACCTGGAGAGGCGTCCCCATTGATTTTAAGTTTTCCTGGAGCTGATGTTTTCAATTGTATGGTTCTAGGCTGCAGGGACCTTTTTTGTTGATCCTCGACTTCCTTTGGCAACAGTCTAAAGATCAAGAAATACTCGTACACACAGTATATTGATGATTGAAATGTTTTGGCAGTGACAATGGGAACAGTTTGTCTGTATGCATACTAATGAATGTCATTGTAAGGTTCTAAATATGATTATAATTGACTTTTGGTGTCACATGCTTTTAGGATCAAGGTGACACCCTGACAAATCCAGTAGGGCCTACTTTGTAGCAGTGAACCTTATTATATTGTTTTAGGCATACGTGGGGCTGCGTTGTGGTTTTCGGTTTCCCAGCTTGCTCAAGTAAAACATATTAAAGAGTATTATCATTGGAATTTACTCCTTCCATTATGTCTATATTTTTCAATTAATGCATAGTATTGAGTAGTGCGTGATCAATGAATATGAGTCACTTAGTGAACAATGTTTTTATTAGGTGTTGTTTGATATGTAGCTAAAGACTGAGGCACTAGCCCACACAATCTCCTGTGAGTATGCCTTGGACTGCTCTTCCTTGCTACCGTGAGGGAGTCAAGTGCCACATAGGTGTACTTGGTTCTAGGTAAAGGGAGTTTGCAGAGTTATTACTTGTGAAGTTTATTCTACTCAGTTTATGCAACATACATGTATGGTGTACTACTGACTTGAGGAATATCTTGTTAGGGGAAAAGTATGTATGTTTCTTCTGGTGACAGGTAATATTGGCAGCAGGAAAGTAGATTTGTTTTTTTTAAAGAAAACCGTTTGGATTATTATATATCCCAAAATGTAAAAAAAAATATTTGATAATTTTCCAGTTTTCCTGGAGCATTTGATTTTTTTTTCCTTTTTGTGAGGGATTTTATAATAATTTTTTATTATGGAATATCCTTTTTAGGTGTCGCCTACGCAGCAGGCATGCGCTGCATAGGAAGACCTTTAGCAATCGATTCAGTTTTTGTCCTTAAAACGTGCATGTGTTGCATTGCTTCTAATGGCATCATGTGCACCTTTGGCGATTCCCTTGCGTTAGCGAGCAGCGCCATCTGTTAGCAATTATGGCGCCTGCCGCTGATCGCTCCCGCAAGGTAAACACCATACATGGACTTCTGGCTGCACGCCACTGACACACCTTTGAGTAGTGCCCTCAGCATCGCTTTAACTTTCGCGGCCGCGGGGCCGTGCTTTTCTTAGAGTGCTTGTTTTTCTCTAATGGATTATGTAGATTCCTTACACGAACCCTCTTTCAAGGCGTTAAATTGTCATGTTTAGCGAAAGGCTGTTGAGAGGGCTTCCTGGAAGGGCAGGCACTCAGAACCTCGTAGAGGTGAGACACAGGGCTGTCATTTACCCCTCGGGATCCCAAGATGCCGCAGTCTGCTCTCATCTTGGTTGTGCAGAGGAAAGGGGTGCAGCAGCAATCAGCCATACCCCGTGCTCAGCCCGTTGCAGCAGGAGTATGCACATGGACGCTGCTAGGAGTGGTGTCCGCTCTAGAGTAGGTAGTTGGGGAGCCTAGATTAGTCTCTGTGTCCCTGGCAAATCTGTGGCAGCAGGCAGGCGTGTGTACTCTCGCTCGGTGACTTCACCCCCGCACGCCTCTCTCCCGGCGCATGGATCCGCCTAGTACTCGCCACTTTATCCTTAGCTGTGCTTTGGCACAGATCAGATTGTGTATTCAGACAGCGTCTGGCGGTAAACAGGACCACTGTGGACTGGGCGAGGCAGAAAAAAAATACCCTGTGAGCCAGCTGAGCTACATGGCTTTAAAATTGCGAGCAAGGAAATGGCATTTGGCCTCTGGGGCTGCCATGAGAGGAGCAGGCGAAGGAGCAGGGATGGCACAGAGCTGTGAAATCCAATCAAAAAATCCCAATCTGCAGTTTCTCTGTCACATCCTTCTTCAGCTCGCATCCCCACAGGTCGCATGTTCCAATTCCATTTGTCTCTCACATGGCCTCTCTTACTCCTCGTCTGGAGCCATCTTTTTCTGTAACAACCTGTCTTTTAAGTTGACTTCTCTCGTGGGGCCCGCCCTTCTCTCTTTTCATCTTTAGGAAGGGGGCCTCTAATGACTGATGTCACAGACTAGACCTTAAAACTCACCCAGGCCGAGTGAAATTCTTGTTGGTGAGGTGGTGTTGGGGAGAACCAGCTGTATTTTGATTGTTTAACTGGTTGTCCCAGCCTCTTTAAGTAGTGTCCGAAGGCAGAGCGAACTAAGGCATCCACTGCAGGGATCTTTGCTTGACCCCATGTTCACAGGTTCGAATTATAGTGGTGCTCGACTCAGCCTTGTTCTCCCAAGGTCACTAAAATGAGTACCATTTGAGTTGGGTAAGAGTAAACATCTTTTGTCTAGCACCTCATTAGGATGGATGGATATATGTGCGCTTTATCAGCCTGTTTTCCTGGTGTAAAAATGCTTGTTAAGTGTAGTTTTCAATCCACTAATGTTTCATAGGCAGTCTGTCATTTTTTGTACGATATGTCTGGCGAAAGTTGGAGACGATCGTCTTCCTTTTGTACCACAAATCTTACAAATAAACTGGTGCTCACGTAAAGTGCTCCGATATGTTTGGGTCTAGTTCACACAATATAAAACTGAAAAATGTATAGCGTCATTAATAAGCTGCCTGACTTTCATGGGGGGTGGTTTTGTCTTGCATATGTGCAGTCTAAACTTCACCTTTGGCGTTGCCAAGTGTTTCCTGTCTGTTGCAGCCGTAGGCAGGGCCGGAAGATTCAGTAGGACTAGCATTTTCCAGGCTTTTGTAGTAATTTATACACAAGGATCTCCTGATTGAAATAGAAGTGGCAGGCTGGACTGGCAGCGGGAGGATAGTGTGCGTGCAAGATCAGAACAAAAGGCAACAGAGCGCAACAATAATACTATACTAAGGAATATAAACAATGCCCTGCATGATGTGATATACCAAAGTAAACAGCAAAAGCAGTGCACTCGGTAATTTTTTTTATTTTTATTTTAATAAGCAACATGTCATGTGCCTTAGATGTGGCGCATAGAATCAACAGTATACCAAGCATTGGCATAGCCAATAGGTCTCGCCTTTGGGACCTTATAAGTATTTAGATATGCAGCACAATATCCTTGGTGCAACAACATAAAGTGTTGCATGGGTAAACACTTATAAGGTCCCAAAGATGAAACCTATTGGCTATGCCAATGCTTGTTTATTTTTGGCTACTCGCCCTAATCCAGCAGCTTTTTGTCAAGATTCGCAATAATGGGAATGGTATTTGTCACATAGGAGGGGGAGGGGGACATGCCCCTGCAGTCACAGACAGAAGGAGACATGCCCTCCTATGTGACAGTGAATGATCCCATAATGAGAATTCGGACAAGATGCCGCTGTATTCAGGCGAGCAGCCCTTTACCTTGTGTGCTTTAGGTGTTACATGTGATTGTATGTCCTGACTGAATTAGTTATGAAAACTGACTGGCCTCATCATAAAATTAGAACTCCCAGGGCATGATAAGCTTAGACCTTATGAAAATCCCTGAACAAATGGACCTATAAAATAGGCCTGAAATATGTTGCTGGTGCAGAGGGTGTAGAGCCATTATTCCACACTGACACCACATTAATTTGATTTTTTTATCTATACCAGGAAAACCACTAATAAAGGAATACCCATGTGTTTCAGAGTACTTTCATTTCCTAGAAGATCCTGGCAGGAGATTATCCAAAGTGCTCCCTGGAGCATGGTTGAGCCCATCCTGATTTTTTGGGAGGAGGATGAGACCCGATGATGAAGCATGCCACTAATAGAGTGAGTGAGGGCCTATCAAAAACGTTTGCAGTTTTCTATACCTCATTTCTAGGCACTTTAGTTTTTAGGATACCTTGTGTACGATGCTTAGTTGATGAGGGAGCACATATTATATATTCCTGGTCTCTGTCCCTCCCAAGTTGATAACTGCAGTTTATTTACTGGACATTATTCTTGTGAATGCCGATATTCAGAGCCATGCTCACTGTTGTGAAACCTGTAACTGGTTGACTAGTTTGGACCTTAATACTATCTTTTCTCGGTGAAAGGTAAACAATATTAAGTACAAAGTGGTTCTCATTTTAGGTAGCATTTAATAAACCTGTGGCCATGTTATGAAACAATCATAAGTATATGTACCTCCACCACTTTCTTAAGGATAATATTCTGTTAATGTTGAATAACGTTTTAGTTTTTTTGAGATTCGCTGCATCTTTTAATTTTATTTTATGGTTCTGAGTTATTTAGTTCCACAGTCCTTGGTCTCTTTTAAGAATGTTTTAGATTTATGTCTTGCTTTGCTGTTTTGATTTGAAATTGCTTTGAACGAGTTTAATCAATGGTACTACCGTTTTGAAAAAGTAAGTCATGTTGAACTTTTTTTATAAACATATTTTCAAAAAACAACATTTGCTCTGCATTCACTTTCTTTGAAAATGTAATACTAAAAGTTGTATTGAACAAACCTGTGCTGATTGTAGATACACATTCATAACACCGAGGTCGTGACCCGGTAAATGAGAACAGAGTATTGGGTATGCAAGTGTAATTAGTTGATGGGGACGGTTATTAAATGTCGCGCTCCCTGACAAACACAGCATTCTTTGAATATTGGGTCATTCTTAAGTTATGAAAGTTTATGCAAAGCCATCTCATGTGACATGCATCTAAAATGAAAGCCTTCAGTTAATAAATCTCCTGCAAAAGTATCTGCCATGCTCAGGAAAAGGAATATAAAAAGTACAAGTGTTTTTACAAGATGGTCAGCAGATCGAATGTTACTTTTTTTTAAATGATTTCTCTCAGAATTTACGAATTGGAATATTAAAGCTACAAAAATGCAGATGACATTTTGCCAGTGCATTACAATTATTCCGATATTTATGATCTGAGGATCTCATACAATGGCTTTGGAGTTAGTGATCCGGATGAAACAGCATTTGCTAAGCATATGTTTGATGTACTTAAAATGATGTTCATATTACAAGAAAACCATGGGGCAACTGTCCATTCACAACACATAGATGCCTAAAAGATCGAAATACCAATGTAAAAAATAAACCCAAAAAACCAACAAGAAACAGTGCTGATAGAAATGTATAAATTCAGGTCTATATTTATGAGTTTTGTGGCGCATAGCAGTGCAGTAAGTCACCTTGCTGTGCTGCCACGCTGCCCTGCATCACAGGGGAAGGGCAGGACTGTGCCCTATTTATCCAGTACAGTACATTCCTAACCTTTCCCCCTGTGCTAGCGCTGTTTTGGCAACCTAGCGCCAATGCAGGCATCCTTGTGCAAGGGTGCCTGTGTTGTAGGCAGGACTGATCTTGCGCAGGAAGGGGCACCTTCCTGCACACAACCAATCCTGAGAGGCTTTTTCCTCTTTCTATATGTGCTTTCTGCAGCAAACATAGGGAGAAGTAAAAATTAGGAGAAATGAACATATTTCTCCTCAGCACATTCCCAGGTTTACAAGGTCTTGTAAATTGGGAATGTGTCGAAAGCCAACGCAGTGCTCATTGTGCTGCGTTTTGCTACTCCATATTTTTGCAGCCACTCAAAGAAACATGAAGTGGCTTTGCAGGGCTTCAAAAATGACTTAAGGTTTGTGTCGCTCTGGCACCATGCTCCATGGTGCCAGAGCGATGCAAACTGGGTTATAAATAATGCCCTTAGTGTAACACAATTCATATGTGGTAAGCACATGAAACTTTAGGATTTATTAAAAACCTCTCATGAGCCAGGCAAACATAGGCCTAGCTCAGCCTCAAATTCACAAAAACACATCTGCATGTCGTTGCTTAATCTCAATTGAGCCGGCACTGCCAAGTGAAAAACACATGAGGTCAATGTTGGATCCACATGCAGCTTCAAGGATAACAGCACAAAGTGAAACCAAGACCTCATCATCCGGATCAAAAGAAACCACTGAGCATGGGCCAAACCAGCAGACGTTTTGAGAGTTTGTAAGGGCATGGTTTTACTATAATGTAAACACACAATAAAATGAGTTCTCCTTGTAGATAATTCACCGACATAAATTTCGTATTTCATACCTGTAATTTCAAAACAATTTAACTGTAGTTGTAATATTACTGAATATATATTTGGGAGCACAGACAGGATGTCCAGAGAGACTGTATTTTAGCAAGAATAAAGTTAATCTACTTCCAAGCGTTTTAATTGCAGCATTGAACGTGCTCATAGTTATCTTAGGGCTGCATCATGGAGGTATTGGTTTGACAAGGGAATATCTGTGCGCCTCTTTTATAGTATGGGGTCAAGGTGCAGTAGGCTCTACAAAATGGCACACAGCAGCACCACATAGAAGCACCTCAGAAGGCTCAACACTCAACAAGGCATGAGTGGAGTAGCAGTCTGGGGTTAGGCAGAGAGTCCTATCCTCGTTGCCATACAGCTGTGTTGCACTGTACAAGGACACAATCAGATCTCTACAGTCCTTATTACGAGAACAGAAAAGGTCCATCCATTCAAGGAGACTCTCATTCAACACAAACACGCCCCCTCTGCCAGAAGAAAACTTTGGGTAACAAATATTTTACAGAACAAACCAAGGGGAACTCGAATAGGGAGGAAAGGATAAGTGAAAAACTAGAGGGGAAAACTAATAGAAAATAAATCTCCATAGCTGTGACTTATCAAATAGGGTTTACAGTCAGCCTTCCTTGCAAATATAGTCTCTCATGTTGGTGTTCCTACAATCCCTCTTACATTGAGAATGGAGTGGTACCCGCTCTGCCTCTGACCATTTCATCAGTTCAGACTTCCATTTGGATAGTTGAGGGTGCTTTGTTCACAAGTCTGCACAGCATATTTCTGTAACTTGGTCTGGGGATTAGACCCAGTATACCGGTTTCATGTTGCAGTGGTGTGTTCCACGATAGATCCCAATTTAAGTAGCAATTGTTTGCCAAAAGGATCTTGTGACTAAGTGCTCTGTCATTCAACTTAAGATAAATGGTAGGTCCATACCATTCTTTATTCCTGAAGATACATTTTTAAGAACTAACACGGACACTAGGTCTCACCCCATCTAGATCAAGGTATACACATGGGCCACTTCGCAACCCTTGCAAGCCAAGGATCCTTCACGACAATGATGAATGATGGAACACAAACAGAAATCAGCTTGTGCAACTATATATGTTCTGAAATGAATGACTTCCAGTGCTTGCCTTCCCAGTTTTACAACTATAACTGACGTGGCATTGATATCTGTTAATTATCATCTGAGCACAGACCTGATGCAGTTCTTCAAATCCCATCACTATTCCATGGACTGGTAAATTTGAAGGGAGTCAAGGTGGTATTGCATAAAATTGAGGACATTTGTCACACAACTTAACGGTATCACCAAATTGCATTTCCCCTCCAAGATGCTGCCGAAAAGGTAATAACAAAACTTTTGAAACTCGCCATTATAGAACACTCCACTGGTCCCACTCTATGGATGTTGCCCATAGTGGTAGTGCCTAAAAGAGACAAGAAGACTGAGGTACGCATCTGAAATTGATATGCATCAGCCAAATTATGCAATCCAATTTGAAAGACACTCAGGACCTCATTTAGCATATATGATCACCCAACTCAGCTGTGCAAAAGTATTCTCAGAGCTGGATCTAAACAAGGATTGCCATCAAGTAGAACTGGAAGAATGCGGTCCATATGACACCACTTTTTCAATGGATGTGGATCTTTTTAGATACAAGAGACTCAGTTTTGGTATCTCCTCAGCAGCTGAAAAATCTTTCAGGATGCAATCAATGGAGTTATCCAGCCTGTATCAAACGCTTTCAATTACAGTGATGACATCCTGGTTTTTGGCAGCCCAAGGAAAGAACATGACAAGGCCCTTCTGAATGTATGCCAACTATTTACTGAGGCTGATCTCACATTGAACACCCATAAGTGTGAATTTCACAAGACGCACCTCAAATTCTTTGGACACATCTTCTCTGAAAATGGCAGGACACCTGACATAGAGAACTCAGAAACTCAATCACCTCAAGATGTGAGCCTAATATGCTTTTTCCAAACGATGGCCAGCTACTGCTCCAGATGCATTTGTGATTATGCAAACATCTGTGCCCCGCTGCAGCAAAGCTAACAAAGAAGGATGTCTAATTTCAATGGTCATGGGAAACAGCAAGCTTCAGGAAGATAAAGGAAGCCATTAGAAAAAACACAATCATGGCTTACTTTGACCTGAAACTCCATACTGAAATTATCATTGAACCAAACCCTGTAGGATTGTGAGCTATCCTGGTGCAACATAATGGCCTTCCAGACACTCAAAGACATATTGTCTCTGAGGCCTGACGCACTCTATCATATCCTGAATGTGCATACTCTAAGCTGGAGAAGGAGAGCCTAATGGTTGTTTTGACATGCAAATATTTCCATGTATTCCTATATGGCAAACATTTTACAACTTTCATTGATGACCAGGTGCTGCTGATCTTTTTTGGAAATCCCAAGGCTAAAATGCCACCATGAGCCGAGCACTAGGGGTTGCAGCTTCAGGAGTACAACTATACAATCATGCACCAGCCAGGCAAGGAACGAAATCTTGCAGATTACTTCTCCTGGAGCCTGCTGCATGTGACTGCTTCAAAGCCCTCAACTGTGGAGGAATACCTTAACTTCATACTGCAATCCAGCGCTCCGTCTGCATTATCCATAAACTAGGTGGCATCTGGCTGATGACACGATGACTGTGGTAAAACAACTGATTGCCTATCAAACCTGGAAAATAAAGAAAAAGAAAGAAGGGGTTTCTGAAAAGCTTCTTAAATTCCACAATGTACAAGATGAACTAGCAGTCACCAGAGAAGGGATCATCCTTTGAGGATCAAGAATTGTGTTACCAGAAAGCCTAAGACACATGGCTATTGAACTCACCCATAAAATACATTGTGGCATAGTTGCAACCAAGGGACGCCTGAGAGAGAGGGTCTTGTTTACCAAGCTAGCCAAGAGAGTGGAGAGGAACTAAGAAAGTGTCATCTAAGCCAGTGCCTCGCATCAAAATCCACACACCATCTGATAATAATGTCAGATCTCCATACTCAGGTCTGGGACAGAGTTGCTATCTATTTCTTAGGATCACTAGCTGATGGCCAATACCTTTTGGTTCTGGTCAATGAGTAATCTTATTTTCCTAAAGTCAAATGCATCTCGTCCATCAGTCATGAAAAGGTCATCACGATATTGGATGACGGTTTTACTACGTGGGGCATTCCTTAAACAATCAAATCAGACAATGGTTCTCCATTCACCAGCAAAGATTTTCCAAAGTTCCTAACTGAAATGGGTGTAACTCATCAACGAATGGCACCCCTCTGGCGCCAAGCCAATAGAGTGGTGTTACAAATTGGATTTTTGGTTGGCTAGGGCTTGCGCCTAAGCCAGGCAGAAACCACCACTCTAGTCAAGGCAAGGGAGTTACACGCTGAAGATAACCCCTGCTCACCCCCTTGGTAGCTTGGCACGAGCAGTCAGGCTTATCCCAGAGGAAATGTGTAAGGCGTTTGCGCAACACACACACAGCAGCAACATGCTAGGCACACCACAAAAGAAACTCCACACAAGGTTATATATAAAAATAGCCTTTGTATTATCATAAATACATTAAAATAGTAATCACACACTATACACTGTGCCAACTGGCACTAGGCAATATTTACGGCGGATTATTTACACATGACAGGGTCAATTGGGCCACTGTCAGAACCATCACAAGCACAAATGATAAATGTAGAACACAACCAGTAATAACTTGCAAAATACCGTACTCAGCATTATATCCTGCAACAAAAAAATCCAAGATATTTATTCTACATTCCCCTTGTCCTCAGCACATCAAAATGTTTTACCTTCGATTAACCAGTATCTAACCCAAGATTGCTCCCTAGCGGGAATTCCTCCCATGGACTTGAATTGCCTAAAAAACTATCTCAACCAACTGAAATCTGGCTCCCCTACAGATGCGCCCCCCCCCACTATTTTAAATCAGGCCTGTGATATGATCTCTCCAACAATACAAGACCTGATCAATATCTCTCTCTGTTCTGGGCTTCTTCCCTCACTATGGAAATGAGCTATGGCTAAAGCTGTTCTGGAAAAAACAAATTTGAATCCAGAAGTGTATGCAAACTACCGTCTGATCTCGCTTTTGCCAGGGATTGCAAAAATTGCCAAAAAATATGTCAACTCCACTCTCTTTGCCTTTTTGGAGAAGAATTAATGTTTTCATCCTTCACAAACTGGCTTTAGACCCCAACAGGGCACGGAGACTGCCAAGTTGGTAGTAGTAGAAGAAGCTAGAAAAATCCTGGATGTTGGAGGCTCCGCGGCAATAGTTCTTTTAGACCTCAGCACGGCCCTCGACACGGTTAACCATCAACTACTGATCCAGAGACTCAGTGAGGCAGGAGTGAGAGGGACGGCACTTAAGTGGCTGGAGACCTTTTTAGAGGATAGATTGTTTCAAGTTTTTGGAGGATAGATTCATCTCAGAAAGCATGCCAATGAGGTTTGGTGTTCCTCAGGGTTCTTCCCTGAGCCCCATGCTTTTTAATGTTAACATGAGCCCCCTGGCTGAGGTTGTTAAGCCTTTTGGCATTCAGATTGTCACGTATGCAGAGGACACTCAGCTGATTATTATTATTAGTCAATGTGATAAAGCTGAAACTGATCTAGCAGGCTGTCTCGAAAGGGTGTCTGCTTATATGGAAGACTCTTACCTGAAGCTTAGTGGGGCTAAAACCGAGGTGATGTTCCTGGGCAAAGCCTCCCCCTTGAACGCCAGTTCATTCTGGCCCAGGTGTCTGGGTCCAATGCCCCCTCCTAAAGAACAGATTAAGAGCCTTGGTGTTTGGTTGGACCACAATCTAAATTTTAAGGAACAAGCAAGTAAGGTGGCAGGAAGTTGGTTTGGGATTTTGAAGATGTTAGGAAAATCCTCCCCCTACTGCCTTTTAATGCCAGGAGACTGTTGGTTCAAGCGTTGATTCCCTTTATTTAGGATCTCCTTGTTCAACCATAAAATAATTGCAGACGGTACAGAATTGTGCTGCACGCCTCCTTACGCAGACCCCCAATCGGGAATATGCAAGGCCTTCTATTGCCATCCTTCACTGGCTTCCTGTCGTTGGAAGGGTTCAGTTTAAAGCACTGTGCATCACTCATAAGATAATGGCCCACCCATTCTCTGGTCCATCCTCTCCCCTTACTGTCCCAATAGGTCCTTGCGTTCAGGGAATATGTTTTTTGCAACTGTAACCAGGATAAAAAGGTCCCGGAGTGGTGGACATCTGTTCACCTATAACGCTGCGAAATTGTGGAACCAGCTACCTGGTTATATTCGTCTTGAGGATAGCTATTTGACCTTCCAAAAACATCTGAAAACTCTCTGTTTCCGTGATTACCATCTTTAGTTCCATGATGACTCCGCTTCTAGCACTGGGAGGACTTCTGGTAGCCATGAGCTTTAGAAATGCAGATTCATTAATTCAACATAAATCATAGTATGCAATCAGCATCACATTTGGCATTAAATACACTGTGCGCCAACCTCATAAGCCTAAACATATTAGACCATAACCACGCAATCATAAACCACATTAGAGGCGTAAATCACAGTAGAGAATAACCTCATAAACATAAACACAGTATGCAAAACCTCATAATCATAAACTACATTAGAGGCATAAATCAGGGTGCATAAATCACATTTCCAACGCACCACATAAATCACATTTAGGGCCTGGCGCCCTATCAACCTAACACAGTCCCCATGGCCAACTGGCCTTCTCAGAGGGCTCAAATGCCCTCTGTCCATAAAGTCAGGGAGTGCTGCCAATGCAGCAGAATTCACAAGTGTGCAATTGCGCTGCCCTAAACATTGCAGCTGCCACTAATTGCTGTGCAGCTGTGAACATCACTGTAGGCATGGGCACTCCCTGTGCCCTCTGGGTTGGGCCCCACTGGGACTCTACTAACAACTATGCGCAATCATTGCAGCTGCTCACTGTCAGATGGGGCAGCTGTGAAAAAATGGGCTGAGCCCCACTCTGGGACTCCTATCAACAAAATGCGGCCAACGTTGAAGCTGGGAAGCTGTGACAATGTCCATAAAGAGGCCCGGCACCACTATGCCCTCTGGACCCCATGGGGCTTTAAAAAACAAAAATCGTCCCCCGTTGGGTCTGCTCAGGCACCGACAATGTGCCTCAAACCTGGCCCCCATTCTGGGACCTCTTGGGGACGGGGGAAGTCGGGTGTCAAGAATTCCTGTCATACAAGGGAAACACGCCCTTATGTAAACAGGAGAGCTGTTACATAACTCAAGGAAAACACGCCCTTATGTAAACAGGAGAGCTGTTACATAACTCAAGGGAAACACGCCCTTATGTAAACAGGAGAGCTGTTACATAACTCAAGGGAAACACGCCCTTATGTAAACAGGAGAGCTGTTACATAACTCAAGGAAACACGCCCTTATGTAAACAGGAGAGCTGTTACATAACTCAAGGAAAACACGCCCTATAAAGGGAGGAACCGGGAGGTACAACGCTGTCGGATATTGTGTTCACACCGACGTACCTGCTTCGTGAAGAGCAGTGTTCCGGAGTGGTGCTCCAGTAAGGCAAGAACGGAGGTAGGTCGAGTCGTTACTCCCTGGGCCGTGTCTTGCCCCATCGTCACCTGTGAAGGACCCGGAAGCTCTACCGGTCAACCATTGAGCTTCGCTTTTTGACTCGGCTGAGTCCAAGCGCAGTGGCGCTTTTGCTGGTTGGAGTCGTAACTCCCAGCCCGACCAGAGACACAGGGACTGCCAGCTGTAACGCACACCAGGAGGTGTTTGCCGCGTTACAGACTCGGAAGTCCACAGGATCGATCGAGCGGCTGCTCTCGGTTCAGTCTTCTTGCTTGTGATTGGGGTATCGGTGACGCATCACCAGGAGGTGACTCCGCGTCCCGGTGCAGTCTGAGGAAGAGGTTGAGCGGCTGCTCCCTTCAGGTAGAGACCCCGGCTGGGTGTTTCCCTGACTCCTCGATTCTCCCCAACACTCTTCGTGCCCCTCACAGCCTACCGATTGGCATTGTCGGCCATTTCATTTCTGCCCTCTGTTGGCATACGCCGGGACCGGCGTATATGCAGAGGACGGTTAGGACCATCCGTGCTGTGGGCTGGTAACGTACTTAGCCTGGAGGATTCCAGTGACTATAACTTGTTTATTCTTTGTATTATATTTGCCTTCATTAAAACAACTAACCCTTCACTAGTGGTTGCGTCCTCATTGTCGTGTCTGTTAAACGATCCTGAGACGTTCAGGGCGTTACAAAATATCCGACCTTAATAACACTAACTGTCTCCCGGTCGATAACAGACATGGCAACACTTGATGATGTGCTGGCTGCTTTAGCGGCCATGCAAGTTGAAGTGGCTGCCTCTAGGCAAGAAACAGCCGATGTAAAAGCCAGACTGGATGCTATCCAATTGGACCCGCTCACGCCCAGCACCTCCCTCACGAATCAGACCCCTGCGGTAGTAGTGGAAATGCCGGTAGCCATCCCCTTGGCGACACCAGAGAGGTACAGTGGGGATCCTAACACAGTGCAGGTATTCCTCACACAAGTGGCGCTACATTTATCGTGCAAACCAAAGGCGTTCCCCACGAGTCAGGCTCGTGTGGCTTTCCTTATATCCTATTTGGCTGGAAACGCGGCACAATGGGCCGTAACTCTGGTGAGCAGGGACGACCCCCTCTTATGTGATTGGGGTGCTTTTCGCGAGGAATTCCTGAAGGTATTCGACAGAAGGGCTGACTCGTACACGGCGGACCGTGAAATGCTTGAGTTGAGACAGGGATCCAACGACCTGGTGCAGTATCTCAACGCGTTCCGAAGGCTGGTTGCGGAAACCAAGTGGCCTGTTGCTAAACAGACGGCGCTCTTCCATCAAGGGCTGTGCGATGAGCTCAAGGACGCCGTGGCTCATATTGACCCTCAACCCAACACATGTGAGGGCCTTATCAACCTGGTATTACGGCTGGAACATAGGCTAAGTGAAAGAAAGGGGGATCATGGGAGAAAAGGAAAATCCCTTCCATCCTATGTGACGGTGGGAAGTCCTGAAACTTCCACCGCATCCAAGGGAGAACCCATGGACATCGGCGCAATACGAGCGAGCCTCACAGCCACGGAGAAAGAGTCACGCCGTAAACAAGGATTGTGCCTATATTGTGGCAAAAAAGGCCACTACGTACGTGAATGCCCTGCCAAACCGAAGACGTCACGTTATCGGGCCAACCGGTCGGTAACAGCCGTGGTGGACATACCGGCGGAAAACAAGAGGACTCCAAGACCAGAGAAGGGACATCTCGGAGTCACTCATCCATCCCTTCACTTTCCAACTCGGTCACTAAGGGACAACGACACCTGTTTATCACGGTGCACGTGGGAGTGCATGACCAGTGGATACCCGTTGTGGCCATGGTGGATTCAGGGGCCACTGGCATGTTTATGGACCACAACGAGGCATGCAGGCTAGGGCTAGTGCTTCTTCCCAAAGCTGTACCCGAAGACGTCTATGCTGTAGACGGAAGGCGATTGGTGACGGGGCCCATCGGGCAGCACACGGGGGTCCTTCCGATGAGATATGGGTGGAACCATTTGGAACAAATCGATTTTAACATCATCCGAGCGCCCCAATATGCGTCATATTGGGATTGCCGTGGCTACAGAAACACAACCCCTTTGTGGATTGGCCAACACATCGCATCGAAATGACGTCACCGTATTGCATCCTGCATTGTGGAATAAGAACGGAATCCCTTGACGCAGATGAGAGCGGGAGTCAGACGGTGGCTACAGCGGCAGAAAAAGATGTGGCTCTCCCCCAGGCTTATCACAGTTTTGAGGATGTATTTGATGAGGTGAAGGCGGAAGTGCTACCACCACATAGACAGTTTGACTGCCAGATCGACCTGGTGCCAGGGGCCAGCGTTCCCAGCGGCAGGCTGTATGCCCTGACGGAGCCTGAAAACGTGCATCTCCGGGGGTACCTGGATAAACTCCTCAAGCTAGGATTCATCCGCCCGTCCAAGTCTCCGGCCGCCTCGCCACTCTTCTTCATCCCGAAGGCTAATGGGGAGCTGAGAGCCTGTGTGGACTTTAGGGCATTGAATGCGATAACCATAAAAAATCGGTACCCCTTGCCTCTCATCAGTGTACTTCTGGAACAGGTCAAGAAAGCTCGTATCTACACCAAGTTGGATTTGAAAGGGGCATACCATCTGGTGCGCATGAGGGACGGAGACGAGTGGAAGACCGCCTTTAAGACCAGGTTCGGCCTTTTTGAGTACCTCGTCATGCCGTTCGGTCTGTGCAACGCCCCGGCAGCCTTTCAGTACTTTTTGAATGAGGTATTCAGAGAGGAGTTGGATATCTACGTGGTCGTATATATCAACGACATCCTCATCTATTCGTCCAGTGTGGAGGAGCACGTACACCACGTCAAAGCTGTGCTCCAAAAGCTGAGGGAAAACATGCTGTTTTGTAAACTCAGCAAGTGTGACTTCCACGTCACATCCGTGGAATTCCTCGGAGTGATGCTGAGTCCAGAGGGACAGGAGATGGCAGAACGAAAGATCAAGGCGGTGAAAGAATGGCCGGTGCCCCAAAGCGTGAAGGACGTCCAAAGTTTCATTGGCTTCGCCAACTTTTACAGGCGGTTCATAGATGGATTTTCAGGAGTGGTGGCCCCAATCACACAGCTACTGAGGAAGTCCAAGGAGTTTGTCTGGTCCCCTGAAGCGAACAAAGCCTTTGAGGCCCTGAAAAGCGCCTTTGGTAAGGCGCCGGTGTTGGCTCACCCCGATCCGGATCTCCCCTATGTGGTGGAAGCGGACGCGTCGGATGTGGCGCTGGGGGCTATCTTGTCCCAACGCAACCACGACACAGGGGTGCTTCATCCCGTTGCGTACATGTCCCGCAAACTCAACGACGCCGAACGCAACTACCATATTGCGGAGAAGGAGCTTCTCGCAATCAAGGACGCCTTCACCGAATGGAGGCATTGGTTGATGGGGGCAAGACATGTGGTATCGGTGTACACGGACCATCGGAACCTACAGTTCATGACTGCCACTAGACACCTTTCTCCCAGGCAGCTGCGGTGGATGATCTTCTTTGCGGGGTTCAACTTCCGCATCACATATCGGCCGGGGACGGAAAACCGAAAGGCGGACGCCCTGTCCCGTCAATCTGCAGTTAAGGAACCATTGCCTGCGACCGAGCGTTCCATCATTTCCCCGAGGATGGTATTGGGGGTTATCCAACCGGATACTTTCCTGAGGGGAATAAAGAGAGGGATCAGGTCATTCGCATGGCGGAGGTGGCTCCTCAGTCACAGAGAATGGCAGCTGAAGGACGGGATACCCCTGAAGGGCAGGTGCCTATTGATACCCACGCCTAGGCTAAGGAAACAAGCATTCATCTGGTGCCATGACTCTCCATGCGCAGGTCATTTGGGCTTTGAAAAAACGGTGGCTAGCATGGGACGGCATTTCTGGTGGCCAACCATGAGAGTGGATGTCAGGAGGTGGGGACAGGAGTGTCCTACGTGTGCTACCATGAAGGCCGACCATGTCCGAACCCAAGGGCTCTTACATCCACTTCCAACCCCGGATAGACCATGGGATAGCATATCACTGGACTTCGTGGTGGGCCTACCGGTAGACCAGGGGATGACGGCAATACTGGTGGTGGTGGATTACTTGACGAAAATGGGGCACTTCATCCCCTGCAAGAGAGTCCCTACGGCCGGGGAATTGGCGTCACTACTCCTAAAGAATGTGGTACGACTGCATGGATTACCTGGGGTGATCGTGTCGGACCGGGGATCGCAGTTTACTGCGCAATTCTGGAAGACTTGGTGCACTGCGCTGCATGTTAAGACCGCCCTGTCCACCAGCTACCACCCTCAAACGGACGGCCAAACCGAGCGCCTGAACCAAATGCTCAAACAGTATCTGCGATGTTTTGTGGACCAGGGCAGGGAAGAATGGGTCAACTTGCTATGGGTTGCAGAGATAGCCTATAACAACGCCACTCACAGCTCCACACAGTCATCTCCGTTCTATAGCAACTATGGCCAACATCCCAGGTTCTTGCCATTTCTACATCCGTTCAGAGAGGACAGGATTCCCGCCACAGCGGACAGGGTGGCACACATAAAAGACACATTGATGCGCTCAAGGGCTGTCCTAATAGAGGCCAAGAGAAGATACAAGGCTGCGGCAGATAGGAAGAGAAGGCCCGGGCCACTGTACCGCACTGGAGACTACGTCTGGATATCCACAAGAAACATGAGGTTTCGAAAGAACAGTGTGTTCCATCCCAAGTACATGGGCCCCTATCGAATTACCAAGTGTATGGGTCCCGTGAACGTGAAGGTGTGCTTGCCCCAGTCATTGCGGATACACCCTGTCTTTCATGTATCATTGCTCAAACCAGCACCCTCCAAGCCGTCTGGGACACCTCGGCCGGTATGCGTGGAGTCGGGGGTGGAGTATGAAGTGTCGGGCATACGGGCGTCCAAATGGCGCAGGGGGAAGCTGTGGTACCTGGTTGCGTGGAAAGGCTATGGCCCGGAGGAGCATTCATGGGAACCGGCTGAAGGGGTTCATGCTCCGCGCTTGGTCTCCTTGTTCCATCGGCGTTTTCCTGCCAGTGCTGGACCCGTGGGGAGCCGCTGAGAGGGAGGATGTACTGTCAAGAATTCCTGTCATACAAGGGAAACACGCCCTTATGTAAACAGGAGAGCTGTTACATAACTCAAGGAAAACACGCCCTTATGTAAACAGGAGAGCTGTTACATAACTCAAGGGAAACACGCCCCTATGTAAACAGGAGAGCTGTTACATAACTCAAGGGAAACACGCCCTTATGTAAACAGGAGAGCTGTTACATAACTCAAGGAAACACGCCCTTATGTAAACAGGAGAGCTGTTACATAACTCAAGGAAAACACGCCCTATAAAGGGAGGAACCGGGAGGTACAACGCTGTCGGATATTGTGTTCACACCGACGTACCTGCTTCGTGAAGAGCAGTGTTCCGGAGTGGTGCTCCAGTAAGGCAAGAACGGAGGTAGGTCGAGTCGTTACTCCCTGGGCCGTGTCTTGCCCCATCGTCACCTGTGAAGGACCCGGAAGCTCTACCGGTCAACCATTGAGCTTCGCTTTTTGACTCGGCTGAGTCCAAGCGCAGTGGCGCTTTTGCTGGTTGGAGTCGTAACTCCCAGCCCGACCAGAGACACAGGGACTGCCAGCTGTAACGCACACCAGGAGGTGTTTGCCGCGTTACAGACTCGGAAGTCCACAGGATCGATCGAGCGGCTGCTCTCGGTTCAGTCTTCTTGCTTGTGATTGGGGTATCGGTGACGCATCACCAGGAGGTGACTCCGCGTCCCGGTGCAGTCTGAGGAAGAGGTTGAGCGGCTGCTCCCTTCAGGTAGAGACCCCGGCTGGGTGTTTCCCTGACTCCTCGATTCTCCCCAACACTCTTCGTGCCCCTCACAGCCTACCGATTGGCATTGTCGGCCATTTCATTTCTGCCCTCTGTTGGCATACGCCGGGACCGGCGTATATGCAGAGGACGGTTAGGACCATCCGTGCTGTGGGCTGGTAACGTACTTAGCCTGGAGGATTCCAGTGACTATAACTTGTTTATTCTTTGTATTATATTTGCCTTCATTAAAACAACTAACCCTTCACTAGTGGTTGCGTCCTCATTGTCGTGTCTGTTAAACGATCCTGAGACGTTCAGGGCGTTACATCGGGCATGGAGCTTTGCAAGGCTCCGCCCGAGCCCCTCCCCTCAGGGCTCTTCCCCCCCTCAGCCTCACTCACCGGAGTAGCTTGGAGGCTCTGTCTCCTCTCTTCGCTCGGTCCCCCTTCCTGGGACCTGGACTTCAACGTGGGGCCTGCGAGGCTCCGGACGGGTCTCCTGTTGCAGGCACAGTAACATGCAGGGCTCTTTCTGCTCATGAGAGCCCTGCCTCGAATTCCGCCTGCTTCCAGTTTCTTCTTTGGCACCAGGGGTCCCAACAGCTCACGGGAACCCCGCTCGTCCGGCCACACTGCTGCCTTCCTTTCGGACATACACGACAGGCCCCGCCCATAGTCAGGCAGATGCACCTGACTTCCGATTTGCGATCGGGGCCGCTGCGGTGCTTCCTGTTCAGCGCCATAGTGTGGTGTGGGCACCCGCCTTGAAATAAAAACATAAGCGGGGTGGGCACCGCCAACAACCACCAAATGTGCGGTGGGCACCCGCAAAAAATAGGCATAAAGCATGGTGGGCTCCCACTACTTGAATGCACGGCAATGCAGGGTGGGCACCCACATCTAAAGCAGCATGGGGGGAATCCCCCATGCCGGGATTCCCTCTAAAAGGGGCTGCAGCTCCGTGCTGCGAAGCCCCAGCACTCCCTTCTCCTGGGCTTATTAAAATATAGCGCTCACGAGGCGCTAGATGCAGCAAAAGTCCTGAGTGGGGAAGGGGGCAAAGCTGGGCCCAGGGAGGCCAGCACATAGGGCCCTCCAGCAGGGAGGCAAGCCCCCATGGCGGGTCCTCTTGGGCCCCTGCAGCAGCAAGCCCCCAAAGGTCCAGGAACAGCACAAAATCATGGGGTCAAAGTCCCTATACTTATACTCATTTTCTCCTTTGTCTGCAGTGCAGGGCTAGGGGGAACCAGATGCAACTGGTTCAGGGGGGAATTGGAGCACTTTGTTTACCGGTTCCTCTTCCCCTTTGTCAGGTGAGGGCTCAGTGATCAGACACACCACAGGGGGCGGAGACACCATTGTACAGGCTAGGCACAGACCTATTCAGGGACAGGGGATTACTCCTCCCACTACTCCCAATGCAGATGTCACATTCAGCCTAGTGCTGACTCACCCTGCCCCTCCTGGAGTCACACACACCTCCCAGCCCCTGTCACTCAAAAGCCAGACATGCAATTCACATTAGGCAGGCAGACACATAGCACACAGAAATGCCAACTTCTAAAAGTGGCATTTCTAAAGTAGTTATAACAAATCTGCGCACACCATTGCGCAGCATTTATTATGACAATTCCAAATATACTAAATTCCCTCCCATATCAGGAATTACCACTGAAACACTTATCAGGGAATCCCCAACGCAGTCCCAAAATGGCTGTTTGTCACTACCAGGACATGTCACGCACTTTAGGTACATGTCCTATGTTTTTACCTACAATGCATCCTGCCCATAGGGATAGCCAGGGCCTACCGTAGGGGTGACTGACATGCAGTAAAAGGAGGGTCACAGACATGGCACACACTTTAGGTGCCACGTCACAGTGGCAGTAACACTGTGCGCACAGGCCCTGCAAAGGCAGAGGCCTGAGATAGGTTTGCAAGGCTACTTTGGAGGGTGACGCAATCAGCGCTGCAAGCCCGCCAGTAGCATTTAATTTACCAGCCCTGGGTATATGAGTATATGAGATACCACTTTACAAGGGACTGACAGGAAAATAAATAAGCCAAACAGGTGTAGACCAATCTTACCAAATGTAACACAGAGAGCGCACGCACTTTACACTAGACAGCAATGCTAAAGTGCCCAGAGGCCTAAAACCACCAACACCATTTCAGAGAAAAAGGCTAGGAGAAAGGCAAAAAGTTTAGAGATGACACTGCAAAAAGGGCCAAGTCCAACAGCGGTTAATGGGCACGCTGAAGAGAACCATTCAGATAGCGTTCGCAAAAAAAATCGAGTTGAATCAGGCAGTGTGTCAGGTTCAGATAGCCTATCGTTCAACGCCTCATTCCACAACTGATAAAGGCCAGCCACCCTCACGTTCGGCAGGGCAATCCGGACCAATCTTCTTCAGTGGTCTGTTGAAAGGCGAATGGAAACTCAGAAGCTTCAAGCTACTGAAACACACAAGCACGAAAAAATGGATTTGTATGCAGACCAACAACAGCAAGCTCGTGAGAGAGTGCCATTCGAAAAGGGGACTAGGTTCTTGTCAGACAAAAACAAAGGAAAAAAACTGACACCCCATTTGGCAAAGACCCTCTACCAGCAGTGGAGAGAAAAGTAAACATGATCACGGCTTCCCAAACTGGGAAAGCTATCACCAGAGATGTGTCCCAATTCAAACCTAGGGGCATATTATCAAGCCAGGCGTTAAAATTATCGCCGCTTTAGCGGCAGAAAACTGCCACTAAAACGGCGATAATGGGCTTGATAATATGCTCTATGGAATTCCAATTGAAGTCCATGTTAGATGTGAAGGACGTCTAACATGGGCTTCAATTGGAATTCCATAGAGCATATTATCAAGCCCATTATCGCCGTTTTAGCGGCAGTTTTCTGCCGCTAAAGCGGCGATAATTTTATCGCCTGGCTTCATAATATGCCCCCAAGTTACTCATTCCTTGGATCCAGCTAACTCTGAGTTGGGAGGCTCATTGCTGTCTTCTATGACTCCTGAAATAGGGTGGCTCACCGAGAGGCAGCATGAAGAAAACTCCAGTCCAGCTCTCACCACCAGGTCTGAATGACATGTATATCTGCTTAGAAGACTAATTGAAGAGATGCAAATATTTGTTGTTAATGTTGCAATTTTCTGTTAAGCTACGGGGAGCTGTAGTGTTGGGGCATTAGGACACTGCAGGACTCATCCTCATGCTCTGAAGAGGCACCGCATGGACATGGCCACCTGCAGGAAGATACGTTAGATACAGTTGGTTGCCACCTGAAATAATAAGGAAAAGTTCGTGAAATCACTTATGTGTCTCATGTCATTATTGTGCTAGCGACTGCGTACACATGACAGCCATCAACAAACCTTCAGTTGGTAGCTTAACCAATGCATTTATTTTTTCAGAAGGGATTGATAAATTTCCAAAACCGAAGTGCAGTTCTGGGGTGCTGCTATGGTATACCAGCATTAAAAAAACAGAGAATATCTTACAGCCGCCAGTTTGGAAGGATTGGATACTGTGGGTCCATGTCACTGATGTACTTTCGATGTCTAACAAAATATTGTAAAGAGTGTTTGCATTAAAAGGACTCTGCAATGAAACATTTCTAAATATAACGGGCACACCAGAAAAAAGATGCATGAAACAAAATATTGGTCCCGCCATCTGGGAACAGGCATTTTGTAAATAAACTTTTAAAAGATATGTTTAACTGAGTAATACAATGATTTATTAAGACTGTAGGACATACTTTAAACAAAGAAATCATATGAATGACACAGCAATTATGAATTGTTTAACAAGCCAAAAAGCAATAAATAAAAATGTTAAACATAGACAACACAGTACCCAAAACGGAGAATATTGTAATAAGAATATCAATCACAAAGCCTAAATTAAGATTAAATGGGCAGTATAGAATTTGTACCCGCAGAATAATGACTTATATGAAGCTATATTATGCCTTTCCACGGAGATGTATAGGCAAAGATTCACACTATCTACATTCCAAATCCATCTGTTTTCACACAGTCAAGGTTATGATTTCTGACTGATTTTTTTTAGCACCTGGATCACCCAGCATTCCATGTCCCTTGGTGTATGCTTATATTCAACAAAATGGTCCACAGGTAGAGCATTTGCAACTTGCTGTCTGATTCTCGATTGCTATTGGAGGATACGTTGTCATATCGCATGTGTATTTTTGTCTATGTATTGAAACCAGAAGCATATTGGATACAACATATCGCATTTTTGGTTCGAAAGTTTGAAAACTGTTTCAGATGGAATGTCTTCCCATTCAGGATATACTGTTTTATGGCTCGCATGGCACTGCATGCCAAAAAGCTGACACATATTGAATGACCTACAACTGTTTGTGGACCAAACCTTTCTGTCATGGAGTCACTTTTTGGCTCGATGGATGCTTTCACTAGTCTGCCCTTCAAGAGTGGTCCATTATTCAGAAGGCACTATTGTTTATAAATTACTTTCTAGACCTTGTTGGATTCCGCACCAAAAGTAGAGACAAACACAATTTTGGATTTGGCAGGCTGAGTTTATTCAAAAGAAGGGATTCAGGGTTGTTATACAAAGCCCTTTTCATGGATCTTTTTATTAGTCTATTTGGTTAGCCACAGACTTTGAGTTTCTCAGAGAGTTTCCTTGCTTCTAGGAAGTAATATTTTTTTAAACAATTACGTCTGAGTCTCAGACACTGCCCTAAGGGTAAGTTATCTTTTTGGCTTTGGGAATTAAGGCTATCATATCTTAATAATGTATTACGAGCAGTTGGTTTGATGAAAAAGGTGGTATACAGACAACTATTTCCTCCAGAAGTGTTAAGTCCAAAAAGGTACTGGTGTATTTATCTGACTGCATGGTAAAGGAAATGTTATCATTACGAGAATTCAACCAGTCCAAAAATGTTGATAAGGACTTAGTATCACCCTGTAAACAAAAAAAAACCATCATCAATATATCGAATCCATTTTTTGATGTTATTCTTAAACAGGTGTTGTATATTGAATATATGATTAAATTCGAAATCAGCTACATACAGATTTGCTATGTCTGCTGCAAAAACTGCTCCCATTGCAACACCTTTTGTCGGTTTATGTTCAAAGAAAAAACGGTTCCTGCAGACAGCTATACTAGCACAGTTAATGGCGAAGGAAGTTGGATCTCTGCATGGTCTTTTTCTTGAAATAAGGATATTTTCCAATATTCTGAATGCCTCCTTTTGTGCAAAGTTAGTAGGCTCCTTTTGTGCATTGTTACTATACAGGCTCTCACTGTCCATTGTGATTAACAAGTCACCAGATTTGTCAAATGGAAATCCTTCAAGTGTATTGATTAATGCAGTGCTGCTTTTAATGTAAAAGGCGCTCCTATAGAAATAATGTTTTAAAAAAAAAAAAAAAAGTCAAGCTATTGTGCTAATGGTTTTAAAATAGCTTTGCAGCAAGAAATGATTTGATGACAAGGTGGTTCTGAAATGGCTTTAGGAATCTTAGATAAGGCATAGATGACTGATGTGACATGATTAGTTTTGTTCATAAAGGCAAATTCTTTATCACTATGCCAGCCATCCTCAAGCGCTTGTTTAGTCAAAGATAGGATATTATTCTGAACATCAATTGATGGATCATTACTTGGTTTCTCCTAATGATGATGTCCTAGCAGTTTCTGTATTTTTTTTTTGGGTAGTATGCCGTTGCTTGCAAGACAATTCCTCCCCCTTGGACTTGGCTTTTTTCCCCGAATATTTTGCTTTTTCTCCCCCATGGTAGAGGAATGTATAGGCCATGTGTGGTGCGAGATGCAGTGATACCTGCTGTGCAATGGCGTGTGCAGATTTGTTTGTGCTGTGGTGAAGAAATGCTACTTTTAAAATGGACGCCATGGCTGTGTGTTGTGCCGCCTGACTGAAGCTGGGTTGCCAGTCTAGTTCTTTGTTTCCCAGCAACCCCAGCTTTTGGAGGGAAGCCTGGCACCCAGGATGCTCTACACCTTCCCCTAGACCAGTTAAGGCCAGTTTCCCCAGACACTTCTAGAAGCTTCTGGCACTGTCTGGTAGGAGGGAGGAGGGGTGTATATATAGGGGGGCTGTGCCACCATGTGCTCAGACGGAGCGTGGACTTGAATGTGAGGGGACATACTGCTAGGAGGTACCACCGCAAGGGCCTGTGTGCTGGCCCCTGTGCCCATCTGTTCCCCCTCTGCTGTCCACAGGGCCAGTGAGAGCCCGCTGCTGGAGTATAGACTGCTGTACCAGGAGGAGTGCCACGTTATTGGGGATGACTGTTCCTAGGAACTGCGGCCCTGTTCTGATGAGTGCCCACTGACCGCTAATCTTGCCCAGTAGTGTCTGATGATCCCCTGCCTAGCGCCACGTGAGCGCTCTGCTTTATCCGCCTGACTGGCCAGGAGGTGAGGAACGTGGGCGCTACACTTAAATGACTGTACTCCCTGCCTGCTCCCTAGCGCCTCGTGGGATCCTGACTGCATTCCCTGCGTAAGGAGAGTCCTATAGTCAAGTTGCCAGGGGTAGGTGAGCGCTATATTTGGTGGGCGCTATACTTTGACTGTTTTCTGCCTGCAACCCTGCACAAGGAGAGCGCTTTAGGGGTACTGCCCAGGAGAAGAGAGGAGCTGGTATCTGCAGAGCTGGGCTGTGAAGGAATCCCAGCGTGTGGGATTCTCCCTGTGTCTGGCCTTTGGTGGCTGCCCACCCCGCCGTTGTGCCGCAACTGTGTTCTTATTAACATCAGCGGGAGCATACCCCCCGTTTTTGGCGCCTTCGTGGGTGCCTACCCCGCATTCCAGCCTATTAAGAAACCCAGCGGGTGCCCACCCCGCACTATGCACCCTTATCGCGGGAGCCTACCCCGCATGTGAGCTGCACAGAAGAGCGGGTGTATGTAAATTGAAGATGGGAGCCCACCCCGCACTTCAGATTCGACCGGGATCACCGCTGCTGGCCCGGGAGACGTGAGGAGAGCCGCGTCGAGATAGCTGCCCCCAGGAAGGAAGAAACACTGCTTGGCCCCAAACTCACCGCCGCCGCCCAGGCGTTGAAGGTGAGGACGACTGCCCGGTCCTGAATCTCGCCGCGGCCCCCGAAGGGAAGGGAGGGCCGCCGCGGTAGCTGTATATGCCACGTTAGGCCTGGGGAGTGCCCGAGGAGCGTTGCTGAGCAACTGGGGCACCGGCCGCGTCATAGGCCACGCCCCCGGTCAGCCGCACTCCCATTGGTTCCTGCTCCCAGATCGTCGCGGAGCCCGGAGGCAGCCCCGGCCTCGGGGAGAGCGGCCCAGAAGAAAGCGGCACCCTGACTGACCCAGACCGGGTCTCCTCAAGTAGTGTGGGGCCTGCATCTGCCAGGCCCAGCGTGGTGTGAGGTCTACATTCCCCCCCGGACACAACGGTGAGTGGGGCTGGCCGGGGAAGCAAGCGGGAGACACCCTGCCGGTGCCGGTGCCTGTGCAACTGAGTGGCCCCGCAGGACGGTGGGCCGCCACGACATTGAAGAGGGAGTGTGGAGGGGGCATCGGGGTACATTGCCGGTGCCCGCCTCCTCTGTTGGTCCGACTTAGGGGACCCCTGTGCTCTCGCTAATCCGGGCGTCACAGCTGCACCACGATGGCGGGCAGCTGCAACGAAGGGGGCCCTGTGCCCTTAGGAGTGCCGGAGTGGGGCTCCACACCCAGAGTGCTGGTGCTACCGATTTGGGGCCATTGTTGATTTGGGAGTCCCAGAAGATGGGCTCCAACGTTCCCCGTACTGTACTGACGGTGCCTTGCACAACTGCCCCGCTGGACAGTGGGCAGTTGCAACGTGGTGACATTTAAAAAGGGCATAGCTTTCCCCTATGGTGGCCCTGATGATTTTGTACGCCCAATGCTCATATGTTCATGCCTAACCCTTAGGTGATGTGCTGAGATACCGCCTCCATGTTCATATGCTGTTTGCCTAAGAGGTATAATCGGTTTATATGCCGCAGGGGATAAGTTGGTTATGATGATGCAGGGATGTTTTCCTTCCAGGCATCATGTGTAGGTCCCATGCTGATAGTGTGCATTTATGCCCAGGGAGGAGCCTCATAATTTATGCCTAATGTGACCTACGCTAGTGGGATGATGCATGCTCTTATGTTGAAGCCTATGCTAATTCCACTTTATGCCCACTCTGACTGAGGCTAATGGAATGAGAAGTACTGTTAGGCTAATGTTTGCCTTACGCCTGGATTCATGGTAATGATAATGGTTTCCCCCTTAGGCGTACATCTTTGGTGTTCTACCTAACTTGTTTTTCATGCGAAGTAGGCCTAATGTTCACATGTTTATGCCCACAGATGTATGCCGATTGATAATGCTTGATGTTTATGGCAATGTTGCTAAGGCTAGGCATAATGGACTTATGAAAATGCTGTGGTGCTGATGATGTTGCAGTTATGCTACTGTGAGTATACCCTGCTGAGTCCCTGATTTTGCCAGAAGGTACTACCCGTATTGCTGGGTTTTTGCATTTATTCCACGTACTCTTGTAATGGTTCTGGCAGCGGCCCGATTGGTCCTGCCCTGTAAATAGTCCCCCACTGTACATGTCTACCTGGTGCTAGTTGGCACAGTGTTACCACTGTGATTACCTCTTGCTGTGTTTTGCATAATACATATGCTGTTTTTTCACCTAAACTGGTGTGGTCTCTTTTTTAGTGTGCCTTGTGTGTCGCCTGTGTTTGCTGCGTGGATGCTTTTCACATTTCCTCCGGAGTTTGGCCCACCCGCTCTGCACCACGCTACCCTGTGTCTAACAGCCTTATTATGAGTTTTGGCGGTTTAGAGCAGGGAGCACGCCACCGATCCACTCCAGGACCACTGAGGCTCAACACCACCTGCCTGCCAAATTAAAAGTAAATTTGTAGTCTGGTGAGTGGGTGACCTGGCAGTCACAGGGCAGTGCTCTTTAAAGGCTCATTGCAATCCTTAAACAGCACTGTCCCTGGACCACCAGTGCACGTTCCTGCACAGGAAAGAATGCACCATGTCGTGCATTCCTTCCTGTGCAGGAAATTTGGGTGCATAACTACAAGGGGGCACAACAGGTGCCCCCTGCATGCACCCCCATGCACAGAGGCCGAACCCGCTTTCTTGCCTCACTGCCACCCTTTTCATGGTGGTGCGACTGCTAAGAAAAGGGTGGCAGTGAGGCAACGCATAATATGCTTTGTGGTGCCGCTGAAGCACCTCCAGCATATTTTGGCCTCAAACCGCTGCCATACTGCTGCAGGATGCTTGATCCATGGCAGTTGCCCCGCTGTGTGGTGGTGGTCGGACTTCCACCATGACTACGGCGGTTGTCATTATTAAGCCCTGAGGCATATTGAATTTGTAAAATGGTCTGCATTGAAAAAGTTGATCAATTTATTTCAGAATTCCATTCTCAAAAGTAATGATATTTTTAGACATATCACTGTTTGATGGATAAAAATTGAAAGGAATATGCAATCCAATAGCATCAGAATATGGGACGGAGTTATGTGCAGCACACAAATGTTTGAGTCTAATAGTTCTAAAAAAACAATAAAGTTCATTTAATTCAGATGTGTGGGCACAAAGGATAAACCAGGGCTCAAGGCTAAAATCTCTTTTTAGTCAAATTAAAAATGGAAATTGTCTGTGTGTCTCTGTTCACCATTACCATTTGTACTACTGATTGCATGTTTGTCTCTGGCCAGGAGTTTACTGATTCCTGTACCATCTTTTCTGGTTTCCTCTCTTCTGTGGGCATTGGGGGTATATATATTCACTGGAAAAAAAAGTTAAAGTAATATTATAGATAAGTGTGATAAAAAGAAATCTGACTTTGTTATAAACAAAACCTTAGAAATTCACTGGAAAAGCAAATGTTAGAGTAACCTTATAGTGTGTGAATATGTCAGTGAGAACAATAATGTTTTAGAATGAAAAAAAACTCAGAAATTTACCAGTTGTTTTTGGCAGAGCTAACTATAACTTGGGCCCCGCCATGCACTTCGTATGACTTCACATATTACATCACTCATGACATGTTCTATGGCATCATTTATGACATTCATTGAAGACATCACTGATTACATCATTCACGCTTCTTTTGCACACACTGCTCTATAAACAGTTATGGCATTAGAGATTTGAATGTAACTGCAAAAGAACTCAAAATATTATGAAGCCTCATTAATCTCACCACAGATACAACTCTCAGGAGCAAGATCCCCAGGGCCCTAACTATTTTAAAGGGTAGGGGGCCACGTGGCTTCCCTCCCCAAGTCTATAAAAGGTCCTGGGGACCCCCCCCCCGGGCCAATAATTAGGTCAAAAGGGAGAGGGGCCACTTGGGCAGCCCTTCCCTGAGACTTTTTCAGCCTCAGGAACCCCATCCCCCAGGGTCCGCATTATTTAAAGGTGGGTGACTGGCTGCCACAAAGGTCACACACCATACACTCTTTTTAGAGTGCTGGGGGATGCCCAGCGCCCCTGTGGCCACATCTGACTCCTTGCATGCTGCAGGAGCCAGCATTGCTCCTGCATGCAGAGAGCAGCGTTTTACACTACTCCTTCCTGGCGGGAGCTATCTCTTGATCTATTTCACTGCCCTCATCAATGCGGGCAGGCAAATAGATAAAAAGCCTTCACCCAGCTCTCTGGAGCATTTTTTAAAGCTCCCACCCGCTGTGAGCAGACTTTCTGTTTGCTCCCATTTGGTGGGAGAATTGAAAATGCACGCACCAGAAGGGAGCTAACACAACTGTCCTGGGAGTGGGCTCCCCAGGACACAGCAGGTGAGCCAGCCTCAGTGGATGTGGTCCCTAAGACCAAAGAAAGCTCAGGGAGTGGGGCCTTGTGTGAGGGGGGCCTTGTGTCCCCTCACCCTTTTAAAAAGTTTAGCAGCCCTGGAGGATGCGGTCCCCGGGGTCTTTAGAGGCTTGGGGAGGGGTGCCACATGGCCCCCCTCCCTATTCTATTAGCTTGGTCCCCTGGCGGTCATTTCCCCAAGGCCATAATCAGCCTTGGGAGGGGGGGCTGTGTGCTCCTTCCCATTAAAAAAGAATACTCCAGGACAGAGTTGTTGGGGTCCACAGAGCCTAAAACGGCCTTGGGAGGGGGCCATGCTCCCTCCCCTTATGTGATGCAGCAATGTGGGCACCCTATGGCCTACAATGGCTTGAGGAGGGGGGCAGCCCAAGGGTGGGCTCCTCAGGTATATATTTGAAGAGTGTAGTCCCGGGCGCCATTTTGTTTTTTCGATCCCATGGGAGTCCCTCGGGATCGTGGCAAATATTGCTTTTTTCTAGTTTGGCCTCAGGGGGTCCTCCTGGGTATTCCTACTCTGCCCCCTTATATTACTTTTTTTTTTTAAACTTCAGGACAGGAGACAAAATCCCCAAATCCTGCAATTGCTGTCAGAAACATTTTTCTGAAGTTGCTGGCAGCCAATCAGAGCGATCGCTACTGCACAAGTATGATTCTGCAAGAGCTAATTGTTCCATGGAAAAAAAGTTTAGTGTTTGCTAACCCATCCCCCTGCCAAAGCCCGGTTACCCTGGTCATCCTCTTTGCATTGCAGACTCTTACATTTCAAACACCACCCTCATTGCATAATTGAGAAATTGTGCATGCGCAATACTTTAGGGAACATTGTTCTTGCACAGTTGTTCATTTCTCTTAATGCTCTCCAGATACCTCCTGCAGATCTTTAGGAATCTATGGTGGAGGACCCCAAAGGAGGGTTTCTCCTTTGTCTACATCATATGCAGTGCCTGTGCAACAGTTTTCCTGGCTGTACTGGCAGTTTTCCTGATGAGACAGTGCTGCTGGTGCTTTTTTCATTTCAGCCAGCCCTTGCAGCTGGGTCAGTATGACTAAGGCAGCCCTTAGTTGATGGGGCTGCGGTGCTTCCTATCTGGATAACGCTTTGTTGCTGGGGCCACGCGAGGAACTCTTGCAAGGCATCCCAAATCTCAGTGGCCATCTGGAATACAGGAAGTATTTAGACCCCACCTAGGAAGTGCTCAATGCTTCTCTGATCTGAGTGGCATTTTCTCATAGACCTTGAGCTGATTGGGAGTCGGAAGGTGGGCACAGACCTTGAAGACAAGCAGTGTGCTCTCTGGACTCACCCTCACAGTTAAGTATTGTCTCTTCGCCACATTATGTTTTTGGACCTAGGAACTTTGGCACAGTGAATACAGCCATTAGGCACTTTGTTTAATATTGAGCGACAATCGCTATGACCTTTTTGGTGAACAGTACTTTATTTGTTTCACTGAAGGCAAACAAAATAGCCCTAGAAGGAACCAATCTGACTATATGTACCGGACTACGTCTTGCATCCTGGTTCTCTTATCCGTGTGGAATTTTCTCATGGGCCTGGAGCAGACTTGGAGTCGGGAAATGAGTACAGTCCTTAGACACAGGCGGAGCGTACCCTGGACTTCCCCTCACAGATTAGTGATGGTTCTTCACCACGCTATGTTTTTGGACCTAGGAACATTGGCACAGTAAGTACAGCCATTAGTCACTTTGCACAATGCTGAGAGGCAGATGCAAGGACTGCTTTGGTGCACAGTACTTTATGTGTTACGCTGAAGGCTGCTGAAATAGCCCTATAAGGAACCAATGTGACTACATGTGCAGGACCGCTTCTTGCAACCCTGCCGGGGCATGTTAAGAACTTATGATTCTGCATGAAGAGAGTGAGTTTGTTGTGAGTGTGCACAAAATGTTATCAGTTATGCCATATTCCATAGAGGTTTTCCATAGAAGCCACAATGTTGCATATGCCCTCCTTATTACATTTTAACAGATATCCTCTCAATTTACAGGCAGGACCGTAGTTGGGTGAGGAATCATCATTGTCACTACCACATAAGAGTAGTATCTCCACAAGTGCAGAAGAATCATGAACAGTGAGTCACTCCTGGCACTGGGGCAAGGTCAGCTAAATGTGCTGTGACTGTTCTCAACTGCATGAACACACAACAATGCATCAGATTGCGATTTCAGATTTGTTTATTAATTTGTTGTTTGTTCCCAAACCCCCTTCCCTTGGAAGCATCAGTCAGCACCCGGTTGATGCTCTCTGCTGGTTGTCGGATGCTTTCAGGGGATTGTGGGCCATGCTTCTTCTGTGACATGGAGAGAGGAAGACATTCCACGTAGGCACATGGAGTACAATCTGTATACAACTATTCAGGGAAAATCAAGTTCCTCAAGATACTCAAGCCCTGTTACATAAATAATGTCGTACTACATAACAGACACTCTTTACCTGATTCAAACCACTGACAGCCACTGGACCTACCTTGTGAAATTAAATGGATATGAGTAGAAAGGTGGGTGCTGTTAACAGCGTTTACTCTGTACAACACTGTTTGCAAACAGTGAAACTTGCCTCAGAAATAGACCACAGAGTATTGAAAAGTATCTACTAAGCACAGTGTACACTCTATGCAAAACTTGTTCAAAGAGTGAGTATCACTTAAAATAACCAAGATCTGAAGGAGTAAATGATCTGCTACCCATAGATGTCATACCATAGTGTACAGACTGGCAATATTCTGATGAAAAACACTCACATGTACATAGGTTAGTACTATGTTAAGTAGAAATAGTCATGCTGATTCTGTCTAGTAACTCAAGGCTGTTTACAATACATAGTATGTAGTGCATAGAATATTTGTTATGTTGGAAAAAGACTCTGCAGTACAGGAAAATCTGTGGAACATGCTGTCACCTGCACCCATTGTTACTCTTCAATACAAAGATTTATAACACCTATGATGAGTTAGAAGCACATTTGTTTTGTAAACATTTACAATCATAAGCTAGATGCAGGATAACAAAATTAGGTAGAAAAACAATATAGTAGTTGCCCATCACTATGTAAACTATTAAACAAAATAGCACAGTCATTGGCCACGTGGCCCCATCCTCAAGCCTTGATAGGCCCTGGAGACCCCATTCTCCAGGACCATTTCTAAAAATCCCAGAGGCATTATCTGCTCTTTGTACCCCATCCCCTGGGAGCCCTTATTTAAATGAAGGGGGAGTGCAGCCCTGCTCCCCAAGCCTCTTTAGACCCCGGTGACCCCATCCCACAGTGCTGTGAATATTTGGAGGGGCCACACTTTTTAAGGAGAGGGACTTCCTCTTAAAGTAATTGGGAGGGGCATGGGTGCCCCCCCGATAATGTTAGGCCCTGGGGACCCCGTCCCCCAGGACCACTCTTTTAAACAAAGGTGGGGACCCCATCTCCCAGGGCCCAATGTAATTTGTCGGGAAAAGGGCACACAACCTCCTCCAAGGACAATTTTGGCCATGGGAACCCCATCCCCCAGGGCCCAGCGACATCTTTAGGGGAGAGGGGCATGCAGTATCCCCCTCAGTTTCCACCAGGTACTCCACCCTGGGCCTAATTTGGCCTCAGGTACCCCATTCCCCATGACCTGGCACATTTAAAGGTGGGTGTCCTGGTGCTCACCCAGGGCACCCACCATACCACTGGGGATCTCCAAGACCAGCATGGCCCCAGCTGGCTCCCCGCATACTGTCAGAGCCAACATTGCTCCCTCAGGGAGCAGCTACTAATGCTTCTCCCTCCAGGTGGGAGCAATCTTTTGCTCTGTTACCCTGCCCGCTTCTTTGCGGGCAGGGATACAGACCTAGGGTCGGCCATAGGAAAGGCCCCAAAATGAAAAATGGACAGATCAAATTTCTCCAATCAAAACCTACGCTTTTTTAAATCTGGGTAGTTGTAGATTTTTGGGCTGTCACTCAGGGAATAATACAAAATCCAGACATTTCTGAAAGCTAGATAGATTCCACGGTGATGTGCCTTGCATAGATCCCAAAGGGCCTCATGTAGGAAGCCTAATACCGGTCGGTAACGGCCGATTTTCGGTAATTATACCGTTACCGACCAGTATTTTGGCTTTTGAGATGTAGGGGGAGAATTTCATGATTCGGTATTTACCGAATCGGTAAAATTACCGAATCGGTAATATTACCGATTCGGTAAATACCGAATCATGAAATGAGATGTAGGGGGAGTGTGTGGTGGGTGTGGGGATTCGTTATTTACCACCAACTAAAGGTTGGTGGTAAATGACGAATAGGTGACAAAAAGCATTTTTGTGCACGTTTAAGTGTGCAATGTGGCAGACATACATGCCCTTAGGGCATGTATGTGCGCCACATGTGCACACATGGCCGAATCAGGGGTGCAACAGGGTGTCAATGTGACACCCTGCCACCCTTGCATGTGCTCCCTTATTACCGAATCGGTATTTACCGATTCGGTAATGAGGCATACCTTCCCATCAATGGGAAGGTATGCCTCATTACCGAATCGGTAAATACCGATTCGGTAATTACCGAATTTTTCCGATTCGGTAATATTTACCGACTCATTACCTACATTGCATTTACCACTTCATAAATACCGAATCGGTATGATTCGGTATTTATGAAGTGGTAAATGCCAGCCCACCTACATAAGGCCCAAAATGTTTCTCACAATTATGTAACAGAAACCTCTAGAATCCTCAAAGGTCTTCCATTGTCCCCGGTTTTATCCATTCCTGTTGCGAGCAGTAGGCCCAGCCACGCAAATGGGGTAGTGCTTATATCGCTACAAGTGGTGAAACACCTTGTAGTAGAAATTTTGTCAATCACTGCAGATTCCAGAATCTCCAATGGTCTTCCATTGTCCACGGTTTTATCCATTCCTGTTGCAAGCAAAAGGCCCAGCCACACAAATGGGGTAGTGCTGTTATCACAACAAGTGGTGGAACACTATGTAGTAGAAATGTAGTTAATCCCTGCAGATTCCAGAAGTTTTCATCACAGAAAGTGCGATTTTACGCATATCTTGAAATTTGCAGTTCATTGTTGGTAAGAATATGTCATGGGATCCACACAAGGCACACTATCCTGGACTTCCCAAGGTGTCTAATTTCCAACAATGTCTAGGTTTGGTAGGTTTCTTTAGGTGGTGGACAAGCCTGGTGCCAAATACCATATCAACCCCTATTTCTGAGGAGGAAAATTGAAAATATTATGGTGCTGGGGAGAAAATACCCATGGTCCAATACACTGCTCCCCCTACAAAAGTCCATGGTGCCTAGTGGAAGCAACAGGAATTCACATTCTACTGTGATCACCTGGTGTTTTGCAGGGTAAGTGAGGTATTGCCAGAAAGCTGATTTTCTCACCTTTCCAATGATTCCTAATTTTAGGCACAGTTCCCTGGGAGTACCGAAAACAGGGGTGCTTTCAGGCCCCTACATGTCCCCAGAAAAATCAGGATGCAGTTTACTTAGTGTCTGTTGCGCAAATGTTATGATTCTATCACTGACAGTCTCGCCCCCTTGCGCAGAGAGACAGAAGGAGCTGAAGAGTTTCCCACTTTGACCCAGGCAGTGTGACAACTGGGGGGCACAAGAGCAGCACAAAACAACTGCTGCTCCAGTACAAGGTGCCTGTATGTGACCTCCATGACCACAGCACCAAGTTGTGAGTGCTATTGAGGTGGATATTACACCTGATGCTGTGCAAATGCTGTCAACTAGTTGTATGAAAATAAACACTAGATGCTACAACAAAAGCACACACAAAAACACATGTGCACCTTGCATGCGTTAAGTGTATTTCAATGATACTGAGTGAAGACGAGAATACAAGCACCGCAAAAGAGTGCTTTAAGCTGTAGAAATAGAAAGAGTTCATATATTGTGCATTTAACATGTCTAATAATCATCTTTATTGATCGCTTAACAATGTAGAAATACAAATTCATAAAACATTCCCTAATCATATGCGAACTAATGTTAACTAAACTTGATGAGTCATGTACATATGCTTGCAGGAGTTTTGATTTAAATATGCAGTGTGCATAACAAATGTAAAAGCCATCTGTATATGCTTACATTGTAATGCACTATAGATATCAAAAAGCTGGTGTAAATGTGTCATAATACAACTTACATGACAAAACTTTCTATGTAGCTGCTTTACACTTATAGGAACTGGCTTTAATGTTTTATAGAATTATTTTACACATAGGTTTTTTGTGAAACGTCTTAATAGGCAATACTTAGGATTGAACACTTCTTCGCAAGCACTGATGATGACTTATAATACTCACTTATTCAGACATGAATACTTCATTGAATTTATTATGCTTGGATGTAACTGCACATTCGTTTATTAATAAGAATTGCCTTACTTTATATGCATTAATGATTTTCCTTTCAGGTGTGCATTTTACTTCATGGACTGATGTGAAAGAACTCTGTCTGCCTGAAAATTTATCTTTCTTCGTTTTTTCACATGACATTCCTAATGCTTAAAGGATACTTTTCTGATACTTCAACAGGGTTTTTTGTGTGAGAACCTGAACTCCTGACACCAGTACACACAGTGCAAAATATCCAATTGTTCTTTGTGGACTGACTTGTGTGCCCAGAATAGATGATTGATTCCCATGGATGGTAATGAAAATTTCTTTAAAGTATCTTCTTTTGGACCTTGTGAGTGGATGATAATCACATGAGTGAAAACCATTGTGGGGTGATGGCTTATGTCACCTCCAGATGCAACAAGTAAGATATTATTGAAAGGACCCTTGGCAGGGGGGCATTCCTTTTTGGCAGATGCAACTTTTCCGACACTTGCAGATGCTGGCTCTCAGAGATATGCTCTCGAACTCTTGGACTGAGACATCCTTTCCTTGGCAATCCTGATTTTCCTGATGATTTGGCTGCTTCTGGTGATTAACCTCTCCCTGGCAACATTTGGAACTCATGTCAGTGAGGCTTGCTGTCATTATTGACTTAATAAGTCTGTTGCTACTTTCACAATCCTAAACTTTGTCCAAACTATATGTCTATGCTAAAGAACTGTTCTGAACCATCCTCCTGACTTTATTGGTAGTAGAAATTTCACTTTGCTTAGTGGCTTTATGGACTCTGTGGCTAAATACTAAATGTCAAACTGTCTTGTAAGATTTGCCTTTGCTAAATGTGTGGTTTTAAACAACAATAGTAATTGCTTGTCGAGACTCATGACTGATTGCGTGCATCTGATTATTGCTTAGAATTCTAAATTTTTTAATGCAATAACTAAATTCATCCCACATTGTCTGAGTCTTCTTTTAAATGTAATCTGAAATGTTCTTTCCACAGAGACCGTGCATACTAAAAGTCATATTCCAATGCATAATGGGGATAGCCATAGATTATTCTCAGACCACCAGATACTATTGTTATTGTTCTGCACCGCTATAGCAGAATTATTGGTTTGTATGGTTTTGGGCCGACTGAACTTCTTTAGGAGGTTCGGAATTCCTGTAGTCATCCTATATTTCTATAGCTTGATCCTGAGAGTAAAATATTTTAATCTGATTTCCAGTTTGTGAGTTGATTACCAATTACTTGTTCCTCATTGGGTCCAACAGGAGACACCCTTGTTCCTCACCTTTTAATGCGAGGAGCATGATCCATTGAAGGACCAATGCCTCATGGGTGTCAATAGAGATAATCAGCACATTGTACAAAAATGGTATGGTATAGGCCCAGTGAATTAAAGTTAATGAGCTTCCGCTGCAACAAAACTTTGTTAGCACGTCGTATGGTTTTGTCCATTGACGTGAGGAATTTAGGGTGCACAAAATAAATATTTTCCTTGTCCAGTCCAATTACCAAATTCCCATTGTTCAGCAGAAGGATTGATGGAGTACCAAAGGAGTGGAGACATCTTTTTGCAAAAAGGATTATGAGTATTAATAGAGACGCTCATTTTGATTGCTTTTGCTTAGATTGCGGATTTTGCAATAGGTATGTGATGTTATGTAAAGTTGAAAAGTCTGTGTGATTGTATCACTTGATGCAAAGAAGTTGAAGTGGTTATCGGGTCCATCCTTGGCCTAAGATCCCGGGATAGAAAAGGTATACCTACGTGGTGGTCTCCGTGTAGACAACACCGAGTACAGTTGTCTGCTTTGTTGTGGTGTTGATTGTGAAACGTCGGCGACAACATTGTATGGATAAGGATTCTTTTCTTGGTGTAATCGTGAGAAGCATGTGGTAAAGTTCATCACATTGCACAGGGAATAACTGCATCGGCCTAGGTGAGATTCCGCTGGTCGAGGTCTCACTTGAAGCGAATGTTAATGATAGGTATAGAAATAAGATTGCCTCATATTACCTTTGAGAGATAGAGAGAGTTTCTTAAATTTCTTTTAGTGGAGAAGACAGTGATAGTTATTGAAATGTGCTTGCATTGTGCTGTGAAATTGCTTAGAAAAACGCTTTAAAGAAATCGAAAAGGAGATTGGGCTGCTGCAAGGAGTAAGGTTGACGTCACAGTATGCCGCACGGGGATTGGTCCATTGCTGTAAATCCACGCTGGGATTGGTTAAACACATCTCAAGAGTCTCGCTGGTATTAGTTGTGAGTGTCAAAAAAGAGAATTGTGGGTAGAGAAATGATTTCCTGGTTTTACGGAAGTTCAATTATGAAAACAAATTTACCAAAACTAATGAAGGAAGATGTGAGTATACCTGTTAGAGTAGAAGATTTACCACATCGGGATACCCATGACACACTGTCATAATGGACAAAGGGTTTCACTCATGTCATTGGATCTCACATTGGCATAAATATACAGAAGATGGCAGGGATTTACAGATCCCTGGTTATGGAACAAATAATGTAAGGATTATTGAAACTTTGAGGAGGAAATTATGCGAATTAAGGCCACCTTCAAGTCCTGCCCAATTTGCTGCACTTAAAGTGTGGACATACAAAGCACAGCAAAATGAGTAAGAACATTACTGAGGGAAATATAAAAGAGCTAAATTTGCTGGTACTAGGTGGGATGCACAACAGAAAGTGTGGAGAGCAGACGTTACTGCAGGAACTGGAATGTATCAACTTATAACAGAAGAAGTCAGAAGGAAAGGCAAAGTAAAGAAAAACCATTTAGAATCAGAAAACACTGATATTGTAGCAAATTCTGAAGATAGCTACCTAGATGACAAATGATTTACTGTTAAATTGCCCTCCACCATACAATAAATCACAACCTGAGGTGCCAAAAATTGTAGAGCCAGATGAAATTCCAAATGCACCTACTGTTCCTGTGATTTCAAATGAACAAACACGTATTTCCCATATTGTAGGAGAGATTGGAGACTGACAGCTCTTTCGAATCCGAGTGTATTAAACACTCCAGAGGCTCTGGCAGTTCCTGTTACTATCGGTCCTGTTGTACCATTTATAAACCTGGATTACAATATAATACTACTCATACCTCGGTCGTTACTACTGGAATGAACAATTCATCTAATGCCCCTATGGATTTGACTGGATGGTAAGTCTTTCCAACCCCTATGGTCCCGACTTGAGTAAACGTTGTGAATCTGAGGAATACTGATGCTAATTTGAATCACACGCACTTCAATCCAGCTTGTAGAATAGTTCAAAGTTCATCACCATTTTAAATACCAAAAATGAGTAAACCTCCCATGTGAATTATTCTGCTTCAGATGTGACAGTACAATCAAAAAGCACAAATCCTGATGTGATATTAATGCATACATTGTCAGGAGTAGGAGGAAATTATTGTGGACAAAAGTTGAATTCAAATGTGCTGAATGAGAAGCTCGTTCTTACTCTTCATGAAATTGATGATTGCCTAAAAGATTTAAACAATGCAGTTACTAATCAAAATCCAGTGGATATGAAAACCCCAAGAAAGGAAAAGGAAATAGATGTGGCCAAATTAAAACTGGAATCGGAAGAAATGATCAATGGGACACTTAGATTGAGTACCTATCAAGATGAATAATTATTCCTTGCTAAAGACATTATGAGATGAGCTAGACAGACTCATGGAAATGTAACTGAATTAGCACAAAAATATGAGATTGATTTAGGAAAATTAAAGGTGTTGCAGAGAACCTACCGATTGGATTTTAGCAATAAAGTCCTTGATGATATGAGGTCATCAGGATTGAAGCTGCACATTAAGGAGATAATGGCATTACTCAAGAAATTTCGACAACACGGAGCACTAACAGGAAGTTGTTTTTTCATACCCGAATATACCTTGATGAAGGCTTCCTAGCCGAAATGCATTGGGCTCATTTGAATGCATATTATCATCTCAGTATATTCTGGATAATGATGCTTCATGTATAATTAAACACACCACGGAATTGTGATGTAACAATTTCATTAAAAAGGAAACATCTTACAGATACAAAGTGGTTCTCTACAACTTCAATTATTAACTATTGAAACCTCTATTGAAGGACTTCGCCACCAGAGCCCGGGGGACATATCCCACTTGTATGGAAATGCACCTATTCTATTACTCAAGAAATGCAATGAATTTGACAAGTGGGAAGGTAGGTGGTCAAAGAAAAAGGAAACAAAGAAAGTAAGAGCACACGCACCTTCAGTTGTGATTGATGATGGAGATGAAGTATTAATGTTTCCTATGAGAGCGGTACCACGTGCCTTGGTCTAGAACCGATATTTTGTCTTTCACAAATGAATTTAAAAATTGGGAGATAATCAAGTATAATGGTACAAACAAATTGAGCCGTTTGTGGAAATTCTAAAGTTCTGTAGCTAGAATTGAATACCCTGTTTAATATTGTGGTTCCTGGAGACTTGTGGACAGAATATAAAGTGGTGGTAAATTGGCCTGAAATAGAACAAGAGGGATTCTATAACAGGTGCAACATCTCCAGTTGCATTGTAGAAACTTCAGCAAGTCATTACTTTCCTGAAAACCAAGATTTCGCCTAAAGAAATTGATTGGCTAAAAATTGACAGGATGACAAAATAACTCAAAGAAACTGTTCCTGCCTATTATGAGAGACTGATTCAGGTTATCCAACAGTATAGTGGAATGAAAAAGGATATGGGACATTTTGTTTACAGATTTGTGAATGGTTTGAGACCTGAAATTTCTTCAATGATTCATCAGCGTTTTCTATGCTGGTAGAACAGATTGATTGACAATCTTTTGCATTACACAAAGTACTGCAGAGTTGAATTAGAGGTGAAACATAAGAAATTGAAGGAAAAATTGATGAAAGCAGTACAAAGAGGTCAGAATCCTGTGGGTTTTGACAATGCAGTCCCAGCCCAGGGGGAGTTTCAGCCAGCTCCTGTAATGCACGGTGTTATTGGTTTTCAACAACAGACATTCCAAACACAAGGTAGAGTTCGTGGTATTCCAGGTGATAATTGAACAGGTGTTAATGTATCCACTTTAAAGAAAGCAAATCCTTCTCACATGTGTGGCGAACTGGGACATTGGAAACGCAAGTGCAGATTTGATGTAAATGATAGTGGAAATCAAGTACAGAATGGAGTCCAGTGAATCTCCTTGGACGAGATCTATTATCCAAACTAAATTGTTCCATTTATTGTACTCCCAATGGTATCACATTTCACACAAATGATGAGGATGTTGTCTTTAAGCTTGCAAGACAAAGATCAAATGTAGGGATGTATCCTCTCACGACTAAAGAAGACTTGCTCATCAAACTGAGAGACAATGTGTTACTTATAGTCTAGGACTTTACAGGTAAAGATATCAGCCTAGTCACAGGTGTTGAACCAATCCGTATTACAATTAAACCAAATGCTGATTTTCCGAGAGTCCCATAATACAATTTGACCCCAGATACTGTTGCCGGAATTTCTCCATTGATTGACTCAATGATTGAGCAAGGAATCTTGAAGGAGATAATTGGAAGTCCATGTAACTCTCCCATCGTGGGCTTACAAAAGCCGAATGGCATGTATCGTAATGTGCAGGAATTGAGAAGGGGGAATTTCATGTTGTTCCATGGTACCAAATTCAACTGTGATCTTATTCCTGATTCCATGTGAAGCAGAATGGTTTTCTGTCACTGATCTTTACCAGGCCTTCTTCTCTATCCCCTTTGCTAATATCTCTTTACTTTCCATTTCAGAGTTTAGTTTTGACATGGTGCCGAATCCCACAAGGGTATACTGAAAGCCCCTCGATTTTTAATCAGATACTCAAAAAGAATCTTGTGTCTCTGGCAGTGCCTTATCATTCAGTCTTAGTGCAGTACATTGAGGACCTATTGTTCGCGTTGAATGCATGACAAGCATGTGGAAATTAAAGTATTGCACTACTTTATCATTTGTCCAGAAACAGACATAAAGTGTCTCTGACAAAGTTACAGTTATGCCTACCTGAAGTTGTCTACATTGAGAAAGGAGTAAGGAAAGTGTCACAAGAAAGAGTCTTCACGATTCTAAACATGAGTCCACCAGCCATACTAAGGAAAGTTTGCATGTTCTTAGGAATGGTGGGCTATTGTTGACAATGGATTCCAAGCTTTTCTTTGACAGCTAAGCCCCACCAGAGTTTGACACACAAAGATGTGTTTGATCTTGTGCCTTGGGATGACAATTGTATGAGCACCTTCCCAGAGTTGAAAGAATGCCTCTGTCATGCCCAAGCTCTGGGAATGCCTGATTACAACAAATGATTAGTATTATTTTGCAGTTAAAGAGAAGGCTGTGCTCCTTCAGTGAAGATTCAAATGCATGGAAGTGCCTGCAGACCAGTGGCCTATTTTTGGCTACACTGCATCCTGTTGGCCCAGCCTTACCTGGATGTTTGAAAGAAATTGCTTCAACTTGTGTGATTCTTGAGCAGTATGAAAGTAGAATTATGGGTGATCCCCTCACTGTATTTGTGCCCCAATCTGTTGTAGTGACGTTGACTCATACCTGAACACAGTACCTGACAAATAGTCAACTCGTAAAGTCTGAACAAATTCTTTGGGGTGCAGAAAACGTTACCCTTAGGAGGTTTGCAATCCTCAACCCATTGACTTTGTTACCTCTTCTTGGAAATTAAACTGAGAGTGAAGAAGTTAAGCATGATTGTCTTGATGTAACTGCGCTATGCTCTACCTTAACCTGAATCAGATCATGTGTTGTTTGTTAATCGCTCATGTTTGCGAGATTAGGAAGGAAATTTGAGAGCTGCCTATGCTGTTTGTTCAGTTGCAGTGGTGGTTGCATCATGGTTGCAAAGAGCATATATTTTGCACAACCTCAGGGGCTGATTGCATTGACGAGGGCTTGTAGCATTTTAAAACAACTCAGAGTGACAATCTTTACTGATAGTACAGTTTTGGTGGCATTCATGACTTTGGGCAATTGTGGTCACAGAGTGGGTTGATGACATCCTCTGGATCGCCTATTCTCAATGAATAGACCGTGATGAACCTATTGCGGTCCCTACAATAGCCTGCCCAACTTGAAGTAGTCAAGTGCATTGTCCACAGACAAGGTACTGATTATGTGACTGTTGGAAACAAATATGCTGATGAGATCGCCAAGTAATAATCCTTAAATGCACATATTCTTAATGGCGATCTATTGAACAAAACTTCAGATGTTACAAATTGCAACTTGTTGTTAACCGCTGTTGATACTCGGGAGGAGGTAAAGGAGTAACAGGAATAAGTTACTGAAGCTGAACACCAGGGTTGGATCAGAGCAGGATATTCTAAAAGGCAGGATGATGTATTGATCTATACTGATGGCAAACTTTTATTACCTGACAGTTTGTTACCACCTATGGCTAGACATTATCGTGGTCCTGCGCATGTCTGAAGAGATACAATGGTCCGTCTCTTCAGACAGATGTGGTTTAATCCCTGATTTAGATTGAAGGCTGAGAATCTGTGCCATAGGTATGTAGTATGTCAACAACAAAATACTGGAAAGAATACACCTGTTATTATGAGTCAGTTAGGGAAATCGGCAGGTCCCTTTAACCTGATGCAAATGGACTTTATTAAAATGCCCCTTTGCAATGGATTGAGATACGTTTTGGTGATTGTCTGTATTTTCTTTTCTTTGTCTTTAATGTTGCGTGCAGCTTTACAAGTTGAGCAGAAGCTACACTGCAGTTACCGTCCAGTGATTCTTTCCCCACAGAGCAGATAAATGGCGCATTGAAATCCAGACTAGTGAATGTGTGTGCTTTGACATTGTTGAAGTTGCCTGATACCTTGCCTTTGGTATTGATGAGATTGAAAAGCACACCAGGCAGGAGAACAGGATTGTTACCCCATGAAATCTTTATGAGAAGAGTGATGAGGCAGCCAACAGTGCCTACTAAATCTCTTGTGAAGGTTTGGCTGATATAATGCAGTCTTTGTCTCACCAGGTCAGAGAGGCTGCTACTGCTACTCAAAAGGAGCAGTGCCATGACCTTAGTCCCAGTGACTGGTTAATGGTGAAGAAGCACATGTGGAAGTTGTGCTTGGAACCTCGTTGGCATGGGCCATACCAGGTGATCCTAGTTACCCATACTGGTGTGAAGTGCGGAAGTCTCCTGAACTGGGTACATGCAGCTCATACTCGCAGAGTTCCTTGTCTCCTTGATGATATAACAGCATCTGTTCCTGACATGCTGGTGGTTACAGTGAGGGATCAGGTTAGTCAAGCTGTTGTGGAACAGCAAGCAGTTGGGACAGTACCTGTTTGGCCTGAAGGAGGTCAAAGAGAGTCAACTATTGTAGGTATGGAAGGGTCACCACAATTAGATTTGACTGCTGGAGAAATAGACCTTAACGAAGGGCCTAGCACAATAAGAAAGTGAGTAGTACCCAGAGAATGTCGCTCAAGAAAACAAGTGATACAGAGACATCTAACAGAAGTGTAAGTGCCGCCCTCCAACATTTCCTGAACGTTCTGAACAGTCTGACCTGAGTCACAGTGATGATGAATGCCTGGCTGTAAAGAGATCAAAGAGAGCAAGAGTACCAAGTCAAAAGTAATCACCTCATGAATGGATTTACCTGGCAGCCAATGACTGGGTGAGAGCGTTCTATTAATTTTGCTATAATAATTCAAGTCCACCTGAACCTCCTTGAATCAAACATTGTTGTGGAGCTGAGGTTTTAACTTGGTGTGCTTTTGAATGGACTAATTCAATGTATCCTGAATATTTTCATCAACGAAGCTGATCTGCAAATTTATAATGCCTGAAATTGAACATTTGAACTGTGCCTTTGTATTTGTGCCAAACATTTGCTGAACATTACTCAAACCAAGTCCTTATAATTCTTTCAAGCTAAATGGTCTGAATCTCGAGGAGTATGGAGCCTGCCGCTGTAATATCTCATAGACCTAAGCACAATTATGCAGGAGTATTTACTGGTATTACGTTAATGCTGATTGTTTTGCATATAATTCTGAATTTGCCTCATTATATGCCTGTTGAAGATTGTAGCTTCCAAATCCTTTCAAATCGTCTTCATCCACTACTACAAATGCTATTGCTCTAGATGAGAAATCTTTGTATTTAGATTCTTTTAAGGAGGATTGTTCTCTATGTATATACTAGATTCTGATATGAGTATTTAAATTCCATGGAAACTAGTAATTGCAACGTTTTTATGCAATAACCAGCATTAGTATCTGATGGAATAGCATATCACAGTATTCCGTTAACATATGATGTTTCATCTAGCTTATTAACTAGTCTGATTTATAATACTGATCCTTTCCAAATATTATTATTCTAACTATTATCTGGCCTTTTCTGAAATTCCTATGTTGAAATGCTTAAATTCACAACCCTGAAGCTTCCTTAGCTGAGACAATGGGCTATTTATTTAAACCAACTCAGTCACTGAACATGGCTTATGACATAGACATAACATAGCTTTCATTGTAGAAGAAGCAGAAAAGAAATGTATAAAATCAGTAGAAGATAGACATAGAAATGCAAGCATTAAAGATACTGCTTCAGCGAAACTAAACCCTTGGATGTTTCAAGAAGAGCATAGTGTAGTGGGAAGTTTAGTTGCTAAAGCATTAGACTGGTAACATCAAGGAAAGCTTTGCATATATAGACCGAAATCTGTTACTAACACAAAGTTTGTAGGTATTAGTTAATGTGAGCATTTGTTTGAAATTTATGAAAACTGGGGATGATATTTAGAAGGAGTAGATCCTGTGCTTCCTGGTGTGTATTATATTTGTGGAGAAAATGCTTTTTATAGGTTGCCTAGAAGATGGCATGGAACGTGAGGTATGAGAGTTGTGTTTCCAAAAATATAACTTGTGAGAGAGATTGAGAAAGTGAAGAAGGAGCAGCATGGGAGATGAAAAGCACTGCAAGTGTAAGTGAAAGAGTGGGAGATATTTTTGGTGCCTCTATACCTTCAGTAGGAATAGTGCTAAACTCTCAAAATATCAGAAAGCATTCTACTGAAGTGGATAGATTCGATAAGATCCATGGTGATACAAAACTGCCTTGCCATAGACTTCCTTCTGATTAATGTCAGTTGTTAAAGGTCCAACAATGTTGCACCTACATACCGGATAAAAGCACTGACCTGAGAAGTTATATCAAAAGCATTACTGACTTAAACAAAGACCTGAAAGGATTAAAGACTAATTTTGCCTGGGAAAAGATTGGGAAAGAATTGTCAACTGTTAGTAACTGGTTGGGTAGCTTAGGAAGCGGGTAAGTGATTAAAATTTTGAGACCCGTAGCAGCAATCTCTTTTTGCATTTTGTTGGTATTGGTGACTATTAAATTTTGTAGGCAAAAGAGGTATAGTCAAGGAGAAAAACATCAAGATCTGAGGATGAACTTGAAGACAAACAAAGCAAATATTAGGATAAAATTAAAGCTCTGGAAGAGTCCAGACGTAAAAGATTCAAAACAATGAAACTGTGATCTGTGACATATGAAGTAGCATTTTTTGATGGCTTGATTTGCCATCAGCTGGAGGGTTGATGCAGCGCTAATGCTGTCAACTATTTTTTTGACAATAAACACTGGATGTGACAACAAAATCACACATGAAAACCAATGTGCACCTTGCATATGTTAAGTGTATTTCAATGATACTGAGTGAAGACGAGAATGCAAGCATCATAAGAGAGTGCTTTGAGTTGTAGAAATAGAAATAATGCCTACATTGTGTGTTAACATGTCTAATAATCATCTTTATTGATCACTTAACAATGTCAAAAGAAAAGTCATAAAATATGCACTGATAATATCCAACCTAATGTAAACTAAACTTGAATAGCCATATATGTGTGCTTACGTGTCTCGATGTAATTATGCAGTATGTATAACAAACGTAAAAGCCATCTTTATATGCTTCCATGGTAATGCACCTTAGAGGTCGAAAAGCTGGTGCAAAAGTGTCATCATACAACTTACATGAATTAAACTTTCTAGGTAGCTGCTTTACATTTATAAGAACTTCTGTTTATTGAAAAAACAATGATTTTATGCTTTATAGAATTTTTTATATTTAGGTACTTTGTGACATGTAGTAATAGGTCATACTTAGGATTGAACACTTCTATGCAAGTACAGATGATGACTTAGAATACTTGCTTATTAAGACAAGAATATTTAATTGAATTTATTATGCTCTGATCTAATTGCCCATTCCTTTATTAATAAGACTTATATTACTTTATATGCATTAATTATTTTCCCTTTTAGGTTTGCATTTTACTTAATGGACTGATGTGAAAGAACTCTGTCTGTTTGTTCATGTATCTTTCCTCCTTTTTTCACATGAAATTCTTAATGCCTAAAAGATACTTTTCTGATACTTCAACATGATTTTGTGTGTGAGAAGCTGAACTCTTGACACAAGTATTCAGTATACAAATTTTTCAGTTGTCACTTGTGGACTGACCTGTGTGCCCGGAACAGGCGATCGATTCCCATGCACGGTATGGGAAATTTCTCTAAAATATCTCCTTTTGCACCTTGTGAGTGGATGATAGTCACATGGGTATCAGACCATTGAGGGATGATGGCTGATGGCTGATGTCACTTTCGGATGTAGCAAGAAAATAGGGCCTGATTAGGATGTCAGGTGGATATCAGTCCGACTGCTGCATTTTGATGCATTTGGTCAGCCCAAAGAGGTCGGGGAAAGACCGCCACCTCTGACAGGATCCAAGATCCCATCGGGCGGCGGTCGGACTCCTATCATTGAAATGCAGGTGGTCCCTGCGCAGGCACTGCCAAAGGGATTAGGATATCCCTTTCCAACTGCCTTTTCATGGTTACCCCACGGCCATGGAAAGGCAGCTGAAAACAGACTTTAGGGGCACCAAGTAGGGCCGTGTTCCCCGTGGGCTACTGCTAAGTGGTCTGGGGGGCACATGTAGTGCCCCACAACACATCCATACATTTCGTGCCGGCACCACATGGTGTCTGGCACACTGTGCATGGATGTGCACTAAGGGCTTTTCACCACTGCTGCTTGTGCTACGGCCCTTTTCCTTGGCCGCAGCACATGCCGCAGTAGTAAAAAGCATTTTCTGATTGCCGTGCTGGCCGTCTCATCCAAATTAGGCAGGCGGGAATGATGACTCAGTAGCAGACGTTTTCTTGCCCGATATGATTGTCGGTCGGCGGTCTGACTGACCGCCATCGTAATAAGGCTTATAGTATTGAAAGGACCCTTGCCAGAGGGGGCTCTTCCTTATTTGGCAGATGCCTGCAAGATGTTGGCTTTTCAGAGATATGCTCTCAGTCTCTTGGACTAATACATCCATTCCTTGGCAATCCTGATTTTCCCAGTGCTGAAGCTACTCCCTAGCTACCTTTGGAACTCATGTCATTGAGGCTTGTTGAGATTATTGATTTACTAAGTCTATTGCGACTTTCCCAATCCTAAACTTTGGTCAAACTATCTGGCACATGCATCAACAAAGACTTTTGCGATTCCTTAATTGCGATTTTTAAGGAATCGCAATTAAGGAATTGCAAAAGCCTATGCATGTAGGAATGACTATAAAAATAGCGATTCCTACAAATTCCTTAATTGCTACTCGCAATTTGCGAGTCGCAATTAAGGAATGCCGTCCCAATCATTCCTATGGGCCTCCAGGCCCATAGGAATGATTTGGAGATTGCATGAGCAAATTGCGAGTACCAGTAGGTACTCGCAAATTGCTCATGCAATTTCAAGGGTGCAAGGGTGTCAAAATGACACTCTATTGCACCCCTGAAATTGATCTGTGCACATATGTTGCACACACACATGCCCTAAGGGTATGTGTGTGCGCAACATGAAACTTTGAAAAATGCACAAAAGTGCTTTTTTCAAAGTTTTGCAAATTACCAGGAAGTTCAACTTCATGGTAATTTGCTCCCCCTATTAGCGAAATCGCTAATATTTTAACGTTAATGCATTGCATTTAAGGAATCTCAATTTGGGATTCCTTAAATGCAATCGCAATTTAAGGAATCGCTATTTAGAGATTCCTTATATTGTGATTTTTGCATTTGGGATGATGATTCCCAAATGCAAAAATACCGGTCGCAAAGGGGCAGATTCTGCTAATCTGCCCGTTTGCGACCAGTTTTCTCGTTGATGCATGTGGCCCTATATGTCTATGCTAAAAAAACTGTCCAGAACCATCCTCCTGCCTTTATTGGTATCAGGAATTTCCCTTTGCTTAGCAACGTTATGGACTCTGGGGCTAAATACTATTTTTTTTTTAAAGATTTGGCTTTGATGTGCCTTTGAAAAATGTGTGGTTTAAAACTAGAATTGTAATTGCTTATATAGACTCATGACTGATTATAGCTTTGAATTCTAAATTGCTTATTACAATGTGAGAAGTTGGCCTGGCATATGCTGTCCACTAGTTATAGTGGGCACCTTGCACCAGTCCAAACAACCATTATTGATGATAGGTTTAAAGACAACCTTTATTGAAAGCTATCCTAGTGGTAGCTATGGAGAGCAGCCTTAAGACTTGAAGGAGTGTAAAGCAGCTTGGATTACCAGATTATGATTTTTTGAATAACTAAATGAAAGGAGAACCACACATATTTATTTCTAAACACTCTCTACTAATCCCTTTATGAGATTAGAGAGCAAGGCACACAATAATACAGTTCTAAAACTACAGTAAATAGCACAATATACAATGGGGCTTAGGGGCGAACCAAGCCATATATTAAGAAAGTGGTATACGAACCATGACTTGACTACACCCAGTGCCTAGAGCACGTAAAATCGCTGGGACCCCAAGGAACCACCCAAGGTAGTGACACAGGAGACCCACGGGGAATGTGTGCAGTGTGAGAACACAGCCTGAGCCCTGTACTATTCTATGGGAAGGTCGTGGTTGGAATTTTAGAAGTTAAGGACACTTAGGAGAGGACTTTGAGCAAAACCCTTTAGACTTAGGGGGTTCTAGGGCCAGCACCCACGGGAGACCGTAGTACTCGAGTTACCTCACCCAGGGAAGCCGGGTGCATAGGTGTCAAATGGAATTGGCAATCAATGTTGATTTCAATGGCGATCTGCTGCAAAATGCCTCTGCCGGGAAGGAGAAGAGTGTCCGGGGTGATCCAAGCCTGGATCGAAGATCAGATGAACCTGAAAGCAGAGGGGACAGAGTCTGGGTCACTTGCCAGTCACCAGGGGTACGATAGACGAATGCCCACCGATGTCGGGTGTTTCAGGTGAGAAGAGGTGAAGCTTGATTCTGAAGCCACGAGGACCAGGAGGTGTCGACGACAACCAGGAGCTGGATTCGAGCTGTCCCTCGAAGGATGTTGAGTGCTGTGGTGTCGGAGCCTGGATTGGACCCAACAAGCCTTGGCAACAGCAACCCACACAGGAAGAGAAAAGATGCTTCGGTGCGGACCAGCAAGGTTCTGGGGACTCCCCAAGCAATGGAGCAACCAGGTAAGCTCAATTAAAGTTAAAGTTACCTTCACAAGGACCCACCAGTCGACGTACCAGGGATCGTGAAGGGACCTCAAGGGAAAACACAAAGGGCCAGCTCACGGAACACTCGTGGAGTGTAGGTGGGCAATCTTCTGTGCAAGTGCTGCTCAGAGTCAGGGCTACAAGTAACCCATAGCTCAGCTGTGGGAGTCGTTGGAAAGCTGATGCTTATGCAAATGGTCGCCGTGTTCAGGGGTTCGGGTTGCACGGTCTTCCACGAGGGATACGGGCCTCAGAATTGCTGAGTGCACAGATCGACCTCAGAGAACACGGAAACCCACCTCCTGTGGTGCAAAATTCTTCGGAATCCGTCGGGAGCTTCGGAGATGCAAACCGGACAGATGCGTCTTTGGTGCCTGCCAAGCAGAGAAGTAACTCCTTTACTCCAAGGGAGATTCTTCAGTCATCTAGTTCAAGGTAGATCGTCGAAGTTCCAGGATTCAGTATCAGAGTTTCATCCAGGTGTAATCTAAAGTCCTGTAGCCAGGGGTTCCTTTCTTATACCCAAGGAAGGGGTTGGACAAACTCTAAGGACCCACCTATGGGAGGGTCAGGAAAGAGGGGTGGCTACACCCATTTCCTTTGCCAAGTTTCGCGCCAGAGCAGGGGCTGGTAGCCCCTTCAACCAGTTTGAACTGGCGTATGCACAGGGACACCAAATGTGTCCCCAGTGCTGAACTTCAAAGCACTCTTGGAGTGCACCTACCCAGCCCCAATACACTAAAGCCTGTCTGGGAGATGGTGACAACTCCCTTTGACAGGAAACCTATTGTCCAAGCCTCCCCTGCCGGAGTTTTGTCCAGCAGCAGGAGGGTAGACTTGTGTCTGTGGCTGGCAGCATCCATTTTATAATGCCAGGGCTCTGTTAGCTGTTACCGGGTATACCGGTGCTGTCATGTCTCTCCCTCTAGAAGGGTGGGATCATACTCCCACACCAGTTATGGGTGTGGGGGTATGATTCCATGGTATTTGACACAAACACAACATGTTTCCGTGCAGCCATCCCAAAGTTAGCATTTACCGTTTGGTTATAATGCACTTAAGAGTATATGGGTTAGCTCCATCATAAACAACCCCAGAATAAAGGTTCTGCAGGCTGCAGAGGGGCCGTGCTCGTGCATGGGCACCCTCTCACATAAAACCCAGCACCCTGCATTTAGGATTAGTAAGGCCTGCCATAGGGGTGACTGATAGGTTTATATGTGCAGTGATATTAAGAGAAATAGTGAACCTATATCTCAGTAAGGAGTGCATTCACCACCTTACTCAGGCTGCAGTAGCACTCCTGTGGCGTCATTTTGGAAGACTTCCCAGGGGTGGCATAATACAGGCTGCAGCCCCTGGTAGGCCTCTCGGGTACCTATGCCCTGGGTACATAGTATATCATATACTAGGGAGTTATAAGGGTACCCCAAAATCCAATCTGGAGTGTACCTAAAGTACTGGGAATCATTTTAGAGAGGAAGCAGCTAGGTTGGGGTCCTGGTTAGCAGGGCCCCAGCCAGACTAAAGTCGAAAAACAGTGAAACATCAGCAAAAAGTTGGGTTAACTATAAGAAGCAGATCCTACTCTCCTACATTCAATAACTAAATTCAAGCAACATTGTATGAGTCTCCTCATAAACATAACCTGAAATGTTCTTTTCACCGAGACTGTGCATACTATAACTCATATTCTAATCCATATTGGGGATAGCCATGGACCATTCTCAGAAAACCAGATTCTATTGTTACTGTTCTGCACAGCAACAGCAGCATTATTGGTTTGTATGATTTTGGCCCAACTGAACTTCATTAGGTGGTTCGGAATTTCTGTAGTCATTCTATATTTCTATAACATGATCCTGAGAGTAATATATCAGAATTTGATTTCTAATATGTGAGTTTGTTACCAATTACCAGGACCTCATTGGGTAGCCGACAGGAGACACCGTAGTTCCTCACCCCTTAATGAGATGAGAAAGGTCTATCGGAGGGCCAAAGCCTTGTGGGTGTTAATAGAGATAATCAGCAAATTGTAACACATTGTATGGTATGGACTCAGTTGATAAAAATAAATGAGCTTCTTCTGCAGCACACTCATAGCAACCGTGGGGTTAAATCACATTGTTAAACTGTAACTGTTGTAACTAACTGCATCAGGACCCACTCACAAACAAGGATAGTTCAACACTTATTTGTAAAAGCAGCAGTAATTTAAATGCTACTCATAATGTTGCTTAAGCTACAGTTAATTTACTATTACCAATGTGTCACACAGTGTAATAATTTTAACAATACCTTAAAATATTTTAAAGATGATCAACCATATTTAGACTAGAAAAGATTTTCTTTAAATAACATCAGTATTCTGTATTTTTAGGGATATGCCCTCATTGTGCTTAACTCAGTTCCTATAATCAAATAGGTTGAAACATATTCTATTAGTGGCAGAAAAGGTTCAAGGTTCTGACTGGGTGCACATTTGCTTATTTCCCAAGATGCTTGAAATCCCTCCTCCCGATTCTCCTGTTGGTGAGCCCCGAGACTGCTAGCTTACTGTGGGCCGACCCATGTGTACAATTCACAAACCCTACAGGGCCATGCACAAATGCTATTTAGCGAGTCGGGATTTATTTGTGACTCGCTAATTAGCGTTTGCGACTCCCAATTAGGAAGGGGAGTTTCAAGGGTTTCACTTCCTAATTGAGACTGAGCCCTATGTATGACTGTTTTGCGACCGCAATTGCGGTCACAAAACAGTCGCTATTTACCACCTACTTCAAGTAGGTGGTAATGCAGTCGCAAATGGGAAGCCTTTGCAAATGCATGCGAAAATATTTTTTAAGGGCACTGCCTGCCCTTAAAAAATGAAACAAAGACGTTTCATTTAAAAAAAAAAGAAAATGCATCCAGTTTTCCTTTAAGGAAAACAGGCTGCATTTTGAAAAAAGGAGGCTTTATTTAAAAGCAGTCCCAGACATGGTGATCTACTGAGCCCAGCAGGCCACCATCCCTGGGAGGGTCAGCTATTCTCAATGGGGTCGCAAAATGTGAGTGCCACATGAATATTGATGAGCTTCACATTTTGCGACCCCATTGGGAATTGCTTACAGTGTCTCTGACACTGTTGTACATTTGGAGTTGCAACTCGCAAATAGCGACTCGCTATTTATCGCAATTTGTGAGTCGCAATTCCAAATGGTTGTACATCTGGCCCTATTAGTCTTACACTGCCTTAGCCAATGAGAGCAGAAATCAGGGACTTGGTGGAAGATAAATTGACATCTATTTCTTTATGCATGAGTTGGATCTTAAAGTTGGTTGCCACTGCAGCGCATGTTCTGTTGCTCCCTCAATGTATTCTGCCTTTGGCTAATGGAGTGCAGGTGCTAGACTTCTGTAATTAAACAATGACGTTTTGCATAACCACAGTGTATGCAGAGAGACCAGAAATGCCAAGCTGGCATGAAGTAAAAAATAAAAGAACTTTAAATGTGAAATGTTCTTGTTCACACATTTTCAAAAGTCCTTGCATTGTTGCAAGTTTTAGAATTCTTCACAAATTATTTGAGCTTCAGTCGACATGAAGTTCCTAAAGCTCTAATTGCTAGAGTATGTGCATTTTGTATGGAGTTGTTGTAGTCAAACATTGTCTGAGGTAGAAATTTGCTATCTACGTGACTCATTTGATCCTAAATTCAGTGGTGACGATGCAGCAAATGCAAGGTAAGTGTTTTTTTAAATGTATTTTATTCATTTTCCCTATATCCTTCCATCTATTGACTCACCCCCCAACTCAACCCCACACCGCCGCACCGCTCCTACCTTCATGGATAACTACTGCCTAAATTACTACTGCTCTTTCATTCTTGAGGAGGACAAAGAGTAATCCTCGATTCTTGACTCCATCAAAAACCCTATTTATTCTGATCCCTGTCAGTGACCACATAAGAATTTGGACTACAACAGGAAAACATTTACAAAATGCACAGTAGAGGTGCAGTGGTCCAATAATGTGAGAGCCCATGCCGGTAATATTTATATTCAGAGAGATGGAAGAGAAGGAATTCAGAGAGCTCGCTTCAGCTTTAATGATGGAGACAGAAAGGGAAGGATCATGGCCAGACTCTATCAGTTTTCTATCTAATTTTTGATGACTACCTCTGTGCAAGAGCCAATATACTACCTCTAGCTCCATGAGGTGAGAGGCTGGGCTGAATAGTATCTATTTTTTTCTGAAAGCAAAGAGCGAATGACTCACACCATTCCACGGACAGGGGTTTATGTTTAATACCTACTTCGGATGAGGAAAAGGATTTAACAGTTTTAAAATTTTCTCTGGAGTGGTTTCCTACCTTTAAAAGTTTTGCCCCGAAGTAGACTTTTTTTTTACTAATTTAATTTCTTTATAGTACTTTCATAGTTCTGCTTTATATTCTGCTTTTGAATTTTGGCAATCACTTGCTCTTCATTGCCTCTCTTTGCATTTACATTCTAGCTTTCTTTTTTTGATGGAGAGGGTGTACCAAGGGCTGGCCACATTGGTACGACATTGTTGAGTCCTACTTTCTGGTGCTAAAGCTAGGCTAGCAGACTCAATGCAACTGTAAATCTGACAGACATCTTCATTGATATTGCCGGTAAGAGAGAGCTTACCCACTTCAAGTCTGTTACATAAAATTTCCGGTTGAATTTTCTGAAAAGCTATTACCTTACTGGATAAGTTGAAACCTGAGCATATAGTGGTCAGACCAATCCAGCGGAGTAGGAGAATCAACTTAAAGTGGTAGGAAAGTGAAGATTTGGTCTAACGTATGTCTGGCCAGATGAGAAGGGGAAACAATTGTTTGATTAAGGCTCATAGCTGCTAAGTTCTCTAGGAGCTTTAAACTTTCTTTCGCAGATTCGCAATCCATGTGTAAGTTAAAATCCTCCAGCAAGATACAGTGTGCATATCTGAGGGTTAGAGGGGAGAGGACTTTGCATAAAGAGGATATGAACCCTCCAGAGGGACCAGACGTTCTTTAGATAAGTGCCCCAGATATAGATTGCTTGGATGAAAGGGAGAGGATAAACCCTAAAATCTCTGCACCTTCAAACTCTATTAGGGGCAGCTGGGTCAGGGTGTAGCATTCCTTATAAATAATAGCAAGTACTCCCCCTCTGCACTTATCTAGGTCTTCCCTCACAATTTTAAATCCTTTAGAAACTGCTGACCAGATATACGGGCCTGAGGAATCTGTAAGCTAGGCTTCAGTTACAAACAAAGCATCAGGATATTTATCACACATTAAATCATGTATAATATTAGCATGTTTTACGAGGAAGTGAGAGTTGATTAGAGCTACCATAAAAAAAGGGCTCAGCTTGGGTTGATGAGTAGAAGATTGCTCCCTAAGATTGATGCAGGAGTCACAAGATGTACACTTACTCTCTGACAGACCCAGAGTTTAGGGGTTAAAAGGTAGATATCTAGGAGTTGGGACAAATCATGGAGTTGAGGAAACATGGCTGCCGTGCACAAGCCCCTCATGCATGCAGCCTAGTGACCCACTGCGGACCTCAATGCTGTGCAATGATTTTCACCCCATCTTAACTCTGTGGGACCAAATGCTTCTCTCACTCATTGCAGGAGATTTTGTATTAATTTCCCCAACTACGATGCTTGGGTAACACCAAAATATTTATCCGTTTCTGCTTACAGCTGCCAGGTTTTCTAATATCTGTCACATGTCTATCTGAGGGTGCACAGTCCATCCATGATCTTACCTTCCCCATATGACCATTTGTCAAATTCTATGATTTATCTAAATGAGTTCCAGATTATAGCATTCGATAAATAATGAATTTTGTAGCTGGGCTGCTGCACTGAATCTTATCCTCATCGGCTCATTTAATGCATCTGCCCATCATTGATAGTAGTCAGTGGTTTCAGAAGTGGAGCTACATTTAAGTCATGATTACACAACTCTTAATGAAGAGTGAGTCAACCAAAAGCTTGGCAACACAATGTACATCTTAATGAGAGTGGGCCCGATTCACAGAATTAACTTAAGACAAATTCCTAAACTTACTACCATTTACTCATTTTGGTATTCACAGAAGGCACTTACTCATTAATGAGTAAGTGCCTTCTGTGAATACCAAAATTAGTAAGTGCACTTACTCATTTTGGTATTTGACAGAAGGCACTTCCTCATCAATGAATAAGTGCCTTCTGTGAATACCAAAATGAGTAAGTGCCTTCTGTGAATACCAAAATGGTAGTAAGTTTAGGATTTTGTCTTCAGTTAGTTCTGTGAATCGGGCGCTAAGTTACTAGCATGACAATACGTTTCATAAGTCGCACAATGGTAGAGGTAATAATGTATTTAACTCGAACACAGTGAACCTGACAGGACAATATGAAACCAACAAATACATGAGTGCACAGAGACATAAACACAATTACACCAAAGAAACACACTCACACAAATAACCACACCCTCCCACCACAACACCAAAATACACTATTCCAACATCACAAATTCATCATCACACACATATATGCTAACAACATCACATTACCCTAATACATGATCACTCACTTAAATACACAAAATCACACCTCACTAGGCATTCACATTACACATCCAAACAAATTCTAGACACTCATACACCAACAAAACATAGAATTGCTGCAGCAACTATGTAGCATTTTTGTGAGGCTTTTTTTCTGTTGCTGCAAATGTCATAACAGATTTGTGTTTCCAAGGGAAGCTTAAACACTTACTACTACTACCGTCTCCATAGCTCCCATTTTTGGGGTTATGGAAGCCTACACAGCACATTGCATTGCTGTATCTGTGTTATACGTTAGTGAAGTTTGGTAAACGCCTAGTTATTATATAAAAGTCAAAATAATTGGCCTTGCCAAATGTTTAACATTTCATGAATACATTTATGTGTCATGCTATAATTAGTTGAATTTCTTCTCATGCAATGAAATGTTACTTCGTTGAAGCTGTAAAATTAAGTGTGTGGTTACATAAGTGTTCAGACTATTGCAATCACATAATAAATAAGCATAAACATAAATGAAAAAAGAAACTTTAAGCAATAGAATTGCTATTAACAGTACAATAATCTTCAGCTATACTCCAAGCGTATAATTAACCTCACGGCTTATGTATACATAAAATAATTATTGTGGAAACGTTAAACCTCTGGTAAATGTATCAAATGTATCTGCATCAAATATAATATGATTCATGTTAAAATAAACACAAAATAAGCTAAAACCATATATGCCTCACTCTGCTTCAGCTCAGCTGTAAAGTTCCTGAGGCTGATTCACAAAGGTAATCTGAGACAAAAGTCTAACATTGCAACTTTTGGTATTCACAGAGATCATTTACGAGTCTTATCTTTACGTCCGCAGTCGGGCCGGAATCCCCGCACCCGGGTTTACTCTCCTCACCTGGGCCATACTCACCGGCTTGGGCAGTACTCTCCGGCTCAGGCCGTATGAAGTGTAATTCATGGGCCAGAATGCAATTTTTACAAAAGGGAACATTAGGAACTTGTGATAAATGGTAGAGGTGGTCAAGAAAATAAGTTTGGGCAGGGAAAAGGTGTTGCCAGACACTTTATTATATCCCAGAAACCTTTGCATCATAGTACACGCAGTGCACAATTATTTTTCCCCTCAGGGTTGACTGTATTTTGGAAATGGTGCATTTTGCACATGTGGCAATTCATGGAGAAAATTAGCAAGCATACAAAACATGATGCATGTGCTCAACTAGTATTCAAGCATCGTGCCTTCATATACATTTTGAGTGCTGTGGTGTGAAAGGGGGTAAGTAGCTGTGTGTTAAAGATTATCGCTAGTGCACTAAGCAATGCACTGGACTCAGCTTGTAAGACACCTCTTGCTCCCACAGTGCAGTCCTGACCTAGCCAATGGATGTATGACAGAAATTTCACCTGTTAGCATTGCATTCCCTCTCCTACTGAATGTGTGCATGATGGAATACACATTTACCTTTATACCCCTAACTTAACAAAATTTCACACGTAGGCCCTATTTATAACATAGGTAGGTCAAAATGAACATATGATTTTATGTATTCATTTTGCACCACCTGCTTTTATCTTGCTTGGTTTTGCCTATCCCAGTTTTACCAGTTGTGGGAGAACCAAACACTCTTTTTGTGGCCAGGGAAATAGAATGAGATATTGGTTGCAGTAAAAACCAAGTCTCATTCCGTTTGTAGTGTCTAACAGAGGGGAGCATGATTTTTCTTGTTAACAAAACAAGAAAAAGGCCCCCTTACTTCCCCTACACCCTCCCACCACCTCCCTTACATCCTATCCCATGCTGTAAACCCCATGGAATGGCGACTTCTGTCTGGCTTTACGACTCAAAAAACCAGCCCAACATAGTAATACCCAACTCTGTAGGGGTTTACCAATGATTGTACAGTACTTCGGTGATTTTTCATTACAAAAACAGTAGCATCACATGCAATTTTACTGTGCAGTCAAATCACCCCAGTACACTGCAGCTCATAATTAGGGCCTATGTGCTTGCTACTCAGTCCTTTTCCTGCCCAAAGTTTTCAATTGTGAATCTTGAACTGCAATCAGAGTATGCTGCCACACATATGGCAGGATCATTTTGCCACTCACTTATGTGCATTTACATGCTTGGAAATCTGGACCAAAGATGATTGCTAGAAAAAAGATACCATATTTTAATTGGTAAATTCATATCAATATAATCAAAAATGTAGATGAGCAAAATGCCTCTTTCATATTTTCTAATTTATTTGTTTAAAAAAAAAAAAAATATATATATATATATATATATATATATATATATTATTAGGATTAAGAAGAATAAACATTACATTCATCAAACAAGAAAAAGAGCAGAACACTATTAAATATATTACATAGCTTAGAAACTAACGAAGAAACAATGCCATTGAGATAAATAATATAAGATGCACTCTAATAGTGAAATATAATGAAATGAACAGGGTACATTTTTATCTATTAATCTGTTTTTTATTTTATATAAGAAAGAGAAAGATGGACAAAGGTGAAAAAATTGTAAAAGAAAATAAAAAGAGAAGAATAAAGAAGTGTTAGAAAATGAAAGAGAAGAAAGATAAGAGAAATAAATGTAGGAATTAGGATAAGGATGTGTGAAAAGACAAAAAAGTAGTGAAAGGTAACCAGAGTAAATCAGATTTAATCTTCTGAGATAACAGTAGATATTTTATGCTCATCACAAATAAGATTCCACCAGTTTAAGAAACATATTTTAGAATTATTTTTCCAACAAGTAAGTATGACCTTAATGGCAAGTGCAATGAAAAGAACAAATAGCATAGTTGAGGAGAAAGATTATGAAAATAATCCAACATGGTTCCAAGAAACATATTTTGACTTGATAATGGAATACTACAATGAAATATTGTTAAACATTTGGCCCAAATAGATTTCCAAAAAAGTTAATACCTTAGGACAATAGTATAAGAGATGAAGTAAAGTACCTTTGGAAGAAAGACACAACCATCATAAGGGAGAAGTAGAAGGATTAATTTTATGAATAAAGGTAGGAGTGATAACAGCTTTATTATACACAAAAATCAAAGATTGAGTAATATTGGCAGCTTTGGAAGCAGTGAAAATATTATGCCATTGCAGAACAGATAGCAACATAGAAAGGTCGTGTTCCCATAATAATTCAGTAGAGGATTTAAGTCTACCAGGAATAGGGGTGGATAAAAACTTATATATGAGAGATTCTTTAGGAGTGGAATCACAAGCAACATTATATAAAAGTGTCAAAGGAGTAAATGGAATAGAGTCAGGAGGAAAATTATTGGAAAGTAAAAAAGATTGAAATACAGGAGATAATTGAGAATATTGATGTAAACAAGAGCTGGGCCTCAAGCAAGATGGCCGCCGGGTGAGGAGCTCCGGCCGGGATCTCCCCGACTGGGGATTGCCTTTGGCATTAGTCCTGGGAATTTCCTCCCTTTCCCTCACCTTCAACTCTGGAGGTCTATTGACTGCAGTCCGGCGTTTCATCCCACCCCAAGTGAATTTTGTTGTCCTGCTACATCACCCTCCGAGTTTCCTGATGGACGCTAGTGGAGCCATTTTCAACATGGCCGTCGCTTTGGTTGAGCTGCCTTCGTAGCAGAGAGGAGATGAGCTGGCGAAACACCTACCTTGCGGGCTCAACCTTGGTTGCTTGGCATACCGCTACACCTTCCCGGACTGCTGCTGGGACACACGAGTCTTGTTTCACCAACAAAGCAGCAACGAGAATGCAGAGACGCTGCTGCTCTGTGCCCCTGAGCTTGTCTTCCTTAGTGAATCCAAGTGAGCGCACCCTTCTGATCCCGTGGCTGCCTCCCTCTTCGAGTCTGCTGCCTGGACACCTGAGCCAATTTCCTCTGACTTTACAGCATGTTGGGCCGGGATACTGCTACCTGAGTGTTTTCTGTGTGATGACCGGAGAGAGATCGGTGATTTCCAGCCTTCCTTCCTCCCGATCCTGTGGCTGCCTCCCCCATCCAGTCCTGCTCCTTGAGGTTGGTTTCCTTATGGATTTTGGGTTTCTTTGGAACTGTGGGCCTGCCATTTTGTGCTGAGGTTGTTGGGGACCATGATATGGGTCCTCCATCTTGACAGCTTCGACCAATTCTTCGATCGCTGCTTGCTGCTGGTCTACGTCTTGAGTCTGCTGCCTGTCCATTACTTCAAGTTGACCCCCCCTTGGGATGCCTACACCCCTCTAGTCATGAATGGTCACTGCGAGGCACCCTTTTCGCTCCCTCCTTCAGTCCCGATCCATTGCCAAGGTGATCCAATGGAGTGAGTAAATCTGGCACTGGTTGTTGTGATTACGTGACCCCAACCAGTATGTGGACTCGTTAACTCTGACTTTTGTGGGTTTCCTGATGTATTTTCTTCCATTGCCGGTCTGCCAGATCTGATCTTTTCTAGCCCCTTTACTCTACCCCCCTCCCCCACCTCGTTGCATGCTCTACTGGGACTTGTTTCTGTGTTATGATAGAAACTAAATGATGGACATACAAAATACCCTTTTCTTTCCAATGTTTGAAATAAAATGATTTATGACGAAACTTAATAAATTTGTTATACCAAATAGAAGAAGCAAAAAATGTTTGATAAAAATCAGAACCATGGGTAATAGTGTATGCATTAAATGTTGGGAATATTTTAAAATTGGGTTGTTAGAGATAAATGTACAGTTAGACATAAAAATGACATAATGAAAAGTAAATTCATGTAATAAAGAACGTTCAAAGATAATCTATTGAGGTTTAGGGGAGTCTTGATAGTCTCTAGTCAAAGCATACATTTGCTGAATTGAAAAAACAGTAAGTTATTACTTAAAATAGGCAAAACAGACACCACCTTTATTTTTAGGTCAAATTAATTTAGCTAAGGCAATACGAGCACATTTATTATTCCAGAGAAATTTGGTATAAATAGAATTAATTTGGGCAAAGTAATAACTGGGTATTTTGAAAGATAGCATAGAGAGAAGAAAAAGGACATGCAGTATAATCATCATTTTAATGGTGTCCAATATACCGCACCAGGATAGATGAAGAGGAGACCAAGTAGAAAATAGGTTTGGGATTTTAAGTTTTAGAGTATTAAAATTGTAACTAAGTGTATGAGATATAGTGGGAGAGAACACTTAGGTATTTAATCTTGGAAGGACACCATCCAAAATTAGTATTATGAAACATGTACTGATAGAATGAGGATTTAATGTAACATCTCAGTTTTGGAGGAGTTTAATCTATAGCCAGATATGTTGGAATATAAACTAATCTCCTGCAAAAGAGAGTGAAGGAGGTAAGGTGATTAGTCATATAAACCAAAATGTGGTTTCTTTAAGCTGAAAGCTTAATGTCAAGGGAGTTATGTTGAAAACCAGATATAGAGGGGTTACAGCAAACGCGTTCAAGAAAAGATTAGAAACAAAGAAAAAATAACAAAGGCGAAAGAGGATATTCCTGTCTAGTGCCTCTATGTAAGTTAAAATAAGGGGAGAGGCGTCCACTAGCAAAGACACAAGCACGAGGTTCGTAGTATAGTAGTTTGATAAATGCAATAAACTTAGAGCCAAAACCAAACCAATGAAGAGTTTTAAATGTAAATTGCCAATTTTAACGATCAAATGCTTTTTCAGCATCAAGGAATAAGGCAGCAAGAGGGGTGGGGTATTTTTTCCCTAATGTAAGAATGATAAAGGATATCCTAGCATTATCTGAAGCCAGTCTACCCTTAATAAAACCAGACTGGTTAGGGTTAATAAGAAGGGGGATAACATCTTCTAACCTAGAGGCAAGATTTCTTGCAAATATTTTACAATCATAATAAATTAACGAAATTGAGCGATAGATTTTACAGATGGTAGTATCTTTAACTGGTTTAGGAATAATAAAAATAAAGGCATCTTAAAATGAGCCATCAGGTCTCTATTTCAATAAAAAAGAGGTAAAGGGTTCAAGTAGTTTAGGAGCAAAAAAAGAGGAAAAAGGAGATTAGCTCCATGGAAAAAACGTCTGTACCACGAGCCTTGGCTCTCTTTAAAGATTTAATAGCATCAAGAACCTCCTGAAGAGAAATATCTTTTTCTAAGAGTAACCAAAGTGTCCGGTATAGAAGGAGGATTAGAAAGGCGGTTAAAAAACGGTTTGAATATTACATTCATAAGGAAAGGTATGTTCTGTAAATAATAATTCGTAGTAAGATTTAAAGGCATTAATAATATCAGAGTCGGAGGACAGTATAGTATTTGTATGATAATTACTAATAGGTTAAATATTACTCCACTCCAATGTAATTTGTTTTTAAATTGTCCAACATTTTACCAGCTTTGTTTTGACCACCATGATACTTGGACTTAATTTTAAGGAGGACGTTGCATGCACTAACAGTGGCAAGTGTATTCAGGGTAGACTTGGCTTTGATCAGCTCCTGCAAATGAGAAGGAGATTTAGAAGTAAAATAAGTATGTTCAAGAGTTGAGAGGTATTGGGAGTTCAATAGCTTTTTCTTTGTGGCAGCGTAAGCAATATTAAAGGCCTTAAAGGAGGCTTTTTAAAGCGTCCCAATTATTATGAACAGAAGTATCAATAGATTGATTAAATAGACAATCTGTAATAAAGGACGTAGCGTCCAAAATAAAAGTTTGATCTGATAGTAAAGAATTGTTAAACCTTCAACGACCATGTTTGGGAGTATTAGGGATAAATCAAAAGAAGACAAAACAGGGGAATGTTCACAAATGAAAATAGAACCAATTCCTCGATTGAATAGAGGGGAGTAAGAATTTGGAGTCTAGGATATCATCAATTCTAGACATAGTATGATCAACATTAGAGAAAAACGTAAATTCATATACATCTGGGTTACAAACTGTCCATACATCGAAGCATGGATGAAAGGCAATGGCAGATTGGAATGCTTTATGGGATTTATCAGGTTTAAATTTACATTTATGTTTCCTATCAGTAAATGGGTCTAACCAATCATTGAAGTAACCAGCAAGAAAAATATTGGGATTATCAATAGAGGACAGTTTTGATTTAACCTTCTGCCAAAAGTAAGAATTAGATTTAACAGGGCCATAAATATTTTAATAAGTGACTTGTCCATTTGTATCACATTCCGTTGATGAAATTTAAATATTTAATGATTTCTGACCTAATATAGATACACCGCCCTTGTGATTAACATCAGGACAAAAGACAACCTGACCTACCCGGTTACAGAGACCTACTAATATTGACGCAGAGATCCTGTCACAGAGTCACATAAGAACCAAAGCCCCGTGTCCCAGGTACAGAGTCTCCTAAGAAAGGATGATGAGATCCAGACACAAAGACCTACAAGAACCAAAGCTGCAATGTCCGAAGAAGAAGCAGCGGATCTAGCCTCCACATATTACTCTCCTCCCACAGCCTCCCCAAAATCCAAAATTCACGGGCTTTCCCCCCACTAAAACCACAAGACCCCCTCCCTTTCTCACCACCATACCTAGGGCCCCATCTGGAAGGAATCTCAGGGAAAAAGGGCTCTCCACTAATTGCATGCTAATTAACTGCAGGTCAGCCACTAAGCATGCAACGGAATTAGCAAGAGCCATCCCCTCTCAGGACATAGACATTGCGGTCATCACGGAGACGTGGCTAAATGAGACCTCCCCCACCATGCTTGGATATGATTGTACCCCCAGGTTGAACTATTATCAACACAGATAGAAAAGATCAATGAGGTGGAGGGGTAGCTATCATTCACAAGGACTACATTGACATCGTTGAAATGGACACTTGCAAGTATAGCGCCTTTGAATGTCTTACTGTCAACATCAAGACTAAGGATAATAGGACAATACTCCGTCACCTTCTCTATCACCCACCAGGCAACACCCCCTCATTCAGGGAACACTACTCTGACCTGATTGCCCATTGCGCACTCGGAGACGCTAACAACCTAATCCTTGGTGACCTTAACCTACACTAAAACGAAACGAACAGCACGCTAATTCAGTCTCTAAACAATCTTTTCTCTGACAATACTCTATCCCAACACTGTTCAGAGGAAACTCACAATAAAGGAGCAACCTTGGATGCCATCATCGCACATCGAGACGCAATTATGATTGACTACATTCTACCTGTGGACTGGTCGCATCACGACAGGATCTTATTCTATATCAACCAAAGAGTGCTATCCCTGCCACCCGTACAAGACCCACCCAAATGGGCTAGAAATCTCACCCAGATTCCCCTTGGCATCATTGAAGACGCTCCTCCCCAGCGGCAATGACCACCTCTCCACAACCGATCTCACCTCGCTCTATAACTCGAATATGGTGGTCTTGTTTGATCAACTAGCACCCCTGAAAAAACCTGGCTTGGGTATAAACAATTTGAATAACTGCAGACCCGTCTCTAAGCTTCCTCTTCTAGCCAAAATCCTAGAAAGATGTGTACTCCAACAATTAACTCAACACATGTTCAGCATCAACCTCCTTGACTCCCATCAGTCTGCATTTAGGAAAGGCTGCATCACAGAAACCGTGATCCTTAACATCATTGATGATATCCACAGATCACTTAACTCAGACCAATGCTGTCTCCTCATTCTCCTAGACCTATCGGCAGCATTCGACACAGTAGATCACAAACTTCTCACCAAGAAAGTGCCGGACTTGATGAGGTGGTCCTCAAATGGTTCTCCTCCTTCCTATACAATCGCTCCCAGAGAATAAAAATCAAAAACTTTGAGTCCGACCTCCACCCAGTCAGTAGGTGAGTCCCTCAAGGGTCAGTGCTCTCCACCCAACTCTTCAACATTTACATGGAACCCCTCACCACCCTTCACAAAAAAGCTAACATTCCCTTCCACCTATATGCTGATGCTACTCAGAATTACTTGGAAATCTCCTCTGTTAAAGACATTCAAAGACTCAACAGCATACTAAGGGAAGTGCAATTATGGCTGTCAAGTAATCACTTACAACTGAATCCTGACAAAACCGAATTACTCCTCATATCAAACAAAGAAGAGAACCCCCAAATGGTCGATTGGTTAAAAGCTATCGACGTGCTCAATGGGAACCTCACCCTGGCCGACTCTTTTAAATCACTGGGCATCACGCTAGACCCAAAACTGGACATGACCAAACACATTAACAACTCGTCTAAGAGTGCCTTCCTCAACCTGAAGCTATTGAACAAAATAAAACCTTTCATCCCGCCCAAAGATCTCAAACAAGCCACCCAATCATTGTTGCTGTCAAGATTAGACAATGGAAATGCAGTCCTCTTGGGAATAGCTAAATCACATCTTGCTCCTCTGAAAACAACTCTCAACGCGGCTGCCAGAATGGTCACCGGAATCAAGAAATTTGATCACATCTCACCTGCACTCAGAGAACTCAAGTGGCTCCCAGTAGAAATGCGGGCAAATTTCAGAACAGCCTGCCTCACACACAAAGCCCTACACACTGGCAAACCCGAATATCTGGCTGCCAAACTCAAAAAGCAGGTCAGACCAGGAACCTCAGAAGATCTAACACCCTACTACTCATCCCGCTGAAATCACGAAAATAAAAAACCGCGGCCAGGTCCTTCGCTGGAAATGCGCCCAAAATCTTGAACTCTATTCCCTCTTACATCAGAAATATTCCCTCCTTTGCTAAATTCAAAAGTCAGCTCAAAATCCTGTTCCTCGATCGTTCCCTAGCGAACCGATAAGAGCAGTCGGAGCGCTGAAGTAGACACCTCACTCCTCTCCGACGCTGCATCAGCAAGACCTCGAACTAGAAGTCTTCATCATTGACATTTATTCGTATTTTTTATTACGGGATGTCCCGCATTATTCTATTATGTTGTGTTCTGCTATGTAACCAATGTAAAGTGCACCGAAACCCTTCGGTCAGGTCAGTGCTATAAAAAACTTCTCAAATAAAATAAATGTTTAACCCTGAGTGATTCAACATTATTACAATGAGTTTCTTGCAAAAAAGAAATATGAAAATTACATTTTGATGGATAAGAGAGTACCTTTTGACATTTGACAGGATGACCCAGACCCCGAACGGTTCACGAGACAATGTTAAACATGTTGTGGGATACAGGCAAGGATACAGGAACAATAGTGACAAACTGCAAAATCAATAAGGGAAACAAAAAGACACAATGTATCAACAACAAAATCACATGAAGAAAGTACCAATAAAGTAGAGAGGAGAAACAAGTAAACATTTATACAATTAAAGACAAAATAGAAACAAAGTAAAGAAGAAAAGGAAAAAGAATGGAAGAAAAATAGACAGAAATTAAATATGGTAATGTAAAAATAAAAAGACAGATCAAGTACAAAGAGCCAGATCTGAAGCAAAAAAGAAGGAGAATGAGCACAAGGCATGTCAGCACCAAGAGCAAGAATGACAATGGAGACATAGATGAGAGAACATATAGAATATAGCCATATCATTTAGAAAAAGATAGAAAAGATAAAAAGAAAGAGGCTATGCCCAAAACTAAAAGTTTAAAAACCTTAAGGATTAATATCCATAATTTGCTTTGTAATATTTGGGAGGAATATTTTTAGTTTAACAGGATCATCAAAAGAATGTGTGGTTCCTTCATAGGTGATTCCACAGGGGCAGGGATGTATAATGCCATAGCGAATGTTCAGATGTCTTAGTTAAGGTTAAAGAGCTAAAAATTAATTACATCTAGCATTTCTTACATTCAACATGTCCTGATAAATGAAGATGTTGTGGCCAGACCATACTGGACAACATTTTTCCTTAGCTGCTTTCAAGACAAGCATCAAGTCAATGAATTAAAAAAAAACATTATGATACCTCAAGGTCAATTAAAGTGAGGTTAAGGATGGTCCAAATTATGTGCTCGTTGAATATTAAGAGGGGATGAAGACTGAAGGCCAAGAAGCTCAGGCAAAAATGTCTTCAGGAAGGTCAGAAGATCAGGGCCCTCAATGTTCTCAGGTAAACCATAAAGGCAGAGACTATTCCTTCTATTTCGGTTTTCCAGGTCCTTGGTATGTAGTTTACATTTTTGAATTTCTTGTTCAAGCATAAGAATTTTGATAGCCATATGCTGAAGATTACTAAAACGTTGTTCCATATCAAGCAACTTGCCCTCCATAATACTCCAACGGTCTTCAATTTGATGCAAATTCTTCATTGGTTGCAGACAAGAAAGGATTAAAGCCACATACTTCATCTAAAATGGTATCTAAAACAAGGTTGTGAGATGACTGAATCATTTTTAGCTCTCTTAGGCATAGTGCCAGAAGATGATGGTTTAATAGCAGTATGTGAGTCATTGGCCATCGTGAGGTACTGCATTGAACGCTGAGTAAGATTTTGAAAAGATCGAAGCCTGGCTATAGAATATAAAAACAGTGAATAAAAATAGAAGTGTGACAATCAAGGCATTACATTAGTAGGAGATAAGATGAAGAACATGTATTGACATTTTAAAAAACAAATAATAAAGAGGAATATATCAATATCACAGCCATACCAGTAGTTCACCTAGAAGACTAGAAAAATAAAGTCATAACAAAAGAATGCAAATCCCCATATATGTTTAAAATTCAAGAAAAATGTCTAATATTATCAAAAAATGGGTAAGGATTGCATGAAAATTAGTATGGCCATAAAATTATAAGAAAGGTGCCAGTTACCAGATGAGGCAGGGGAAGAACAAAGAACAGAGACGCGATGGGCTCGCTGAGAAAATGGCAGCCGCTTGTGTGTAACTGGACTTCGCTGCCGTGGGAACAGGGTAGAAAGGACAAGTCTCCAACGGTTCACACCAGCTGGCGGGCACGCAAGGAAAGGAGTCCTCGTCAAAGGGTACCAAGCACGGCCAAGAAGGGCTAGAAATAAATATTTGCTCCGTTAATGTGACTGAGCTCACTGATCCGCCACCATATTGCTTTGGCGCAAAAACCACGCCCGTTGATCAAAGTTATGCTAACAAAATGACAACTGCTCCCTTAGATAGGTGCGCTTTATCCTATTGTTCAAGCTTTGCTCTTGGAGTCGGAGCATGCTTGAATTTTCTAGGAGACAGTATTTCCGTTTATTGTTAATAAATCTGACACAAAATATTATGTCTTCTGTATTCTCATCTTATTACATATTTAGGATGTTTGCCTGAAATGCACTTACAGCTTAATAATGACTGGCTAGTGTTCAGAGTGGGAAAAATCAATGCTATCTCACGGATAATCATAATTAATTACTTTAAAGAAATCTGCATATTAACAATGTGATTAACTTATAAACACAAAGGGATCGCAGAGAATCTCAAGATCAGACACCAGGGACCTAAAAAATTAGCAGGATTACCACTTTGCCATCACATTTGTTTAGTGGACAAAGACAAACAAGATATGACGTCTCAAAGTTGAGGCAGTCAATTTAGTTTGAATGCATTATTTAAATCTTTTATTTTTTCAAGTAACAAGCCTGCCTACGTGTGCTTCTCGACAACACTGTTGCTTGATCAGGGACTCTACAGTAACTTTAAACTGCAAATAATGTTTTATTTATTTATTTATATTATGTATCAAGACTAACAGTGAACACAGCTAGATTAAGGAGAAGAAAATCAAAGAGTAAAATACAAAAAACAGAAACACAAATATTAATAGATTCTTAAGTGAGTATCCCTAAATAAAGGCACTTGCTAAATGCAAATATCAACAGTTTTAGTGGCTTTTGAAGAATGCATTAGAGATGGACTTGTCAAATCATTTATAGGATCCTCATGTTAAAAAATATTATGTGAAAAAAAGAAAGAACGGAAAGAAGTGATTATGTCCCTAAAATATGTACACGGTTCTGTACCATTATTGTCAATGTAAAATAAAATCCAATATCTATTAAGAATGAAGTGACATTAAATGAAAAGATGATTAACCCAAAACCCCATGCCAGGAAGATCAAAGACACCACAGTGCACTAGGACGGAAAAGACAGTGTGAAAACTCTACCAAGCAACACAGGACGATATCTTGGTGTGTATGAGATGCAAGGCATTTCACCACATGCTTCTTATATGCATATTTCAAAATCAGAATAAACATAAGAAAATAGTATACAATACCCAATGTAATCACACATTTATAATTATGAGCTAGTTGTAATTTATTTTTTGGGATCATATCATATGGGCGCATATTGATAAGGATGTAATTTTAGGCCTGTAAACAAAGTGAAAAGTATACGGTTAATTTCATGACTAACTGACAAAATACACATTATAATAGAAATAACTTAATGTACCTCATACTCAGTGAAACTATTGATAAGTTTCTTAAACGTGTTGTGGGGTTGAAATAATATTCTGCTTTATTATTTTCATTCTTCAATTTCGCAACTGAAATATAAGTAAATAATAACGTACTTGAGGATTACGTTTAAATAAGGAACCAACGTAAGATAAGACTAACAAAATCTTAAGGTACGCAATTTTGATCTAGTTGCCACATAATGCCTGATTATGAGTTTGATGGTCTCACGGTCGTACCACCAAGGCACCAGTCCCAAAAGGACCACCACAGTGGCAGGCTCCTGTCTGCCATATTGCGATGTCACCGCTAGCCTATTGGCAGTGTTACTGATGGCGGGGAATATTTTTTCATACGTGTTGATGCATGTGTGTATATTTTGACTGCACAAGTGTTGAATGTACACATATGCATGACACATGTGAAAAAATACCTGCTACAAATACTTTCCCATTTCTGGAGTCTGGCCCAGATGTGCAATGCTTTTAACTACACATGCAGCCCCTCCAGTGAATATATCGAAATCCCCTCATGTGTCCAATCTGCTCTGTAAGTTAGATACTTTAACATGTTTGCCTAATTCGTTGTCAATTAATAACAAATGCCAATGTTTATTTTGTCTCTTATGTACTTGAGCACTTTCATGATTATATTTGCTTATAAACCATATGGCATTAGTACTCTTTTTCTTGCTAATATTTTCTTCCCCTATCTGTTCATTATAGAGCAGTTAATTTCTAGACAGGAGTCTAACTAACCTTCTTAAGTGTGCTCTGCATAATCTTTTCGGAATAACCTCGCTCTATGAAGCGATGCTGAATATTAATAACTTCCTTCTGAAAATCAGAATCTTTGCTATATATTCTGCATGCTGTCAAGAATTCTCCAAAGGTGAGAAGGGTGTGCTGAACTAGAATGAAGAGTGCTGTTTACAGATGTAGGTTTTCTGTGGATTTTACTCGGGATTTTATGATAATGTATAAAACACAATCCAGAAAGTAAATCATATGGTCACTAGCTTATGAGGTTAATTCAATATTTTCCAGAATTCTGATTCAGCATAGAAGAAAAGGTATTTAGTGCTCTAACACCACCTTTCCAAATTTCCAAACTTAAGCCTCGAGTAAGTTATTACTTACATTTCAGTTGCAAAATTAAAAATATTAAAGCTGTATATTATTTCAACGCCATATCAGTTTTAAGAAACGTTTCAATAGTTTCAGTGACTATGAGGTGCATTAAGCTATTTCTATTATAAGATGTAGTCCGTTAGGGGCTGATTACGAGTTTGACAGAATGGGACCGTCATTGCTTTTTTGGGAGTCTTCCCGCCCGCTGCCTTGGTGGTCCGACTGCCTGATTACGATCCTGCCGAGAACTCAGCAACACGATTGCTGCAATACCACCATTGAGACTGCTACTATTGGGTTGATGGCTGGATAGCTAGTAGCAGGTCTTGGAAGCCATCCTTCCAAGCTTCCAGATGTCCAGATTGCAATTGCCTATCTGCTGAGCTGTTCATGGCAGGGACACCGACATGTGCGAGTCCGCCAAAAGGTAGAAAAAGAGGTGAAAACTCACCTTTTTTCGGGGTTCCACTTTGGAATCTGTGTTGAACAACATTGCCCAGGTCCCTCCTGTGCTGCTGCCACCTGACCATGATGCTCTGCAGCCCTGTTGTACCCAGAATGGGAGGTAGGCTTCACCGTCACTTCTCCTGTGTAGCGCATGGTAACAGTTTGCAATATTTAACATGCAACAAAACATACAGTACACATGACCTACATATTCATTATGACCCATAGACAACTTATAAATATGAATTTTGTGATATTCATAAATAGGGCCCCATTAGGATGGTGGGTGGACTTTAGTCCGCCCACCACCCTAGCGGTGCGTGGACCGTCTGCCAGCAATGCGGCAGTCCCGCACCGCCAATTAAGATGTGACCGCCAATCTGTCGGTTGAATTCTGCATCTTCAACATTGTGGCGGGTGCTGCTGTAAGCAGCACCCGCCCCAAAACCAAAGAGGCATGCTGTGCATTGCCATGTACAACATGGCAGGCACCGTGCATGGCAATGAAGGGGGTTCCATAGGTAGCCCCCAAATGCAGGCCCCTACTCTCTCACCTCCCGAGGGCCCCCAAAGCAATTCCCATCAGCCTTTCCATGGCGGCAATGCTACCATGGAAAGGCCTTTACCACCAGGCATCATAATATGGATGGCGGTGGTGAAGGCACTGCCACCCTATTATGCCCGAGCTCCGCCCGGCCGACAATCGTAACGATTGCCAGTCAGCGGAAAAGCAGAGGACGGACTTTCCGTCCGCCGTGGTACCCCCGCCATGTTAATATGGTGGGGGGTAAATGTGGTTGTGATGGCGGGCGGATCGTCACTGCCGGCCAGGCTGTGGCGATCTGCCAGCCATCGTAATCACCCCCTTAGTATTTACCTATCTTTACAGCAGAGAGATGTCACTTTGTCTGGACTCCGCCGCCAAGAGGCCACCAATCCAATGGGAATAACAAAATTGGCTCTGCACTATACAGCCAGCTCGAAGGCAGCAGAGTACTCCAGCCACAGCATCATAATACAGCGGGCAGAAGGCAGCCAACTCCACCGTCTTTTTGGGACTGCCACCACGGTGGTCCGGTGGTAAGACCACCAAACTCGTAATCAGGCCATTAGTCAAACCATTCAACCGTAAACTTTTCACTTCGGTTACAGGCCTGAAATTACGTCTTTATAAATGTGTGCCCATATGATCTGAACCAAAGAAATGAATGACAAATTGATTTTGATACTTAATATAAAAAATACCAAAAAATTATTTGTATTTTAAGTTATTGTAGAGGCCCTGATGAAGCAACAGTGTTGTAGTGAAATACTTGTTGGTAAGCTTGTTATTTGGAAAAAATAATGAGTTCTCACTAAACTGACTACCTGATCATTTAGCCTCAAATGTGGTCTGTCGTTGTATATTAAAAGAGTGGACATTTTTTGTATCTTTGTGTCAGACACCTTCTGAGATTATCCACCCAAGGTGTACAGTGAATCGGGATGAATCTGCTCTTCAATCAGAAATCATAAGGTTACAAACCTTTTAGAGCACTCAGCATTGTATGGAGGTGATCATAGAAATCTCACAATGTAAAACGATGCAATGTGCTTTGCTGAACAAAAATGGAGAGATGTAGAAGGTCAAAGCATGCACGTATATTAAAAAATAGTTTTTCATTGAAGTAGTCAATGCTTTAAACATCTGTCCTAATGAAAATGGATTCATTGACAATGGGCCTGATTACAAGTTTGGCGGTCCAACTACCCGAATGCTGCGGCCATGGTCTCTAGAAAACTAGAGCACCAGCGGTCTTCCGACTGCAGTATTACAAGTTGAACATGGGGCTAGCGGCAGTCTTCCTGGCAGCGGTCATTGTTTTTCTATATTTATCAATGCCTGTGTGTATATTTCGACTGCATTTGTCGAATGTACACATTTGCATGATACATGTGGGAAAATATCACCTACCCATTGCCGAAGTCAGGCCCATATATGGGCAGTAAAGCCACTGGTTATATGGTGCAAAGTGGACTTACCTGTATTTTGCCACAAACAGGGTTGTATTCTTCGGGATGAAGATGCATTTGTGAACCTAGAGAAAGGGATCCGTGTCAGACTTTGATGGGGAGAACAAGAAAAAGGTGAGCATGCGCTCCAAATCCTTTGAGTCTGCTGACTTGAAGCCGGCAGTCCTACCGCTGCGGTTTACTCATTGGTAAGCCAACTCATAATATGGACGGTGGAGAACTTCTCTGTACCGCTCTATGACAGCTGCTTTTCCCTGACCGCATCCAAAGCAGGCTGAGGATGGCTGGTGGTTTGGCAGTTTGCGGATAGTCTTTGCAAAAGCAATCTGACAATCTTGTAATATGACTTTCTAACCACTAAAGTCGCGGAGGTCGGACCACAAGCGGGGGTACGGTGGTTCCCGGACCGCCAAACTAGTAATGGGGCCCAGTGTGTGAGGAGATAAATGTTGCTAGGCCTCTGAAACCTTTAATAAGGGGCTGCTACTCTGATAAGGTGGTGGAGCATCGCCCCAATAATTAAAATGACCCCCAGATGAAAAATAAAATGGTTATAAACATTATTACCATTTTTGTTTTCATTAACTCGGCAAACCCACGTCCTGAGCTGAGTGTCAGTACGGAGCGGGTCTGGTGGGTGGCAGCAGGGATGAGTGGTAGGCTGCCTGTGCACTAGTTTAAAGTGTGCATGTCTCTTTCGCTGGCTGTCTTGTGATGGTCAGCTGGAAATGTGCATTTTAAACCTCTCTAACCTAACTGGGTTAGAGAAAGCACAGGCCTCCAGTACTCTTAAGAGTGCTGAGAGTGGGTGCTCCATCAATTCCTGGTGCTTCTCTCATGCTGGGTAACAGCATGAGAGCAGTGCCAGAATTGGAGAGGGGAGGTGGCTGGGCCGGAGGACAGAAGAACTTTGGGACCGGAGAGGACATGCAGCAAGGTAAGCAGCCGGGGCCTGTGCAGGTAAGAGTGGTAATTGATTTTCCCTGCTCATTGTCCGTCGAAATTACCCTCCAACCGGCCCCATGGCCCTACCGCTTTCACCTGCACGGGCCGTGGCTGAAGGTAAGTTACTTTTATTGCCTTTTTGTATGTATTTTATGTCTGTGCATGTATGTTCAAAATCCAGGGGCGGCTCCTCCATTAAGACGGAATAGTGTCGCCCCACTGCTTTCTCGCAGTGCGAGAAGCAGAAACATAAAATGGTAAAACTACCATTTTATGTTTCTGCTTCTCCCACTACGAGAAAGCAGAAGGGTTTGGTTGGGGGTGGGAGGGTTTGGTGTAGGACAGGGAAGGAGTGGCTTTCCCAATGCTGAGGGCGCTGACTGTTTGGTGGGCCCTCTGGGGCCGATCAAAACAGTCATGCGCACTCTGCCTTTTCTCCATGTAGGCTGCATGCATGCATACTCGACCACTCGCGATGAGAAACCTGACCTCCTCGCGTTGAGAATCTCGCCGGGAGGTTTATTTTCCACGCTCGCGATCGCCAACTTGATGTTGCTGATCGCGAACGAGGATAAAGCCTCGCCGGGATGTCATTTTGCTTGCTCGCGGTCGCCAACTTGACGTGGAGGACCGCGAGCAAGCAAAAAATTACCGCTGCACTACGCAACACTACGCTACGCGTGTTCGCACTGTGCTACGTGCAATTCGCATAGTGCGAAATAGCGCAAACTTCGCAAACTACGCGAGCGTAGCGTAGTGCTTTGCCCAGGCATAGTCAATAAAGTTTTGGTGTGACCGCATCACCCATTTAACCGCCCCTCCCCCCACACACTCCACAGCTGGCAGTCATCACTGGCTCTAATACCGTGGTGTTTATGTATTGTGGCGTGCCTTATTACTCTATTTACCTGCCAAATGTCAGGATGGCCAATTATCAACAGACAGTGAATTGCCTCTAGGGGTCCTTGATTTAGCGTATATTGTATCATACCATGAAGATGACAGCAAGACACGTGAGCAAGACTGAGTGGCATGCACGGCATGGCATAAGGTAATGAAAGTTTGGTACTGGAAAACATGTTGCTTCAATTTTGAAAGGCGTATATATGTGAGTATCAACATGTTAATGTTTATCTATAGTATGGTAAACACATTTATAAACCTCCACACGATGTAGTCAAATGGAGATTTATAAAGGACAGATTTGCGGATGACAGGTTGGAGCACGGGTAAATGAATGCTTCAGTGCATACTTAGTTAGGCCTTTGCGTCTTTTAGGATCACGTTCTGAGACCACAGGAAATAAAGCGTCATGATTGTTATGCTGTGAATGTCAAAATTCGACCGGAAAGTAATATTCATTCGTTGAACTTTACATTAGAAATGGAAATACCATATGAATAGCCTGAAACTATTCTAAAACAAACAAGATACTGTCGTCTCCAATAGGTACATGCAGCATTTTTCATGGGTGGATTAAAGTTTATTGTTGTCGGCTATTAATGCACTGCCGTGTAATGAAAGAATGTACTTGCCCTTTACAGAACGGGAAGATTTTGCCCGGGCGCAATGCCCCATGAAAAGGTATCAGCACTGCCGTACACGCATCCTCTTAATGAACGTTATATGTCAGTGCAGCCATTAAGAATTCCTCATGAAAAGTAGGTCACCCTTTCTATGTAATGAGGTGTAAAGGAAAACACGGGCATTCACAGTAAACTCGATTGCGATTTTATGAGCCCAGAACAGTGAGGATAGGATAATGCGATGTAAGGCAGACACGCTTCCATACCTGACTCTCTGCAAGAAGCGGCTGGCCGGCACAGTGAGCAAATACACAGGCATCGAATGAGGATATCTTAGTCCGGCATTGTACTTGCAAAAGTTTCTTCTCACAATTGTGTCCATTAAAAATCGAAAATCCATAAAATATTATATTTTGAGATAGGGCGGTGTATATAAGGCTTCCGGGTCCTAGGTAGGATTCCACCGACATTCGTTAATGTCAGGTATTATAGAATTTACTTAATTTTTAAATTTAAAGTAAAGCCATCACAATATAACAATAAAAAGATAAAGCAAACATTTGCAAAGACAATGACTCTGGCTCCAGCTCTTGCAGAGACAGTCGTGCACAAATGTATTTCTATCCCATAGCACACTAACCTATGGGTTTGCGCATGCTTGAACTAGTGTCGTTAGTGCTAGTAGTCTGATAGAAATGGTGGTGGTAACTACTAAGATGGGGGACCCTTGACAAGTAATGAAGGCAGGTATAGCAGGGGAGATAAGGACAACCAACAACAAGAGATTACCTGTCAGAATTATTCAAAAAGACCCTAGAGAAGGGTCCTAGTACTTACAAACACACACCGGTGCAGACAGGGACAAATATCAGAAAGATCCGACAATATGATTATTTAATCAAAATAATGTATCATTTTTATTTTTTGTATTATCAAAACCATTTTATCAATTATTTGCAAATGCATATATTGAAAACAATATTCAAAATCAGATTAATACAATAGCCATGTCCCACACGACTCATTCAAGAACCACAGTCATACTATCACACATTCCGAATGACATCATTATATGTGCAACACAAAACAATTTTTTTCACATCAACAAAATACATCAAGACGGTAAGACTGCCACATGATGATTGGATGACATGTTCACAATTATCATCCAAAGAATATGGGTAGAGATGCTCCAGCTACCCAACAACAATAAAAACGCCAACGCACGTTTCGGTGTCTAGCCCCAGCCGGGGCTACACCTTCATCAGGGCAAGGATGGAAATGTGGTGTGGGACAGATACACCTAAAATCACGGAAAAAATATATATACAGTTTCAGTACAGATATTGTTCTGGATTTTGAACATCAATACTTTTTTTAAAATAAAGTTTATTAGTGACTCCAAATCTGCCACGGTGTGAGAACCAAAGATAAAATGTATAATAGACATAATAAAGTAAAATGGAATAGGGTGCACCACCCAAATAGGGTAAGAAAAGAGAAAGATGAGCTAAACTCAAGCCGCGACTGCAGATAAGTTATAGACAGAGCTCAATTCTCAAACCTTTTAATCACCGAAAAAGAATGGCCCACAGAAGGAATTAAAAAGATAACAGAAAAAAGCCCAGTGAGAGTGTTTGAAACGTTAAAAGAGTGCATATCACACAGTTTCACCCGTTGCAAAGTGATATACAGAAAAACATTCTCTAAACAATGCCAAGAAATACCTGATGGTAAAACACGTGGGAAGAACCACATTTTTACCAAATATTTCATAGGCTCCGAGTTGGATGGGTAACCTTTAATGTATATCTATGATAGCCATCAGGGAAGATAATTTCAAAAGAAAAAGAGAATAGTCATGGTTGAGACCCATAGCATAAATACAAAATCCACAAATACCATACCGTGGCATTGAGCAAACCTACCTAACAATGTCCAATTAGGTCCTGACCAATAATTGAAAACCATAAAAGTCCACGACGAAGAAGGAAATGTCGGGACTGCCATGCCAGAAGATATGGTCGATGATTAGGGCTTGGTACCGGTCTCCAAGACAGGCAATAGTGATAACTAGGTAACACAAAAGGAGGTGCAATGCCATCAGGAAAGGGGGGTACTTAATAGACATAGGGGGCACAACAGATATATCCAGGGCGCGCCGCCTACGCCATCAAAGAAGGGGCATACTCGAGTTCAAATTAAAAGAGAACGCTCCTGGTACTAGGCCCCGTGCTCTAAAAAGAAAGTATAATAAATAAAGCACACAAGGGAAAATTCAAGTGTCCCAAAGAATACGAAAGTACAAATAACATTCCCAGTGGCAGGGGAAAAAATTATCAAAAACACACAGATGGGGCTATATCCCGCATGCAGAAATAAATCGGATATAGACGGAAGAGGTTGCATGGTACAGAGAGGAATCCAGAATCCAAGAAAGGACCCTAGTGTCCCAACAATGAGGGTGGGAAAAAAGGAATGGTGGTGGTATCAGTGATGAGAGAACTAGAGAATAAGAGGTGATATTATTATTGAAGGTTTTATTGCTGGCAATGGTAGTACTGGTGTCCTGAATGAGATTGTGGTGTAGTCTTGGTAGTGGTAATAATGGTATGGTATTGTCGTGATAGTATTGGCGGTAGTGACATTGGTGATGTCGGTGGTGTTGATATTGTTGTTGTGCTATTAGTGGTGTTGTTCTGATTGTATAATTGGTAGTGGTGTTGGTGGTGTTATTGGTGCGGTTCTATTGAATTGGTGGTATTGATAATGGAAATATTGGTATTATTTGCGGTATTGCTTTTGGAAGTGGTGTTGGCAGTAGTGGTATTGGTGGTGTGTGATGTTTGTGATGGTGTATGTAGTATTGGTGACAGTGAAGGTGATAAACTGAAGATTACGCGAGTAACACACAAAGCTCACTGCCTGTTTCTTGTTTCCTGTTTCCGGATACCTGTTGCCTGTTGTCTGTTGCCTGTTGCTGGCTCTCGGTTCCTCGCAGCTGTGTGGGAGTGGGACTGCCGGTAGCCGCAAGGAGTTGCTGCAGCTTGAGTGCCTCTCTGCAGCGGCACCAGAAAATTCACCCCAAAGTCACCGCGGGAGCTGCCCAACAGTGGCAGGAGCTGCGGGAGCCACCCAGCGTGAGCGCGTGTGTCCTCGCAGTGCAGCAACAGGAGCCGCGAGCCATGAGTCTCCGCGGCAGGAGTCTTCCCGCCATGAGGGGTTGCTGTAGTGTGAGTGCCTCTCTGCTACGGCACCGCACAAGTCATCCCAATGTCACCCAGGTGCCGCGGGAGCCACCCAACAGCCCAGGAGCCCAGGAGCTGCGGGAGCCACCCGTGAGCGTGAGTGTCCTCGCGGCGCAGCGACAGGAGCCACGAGCCACCTTGCAGCGGCAAGAGCCGCGTGAGTCTCCCCTGCAGGAGCCACGGGTTTTGCCTGACAGCGGTAGGAGTGGTAGGAGCCCCCCGCACAGCCTCCTCTCAGCGATGGGTGCAGCAATAACCTTTCTAGCAGCTGCGAAAACAGCAGCGAAAGCCCCTTAGCACCGGCAAGGGCCGTGGTGACCATTCTGTTGTGGAGTCCGGTGGAGTCCGGTTCGGTCATGGAGTTTCTCGTGCATCCTCGGGAACCTCAGGGAACCTCAAGCTTGTGTGCTGCTGTGCCTTTCGAGAACCATGACACAAACCGTAACAATCCGCTGGGGTTACCTATTTGAACGTGTTACCCAAATGCCTCCTTTCTTTTTTTTAGTCTCACTTTCAGCTTTTTGGTAACTGTACACCTGTGAGAAAGAGGCTCCTTCACAACAAAACACATCACCCTCTAAATCACCAGTGTCTTCAAAGCCAAACAAATAAAAGCGCCAGCCACTGTCAGCCACTGCCTCACCTGAATAGCCACTGTTGCACAAGAACCAAGGTAGTAAATTAATCAATTGTTTGCTCTCTGCATGATCTCTCGGGTGATCTCTTGGGTGATCTCTTCAGGTGTATAGAATTTTAAGTAGCCCAAGTGGCTCGGTTAGCGGGGGCGTGTGAGGGTTACTCCTTACACCTTACCCCACACCCCCAATGCCTACCAGGGATGAGATTTGGGAAAACCAGGAAAGCCCCATCTAATCCTTCAAAAAAAGTTATTAAAAAGAAGGTTTCTGATGATGCAGTAGCGGACCAATCGCCACCTGTAAACCCGGCAAAATTGTCAGACTCACGGGCGCAATCGGGTATTGCCTCTGATACTGTATCAGACACTGCATCCGAATTACAACCCCCTCAGTCTTTAACTCAAGTTCGACCTCCCCTCGTTCAACAAATAACAAACGGAGCTGGCGGAGTCGGTGTGCTCAAGGAAAATCAACACACTAAAGACACGCATTTGAGACCCTCAGTTCTCTCAGCTTCAACAAAAAAAATGTCTTTGAGGGACTATTTCAGAAGCTCTGTGAAGTCAAGAGCAAGATCAAGTTCAGTTGACATAGCTCGGGTTCCTGCTTCAATTGCCTCATCCTCAGTTTCAGCCCCAGCCCTGCATCTAAAACTGGTTCAGCTCATGATCCATGCATATGCCGTCGAGAAAGGCCTCAGCTCATCGTTTCCAGGCCCTCCAATAAGTGGCGATCCGCAAATAAAGAAAGCGTCAGTGGCTACTCCACCTTCTCGGGCTCTCGCCCAGGCTCTTGGCCAGTTTTCTTTAGATTCACAAGTTTAAAATCTTCACGCATTGGCCTCTGTCTCCCCTACACTTTTCACTAGATGCCAGTTGACCTCACCTGATCATCACTCTGTTTGGATTCCCAGCCAGTTTTCTCCCTTAGCAAACAAGCCCCAAGCCCTCAAGGCCCATTCAACAGCAACTACCAAAGTTCTCACTCCACAAGATGCAACTCAGGCAAACAAACACCTAAGCAACCCCACAACGTCATCCCCAACAATTTCACCACCAACTGCCAATAGTTGTCGACAAAAGACTAACCCAGACCGGGGCCACACCATCATGCCCAACACCCACCCAGCCCCTCACCTCTAGACCTAAATGAGCTCTGGTCACAACTCCTCCAAACCCTTCATTCTACAGTGTCTGCATTGAACTACCACTCAGACAAAATCAATCAATCAATCAATCAATCATGTAATTTGTAAAGCGCACTACAAACCCGTAAGGGTTTCAAGGCGCTGGGGGTGGAGGGGGGGGGGGTGCTGCTGCTACTGGTCGAAGAGCCAGGTCTTGAGTTGTCTCCTGAAGGTCAGCAGGTCTTCGGATTGTCGTAGGTAGAGGGGGAGGGTGTTCCAGGTCCTGGTGGCGCGGTGGGAGAAGGACCTGCCTCCGGAGGTTGTTCTAAGTATGCACGGAACCGTGGCCAGGGCGTGGTCAGCAGAGCGGAGTTTCCTGTTGGGTACGTAGAAGGAGAATCGATTGTTGAGATAGGCTGGTCTGGTCTTGTGGAGTGCCTTGTGTGCGTGGATCAGGAGCTTGAAGGAGATTCTCCTGTCGACGGGCAGCCAGTGCAGGTTCCTCAGGTGGGGGGTGATGTGGTCGCAGCGTGGGATGTCGAGGATCAGGTGTGCAGAGGCGTTCTGGATTCTCTGTAGTCTGTTGATGAGCTTGGACGATGCTCCGGCGTAGAGGGTGTTTCCGTAGTTGAGTCTGCTGCTGACTAGGGCCTGGGTGACTGTTTTCCTTGTGTTTGTCGGGATCCATCTGTAGATCTTGTGGAGCATGCGGAGGGTGTTGAAGCAGGTGGGGGAGACTGCGTTGACTTGTTTGGTCATGGTGAGTTTTGAGTCTAGGATGATTCCCAGATTGCGTGCGTGGTCAGTGGATGCCGGGGGGGTCCCCAGTGCGGCGGGCCACCATGAGTCATCCCATGCTGAGGGGTTGGACCCGAGGATGAGGATCTCCGTCTTGTCTGAGTTCAGCTTAAGTTGGCTTACCTTCATCCAGTCGGTGATTGCCTTCATTCCCTGGTGGAGGTTGGATTTGGCGGTGAGAGTGTCCTTGGTGAGGGAGAGGATCAGCTGCGTGTCGTCGGCATAAGAGATTATGTTGAGGTCGTGCTGTCGGACAATGCGTGCTAGTGGTGCCATGTAGACGTTGCACAGCGTCGGGCTGAGGGAGGATCGTTGAGGGACGCCGCAGATGATCTCGGAGGCCTCGGACCGGAACGGGGGGAGGCAGACTCTCTGAGTTCTGCCAGAGAGGAAGGAGGTGGTCCAGTCCAAGGCCTTCTCCCGGATCCCTGCATCTTGGAGTCGCGTGTGTAGTGTGCGGTGGCAGACGGTGTCGAAGGCGGCAGAGAGATCCAGGAGGATGAGGGCCGCCGTCTCGCCGTTGTCTAGAAGGATCCTGATGTCATCTGTGGCGGCAATGAGGGCTGTGGTTGCTGAGGAATCCTGATTGGGACAGGTCCAGGATGTTGTTGTCTTCGAGGTGACGGGTGAGCTGGGTGTTAACTATCTTCTCGATGAACTTTGCTGGGAACGGTAGCAGGGAGATGGGTCGGAAGTTCTTGAGGTCGCTCGGATCTGCCTTGGGTTTCTTCAGTAGAGCGTTGATCTCTGCATGCTTCCAGTTCACAGGGAAGGTGGCGGTCTCGAAGGAGAGGTTGATGATGTTGCGCAGGTGGGGTGCAATGGAGTTGCTGGCTTTGTTGAAGATGTGGTGCGGGAGAAGGTCGGACGAGGATCCGGAGTGGATTGTGCCCATGGTCTTGATTGTGTCCTCGATGCTCATGTTGGCCCAGGTTGTCAGGGTGTCGTGGGCAGTGGGGTGCAGTGGGTCTGGAGCGGTGAGGTCTGCAGGGGTCGTCCGGGGTTTGAAACTGTCATGGATGACGGTGATTTTCTGGTGAAAGAAGGTGGCGAGTGAGTCGCACAGGACTTGCAATGGTGGGATGTTGTTGGCACTGGAGCTGGGGTTGGAGAGTTCTTTCACGATAGTGAAGAGCTCCTTGCTGTTGTGTGCATTGTTGTCAAGGCGGTCTGTGAAGGAGGTCCTTTTGGCGATTCTGATGAGGTGGTGGTGGTTGCGGATGGCGTCTTTGTGGGCAGCACGGCTGTCTGGCATCTTGTCGCTGTGCCATATGTTCTCCAATTTCCGGCAGGTGCGTTTTGAGTCGAGGAGTTCCGGGGTGAACCAGCTGACTCTTTTGCTGGCGTCCCTGTTGGTGTTTTTTTTCAGCGGGGCTATGGTGTTGGCGCAGCCGTTCATCCAGCGTTTGAGGGTGAGTGCACCCTCATCGGGGTTGGTGGGGTTAGTCGGAGGGTTGAGTGCGAGGATTGTCTGCAGTTGTTCTCCAGTGTCTTTGCCCCAGCAGCGGCGGGGGGTTTGTGGGGTGCGGTGGTGTGTGAGGGGTTTTTGGAAGGAGAAGTGGATGCAGTGGTGGTCTGTCCAGGTGAGTTCGGAGGCGTGGCTGAAGGTGACGTGAGGGCTTGAGGAGAGGATGGCATCTAGCATGTGGCCGGCGATGTGGGTCGGCGTCGTGATGAGCTGTTTCAGTCCGAGGTTGGCGAGGTTGTCGATCAGGGTGGAGGAGTTGTTGTTCTCCAGGTGATAGTTTAGGTCTCCGAGGAGGATGTAGTCGGTGGAGGTCAGCGCGTGTGTGCTGATGAGGTCGGCGATGAAGTCGCAGAATTGAGGCCGGGGTCCTGGCGGTCTGTAGACGAGGGTGCCTCTTAGGGTGGTCTTGGGGTCCATGTGGATCTGGAAGTGCATGTGTTCGGCGGTGCTGAGCGTGTCATTGGTGTTTGTTGAGACCCTGATGGTGTTTTTGTGGACGATGGCGATTCCTCCTCCGGCCTTGTCGGTGCGGTCTCTGCGGGTGATCTTGTACCCGTCTGGGATGGCTATGGCGATGTCTGGCGAGGAAGCTTCGTTCATCCAGATCTCGGTCAGGAAGGCGACGTCCGGTGATGCGGTGTCGAGTACATCCCAGAGTTCGACGGCGTGTTTGTGTGCGGAACGAGTGTTGATCAGGATGCATCTAAGCTGGTTGGGTTCCGTCGTGGCAGGCGTCTCGGCGCTTTCAAGGCAGGAGAAGCTGCAGTTCCAGCAGGTGAAGGGACCGTGGGTGCGCTTCAGGGCAACCTTGCAGCAGGTGTGGGTCCCTTCTGGGATGAGAGCGACGAGGGTGTTGGTGTCGTAGCGGAGGCGATTGTCCTCTTGGCTGATGCGGGGGCCAGGGGTTCTGGCACTGGGCGCGGACCAGGCGCGGACGGGCGCAGATGGGCTTGCCATAGGCGCGCATTTAGCACCCGCCATATATGGGGTGGTGGGGAGGGAGGAGCAGCTGGGAGGCGGGAGGCGAGGGACGGGTGGAGCGAATGGGCGCGGAGGGGGTGGAGCCGCAAGGGAGGCAGCGGCGGGGACGGGGGAAAGGAGACCGGCGCGGGGCACAGACTCGAGAAGGGGGCACAGAAGTCCAAAAAAGCACAAGGGGTACAAAATCAAAGGGGCACAGAAGGCACAGAAGTCAGTGGTACAGAATATAAGGGGGCACAGAGGTTGGCGAGGGGTACAGAAATCAGAAGGGGCACGGAAGCAAAGCGGCGAGCGGGGGGCAGGGGGGCACAGAAGAGGATCAGGCAGACAGTTACAGGCAAACAAGCAACAGGCAACAAGCGGAAACGAACCTAAGGCCACCACTGGCCACCAGGGATGAGGAGCAGGTGGAAGCCTGCGGGTGGTGGAGGGCCTCGATTTCACCGGTGGGAGCAGAGACAGCGGGGATGCAGGCAGAGCTGCAGCGGGGGGAGCGACCTACCAGGGAAGGTCAAGGGTCAACAGGTGGACTTATTAAACACTCTTGCCGTGTACACCATAGGAATCGATCAAAAAATAGAGGCGCTCAACTCGCTGATAATTAAAGCCCAATCTCAAGTGCAACTAGTTCAATCGGTATGTTGTTGCTCTCCCATCATCGACTCTTTATCCTCATTGCCCCAATTTCTGTCTTCAGTACTAACAGAAATTTAGAGGATCCCAGAGCCTAGGATTCCCGATTCCACGCCACTGGCTCATCCACAGGGCAAACAACCAGATCCTGAGCACACGTCCGAAAAATTATCATATGTTTCGTCACCATCGTCCAAAGCAACAGCAGCCCCTAATGCAACCACCGACACAACTACCAACGTCAAATCACCTCAGCAACCTGCCCATCGATTATCAAAACGGGAAAAAAAAGACTTCAGAAATCCTGTAACAGGCTCACAGAAGAGCCTAAAAAAACAATTTGCAACTATTTTACAAACAATAAACCAGTGACAGCACAGACCTTGAGCACAGTGCTCACCATCTCCACCAGTCAGTTGCAGGCCGCCCAGTCTCCAACGTCCCAAAAAGGTCTCTCAAAAGTAAAATGCTCAATAAAAACGGAGTCACCACAAGCCCCAAGGTATTCCCCACACCCAACCTATCAGGATAAAATTGGAGACACTGGAAACAGGCAATAATAAACCAATGAAGAACTAATAACTGTTACCAGGCCTGCCACAACCACGCCCTTGCAAAAGTGTCCATTAACTATCGAACCCTCTTCCCCTCCACAATCAATGATTAATAGTCCAGGCTCACATCGTGCAGCTAACCCCACCAAAGAACCGGACCGCCATTTTCTGGCAATTCCATCCAGTCAACCTCCCTTGGCGCACATGCGCAAAACAGTTTTTACCACAACATCAACCAACCAAGTCAGTGAGCAAGTCTCCCTCTCGCATTATATATCAATCTCTCAACGATCATTAGAAGTTAAGCTTAACTCATCCAAGTCCACACCTGTTGAAATCAACAACCTAGCCACAGACACCAATGAAACCAAACTACTGTTAACACCAGAGTACGTTTCTCAAGGCCCGCATGACATATTAAATTGCAGGAACATAATCCGGCTCTTCAAATCAAATCCGGACCTGTGCAAGGAGGAATCAAAAGACATCATCGCCATTGAATTTAAACTGAGCATTGGCCCTCAAACTGGAGAATCAACTCTACTTACATTAGCATCTAAAGCCACAAGGGATCTGGTTCAATCTAAAGCCGACCAATTCAAAAACTGGGGAATAATTGTAGCAAAGCCCTGAGTTCTCCGATACCCTTTAATACTCGCATCTAGCCAGGCCCCAGCTGCAAGTACAAGCCACACCCCTTTTTAATTTCTAAAGTCAGCCAGAAGCTGCACTCTAGTCAGCAACGACGAGCGCAGTGAAGTCCAGCAAACCATTAGAAGTGCAGACTGGTCATGGCTGCCAGCAGCCCTATCCCAAAGTAGGACCAACTGAAATTACTTGGAACACGGTCTAACAATCTGTTCCTGGAACATCAACGGTCTTTCGTCGAAATTGCAATCTCCAGACACTGTTGAATTCTTCAAAAAACACAACATCATTTTCCTCCAGGAAACCTGGCTATCAACGAGCAATCCAATTGAAGGGTTCCTGGAATTTATATCGCCTGCCACAAGACAGTGCAAGTTCGGCAGACTGTGCGGTGGGTTGTCTATCTACGTGGGTACTAGACTGTCAGCACGTATAAAACAGCTAAAATTTGAAGTTGAATGGTTCACTGGCATCATGGTCAAAAAATTTCCAAAAGAGAGCAAGCTATTACTGCTAAATGTCTACATCTATCCACGCACCAGTGAGAAAAAAATCTGAATTGGACTGCCTGTTTGAAATTTTATGCAACATCCTAAGTACATATGGCAGTACACCATGTTTAATCTCTGGAGATTTTAACACCAACCTCTTTCATAACCAGTTCGAAGACCTAGGGATTATCCTTCCATCGGTCCCCTCACATCTCGCCACACAAACATTACTGCCAGGACTCAGATCGTCTAAACTGGGCAAATACGCAGTCCTCTAACTCAGCAGACTAGGCTATATAGTAATAAACGGTGGCTCATCTACAGATACCCCCCTGGCCTGGACAAGAACTAATGGTCAAACCCATTCATTTTTGGACTTCACATTAGGAAACAGAGAAATGCTAAGCCTAATTGAGTGCCATTACATTGCAGCACTGGGGGAAAGTGACCATCGACCCCAAATAATAACATTATCCCTCAAAATGCCTCACCATCACGCACTTGCTCACACGATATCAGACAGTCACTCTGAGAATCTAAGGCCGATGAAATGGTCGCACAGCATTGTCCCCACTGTCATGGAGAAATGCGGTCATCTTGTATGTTTACAATGTGAAAAAGACGTGCCTACTATTGACGGCTGGGATGCCCTTATGAACAGCTTATTAAATGAATTTCCATCTAAACCTTACCCCGGAAAGATCCACAACATTTTCGCATTTCTCCTGCAACAAAAATGTTAAAATTAGTAAGAAATGCTGCTCTACGCCGGGCCAGAAAAAGCCTGTTAAACACAATTGTATTCAACCACTATAAGCAGGCTCAAAAAGCTTTCAAGGCATCCGTGCACAAAGACAAGCAATCAGTGTCAGACCAGTTCTGGTTGAAGCTAGTCCACGCCAGCAAAAGGTCCAACACAAAGTTATTCTGGTCCCTTGTGAACAGAGGCCCACTAGGAGGCAGAGGGCACAGCAGCGCAAACATAAGTGCTGACGACTGGACTGAGTTTCTATCTAATCACTTTAGAGAGCAATTAAGCAGGACAAAGCACCCTTGACCCCATTTGACATCCAAATTCTGGCCACCACTCACTGAACACCACTGCACAGGCAACGCCGGGTGCACCATTACTGTTAAAGGTGTCCTGGATACACCCATAATTGAGAGTAAGGAGCCATGAAACGATTCAACCCCAGAGATGTCGATGACACACGGAGTTTTAACAAACACCATTGCCCGGATAATTAGGAAAGGCAGCTCAGACGGAGCCCCCGGGCGCCAACGGACTACCTCAGGCCCTGTTCAAGTTGGACAAAATGTTGTGGTCAGGTCTCCTTACACCACTGTTTCTACATTGCAGGCTCAATGACCACATCCCGGATTCCTGGAAAAGTGCCATCATTCATCCCATCTACAAAAGTGGTAAAAGAGATTACCCAAAAAACTACAGAATGATAGCCCTTCTTGATATTGAATCCAAATATTACGCCAGCACCTTACTAGAAGAACTGTCAACCTGGGCTGAATCAACACAGCGTCTCCTCTTCAACCGGTTTTGTAGCTAATTCAGGCACAACCAGCAACCTCTTGACACTTACTGTAATGATGGAGAAGGCAGATGCTCGTCGTATGAAACTATACTACTGCTTCGTCGACTTCAAGGCGGCTTTTGATCGGGTGCCTCGAGGCCACCTATGGCAAAAATTAGACCGCTGGGGTATATACCCGCCCTCTTATAAGCCATAATCCAACTCCACACACAGACTTGGATAAGGATAAAGTTGGGCGATGGGTCCCATGTTTCAAAAAAGATCCATACAGGAAGCGGTGTCAAACAAGGCTGCGTCTTGGCGCCCCTTCTTTTCAACCTGTTTATCTCGGACCTATCCCCCATACTTGACAAGGTTAACTCTCATCTTCCCCAACTGGATGGAACCCGCATCAGCAATCTGTTATACGCTGACGACCTTGTGTTACTGAGCCACACAAAGGTAGGCCTGCAGAGGCTTCTCGACAAACTCCTTCCCTACACAATTGACAATGCCCTCGAATTGAACTTGTCAAAAACAAAAATAATTCATTTCAGCAAACAGAAGCAGCGGAAATACAGGTGGTTTATCAAAAATACAAGCATCGATACAGTGCCACACTATAAATACCTGGGAATTTTTCTTGACTCCAGAGGTTCCTTCATCAAACAAAAAGATGCCGTCAAGGCTAAAGCACTGTCGCTGGAGGTTGCGTTGGCAAAACTTTCAAAACATCTACTAGGGCCAAGCCTAACTCCCCTGCTCAAGGCGATGAAAGCCAAGATTACCAATTCCTTATCATATGGTCACGAGATTATGATGGGCTCAACAAACATCTTATTAAATAGAACAACCACCAGAATCTTTAAGCGTGCCTGGCGCCTGCCGACGTCTTCATCTCCGGCACAAGTCAGATTAGAACTCGGCCTGCTAGATCACAAAGGCGTTGAGGCTGGCGCTTTTATTAAGTTCAGCAATAGATTGCGCAACTTCCAGGATGGCAGGCTCGAGACCAAACTCTGGGATGAAATATCAACCAGCGCATTTAGCTAAAAATATCGACACCATTTGGCCCACTCCCTACAGCTACTCTGAGTCACAGAATATTGGGGAACAAACCACCACAACAGGCATTGAAGACCGTAATCAAGCGAAGCACCCGGCTCTGGTCTTTCCACTCTGACAGGGCAAAATTATCCAGAAGGAAACATACCTGGGCCATCGTCTCCGATTATAAACCGGGGGTTGAGTCAGCCTACTTATCGAGCACATATTCACTTTTTTGGAAGGTTAAGTTCATGGCCCTAAGGCTAGGCGAGTGGCCTTTTATAAAGCATTTGCCACAATGGCGGCACCTCAGTCTTAATATCGAATGCAGGGAATGCGGCTACTACTCCGAAAGCTTGGAGCACGTAGCCTGCACATGCCCAGCTCTGTTAAATGACAGAAGGACTTTATTGCGAGCAGAGTTGAACAAACTAGGAGCTCTCACATGTTGTCAGGCCATAATAGCAGCCATGAACCAAGAAAATACATTTTTGAACATTCAGTTCACCAAATTTGTCATCAGAGCTGCTAAAATGCTGGGGAAAGAGAAGGCAGCAATTTTTCGGCCGGCCGGCCATGCCATTTCCTTGTAATAAAAACTCTTGCGGCCGCCGACTCCTTCAGAAGGGCCTACCTGGACGCTGTGCTCAGCATTTTAAAACAATCTCTTTTAAATATTTGTATATGTAATTATGAGTCACATAGTTCTAACATTTTGTTATGGTTGAATTTGAACACAAAGCTCTACACATTTTTGGTCCCAAAAATATGGCAAATAGGATCAAGCTATCAGGAGGCAGAAGGGGTTCTAGAAGTCTTAAGTCCCTTATACTAGAACCAACCAGATAAAAAAAAAAGAAAAAACTCATGGCAGCACTTTTGCTGGATCGACTCCAAAAATATGGCACTTCCTAACACCCTCAACAAGAGCAATTACCTTACTCAGGCTTTTCAAGAAGAAAGTTAGAGCCATACTACTAGAAAACCTGTGTCATAATAGAACTATTTTGAAAACTGTCATTCACCCTATTTTATATTGCATCCCTTTTGTTTTATGCCTAGCTCTTTGATAGTGCAGTGCAGTGGAGTTCATGTGCAGTGGATCTTAAGTAGCGGTTGTTTTTACTGTACAGCATCCCTCATAAGCTCTCTCTTTGTACAGCGCTCTGATACCATGATAGTAATCTTTATAAAACACAACAAATAAATAAATTAACTAAGATGGTATTGGTATTGGTGGTGCTGATAGTACTTCTATTTGGTGTTATTAGTGGTCTAGGTGGCATTTGAAATTGTTGTCTAATGCTGGTGGTGGGATATTGGTAGAGGCAGTAATATTGTAATTGGTAGTATTTCTATTTGTGGTACTAGAAGAGTTGTGTGTTAGGTTGGTGAGTTTGGTGCTGGTTCTGTTGGTAGTGGAGATGGCGATGTTGATGAGGGTATTATGGTGGTGGTATTGGAGGTGGTAGTGGTACTGCCTGTATGGGATAAAGAATTGAATGTGACAAAAGCGCAATAGTTGAATGAAGATGTAAAATAGTCCATAACTCATTACAATGCAAGCACTCCAACGGAAGCATAATAATAGACCAGTTAGTCAAAAGCATTAGATGAGAGAACAGTATTACCTTGGACCTACTCCTTCTATATTTCAAAGAAATGGTAGCAGAAAGTGAGCTGCACTCATCAGAAGGCATCTTAAAGTGTGTCCTGTATTGCTGGCCAGCATATGAAGGGTTTAATAATATTTTGTGCATGGGTCATATTTAAAATTGTTGTTTTATATTAAAAGGAAACTTCACATAATTAGAAATACAGGTATATATTTAATAAGTAATACATCTGTTTATGTGTAGAAATTACATAATTTGTTCATATTTCTACTTTGAACTAAACGTTATGGATATTTGATCCTATTGGACCTATTTACAAAGGTAAATCTACATGCATAGATTTACTACACGTACATTTACATGTACACTTTTGAGTAACTTTACTACTTTTGGATTTTCACCATTTATAGGTGTATAGATACAAGTGTAGACCTACATGTCCACACCCCTGAAATAGGGATGGGGTCAATAAAAATGGCAAATTCACTACTATTAGTAGTGACATTATGACCATATTTAGCATACCGCACTCTTAGAGGCGATCTCAGCAATTGGGACAAAGATCTCCTTGTGAGAAAGTATAGGGAAAAGTTTAAAAGTTTATTGACCTTTGTAAAACATTAGAAAAATGTATATTAAATATTAATGTTTATTAATTGTGTGTGTGTTTATATGTATATATACATATACACATGCATATATAAATATATTTTTTTCTTGTCCCCCCACAATGCACTCCTTATGACCTCACATATTACGTCTCTCACGACATGGTCAGTGACATCCTTGATGACATCTCAAATGAAATCAATCAATCAATCAAACAGTCATTTGTAAAGCGCACTACATACCTGCAAGGGTCTCAAGGCGCTGGGGGGCCCCCTACGGATCGAACAGCCAGCTCTTGAGTGTCCTCCTGTTGGTCAGCAGGTCTTGGGTCTGTCGTAGGCTGAGTGGGAGGGTGTTCCATGTCTTGGTGGCGAGGTGGGAGAAGGATCTCCTGCCGGTGGTTGTTCTTCGGATGCGCGGGACAGTGGCTAGTGAGAGGTCGGCGGTGCGTAGCTGGCGGTTGGGGATGTAGAAGGAGAGTCGTCTGTTGAGGTAGGCTGGACCGGTCTTGTGGAGTGCCTTGTGTGCGTGGATGAGGAGCTTGAAGGATATTCTCTAGTTTTTTTTTTGTTTTTTTTAAATACATTTTTTATTGAACATGTTTACAAAACAAACAAAAAATAGCAATGACCATAAACGCATATCTCACAATATTCTCAATTCTCCCAGCAGGGAGCAATGTATACCATTAAAAGTAACAAATCAAATATTAAAAACCAAAAAATACACAAAATTAGGAAAAGAAAAATATACCATGAACATCTGTTTAGAAAACTTAATCATGAATTACATAGTCGTATCAGAGTGTGGTCACATCCCCTAGTACGAATGCCTGTCCCCCCATCAGTGCCCTCGGCATCACTATCAAAGCTCCTCACTCACCATCAGTCATCCTGGCCATTAGGAAGGCCCGCAGTGGTTCCCAAATATCCTGGGGTCTGGCCATTACTGGCAGTTCCTCAGCATATATTTCCATATTCTCTCTACAATAAACTAGGTCTTTTAACCATTGTTCTGTTTTTGGCCTACACCGTGCCCCCCAGACCACCACCACTCTGCGTGCCGCCAACATAAGTGCCAATTGAACAAATCTCCCTGTCACACTCCTGAGGTGTGGCACACAACAGAGTAAACAAACAAGCGGGGTGCATTGTATGTCCGCCGTCATCATGCGCACTAAGGTCTGCACAACTTCCTCCCAGAACTCATTCACCTTTTGGCATCCCCAAGCTAAACGCATGAAATCAGCACCCCCCTGACCACATCGTGTACAACAATCAGTTTCACGTATTCCAAAGCTGTGCAAGTGCTTAGGCGTATAGTATACCTGATGTATATATTTAAAATGTATAATGCGCAAGTTACCATTCGAACTTGGTACAAAAGGGGGTGGTGATGAACGGAGCATCAGAACCAATCAAACGATCTGTTTGATCCATCACCGTTCTTTAGCCCACTCTGCCACCCCAGTTCAGACATGGCCATATGCAAATCAGTCTGACCCTGTGCCTCATGGGAACAGTCCAGCCCGAACTGCCAAGCCATGCCTTCCCTGGACCGGAAACAAGCTTCCTAGGACCGGTTTCTGGAATTTCAGCCATCTTCAGCCAGGCTAGCTTGAATCCAGTGGCAAAGTGAGCAAGGGACTCACGTCTGAGCATACCCTGCCACCTTATGGCGAACAAAGCGGTGCAAAAAAGGGGGTGGTGATGGATGGAGTATCAGAACCAATCAAACACTCACACCCAGTCAACAGATCTGGGTTTGATCCATCACCGTTCTTTTGCCCACTCTGCCACCCCAGTTCAGACATGGCCATATGCAAATCAGTCTGACCCTGTGCCTCATGGGAACAGTCCAGCCCGAACTGCCAAGCCATGCCTTCCCTGGACCGGAAACAAGCTTCCTAGGACTGGTTTCTGGCATTTCAGCCGTCTTCAGCCAGGCTTGCTTGAATCCAGTGGCAAAGTGAGCAAGGGACTCACGTCTGAGCATACCCTGCCAACTTATGGCGAACAAAGCGGTACAAAAGGGGGTGGTGATGGACGGAGCATCAGAACCAATCAAACACTCACACCCAGTCTGTTGACTGGGCGTGAGTGTTTGATTGGTTCTGATGCTCCGTCCATCTCCACCCCCTTTTGTACCGCTTTGTGGACCATTCTTACTTAGCGCCCCTGTCAATTCACAAATGTGCTTTCAATTCTTGTCAACTATGGGCTCAGTGAGACACGAATTCCACCTTTCCCAACTTCTATCTGGTTCAGGGTTGCATTCACTCTTTATCAACTTATAGAGTCTGGAGACCAATCTTCTGTTAGTAGAAGTAGTGAGGGCAAACTGTAATGACTGGAGTGTAGGTGGTTCTAGAGGGTATGTGGTGTAATGTAGTTTGGTCGCGTGTCGCAGTCTATGCAGCGCAAATCTAAATAACAATGTCTGATTGCTTATGTACTGCAGATCGTCCAACGTAAGAAACGATCCTGTCGGATAAAGGTCCTGCATTTGTTGAAGACCCGCTTCATGGAGCAGGCGAAGGATATCCTCTTGTTGACGGGGAGCCAGTGCAGGTTTTTCAGGTGGGGGGTGATGTGGCCGTGGTGTGGTACGTCAAGTATCAGTCGTCCCAAGGCGTTTTGGATGCGATGGTGTTCATTTGATGAGCTTGGTCGGGGCTCCTGCGTAGAGGGCGCTTCCGTAGTCGACTCTGCTGCTGACGAGGACCTGGGTGACTGTCTTTCTTGTATCTGTCGGGATCCATCTGTAGATCTTGCGGAGCATGCGGAGGGTGTTGAAGCAGGAGGAGGAGACGGCGTTGACTTGCTTGGTCATTGAGAGCATTGAGTCGAGGATGATTCCCAGGTTGCGTGCGTGGTCGGTGATGACATCATCCACAGAACCACTCAAACACCGATGCCCACACAACCACTTACATACCTATTCACAGACCCATAGAGCCACTCACACATCCACTAACTCATACTCACTCATACAGACTCTCATAGAACCACTAAGTCACACATACAATAAAAAAGTATGTGTATAGGACCTGCTCCACTTGGGGGCTAAAAAAAAACAAGCGTAGGAACCCGCAACTATTATTATTATTATAATTTTTTTTTTTTTTATGGAAGTCCCGACTGTAAAAATCAAATTTAAAAAAATGATTTTTTGCACTTCAGGGGTGCCAGGGGGACTCCAGGGTTACAGGACCCCCGGGTTACAGGTCAGAGTATTCCTAATCTTCCCCACATTTCTTTTTTTAAATTTTGCTTGGGATGCTGAAACTGCATCCAAAGGTGGCTACCAACACTTCCTCGTTGAACTATTGGCAGCCAATCAGATTTCTGCACGAGATCATGAGGGTTCACAGAGCCTTCACAATGTGTTTTTTTCTTTTAAATCTAAAAAAACTCTTGAATAGATTTACACCAGTTTACACAAAAAGTTCACTCTCTGGGCCAAGAGCTATATTTATGACAAATTTGGTGTAATTCCGACCAGCAGTTTGGGGTGTAGTCGTGTCTAAAATTCCCTTTAGGATTAACATAGGAAACACACATTTTTGACCCTTCCCCTTACCCCGGCCCCCGCTTGACGGACCACCCCAAAACTTTCCATGCACAACGAGAGTCACAGATGCACTTTTAATGGAAAACTTTGTGAAGAATCGCCAAGCAGTGCCAAAGACATTGGCAAGTCAAAAAACTAGGTCCTAACTGTAGCTACCTACTGGCTACCCGCAGTCGGTAATAATATATATATATATGTATCCTTTACCACTTCTGGTTTCCACTGCTTCACCAGAACGATGACACCACAAATTGAAGGTAGGTTTCCAAACTTTTATTTTGCTTGAAAGACGGTCGCCCGTAGGTAGTTAGTTAGGACCAAAGGTTCTGTAGGAAAAGCCTTTTTTGTTTTGACAATTACTTTGGTGCCGCTTGACAAATCTTCACAAAGGTTTTGGGGTGATCCGTAAAGAGGGGTCTGAGAAAAAAGGGGGGTTTCAAAATGCGTTTTCCCCATGTCATGTCTACGGGGATTTTTGATTTTCCACATGACTACAGACCGAACCGCTGGAATTACACCAAATTTGGCAGAAAGCTAGATCTTGGTCCAGGAAGCATGCTTTTTGTGATTTGGTATAAATCATTTCAGTAGTTTTCAGAGATATTTTGTTTAAAAATGATAGATACCTGGGAGCCCAAAGGCCAACTGAAATGCTACTGAAATTTGATTGGCTGCCAACATTTCAACAAGGAAGTGTTAGCAGCTATCAAGGGACTTGGCTAAACTGAGTCCCACAAAAACGCAAAAAGAAAAAAAAGGAGGCTGGTTAGAAACACTCTGACCCTCTAGGCCACCCAGGGCCAAAAAATGAATTTTAAAAAAAACTGTGGAATACCGAGATCCAGCCGAAAACTAAACAAAAAAGACATGCAGGCTCCCGTGCATCTTTTAAAAAAAGCCCCCAGGTTGGCCAAACCGTGGGAGCATGCTCAAAATAGAATGGGGTGTATGGGGCCCCTCCTAGAGTTTAATTAACCACTGGGGACCACCGCCTCCCTGGGATTTTCAATTGTATTATGCAGGGATGCTCAAACAGCACCCTCATGCCCAGTAGACTGCTTCCTCCTTGGGGCTTTTTTCTTCATTAAATGGGGTGCTTTTTAGATCCCTCCCAACCCTGGGGATCGCCACCTTCCTGGGGCTTTTCAATAAACAAAACGTGGGGGGATGTGCGTATCCCCACAGCCCGGGGGCTGTCACCTCCCAGGGCTTTAACTGTCATTAGTGGGGAGGCTGCACAGACCCTCCCAATCCCCAGAGACCACAACCTCCCTGGGGCTTTACATACATTGAATACTTGTCCCCCCTCCCTTTGAATAAATTTAAAAAAAGAAAAGGCCGGGCCTCGGGAATGGGGGATGAGGGTTCTACTAGAGGTAACAGGAGGCATAATTGGCCCTCAAGGCCCCTCAAGAGCCAAGGGAACTTCATCCCCAACTAGTAGTGCACCAGGAGGCATGTTTGAAGAATGGTGGAGAAAGGGGGCAAAGCCCTCTCAGCAATCAAGCTGTGTAGGACTTACTGGATGTAACAGATGTGCCTATTGTCCTCCAAGGGCCCTCTGCATCCTAGGTGAAATCAGTCCCCAACCAGAAGAGTGCCAGTAGGTGCATTTGCAGAGTGGTGGAGAAGGGGGCGTGGCCTCCGAAGACCTCTCAGCAATTCCGCTGTGTGGAACTTACTGAAGGTAACAGGAGGACTTGTTGGCCCTAAAGGACAATCTAGAGCCAATGGGGCTTCATCCCCCAACCAGCAGTGCACCAGGAGGTACAATTGTAGAGTGGTGGAGAAAGGGGGCGTGGCCTTCATGGACCTCTAGGCAATTGCACTGTGTGGGACTCACTGGAGGTAACAGGAGGAGTTGTTGGCCCCCTTCTGTTACCTTCAGTAAGTCCCACACTGTGGGCTTGTTAATAGGTCTTCATGATCCCGTCCCCCTTCTCTACCACTCTGCAAACACACCTCCTGGTGCACTACTAGTTGGAGGACAAAGTCCCCTTGGCTGCTGAAGGTCCTTGGGAGCATACTACCCCTTCTGTTACCTCCAGTGAGTCCCACACACCGGGATTGCTAAGAGTTCTTCAGAGCCCATGCCCCCTTTCTCCACCACTCTGCAAACACGCCTCTTGGCACACTACTTGTTGAGGGATTAATCCACTTTACTCCTGATGGAACTTGGGTGCAAAGAAACACTCCTGCTACTTCCTGAAATCCCTACACAGCAGCATTCCTGAGAGCTGGTCAAAGACTCAGCCCCCTTTTAACACCACTCTGTAAATGTGACTACAAGTTAAAAAACCATAGAAATTCACTGAAAAACCAAAGGTTACAGGGACGTTATAGTTAGGAATTAGCATTTAAAAAACCTTAGAAATTCACTGAAAAAACCAAAGGTTAGAAGAACTTTATAGTTAGGAATTAGCATTCAAAAAACCTTGGAAATTCACAGAAAAAACAAGGACATTACAGTTAGGATCAGGTTTCACTCTTACAAACCACGGAAATTCAGCTGTTATAGTTAGTGAGCTAACTATAACTCATGTACCCAAAATGCACTGCTTATGACCTCACGTATTACATCACTCATGACTCACTCATTGCATCGGCTGACGCATTTCGACCTGCCGGTCTTTGTCAAAGCCAAACATACTTGCAAAGAGTGCTCCAATTCCCTTAAAAAGTAGTTGAAATCACACATGAACATACTGAAAAGACTATAGGCACCTTGTATGATCACTCACATAAACATTTCAGGAATTGATTAGACCCCATTAGACCCCATCATTTATGACACACCTTAGGTTACAGAAATGATTTCCAATCAACAGACTTCACGTAAGCCTAGAAATTGGGCATGTTCCAGGTCCAGTGTCACAGGTGTTACCAATATATACTTGTGGCAATTGGCCACCTGTTATTCGAGGTATCAATTAGGGGTGGGCAGAATTTGCGAAATCCACTTTCGCAAATTATCACAAAAATGTTCAAAATTATCGCAAACACGCGGAAATATCGCGAAGATGCGGAAGTTTTTTTCCTGCATATTCGCGAGATTTTCTGCATGGTTGCGGCTCGCCAACTTACCCATGCGGTTGCTCGCGGGCGCGGCCATCTTGTTTTCAGTCGTGATCGCGCGACGCATGACGTCACTGCGGGCATGAACTGTCGCGAGACAGCGCAATGGCTAAAAACAATACAACATCTCATGGAGAACGCGACCGGATCAAGAAAACTTGTCGGCGAACGCAGGGATTCAGGTAAGGCGATCGCGCGCACGCGAGAATGTATTATTTTACAGCGCGAGCAAGAACCAAATTATCGCAAAGCTGCGGAATGCGGAAATTTTTACTTTTTCGTGCTTTCCGCGGAACGCGAAAATGTCAAAATATCGCAATTTCCGCGAACGGAACGAAATTTTAGCCCAGGCCTAGTATCAATATAATTTTAACATTCTAAATGGTAATTTTGCTCTGCCAAGTGGCAAATGACAATGACGCAGCATTCCCCTGATTAGAGGCCAATTTACCATATTCGAACTCCTGGTACGCAAAATATTTTGAAACATGAAACTAAACAAGTCATTCTGTTATAGTTTCTCACTACTAATGCATTTTCTAGCCTAACCAAGTGGCACAAGGAGCTCAAATCTGTGGCTATGTCTCTGATGACAAGAGTTAACGCAAAGTTGCTTTACAAATAAAAACATAGTGTGAGAACAGAATTGTGTGAGAAAAACAAATGTATCAATAATTGAAAACCACAAAAAAGAAGAAACACACTGCACATATTTGTTTGGTTTCGACTTTGAAAAAATACATTGTACTAATAGGCAATGCTAGCAGAGCAAAATATATAAACATAATTTATCTGAGGGCTAAAAGAGAGCAATAGTAGGACCATAAAAGAAAAGAATACAACAAGGAAAAACTTTCAGACCCTTCATGAAGGTCAAATAGAACAAACAGGATACCACACAAAAGAGACAAAATATCTTCAAAAGAGTACATACAGTCCAGACTCCTAGCCAATGTGCACATTAAGCTTCTCATCCTGATTGAGGCCTCTTGTGTGTTTCCTATTAAGCAGGATTATATATTCTGATTCCAATTTTCTCAATGTGCATTCTCTGTCGCCCCCTCTCACATTTACCTAAACCCTGTCAATTCCAAAAAATGAATTCTCATGAGTATTTGATGTGTGCATTTGATGGTAGTGGAGCGCAACTGGGTAATTTTAATCCTTGTACTATATGGCACGCAGGCGCTCAAGAATCGCTTCCTTTACCGGGAAGATTGTGCTTCCCATATATTGTAAGCCACAAACACATACCAGGACATAAAGAACAAGATCACTGTTGATATTCATTCATTTTTTACTCTTGACCTTCCTGTCTATGGGTAATGTGTATGACCTCCTGTTGGAACTGTTAGCAACAGGACAATTTCTTACTTTTGTCAGGAAGTATGATGTGGCGAGGAAAGAGTTTAGACAAACCATATCCTTGAGACAACAGGAGCGTGCGACCTCTGAGTTAAGCTCAGATACTTACTCAGACATTGATGAACCTCTACCTCCAATGCATGACCTTTTACGATACTTGAGGAGTATTGTTTTTACAAGAGAATCCGTGGCCCTGAAGGAAACTGCCAACCGGACCAGGAGGAGGTAACAGTGCAGTAGGAAAACCCAGAGAGGAGACATAGCTGAAAAAAGACACAATGTCGAATGGGAGAGACACACAACAGAACAAGAATAACAAATAATGGGTGAGAACAATCTAGCCATTATAAATTTATTTACCCATGTTCTCAATCCTGATGAGCAATCCTTATTAGAGGTAGGTTTGTCCTTTTGCCTTATTGCTAAATTTGACTATTCCTGAACTCGAATTTACATTTTCTGTTCATCAGAAAGTGGGAGTTGCTTAAAGTCTTCATGCAACAAAAAGAGAAATGAAGACTTGGGGCAATACTATTGTGAATGCAGAACAGGACTCCCACTTTTTACATTTTATGTATCAGTGATTTTGAGGGTCTCACTACACTTGCTCTGTAACATGGATTTGAAGATTGACAGAATGAGTGGAATGATTACAGGCCCAAGTCCAAGTGTGATCCCATCACTGCCCACAATAACATTGACACATTTCATGAGGTACTGTTACATGACCTTATGAAGATGTGACTACATGCGGAGAATCCCTTTGCCAAACATCTGGCTATGGGGTAACAGACCGCACTTCACTCCTTTAGGAAATCTACCTCATTTGTGGTTAAACCCACAGACAAGGGCAGTAATGTTGTTTTATAGGAAATCAGCAAATGAAAACTAGAGTCCAAGAGGCAATTGGAGCTATCAGACAGCTATGCGAGGACCACAATAACATCACACAAACAAACTATCACCCTATACCATACTATGCTCTGGAACTGTCCTGAGAAAAGTTTATTGGACATGGAGGCATTTCAATTCATGCTTGTCACCACACCTATGGCACCCTGTTTTTATATACTACCCAAAATCCACAAGCACAGCACAGACCCTCCTGGCAGGCCCATTATTTCTGCAAACAATAGTTTGCTTGAGAACACATCTATTTACTTTAGGGGCTTATTGCAAGTTTGGTGGTCCCATGGACTGCCATACCAGCGGTCTGACAGCAGTGAACTAGGCAGTCTGACCGCCTTTATTATGAGTTAGTGTCACAGTAGAGAGCATTCACAGTGCGTAGAAAAAGAACAAATGATCTAAGTAGACAAAGTACGACAACACCAATCAACTCATTCCAACAATGGTTATGATTTAATTATTTCACAGGGATTGAAATGAATCAAATCTATAGAATATAATGTATTTCACATTTATGCATTTATGAAAAGCAGGTGCACACAAAGTGAAGTGACAGGTGCATAGCGGGAATATGTGCAGGTGATGTGCAAAGGGAAGGTAGTGTGCATATATACATCAACAATCAGTGATGACAACCTATCCTGCCAGATGTCTGGGATATGCATGAATGACAGACCATAACAAAATGAGAAAGATGCAAATATATATTCTCTGTCATCTAAGTTGGACACAAAAAATAAAACAATGTCGACGTTTCGACCCCTATATGAACCAGCAGACTTTGCGCCTTGAAAATGGGATCTTCATGAGGACTGAGCTTGGTGGATGGTGGGCACCAGTTGCAGCCTGAAAGCTTCAGGCTGAGAATTAGTAGGGTGGGCCTTGTTGTCGGAAGAATGCCTCCATGCAACCATCAGCCATAGGTTACTGATCAACCTTGGCCTACCCACCCTGAATACCTGTGCTAACTTTGACCATAGGTCACTAATCAACCTTGACCTACCCACCACAAATACGTGAGAGCCCACAAGGCCCACCCTACTAATTCTCAGCCTGAAGCTCTAAAACCAAAGATGCCCCCTTGATGGAGTGGCCCGCTCTCCTGCGGGACCACTCTGGCACCGACAATGTGCCTCGCTATGCCTCCAAGTCACCGGGGCCCTCGGGCCTATAAATAAATAAACTGCCCCCTCGTTGGATCGGCCCGCTGCCAGACGGGGCTGCACAGACTCTGTGTCTCTATCGGCACCACACAACAAAGAGCCATCACTCACCAGCTCTCGGGCCTCCAATGCGGTGGGGCCAGTCTCTGCTCTCCTCTGGTGGCGCGGGGCTTCCCTCCTCTCACGGGAGCCCCGCCGTTCAGCTGCCACACCTCTCCACACTTCACCCAGACCCTCTTCTGGGACCCGGGACTTCTCTGGAGATACATGGGGCTCCCTCTGCTCACTGGAGCCCCGTGAGGAAGGGGCGGTCTTCTGTGTCACCTTCGCCCAGCCGGGGGAAGGCAGAAATGACATTCGTGAGGCCCCACCCACAGTCAGGCAGACGCACCTGACTTCCGTTTGCAGCTCAGGCCGCGGTGGTGAGTTCTTCTTGGGCAATACGGGGTAGGCTCCTGTTTTAGGCACAGACTGTGGCAGGGTGGGCACCCATCATTTAAAGCAATCATAAAGAGTGGGCTCCCGCTAAATTGGCCAAATGCATGGTGGGTTCCCGCTTCTCTCCCCTCCATTAGGGGGAATCTCCAGGCTGGGATTTTCTCTGGAAAGGTAGCAGCTCAGCGCTGCGGAGCCCTCGTGCTCCTTTTCTCCAAAATCAAGCGCTCACAAGGCGCTAGAAGCAGGCAAAGGTCCTGCAGTAAAAATAATACATCCATGGAAATCAAGGGGGGCAATGCAGGGCCCAGGGAAGCAAGCCCTCATGCTCCTTTTCTCCAAAATCAAGCGCTCACAAGGCGCTAGAAGCAGGCAAAGGTCCTGCAGTAAAAATCAGACATCCATGGAAATCAAGGGGGGCAATGCAGGGCCCAGGGAAGCAAGCCCTCATGGCGGTTCCTCCTGGGCCACAGCAGCAGCACGCCCCAGCAGTTGTCAGGAACAGAAGAGAGAACATTTTCATGGGGTCACAGCCCCTGTATCAACATTTCCTTTGTCTTTAGTACAGGGCTTGGGCAGACCAGTTGCAACTGGTTTAGGGGGGATTTGGAGCACTTTCTTTTGAAAGCTCCTCTTCCCCTTTGCTAGGTGATCAGACACACCACAGGGGGTGGCGCCAGCATTCACTAGGGCAGGCACCATCCTATTCAGAGTCAGGGGATTACCCCTCCCACTACTCCCAGCCCAGATTTCCTATTCTGCCCAGCATTGACTCACCCTGCCCCTCCTGGAGCCGCACACACCTTCCAGCCCGTGTCACTCACAAGCCAGACATGCAATTCACATCAGACAGGCAGATACCTAGTACACAGATATCCCAACTTCTAAAAGTGGCATTTCTCCAACAGTTATAATAAATCTGCACACACCATTGTGCAGCAGTATTCTCACAAAGTCATACATACTAGACTTGACCACACTGCTCCTCTCATACCAGGAATTACCACTGACCCACACTTAGCAGGGAATCCCTAATGCACTCCCATGGGAGGGCAGGCCAACCTTACAAATGTAACACAGAGAGCGCATACACTTTACACTGGACCACTGTGCTAAAGTGCCCAGAGGCCAAAAAAACCACCAACACCATGTCAGAACGTAAGGCAAAAAAGTTTAGGGGTGCACCTGCCAAAAAGGCCAAGTCCAACACTTTTGGTTTTGGATTTAAGAGAGGGGTTCTGAAGGTGAAAGGGATGGGTATGAGTATGGGAACAGAGGTCCTGGGTTGGGGGAAGTTGTCCAATTTGGCATAGTCCAAGGGAAAGAAAATATTGGCCATGGCTAGAGGGTCTGGGATAATCATACGTGGGTTCAGGTTGGGAGGTAGAGGGAGTGGATGTGTCTGCTGTATGTGGTTCTGTTTATGGTGCAGGTGTGTGTTCTGTAGGTGAGTGTGGGTATCTGGTTGTAATGTGTATATATGTAGTAGAAGTGCAAGGTATGGGGCGGAGGTATCTGTGGGTAAGTTGGTTGTGTGTGTGATGTACACACACAACCAACATACATTTTTCTGTTACTCCTTACATAGGTTCCCTGGGAGAGCAAGGAGATGCCACCTGTGGACCCATTTCCAGACCTACATACCATGGAAGAACGAAACATCATTACAAAATTCCATTTAAGTAGGCAAACAATCATGGATCTATGTCATCAGTTGGAGCTTGACCTCCTACCTCACCTCAAATATCCTACAGCAATAGCACCACTTGTGAAACTCATGTCAGGTTTGTATTTTTTGGCCACAGGTTCATATCAATTTACTGTTGCTATTTCTGGTGGAATGTCACAACCGATGTTCAGTCGGGTCCTCACAGAGGTGCTGACAGCAATGTTGAGACATGTAGCCAGCTACATCCAGTTCCCCAAAAGTGAGGATTAGCCATTGTGAAGGTGTATTTCTATGGATTTGGACACATCCCACATATAACTGGATCTATCAATTGCACCCATAGTGGCTTAGTACTACCACACAACAGGGAGCAAGTCTACCGGAAAAGGAGTTACTACCAGTCTATCAACTTGCAAGTTGTCTGCCTAACAGATTTGTACATCTCAAACATATGTGCCCGGGTCCCAGGATCTGCCCATGATGGCTACGTACTACGGAATAGCAGCTTTCCCCAGCTGATATCACAACTATTACCAGAGAGGGTGTGGCATGTAGGTAAGTGTGATTTGGCCTAATTTTGTGTTGGAAATGTCAGGTAGTATGATCTGAAAGTGTGTAAATAAATGTTGCCCTTCTTTCCCCTCATCTTCCATCTAGGAGAATCAGCGCATCCCAACCGACCATGATTATTGGCACCGCTGAGGAATCCTACAATGCCAGGGGAAGCCTGCTTCAATGAGGCCCATGGAAAAACATAGCGGCCATTGTAGTAAGCTTTTAGACTTCCGAAAAGCCATATTAAATGTCTGGACTTGACTGCAGGAGCCATCCTCTACTCACCCAGGAAGGTGTGTAAGATCACCGTGGCCTACTGCATACTCTACAACACATTGCCCTGCAATGGAAAATCCATTATATGACATAGGATGCACGCCATGAAGGACCCTGGAATGCCAAATTAAGATGATGATAGTGGTAAAGAGGGAAGAAATAGCTTGCATCAGGATTTCATCCAGAACTACTTCTCCTGAGTATAAGTATGGTGTGAGATGTGATGACGTTGACCAGTCTTGCTATCAATCAATTTTATTTATCTATGATTACGGAACTTCATGGAGGTCCATATAAACTGGAAAAGCCAGCAACACAATAATAAGGATTCTGTTTTGATAATAAAATAAACACAGAAAAAGTTCCTGCCCGACAAGACATCAGCAAGTTGTAAGCGGAATCCAACAATATAAAAAATCTTCAGATTAAAACAAACTAGTCTTGCTACACTTGTAGTGAAGTTGTGAAAATGATGTAAATGCTATATACTAGGAATATATGACATTTGCATATGGCCAGGTTAAACTGGGGTGGCATGGTGAGGAAAAGAATGATGGATTTAACCCAGATCTCTTGACTGGGGGTAAATGTTTTGATTTATTCTGCATTCTGTCCATCAATTGTGTGTCTTTGCTGGTCCCAACCAGGGCACCTAGTTACCTCTGTTGGGGAGCATGGGGGGTGCCTTAAGGCCTCTGCAGTCCCTGATGTCCCTGCCGGCTCCCCACCTCCTGGGGGTGCTGGCATTGCTTTAACACACAGGTAGCTGCTAAACATGCAGCTCCCTGTGTGTCGAAGCAATTGTCCTCTGTTTTCCTTCCTGCATCTCAATGTTTTACAGTTCCCGCTTGCTGACAGCAGAGTGTTTGCTCTGACTCGGTAACAACTGTCAAAGCTCCAGCCAAGTAAAAGCACACTGCTATGTCCCGGGGTGGGCAACATGGGACAGAGCAGAAGCTGGATCTTGGGGGTAGAGGTCTGCAGGGCCATTATTGGGTCTATGGGGGGCATGCAGCCCCTCTCTTCTATTCTATTTGCAATGGGGAGGTGGCAGTCCCCAGGGCTCAGAGGGTCCACCCGGCCTGCATCAAAATTATAAAAAAGCCCCAGAGAGGTGGGTTCCCAGGGGCTCAGGCGTCCACGCGTCCAACACATCATAATTTTAAAAGCCCCGGGGAGGTGGTTTTCCCCGGGGCTCTGGGGTGCCCTGGCAGCACCCCGCCTCAAAATTGTCAAAAAGTCCCAGGGAGGTGTTGGTCCCTGGGGCTGTGGGTGGTTGCACAGACCCCCTGCATTCATTTGCTGTTTGGCCATGGGGAGGTGAGGGCCCCCGGGCAGTGTAGGAGGCTCCCGGGCCCTGGCCTTCATTTAATTTTTTTTGCCCCGAGGAGGTGGTGGTCCCCGAGGCACAGGGGTGCCATGCATGCACCCCCACATAATGTAAAAGAAGTGTCCTGGGGAGTTGGCGGTCCCTGTGTTTCTCCCGAGCATTGGAGGGGGCTCCATGCACCCCCTCCTTTATATTTATAATGCCCAAATGCCCCCAGGATTTGGCCCACCCAGGGACCTCCTTACCATGATTTTCAGTTTTGCCGCAAATCTGCAGATTCACCGGGGATTTAATGGCAAAATTGAGACTAAAACATATTTTGAACCCATCAGTTCTAGGGGGTCAGATTAGTCCTAACCTGCCCCTTTGTTTATTTTTTTCATTTTTTGGGACTCAGATAGCTCCCAGCACTTCCTGGTTGAAGTTTTTGCAGCCAATCAGATTTCAACACAAGGACTATTGGATACGCAAAGGATCCACATCCCTATATATACAAATTTGTTTTCGGCATTCAAGGGAATTTCCTTCCCCAACTACCACTGCACCATAAGGCTCATTTGCAGAGTGGAGGTAAAGGGGGCATGTCCTCCCGTGGCTTGCCAGAGTCTTTTTAATTCTAATAACATTTTTTTTTCTTAGGTAAGGGGGCTGTCTAGCTCCCCCTTCTTTTGGGCCAGTTTTGGCCCCAGGACCCCATCCCTCAGGGCCTGCCATTTATTTTATTTATTTATTTAAATGGGAGGGGCTGTGCAGACCACCTCCTGAGCCCTATTTCGGCCCAGGGAAGCCATGCCCCAGGGCCAGACCTTTATTTATGTATTTTTTTAAATGGGAGGGGGCCATGTGACCCTCCTCCTCACACCTATTTCGACCTCGGGGGACCCTATCTCCGGGACCAGGCCTTCATCTTTTACAAAAATGGGAAGGGGGCCTGCACGGCCCCCCTCCCAGTGCCAATATTGCCCAGAGACCTCATCCATGGGCATTGGCACCTTGTTGGGGACCGCAGGGGAAACCTGAAGGCCTCCGCCATCCCTGACGGCTCTTTGCCTCCTGTGGGAGCCGGCATTGCTTTTGAACAGAGGGAGCTGCTGACATGCAGCTCCCTCTGTCCAAGAGCAATTCCGCTACGCTTCATGGAATGATGCTCTTGCTTCCATGAAGCATAGCAGTGTCTGCTAAGGTGTGGCGGGAGGGGTGAGGCAGCTAAGCCATAGCAAACTGCAATATCTCTGGGGTAGGCACCCCAGGACATTGCCGGAGCTAGCCCTGGGTGGTCTCCAGGGCCATCTACTGCTCTACGAGGCCCCCTCCAACATTAATTAAGCCCTCGGAAGGTGATGGTCCCCAGGGCTGCAAGGGAGGCCGGAGCCTTTTTTTTAATATAGCCCTGGGTTGTGGTGGGGCCATAATGGCCCCCCACATTTGTGTGATTTAGCCTTAGAGAGGTGGTAGTCCCCAGGGCTGTGTAGGGGGCTGGAGAACACCATATATTATTTTTTAATATAGGCTTGGGAAGGTGGTGGTCCCTGGGCCTGCGGGGGGCCATGTGGCCCCCCACATTTCCTTTGTCTTGAGCTCAGGGAGGTAGCGGTCACTAGGGCTGTGGGGGGGCTTGTGCAGGCCCGCTTATGATCATTTTTAATTGCCACAGGGACCTGGCCCAACCGGGGGCCTAAATTACCAAAGCGCAGGAGCCCATTCTCATTTTTTAATTTTTAATTTTTAGCAGGAATCATGAATCCAATGTGGCTCCCAACAAAAGTGTAAAAAAAAATGTTTTTGGGCCCTTGAGGTGTCCCTGTGGAACCCTCCACGGAGAGGGCTAGGGGGTCATGGTATTTCTGCCCTGCCTTTTTTTCTTGTGACTCAGTTCAACCAAGTCACAAGATGGCTGCCTACACTTCCTGGCTTGAAGTTTTGGCAGCCAATCAGTTCTCAGGCACAAGATCGGGAGAGGTCAGGGATCCAAAGCGGCCCCAGTTGTATATCTGACAAACCTTTATATTTCTCAGCAATCACTGCATGGCTATACACAATTTAACAAAAAAAATGCTTTCTAGGCCAAGAGCTACCTTTTTGCCAAATTTGGTGTAATTCAATTCAGCGGTTCAAGCTGTAGCCGTGTCTAAAGTATCCTATGGAAATTAACATGGAGAAAAAGCATTTTGGGACCCCCCTTGATCTCTGCCTTCACTTGATGGATCACCCCAACATTTTCAAGACTGCAGCTGAAGTCAACGTCAAACTAGTTTTGAAAATTTTGCGAAGATTCGTCGAATGGTGCCAAAGTTATTGGCAAAAGAAAAACGCTCTTCCTATGGAAAATACATCCTAACTATAACTACCTACTGCTGACCGCCAGAAGATAATATATATATTCCTTTGCACAAAATGGTCATCCTATATTACTTCTAGTCATTATGCACTTGCCCTTTAGTTAGTGATTAAAGATCTTTCTTCTTCTCAAATGATTTTCTCTTTATCTGTTATCAATCAATGGTAATCTTTCATCCATGCCTCTACTCTCTCTGAACATGTTGTTAAAATGCGATTTTACCTGTCAATAATGCATTCTATTTTACAGTGACTATAGATGGCCTATACTTAATGTCAGTAAGCAAAATGGAGATTCACATTGTCGTTGTTAAATGTTATGAACATTGACAAGATACCGCACAGTAGGAGCACTTCAAAAAGACAATCTAAACTACGGGACTCTATGGTCCAGTTGAAGGCTGAGTGCTGAAATGCGTCAACCATCCTTTTAATGCACTAATGGTGGATACAAATAATATAAAGTAATTGAAAAGTTCAGGACTCTGCAGTGTTGTGTGTTCTTGTTAGCGCAAACTTGACAGAGTGGAGCATATACATATACATTTGTATAGTTTCCAGAGGAATGCCATTTTTTGTTTTGTTAATGACTTTGGCACCGCTTGATGATTCTTCACAAATGTTTCAAAACTCGTAAGCTAATTAATTCAGCTGCTGTGTGGATTGTCTTGGGGTGGTTCATCAAGCTGAAGCAGAGAAAAAGGGGGATCCCAAGCACATTTTCACCATGCAATTTTCCCATAGGGATTTTGAACACAACTACAAACCGAAATGCTGGATGGATTTGCAACACATTTGGCAGAAAGGTAGCTTTTTTGATCCAGAAAGCATGCTTTTTTTTATTTGGTGTAAATCTGTTCCCTATTGTTTGAGATGTTAAAAGAAAACCAGATTTGTACATACACAGACCCACCACTGATAGACCCCTGGTGAATCTGCGGCTCCATGTGCCAAAGCAAAGTCATGATTGGTTGGCTGCAACTTGACAGAAAAGCTGCAGCCATAATTTTATGCATCAGGAAATGGTCCCCGGGGCTGAACAGTTGCTCGTATACTAAATGAAGGGTTCAGGTGAGAGCTTACCTGACCCCTTGTGTATTTTATAAATGAGGGAAAAGCATGTTGAATAAGTAGTATAATGCCTGAAAATATTTTTTTTTGCCACACACGAGATACACAGAGCTGTCGTGGAGCTCAGCGCTGCTCTTCCTGTAAATCTGTGACCAATCTGCCAATCTCGAAACGAATCATAAAAAAAATATATTCTCTCATATCCAGTCTGACACCCATACAACCTACTAACACACCCAGCCAAACAAATATTGCACTGCACATTTTACTGTTACCTTCTTTTCCCCAGAAGGCATAATAAAGTGCTTCTTCACATCACTTTCTTTTCTGCAAGGTGGTGGGTCTTCCTCCTCATCCTCAACAGTTTGCGGACTCTCATCTTGGATGGATAATGTAGCCTCAGCCATTGTATAAAATCAGTGCACCACTGGCTCTTAATCCTCCTTCTGGAGACTTCACTATTGAAGTAACTGGTTTTGTGCATGGGTGTGATCTTAAACTATCTAATCAGAAGGCAACGTTTGGGTGTGTTTTTTCGAATGGATTCGTGAATCTGTACAGTAAATTTGTGGATTTGTGAAACTCGTAAAATGGTAACTTTGTTGAAAAACAGATATAAAGGGGATAATATATACTGACAATGGAGGGGTGTGCATATATAAAGTAATTTATAAAACTTTCAGCAAATCCGCTAATTCAGACTGGCGAATTCATTCTGATCACATGATCAGGATTCAAAACTATATCGTAGTAGTCTGTGTATGTTCATGGTAGGCCTGGGCGAAAATTCCGTTCCGCTCGTGGAAATTGCGATAATTTGACATTTTCGTGTTCCGCGGAGAGCTCGAAAATGTCAAAATTTCCGCAATCCGCATCTTACCGGAAATGTTTTTCTTGCTCGCGCTGTAAAAATCTACATTCTCGAGTGCGCGCGATCGCCTTACCTGAATCCCCCCGTTCGCCGGCAAGTTTTCCCGATCCGGTCGCGTTCTCCACGAGATGTTGGATTGTTGGTAGCCATTTGCGCTGTCTCGCAACAGTTCGCGCCCGCATTACCGTCATTTGTCGCGCGATCACGTCATTCGTCACGCGATCACGTCTTTCTTCCCGAGATCGTGCACCGCAAGAGTATGAGATGCTTGAGATCTCGAACGCGTCATTCTCCACCGCGAGCGAGAGCGTGAGGACACGGGCACGTCATATCGAACGCGAGCGGGCAGGACAAATGAAAACAAGATGGCCGCGCCCGTGAGCAACCACATGGGTAAGTTGGTGAGCCGCGATCATGCAGAAAATACCGCGAACGGGCAGGAAAAAAACTTCACGATATTTCCACGTGTTTGCGGAGATTTTTTACATTTTCGCGATAGATTGCGAAAGTAAATTTCGCAAATTCCGCCCACCCCTAGTTCATGGACCTATGAAAGTACTTAACTGTCCAAAAAAAGAATGAAAAAAAATTACATTTGTTTATTACATTTAAAAAAACTTCATATACTTTACATAAAGTCCATATGTGACTTTTATGTTTTTATACATATAAAAAGTATATTCATAAAAAAGAATGTCTAAGGTACAATAAAAACTAAATTAAAAATCTAAATAAATTGTAATACACTTAGTATTAAAAATAAACCCCAAAATGTACTAAAACAACCAAACATTAGAGGAACATAATACTTTTGAAATAGATTTGAAAACCCTTGAAACTCATTGAAAAAAACAAAGGTTACAGGTAGTTAGGAAATAGAATAAAAAAAACACTAGAAATTCACTGAGAAAACCAAAGGTTACAGGGATGTTATAGGTAGGCTCAGATTTCACTTGGACAGAATCAGTGAAATTCTGCAGTTATAGTTACCTGAGCTAACAATCGCTCACACCCCCGGAATGCTCTGCTTGTGACCTCCCATATTACATCACTGATGACATGGTCAATGACATCACTCATGATGTCTCATATGACAACACTGATGACATCACTGATGACATCATCCAATAAGTGTAAGTATGTTGTAAATGTTTCTGAAATTCTAAGATATATACTAACCTACTGCAGATGTAAAATTACAGTTCTTTCTGTACTACTAATAAGTAATACAATTTCTATCATATGTGATTAGAGTGGTTCTGTGACTCTGTAGCTGTGTGTGAGACGTTGTGTGAGTGGCTGTAGGGGTTTGTGAGCGGCTATGTCAGTGGCTTATGGGTGAGTGATTAAGTGTGTAAGTGGCTGTATGGGTGAGTGAGTGGCTGAGTGAGTAGGTGTATGGGTATGTGAGTGGGTGTGTGAGTTGCTGTATTGGAGAATAATATGTGTGAGTTGCTGTATGGGTGAGTGAGTGGACATGTTAGTGCTTATATGGATGTATGAATGGGTATGTACGTGGTTGTGTGGATGTGTGAGAGGGTACGTGAGTGGTTTTAAGGGAGAGTGAGTGGCTCTGTTGAGAGGCCATATGGATGAGTGAATGGGTATGTGTGGCTCTATTGATGAGTGAGTGGATTTGTGAGCAGTTGCAGGGGTACATGAGTAGGTGTATGAGTATTGTGTGGGTATATGAGTGGATGTATGAATGGTTTTGTGGATGATGACAACAGTGATGTCATCAGTGACCGCCAGTAGGTAGATATAGTTAGGGCTGAGAAAAAGCATTTTTTGACTTTGTTATAACTTTAGCGTAGTTTGACCAATCTTCATGAAATATTCCAAACAAAGTGTCAAGGTAGATTTTGCAATGGAAAGTGTGGGAGTGATCTGTGCAATAGGGACTGAGAATTTGGGACACGAAATAAGAGTGCGTTTGTAATGTTAATTCCCATATGAACCTTTAGCCACACATACAACCCGAACTGCTGAACAGAATTACACCAGATTTGTAAGGGAGGAGGATGTTGGTTCAAGTAAGTGGCTTTTGCCTATTTGGTGAAATTCTTTTCAGTAGTTTTTGAGAAATTTAAGTCGAAATTTATACTGATATCTCTGGTTGAGGTAGATTCGCGATTACTATTCAAGTGCATGCTCCAACAGGAATGCTCTGATTCGCTGAACGGGACTTGAACAGAAAGTTGGGGCTGACATTTTATTGATCAGAAATGGTTCCCAGGGCTGAAACCTTCTGAAAAGCTGACATAAGGGGTCAGAGTATAGGTACTCTGATCCCATGTATGAGAAATAGGGGTGTTAGTAACACAATTTCTGTGTCCAAAATAAAAAAATATCGCAGATGATATCCGTGACAACGCCGCGACAGCCAGCGTGGCCCCCGTGTACCGTTGTGGGTATGTCGCGACTATCACAATGTCAGCACAAATATTGGTGAAAATATAAAAAATATATCAGTGAATCATTAATATACATTTTTATAGCAATATTGAGATTCTGATGCATGTTTTTATAGTGTTATTTATATAACTTATTAAGGAAATTAAACCTGGGTCCCCTTTGAACCCTTGTCCTCCTGCAGTACTGAGAGGTATAGCCAATAAAATAAGTCCTACTCTAACAGTAATTTTTAACGCCATGTTTACTTCTGGAATCTTCCCTGCCTTATGGAAGGATGCATCTATCCTTCAGTTAATAAAAAAAAACAAATCTGGATGCATCTTATTCAAGCAATTACCGTCAATTTGCCAGGCTGACATTTCTAGCTAAGATAGTGGAGAAAATTGTGAATCAACAGCTAGCTCAATTTGTTCAAGATAACGATTTACTTGTTTCCTTTCAACTTGGTTTCGGTCCAGAACATACCACGGAGACTGTCTTAATTAAGGCTACCAAGGAGATTAGGTCATTGATGGATAGAGGTGGTGCCGCTGCTCTAATTCTCCTAGACGTATTGGCAGCATTCAATACTGTTGACCACAACCTGGTACAATTGCGCCTAAAAAAATAGGTGTTAAAGGTTTGGCACTCTGCTTTCTATCATCTTTTTAATGGAAAAAAGACAAACAGTGACATTTGATCATTTTAAATCGACCCCCTATGTTCTGCCTTGAGGTGTTCCACAGGGCTCGTTATAAGCCCATCCTTTTTTAATATCTATGTGTCGGAAATGGCACCTTTGATCCAGCAATTCGGCTTTAGCTTAAATTCTTATGCCGACGACACACAGATTGGGGTAGCTGCTTATAAATTTCAAGCCTCCCTTGCACCTCAGTTTCAAAATTGGATGCCGGAAATTAATAGTTGGATGGACAAGCACTGTCTTAAGCGTATTTTGCAGAAAACCGAGATAGTAATCTTTGGTAACCTTCAACCTAAATGGGACACCTTATGGTAGCCTGAGATGGTACCAAAGGCTAATTATCTAGGAGTACTGATTGATAACAAGCTATAATACTCACAGCAAACTAATGCTATTGTTTCTGGTACCTTTCATTTGATCAAGAAACTGAAGAAGGTTCTTCCATACATTCCTATTGATTCTAGGAGGACATTTGTGATGGCACTTGTGCTATCAAAACTAGACTACTGCAATGGGTTGTACCAGAATATGCAGAAACAACATCCAAACAGCACTGCAGATGGTACAAAATGCGGCCGCAAGACTCCTACAGAATCTGCCTAAACACAAGTCAATTTCTAAGGAAATTTATAAAGCCTTGAAGAACATGGGACCCGTATTCTTAAAGAGTATTTTTTATTGGTATCATCCTGGTAGACAGCTACGCTCTACTGATGCTAGGTTCATGATGGTTCCCAGGATTCGCAACTCCAGTTGGGGGGCCGGAGCATTAATTATTGTACAGCCAAATTATGGATTATGCTTCCAATGTATATTAAGTCAACAAGTTTGCTATCCTCCTTTAGAAAGAGTCTTAAAACCTAGCTTTTTCCGATTTAGATCACGATCTCCTGGGCTTACATTTAGCTTCAGCGCCAAGACACCTACGGGTATTCACGCGCTCAATAAGTTAAATTAACATAGCATAACATAGTGAGTTATCTACTGTGATGGTTAGAATTAATTATATAGTTATAATTTTTTAATGTGGTTTTGGCTGTTGAATTCCTGCTTTTGCTTTCTGCGATGTAACCATGGGGATCACGATTATCGATGTCATCATGATCTCCGGTTTCACTGCGAAAACAGAAAATAGGTTTTAGAGTTGGTTGTTCTAGAAATACACTAGAAAAACATGAGTGTGAAGTGTACACTAGTAAACCAGTAGTGTGAAAATACTGCAATATATGTGCATGTATGTGTTTTAGACTTTATGGAAAAGACATGATTGTCACGGTTAATGGCGACATCGTAATGCCCCGAATAACTGCAAAAACAGCAAATAGGTCTTAAAGATCATTTTTAAAGAAACTTAGTACAAAAATATGAATTTAATCATGCTTGAAAGAAGTATGTATACAGTAATATGTGTAGTGAAATCTTCAGAATGGATATTTTTAAATATTCATTTTGGATGTGTTGGTGGTCATTGAATGTCTGCTTTTGTTTTTCATTCGTGCATCATCATGAAGATCACCCCAAATTTTGTTTTTTAAAACCATTAGAAAAAAATATTTTGGGTACTTGTGGGGCTCTGACAAGAGCTGTTGCATTGGTTGTGTGTATATGGCTTCTACTCATAAGACGGATGAAGAATTTCAGGTTACTTAGAAACACCCTGTTGCCTTCATCTGTAAAATGCACTTCATCATTTCTATAAATTCCATGCAGGTCAAAATGCAGATTATTGCTATAGATACAGCCCATGCTATGGTCTCTGAGGAATGCAGAAACAGTTTAATTAATATGTTTCCTGTGTTTGTTAATCTGTGGACAGAATTGATTTGACCAGTTCCATTTCTGTCTTTGGCATAGTTTAGAGTACACCAAGACAGTGTGAGGGAAAAGTGACATCAGTTCTGCAGAGGTTTCTTTCATTAGTATTTCCAGCCCTACCCCAGTCAATATGCCTAGGTCCATGAACACCACAGTGCACAATCATGAAGAAGGTTACAGGGACGTTATAGTTATTAATTAGCATTTAAAAAACCTTACAAATTCACTGAAAAACAAAGGTTACAAGGCAATTATAGTTAGGAAATAGAATTTTATTTAAACTTAGAAAGTCATTGAAAAAACCAAAGGTTACAGGGACATTATAGTTAGGCTCAGATTTCACACACACACACAATAAAGACAAATTCAGCAGTTATAGTTAGCTGAGCTAACAATAACCCAAGCCCCCACAATGCACTGCTTATGAACTCACATATTACTTCACTCATTACTTGGTCTGTGACATCACTGATGACATCACTAATGACATCTCAAATGACATCACTAATGATATCATCCACTTATACAGTCAGTCATGCAACCACTGAATCATCCAAACAGGCAATTATACACACACTGATTCACCTATACACCTTGGAATATTTATTTAACACTGATAAACTTTTTAAAAACACTCAGAGTCACTGGATGATGTCATCAGTGGTGTCATCTGAGATATCAACAGTGATGTCATCAGTGATGTCACTGACCATGGTCATAATCAGTGCATTGAAGGGCGCGAGTTATAGTTTGTTCAGCTAACTATAACGGCTGAATTTCTCTGGCAAATATTATTTACAAAAACAGGGTAGAGCCATGGGCACCTCCTTATCCCCCACATACGTGAATTTGTTCATGGGGTGGTGGGAGAAGGAGGTGCCCATGTTTTTATAACATCTGGGAAGATCTGACATTGTTAGGTCCCTCTGGTTCAAGAGTTATGCACTTTATGAGCATATGCACTTTAATTGTTTTATGAAGTTCTGTTTGGGTTGCTTATATTTAATCTCATTCCATTCTAAAAAAGATTTTTTTTATAGCACCTTGAAAATGCATCCTACAGCACATTTGAAAGATCTAAAACTGTAGGAATGGTTATGATCATATATTGCTCCCCTCATGAGCATTACAGACTTAAGATATGTGAATCATATTATGATACTTCATGTATTTTTTTAACATAAGACCTTAGAAGTGAATGAATACCATATTAAATTTAGTCACTATGAATAATTATGTGTTTCATATTAGGTTGGAAGATCTAACATTTTAAGGTTTCTCTGGATCTTGTACTGTGTACTTTATGAGCATTATGCACTTTAATTAATTGAATCAGGAAGCGCAGTGTAGGTTCAGAGTAGCTTTATTTGTGACATCTTTATGTGACAAATTTACATATTAAATACTATTTATATATTGAATATCATTATGAATGTAATTATATCTGAACACCTTAAAGAGATATGGGACTGTAAGACTCCATGGGATCACACATTTATGCACTTTGAGAACAACATGACTTTAGAAAAAGTGTATTACTTTATTAAACACAATGCACTTTATAGTATCCTAAAGGACAACAGCTTTCTACAATAATGTCTACTGGCACATAGGGAATCCATAAACAAATGATTGAGCATTTATTGGTAGCCCAAATGGATTTTTTTGAGAAAGAGGGAAAAAAACTTTTTTAGGTATGGATTGGAGTGTTTTGGATGGCAATTTCTTCTAAATTCCTTAAAACAGCAGTGTATTGTGAATGAGAAAAATATAAAGAAAAATGTATTACATTATTGTGCTTAAAACAAAGAAATAGATCATGAAATTTTAGCATGGTAATTAATGTATAATATGAAGTGACAAGATAATCTTGTGGGGATAGAGAATTTTAGCACAAAGAAGTTATGGAGTAATTCGAACTCCAATGGATGTTCACAAAAGCAATGGACTTCGTAAATTGCCATTGCAGAGTATGTAGAAATGTCGCTCTAGTGTTTAAGGGTCACTAAAAGGAAAAAAGGGCTGCTATAATAATGCTATGTACTGCAATGTTTGCGAGACCCAGTTAAAGGCATTAGCTGAACGCGTCATAGTTCTATTGTCTGACCTTGTGCCAAAGAAATATACTGTGTTCACAAAATAAAATAAAATAGAAATTAGCAAAATACCTCTTGGAGGCTGAGTATCAGTACTGTGCCGCTGCATTGGTGGCTCGGGAAAGAGAACTTCTTGGAAATATATATATATATCTGGCACCTCCGCCATGCACTGCTTATAACCTCACATATTACATCACTCATATGTCTTTATGACTTCAATGATCAGTTGGTGTATGAGTGCCTGTATGGATGAGTCAGTGGGTGAATGAGTGACTGTATTGGTTAGTGAGTGCATGTGTGAGGGGCAGTATAGGTGAGTGACTGTGTGTATGGCTGTGTGGGCAAGTGAGTGGATGTGTTAGTGATATATTGGTGATGGGTGTGTTCAAGGCAGTATAGGTGAGTGATAGAGTATATGAGTGACTGTATGGGTGAGTGAGTAAATGTGAGAGGGCTGTATGGGTGAGTGTGTCAGTGACTGAATAGGTGAGTGAGTATGTGTTAGTATCTCTATGAGTAAATGAGGGTGTGTGTGTAACTATATGGGTAAGTGGCTGTGGGATTGACTGCATGGGTGAGTGAGTAGGTGTGTGAGTAGCTCTATGGGTGACTGACTCAGTGTGTGAGTAGCTGTATGGGTGTATGGGTGAATATATCAGTGGTTGTATTAGTGAGCGAGTGTGTGTATGAGTGGCTGTATAGGTGAGTGAGTGGATGTGTGGGATGATCTATGAATCAGTGATTGGTTGGGTAAGTACTGGTATAGGTGTGAATGGGTTTGAGAATGGTACTGTGAAAGTTGAAGTGGGCATCATGGGCAAGAGCTCTCAGCTCACTTTCCACATTGCCAGGGGATTGGCTTTGCCTCGGCCCCTGCATCCAAAGACAGCGGACTATTCCTGTGAGTCACAGCCCGTGACTGCACAGGGAGATCAGCTAATTTTAGCAGAGTCTTCAATACCGCAGGACTTGGGTATAAGCGGTAAGGCATCTGGGGGCCAGAGAGAGGAGGTTTTCACAGTCACAGTACCAGGACATTTTAATCTGCACATATTCATGCTAATCACCGTCACCAACACTCACTTTGGGATTTCACGAGTCCATTTGAAGACGTTCTCCCGTTTAGCCAAGATGGGGCATTCTGGGAGTCGTAATCTACCGATGTAGGCTGTGATGTACGTTTCAAATCATAATACTCCGCTGGGCTTCCACCAATGGGAGCACGATTCAGTGTTTGAATAGTGGACCGATGTAGACTCCTGGTTGTCAAGCATATGATTAAGGCTAAAGTTGCCGAAACGCGTCATGCTGCCTGTTTTGCAATAAAGCTTCTCTCTATGGAATACCCTGCTGTGTCCCTCCGGTTTCTTCTTCTGCAGCAATCTTTGTGTGCATATATGCGTGCTAGCCCCTGGTATGCTTGGGGGACCCACCTGTCAAGTTGGCCGGAGCGTCAGGGGCAAGAGCTCTCAGCTCACTTTCCACGTTGCCAAGGGATTGTATCCAAGGACAGCGGACTATTGCTGTGAGTCACAGCCCGAGACTGCACGGGGAGATCAGCTAATTTTGGTGAAGTCTTCAATACCGCAGGACTTGGGCATATGCGGTAAGGCGTCTGGGAGCCAGAGAGAGGAGGTTTTCGCAGTCACAGTACCAGGACATTTTAATCTGCACATATTCACGCTACTCACCGTCACCAGCACTCACTTTGGGATTTCACGAGTTCATTTGAAGACGTTCTTCCGTTTAGCCAAGATGGTGCATTCTGGGAGTCGTAGTCTACCGATGTAGGTTGTGATGTACGTTTGAAGTCATATGACTCAGCTGGGCTTCCACCAATGGGAGCTCGATTCAGTGTTTGAATAGCGGACCGATGCAGACTCCTGGTTGTCAAGCATATGATTAAGGCTAAAGCTGAAGAAACGTATCATGCTGCCTGTTCTGCAATAAAGCTTCTCTCTATGGAATCCCCTGCTGTGTCCCTCCGGTTTCTTCTTCTGAAGCAATCTTTGTGTGTGTGTGTATATATATATATATTCACTGAAAAAACCATAGGTTTCACACATGTTATAGTTAGCGGAAATTTTACTGATAAAAAACCAATGAAATTCCCACGTTATAGTTAGTGCAGGCAACTATAACTCACGCGACCGCAATTCTCTGCTGATGCTAATACTGTATTTAGACACTTATTTGCCCATGTCTTCTTCCATACATTTTTAGCTATACATATATTACAAATATTTTTTTTTCATAAAGACACATATGTCATCAGCAGAAGATTGCGGTCGCGTGAGTTATAGTTGCCTGCACTAACTATAACAGGGGAATTTCATTGGTTTTTTATCAGTAAAATTTCCGCTAACTATAACATGTGTGAAACCTATGGTTTTTTCAGTGAATTTGCAAGGTTTTTTAAATGCTAATTCCTAACTATAACGTGTGTGAAACCTATGGTTTTTTCAGTGAATTTGTACGGTTTTTTAAATGCTAAGTTACTTTACGCCATTCGTGGCGTGCGCGCCCACTTAACGCAGTTCGTTCTGTGCGCGCACGGTGCGCTTCATGCACCGTGCGTGCACAGTAAGCATGCGGTGCGCTTCGCGCACCGCGCGCCCACTTTACGCAGTTAGTGCCGTGCACGCACGGTGGGCACGCGGTGCGCTACGCGCACCGCGTGCCCACGTTATGCTAGATGGGCCATGTACGCACGATGCGCTTCGCGCACCGTGCGCACATGGAGGACATATGATGCACTTCGTTTTGAAAGGTAATATTTTAATTTTTCGTAATTTTTATAAGCCATGCACCAATGGTGCCCTTCGGGCACCATTTGCACACGGGGTGGACAGAGTGTGGATAATTTTTTTTTTTTAAATATTATACTTTTTCTCTTATTTTATAAGCCATGCACAATTGGTGGCCTTCAGCAACCAATTGCACACGGGGTGGGGAGAGTGTGGATAATTTTTTTTTTTAAATACTTTTTTACCGTACGCGTACGGTAAACGTAATCGGCGAAATTAGCTAAAAAAAAAAAAATTCCATTTTTGGCCTTGGGGGATCTTTGGGGACCCCCCCACCTTGGCTATGTGTGTGGGAGCTGTCTAAACAGCCCCTTTACATGTTTTTGTGCTTTGTATTTTCATCATCACTCTCAGTGCGAGAGAGAAAATGGCGGCCGCCGCTTCCTGGTTTCGGCCGATTCGAATGTTTACTAAGATCTAAGAGCCAATCAGAATCGCGCTCGCGCACGCCACCGTACGCGTACGGTAAGCGTACCGTAAGCGCACCGTAAGCTGGCTCAGATATATATATTGATTTAAAGGCTATTTTCTCAGAATCTACTGAACAGATTTACACCAAACCTACAAAAGGCACTTCCTTGACCTGAGGACTACCTCTCTGCCAAATTTCAAGTAATTCTGTTCAGCCGTTCGGGCTGTAGCCCTGTCTAAAGGTCCTATGGAAAAATGCATGGGAAAAACGCGTTTTGGGACCCCCCTTTTATCTCAGCCCCCGCTTGACGAATCCCCCCGAGACTTTCAGGGTAGGAGCGGAGCGTAGCGCCCCACCTATTTTGAAAAATTCGCGAGGATTCGTCGACCGGCGCCAAAGTTATTCAAAATAGAATGTTGCGGATTTCCTATGGAAACGTGGTCCTAACTATAACTACCTACTGGCGACCGCCAGTAGGTAATATATATATATATGTATATATATATACATATATATATATATACATAAATATATATATATATATATATATATATATATATTCACTGAAAAAACCATAGGTTTCACACACGTTATAGTTAGGAATTAGCATTTAAAAAACCTTGCAAATTCACTGAAAAAAACATAGGTTTCACACAAGTTATAGTTAGCTGTACATTTCACTCGTAAAAAACCAATGAAATTCCACGTTATAGTTAGTGCAGGCAACTATAACTCACGCGACCGCAATCCTCTGCTGATGCTAATACTGTATTTAGACACTTATTTGCCCATGTCTTCTTCCATTAAATTTTAGCTATACATATATTACAAATATTTTTTTTTCATAAAGACACATATGTCATCAGCAGAGGATTGCGGTCGCGTGAGTTATAGTTGCCTGCACTAACTATAACGTGGAATTTCATTGTTTTTTTATGAGTGAAATGTACAGCTAACTATAACTTGTGTGAAACCTATGGTTTTTTCAGTGAATTTGCAAGGTTTTTTAAATGCTAATTCCTAACTATAACGTGTGTGAAACCTATGGTTTTTTCAGTGAATTTGTATGTTTTTTTAAATGCTAAGTTACTTTACGCCGTTCGTGCCGTGCGCGCCAACCTCACACAGTTCGTTCCTCACATATTACCTCACTCATATCTCTTTATGACTTCAATGATCAGTTGGTGTATGAGTGCCTGTATGGATGAGTCAGTGGGTGAGTGAGTGACTGTATTGGTTAGTGAGTGCATGTGTGAGGGGCTGTATAGGTGAGTGAGTGTGTGTATGGCTGTGTGGGCAAGTGAGTGGATGTGTCAGTGATATATTGGTGATTAACTGGGTGTTATAAAGGCAGTATAGGTGAGTGATGGAGTATATGAGTGACTGTATGGGTGAGTGAGTAAATGTGAGAGGGCTGTATGGGTGAGTGTGTGCTTGTGTCAGTGACTGAATAGGTGAGTGAGTATGTGTTAGTATCTGCATGAGCAAGTGAGGGTGTGTGTGTAACTATATGGGTAAGTGGCTGTGGGATTGACTGCATGGGTGAGTGAGTAGGTGTGTGAGCAGCTCTATGGGTGACTGACTCAGTGTGTGAGTAGCTGTATGGGTGTATGGGTGGATATATCGGTGGTTGTATTTGTGAGTGAGTGTGTGTATGAGTGGCTGTATGGGTGAGTGAGTGGATGTGTGGGATGATCTATGAATCAGTGATTGGTTGTGTAAGTACTGGTATGGGTGTGAATGGGTTTGAGAATGGTACTGTGAAAGTTGGAGTGGGTGTATGAAAGGTTATACTGGGTGTAAGCGAGTGCCCCCTTTCTCCACCACTATGAAAATACACCTCTCAGTGCACTGCTGGTGGGGAGATGAGGTCTCAGCAACCCCGCTCTGTGGGTCTTACTGGAGGTAAACGAAGGGCTTGTTGGCCCCCAAGGACCATCTGGACCTAAGGGGACCTAATCCCCCAACCAGGTGTGTTTGCAAAGTGATAGAGCAAGGGCGAAGGTACACTGTCAAGTTGCTGAGGGTTTTTTATGTATTTTCTTTTTTAGTGAAGGAGAGCTGCATAGCCCCACTTCCCTGGGCTGACTTAGGCATGCAACCCTCCTCTCACACTGTTTTTGGCCTCGGGGGCCCCATCCCCGGTGGTCTGCCCTCTTTTTTTTAAAAGGATGAGGTGAGGCATTTTTGGAATGGGAATGAGGGCCACGCAGCCTTGGGACACCATCCCCAGGGCCCTGCCCCATTTATTTTTTTTAAAGGAGGGGGTGAGGCATTTTTGAAATGCGAAGATGGGCTGTGTTGCCGCCCTCCCCGGGCTGTTTTTGGCCCCGGGGACCCCATCCTTCAGGGCCCAGCCTTTCCTTTATTTTTATAAATAAAGCGAGGGGGACCACACCTCTGTGGGTGCTAGTCAAATGGCTGTAATGCCAGCAATTTGAATACTTGTGAAGACCAGTCGTTGGGAGAATTCCTCTCAGCAACTAGCGATGGTTCTGGCATAAGCAAAATTAATGCATGTTCCAAATCCACCAAGTGCCTGTCGATCTCTGGATGAGTGCTACCGTTCTGTGAAGGTGGACTCACAGTAAAAATAGCAGCTTCCCAAAAACAGGGGAGCACTCATATGGCACTGCTCAATTTATTGTTTATTTGCAAGAAGACACGTTTTGGGGTTAGCCTTTCTCTATTCTTGCCTCAATAGTATAAATGCAAATGACGTATATATCCCAAACAACGTGTACCACAATTGGTTAGTTTGAAGTAGCCAATCAAAAGAAGGATGCCACCGTCATAATTCCAAATGTAAGTTCATAGTCATTTTAACATGATTCTATAATCTATACTCAAATAATAGTTCCCTTCGTTTGTCCATTTACTTGATATTGAACCTTTATAGTGAATTCTTTTATGACTCCTCTGAATGGGCACATAAATGCTTGGGTATATAATGTTTATATGGCATGATGACAGCCCCATCCACTATAGTACATTCTTCTTGCTGTTACTCGTGAGGCATGCATTTCACTGATGGTACCACAAATCTTTGAGGTACCTCTCATCACTGCCACAATATGTCTACCTCGCAAGGAGGGATACCTCAAAGATTTGTGGTACTATCAGTATGTATATAATATATATATATATATATATATTACCTACTGGCGGTCGCCAGTAGGTAGTTATAGTTAGGACCACGTTTCCATAGGAAATCCGCAACATTCTATTTTGAATAACTTTGGCGCCGGTCGACGAATCCTCGCGAATTTTTCAAAATAGGTGGGGCGCTACGCTCCGCTCCTACCCTGAAAGTCTCGGGGGGATTCGTCAAGCGGGGGCTGAGATAAAAGGGGGGTCCCAAAACGCGTTTTTCCCATGCATTTTTCCATAGGACCTTTAGACAGGGCTACTGCCCGAACGGCTGAACAGAATTACTAGAAATTTGGAAGAGAGGTAGTCCTCAGGTCAAGGAAGTGCCTTTTGTAGGTTTGGTGTAAATCTGTTCAGTAGATTCTGAGAAAATAGCCTTTAAATCAATATATATATATCTGAGCCAGCTTACGGTGCGCTTACGGTACGCTTACCGTACGCGTACGGTGGCGTGCGCGAGCGCGATTCTGATTGGCACTTAGATCTTAGTAAACATTCGAATCGGCCGAAACCAGGAAGCGGCGGCCGCCATTTTCTCTCTCGCACTGAGAGTGATGTTTAAAATATAAAGCACAAAAACATGTAAAGGGGCTGTTTAGACAGCTCCCACACACATAGCAATGTTGAGGGAGTCCCCAAAGATCCCCCAAGGCCAAAAACGGAATTTTTATTTTTTCGCTAATTTTGCCGATTACGCTTACCGTACGCGTACGGTAAAAAATTATAAAAAAAAAAAAAATTATCCACACTCTCTCCACCCCGTGTGCAAATGGTGCCCGAAGGGCACCATTTGTGCATGGCTTTAAAACATATACAAAAAATTAAAATATTACCTTTCAAAACGAAGTGCATCATATGTCCTCCATGTGCGCATGGTGCGCGAAGCGCATCGTGCGTACATGGCCCATCTAGCGTAACGTGGGCACGCGGTGCGCGTAGCGCACCGCGTGCCCACCTTGCGTGCATGGCACTAACTGCGTAAATTGGGCGCGCGGTGCGCGAAGCGCACCGTGCGCGCACGGAACGAACTGCGTTAAGTGGGCGCGCACGCCACGAATGGCGTAAAGTAACTTAGCATTTAAAAAACCGTACAAATTCACTGAAAAAACCATAGGTTTCACACACGTTATAGTTAGGAATTAGCATTTAAAAAACCTTGCAAATTCACTGAAAAAACCATAGGTTTCACACATGTTATAGTTAGCGGAAATTTTACTGATAAAAAACCAATGAAATTCCCCCGTTATAGTTAGTGCAGGCAACTATAACTCACGCAACCGCAATCTTCTGCTGATGACATATGTGTCTTTATGAAAAAAAAATATTTGTAATATATGTATAGCTAAAAATGTATGGAAGAAGACATGGGCAAATAAGTGTCTAAATACAGTATTAGCATCAGCAGAGGATTGCGGTTGCGTGAGTTATAGTTGCCTGCACTAACTATAACGGGGGAATTTCATTGGTTTTTTATCAGTAAAATTTCCGCTAACTATAACATGTGTGAAACCTATGGTTTTTTCAGTGAATATATATATATATATATATATATATATATATATATATATATATATATATCCAACCAACAAACAAAAGTATATGTCGTACGCTCTCAGGAAGAACCAAGCAGCAGTCAAGAAGGGTGATACAAGTTTAATCCTACACAACGCGTTTCGGCGACAGCCTTGTTCACGTGTAGAGTTACAATGAAAAAACGATACTGATAAAGTTTGTACAGGATCCACATCATGGACATAGAAGATGGGGGCTGTGTGCAAACGAAAGGTTACTGAACATGGCATCCATCTTGGAAAGGTGTGTAATAGCATCAAAACATACTATTATGTTCGCTAAACATAATTTGTTTGATCTGAACAGAATTAATAACACCTTAATGCCTGTAAAACTCCTGACACGGTATCTGACAAGATAGGTATGAAAATTGTCAACAGTATACATTATGTTTTCAAAACACCATTGCTGGTACATGAGTAAAGACAGATGATACGATAATACGCCATGTAATATACGGAAAAATCAATAAATGTGTCTCCGCTTGTTGCTACAACCAATGGATGCATTGTTAGTGTTTGCAATTGCTAATTAATATATTGCCGATGTCATCCATCTTTGTGCATTTTCAACGTGATGTGTACATTGAAGTTGCGTTTGTACATAAAAGAAACATGGGGTTAAAACATAATATGCAAAATACAAAAGAACGTCCTCCAATAGGATCATTTGAAAAATACTGTGCTCTCGGGCTAAAACGAGGACCGAGTACAGAAGTCCCCAATGTGAGTAGCAGAGCCAAGTGGCTAGACGTGGGCTAATCAAATATAGGGATAGTGATGCAATCACAGTAAAAATCAAACCAGTCCCATGCAATGACTCCCCAGTCACATATGCTCAAGGATTGGTAAACGTGGATCGTGTACATACCAGTTTGGTGATAGTGAAAGGACAACGTGCATATGAAGAAAAGGGTAGGTTGCCCGTGCAGGTGAATACGTGTCAAAGGGGTACCTTCCTTTTCTCCTGCAAAGTAAAAAAAAGAGAAAGAAAAACCAATGTTAACAATTAAAATGTACATACTGTATACATGTTATGCACAATGTTGAGCTGGAAGTTAACCAAGAAAAAAATGAAAGTTAAAAGTTCTTATATACAACCAGATTCTGTTCTCCCTATGGTGGATAGATGATAAAGTCTCACAACAAAATAGAAACTAAATATCATGAACACTCTCTCAGGTGGACTGATAACTCCTCATCCATATTCAAGCCTCCTGGACTCTTAGTTTGGAGGTCTATTATATATCGTGATTCTCGCTGTCTGAGATGGAGAACTCGATCCCCCCCTCTAGGGTTCTTGGGAACCTGTTCTAAGATAAGAAAACTGAGATCTGACACATTGGAAAAATGTTGTTCACTAAAATGTCGCGCCACTGGATATTTGGGATCGTGGTTAGTGATGGCTCGAAGATGCTCCAAGATCCTTTTCTTGGCTGAACATGTTGTACTGCCAATATACCAAAGTTTGCAGGTGCACTCTATGGCATATACGACATGAGTGGTACCACATGTCAGAAATTGAGTTATCTTTCTGTTGGTACCATTATACTCAATGGTTGCCCTGTGTTTACTGTGTCTACAGGCTTTGCAATGCCCACCAATGAGGCCGTGGCTGGTGGGCGCAGTGTGATTGGTAATGTCATTCCTTACTACAATGTCACGTATGTTTTTGTTGCGTCTATATGTAACACTAGGTCTCTGTGTGATACTGGCGCCTAAAATGTTATCAGATTTCAAAATATCCCAGTTTTTTGCCAATATCTGCTTGACCTTTTGTGACTCGGAATTGTAGGTAAGAATCATCCGAGTGTTGTCGTTTTCATCTTGCTCTACAATAACCTTCTCTTTGAGTGTGTCAGTTCTTTCCACCTTATCTGCTCTCGCTATGGCTTTTTTGAGTACCCAGTTCGGGTAGCCTCTTATGCGAAATCTATTGATAATGATGTTTTGTTCCTCTAGGTATGCCTGTGTGTTGTTGCAGTTTCTCTTTGCCCTCAGCAGTTCTCCATATGGAATGCTCCATTTGAGTGCCTCTGGATGACTGCTGAGGGCATGCAGAATGCTGTTACCTGCTGTGGCCTTACGATATAAGGAAGTGCAGATCTTACCTTGCTTGATCTCCAAACTTACATCTAAATAGTCGATTTTGTCTGCGTTGATTTCACCTGTGAGTAAGATGTTGTACCTATTGATGTTGAGTTTGTTAATAAAACTTTCCGCCTCACACTTGGAACCCCTCCACACGATAAACAAATCGTCAATATAGCGTAGCCAAGTGACGATATTAATGAGATCTTCCTTGAAAACGGTACTGCCAAAGGTCTCCCGCTCCCAGTACCCCATGAAAAGATTGGCGAAACTGGGAGCAAAGCAAGAACCCATGGCAGTACCGTTGATCTGCCTGTAGAGGGCGCCATCAAAAGAGAAAATGTTGTTTGTTAAGCAAAAATGAATCATTTCAATGATCATCTTGCTGTGTTCCCTGTATTTGAGGGGTCGTTCTTTGAGAAAGTGTTCACAAGCCTCTAATCCCTGTTGGTGATCTATTATGGTATAGAGTGAATGAACGTCGAGTACAATGAAAAGAAATTCAGGATTCCAAACCAGGTTGTTAATTTTACCTAGGAAGTCTTTGGTGTCTCTAAGGTAGCTAGGTAGGAATACAACGAAATCCCTCAAGAAATGATCCACGTATTTGGAAATGTGTTCACATACACTGCCTATAGAGGAAACTATGGGCCTGCCTGGTGGTTTGTGCTCATTCTTGTGCAATTTGGGAATTAGATACAAGATGGGTAGTTTGGGATAGTCATTTTTTAAGTAGCAAAATTCCTCCCATTCGAGGAGTCCCTTGTCTCTCCAATCTACGAGTTTGTCCCAAATCTCCGTGATGCTTTTGTCATAAACGTCATGAGTGATGGATATGTAGAATTTTTTATCATTAAGTTGTCTTAGGGCTTCACTGATGTACTCGTTTCTGTCGAGGACAACAAGGTTGCCCCCTTTGTCTGCTGGACGAATCACTATGTTTTTGTCATCTTGAAGCGATCTCAAAGCTTCCCTTTGTTTGAACGATAAGTTGTTGTTGATCTTTCTAGATTTTATGTTATTCTTTTGACTCAGATCAACGAGTGCCCTTATGGTACAGTCATGAAACGTGTCAATGTTATCGTGTGGCATGAGAGGAACAAAAGTGGATTTCACTTTGAAATCTGTTTTGGCTGATGCTCCTGTGTCTAATTCCATACTGGCTAAAACTTGTGTGGTACTAGTTATATTATCACCTGAGTTGGAATCATCATTCAATTCAGATATGGTAATGAGCGTGTCTACATCCCCTATGGTTAGATTGTCATGGACTCTGGTGTTGTGATTTATGTTCAGATTGGACCCTAATCTCTTCAACTTGTGCCACTTCTTGAGTTTGAGCTTCCTTACAAATTTGTATATGTCTATCCTCGTGTCTGTGTAATTGAACGTGGCTGATGGACAAAAAGAGAGACCTAAGCATAACGTTCTTTTTTCAATGTCACTTAAAAGTCTCTTAGATAAATTTACCACCGTTTTATTTACCATATTCATGTCGATTAGTATGTTTTGTTGGAGCGTGTTTGCCGATTTCCCATTGCGCCCCTTCTGTTGCCGGTACTGCCATCTTTGTTTGATTCTTTTTTGTCTGTTTCGGCGTTTCTTTGATTTCTGCCTCTTCCCCGGCCCCGTCCTCTCATTCTCATTGGTGGATTTTCTTTCAAAGTCTGTCGATCTTTTTTCATTACCCTGAACTCGTCTAAAAAATTGATTTGTCTGGGATTACGTTCTTCGCTTGATGTATTACCCTCAGATACATCGGATTCCATATCACTTATGCAGGGAATATTTGATGAAGTATTGTTCACAATGGTGGTGGTATCTTCGGTCAATTGGTCTTTGTACAAGTGGTCGTATTTTCTACTAAATGTTAGTATCCTGCCACATTCATAGTCTTTGTAGTCCTGATTCATTTTGCGTTGTTTTCTCGCTTTAATTTCATCTTCATGTTTACTTAGACGTTCTTTCATAAGTTCCAGGGTTTTGTTCAATGTGTCATTATTCATGAGTTGAGACAATTCTGTCATGATGTCCTTTATCTGTTTGAGTGTTTCCTCTCTATCCTTCCAAGCGTACTTTATTAATATTTCCATCATGATTCTGGAACTTGAAGCTGAATGTTCCGACCATTCCTTTAGCATTAACGGGTTAGGTGTTTCGTATGTGGGAGTGATGAAAATTCTTAGGCCTCTCGGGGCCATAGCTTGATCAAGATGGATGCCATGTTCAGTAACCTTTCGTTTGCACACATCCCCCATCTTCTATGTCCATGATGTGGATCCTGTACAAACTTTATCAGTATCGTTTTTTCATTGTAACTCTACACGTGAACAAGGCTGTCGCCGAAACGCGTTGTGTAGGATTAAACTTGTATCACCCTTCTTGACTGCTGCTTGGTTCTTCCTGAGAGCGTACGACATATACTTTTGTTTGTTGGTTGGATAATTATCACCGGCATGCTCCGCCGGAGTGTACACCACCTTCCTATGGGGCCCAGTATTCCAGAAGGAGCTATGTTACTTTTTGTGGATTGATTGAGGAGTACACTGGACCGGCCACACGGATTTACAACCAGAAAGACAAGGAAACCCATCACGAGCTCGCTTTCATACACGCACGAAGGTAAGCCTGCTTTACTCCCATTTGTTCCTGGTTGGAAGTGTGTTTTCGCGCAGCGGCGGCTGGCGAGACTCACTTACACAGGGGCAGACAGTGTGAGCAGCAGAAACTACCGAGTGTCGGCATTGATCGCATGTGGGGTTTGCCGGGTAGTGTCAAGCCACTGTGCTTCACATTTAGTTATATTCCCGTTGGCATATAATAATTTTTCCCCAGTTGATGTGGTTTCCGTCGTCTTTTTTCCGTTTACCTGCGCTAGTACGAACTGTGATTTAACAGATATCATTTAACGTGACAACAGTGGTATAACTTGTTTCAATACAAAGTACTCATCGCAAGGGTGGCAGAAGGAATTTTTGATACTCAAAAGAGGTAGGCGGGCAGCACACGTAAGAAGTGGTTGGTCCATTTATTGATTACAGCATGGAAGAAGAACCAGAAAGGAGAGCAGCTGCTCTAACTCTGTTCAGTAGAAAACCAGGCATCTCCGGCGCGTACAAAAAAACGGGAGACACAGATCCTAAAAATACATCTTTGGAGGAAAAAATCAATAAATTAGAGAAATTAAAACGCATTGAAATCTCCAAATGGTGGGAAGCAGTATCATTGCAAAACTATGTTGATCAAGCTATGGCCCCGAGAGGCCTAAGAATTTTCATCACTCCCACATACGAAACACCTAACCCGTTAATGCTAAAGGAATGGTCTGAACATTCAGCTTCAAGTTCCAGAATCATGATGGAAATATTAATAAAGTACGCTTGGAAGGATAGAGAGGAAACACTCAAACAGATAAAGGAAATCATGACAGAATTGTCTCAACTCATGAATAATGACACATTGAACAAAACCCTGGAACTTATGAAAGAACGTCTAAGTAAACATGAAGATGAAATTAAAGCGAGAAAACAACGCAAAATGAATCGGGACTACAAAGACTATCAATGTGGCAGGATACTAACATTTAGTAGAAAATACGACCACTTGTACAAAGACCAATTGACCGAAGATACCACCACCATTGTGAACAATACTTCATCAAATATTCCCTGCATAAGTGATACGGAATCCGATGTATCTGAGGGTAATACATCAAGCGAAGAACGTAATCCCAGACAAATCAATTTTTTAGACGAGTTCAGGGAAATGAAAAAAGATCGACAGACTTTGAAAGAAAATCCACCAATGAGAATGAGAGGACGGGGCCGGGGAAGAGGCAGAAATCAAAGAAACGCCGAAACAGACAAAAAAGAATCAAACAAAGATGGCAGTACCGGCAACAGAAGGGGCGCAATGGGAAATCGGCAAACACGCTCCAACAAAACATACTAATGGACATGAATATGGTAAATAAAACGGTGGTAAATTTATCTAAGAGACTTTTAAGTGACATTGAAAAAAGAACGTTATGCTTAGGTCTCTCTTTTTGTCCATCAGCCACGTTCAATTACACAGACACGAGGATAGACATATACAAATTTGTAAGGAAGCTCAAACTCAAGAAGTGGCACAAGTTGAAGAGATTAGGGTCCAATCTGAACATAAATCACAACACCAGAGTCCATGACAATCTAACTATAGGGGATGTAGACACGCTCATTACCATATCTGAATTGAATGATGATTCCAACTCAGGTGATAATATAACTAGTACCACACAAGTTTTAGCCAGTATGGAATTAGACACAGGAGCATCAGCCAAAACAGATTTCAAAGTGAAATCCACTTTTGTTCCTCTCATGCCACACGATAACATTGACACGTTTCATGACTGTACCATAAGGGCACTCGTTGATCTGAGACAAAAGAATAACAAAAAATCTAGAAAGATCAACAACAACTTATCGTTCAAACAAAGGGAAGCTTTGAGATCGCTTCAAGATGACAAAAACATAGTGATTCGTCCAGCAGACAAAGGGGGCAACATTGTTGTCCTCGACAGAAACGAGTACATCAGTGAAGCCCTAAGACAACTTAATGATAAAAAATTCTACATATCCATCACTCATGACGTTTATGACAAAAGCATCACGGAGATTTGGGACAAACTCGTAGATTGGAGAGACAAGGGACTCCTCGAATGGGAGGAATTTTGCTACTTAAAAAATGACTATCCCAAACTACCCATCTTGTATCTAATTCCCAAATTGCACAAGAATGAGCACAAACCACCAGGCAGGCCCATAGTTTCCTCTATAGGCAGTGTATGTGAACACATTTCCAAATACGTGGATCATTTCTTGAGGGATTTCGTTGTATCCCTACCTAGCTACCTTAGAGACACCAAAGACTTCCTAGGTAAAATTAACAACCTGGTTTGGAATCCTGAATTTCTTTTCATTGTACTCGACGTTCATTCACTCTATACCATAATAGATCACCAACAGGGATTAGAGGCTTGTGAACACTTTCTCAAAGAACGACCCTTTAAATACAGGGAACACAGCAAGATGATCATTGAAATGATTCATTTTTGCTTAACAAACAACATTTTCTCTTTTGATGGCGCCCTCTACAGGCAGATCAACGGTACTGCCATGGGTTCTTGCTTTGCTCCCAGTTTCGCCAATCTTTTCATGGGGTACTGGGAGCGGGAGACCTTTGGCAGTACCGTTTTCAAGGGAGATCTCAGTAATATCGTCACTTGGCTATGCTATATTGACGATTTGGTTATCGTGTGGAGGGGTTCCAAGTGTGAGGCAGAAAGTTTTATTAACAAACTCAACATCAACAGGTACAACATCTTACTCACAGGTGAAATCAACGCAGACAAAATCGACTATTTAGATGTAAGTTTGGAGATCAAGCAAGGTAAGATCTGCACTTCCTTATATCGTAAGGCCACAGCAGGTAACAACATTCTGCATGCCCTCAGCAGTCATCCAGAGGCACTCAAATGGAGCATTCCATATGGAGAAATGCTGAGGGCAAAGAGAAACTGCAACAACACACAGGCATACCTAGAGGAACAAAACATCATTATCAATAGATTTCGCATAAGAGGCTACCCGAACTGGGTACTCAAAAAAGCCATAGCGAGAGCAGATAAGGTGGAAAGAACTGACACACTCAAAGAGAAGGTTATTGTAGAGCAAGATGAAAATGACAACACTCGGATGATTCTTACCTACAATTCCGAGTCACAAAAGGTCAAGCAGATATTGGCAAAAAACTGGGATATTTTGAAATCTGATAACATTTTAGGCGCCAGTATCACACAGAGACCTAGTGTTACATATAGACGCAACAAAAACATACGTGACATTGTAGTAAGGAATGACATTACCAATCACACTGCGCCCACCAGCCACGGCCTCATTGGTTTTTACCCCTGTGGGCATTGCAAAGCCTGTAGACACAGTAAACACAGGGCAACCATTGAGTATAATGGTACCAACAGAAAGATAACTCAATTTCTGACATGTGGTACCACTCATGTCGTATATGCCATAGAGTGCACCTGCAAACTTTGGTATATTGGCAGTACAACATGTTCAGCCAAGAAAAGGATCTTGGAGCATCTTCGAGCCATCACTAACCACGATCCCAAATATCCAGTGGAACGACATTTTAGTGAACAACATTTTTCCAATGTGTCAGATCTCAGTTTTCTTATCTTAGAACAGGTTCCCAAGAACCCTAGAGGGGGGGATCGAGTTCTCCATCTCAGACAGCGAGAATCACGATATATAATAGACCTCCAAACTAAGAGTCCAGGAGGCTTGAATATGGATGAGGAGTTATCAGTCCACCTGAGAGAGTGTTCATGATATTTAGTTTCTATTTTGTTATGAGACTTTATCATCTATCCACCATAGGGAGAACAGAATCTGGTTGTATATAAGAACTTTTTAACTTTCATTTTTTTCTTGGTTAACTTCCAGCTCAACATTGTGCATAACATGTATACAGTATGTACATTTTAATTGTTAACATTGGTTTTTCTTTCTCTTTTTTGTACTTTACAGGAGAAAAGGAAGGTACCCCTTTGACACGTATTCACCTGCACGGGCAACCTACCCTTTTCTTCATATGCACGTTGTCCTTTCACTATCACCACACTGGTATGTACACGATCCACGTTTACCAATCCTTGAGCATATGTGACTGGGGAGTCATTGCATGGGACTGGTTTGATTTTTACTGTGATTGCGTCACTATCCCTATATTTGATTAGCCCACGTCTAGCCACTTGGCTCTGCTACTCACATTGGGGACTTCTGTACTCGATCCTCGTTTTAGCCCGAGAGCACAGTATTTTTCAAATGATCCTATTGGAGGACGTTCTTTTGTATTTTGCATATTATGTTTTAACCCCATGTTTCTTTTATGTACAAACGCAACTTCAATGTACACATCACGTTGAAAATGCACAAAGATGGATGACATCGGCAATATATTAATTAGCAATTGCAAACACTAACAATGCATCCATTGGTTGTAGCAACAAGCGGAGACACATTTATTGATTTTTCCGTATATTACATGGCGTATTATCGTATCATCTGTCTTTACTCATGTACCAGCAATGGTGTTTTGAAAACATAATGTATACTGTTGATAATTTTCATACCTATCTTGTCAGATACCGTGTCAGGAGTTTTACAGGCATTAAGGTGTTATTAATTCTGTTCAGATCAAACAAATTATGTTTAGCGAACATAATAGTATGTTTTGATGCTATTACACACCTTTCCAAGATGGATGCCATGTTCAGTAACCTTTCGTTTGCACACAGCCCCCATCTTCTATGTCCATGATGTGGATCCTGTACAAACTTTATCAGTATCGTTTTTTCATTGTAACTCTACACGTGAACAAGGCTGTCGCCGAAACGCGTCGTGTAGGATTAAACTTGTATCACCCTTCTTGACTGCTGCTTGGTTCTTCCTGAGAGCGTACGACATATACTTTTGTTTGTTGGTTGGATAATTATCACCGGCATGCTCCGCCGGAGTGTACGCCACCTTCCTATGGGGCCCAGTATTCCAGAAGGAGCTATGTTACTTTTTGTATATATATATATATATATATATATATATATATATATATATATATATATATATATTATCTACTGGCGGTCGCCAGTAGATAGTTATAGTTACAACCTAGTTTCCATAGGAAATCTCAAAATTCTATTTTGAATAACTTTGGCGCCGGTTGACGAATCCTCGCGAAATTTTCAAAACTAATGGGGTGCTCCGTTCAGCTCCTACCCTGAAAGTCTCGGGGTGATTCGTCAAGCAGGGCCCGAGAAAAAAGGGGGGTCCCAAAACGCGTTTTCCCCATGCATTTTTCCATAGGACCTTTAGACACAGCTACAGCCCGAACGGCTGAACAGAATTACTTGAAATTTGGTAGAGAGGTAGCCCTAAGGTCACGGAAGTGTCTTTTGCAGGTCTGGTGTAAATTTGTTCAGTATTTCCTGAGAAAATAGCATTTAAAAGCATATATATATGTGGGCGGAGCCTAACCACACATCTCATCCTGAGATCTGATTGGCTGTCAGCACTTCATCCAAGAAGTGTTGGCAGCCATCTTGGGACCAATATACATGATAGCACCTCATTAAAAAGCATTGCAGTTAATGGAAGGTTTTAAGACTTTAGTTACATTATAAATCATTTGTTGATGGTACCATACTCATTTTAGGAATTGTGGTATGTTCTAAGGTGATTTCACCATGTGAAAAAGCCTTCTGCTGGGATATCATGATTGAGAGAAAAATATTTTCTCATGCTTTTACCACAGAGGTTTGGAAGGTGATCTATAAGCTAAACTGAAAGCTTATTTTCTGTAAATTCACATTATCTTTCTCAGTCATGTGAGAATGAAGTCTGACATTCTCAGTAAAACATGTACATCCAACAAGGGCAGAGACTGTCAGTTGATTTCTTTGTGTTCTACTGCAGCTTCCCAGAGTGTTCCAAAGAACTACTAGAGCGCTAACAGTCCTACTTATGATAAACGTATGGCACACCTGAAGCCATCTTGCTTTGATTAAAGTGGTAACTCTTAAAACATTTAATTTAAAAAGGAACAAAATGAGGGGGTTCATTTTTCCATAAAAAGTATGATTAGTGCTGCAGAAAGAAAAATTAGGGCACATTTTGAGTGACTTCTCAAATCCTCTTCTATTTAATTAAAAAATTCTGACATGCAGACTGAAACATGCACTTTCAATACCAGCAGCAGTTTTCCCTGGTGAGCAGTAGCTTTACTACAGTGATCTAATGAGCAAAAAGAGTGCTAACATTCTGAATTTATGGCAAATGTGTGACACATCTGAATGCGTTCTTGATGGAATCAAAGTAAAAAACTGAAAGTGTTTCCTACTGAGGAGACTGCAGTAAATGAGGAAATTAGGAAACTTCATAACAAATAAGTCTCCCAAGATGGCCACCAGAGACAAAAGAGCCCAAATGTAGCCCAAATATCACCCAGATGTAGCCCAAGTATAGCCCAATGAGAGAATGTCCCAGAATGTTCTTAAAAACAACTAGAGCGCTTACTGTCTTCATTATGACAAAAGTATGGCACACCTGAAGCCATCTTGATTGGAATAAACTGGTAACACTTAAAACATTTAATTTAAAAAGGAACACAATGAGGGGGTTCATCTTGCCATAGAAATTATTATTAATGCTGAAGAAAGAAAATGAGGGCACATTTTGAGTGACTTCTCAAATCCTCTTCTATTTCATTAAAAAATTCTGACATGCAGACTGAAACATGCACTTTTAATACCAGGAGCAGACTTCCATGGTGAACAATAGTTTTACTACAGTGATCTAATGAGCAACTAGAGTGCTAACATTCAGAATTTATGGCAAATGTGTGTCATATCTGAATACCTTCATGATGGAATCAAAGTAAAAAACTGAAAGCATTTCCTACTGAGGAGACTGCAGTACATGAGGAAATTAGGAAACTTCATAACAAATAAATCTCCCAAGATGGCCACCGGAGACAAAAGAGCCCAAATGTAGCCCAAAATCACCCAGATGTAACCCAAATATAGCCCAATGACAGAAGTGTGCAAAACACTTATTATTTTGTGTTTTTGCAGTGTTATATAGTGCAGACTTGTCAGGTATTGGAGTGATTTACATGAGCATTGGTTACATCACACAAGAACAAATTCATTTTGGTTGTAGACATGGGGAGACTAAGTGATTTGACCAGAATCACAGAATGTCGAGCTGAAGCAGAAACTTCAACCTGGTTCCCCAGTTGCAAAGTCTGCAGTTCTGGAAGTAACACCACATCCTCTCCCCTAAGTGCAACATTTAATCAAGTGGTCAACTGGATAAAAAAAACATAAAGATAACAAATAATTTAAAAGTGCTTTGTCGCTATTTGAAAACTCAGAAAATATGTCCTTATTTTAGTCTTTTAGAGCACTAACCATAATTTTGATGCCAATAAGACCCTCTCATATATGTAATTTCTAAAGGAAATGCTCTAGGTATTACAGTTTTGATTACATCAAGATGATGTCAGGCGTTCCACACTTTTGTAATAAATATAGAATGTTAGCAATCTAGTTGTTCATTAGGATACTGTTGAGAGGCAGAGGCCAGGGGCACGGACTCTGAACATTGAAGGCAGGTAGGAGGGTGCAAAGGCAACAATTTAACCACACTGAGCAGGCAGGAAGGGCCGTGGAAGCACAACAGACTATGGAGGGCAGTGGAAAGGGGGGCAGGGGCAACAAACCAACAATACAGGACTTGCAAGAGAGGCTGTGGCAATTTATTAGACCATTGTGGGCAGAAGGAAGAGGCAATGGTAGTACAACCATACATGCCAACAGACCCGATTCAGCCAGGAAACGTTGAATGTTTTTAAGCTCAAATGGGCTTTATTTGATCTGTCTCCTGTGTACAATATCCTCTTTTTCAATGTAACTCAAAGGGGAAAATCAATACCCCAGTTTTTTTTCAAAATCTCCCTCTTACCAAGTTCAAAATGTTCGCAAGTATGGTACATTGGATCATGGAAGGAAATGGGATAGGGACATGGACTTGGATAACAGAGGACAAGAGGGACATGGAGAGGTGCACCAAACTGACCCTGCAGGGCAGGCATCAGGGTTTGCAGCAGCACAATACACCACACAGGGCATGCAGGACGGGAGTGCAGCACAACAATCCATAGAAAGCAAGAGGGAGGGGACAGGACCATGCACATGGACAACAGAGAACAGAGGGGCAAGGGGCAATGGTAGCTAGCTGACCATAATGGACAGACAGGAGAGAAAGCTGCAGCATAACAGACCATAAAGGGCAGGAGGGACGGATCAGGGGCATTACAATGGAACAGACAAGCCAGGAGGGAGGGAGTAGGGGTCTGCACATGTAAACAGAGGGCTGGGGGCAAGGGGGCAGGGCAGGAGCAGCAAGATAGCCATGGAGGTCAGGCAGGATGGGCACTAGAAGCACGACACACCATGAAGAGCAACAGTGAGACTGTGATGGCATACACACAGACCATGGAGGGAAGGTGGGAGGGGGTCAGGGGCAGCTAACTGACCACACAGGGAAGGTGGGAGGGGCCATGGCAGCACAGAAGACCATGCATGGCAAGTGGGAGGGTTAGTGGAAGCACAATGGCTATGATGGGCAAGAAGGAGGGTGCAGGGGCATGCACAAAGGACGATGGAGGATAGAAGGGAGGGTCAGGACCTGTGCACAGACAAGAAAGTTCAGGGGAAGGGGCCTCACAACAGACCACACGGGGCAGGCAGGAGGAGCAGTTGCAGCACAACAGACCATGGAGGGCAGAAGGGTGTGGCAGTACAATGGACCATGTAGGACAGGAGGAAGAAGATAGGGGCATGGCATGTGGATAGGCAGGGTGGAGGTGGCAGGGACAGGTTACAGTCATCTGACAATGCTAGGCAGGTGGGAGGGAAGTGGCAGCTCAACAGAACACTCAGAGTAGATAGGAGTGGCAGGTCCATGGGACATGGTGGGCAAAAAGGATGGAGCAGGGGAATGCACAAAGACATCGGAGGGCAAGGGGAAGGAGAATAGGGGCAGCAAGCTAAGCACAGAGTTTAAGCAGGAGGTCAATGATGGGGCATAGAATTGGGCAATGGAGGGCAGGAGGAGTGGACTGGTACATCATACTAAATTGAGGGCAGTGGCAGCACATCAGACCATGCATGGCAGGAGGGAGGAGAATAGTCCATGGATTCACACAACAGAGGATAGGGAGGAGGGGGATGGGGCAGCAAGCTAACTGTTCAGAGAAGGCGGGTATTAGGAACTTTATTGTTTTTAAAACATTGTGTCTGTGCGAACTACTTAAAATATGAACAAGTATGCAGCATAATCTCACTTTTATTCAGGAAGAAGAGGACGTTTGTGACTGTGACTCCGGGCTCACTTGGCAGAAACATCCTCTGACCCTCCACCCCCTATCGCAAAATGTAATGCCCGTGAAAAGGGTAGGTGAACACAGTGTTATATAGAACATAGTCCTGAGAGCACGATTGAAAATGAAAACTAGATATAGTGTATGGTATAAACTATGCACCAAAAAGTGTGATATATGATGAACCGGGCATGAAATATAATATGCAATACATTGTGCGCAATGACAGATTCATTGGAGAGTGCGAGATAGCACAGGCACTAGCGCGTGCTATGCGATATGCGCCTTGGAGTGTAATATGCACAGGGCAGTGTTGTGTAACCTAACTAGTCTCTAAAGTTGTAATATAAAATATGTGCTGGGGAGTGTAACGTTGCATATGCACTGTGACAAAGATATGGATCCCAGATTGTAATATGTATGGCATAGCACTGTGCGTTATAACATAGGCATCGAGGAAGGCACGTTAGATGGGGCAATATAACCCGTGCGAAGACAAGTGTGGCATGACATATTCACGGGGTGGTGTTACAGTGCACATGGGCTAGAGAGTGTCATAGCATATGCACTAGCTAGTGGAATACAACACAGAGGTGTGTGGCACTCGGCAGGCAATGGTGGGTGTAACACAGCATTGGGCTCTGTCAGGAGCGCGCTGTGACTCTCAAGTGATGTTCGTACCCTTTCCAGAGAGTAAAATAAAAAGTATTACACATCCAGCAGTGGATGTGTGTTTTATTAACTGTGAGGGGGGTTTCTTGCATAGTTTTGGTCGAATTTTTGTCGAATCGCCTTCGAATGGCTTGGTGTGCATGTGTATTAAATATGCCCATCAATACCTACCCATGTTTGTATAAATAAACGACAAGGGTGTCTACCGGGATTAGGCACAGTAGGGCATCAGACATGTCAGAGCTTCACTAGTGGTGTAAATACATTCCACGTGGATTCATTGCATGCATAGTCGCCTTTTAATGAATATCACGCAAATCGTCATGGTGATAGGTACGTACGGTTTGTCCAGCATGTCCTAGGTGTGTCTATAAATATATAATTTTTTTAATTAATAAAAAACGGTGGCCGGCCCTGGGGATTGGGGTCAAAAAATATAATTAGGAGACAGGCCCTGGGGGATGGGGTCATCAGGGCCAATAAATTAGAATAAGAAGGGGAACCACACAGCCCCCCTTCTTAAAAAATTTAAATAAATAAAAGACTGGCATCGTGCCGGAGGCCATGCCCCCTCCGTGCAGCACTCTGCAAACGCGCCCCCAACAGGCATCTCCAGTATGCGCCAGGGAGCTGCGCTGCAGACAGTTGTTCTGAGGCCAAGCCCCTTTTTACACCTCTCTGCAACGCAGCTCTGTGGCGCTTACTGGAGGTACCTAGTGGTCTAGTTTGACCCTAGGGACCCTTAGGATTCAAGGGGACTTAATCTCTCAACTTAGAACAGCCGCAGGGCGCGTTTACACAGTGGTGAAGGGAGGGGACGGGTCCTGAGGTGACGTGTGCAAACACGCACTATGGCACGTTTTAAATTGGGGATATAATTTCCCTTCAATACTGAGGGCCCCTGGGGGCTAACTAGCCCACCAAGTGCTTCCAGTAAGTGCCACTGAGCTGCATTGCAGAGAGGTGGTCCAGGCCGTGCCACTTTTTACACCTCTCTGCAACGCAGCTCTGTGGCACTTACTGGAGGTACCTAGTGGGCTAGTTGGACCCTAGGGACCCTCAGGATTCAAATGAACTTAATCTCCCAACTAAAAACGGACACAGGGCGTGTTTACACAGTGGTGAAGGGAGGGGACGGGGCCTGAGTTAACGTGTGCAAAAACGCCCTGTGGCCTGTTTTAAGATGTAGTTTTAATCCCCATGCCCTATTATATACTAGGGGCTTACAGAGGAGGTCATGCTAATCACAGGGGGACCCCAACGCATAATGTTCCCTAGTGTATGTAGGTGTTTTCACTGTATTCTAAGTGTCTTTTAACATAGCACTGGCTCTAGGACTGGTTAGTCAGACTCAGTTACCACCAGTATCCGTCTGAAAAAGTTGAGGGTACAGGATGATTTTGCAACAAGGCTTCTTTCTGCTCTTCTTTTTGTTCTTTCTGCACGTTATCCTTCTTCGTGCACTTATCTTTGTATTTGAGGACTTCTGTTGCTTCTTTCTGCACTTCTTTTGTTTCTTTCTGTGCATTTTTTCTTCTTTCTTCACATGTCCTATCTCTGTAGGCATAGTTAGAAATTAGCATTTAAAAAACCTTTGAAATTCACAGAAAAAAACATAGGTTTCAGGCACGTTATAGTTAGAAATTAGCATTTAAAAAACCTCAGAAATTCACTGAAAAAACCATAGGTTTCAGGGGTGTTATAGTTAGCTGGACTTTTCACTTGTACAAAACCATTGAAATTCCCCCTTTATGGTTAGTTCAGCTAACTATAACTCACGTGCCCACAATGCACTGCTGATGATGTCACATATTACATCACTCATGACATGGTCAGTGACATCACTCATGACATCACTGATGACATCTCAAATGACATCACTGATGACATCACTGATGACATCATCCTTGTGTTAGAGTGGCAGACCTCCTCTCACCCTAATATAACCTTTGATACACACATTCAAAAATAGAGACTAAAATTTTCAAAACAATGGACATACCAATACCAGTTACAACAACCTCTTCAGTAATTCTAAGATCCACATACACATCCACTCATTCACCAACAGTCCTATACAGTCACTCATACATGTACTCACTCATCATATGTACTCATACACCTATACATCCTGTTACACAATGCCACTCATCCATAGAGTTACTCACACACATAGTCACTCATGCTAATAAAGAATCAAACATACATTTACTTGCATATACAGTTATACACACACCACCACACTTACTTCTACGGAAACTTACACATACTTAGTCTTTTAAACAATCACTTATAGAAACACATACTTATTCATACAGGAACTCTTCAATCTCTCACTCTCACATATACTCACATATATACACCAATAGTCACATATACTAGTTTAAAACCTATGTAGTTACTCATAAAGACACTATTGAGACAGTCATTCACTCACTAACACACCCATACACACACTCATCCACCCATACAGTCCTGCACACATGCTGTGTTCAACACATACAAACAGTGAGTCACTCATTCATGCACCTATGCACTACTTAATACCCCCCACCGAACCATGCAGACACTAAGACTGATACTGAAAAAACCAACTAATAACCTATATAGACACCCATGTAGCTACTCACCAACCCATGCAGCCACTTATACACAAAGTGAGAGACTGATACAGATATTTACATATTTAAACATTACTCACTAAGCCATGTATTCACTATGATACACTTAATCAGTCAGTTACACAATCAATTTTTCAAAAACAAATCATCCATTTAGACACTTATATACCCATTTATTCTTCCATCGACCTTGAGATATACATATATAAAACATATTTAATTTTCAGAAAAACACACATTCACTGGATGATGTCATCAGTGATGTCATTTGAGATGTCATCAGTGATGTCATGAGTGATGTCACTGACCATGTCATGAGTGATGTAATATGTGACGTCATCAGCAGTGCATTGCGGGCGCGAGATTTATAGTTAGCTGGACTAACTATAACGGGGGAATTTCAATGGTTTTGTACAAGTGAAAAGTCCAGCTAACTATAACACCCCTGAAACCTATGGTTTTTTCAGTGAATTTATATAGATAGATAGATAGATAGATAGATAGATAGATAGATAGATAGATAGATAGATAGATAGATAGATAGATAGATAGATAGATAGATAGATAGATATGTATATGAATAAAATCAATATTGCCATATGTTACACTATCTATTACCTACTGGTGGTCGCCAGTAGGTAGTTATAGTTAGGACCTAGTTTCCATAGGAAAAGCGTTTTTTGATCTTCTAAGATCTTCGGGTCCGTTTGACGAATGGTCGTGAAATTTTCAAAACTAATGGCCTGCTCACTTTAGCTGCTGTGTTGAAAGTTGTGGGGTGATTTGTCAAGCGGGGGCCGAGAATAATGGGGGGTCCCAAAACTGATTTTCACCATGTTAATTTCCATAAGAAACTTAAGACAAGGCTACAGCCCGAACTGCTGAACGGAAATACACCAAATTTGGCAAAAAGGTAGCTTTTGGTTCAGAGAGCATTTGTTTTGTTAAATTGTGTAAATCTGTTTAGTAGTTCCTGAGAAATTTAAATAGTCACAGATATCCCAATATTCCAGCAAAGGATCCGCGAACCCTCACGATGTCGAACCTGAGATCTGATTAGCTTCTAACACTTCAAATCAAGAAGTGGTGGCATCCATCTTGTGACTCGGTTAAACTCAGTCAAGAAAAAACATTAAAAAAAAGAAAAGGGGACAGGGTAGAAACACCCTGACCCCTTAGGCCTGCTAAAGAGGTCCCACAGGTGTCCAACAGGGATCCTGAGGGCCAGAAAAAGCATTTTAATAAAAATAATTTGTCAGGAGTCACATGGGGTCTGCAAATCCAGCTGTACACCCGCACTTTGTTTGTTTTATGCCCCCAGGTGTGCCAGGTACTGGGGGCAATGAGAAATTATATAGCGGGGCCCATGGGGGGCCCCGCTGCTCCAGCAACCACCACCACCCCAGGGCTAAATCTAAAAAAATAGTGTGTGCGGAATCAAGCCCACTACACTTCCCCCGGGACCACCACTCCCCGGGGTGATATTGATTAAATACAGGGGGACATGCGCCCCCCCACAGCCCTGGAGACTCCCAGCTTCCTGGGGCTAACTTTAGAAACATAGTGTGGGGAGGCTCGAACCCCCCCCGCACACTGCCTGGGGGACCACCACCTTCCCGGGGCACAGATTAATTAAATGTGGCTGTTTGTTGTGGACAACCAGCAAAGGGGAGCACCACCTCACTGGGGCTATAAAGATGTTGGAGGGGGGCCAAATGTCACCCCTCATGGAGCCCTCCATGGCCCTGAGGACCACTACCCCCCATGGTCAGCTCCAGCAATGTCCCAGGGTGCCCACCTCAGGGACATTGCAGTTTGCTATGGGATGGCAGGAGCACTACTCCCGCCATTCCTTAGCAAAACTAGTGCTCCACTGTGAACAAGTGAGAGCATGTTGCTCTCACTTGTTTCAAAGTGGAGGGCTTTGCTTTTTACCTTCAGGGAGCTGCATGTCAGCAGTTCCCTGGGGGTAAAAATCAATGCCGGCCCCTAAAGAGATGGTCATGCCTCGGGTGATTGAGTCCCCAGGGTAGAAATGGCCGGGAAGGGGGCCACTCGGCGACACTCCCCTGTTTTCTTTTAAGAAAATGGTGTGGTCCCAGGAGATGGGGTCCCCAGGGCTGAAATGGCCCTGTGGAACTGGGAGGCATTAATTATTTGTTTTCTCTCATGGCTCTCAGCGCAGCCCCATGGTATAACTTTGCAGTGGAATCGCGGATCTATCTTAAATAAACAATTAAATACTATCTAATTCAGAATGAAGGGTGATAGTTGTGAAAATTTTTATAGAGGTAGTGATATTGAACTTCCTATTAAGATTAAAAGTGTTAGAATTTGATATAATATTTAAAATGTAAATTAAAAGTTAAAGTTCTAAGGTTATATGTGTTGTAGCACAGCAAATTGCGTGCACTGCATCCCCAAATGCGATGCAGTGCACGCAACGAAATTCGTTTTAATAATTTATATGTTAACTTACCTGTAAACCTCCGTAATCCATAGTTTACTACCCCCACCCTGCCCCTCCCCACATCACCGCCCTGCAGTTACTCCTACTACCGACCGCGGCTGTGTACAGCTTAATATTGTTGGGAAACACTCTGTTTGCTTCCTCTGTGAAGTGAATTTAATCAGTTCTGTTGATGTTATGCATGTTAAAACATAGATTGTTGTTATAGATAGAGCCCATGTTATGATGTCTGAGGTAAGCAAAAACAGCTTTATTGACATTCTTCCTAGCCTTCTCAATCTGCGGACAGAATTGATTTGACCACTTCCATTTCTGTCTTTGGCATATATTAGAGTATACAAAGACAGTTTGAGGGAAAAGTGACATCAGTTGTGCAAAGGATTTCATTCATTATGATTGCCAATCCTACCCCAGTCAATGTGCCTAGGTCATTGCCACCACAGTGCACAATCATGAGGTCAGGGTGTTGGAGATGCAAAAATGTTTTAACCAAAGGCAGCAATTGGTGCCACTACAATTCTCTCTGTGGAAACCATTTAATATCAACATTTTGCAAAGCTAGGTCTTTGTCAATACCTATGTGTTCAGCATACCTTGTTCCCCAGAAAACATACCTGTGTCTTATAATCCATACTTTTAGCATTTTGGAGGGATGAGTGGATGGCATTCAAAAATGTCTGTAGCTGAGTAAGTCAGTTGGTACAATGAGAGGTATCTAAAATAGTGAAGAAGATGCTGTTTTTGAAAAAGCTGATAACTGATTGGCTGTTCATCAAAATTGTGCACTCAAAAATAGGTTGCATGTTACTTTGCAGAACAAGCATCTTTCTGATTGGTTATAGAAAAAAGTTTGAACGGTACAGTAGACAGGATTAGCTAATATTTTGAAAAGTCAACCACTCCTGCTATTTGCATTTGCAAGCCACTGTGCTGAATTTGCAAATATGGTGAACTTGTGACCTGCTGGTACAGTTGAATGTTGCCGAAAGTGTTACTATGGATACTAGGATTAAACAGAATGGGGGAAGGGCTGAAAATTAACTGTGCTTTTAAAATATGAAATGTTAAGTTATATATAAGTGATATGCTGCTAAAGTAAGATTTCCCAAATCAGTACTATGTTTAGAAGTTGTGTGTTCTTAAAAATACATACTAGTATTATTGGAAATAGGTTTTTGAACTCTCGTAAGGGTTTGCAGATTCATCGCAACGCTGAACTGTGGCACCGTAGTGGAGTCACAACTCAAATAAATTACAGAAGAGAAGTTTTAGAAGAGAGTAATAAAGGGTTAATATGTGTAACCAATAGAAATGGGTCTTAGAATTTGAGAAACTGAAGGGAGCATTTTGATTTGTTACTCACATTCATTTGTGTGCAAAAAGGGAGGAAAAGTTTGCCATTACTAGTTTTACCCTGTTGAGAGTGGTGCACCACATTTATTGTGTTGGAAAGAAAATCTTTTAGGAGTTCCTTACATTTTCATATTCTGCAATAGTATTTCAGAGGTGAGTTACAAATGTGTAAGGTGTGTTATGTATTGCATAGTAGTGCTTCAGTGTTTGTAATGATATTTTTAACTTTGTAATGCATTAATTATAAAGCCTGCAAAGCATTAGAGAGACGTGATGTTTGGAATGTTACGAAATGTACAAATGTGTATTGTAGTTTGTTTTATTGTACTGAAATGAAGATTGACATAGGCTGTGCATACAAATATGAGTGCTTTCTTGAGTGTCTAATGAAAGTAGTAGAGAAAACTGATGTTGAAAACTTGTTGACAGATGTATTAAACAGTATCCCAGTCTATACAACTGTGTACCCATGTGCTCTGTATTATGAGCAAAAAGGAATACATACACCTTCTTGTACACAAATTTAGAGAGTATGCAGTCTGAAACACAGGTATTCAACTATTTGTATGTTTGTTTTTATGTTTCATGCCACTCTCTAAAGGCACAGATACACGCACACATGCCTTCAGAAACTTGGTGAGACTTACAATAGTGACATGGGAAGGATTGCTGTTTTAAATTTGGCTAGGCCCAACATTTAGGGTAGTCGGAGAATAGTGAAGCTGCAAGAGAAAAGTGAGTTTTAAGACATGTTGGCAGAGGGATTAGTGATTAGGCTACTTTGTATGAGTCTGTGGAAAGGTACACTCAAAGTAGGCCATATACATTTAGGTGTCTACTTGAAATGGGATCTGTAGAAGGAGCTTTTAAAGCTAGCGTGTTCAGATGCATAACACGCCTGTTCATATGCATGGCTCTGAGATGCTTGTACATCGACGATGTACCTCAGGAATATTTTCTCTCAGATCCACGAGAGAGCACCTTTTTACAGATGTTGCATTTCACCAAGCGCGCATTCACATTTTCTCTCCCTCTGGTATGGTGAAAAATTGCCACACCACCCTCTCCTTCTTTTTGCACTGTGGCTCCTCTTTCTCCTCCAGCAGCGTCTCCTCCTGCTGCAAATCCTGTGGTGTTGCCATTTCCAATTTTCAATGTAAAGTCTCCAAAACACCAAAAACACCTCCGAAATTGTCTTGCTCCTGAAAAAGTATGACTGTTGCCAACTACATCCAAAATTAGAGGCAAGAGGGTGGGATCCAGCAAACTTAAGGATGACACGATCGTTAACCTATCAAATCTCTTTTTTTTTGTGTCACATGGGTTCCGCAAATCGTATGCGATGCCACCACGTACCAGACGCAATTTTGCAACTTCATTTAAATTTACATTTTAACAATATTTGTTTGCATCTTATAATATCTTAACACAATGAGGGGGTTCATCTTGCCATAGAAATTATTATTAATGCTGAAGAAAGAAAATGAGGGCACATTTTGAGTGACTTCTCAAATCCTCTTCTATTTCATTAAAAAATTCTGACATGCAGACTGAAACATGCACTTTTAATACCAGGAGCAGACTTCCATGGTGAACAATAGTTTTACTACAGTGATCTAATGAGCAACTAGAGTGCTAACATTCAGAATTTATAGCAAATGTGTGACATATCTGAATACCTTCATGATGGAATCAAAGTAAAAAACTGAAAGCATTTCCTACTGAGGAGACTGCAGTACATGAGGAAATTAGGAAACTTCATAACAAATAAATCTCCCAAGATGGCCACCGGAGACAAAAGAGCCCAAATGTAGCCCAAAATCACCCAGATGTAACCCAAATATAGCCCAATGACTGAAGTGTGCAAAACACTTATTATTTTGTGTTTTTGCAGTGTTATATAGTGCAGACTTGTCAGGTATTGGAGTGATTTACATGAGCATTGGTTACATCACTCAAGAACAAATTCATTTTGGTTGTAGACATGGGGAGACTAAGTGATTTGACCAGAATCACAGAATGTCAAGCTGAAGCAGAAACTTCAACCTGGTTCCCCAGTTGCAAAGTCTGCAGTTCTGGAAGTAACACCACATCCTCTCCCCTAAGTGCAACATTTAATCAAGTGGTCAACTGGATAAAAAAAACATAAAGATAACAAATAATTTAAAAGCGCTTTGTCGCTATTTGAAAACTCAGAAAATATGTCCTTATTTTAGTCTTTTAGAGCACTAACCATCATTTTGATGCCAATAAGACCCTCTCATATATGTAATTTCTAAAGGAAATGCTCTAGGTATTACAGTTTTGATTACATCAAGATGATGTCAGGCGTTCCACACTTTTGTAATAAATATAGAATGTTAGCAATCTAGTTGTTCATTAGGATACTGTTGAGAGGCAGAGGCCAGGGGCACGGACTCTGAACATTGAAGGCAGGTAGGAGGGTGCAAAGGCAACAATTTAACCACACTGAGCAGGCAGGAAGGGCCGTGGAAGCACAACAGACTATGGAGGGCAGTGGAAAGGGGGGCAGGGACAACAAACCAACAATACAGGACTTGCAAGAGAGGCTGTGGCAATTTATTAGACCATTGTGGGAAGAAGGAAGAGGCAATGGTAGTACAACCATACATGCCAACAGACCCGATTCAGCCAGGAAACGTCGAATGTTTTTAAGCTCAAATGGGCTTTATTTGATCTGTCTCCTGTGTACAATATCCTCTTTTTCAATGTAACTCAAAGGGGAAAATCAATACCCCAGTTTTTTTTCAAAATCTCCCTCTTACCAAGTTCAAAATGTTCGCAAGTATGGTACATTGGATCATGGAAGGAAATGGGATAGGGACATGGACTTGGATAACAGAGGACAAGAGGGACATGGAGAGGTGCACCAAACTGACCCTGCAGGGCAGGCATCAGGGTTTGCAGCAGCACAATACACCACACAGGGCATGCAGGACGGGAGTGCAGCACAACAATCCATAAAAAGCAAGAGGGAGGGGACAGGACCATGCACATGGACAACAGAGAACAGAGGGGCAAGGGGCAATGGTAGCTAGCTGACCATAATGGACAGACAGGAGAGAAAGCTGCAGCATAACAGACCATAAAGGGCAGGAGGGACGGATCAGGGGCATTACAATGGAACAGACAAGCCAGGAGGGAGGGAGTAGGGGTCTGCACATGTAAACAGAGGGCTGGGGGCAAGGGGGCAGGGCAGGAGCAGCAAGATAGCCATGGAGGTCAGGCAGGATGGGCACTAGAAGCAAGACACACCATGAAGAGCAACAGTGAGACTGTGATGGCATACACACAGACCATGGAGGGAAGGTGGGAGGGGGTCAGGGGCAGCTAACTGACCACACAGGGAAGGTGGGAGGGGCCATGGCAGCACAGAAGACCATGCATGGCAAGTGGGAGGGTTAGTGGAAGCACAATGGCTATGATGGGCAAGAAGGAGGGTGCAGGGGCATGCACAAAGGACGATGGAGGATAGAAGGGAGGGTCAGGACCTGTGCACAGACAAGAAAGTTCAGGGGAAGGGGCCTCACAACAGACCACACGGGGCAGGCAGGAGGAGCAGTTGCAGCACAACAGACCAGGGAGGGCAGAAGGGTGTGGCAGTACAATGGACCATGTAGGACAGGAGGAAGAAGATAGGGGCATGGCATGTGGATAGGCAGGGTGGAGGTGGCAGGGACAGGTTACAGTCATCTGACAATGCTAGGCAGGTGGGAGGGAAGTGGCAGCTCAACAGAACACTCAGAGTAGATAGGAGTGGCAGGTCCATGGGACATGGTGGGCAAAAAGGATGGAGCAGGGGCATGCACAAAGACATCGGAGGGCAAGGGGAAGGAGAATAGGGGCAGCAAGCTAAGCACAGAGTTTAAGCAGGAGGTCAATGATGGGGCATAGAATTGGGCAATGGAGGGCAGGAGGAGTGGACTGGTACATCATACTAAATTGAGGGCAGTGGCAGCACATCAGACCATGCATGGCAGGAGGGAGGAGGCTAGTCCATGGATTCACACAACAGAGGATAGGGAGGAGGGGGATGGGGCAGCAAGCTAACTGTTCAGAGAAGGCGGGTATTAGGAACTTTATTGTTTTTAAAACATTGTGTCTGTGCGAACTACTTAAAATATGAACAAGTATGCAGCATAATCTCACTTTTATTCAGGAAGAAGAGGACGTTTGTGACTGTGACTCCGGGCTCACTTGGCAGAAACATCCTCTGACCCTCCACCCCCTATCGCAAAATGTAATGCCCGTGAAAAGGGTAGGTGAACACAGTGTTATATAGAACATAGTCCTGAGAGCACGATTGAAAATGAAAACTAGATATAGTGTATGGTATAAACTATGCACCAAAAAGTGTGATATATGATGAACCGGGCATGAAATATAATATGCAATACATTGTGGGCAATGACAGATTCATTGGAGAGCGCGAGATAGCACAGGCACTAGCGCGTGCTATGCGATATGCGCCTTGGAGTGTAATATGCACTGGGCAGTGTTGTGTAACCTAACTAGTCTCTAAAGTTGTAATATAAAATATGTGCTGGGGAGTGTAACGTTGCATATGCACTGTGACAAAGATATGGATCCCAGATTGTAATATGTATGGCATAGCACTGTGCGTTATAACATAGGCATCGAGGAAGGCACGTTAGATGGGGCCATATAACCCGTGCGAAGACAAGTGTGGCATGACATATTCACGGGGTGGTGTTACAGTGCACATGGGCTAGAGAGTGTCATAGCATATGCACTAGCTAGTGGAATACAACACAGAGGTGTGTGGCACTCGGCAGGCAATGGTGGGTGTAACACAGCATTGGGCTCTGTCAGGAGCGCGCTGTGACTCTCAAGTGATGTTCGTCCCCTTTCCAGAGAGTAAAATAAAAAGTATTACACATCCGGCAGTGGATGTGTGTTTTATTAACTGTGAGGGGGGTTTCTTGCATAGTTTTGGTCGAATTTTTGTCGAATCGCCTTCGAATGGCTTGGTGTGCATGTGTATTAAATATGCCCATCAATACCTACCCATGTTTGTATAAATAAACGACAAGGGTGTCTACCATGATTAGGCACGGTAGGGCATCAGACATGTCAGAGCTTCACTAGTGGTGTAAATACATTCCACGTGGATTCATTGCATGCATAGTCGCCTTTTAATGAATATCATGCAAATCGTCATGGTGATAGGTACCTACGGTTTGTCCAGCATGTCCTAGGTGTGTCTATAAATATATATTTTTTAAAAATAATAAAAAACGGTGGCCGGCCCTGGGGATTGGGGTCAAAAAAATATAATTAGGAGACAGGCCCTGGGGGATGGGGTCATCAGGGCCAATAAATTAGAATAAGAAGGGGAACCACACAGCCCCCCTTCTTAAAAAATTAAAATAAATAAAAGACTGGCATCGTGCCGGAGGCCATGCCCCCTCCGTGCAGCACTCTGCAAATGCGCCCCCAACAGGCATCTCCAGTATGCGCCAGGGAGCTGCGCTGCAGACAGGTGTTCTGAGGCCAAGCCCCTTTTTACACCTCTCTGCAACGCAGCTCTGTGGCGCTTACTGGAGGTACCTAGTGGTCTAGTTTGACCCTAGGGACCCTTAGGATTCAAGGGGACTTAATCTCTCAACTTAGAACAGCCGCAGGGCGCGTTTACACAGTGGTGAAGGGAGGGGACGGGTCCTGAGGTGACGTGTGCAAACACGCACTATGGCACGTTTTAAATTGGGGATATAATTTCCCTTCAATACTGAGGGCCCCTGGGGGCTAACTAGCCCACCAAGTGCTTCCAGTAAGCGCCACTGAGCTGCATTGCAGAGAGGTGGTCCAGGCCGTGCCACTTTTTACACCTCTCTGCAACGCAGCTCTGTGGCACATACTGGAGGTACCTAGTGGGCTAGTTGGACCCTAGGGACCCTCAGGATTCAAATGAACTTAATCTCCCAACTAAAAACGGACACAGGGCGTGTTTACACAGTGGTGAAGGGAGGGGACGGGGCCTGAGTTAACGTGTGCAAAAACGCCCTGTGGCCTGTTTTAAGATGTAGTTTTAATCCCCATGCCCTATTATATAATAGGGGCTTACAGAGGAGGTCATGCTAATCACAGGGGGACCCCAACGCATAATGTTCCCTAGTGTATGTAGGTGTTTTCACTGTATTCTAAGTGTCTTTTAACATAGCACTGGCTCTAGGACTGGTTAGTCAGACTCAGTTACCACCAGTATCCGTCTGAAAAAGTTGAGGGTACAGGATGATTTTGCAACAAGGCTTCTTTCTGCTCTTCTTTTTGTTCTTTCTGCACGTTATCCTTCTTCCTGCACTTATCTTCGTATTTGAGGACTTCTGTTGCTTCTTTCTGCACTTCTTTTGTTTCTTTCTGTGCATTTTTTCTTCTTTCTTCACATGTCCTATCCCTGTAGGCATAGTTAGAAATTAGCATTTAAAAAACCTTTGAAATTCACAGAAAAAAACATAGGTTTCAGGCACGTTATAGTTAGAAATTAGCATTTAAAAAAACTCAGAAATTCACTGAAAAAACCATAGGTTTCAGGGGTGTTATAGTTAGCTGGACTTTTCACTTGTACAAAACCATTGAAATTCCCCCGTTATGGTTAGTTCAGCTAACTATAACTCACGCGCCCACAATGCACTGCTGATGATGTCACATATTACATCACTCATGACATGGTCAGTGACATCACTCATGACATCACTGATGACATCTCAAATGACATCACTGATGACATCATCCTTGTGTTAGAGTGGCAGACCTCCTCTCACCCTAATATAACCTTTGATACACACATTCAAAAATAGAGACTAAAATTTTCAAAACAATGGACATACCAATACCAGTTACAACAACCTCTTCAGTAATTCTAAGATCCACATACACATCCACTCATTCACCAACAGTCCTATACAGTCACTCATACATGTACTCACTCATCATATGTACTCATACACCTATACATCCTGTTACACAATGCCACTCATCCATAGAGTTACTCACACACATAGTCACTCATGCTAATAAAGAATCAAACATACATTTACTTGCATATACAGTTATACACACACCACCACACTTACTTCTACGGAAACTTACACATACTTAGTCTTTTAAACAATCACTTATAGAAACACATACTTATTCATACAGGAACTCTTTCAATCTCTCACTCTCACATATACTCACATATATACACCAATAGTCACATATACTAGTTTAAAACATATGTAGTTACTCATAAAGACACTATTGAGACAGTCATTCACTCACTAACACACCCATACACACACTCATCCACCCATACAGTCCTGCACACATGCTGTGTTCAACACATACAAACAAACAGTGAGTCACTCATTCATGCACCTATGCACTACTTAATACCCCCCACCGAACCATGCAGACACTAAGACTGATACTGAAAAAACCAACTAATAACCTATATAGACACCCATGTAGCTACTCACCAACCCATGCAGCCACTTATACACAAAGTGAGAGACTGATACAGATATTTACATATTTAAACATTACTCACTAAGCCATGTATTCACTATGATACACTTAATCAGTCAGTTACACAATCAATTTTTCAAAAACGAATCATCCATTTAGACACTTATATACCCATTTATTCTTCCATCGACCTTGAGATATACATATATAAAACATATTTAATTTTCAGAAAAACACACATTCACTGGATGATGTCATCAGTGATGTCATTTGAGATGTCATCAGTGATGTCATGAGTGATGTCACTGACCATGTCATGAGTGATGTAATATGTGACGTCATCAGCAGTGCATTGCGGGCGCGAGATTTATAGTTAGCTGGACTAACTATAACGGGGGAATTTCAATGGTTTTGTACAAGTGAAAAGTCCAGCTAACTATAACACCCCTGAAACCTATGGTTTTTTCAGTGAATTTATATAGATAGATAGATAGATAGATAGATAGATAGATAGATAGATAGATAGATAGATAGATAGATAGATAGATAGATAGATAGATAGATAGATAGATAGATAGATAGATAGATAGATAGATAGATAGATATGTATATGAATAAAATCAATATTGCCATATGTTACACTATCTATTACCTACTGGTGGTCGCCAGTAGGTAGTTATAGTTAGGACCTAGTTTCCATAGGAAAAGCGTTTTTTGATCTTCTAAGATCTTCGGGTCCGTTTGACGAATGGTCGTGAAATTTTCAAAACTAATGGCCTGCTCACTTTAGCTGCTGTGTTGAAAGTTGTGGGGTGATTTGTCAAGCGGGGGCCGAGAATAATGGGGGGTCCCAAAACTGATTTTCACCATGTTAATTTCCATAAGAAACTTAAGACAAGGCTACAGCCCGAACTGCTGAACGGAAATACACCAAATTTGGCAAAAAGGTAGCTTTTGGTTCAGAGAGCATTTGTTTTGTTAAATTGTGTAAATCTGTTCAGTAGTTCCTGAGAAATTTAAATAGTCACAGATATCCCAATATTCCAGCAAAGGATCCGCGAACCCTCACGATGTCGAACCTGAGATCTGATTAGCTTCTAACACTTCAAATCAAGAAGTGGTGGCATCCATCTTGTGACTCGGTTAAACTCAGTCAAGAAAAAACATTAAAAAAAAGAAAAGGGGACAGGGTAGAAACACCCTGACCCCTTAGGCCTGCTAAAGAGGTCCCACAGGTGTCCAACAGGGATCCCGAGGGCCAGAAAAAGCATTTTAATAAAAAGAATTTGTCAGGAGTCACATGGGGTCTGCAAATCCAGCTGTACACCCGCACTTTGTTTGTTTTATGCCCCCAGGTGTGCCAGGTACTGGGGGCAATGAGAAATTATATAGCGGGGCCCATGGGGAGCCCCGCTGCTCCAGCAACCACCACCACCCCAGGGCTAAATCTAAAAAAATAGTGTGTGCGGAATCAAGCCCACTACACTTCCCCCGGGACCACCACTCCCCGGGGTGATATTGATTAAATACAGGGGGACATGCGCCCCCCCCACAGCCCTGGAGACTCCCAGCTTCCTGGGGCTAACTTTAGAAATATAGTGTGGGGAGGCTCGAACCCCCCCCGCACACTGCCTGGGGGACCACCACCTTCCCGGGGCACAGATTAATTAAATGTGGCTGTTTGTTGTGGACAACCAGCAAAGGGGAGCACCACCTCACTGGGGCTATAAAGATGTTGGAGGGGGGCCAAATGTCACCCCTCATGGAGCCCTCCATGGCCCTGAGGACCACTACCCCCCATGGTCAGCTCCAGCAATGTCCCAGGGTGCCCACCTCAGGGACATTGCAGTTTGCTATGGGATGGCAGGAGCACTACTCCCGCCATTCCTTAGCAAAACTAGTGCTCCACTGTGAACAAGTGAGAGCATTTTGCTCTCACTTGTTTCAAAGTGGAGGGCTTTGCTTTTTACCTTCAGGGAGCTGCATGTCAGCAGTTCCCTGGGGGTAAAAATCAATGCCGGCCCCTAAAGAGATGGTCATGCCTCGGGTGATTGAGTCCCCAGGGTAGAAATGGCCGGGAAGGGGGCCACTCGGCGACACTCCCCTGTTTTTTTTTTAAGAAAATGGTGTGGCCCCAGGAGATGGGGTCCCCAGGGCTGAAATGGCCCTGTGGAACTGGGAGGCATTAATTATTTGTTTTCTCTCATGGCTCTCAGCGCAGCCCCATGGTATAACTTTGCAGTGGAATCGCGGATCTATCTTAAATAAACAATTAAATACTATCTAATTCAGAATGAAGGGTGATAGTTGTGAAAATTTTTATAGAGGTAGTGATATTGAACTTCCTATTAAGATTAAAAGTGTTAGAATTTGATATAATATTTAAAATGTAAATTAAAAGTTAAAGTTCTAAGGTTATATGTGTTGTAGCACAGCAAATTTGTGCTTTCGTTTTGTGGACTCACGATGGGTTCGCGAAGGCACAAAAAAATGTAAAATAGTATATATGCTTTAAAATATATAACTTTCACCGTTGGGTTATAGGGTGGTTCTAAGAAGAACTGTTGTGTTTATTATGACTTTGTTTGCTTTGCTGCAGCTACATGTAAGTGCGGATGTACAGCCAGCCGCGGTCGGTAGTAGGAGTAACTGCAGGGCGGTGACGTGGGGAGGGGGAGGGGCAGGCTGGGGGGTAGTAAACTATGAATTACAGAGGTGTACAGGTAAGTTAACATATAAATTAATACAACAAATTTCGTTGCGTGCACTGCATCCCCAAATGCGATGCAGTGCACGCAACGAAATTCATTTTAATAATTTATATGTTAACTTACCTGTAAACCTCGGTAATCCATAGTTTACTACCCCCACCCTGCCCCTCCCCACATCACCGCCCTGCAGTTACTCTTACTACCGACCGCGGCTGTGTACAGCTTAATATTGTTGGGAAACACTCTGTTTGCTTCCTCTGTGAAGTGAATTTAATCAGTTCTGTTGATGTTATGCATGTTAAAACATAGATTGTTGTTATAGATAGAGCCCATGTTATGATGTCTGAGGTAAGCAAAAACAGCTTTATTGACATTCTTCCTAGCCTTCTCAATCTGCGGACAGAATTGATTTGACCACTTCCATTTCTGTCTTTGGCATATATTAGAGTATACAAAGACAGTTTGAGGGAAAAGTGACATCAGTTGTGCAAAGGATTTCCTTCATTATGATTGCCAATCCTACCCCAGTCAATGTGCCTAGGTCATTGCCACCACCGTGCACAATCATGAGGTCATGGTGTTGGAGATGCAAAAATGTTTTAACCAAAGGCAGCAATTGATGCCACTACAATTCTCTCTGTGGAAACCATTTAATATCAACATTTTGCAAAGCTAGGTCTTTGTCAATACCTCTGTGTTCAGCATACCTTGTTCCCCAGAAAACATACCTGTGTCCTATAATCCATACTTTTAGCATTTTGGATGGATGAGTGGATGGCATTCAAAAATGTCTGTAGCTGAGTAAGTCAGTTGGTACAATGAGAGGTATCTAAAATAGTGAAGAAGATGCTGTTTTTGAAAAAGCTGATAACTGATTGGCTGTTCATCAAAATTGTGCACTCAAAAATAGGTTGCATGTTACTTTGCAAAACAAGCATCTTTCTGATTGGTTATAGAAAAAAGTTTGAACGGTACAGTAGACAGGATTAGCTAATATTTTGAAAAGTCAACCACTCCTGCTATTTGCATTTGCAAGCTACTGTGCTGAATTTTCAAATATGGTGAACTTGTGACCTGCTGGTACAGTTGAATGTTGCCGAAAGTGTTACTATGGATACTAGGATTAAAGAGAATGGGGGAAGGGCTGAAAATTAACTGTGCTTTTAAAATATGAAATGTTAAGTTATATATAAGTGATATGCTGCTAAAGTAAGATTTCCCAAATCAGTACTATGTGTAGAAGTTGTGTGTTCTTAAAAATATATACTAGTATTATTGGAAATAGGTTTTTGAACTCTCGTAAGGGTTTGCAGATTCATCGCAACGCTGAACTGTGGCACCGTAGTGGAGTCACAACTCAAATAAATTACAGAAGAGAAGTTTTAGAAGAGAGTAATAAAGGGTTAATATGTGTAACCAATAGAAATGGGTCTTAGAATTTGAGAAACTGAAGGGAGCATTTTGATTTGTTACTCACATTCATTTGTGTGCAAAAAGGGAGGAAAAGTTTGCCATTACTAGTTTTACCTTGTTGAGAGTGGTGCACCACATTTATTGTGTTGGAAAGAAAATCTTTTAGGAGTTCCTTACATTTTCATATTCTGCAATAGTATTTCAGAGGTGAGTTACAAATGTGTAAGGTGTGTTATGTATTGCATAGTAGTGCTTCAGTGTTTGTAATGATATTTTTAACTTTGTAATGCATTAATTATAAAGCCTGCAAAGCATTAGAGAAACGTGATGTTTGAGATGTTACGAAATGTACAAATGTGTATTGTAGTTTGTTTTATTGTACTGAAATGAAGATTGACATAGGCTGTGCATACAAATATGTGTGCTTTCTTGAGTGTCTAATGAAAGTAGTAGAGAAAACTGATGTTGAAAACTTGTTGACAGATGTATTAAACAGTATCCCAGTCTATATAACTGTGTACCCATGTGCTCTGTATTATGAGCAAAAAGGAATACATACACCTTCTTGTACACAAATTTAGAGAGTATGCAGTCTGAAACACAGGTATTCAACTATTTGTATGTTTGTTTTTATGTTTCATGCCACTATCTAAAGGCAAAGATACACGCACACATGCCTTCAGAAACTTGGTGAGACTTACAATAGTGACATGGGAAGGATTGCTGTTTTAAATTTGGCTAGGCCCAACATTTAGGGTAGTCGGAGAATAGTGAAGCTGCAAGAGAAAAGTGAGTTTTAAGACATGTTGGCAGAGGGATTAGTGATTAGGCTACTTTGTATGAGTCTGTGGAAAGGTACACTCAAAGTAGGCCATATACATTTAGGTGTCTACTTGAAATGGGATCTGTAGAAGGAGCTTTTAAAGCTAGCGTGTTCAGATGCATAACACACCTGTTCTCATGCATGGCTCTGAGATGCTTGTACATCGACGATGTACCTCAGGAATATTTTCTCTCAGATCCATGAGAGAGCACCTTTTTACAGATGTTGCATTTCACCAAGCGCGCATTCACATTTTCTCTCCCTCTGGAGCTCATTTTAGTGCTGCGTTTGAATTGGCTGTATTTACAAGGAGAAGAAAAGACACACAGCGTGGCTTATTATCTCCTTGTAAATATGAAAGAGCACCCTGCGCCACTAGTACGTCAAGAAAAGTGACGTAGTGGTGGTGCAGGTGGCTTGCAAATCTGCCCCAGAGATGTTAAGGAAGTTAAGGGTAAAACAGACAAACAGAGAGTGACAGATACAGAGACAGAAAGCAAACAACTGAGAAGGAGTAAGGCAGTTAAAAAGACTAAGACATATGGATACAGAGAAAGAAACATGGATGAAAAATTAGTGATGGAGGTAGTAAAGGTAGGGGAGTAGTAGAGAAGGAGTGAGGGAGTTACAAAGGAGTAGTAAAGCAGGAAGAGAGAGTGAGAAGAGAAATGAGAAAAGCAGAATAAGGAGAGGTGAAGAAAAGGAAGCATGAAACGAAAGCAGTGACACATACAGATATTTTAAACTTACCTGACCATCAAAGTAACTTATTTAGAAATAAATGTTTTTATTTAATTGCAAGGAAACTGAATTACATTTTCTACATTTTCTTTCTAGTTCTGAAAAAAAAAGTATTAATATTCAACAATACATTTTATTAAACAGTACATGTTTTTTCATATTTAGCAAAGCAATTTTTTGCCCTTTTTTTGCTGTTTCAGAATGTTTTGATTTTCCCTGAAAATAGGGAAATCAATTGTATTCATCATTTAACAGCGGGCAAAAAAAAAAAACAATCTGAAAGATTGTTTAAAAAAGCCCCAAATGTATCCTCAATAAAACATACCTTAATAGAAATGTCAAAAATACCTTTTAAGTATATTAACAATTTTCAAGAAATAACGTCTGTAAACCTTGTTGCAAAAGAACATTTTCCAAAATAATATCTGTCAAAGAAGTCCACAACTGTTTCTTTTACCTTTCCTTGAGGCCAAATGGTAAGTTTAAAATCCTTTTTGAGTGAAATATTCCATTTTAATCCTTTAAAATTTAAATAATGCTTTGTTCAGATGCTGAATTTAGTATTTAAAATTTGGGTTTCAGAAAAATTAAGTAACAATTGGGTAAATCATAAGGCAAACGTTGCTTGAAAATCAATTGAGAATCATTACAAAGTGTCCATCCTTTTTCACATTTAAGATAAACTGTGTAATGACCAGAAGTTATAGAAGGACCGTCATGAAAAATTATTGCAACTGCTACGAAAGTTTTTCCAGATATAGATAATTGATTACCAACAAACTTCTTTAGTAAAGTTTCCAATTTTGTTCCATCAGCTCTACAACGTTGTACCATTAAAATTACATACTGTCCATATTTCTTTAAAAATAACGTTGACAACATTTCAGATTTACATTCAGAACATTCCATGTTGTGATTAGCATCTTTAACTAATTTACTAAAAGTCACTGTTTTACTTTCTGGTAATGGTACATATATGAATCTTTCAGAATCAACATTACTACTGCTTGTGTTCATACAGTTATCACAACAATGTTCCCATTTATAAGAGACACCAAATAAATTTTCTACTTCTACTCCTTCATCTTCCAGTACCATCAGGATATACATCAAGAATTCCTGTGCATCTTGCTGGACATTTTGTGTAAACTGTGTACATCCAGAACATACATCTAAAAGATTTCTAACATCAGAAGCACTTTCTATTTTATTTGTATCATTACTCAGCTTCTCATAAAGGAGACTCAGCAAAGAACAGAATCTTTTTTCATGATTTAGTATTATCTGCTCTTGCAAACTTTCAAGATAAAATACAACATTCAGCACTACATTTGCGTAGCAGTTGACACCAGAGCTATTTTCAAAATGACAACCAACAACCTCTTCCACACTGTCCTTTTTCTTTTTGCTTGCAGTCACATCACTGTCTTTTTGTTTTCTCTTCTGTACATCCTCATTACAGATATTCTCAAATCTCCTTTTCCGACAAACAACACGTTTTTCAAACACAGGATACTGACCTAAATGAGGAGCATAGCTTCTTCTTAATCTATTATACTCCTTTACACAGTTTGCATCAGCACTTACTTTTGAGTCATCAAAGTCTATCATGAATAAACCAGATAATTTTTTCACGCATGACAAAGCAACATATGCCATACCTTCTTTAAACACAGTAGATCCAATGTTTACAAAAGCACTATCAACTGTTAATCCTTGAGACTTGTGAATAGTTACAGCATATGCTAGAGAAATCGGAAACTGCTTCCTACGTACATATAAGTCTTTCACTAGCAAAAAACAAACTGAACGACGACTAATGACTTTAACCTCTTCAATCTGATCAAATTTTATTTTTAAGAATTCAATTCCATCTTGTTTCTGGTACTTTACAAAACCCACAACTTTACCCATAGCTCCATTCACTAAACCTTTTTTTACATCCAAATTACGTCTTAAAATTACTCTACAGTTCATACACACATAAAGATTCTTTTCCAAACCAGCTGTTTTTGAAATGTTTTTCTCCAGAGAATCCAATTTAGTAGCCAATTTGCCTGTCAATATAATAGTTATTCGTTCATGTTGAATTTTATCCACAGCTTCCAGTTTTATGATCTCTTCATTTTCCAATTTCAATAGTTCTTGATTGAATACAGAGCATTCATGTAGTGTTGGCATTAAGCAGATTACAGTATTTTTTTCAGCAATTTTCTTGTATATTTTCTCTGGAAATATTTCTTCTGTTGTAAACAAATTACTCAGCAATCGACTCTGTAATACTTTTCTGCCATGTTCTGTGAGTAGTCCAATTCTTATATCTTTCAGAATACTTGCATAGTCCTCATCATTGGCTTGCCTCATATTGGTAATGAGTTCCTTATACTCAAAATATGTCCAAATATTTACATTGCCTATACTTCCGAACGACTTTTTCGTGTCTTCATGTGTAAGTGTATGGAATACCAGTTGTCCTTTAACTGGAGTAAGTTACAAAAGATCCCCAAAAACTATGACGTGTTTTCCTCCAAAGAAGACGTCATAGTCTGTCTTTAGAATTTGCTGCATTCTTAAATGCACAATGGCAAGCATTAAGTTTGATACCATGCTTACCTCATCAATAATGAGTACTTTCAATTTCTTCAATACTCTTGAAACTTCCAAGCATGCTTCTCCTGCTAGTTTGTGATACTGTATTTTGTTCTCATGCTCTACTGGTAACATTAGCAAACGATGTAAGGTAACTCCTTTTATGTTATACGCTGCTAACCCAGTTGGAGCAGTAACAACACAAGACAAAATGGAATCCATTTTCTTCTGTAGGTAGCTTCTAATTACATTAATTAAGAAACTTTTTCCAGTTCCTGCTTGTCCACTTACATACATTCTCATTGGTTCAAAAGATGTGCATGAGCACTCTTTATTTTCATGTAGTAATCCGTGATCAATTTTTTTCCTGACTTCTTCATAAATTTGTTTTTGTTCTTCATTCAGTTGCTGCTCCAAATATGTTAAGTCTACTAAATCTTCCTGAGCTTGATTCATAGCTGTTTCCACTTCATTCATGGCTGTTGCTGCTTCATTTTCTACGATTGGTTGTCCTAGAGGATCTTGACTCAATGTCCCAGAACTTTGACTGTCTTGAGTACTGTCTCTAGCTACTTCAGCTGCAATTGTTGCTTCTTGTTCAATTTCTTCATTTAACATTTGAACATAAGTTGTGAAAGTACTGCATTCCATGCTGTCTTTGCTAGCATTGAAGGAATCTTCATAACTCTGGAATTCTCCAAGTAGTTCATCCTCTGAACGCCATGGTTTAAACAGCTGCAAAAGTGCCAAGTAGTAAAATGTATTTTTGTCAGGAGTGTCGCAACTCAGCTTCCGGTGATTTATCAAACTTCCTTTTGTTTGCTTCACCAAACATCCTTCCTCACCACTGACTTTATATTTTCCATTGTTGATATCTTCTGTGGCATTCCGTTTAAAAATGAAGTTCTGCAGCACTTCATAGAGACACATGTTCTCAAGGTGATGACTTCTTTGTGGGTAATATGTATCCAACATGTTTGTTCTTAAAATGTCTGTACTTTCTGGTTTGAACTCTGCTAAATATTCAATTTCTCGAATAGATTTCAGTACCCAATTTCGCATTCCTGCAAGGCCTAAACTTACCCAAATTATTCTTCTGGATTTCGAGTACAGACTTGCAGATGATAACCTATCAGAGCATTCGTAGGATCCAATTTCTCGATGCGATAACATCTTTAAACTGAAACTGTATAGCTTCTTACTGACAGTCTTCTTGTGAGAAATCTCTTCCCACATTTCCTTCAATTCCGTTTTCTCAGATTTAGTGATGTAAGATGTGACATACCGAGCAACAGCAATAGAATTGTCAGCCACATACTGTATATCCATGTTAGCATTCCACATTGATAAAATGACTGGATTGTAGTCATTTATATATTTTGACTCTTCTTTTCTTCTTAGGTTGTAGGTATTCTTAGGCGATTTTCTTGTAATAGTATGTCGCACAGCTGACATAAAACTGTTTACTCTTCCTTTTGAAAGAACAGGTCGTGGAAATCCAAATCGACATTTTGTGTAGAATTTATCTTTACTCTTGTACTTTCGTCGACAGTATTTTCCACATCGATGACTTTGGAAACGTAAAACTTTCTTTTTTAAGTTTTTGTCTTCTGTGCTTTTAGGTATAGCACATGTTGCATATCCTTCAATGAAAGATAAAACTGCTTCATCAGCATCTGTTCCAAATTTTGGGGCATCCTTGATCCACAACAGCATATGAATGTGAGGAGCACCTCTTGCTTGGTACTCTTTTCTCCAAAAGAAATCCACAACTTCTCCAAGAGGTGGATTTTGTTTATTGCAGATGAAGGACATCATAGCCTCAAATCTATGATTAAAATATCTGCAAACATTAACCGGATCCAATGAGCACAATTCTCCTGCTGTCTTGTATTGGATGTTTTCAATATTTGAATTTGCCTCTCGAAGAAAATCCAGAAGATCATCCCAAGCGTACTCAGCACAGCTTAGGGTAAGGAACCATGTAGGAGTTCCTAAATTCCGTAACATACACTTCAATTCTCCATGGCGTCGGTACCAATATTCATTAGTCCCACGCTGACAAGCCATCAAATTGATCAATTGAGATTCCAAATGATCATCTCGCTGTTGCACTTTGTTGATAAAGTCCTTTGCTGACACATTATGTAGATGTACTCCAGTTTTCAAAATGTGATTTACTGCATAAGATAGTGCAGACAAGTCACTTTCAAATAAAAGATGAAACAAATAAGGAATTCTTTGACGAAATCTGGGATCTTCTGCATATAATCTTGTAGTCCGATACTCCGAAGCAGGAATCTGTACTGGACGTTCATCATATCGTCCACCTTCTCCTGTAGGAAACAGTTGGGGAAAGCAACGAGCTTCCAAGCTCTCCTCCCATACACTCACAGGAGTTCCTTTTGCTTTCTTCATCTGAAACAGATCAATAGCGTTTCCCATAACTTCTTTAGAATGAAGAGGATGTATGCTGAAATGTTCATAAATTTCTTCTTCTTTTGACTTATCCACTTTTTCAATTTGCCCAGTTGGTATTCCTGTGTCTTCTAGTATTTCTTCTTCATCTTCATCCATATAAATGGCTTCATACCATTTATTATTTTTTTTCAAATACAAATTTGCTCTTTGTACTTTTCGTACATCCACCAGCTCCTGCCAAATTTTCTTATTCTTTGTAGGTACACCATTAACCAGAATAACTAATGGTTCAGTTTCCAAAGTATCTGCATCAATTGTTTCCATATTTTTTTTCAAATCCAATGGCAAATAGACAACTCTTCCTTTAAAACCTCTTTGTAAATCCGAAGGAGGTAATTTACTTGTTTTTGGCTCCATACGCACTATGGTCTGAAACGGATGGACACATTGAATGAGTATAGACTCATACGTATTTAAATCAGAAAGTTCTGGAGGAATATCAACCAATTCTAATTTATTATGTACAGCTCTTGCTGGCATTCTATTTTCTTCTAACTTGTTATAACAGTATTTACAAATACGCTGATCTTCAACCAATTCAAAACAATTTTCCCGAAATATATATGTTGCAAAATCTTTCCACTTATAATTATCTTCATTTTCACTTTTTTTATACAGATCAACATTCCTTGTTTGAATTTTATAATGGCTTCTCCGGCAACAAATACAAGTAATATTTGGTCTTTCCTTAGAGATGATAGTAAATTTTGTCATTTCATCTTCAAAATTTTTACTAACAGTAAGTTCTACATTCTCTTCCACATTTTCATCAATAACTGTGTCATTTTCTGCACTTTCTTGTTCTGGACAAAAGTAACAAAACTGAATCTCATCAGAAACCTTCACTACATCTGATACAGATCCACGGAACAGAGCATTATTCAACTCATTTAACTTTAGTGCTGGACTTTTAGCAAAATACAATGTTCTCACAAACTTTCTCATTTCAGTATGATGAACAGCCAGCATCCTAAAATGGTGAAAAACACTTTGACACACTTTCCTAGATAGACAAGCCAGAGTATGTCCTTGCAAACCAGTATTCTCTCTCACTCTGCATGGATCTAGTCTTTGAAGCACCTTAATTTTCTGTTTAACACTCTTTTTACTATATTCTCTTAGAAAGTCACGTAATTTAACAATAGATTCCTGACGCACAGTACAAATACTACTACAATTCCAAGTGTACACTGGGGCTTTAGGACGTCTCCCCATAACCTCATCAGCCATCACTTCTTCCTCATTTCTTGGAACCATTTTCTCCTTTTCCATTACACAACCATCCTTAACTTCATATGCTCTACCATTGGTGTCAACTGCATGCAACAAACTATTACTTTGAAGATAACTCTCTTCATTAAAAAATGGTTCAGTACTTGAACTATGCTTCCATTCTCCTAAGAACACTTTACAAAAGTTATTTTTTTCACTTCTCTTTTCCTTTTGCTTTGTGACTTCATTGCATTGACTAATTTATCTAATCTATGCATCCTGTTCAAAATTAAAATAGTTTTTTTTATTTCTAATGCCTTGGTAACAATACTTTCAATAAATTTCTTTTTCTTATAAAATTTGGTTTTCTTCTTATATTTTTTCACATCCTATAGCAAATTTAACATCACTCTTCTCTGAAACATTTTTTGACGAATGTTTTTAAAATCTATTTTTCGTGTTAAGTCACTCTTTCTTATTTCTGAGTCTACATTAGCATTTTGTTTTTGCTGTCGACTCTGTTGTTGTTTTGTACTTGAAACACTGTTTGAATTTATCTTTCGATAATTTTTTTTTTTTGAAGATATTTTTTAAAAATTCTTTAGTCTGCTTACCAGAAGACTTTTTCTGTTTTCCAACACGAGCTTCTCCTCCTATTTTTTTTTACCAGTTGTCTTCAAATATAGTTGTTATTGCTTTTCTTTTCTCTTTCTTGACTTTATAGGCATCTTTACATTTTTTCACTGTTGCTCAGCAATACCTGCAAAAAACTAAAAAAAAATACCTTTATGTAATTTTAATTCATTACAATTTTTTTTGAGCTTTTCAAATCCTATCACATGAGCTGATCCTTTCCTACGAGTCCAAGTCTTACAAAACAAGTGAAACATGAATTAAATCTCTGACAACAATTCCTGTGTGCACACAGACTCATGGTGTGATTCTAGGCAGAAAAAGATATTTGATTGGCAATTTGAAAGCACATTTACTACTGTTGAGGAGCAAATGATAATTACTGTGACAGCCTGACACATTTTTCTTATATTTTAGAGAAGCAGAAAAGAGCACATGTCCTTACACCTATTTGAGACCATGACCATGTGTTACAGGGTGAGTGATTAGACTAGAGCAAAGCAAATGAGCCTTGGTGACATTGAATCTGTTTGCGTTACACACTGCTATCTGAAACACCACATACAGCTGAGTAGTACGCACGAGAGTGTACGAGAAGCTGCTGTGTGTGTGCAAAAAGTGTGTTTCTGGAGACTGTGTATTGTCAGTTGCAAGAGAGATCTGCATGGAAACTTGCACAACTGCATGAAGAGTGCAGACATGTGTATAAGAGTAGATGTGTGGTAAGGGTTAATTTGAGTTTTGAACATGTAGGAACTACCTCAGCCATTGCAAGATTTGATGGAAAATCTACCTTGTTGATTTGAAATGTGTTAGCATTTGCCTCTCATTTTTGAGATAGTGATTTCTGCTGAGTGCTAACCAACACATTTGAAGAAAACAAGCTGGCCCTTTCCTGAAAGTGCAAGTTTTACAGAACAACAGCAACACAAAGTAAATCTCTGACAACAATTTCTGTGTGCACACAGACTCATGATGTGATTCTAGGCAGAAAACGATATTTCCTTTGGCAATTTGAAAGCACATCTAGTACTGTGGATGGAGCAAGTGATAATTACTGTGACAGCCTGACACATTTCCCTTATATTTTAGACAAGCCAAAAAGAGCACATGTCCTAACAGCTTCTTGAGACCATGGCCATGTGTTACAGGGTGACTGATTAGACTACAGCAAAGGAAATGTGCCTTGATGACGTTGAATGTGTTTGCATTACACACTGCTATCTGAAACACAACATAGAGCTGAGTATTATGCATGGGAGTGTAGGAGAAGCTGCTGCATGTGTACAAAGAGTGTGTTTCTGGAGACTGTGTATTGTCAGTTGCAAGAGAGATCTGCATGGAGACTTCCACAACTGCATGAACACTGCAGATATGTGTGTAAGAGTGCATGTGTGGTAAGGGTTAATTTGAGTTTTGAACATGTAGGAACTACCTCAGCCATTGCAAGATTTGATGGAAAATCTACCTTGTTGATTTGAAATGTGTTACCATTTGCCACTCATTTTTTTGATAGTGATTTCTGCTGCGTGCTAACCAACACCTTTGAAGAAAACAAGCTGGCCCTTTCCTGAAAGTGCAAGTTTTACAGAACAACAGCAACACAAATTAAATCTCTGACAACAATTCCTGTGTGCACACAGACTCATGGTGTGATTCTAGGCAGAAAACGATATTTCCTTTGGCAATTTGAAAGCACATTTATTACTGTGGATGGAGCAAGTGATAATTACTGTGACAGCCTCACACATTTCCCTTATATTTTAGAGAGGCAAAAAAGAGAACATGTCCTAACAGCTACTTGAGACCATCAGCATGTGTTACAGGGTGAGTGATTAGAGTAGAGCAAAGGAAATGAGCCTTGGTGACGTTGAATGTGTTTGCATTATACACTGCTATCTGAAACACAACACAGAGCTGAGTATTATGCATGGGAGTGTAGGAGAAGCTGCTGCATGTGTGCAAAGAGTGTGTTTCTGGAGACTGTGTATTGTCAGTTGCAAGAGAGATCTGCATGGAGACTTTTACAACTGCATGAAGACTGCAGATATGTGTGTAAGAGTACATGTTTGGTAAAGGTTAATTGGAGTTTTGTACATGTAGGAACTACCTCACCCGTTACAAGATTGGAAGGAAAATCTACCCTGTTGATTTGAAATGTGTTACCATTTGCCTCTCATTTTTTTTATAGTGATTTCTGCTGAGTGCTAACCAACACATTTGAAGAAAACAAGCTGGCCCTTTCCTGAAAGTGCAAGTTTTACAGAACAACAGCAACACAAATTAAATCTCTGACAACAATTCCTGTGTGCACACAGACTCATGGTGTGATTCTAGGCAGAAAACGATATTTCCTTTGGCAATTTGAAAGCGCATTTAGTACTGTGGATGGAGCAAGTGATAATTACTGTGACAGCCTCACACATCTCCCTTATATTTTAGAGAGGCAAAAAAGAGCACATGTCCTAAGAGCTACTTGAGACCATCAGCATGTGTTACAGGGTGAGGGATTAGAGTAGAGCAAAGGAAATGAGCCTTGGTGACGTTGAATGTGTTTGCATTATACACTGCTATCTGAAACACAACACAGAGCTGAGTATTATGCATGGGAGTGTAGGAGAAGCTGCTGCATGTGTGCAAAGAGTGTGTTTCTGGAGACTGTGTATTGTCAGTTGCAAGAGAGATCTGCATGGAGACTTTTACAACTGCATGAACACTGCAGATATGTGTGTAAGAGTACATGTTTGGTAAAGGTTAATTGGAGTTTTGTACATGTAGGAACTACCTCACCCATTACAAGATTGGAAGGAAAATCCACCCTGTTGATTTCAAATGTGTTAGCATTTGCCTCTCATTTGTGAGATCATGATTTCTGCTGAGTGCTAGCCATCACACTTTAAGAAAACAAGCTGCCCTTTTCCTGCAAGTGCAAGTTTTACAGAACAACAGCAACACAAATTAAATCTCTGACAACAATTCCTGTGTGCACACTGTCTCATGGTGTGATTCTAGGCACAAACCAGTATTCCTGGGTGATACCAGGCCCTTTCCTGAAAGTGCAAGTTTTACAGAACAACAGCAACACAAATTAAATCTCTGACAACAATTCCTGTGTGCATGTTGTCTCATGGTGTGATTCTAGGCAGAAAACTGTATTCCTGGGTCATACCAGTACACCTTAACTTATGGTGAAGACATACTCCATAATATCTTTCATGTTCAAGGCACTTAAATATCTTCCTTAACATAAAATGTAAAACACAACTTTAAAAGTGGTAGGAAAATGTACCATGCTATTTTCAAATGTGTTTGCATTTGCCTCTCATTTTTGAGATAGTGATTTCTGCTGAGTGCTAACCAACACAGTTGAAGAAAAGAAACTGCCCTTTCTTAAAAGTGCAAGTTTTACAAAACAACAGCAACACAAATTAAATCTCTGACAACAATTCCTGTGTGCACACAGACTCATGGTGTGATTCTAACCACAAAGCGATATTTTCTTTGGCAATTTGAAAGCACATTTAGTACTGTGGTGGAGTAAGTGATAATTACTGTGACAGCCTGACACATTTTTCTTATATTTTAGACAAGCAGAAAAGAGCACATGTCCTAACAGCTCCTTGAGACCATGACCATGTCTTACAAAAAACAAGCTGCCCCTTTCCTGCGAGTGCAAGGGTAATAGAGCAAGACCAACACAAATTAAATCTCTGATAACAATTCCTGTGTGCACACTGTCTCATGGTGTGATTCTAGTCAGAAAACAGTATTCCTGGGTGATACCAGTACACCTTAACTTATAGTGAAGACATACTCCATAATATCTAACATGTTCAAGGCACTTAAATATCTTCCTTAACATAAAATGTAAAACACAACTTTTGAAGTGGTAGGAAAATGTACCATGCTATTTTCAAATGTGTTTGCATTTGCCTCTCATTTGTGAGTAACTGATTTCTGCTGAATGCTAACCATCACACTTTAAGAAAACAAACTGCCCCTTTTCTGCGAGTGCAAGTCTAACAGAACAAGAGCAACACAAATTAAATCTCTGACAACTAATCCTGTGTGCAGACAGACTCATGATGTGATTCTAGGCACAAAACAGTATTCCTCAGTGATACCACTACACCTTAACTTACAGTGCAGACATACTCCATAATATCCTACAAGTTCAAGACAGTTAAATATCTCCTAAAACACAAAATGTAAAACACAACTTTAAAAGAAGAATGACAATTCTAATATTTATATCAAAAATCACCACATACATCCCCTCTCAAACTCATAACTCACCCTTAAAATTAGTTAGTTGAGAAAGAAATGTGGCACTCAAACAGCAGATTATCAGAGCCAGAATCTCAGAGCTGCACACCTCTCTCCTCTCACCACAACCAGTAAATGGCAATGTTTCCCTCTCTTTTTTCACACATATACATGTTAAAGTAAAATCACAGTCCTTCCCACATTATTTCAAATGGAATCACACATTTCTATTGGTTGCAACTTTCAACCCCTTTCCAAATCATCCCTTCCCCCAACATGACTTCTGCCTGTTACCATAGCAACAGGTCATGGAACACTGGTGTGAGCAGAGAGGTCAGAAGTTCAGCACACAATGTTTCAAATCCAAACAGCAAGAGTGCTTGACTTTTCAAACCTAACAGCAAATCCAAAGTAATGTTCTGTGGGAACACATTTTTCTGAACCAATCCAAAACATGCGTTTAAAAATGTAAACATACAGCCTAGTTTTAACTGTAAAATGGTTTGAATCAGCCAATCAGTTCTTTTTATTAAAAAAAAGTATGTATGCCTCCATTTTTCAACTGTCTTTCTTTTCATTAGCCATTCTACTGAAAGACACCTCCTGAGTGCATCCTGTTCTCCTTGAAAGATGTTCACAGTGTGGATTGTAGGTCAAGGCTATGTCTTCTGGAGTGAAATATTTGCAGAAAAAAGAGGTTGTAAAAGACCTTGCTTTGCCAAATGTAGACATTAAATGGATTGGTCAGAGAGGATTAAAGTGGCACCAATTAATGCCTTTGGTGAAAACCTTTCTACATCTCCCACAGCCTAACCTTATTATTGTGCACTGTGGTGGAAATGACCTAGGCACTTTAACTGGGGTAGGTCTGGAAATGCTTATTAAGGAAACCTTTGTGCAATTGATGTCACTTTTTCCACAAACTGCCTTTTTATATTCTAATATATTCCAAAGGCAAAAGTGGAACTGGTCCAACCAATTTTGTCCGCAGATTGACAAAGCAAGAAAGCACGTCAATAAGTCTGTTTCTGCTTTCCTCAGAGACTATGGTATGGGTTCTATATACCACAACAACTTGCGTTACAACATGCAAGACATTTATAGAGGAGACGGTGTACATTTCAATGATGAAGGGAACAGAGTCTTCCTCTTGAACTTTAGACTCTGCATCGGTACTTACTTGTAGGTACCGAAAAACACTCAATAAACACAAGGGCTCTTTTTAGAGCCACCTAATATCTAAACCTTGAACTTGATTTTTATTTCTATTTTTTTTTAATGTTTTTTTCGGGTGCGCGCAGAGTGCGCGCACCTCGCGATGTTTTAAAAAAAAATTAAAATCTTTTTTTTGGCCCTTCGTGGTCCTACTGAGAACCCCTGACAATGGCTAGGGGGTCAAGAACTCCCTACTCTGCCCCCTATTCACGTTCTCCACCTTTCCTTTTCAGTGCGACAGACAAAATGGCGGCCGACACTTCCTGATTTCGACCGATTCGAATGTTTACTGACATCTAACAACCAATCAGAACTACGCTCGCGCACGGCAGGGTGCGCGCACAGGGCTTGCACAGGGCGCCCGTATAGATATTGATATGCTTTTAAATGCTATTTTCTCAGGAAATACTGAACAGATTTACACCAGAGCTGTGAAAGGCACTTCCTTGACCTTATGGCTACCTCTCTGCCAAATTTCACGTAATTCTGTTCAGCCGTTCGGGCTGTAGCTGCGACTAAATGTCCTATGGAAAAATGCATGGGGAAAATGTGTTTTGGGACCCCCCCTATTTCTCGGCCCCCGCTTGACGAATCACCCCGAGACTTTCAGGGTAGGAGCTGAATGGAGCGCCCCATTAGTTTTGAAAATTTCGCGAGGATTTGTCAACCAGCGCCAAAGTTATTCAAAATAGAATTTACAGATTTCCTATGGAAACTCGGTCCTAACTATAACTATCTACTGGCGACCGTCAGTAGATAATATATATATATCCCTGCTAGGGAACTTCCTAGCAGGGATGACTAGCAGGATAAGTGTGCCATAGCCCATTGGAGGGCTTGAAAACTACATGCCCCAGAATTCCATCTGGCTCATCCGAGCCGCCCATTGGTGGATTGATTTTCAAATGGAGGGACATGTGGTGGACATTGTTACGCCTCTGAGGAAGTGCGGAAGCACTGAAACGCGTCAGGCGTTAAGAACTCAAGCAGAGAAAAGATCGCTGCCACAAGCGGCATGCAGACCCTGCCTCTACCCGTGGTATCAATGGTCGTTGGAGTGCGTTTTCAAGCTGGAGGGCAGACTTGGAGCGTGTATAAATTGCGGCAGCCTCGCCGCAGAGAACGCACCACCTCACAATCACTTGGGGGCCGCTGGGCTCTATATACAATGGAGCATGCAGTGGGAACTTCCTAGCAGGGATGACTAGCGGGATAAGTGTGCCATAGCCCATTGGAGGGCTTGAAAACTACATGCCCCAGAATTCCATCTGTATGTATGTATGTATTTGACTCTTATTAAGCGCATCTGTCACCCCGAGGGTATCCTGGCGCTGAGACCCCAAATTAAACCACCGGAAGAATATTTACATTGCCCTAGGGAACAGATAGGTCTTAAGGTCCCTTTTAAAGGAGGTCAGATCTTGCTTACCCCTCAGCACTAGCGGGAGGGAATTCCATAATGAGGCGGCTGTGTGGCTAAAAGCTCGGCCACCTATCCTAACTCTGGTGATCTTAGGAACCCGCACCAGAAACGCCGATGAGGATCTCAAAGGCCGTGCAGCTTGATACCAAGAAAACAGGCCCTGGAGTGGTAATGGTCCAAGTCCATGCAGCGCCTTGAATACCAGGCATGCCGCCTTGAAGGCGATCCTCTGCTGAATCGGCAACCAATGTAGCTCAGCTAAAGCTGCCGAGGAGGAAGCAGAGCGTGGGCGCGATAAAGCCAGTTTTGCCGCCATGCTCTGAATCCTCTGCAACCTAAGGATCAATTTTTTAGGAGCTCCTAAGAGCAGTGCGTTACAGTAGTCTAACCTACTGAGTATAATACTCCGCACCACCTCTGCTCTAAAGCCTTTGGGGAGAATAGGCAAAATTTTGCGTAGAGCGCGGAGCAGGCCCATACAGGTCGCTACGGTCTTATTAACTGAACCATCCAACTGTAGGTCCGGTTCAAACACCACTCCCAAATTACGGGCCGATTTAGCTCCTGCCACAGGGCCAAGTATGGAAGGTGGCCAAAAGTCATCAGGCAACGCCCGAGGAAGGCGGTCAGGAGAGCAGTGGAGAACCTCCGTTTTAGCCCCATTAAACTGGAGTGAGTTGGTTCGCAGCCATTCAGCCGTGGCCGACATGCAGCTATGAAAGATATCTTTCGAAACCGACTCACTCCCCTCAAAAGAAAAAATCAATTGAGTGTCATCGGCATAGTTGATGACTGATATGCCGAATGACTTAATCAATGCTATAAGGGGTCGAAGATATAAATTAAACAGGATCGGGCTAATCGCCGACCCTTGAGGAACTCCCTGCTTCACCTGTCGAGTGGCTGATTGAAAAGGTGGTAAAGCCACTGCTTGCTGTCTGTCACTGAGATAGGACGTTAACCAGTCTAAAGCTAGACTGGTTACACCCGCACTACGGAGACGCTCCAGGAGAACCGCATGGTCAACCATGTCAAACGCGGCCGACATGTCCAGCAGTACCAGAAAAACTGAACTGCCCTTGTCGACACGCGTTCGCAGATCATCTAACACGGTGACCAATGCGGTCTCCGTGCCATGTGCCGGCCTAAAGCCATACTGAGCTGTATCCAGGCAGGAATTTAATTCCAGATAGCTGGACAAGGCTTTTGTGACCCATCTCTCAAGGACCTTTATTACAAAAGGCAAGAGCGAAATGGGCCTATAATTAGCTGGGCAAGATGGATCTAAAGAAGCCTTTTTTAATAGTGGAGTTACTATTGCCACTTTCCAGCTATCTGGAACTGTCGCCGTCATCAATGACTGACAGCAGATGGAATGAAGTGGAGGGAACAGCTCGTCCTGAAATGCCTTCCAGATCTTATGAGGCATTGGGTCCAGTGGTGAGCCCGAGGACACTCCGTTGGCCAGTGAATCAAACTCCTCCGATGTAGGAATGGGAAAACAAGGTAAACAGAAGGTATCCACCTTGTTATTATCCCGGAGCGATGCCGAATGGCGAAGAAATTCCGGTGAAGGAGGAGGCGGTGATTCCAGTTGTCCGGGCACTGAAAGTCCATTCAAGATAGTTCTTATTTTCTCCTCAAAAGCAGCGGCCAACGAATCGCACAGCACCTGAGAGGCTGGAATGGTAGGAGCTGTACAGGACGGATTAGATAAATTGTTGACCAGCTTGAACAGGGTTTGCGATTTATTTGCGGCCCTATCCAAGGTATCTACCAAGAACTTTGCCTTAGCACTTCTCAGCTGGTTCTTATATACCTGTAAGGCCACTCTATACGCTACCCTGTCCAACTCCTTATATCCTTTCCTCCAAGTACGCTCAGCCTGTTTACAGCGGATCTTATGCTGTCTCAGATCGTCGCTAAACCAGGCATTAGTCGCTCTAGGTCTGTCCCTCACCCTCCGCAGAGGAGCCAATTCTTCTAGGGATGCCGAGATTTGCTGACAGAGTGCAGCGTAGCTCTTATCTACACTGTCCTCCACCCGAAAACCCCTAGGCAGCAGAGTAGGACGAATTGGCTCTCTAAGCAGTCGGGCCCATTGGCGCTTAAACTTAAAGCCACTTGTAGTATTTGATTTTAACGGCCCAGGTACACCAATGGACATAGTGATCAAGAAATGATCTGTCCAATCCTGTTCCAAGATCTCATTCACCACCACCACCTCCGGCTCAGCAAAGATCAGATCTAACACGTGTCCCTTAACGTGCGTGGGTGATGAAATCAACTGTGTAAGTTGAATATTACCGCACGATTGGCAGAGCTCCCTATAGGCCAGGTCTTGAGGGCCGGACGGCCAGAGGTTAAAGTCTCCCAATATTAAAACTTTAGCATGGGAGTTTGAGAGATTGTAAATTAAATCAACCAATGGCTGAATAAAGGTTGTGGTCGAGGAGGGGGGCCTATAACATAGTAACCCTGTAATCAACGAACCACCCTGGGACATAATGGAAAAGCCCATAAGCTCAAACCCCATTACTTCCCTAACCTCTAGCTCCACCAGGGAAATCGAGTCTTTAAAGATGTAGCCTACTCCACCTCCCCTACCAGAGGTACGAGGTACATGTCTGATCAGATAGCCCGGTGGGCAAGCCCAACCTAGTTCCAATCCACTATCTGCCGTGGCCCATGTTTCCGTAACGAATAGTATATCCAATTGCGAGGACTCCAATAGCAGGGCAATCTCGGCATGATGCTTCACCAGAGAGCGAACGTTCAGTAGACCGCAGACAAGATTATTGGCCGCTAAAGAACGCGCTCGATGTTGAGCCACGTCCCCAGTGTGATACAATAAATTGTTGACAACCTCGTGGTTGTCGACCGACAGAGTGGCCAGAGGCGCCCCCAGCGCGCTCGGGACGCGAACGGGCGCAAACGGGCTTACCTCTGGCGCACCTCCGGCGCAACTACGGCGCGACCGCTGCGCGCATCCGCTGCGCGTCTGTTTCCCCATGCCTATTAATAATATTACGCCACGCGGGCTTCCGGCTGTAGAGCCTCTAGCCCCACCCAAAATGGCGCTGCGAATATCCAATCCTCAGCCCTACCCAAAATGGCGGACGAGCACGAAGCACCCCGACCCCACTGACTGAATCCCGCAAAATGCGGGTGAAGGCACAATTTAAAATGCAGGTGAGCCTAATCTGACACCCCCCTTGCAATCCCCAGAATGCTAGATGAAGTAGCAAATATCGCCAAAATCGCTAGAGCAGCAACAGCGCGATATAACAAAGCGCAATTTAAAATACACAGCGTACGCCAGCTAAAATGCTGTCAGGCAAAACACGATGGTAGAAGTCTAAAGGGAGTTGAAAGAGAGCGATTTAAATAAGCTCTCCAATACGCGGGCTTCCGGCTGTAGAGCCTCTAGCCCCACCCAAAATGGCGCTGCGAATATCCAATCCTCAGCCCTACCCAAAATGGCGGACGAGCACGAAGCACCCCGACCCCACTGACTGAATCCCGCAAAATGCGGGTGAAGGCACAATTTAAAATGCAGGTGAGCCTAATCTGACACCCCCCTTGCAATCCCCAGAATGCTAGATGAAGTAGCAAATATCGCCAAAATCGCTAGAGCAGCAACAGCGCGATATAACAAAGCGCAATTTAAAATACACAGCGTACGCCAGCTAAAATGCTGTCAGGCAAAACACGATGGTAGAAGTCCGAGCCGCCCATTGGTGGATTGATTTTCAAATGGAGGGACATGTGGTGGACATTGTTACGCCTCTGAGGAAGTGCGGAAGCACTGAAACGCGTCAGGCGTTAAGAACTCAAGCAGAGAAAAGATCGCTGCCACAAGCGGCATGCAGACCCTGCCTCTACCCGTGGTATCAATGGTCGTTGGAGTGCGTTTTCAAGCTGGAGGGCAGACTTGGAGCGTGTATATATATATATATATATATATATATATATATATATATATATATATATATATATATATATATAAATATTATAGATATATAAATATATATATATATTACAAATGAAAAAGAAAGCAGCGGTCGGGTCGCAATTTAAGCTAAAATATTAAAGTAATAATGAAGTGTAAATTATACATAATTCCTACATGGATCCGGAAGTAAGGCCCGGTAGTGTGCACAATGGATTCGTGAAACTGCGAAATACATACATTTTGTTTAATCACAGTTTAGTATAACTACATATTAATTTTATTACTGTACAACTAAACCACTACCACTAACATATACAGAAATAATTAATTTCTCTATATTTGACATTTTTAAATAAATAAATGGGTTCGCGTACAAAACGTGAAGATGCGCGTCTGGTACGCAACTGTATATTTATAATATGTATATTCCTCCAGGTGCCCCAGAACATGAAGACGCCACTCCACGGAGGATGATTTACAAAACCTTTTATTGCAAACCACGGAAAGCAGCCCAGTCCTTGTTGATGATTTACAAAAGGGATGCGTAATTTGAATCAGGAAAGCAACCCAGCAGCCCACCGGAGGGCTGTGCAAAACGATAAAGAATTTGGGGTTAAAAACATTTTGGCAAGAAAACGGACCCTACTGGAAGGTTTAATTTTGACTTCATTACCCAGCATGCAACTTACTGAAAAGTGACTGCGCTATGGGATAAAAAGCTGTGAAGTACTCACCGGATCTTGACAAGTTCCCCCTCCCCCTATGATTAAGGTGTTTGTTACACTGAAACGCGTAAGGGACAGCAAGGACTGGGCTGCTTTCCGTGGTTTGCAATAAAAGGTTTTGTAAATCATCCTCCGTGGAGTGGCGTCTTCATGTTTTGGGGCACCTGGAGGAATGTTGTACGCGGCAGGCTCCAAGCCGCGGAAGATGCACCACCTGAAAATGACAGGACTGCGAGGCCGTGAATCTTCATTGCCTGCCAGCACGAGGGATGCGTAATTTGAATCAGGAAAGCAACCCAGCAGCCCACCGGAGGGCTGTGCAAAACGATAAAGAATTTGGGGTTAAAAACATTTTGGCAAGAAAACGGACCCTACTGGAAGGTTTAATTTTGACTTCATTACCCAGCATGCAACTTACTGGAAAGTGACTGCGCTATGGGATAAAAAGATGTGAAGTACTCACCGGATCTTGCCAAGTTCCCCCTCCCCCTATGATTAAGGTGTTTGTTACACTGAAACGCGTAAGGGACAGCAAGGACTGGGCGGCTTTCCGTGGTTTGCAATAAAAGGTTTTGTAAATCATCCTCCGTGGAGTGGCGTCTTCATGTTCTGGGGCACCTGGAGGAATGTTGTACGCGGCAGGCTCCAAGCCGCGGAAGATGCACCACCTGAAAATGACAGGACTGCGAGGCCGTGAATCTTCATTGCCTGCCAGCACGAGGGATGCGTAATTTGAATCAGGAAAGCAACCCAGCAGCCCACCGGAGGGCTGTGCAAAACGATAAAGAATTTGGGGTTAAAAACATTTTGGCAAGAAAACGGACCCTACTGGAAGGTTTAATTTTGACTTCATTACCCAGCATGCAACTTACTGGAAAGTGACTGCGCTATGGGATAAAAAGATGTGAAGTACTCACCGGATCTTGCCAAGTTCCCCCTCCCCCTATGATTAAGGTGTTTGTTACACTGAAACGCGTAAGGGACAGCAAGGACTGGGCTGCTTTCCGTGGTTTGCAATAAAAGGTTTTGTAAATCATCCTCCGTGGAGTGGCGTCTTTATGTTCTGGGGCACCTGGAGGAATGTTGTACGCGGCAGGCTCCAAGCCACGGAAGATGCACCACCTGAAAATGACAGGAATGCGAGGCCGTGAATCTTCATTGCCTGCCAGCACGAGGGATGCGTAATTTGAATCAGGAAAGCAACCCAGCAGCCCACCGGAGGGCTGTGCAAAACGATAAAGAATTTGGGGTTAAAAACATTTTGGCAAGAAAACGGACCCTACTGGAAGGTTTAATTTTGACTTCATTACCCAGCATGCAACTTACTGGAAAGTGACTGCGCTATGGGATAAAAAGATGTAAAGTACTCACCGGATTTGCCAAGTTCCCCCTACCCCTATGATTAAGGTGTTTGTTACACTGAAACTCGTAAGGGACAGCAAGGACTGGGCTGCTTTCCGTGGTTTGCAATAAAAGGTTTTGTAAATCATCCTCCGTGGAGTGGCGTCTTCATGTTCTGGGGCACCTGGAGGAATGTTGTACGCGGCAGGCTCCAAGCCGCGGAAGATGCACCACCTGAAAATGACAGGACTGCGAGGCCGTGAATCTTCATTGCCTGCCAGCACGAGGGATGCGTAATTTGAATCAGGAAAGCAACCCAGCAGCCCACCGGAGGGCTGTGCAAAACGATAAAGAATTTGGGGTTAAAAACATTTTGGCAAGAAAACGGACCCTACTGGAAGGTTTAATTTTGACTTCATTACCCAGCATGCAACTTACTGGAAAGTGACTGCGCTATGGGATAAAAAGATGTGAAGTACTCACCGGATCTTGCCAAGTTCCCCCTCCCCCTATGATTAAGGTGTTTGTTACACTGAAACGCGTAAGGGACAGCAAGGACTGGGCTGCTTTCCGTGGTTTGCAATAAAAGGTTTTGTAAATCATCCTCCGTGGAGTGGCGTCTTTATGTTCTGGGGCACCTGGAGGAATGTTGTACGCGGCAGGCTCCAAGCCGCGGAAGATGCACCACCTGAAAATGACAGGAATGCGAGGCCGTGAATCTTCATTGCCTGCCAGCATGAGGGATGCGTAATTTGAATCAGGAAAGCAACCCAGCAGCCCACCGGAGGGCTGTGCAAAACGATAAAGAATTTGGGGTTAAAAACATTTTGGCAAGAAAACGGACCCTACTGGAAGGTTTAATTTTGACTTCATTACCCAGCATGCAATTTACTGGAAAGTGACTGCGCTATGGGATAAAAAGATGTGAAGTACTCACCGGATCTTGCCAAGTTCCCCCTCCCCCTATGATTAAGGTGTTTGTTACACTGAAACGCGTAAGGGACAGCAAGGACTGGGCTGCTTTCCGTGGTTTGCAATAAAAGGTTTTGTAAATCATCCTCCGTGGAGTGGCGTCTTCATGTTCTGGGGCACCTGGAGTAATATATATATATATATAGATATATATGCATAAATATATATATATATGTTTACTGGAAAAAAGTTTCAGGGATTTAAAAAACCTTGAAAATTCACTGAAAAAACCATAGGTTTCAGGGATGTTATGGTTAGAAATTAGCATTTAAAAAACCTTAGATTTTCACTGAAAAAAACACAGGTTTCAGGGATGTTATAGTTAGGCTGAAATTACACATTAATACAAAAACGTTGATATTCATTTCAATGATAGTTTTGTTCCAGCTATTTTTGTAATTGCCATTATAAGAATAGGAACACAATATTGTAGTAAACAATATTTTTGACACAATATTTTTGTCAACTATATTGTTAACTACGATATTGTGTCAGTGATCCCATTTGATGCACCGTTTGTGTCACATTACCATTTGGCTGTAGTTTGAACCTACCATTAACCTTTCTAATGTCCCTCTTTACGACATCTGTGACACACTCTAAATCTAATCAATCCATCTTTGGCATTCTCATCTCGGCATGCAAGGAAAGGACATGCATTTCAGGAAAGAGCTGCTCAGTGGCTTTACAATGCATGCCTTCCATAGTGGCAGGTGACCCAAGTGGAGAGGTAGATGGGTGGACCAGTTACAGCTTGCTTGTTCCTGCTTACAGGCCCCAATTGGTCTGCACTCTTAGCCCCACCTGGATCTTTCACATCATAGTAGAGCAAGACATGTGTTCCCGGCCTATTCATTGCATTTGTTGTTCTCTTCGGCCACAGTACTTCAGCTGTGCAGCGCTGCTCTTCGTATCCACAATAGCTTTGAAGTCATATTCAGAAGAAACTGTTATAAATATGAAAAAACTCTTATAAGCAGAGGGATGTATTGCTCTTATCATTAAAGGAAAGCAATTTCAAGCTGCAGAATAACATTCAGTAAAAGCATTTGGAGAAATAATTGCTTTTTCTGATTAGCGTAAAGCACAGAAAATACAGTTCAGTTCATTATCTAAACTATTTACATTGTATGTAAACCCTTGAGAATAAACTGCACAATTTAAACATGGGTTGCGTTAGACCAAAAATTAGGGTCCTCTTGTGTGTTCACAAAAATGAATACCGTAATTAATTACATTGTTTAATGCTTTTAATTACACCATCATCATTACAGTATTAGAGTTTGAGAGGGGTTGAATATATCAGATTGTTTACTGTATTTGTATTTTAATTAGAAGACCTAATGCAGTGTAAAATAAATAACAGTGACATGACAAGTAGCAAATAGTGGATCACATTTCATGTAATCGTATAATGTGGCTCATATACACATAGGAGAACAACATTGTTGCAACCTTAATTTCATTTGAAATTGTACACAGTATTACAGTTTCTATAGTCTAACAGACTCATAATTATTCCCTATACTTTCTTCCATCAGTACTTACCATTGGTAAGAATGTATACGTATAAACAGACCTCCTATATGGCATTTGTCTATATATGTGGTTGCAGCATATAAAGTGTCCTCTAAGGGTGCAAAGTGTATAAACTCTGTCATGTCTTGTCTTCATTAAGTTTAAGTTTATAGTTACCATACAATTGAACCATTCATCACAGGCTGTATGATGCATGGAATGACATCTTGAAATAGCTCGGCAGCTGATGACACACCGAAACCTAGGGCCTGATTTAATGGGACTCTCATCGTCCCTCTGCGGTGAAGTTTACAAGTACTCCACCAAGCTGACGGAATCCCACTCGCCCCATTTAGATGTGTGCTGGCTGACTTGCCATCCGCTGCAGACTTCTCTGGTATGTAACAATACTCTGTCGCCATCAAGGTGGCAGGATTGCACCTTGTCTGTTTAACTGTTACTGTTGTGCTGGCAGTGTTCAAGTGACAGGTTGCTGATGGAGAGGTTCCATCACGGATGCAGTTAATATTGTACTATTCCTGAGGCTGTAGAAAATGGATGCTAGCATCAAACGCCTGATGTGTTTTGGCTAATTGTGTTCACCTGCATACCACACTATAAAACACACTCCATATGGGACCATAATCCTTTACCATTCCACTGCACCACAACATTTACAAGCAGAAATCTTGCCAGTTACGTTAGGATTTTTTGGGGGCTTTCCCTATTTCTTGTCCCTTATTTTTCCTCTCATTTATTTGCTTGTTGTGCCATAACATTTATTTAATTGTGTTTGTTTGATAATGGCAAGGAGGAGAAATACCTGTTTTACAGAGGGAGAATGAAATTATTAGCGTAGAACCACAATTGTTTGGAGGCCAAGTACAAAATACAACCATATCCCAGAAAAGGCAAATGTGGGCCATAATAGTTGACATAGTGAATGCTGTAGCAAACAACCTAAAACACAGGAGGACATTAGGAAAAGATGGAATGATCTGCAGGAGAGAGTGTATTTTCTGCTCTCCAAGCAGCACCTGGGGCCCAGAGGTCTGGTGGTGGTTTCCCATCCACCTTCCAACATTTTCCATGTTAGGAGGAGGTCTTGCAGATCATACATCCTGAAGGCTTAACAGGAATCCCTGGTGGAGTGGAGACTGGTAAGTTACACTTTTGAATATGTCACTAAACCTAAATCTCTTTTTCATTTTCAGTTAGCTATTGGTAATGTGTTTTGCACCTTTTCGAAACATAAAAACATATACCAATTGTTTGTTTGTTTGAATGCATTTTGTTGAATATAAGATTTCAGGTTTCATGACATTTCACATGATGTATTGTTGTTTCTAAGTGATTTCTTTACACCAAATAACATATTGCATATATGTTTTTTGAAAGTTGTATATGTCTATTCTTTTCAACAGCATATTTGCTCTAGGTATATTGAACTTACTACAAATGTGCAAGTGTTGTTACTGTTTCATTGAAATGACTACAACTACCAAGATGCCTTGTTTTAGGCTTGTGAAAATCTGATTGCAATGTTATCTTACTCATTATCTCTTCCCGATCACATTTACACATATGTAACTGTTATGTATAAGATCAATCTCTAGATCATGCTATGTTTTGTATTGGTTTCGTGTTTAATTTAGACATTTGTCATTTCCCTGTAATGTGATGAAATTGATGTTCTTTATTTCACAAATCAAAGATTATTTACAAAACAATGTTAAGGTATGTAATTTTGTATGCTGAATATAAGTGGTTATTTTTGTGAAAATGTACTCTGCAAATGTTCATATGTTGACTTATGCTATATAACCGTCTAAGTGGTGCACAGGCCAGAATATTAGTCACTCGGTCTTGGAATAGTTGAATTCACATTTCACCTCCCTACTGTGTTGGGTGAAATGTTTGGTATATTTTATGTATTCTTTCTAATCATCTTATTGCATTTCAGGATATCGACTACTAGGCATTTTAAGCAGCACATATTGGCTTGCTGTCCACATTCCACAGAAAAAAGTCTAACACAATCTTGAAAACCTCAGTTCAATTACTGTGCAAGTTGCCTTTGTACAATTTATACATCTACTCACACACCCACACAGCCATGTATAAACCTATCCATTCATCCATAGAGCCACTCACACACCCATCACTCACCCATACAGACACTCACATAGCCACTCACTTACTCATATACCTACTAATACAGCTACTCATTTACCCATACAGTCACTTTCACTGCCACTTACTCACCCATACAGCTACTCATACAACCCCTTATTTGCCTGTATAGTCACTCACATCCCCACTCACTCACCTATACAGCCTCTCAACTGAGCCACTCACTCACCCATACAACCACTCATACACCCACTCACATACCCACACAACCACTTACATACCCATTCACACATCCATACAAGCACTCACACGTCCACTCACTCACCCATATATCCTCTCACACAGACATTCACTATCCAATATAGCCACTCACACACCCACACAGTTAACCAAACACCTACTCACATGGCCACTCACTCACCCATACAGCGAATTACATACCCAGTCACTCACCCATACAGCCACCCACACAACCACTTTGTGTACATGAGTGTCATAGAGGATGTCTGAATGGGTGCATGAGTCTCTGAGTGGGTCTGTGACTAAATACATTACTTTTTGAGTTGGTGTGTGAATGGGTGTATTAGTCTCTAAGTAGGTCTGTCAGCGGGTGCATGAGTGTCTCAGTGTGTCTGTGAGTGGATGCATGAGTATCTAAGTGGGACTGTTAGTGGGTGCGTAAGTATCATAAGAGGTGTGTGTGGCTTGGTGAAAAAGTGTCTAACTGAATCGATCAGTGGGTGTGTAAGGCTCTCAGTAGGTCAGGAGAGTGCCTGCATCAGTGTCTGAGTAGGTGTGTGAGTGACAGCATGAGTCTCAGGCTAAGTCTGTGAATGGATGCGTACGTATCTAAATGAGACTGTGAGCAGGTGCATGAGTCTCTCAGTGAATCTGTGAGTGGGTGTAGGAGTCTCAGAATAGGTAAGTAACTAGGTACATAAGTCTCTATCTGAGTCTCTGAATGAGTGTATTACTGAGTGGTTCTATGAGTGGGTGCATGACTAGCTTAGTGGGTCTCTGAATGGTTGTATGAGGGTCTAAGTGGGAGCATCAATGTCTTGGTGGGCCAATGAGTGGGTGCAAGAATCTCTGAATAGGTATGTGACTAGGTACATAAGTCTCTTAGTGACTCTGTGAGTGGGTGCATGAGTCTCATAGTGGGTCTGTAAGTGGGTGCCTAAGTGTCTTTACGGGTCAGTGAGGGAGCGCATGAGTGTCTTAATTGGTCTGTGAGTGGGTGTATGAGTATCTGAGTAGGACTATAAGTGGGTGAGTGACTGTCTAATTGCTCTAAGAGTAGATGTGTGAGTGTGCCTGTGAGTGGGTAAGTGAGTCTCTGAGTGGGTCTATGAGTAAGTGAGTGAGTATGTGAGTAGGCATGTGAGTGTGTGAAATACTGAGTGGGTCACTGAGTGAATGCATGAGTGTCTGAGTGGGTTCAGAAGTATGTGCATGACTCTGTGACAGTAAAACAAAAACTCATTTTGGAATTATGAACTCATAACAAATCCATCACAGACCACTACAACACACCCATGGGGTAAGGATGCAGGGAACTCCTCTCCTGAACCCTTCCATGTTTTTGTAACATTTAAATCAATCCGATGGGACCAATTCCATTTCATAAAATGTCAGCTGCAACATTTAGACAGCTTTCAACCAACCAATTGCAGAACACATCCTGGTGTGAGGGTTAATGCAACACGGCATTGGCACCAAGGACCCTCCATGCCCCTAAATGTACAAATTTGGACTTTGCTTAATTTCTCTAAAACTCTAAAACTACGGAACAAATGTACATCAAATCACAAAAGGGACTTTCCTGGACCAACATCAATCCTTCCTGCCAAATTTGGTATAATTTTGTTCAGCAGTTCGGGCTGTAGCCATGTCTATAGTTCCTACTGGAATTAAACTGGGGAAAATACCTTTTGGGACCCCACCCTTTTGCTCTGCCCTCACTTGACGTTCACCACAAAACTTTCAAAACAGCAGCAGGATTGAGCATCATACTAGTTTTGAAAATTTCGCGAGGATTTGTCAAGTGATGTCAAAGTTATTGGCAAATGAAAAACACTCTTGTTAAGGAAACTACATCCTAACTATAACTACCTACTGGTATATATATATATATATATATATATATATATATACACACTGAAAAAAAACATAGGTTTCAGAGACGTTGTAGTTAGAAATTAGCATTTAAAAAACCTTAGAAATTCACAGAAAAAAACCATAGGTTTCAGGGGTGTTATAGTTAGCTGCCCATTTCACTCATACAAAACCATAGAAATTCATCCGTTATAGTTAGTTCTGCTAACTATAACTCACGCGCACGCAATGCACTGCTGATGATGTCACATATTGCATCATTCATGACATGGTCAGTGATATCACTGATGACATCACTGATGACATCTCAAATGACATCACTGATGACATCATCCACTGAATGTGGTTTAGTTTGAAATTTAAATATGTATTATATATATACCAATCTGTATTGAAGATTGAGTGGATATATAACTGTCTGGATGGAGGATTTATTAGCTGCCTGACTGTCTTTTTAAGTGAGTAATTAAAAGTGTCTCACTTAATACATGGATTAGTAACTAAACTATGTGAATGTGTGCAGCACTGTCTCTGTTGTTGTATAACATGCTGCATCAGTTGGTCACTAACTACATGAGTGTGTATATTAGTTATTGATTAGTTGGGTGAGTATTTGTATGGGACACTGAGTTTGTGTGTGGTTGGATGGGGTGTGTGTAACTCTATGCATAGATGTGTGAATGGTTGATTGACTAGGTGTATGGGTTTACGAGTGCTTGTGGAAACAGTTGTTTGGGTGACTGAGTGTATTTATTTGTGAGTTGGAGAGCGAATATATGTTTTAGTTGTACATCTTCGACAAAGTAAAAAAATAAAAGGCATTGTATGTGAGAGTTGGTGTATATAAATAAGTATGTGTAAGAGTCAGTGATTGTGAGAGTAACTATATGAATGAGTGTATAATTGTAATGGTGCTTTTTTAACATATTAACGATGAGTTACTATGTGTTTGAATAAATGAGGTGTTGTTGGATAATTGTGTAAGTGAGTAAATTTAAGTGCGATACATTTTTTTCATGAGTGAGTAGGATGACTGCATAACCGACTGAGATGACTGCTGATCTGTCAAAGTCTATATATGTGTATAAGTGCATTTGATAGTGTTCTATTAATTAATGACTGCATGTATAGATGATTCTGTTGTTGAATGGGTAGTTTTGTGTGTAGACTTAGGAATCAGTGAGTGGGTATGTAGTAAGTGGTATTGGTGTGTCAATGGTTTCAAATATGGTACTCTGTATTTTACAGTGAGTGATGAAAGGTTATACTAGTTTATGATGAGGTGTATCAGATTGTCAAGTGGATGATGTCATCAGTGATGTCATTTGAGATGTCATCAGTGATGTCATCTGTGATGTCACTGACCATGTCATGAATGATGCAATATGTGACATCATCAGCAGTGCATTGCGGGCGCATGAGTTATAGTTAGCAGAACTAACTATAACGGAGGAATTTCTATGGTTTTGTATGAGTGAAATGGGCAGCTAACTATAACACCCCTGAAACCTATGGTTTTTTCTGTGAATTTCTAAGGTTTTTTAAATGCTAATTTCTAACTATAACGTCTCTGAAACCTATGTTTTTTTTCAGTGAATTTCAAAGGTTTTTTAAATGCTAACCTTTAAGTGTGATAGTAGTTATATTTATTTTTTGTACTGATTTTCTACAGTTTGTTAACTGTTTATTTATAAATGTTTTATTCATTAACCCATTCCCCGCTCATGACGGAACCACTCCGTCATGAGCCACGGTTGCGCTGTGCTCATGACGGAGTGGATCCGTCATGCTGCGGCCATTGGCCGCCGCTCCGCCCACGCGGCGCTAATTCCCCGCCTGTGCGGGTGATTAGCGCAGTGGGCGGAGACGTGACGGAACCACTCCGTCATGAGCACAGCTCAACCGTGGCTCGTGACGGAGCGGTTCCGTCACGAGCACAGCGCCACCGCGCTGCCCCCAAACCCCCCCAGCGCCGCGGCGGAATTCCTGCCGCGGCGAAGGGGTTAGATAACATTATATATTTTTTCTGAAAATTGCAAAAAAAAAAATGTTTTAATTAAAACTGAAATATTGATTAATTTTCTTGTTTTCATTTTTTATTGTAATATATTTATATTATTTGCGTAGTTGCGCACTCAAAGTGTACACATCACGGTGGGTGTGCGCATTCTAGCCGCCATTTTAGTAAAGTCATGAAGGATCCGCGTATGGTGTACGATGGCTGCGTATTTTTCAGTTACATCATGTACATTTAACATTACGTGATATGCGCGATTGGTATGCAACCAGTCTGCGACTCCTGCTCCCGCGCATTCGCGACACATGCGCACTACGGTACGAGATGTTTGAGTGGTTGCGGTTCCCACGTGACATCATATACGTGCTGGGGCGTGCTGGGTGCGCGACTCCCGCAAAAAAAATGTATGTTCCAAAATGACATGTATGTGCCTTTAATATACATATTAAGGCAAGAGATTATATAAGATATTCATCAAAATAATATATTTGTACTTATAATAAACTTATATTATTTTTGAATATATATTTTCGCGAAGTCGGGTGCGTGCATCGTGAGTGCAGAAAACCAGGTCAGCAGAGCTGCTGTAGAGCCAGAGAACCAGGTCAGCAGAGCTGCTCTAGAGCATAAGAACTAGGTCAGCAGAGCTGCTCTAGAGCCAGAGAACCAGGTCAGCAGAGCTGCTGTAGAGCCAGAGAAACCAGGTCAGCAGAGCTGCTTTAGAGGGAGAGAACCAGGTCAGCAGAGTTGCTTTAGAGCCAGAGAACCAGGCCAGCAGAGCTGCTTTAGATCCAGAGAACCAGGTTAGCCGAGCTGCTTTAGAGCCATAGAACCAGGTCTGCATAGCTGCTTTAGAGCCAGAGAACCAGGTCAGTAGAGCTGCTCTAGAGCCAGAGAACCAGGTCTGCAGAACTGCTTCAGAGCCATAGAACTCGGTCAGCGGAGTTGCTTTAGAGCCAGAGAACTACGTCAGCAGAGCTGCTCTAGAGCCAGAGAACCAGGTCAGCAGACCTGCTGTAGAGCCAGAGAAATCAGGTCAGCAGAGCTGCTTTTGAGAGAGAGAACCAGGTCAGCAGAGCGGCTTTAGAGCCAGAGAACCAGGTCAGCAGAGCTGTTCTAGCTGACACTGACTGACTGACACTGACTGACTGACACTGACTGATTGACACTGACTGACACTGATTGACTGACACTGACTGACTGACACTGACTGACTGACACTGACTGACACTGATTGACGCTGACTGACACTGATTGACTGACACTGACTGACTGACACTGATTGACTGACACTGACTGACACTGATTGACTGACACTGACTGACTGACTGACACTGACTGACTGACACTGACTGACACTGACTGACACTGACTTGACTACTCTCTACTACTCTACTACTGACTCTCTACTACTCTCCACTGCTCTCTCTCTACTACTCACTCTATACTACTCACTCTCTACTACTCTCTACTACTCACTCTCTACTACTCACTCTCAACTACTCACTCTCTACTACTCTACTACTCACTCGCTACTACTCTCTACTACTCACTCTCTACTACTCACTCTACTACTTTCTACTACTCTCTACCACTCACTCTCTACTACTCTACTACTCACTCTCTACTACTCTCTACTACTCACTCGCTACTACTCTCTACTACTCACTCTCTGCTACACTCTCTACTACTCTCTCTCTACTACTCTATACTACTACTCTCTACTATTCACTCTCAACTACTCACTCTCTTCTACTCTCTACTACTCACTCTACTACTCTCTGCTGCTCTCTACCACTCACTCTCTACTACTCTACTACTCTCTCTCTACTACTCACTCTCTACTACTCTCTCTCTCTACTCTCTACTACTCACTCTCTACTACTCACTCTACTACTCTCTACTACTCACTCTCTACTACTCTCTCTCTACTACTAACTCTCTACTATTCACTCTCTACTACTCACTCTCTACTACTCACTCTACTACTTTCTACTACTCTCTACCACTCACTCTCTACTACTCTACTACTCACTCTCTACTACTCTCTACTACTCACTCGCTACTACTCTCTACTACTCACTCTCTGCTACACTCTCTACTACTCTCTCTCTACTACTCTATACTACTACTCTCTACTATTCACTCTCAACTACTCACTCTCTTCTACTCTCTACTACTCACTCTACTACTCTCTGCTGCTCTCTACCACTCACTCTCTACTACTCTACTACTCTCTCTCTACTACTCACTCTCTACTACTCTCTCTCTCTACTCTCTACTACTCACTCTCTACTACTCACTCTACTACTCTCTACTACTCACTCTCTACTACTCTCTCTCTACTACTAACTCTCTACTATTCACTCTCTACTACTCACTCTCTACTAGTCGCTCTCTACTACTCACTCTCCACTACTCACTCTCTACTACTCGCTCTCTACTACTTGCTCTCTACTACTCACTCTCTACTACTCACTCTCTACTACTCTCTACTACTCTCACTGCTACTCACACTCTACTACTCACTCTACTACTCTACTACTCTCTACTTCTCGCTCTACTACTCACTCTCTACTATTCTCTACTACTCACTCTACTACTCTCTCCTACTCTCTACCACTCACTCTCTACCACTCTACTACTCACTCTCTACTACTCTCTCTCTACTACTCACTCTCTACTACTCACTCTACTACTCTCTACTACTCACTCTCTACTACTCTCTACTACTCACTCTGTACTACTCACTCTCTACTACTCACTCTCTACTACTCTCTACTGCTCACTCTCCACTACTCATTCTCTACTACTCGCTCTCAACTACTCTCTACTACTCACTCGACTACTCACTCTCTACTACTCTACTACTCTCTCTACTTCTCACTCTCTACTACTCTCTCTCTATTACTCACTCTCTACTACTCTCTACTACTCACTCTCTACTACACACTCTCTACTACTTGCTCTCTGCTACTCGCTCTCTACTACTCTCTAGGACTCACTCCACTACTCACTCTCTACTACTCTCTACTACTCACTCTCTACTACTCCACTACTCTCTACTACTCACTCTCTACTACTCACTCTCTACTACTCACTCTCTACTACTCTCTACTACTCACTCTCTACTACTCTCTCTCTGCTACTCTCTACTACTCACTCTGCTACTCACTCTCTACTACTCTTGAATACTCTCTCTCTGCTACTCACTCTCTACAACTCTCTACTACTCACTCTCTACTACTCACTCTCTACTACTCTCTACTACTCACTCTCTACTGCTCTCTACTACTCACTCTCTACTACTCACTCTCTACTACTCTCTATTACTCACTCTCTACTACTCTCTACTACTTACTCTCTACTACTCTCTCTCTACTACTCTCTACTACTCACTCTGCAACTCACTCTCTACTACTCTCTAATACTCTCTCTCTGCTACTCACTCTCTACTACTCTCTACTACTCACTCTCTACTACTCACTCTCTACTACTCTCTACTACTCACTCTCTACTACTCTCTACTACTATCTACTACTCACTCTCTAATACTCACTCTTTACTACTCACTCTCTACTACTCACTCTACTACTCTCTACTACTCACTCTCTGATACTTTCTCTACTACTCTCTACTACTCACTCTCTACTCTCTATAGCTCGCTCTCTTCTCTCTACCTCTCTCTACCTCTCTCTCCTACTCTCTACCTCTCTACCTCTACCTCTCTATCTCTACACCTCTACCTATACACCTCTACCTCTCTACCTCTCTGTACATGCACACATATGCACATATATATGCATATATATGCACCTGCATTTATATATATATGTGTATATATATATATACATATATAAACATATAAATAGAATCTGCATATCTATATAAATATAAATGCATGCAAACATATACATATACATATATGCATACATATGCATGGTATGTACATGAAAGTTTGAAAAACTCTAATACAAGCAAAGCTAAAAAGCCACCTAATTACAAACAGAATTGCTTTAACTTAAACGAGGGCGAGACCTATTGCATTTTCAATGCTTGTTTACTTTGATTCCATCAAGAAAGCATCCAGATGTGTCACACATTTTCCATAAATTCTGAATGGTAGCACTCTAGTTGCTCATTAGATCACTGTAGTAAAGCTACTGCTCACCAGGGAAGTCTGCTGCTGGTATTCTAAGTGCATGTTTCAGTCTGCATGTTAGAAGTTTTTTAATGAAATGGAAGAGGATTTGAGAAGTCAAAATGTGCCCTAATCTTTCTTTCTTCAGCACTAATCATAATTTCTATGGCAGAATGAACCCCCTCATTTTGTTCCTTTGCAAATTAAATGTTTTAAGTGTTACCACTTTATTCCAATCAAGGTGGCATCAGGTGTGCCATACTTTTGTCATAAGTAAGACTGTTAGCGCTCTAGTTGTTCTTTAAAACACTCTGGGACATTCTGTCATTGGGCTATACTTGGGCTACATCTCGGTGATATTTGTGCTACATTTGGGCTCTTTTGTCTCTCTGGTGGCCATCTTGGGAGACTTATTTGTTTTGAAGTTTCCTAATTTCCTAATTTACAACTGTCTCCTCAGTAGGAAATACTTTCAGGTGTTTTACTTTCATTCCATCAAGAAGGCATTCAGATGTGTCACACATTTGCCATAAATTCGGAATGTTAGAACTCTAGTTGCTTATTAGATCACTGTAGTAAAGCTACTGCTCACCAGGGAAGTCTTCTGCTGGTATTGAAAGTGCATGTTTCAGTCTGCATGTCAGAATTTTTTAATGAAATAGAAGAGGATTTGAGAAGTCACTCAAAATGTGCCCTAATTTTCTTTTTTCCGCACTAATCATAATTTCTATGGCAAAATGAACCTCCTCATTGTGTTCCTTTTAAATTAAACTACTCACTCTCTACTACTCACTCGCTACTACTTTCTACTACTCACTCTCTACTACTCTCTCTACTACTCTCTACTACTCTCTACTACTACTCTCTACTACTCACTCTCTACTACTCACTCTCTACTACTCTCTACTACTCACTCTACTGCTCTCTACTACTCTCTACCACTCACTCTCTACTACTCTACTACTCACTCTCTACTACTCTCTACTACTCTCTCTGTACTACTCCCTCTCTACTACTCACTCTACTACTCTCTACTACTCACTCTCTACTACTCACTCTCTACTACTCTACTACTCTCTACTACTCTCTACTACTCTTTCTCTACTACTCACTCTCTACTACTCACTCTCTACTACTCTACTACTCACTCTCCACTACTCACTCTCTACTGCTCGCTCTCTACTACTCACTCTCTACTACTCTACTACTCTCTACTACTCTTTCTACTACTCACTCTCTACTGCTCACTCTCTACTACTCTCTACTACTCTCTCTCTACTACACACTCTCTACTACTTGCTCTCTACTACTCACTCTACTACTCACTCTACTACTCACTCCCTACTACTCCCCACTACTCACTCTACTACTCACTCTCTACTACTCTCTACTACTCACTCTCTACTACTCCACTACTCTCTTCTAATCACTCTCCACTACTCACTCTGTACTGCTTTCTACTACTCACTCTCTACTACTCTCTACTACTCACTAACTACTGCTCTCTCTCTACTACTCACTCTCTACTACTCTCTACTACTCGCTCTCTACTACTCTCTCTCTACTACTCTCTACTACTCACTCTCTACTACTCACTCTCTACTACTCACTCTCTACTACTCTCTACTACTCACTCTCTACTACTCACTCTCTACTACTCTATACTACGCTCTACTACTTACTCTCTACTACTCTCTCTCTACTACTCTCTACTACTCACTCTCTAATACTCACTCTCTACTACTCTCTACTACTCACTCTACTACTCTCTCCTACTTACTCTCTGCTACTCTCTCTACTACTCTCTACTACTCTCTCTCTACTCTCTATTACTCATCCTCTACTCTCTACCTCTCTACCTCTCTCTACCTCTCTCTCTCTACTACTCTCTACCTCTCTACCTCTACCTCTACGTCTCTACCTTTACACCTCTACCTCTCTACCTCTCTCTACCTCTCTCTACACGCACACATATATGCATATGCATTGATATATATGTATGTGTATATATATATATATATATATATATATATATATCTATATAAACATATAAATATAATCTGCATATCTATATCAATATAAATGAATGCAAACATATACATATACATATGCATGGTATGTACATGAAAGTTTGAAAAACTCTAATACAAGCAAAGCTAAAAAGCCACCTAAATACAAACAGAATTGCTTTAACTTAAACGAGAGCGAGACCTATTGCATTTTCAATGCTTGTTTACTTTGATTCCATCAAGAAGGCATTCAGATGTGTCACAAATTTTCCATAAATTCTGAATGGTAGCACTCTAGTTGCTCATTAGATCACTGTAGTAAAGCTACTGCTCACCAGGGAAGTCTGCTGCTGGTATTCTAAGTGCATGTCAGTCTGCATGTCAGAATTTTTTAATGAAATGGAAGAGGATTTGAGAAGTCAAAATTTGCCCTAATCTTTCTTTCTTCAGCACTAATCATAATTTCTATGGCAGAATGAACCCCCTCATTTTGTTCCTTTGCAAATTAAATGTTTTAAGTGTTACCACTTTATTCCAATCAAGGTGGCATCAGGTGTGCCATACTTTTGTCATAAGTAAGACTGTTAGCGCTCTAGTTGTTCTTTAAAACACTCTGGGACATTCTGTCATTGGGCTGTACTTGGGCTACATCTCGGTGATATTTGTGCTACATTTGGGCTCTTTTGTCTCTCTGGTGGCCATCTTGGGAGACTTATTTGTTTTGAAGTTTCCTAATTTCCTAATTTACAACTGTCTCCTCAGTAGGAAATACTTTCAGGTTTTTTACTTTCATTCCATCAAGAAGGCATTCAGATGTGTCACACATTTGCCATAAATTCGGAATGTTAGAACTCTAGTTGCTTATTAGATCACTGTAGTAAAGCTACTGCTCACCAGGGAAGTCTTCTGCTGGTATTGAAAGTGCATGTTTCAGTCTGCATGTCAGAATTTTTTAATGAAATAGAAGAGGATTTGAGAAGTCACTCAAAATGTGCCCTAATTTTCTTTTTTCCGCACTAATCATAATTTCTATGGCAAAATGAACCTCCTCATTGTGTTCCTTTTAAATTAAACTACTCACTCTCTACTACTCACTCGCTACTACTTTCTACTACTCACTCTCTACTACTCTCTCTACTACTCTCTACTACTCTCTACTACTACTCTCTACTACTCACTCTCTACTACTCACTCTCTACTACTCTCTACTACTCACTCTACTGCTCTCTACTACTCTCTACCACTCACTCTCTACTACTCTACTACTCACTCTCTACTACTCTCTACTACTCTCTCTGTACTACTCCCTCTCTACTACTCACTCTACTACTCTCTACTACTCACTCTCTACTACTCACTCTCTACTTCTCTACTACTCTCTACTACTCTCTACTACTCTTTCTCTACTACTCACTCTCTACTACTCACTCTCTACTACTCTACTACTCACTCTCCACTACTCACTCTCTACTGCTCGCTCTCTACTACTCACTCTCTACTACTCTACTACTCTCTACTACTCTTTCTACTACTCACTCTCTACTGCTCACTCTCTACTACTCTCTACTACTCTCTCTCTACTACACACTCTCTACTACTTGCTCTCTACTACTCACTCTACTACTCACTCTCTACTACTCCCCACTACTCACTCTACTACTCACTCTCTACTACTCTCTACTACTCACTCTCTACTACTCCACTACTCTCTTCTAATCACTCTCCACTACTCACTCTGTATTGCTCTCTACTACTCACTCTCTACTACTCTCTACTACTCACTAACTACTGCTCTCTCTCTACTACTCACTCTCTACTACTCTCTACTACTCACTCTCTACTACTCTCTCTCTCCTACTCTCTACAACTCACTCTCTACTACTCACTCTCTACTACTCACTCTCTACTACTCTCTACTACTCACTCTCTACTACTCACTCTCTACTACTCTATACTACGCTCTACTACTTACTCTCTACTACTCTCTCTCTACTACTATCTACTACTCACTCTCTAATACTCACTCTCTACTACTCTCTACTACTCACTCTCCTACTCACTCTTTACTACTCTCTACTATTCTCTACTTCTCACTCTCTACTACTCACTCTCTACTACTCACTCTACTACTCTCTCCCACTCACTCTCTGCTACTCTCTCTACTACTCTCTACTACTCTCTCTCTACTCTCTATTACTCATCCTCTACTCTCTACCTCTCTACCTCTCTCTACCTCTCTCTCTACTACTCTCTACCTCTCTACCTCTACCTCTCCACCTCTACGTCTCTACCTTTACACCTCTACCTCTCTACCTCTCTCTACCTCTCTCTACACGCACACATATATGCATATGCATTGATATATATGTATGTGTATATATATATATATATATTCACTGAAAAAACCATAGGTTTCAGGGGTGTTATAGTTAGCTGGACTTTTCACTTGTACAAAACCATTGAAATTCCCCCGTTATAGTTAGTTCAGCTAACTATAACTCGCGCGCCCGCAATGCACTGCTGATGACGTCACATATTACATCACTCATGACATGGTCAGTGACATCACTCATGACATCACTGATGACATCTCAAATGACATCACTGATGACATCACTGATGACATCATCCAGTGAATGTGTGTTATTCTGAAAATTAAATATGTTTTATATATGTATATCTCAAGGTCGATGGAAGAATAAATGGGTATATAAGTGTCTAAATGGATGATTTGTTTTTGAAAAATTGATTGTGTAACTGACTGATTAAGTGTATCATAGTGAATACATGGCTTAGTGAGTAATGTTTAAATATGTAAATATCTGTATCTGTCTCTCACTTTGTGTATAAGTGGCTGCATGGGTTGGTGAGTAGCTACATGGGTGTCTATATAGGTTATTAGTTGGTTTTTTGAGTATCAGTCTGAGTGTCTGCATGGTTCGGTGGGGGTATTACGTAGTGCATAGGTGCATGAATGAGTGACTCACTGTTTGTATGTGTTGAAGACAGCATGTGTGCAGGACTGTATGGGTGGATGAGTGTGTGTATGGGTGTGTTAGTGAGTGAATGACTGTCTCAATAGTGTCTTTATGAGTAACTACATATGTTTTAAACTAGTATATGTGACTATTGGTGTATATATGTGAGTATATGTGAGAGTGAGAGATTGAAAGAGTTCCTGTATGAATAAGTATGTGTTTCTATAAGTGATTGTTTAAAAGACTAAGTATGTGTAAGTTTCCGTAGAAGTAAGTGTGGTGGTGTGTGTATAACTGTATATGCAAGTAAATGTATGTTTGATTCTTTATTAGCATGAGTGACTATGTGTGTGAGTAACTATGGATGAGTGGCATTGTGTAACAGGATGTATAGGTGTATGAGTACATATGATGAGTGAGTACATGTATGAGTGACTGTATTGGACTGTTGGTGAATGAGTGGATGTGTATGTGGATCTTAGAATTACTGAAGAGGTTGTTGTAACTGGTATTGGTATGTCCATTGTTTTGAAAATTTTAGTCTCTATTTTTGAATGTGTGTATCAAAGGTTATATTAGGGTGAGAGGAGGTCTGCCACTCTATCACAAGGATGATGTCATCAGTGATGTCATCAGTGATGTCATTTGAGATGTCATCAGTGATGTCATGAGTGATGTCACTGACCATGTCATGAGTGATGTAATATGTGACGTCATCAGCAGTGCATTGCGGGCGCGCGAGTTATAGTTAGCTGAACTAACTATAACGGGGGAATTTCAATGGTTTTGTACAAGTGAAAAGTCCAGCTAACTATAACACCCCTGAAACCTATGGTTTTTTCAGTGAATTTCTGAGGTTTTTTAAATGCTAATTCCTAACTATAACGTGCCTGAAACCTATGGTTTTTTCTGTTAATTTCAAAGGTTTTTTAAATGCTAATTTCTAACTATGCCTACAGAGATAGGACATGTGAAGAAAGAAGAAAAATGCACAGAAAGAAACAAAAGAAGTGCAGAAAGAAGCAACAGAAGTCCTCAAATACGAAGATAAGTGCAGGAAGAAGGATAACGTGCAGAAAGAACAAAAAGAAGAGCAGAAAGAAGCCTTGTTGCAAAATCATCCTGTACCCTCAACTTTTTCAGACGGATACTGGTGGTAACTGAGTCTGACTAACCAGTCCTAGAGCCAGTGCTATGTTAAAAGACACTTAGAATACAGTGAAAACACCTACATACACTAGGGAACATTATGCGTTGGGGTCCCCCTGTGATTAGCCTTACCTCCTCTATAAGCCCCTAGTATATAATAGGGCATGGGGATTAAAACTACCTCTTAAAACAGGCCACAGGGCGTTTTTGCACACGTTAACTCAGGCCCCGTCCCCTCCTTTCACCATTGTGTAAACACGCCCTGTGTCCGTTTTTAGTTGGGAGATTAAGTTCATTTGAGTCCTGAGGGTCCCTAGGGTCCAACTAGCCCACTAGGTACCTCCAGTAAGTGCCACAGAGCTGCGTTGCAGAGAGGTGTAAAAAGTGGCACGGCCTGGACCACCTCTCTGCAATGCAGCTCAGTGGCGCTTACTGGAAGCACTTGGTGGGCTAGTTAGCCCCCAGGGGCCCTCAGTATTGAAGGGAAATTATATCCCCAATTTAAAACGTGCCATGGTGCGTGTTTGCACACGTCACCTCAGGCCCCGTCCCCTCCCTTCACCACTGTGTAAACGCGCCCTGTGGCTGTTCTAAGTTGAGAGATTAAGTCCCCTTGAATCCTAAGGGTCCCTAGGGTCACACTAGACCACTAGGTACCTCCAGTAAGCGCCACAGAGCTGCGTTGCAGAGAGGTGTAAAAAGGGGCTTGGCCTCAGAACACCTGTCTGCAGCGCAGCTCCCTGGCGCATACTGGAGATGCCTGTTGGGGGCGCGTTTGCAGAGTGCTGCATGGAGGGGGCATGGCCTCCGGCACGATGCCAGTCTTTTATTTATTTTATTTTTTTAAGAAGGGGGGCTGTGTGGTTCCCCTTCTTATTCTAATTTATTGGCCCTGATGACCCCATCCCCCAGGGCCTGTCTCCTAATTATATTTTTTTGACCCCAATCCCCAGGGCCGGCCACTGTTTTTTATTATTTTTAAAAAATATATATTTATAGACACACCTAGGACATGCTGGACAAACCGTACGTACCTATCACCATGACGATTTGCGTGATATTCATTAAAAGGCGACTATGCATGCAATTAATCCACGTGGAATGTATTTACACCACTAGTGAAGCTCTGACATGTCTGATGCTCTACAGTGCCTAATCCCGGTAGACACCCTTGTCGTTTATTTATACAAACATGGGTAGCTATTGACGGGCACATTTAATACACATGCACACCAAGCCATTCAAAGGGGATTCGACAAAAATTCGACCAAAACTATGCAAGAAACCCCCCTCACAGTTAATAAAACACACATCCACTGCCGGATGTGTAATACTTTTTATTTTACTCTCTGGAAAGGGGACGAACATCACTTGCGAGTCACAGCGCGCTCCTGACAGAGCCCAATGCTGTGTTACACCCACCATTGCCTGCCGAGTGCCACACACCTCTGTATTGTATTCCACTAGCTAGTGCATATGCGATGACACTCTTTAGCCCATGTGCACTGTAACACCACCCCGTGAAAATGTCATGCCACACTTGTCTTCGCACGGGTTATATTGCCCCATCTAACGTGCCTTCCTCGATGCCTATGTTATAACGCACAGTGCTATGCCATACATATTACAATTTGGGATCCATATCTTTGTCACAGTGCATATGCAACGTTACACTCCCCAGCACATATTTTATATTACAACTTTAGAGACTAGTTAGGTTACACAACACTGCCCTGTGCATATTACACTCCAAGGCGCATATCGCATAGCACACGCTAGTGCCTGTGCTATCTCGCGCTCTCCAATGAATCTGTCATTGCGCACAATGTATTGCATATTATATTTCACGCCTGGTTCATCTTATATCACACTTTTTGGTGCATAGTTTATACCATACACTATATCTAGTTTTCATTTTCAATCGTGCTCTCAGGACTATGTTCTATATAACACTGTGTTCACCTACCCTTTTCACGGGCATTACATTTTGCGATAGGGGGTGGAGGGTCAGGGGGTGTTTTTGCCAAGTGAGCCCGGAGTCACAGTCACTAACGTCTTCTTCTTCCTGAATAAAAGTGAGATTATGCTGCATACTTGTTCATATTTTAAGTAGTTTGCACAGACAAAATGTTTTAAAAACAATAAAGTTTCTAATACCCGCCTTCTCTGAACAGTTAGCTTGCTGCCCCATCCCCCTCCTCCCTATCCTCTGTTGTGTGAATCCATGGACTAGCCTCCTCCCTCCTGCCATGCATGGTCTGATGTGCTGCCACTGCCCTCAATTTAGTATGATGTACCAGTCCACTCCTCCTGCCCTCCATTGCCCAATTCTATGCCCCATCATTGACCTCCTGCTTAAACTCTGTGCTTAGCTTGCTGCCCCTATTCTCCTTCCCCCTGCCCTCCGATGTCTTTGTGCATGCCCCTGCTCCATCCTTTTTGCCCACCATGTCCCATGGACCTGCCACTCCTATCTACTCTGAGTGTTCTGTTGAGCTGCCACTCCCCTCCCACCTGCCTAGCATTGTCAGATGACTGTAACCTGTCCCTGCCACCTCCACCCTGCCTGTCCACATGCCATGCCTCTATCCTCTTCCTCCTGTCCTACATGGTCCATTGTACTGCCACACCCTTCTGCCCTCCCTGGTCTGTTGTGCTGCAACTGCTCCTCCTGCCTGCCCCGTGTGGTCTGTTGTGAGGCCCCTTCCCCTGAACTTTCTTGTCTGTGCACAGGTCCTGACCCTCCCTTCTATCCTCCATCGTCCTTTGTGCATGCCCCTGCACCCTCCTTCTTGCCCATCATAGCCATTGTGCTGCCACTAACCCTCCCACTTGCCATGCATGGTCTTCTGTGCTGCCATGGCCCCTCCCACCTTCCCTGTGTGGTCAGTTAGCTGCCCCTGACCCCCTCCCACCTTCCCTCCATGGTCTGTGTGTATGCCATCACAGTCTCACTGTTGCTCTTCATGTTGTGTCTTGCTTCTAGTGCCCATCCTGCCTGACCTCCATGGCCATCTTGCTGCTCCTGCCCTGCCCCCTTGCCCCCAGCCCTCTGTTTACATGTGCAGACCCCTACTCCCTCCCTCCTGGCTTGTCTGTTCCATTGTAATGCCCCTGATCCGTCCCTCCTGCCCTTTATGGTCTGTTATGCTGCAGCCTTCTCTCCTGTCTGTCCATTATGGTCAGCTAGCTACCATTGCCTCTTGCCCCTCTGTTCTCTGTTGTCCATGTGCATGGTCCTGTCCCCTCCCTCTTGCTTTCTATGGATTGTTGTGCTGCACTCCCGTCCTGCATGCCCTGTGTGGTGTATTGTGCTGCTGCAAACCCTGATGCCTGCCCTGCAGGGTCAGTTTGGTGCACCTCTCCATGTCTCTCCTGTCCTCTGTTATCCAAGTCCATGTCCCTATCCCATTTCCTTCCATGATCCAATGTACCATACTTGCGAACATTTTGAACTTGGTAAGAGGGAGATTTTGAAAAAAAACTGGGGTATTGATTTTCCCCTTTGAGTTACATTGAAAAAGAGGATATTGTAGACAGGAGACAGATCAAATAAAGCCCATTTGAGCTTAAAAACATTGGACGTTTCCTGGCTGAATCGGGTCTGTTGGCATGTATGGTTGTACTACCATTGCCTCTTCCTTCTGCCCACAATGGTCTATTACATTGCCACAGCCTTGAAGGAGGGTAGATTTTGTATCACAGGGGGCCCCTGGCCCGTTCTGACCACACCTGAAGTATGAGACCCTTGTCCTTGCCCTGCCAGCCGCATTTGTAGGCCGTATTAAATTGACCAGCGGGTCCTGTGTTGCTATATAATTATCCTGAGACATCCTTACCACTCAGCCAGCATAAAACCCCTGTGTAGGCCCTTCTGTTCAATATGTAGGCCTCTTTGTTAAATTGACCATAGCTCTGCAATTTTAGTGTATAGCAGTCTGAAGGCAGGTCTGCGAGGCCTTCTGCTCCAAACTAGTAGCCCCCACCCTACCCGAGTGCTCCGTGCTCGGTATCAAAGTTCAACATCCCCCTGAAGCTGTCGACATACAGTAGGCTGAATCCTGGACTGGTACTTGCTTCCTGGGCAGGTTTCCCGCTTTTAAGGAAGTGGCAACCGCAGAGCGTCAAGTTAGGAGAACTGAGGAGATTTTATACATGAATATATTGAATTCCTGTACAATACCCATTATTTTCTGCTTGCTCTATGGAACTTACGATAAGCGATTGGCCTGAGAGACTGACCTTTTCACCCAGTCCATTGTCAGCATTAAGTGGGTAAATGACGAAATGTCTGGTAAAATCTGCAGACGAAGCTTTTGGGTAGCATACGTAGGTAGATGTAGCGTGCAAAGGAGCCCACAAAATGATATAAAAAGGGAGCACCCACAGATATCGAAGGACAACCTCGCCGTCTGTATGTAGGTTAACAGGCTGTGCAGGTTTTCCCCAAGAACTGGGAGCTCTTGTCTTCCTTTGCTTAAAATGTCTTGCTCGGCTTTGCTTGAAGTATCTTATTCTATTTTACCTATATGAAATGTCATGTTATGTTTAACCATTGTTCTCTTTACTTTTGCATTTAAAAGATGTTGTATTGTAATTGCAGGAATGCTTGCTCTAAGAGTAAATGTGAGTGTCCCTAGGTAACATTTTCCTTGGTGTAACTTGTTTCTCATGATGCATTTATAGATGTGTTTTCTCTCTCTCTCTGTCAGTCCATTAATTGAGATACAGAGAATATCATGACAGCTGTATGATTATCTGGATTCTGTATTTTGTACTTTAGGTCTCTATTCTGCGGTTTCTTTGAAGTTGCATCTTCTCATTAAACTGCCATTGTATTCTGCCTCCAATTCCATGTCTCATATGTCTGTTTTCTTCATTTTTGGAGCAAGCGTTCCTAGGCACCCCGGCTCAAATTAAGGTGCCCCTTTTGTCCCTGACTCACTCTCCTGCTCAGTTCTGTGGTGGCTCCCGGGGCTCTGGGGACCGCCCCTAGCTTCCTTGACCCGTAATAGATCTTCCCTCCAACAGCCTTTCTTGCAAGTCCTGTATTGTTGGTTTGTTGCCCCTGCCCCCCTTTCCACTGCCCTCCATAGTCTGTTGTGCTTCCACGGCCCTTCCTGCCTGCTCAGTGTGGTTAAATTGTTGCCTTTGCACCCTCCTACCTGCCTTCAATTTTCAGAGTCCGTGCCCCTGGCCTCTGCCTCTCAACAGTATCCTAATGAACAACTAGATTGCTAACATTCTATATTTATTACAAAAGTGTGGAGCGCCTGACATCATCTTGATGTAATCAAAACTGTAATACCTAGAGCATTCCTTTAGAAATTACATATATGAGAGGGTCTTATTGGCATCAAAATTATGGTTAGTGCTCTAAAAGACTAAAATAAGGACATATTTTCTGAGTTTTCAAATAGCGACAAAGCACTTTTAAATTATTTTTTATCTTTATGTTTTTTTATCTAGTTGACAACTTGATTAAATGTTGCACTTAGGGGAGAGGATGTGGTGTTACTTCCAGAACTGCAGACTTTGCAACTGGGGAACCAGGTTGAAGTTTCTGCTTCAGCTCGACATTCTGTGATTCTGGTCAAATCACTTAGTCTCCCCATGTCTACAACCAAAATGAATTTGTTCTTGTGTGATGTAACCAATGCTCATGTAAAGCACTCCAATACCTGACAAGTCTGCACTATATAACACTGCAAAAACACAAAATAATAAGTGTTTTGCACACTTCTGTCATTGGGCTATATTTGGGCTATATCTGGGTGATTTTGGGCTACATTTGGGCTCTTTTGTCTCCGGTGGCCATCTTGGGAGATTTATTTGTTATGAAGTTTCCTAATTTCCTCATGTACTGCAGTCTCCTCAGTCGGAAATGCTTTCAGTTTTTTACTTTGATTCCATCATGAAGGTATTCAGATATGTCACACATTTGCCATGAATTCTGAATGTTAGCACTCTAGTTGCTCATTAGATCACTGTAGTAAAACTACTGCTCACCATGGAAGTCTGCTCCTGGTATTAAAAGTGCATGTTTCAGTCTGCATGTCAGAATTTTTTAATGAAATAGAAGAGGATTTGAGAAGTCACTCAAAATGTGCCCTCATTTTCTTTCTTCAGCATTAATCATAATTTCTATGGCAAAATGAACCCCCTCATTGTGTTCCTTTTTAAATTAAATGTTTTAAGTGTTACCAGTTTATTCCAATCAAGATGGCTTCAGGTGTGCCATACTTTTGTCATAATGAAGACAGTAAGTGCTCTAGTTGTTTTTAAGAACATTCTTGGACATTCTGTCATTGGGCTATACTTGGGCTACATCTGGGTGATATTTGGGCTACATTTGGGCTCTTTTGTCTCTGGTGGCCATCTTGGGAGACTTATTTGTTATGAAGTTTCCTAATTTCCTCATTTACTGCAGTCTCCTCAGTAGGAAATACTTTCAGTTTTTTACTTTGATTCCATCAAGAAGGCATTCAAATGTGTCACACATTTGCCATAAAATCAGAATGTTAGCACTCTTTTTGCTCATTAGATCACTGTAGTAAAGCTACTGCTCACCAGGGAAAACTGCTGCTGGTATTGAAAGTGCATGTTTCAGTCTGCATGCCAGGATTTGAGAAGTCACTCAAAATGTGCCCTAATTTTTCTTTATGCAGCACTAATCATACTTTTTATGGAAAAATGAACCACCTGATTTTGTTCCTTTTTAAATTAAATGTTTTAAGAGTTACCACTTTAATCCAAGCAAGATGGCTTCAGGTGTGCCATACATTTATCATAAGTAGGACGGTTAGCGCTCTAGTAGTTCTTTGGAACACTCTGGAAAGCTGCAGTAGAACACAAAGGAATCAACTGACAGTCTCTGCCCTTGTTGGATGTACATGTTTTACTGAGAATGTCAGACTTCATTCTCACATGACTGAGAAAGATAATGTGAATTTACAGAAAATAAGCTCTCAGTTTAGCTTATAGATCACCTTCCAAACCTCTGTGGTAAAAGCATGAGAAAATATTTTTCTCTCAATCATGATATCCAAGCAGAAGGCTTTTTCACATGGTGAAATCACCTTAGAACATACCACAATTCCTAAAATGAGTATGGTACCATCAACAAATGATTTATAATGTAACTAAAGTCTTAAAATCTTCTATTAACTGCAATGCTTTTTAATGAGGTGCTATCATGTATATTGGTCCCAAGATGGCTGCCAACACTTCTTGGATGAAGTGCTGACAGCCAATCAGATCTCAGGATGAGATGTGTGGTTAGGCTCCGCCCACATATATATATTGATTTAAATGCTATTTTCTCAGGAACTACTGAACAGATTTACACCAGACCTACAAAAGGCACTTCCTTGACCTGAGGACTACCTCTCTGCCAAATTTCAAGTAACTCTGTTCAGCCGTTCGGGCTGTAGCTGTGTCTAAAGGTCCTATGGAAAAATGCATGGGAAAAACGCGTTTTGGGACCCCCCTTTTTTCTCAGCCCCCGCTTGACGAATCCCCCCGAGACTTTCAGGGTAGGAGCGGAGCGTAGCGCCCCACCTATTTTGAAAATTTCGCGAGGATTCATCGACCGGCGCCAAAGTTATTCCAAATAGAATGTTGCGGATTTCCTATGGAAACAGGGTCCTAACTATAACTATCTACTGGCGACCGCCAGTAGATAATATATATATATATAAACATATAAATATAATCTGCATATCTATATCAATATAAATGCATGCAAACATATACATATACATATATGCATACATATGCATGGTATGTACATGAAAGCTTGAAAAACTCTAATACAAGCAAAGCTAAAAAGCCACCTAAATACAAACAGAATTGCTTTAACTTAAACGAGAGCGAGACCTATTGCATTTTCAATGCTTGTTTACTTTGATTCCATCAAGAAGGCATTCAGATGTGTCACAAATTTTCCATAAATTCTGAATGGTAGCACTCTAGTTGCTCATTAGATCACTGTAGTAAAGCTACTGCTCACCAGGGAAGTCTGCTGCTGGTATTCTAAGTGCATGTCAGTCTGCATGTCAGAATTTTTTAATGAAATGGAAGAGGATTTGAGAAGTCAAAATGTGCCCTAATCTTTCTTTCAGCAGCACTAATCATAATTTCTATGGCAAAATGAACCCCCTCATATTGTTCCTTTGCAAATTAACCCCTTCGACGCGCATGACGGAACGGTTCCGTCATGCACGTCGGTTGCGCTGTGCGCATGACGGAACCGTTCCGTCATGGCCCCGCCCGCGCACGGAATCTTCAGCGTGGCGCGGAAATCCGCGCCGCGCTGAAGAGGTTAAATGTTTTAAGTGTTACCACTTTATTCCAATCAAGGTGGCATCAGGTGTGCCTTACTTTTGTCATAAGTAAGACTGTTAGCGCTCTAGTTGTTCTTTAAAACACTCTGGGACATTCTGTCATTGGGCTATATTTGGGCTACATCTTGGTGATATTTGTGCTACATTTGGGCTCTTTTGTCTCTGGTGGCCATCTTGGGAGACTTATTTGTTTTGAAGTTTCCTAATTTCCTCATTTACAACTGTCTCCTGAGTAGGAAATACTTTCAGGATTTTTACTTTCATTCCATCAAGAAGGCATTCAGATGTGTCGCACATTTGCCATAAATTCGGAATGTTAGAACTCTAGTTGCTTATTAGATCACTGTAGTAAAGCTACTGCTCACCAGGGAAGTCTACTGCTGGTATTGAACGTGCATGTTTCAGTCTGCATGTCAGAATTTTTTAATGAAATAGAAGAGGATTTGAGAAGTCACTCAAAATGTGCCCTAATTTTCTTTTTTCCTCATGAATCATACTTTCTATGGCAAAATGAACCTCCTCATTGTGCTCCTTTTAAATTAAACTACTCACTCTCTACTACTCACTCGCTGCTACTTTCTACTACTCACTCTCTACTACTCTCTCTCTACTACTCTCTACTACTACTCTCTACTGCTCACTCTCTACTACTCACTCTCTACTTCTCTCTACTACTCACTCTACTGCTCTCTACTACTTTCTACCACTCACTCTCTACTACTCTACTACTCACTCTCTACTACTCTCTACTACTCTCTCTCTACTACTCCCTCTCTACTACTCACTCTACTACTCTCTCCTCTCACTCTCTACTACTCAATCTCTACTACTCTACTACTCTCTACTACTCACTCTCTACTACTCACTTCCAACTTCTCAGTCTCTACTACTCTCTCTACTACTGACTCTCTACTACTCTCTACTACTCACTCTACTACTCTACTACTCTCTACCACTCACTCTCTACTACTCTACTACTCACTCTCTACTACTCTCTACCTACTACTGACTCTCTACTACTCACTCTACTACTCTCTCTACTGTCTCTCTACTACTCACTCTCTACTACTCACTCTCTATTACTCTCTACTACTCACTCTACTACTCACTCTCTACTACTCTACTACTCTCTACTGCTCTCTCTGCTACTCACTCTCTACTACTCTCTACTACTCACTCTCTACTACTCACTCTCTACTACTCTACTACTCTCTACTGCTCTCTCTAATACTCAAGCTCTACTACTCACTCTCTACTACTCTCTCTCTACTACACACACTCTACTACTTGCTCTCTACTGCTCACTCTACTACTCACTCTACTACTCACTCTCTACTACTCCCTACTACTCACTCTACTACTCACTCTCTACTACTCTCTACTACTCACTCAATACTACTCCACTACTCTCTACTAACCACTCTCTGCTACTCATTCTGTACTACTCACTCTCTACTACTCTCTACTACTCACTCTCTACTACTCTCTCTCTACTACTCACTCTCTACTACTCACTCTCTACTACTCTCTACTACTCACTCTCTACTACTCACTCTCTACTACTCTACTACTCTCTACTGCTCTCTACTACTCACTCTCTACTACTCACTCTCTACTACTCACTCTCTACTCCTCACTCTCAACTACTCTCTCTACTACTCACTCTCTACTATTCTCTACTACTCACTCTACTACTCTCTACTACTCTCTACAACTCACTCTCTACTACTCTACTACTCACTCTCTACTACTCTCTACTACTCTCTCTCTACTACTCACTCTCTACTACTCACTCTACTACTCTCTACTACTCTCTCTCTACTACTCACTCTCTACTACTCACTCTCTACTACTCTACTACTCACTCTCCACTACTCACTCTCTACTACTTGCTCTCTACTACTCTCTACTACTCACTCTACTATTCACTCTCTACTACTCTACTACTCTCTACTACTCTCTGCTACTCACTCTCTACTACTCACTCTCAACTACTCTCTCTACTACTCACTCTCTACTACTCTCTACTACTCACTCTACTTCTCTCTACTACTCTCTACAACTCACTCTCTACTACTCTACTACTCACTCTCTACTACTCTCTACTACTCTCTCTATACTACTCACTCTCTACTACTCACTCTACTACTCTCTACTACTCTCTCTCTACTACTCACTATCTACTACTCACTCTCTACTACTCTACTACTCACTCTCCACTACTCACTCTCTACTACTCGCTCTCTACTACTCTCTACTACTCACTCTACTATTCACTCTCTACTACTCTACTACTCTCTACTACTCTCTGCTACTCACTCTCTACTACTCTCTACTACTCAGTCTCTACTACTCACTCTACTACTCTACTACTCTCTACAACTCGCTCTACTACTCACTCTCTACTGCTCATTCTCTACTACTCTCTACTACTCTCTCTCTACTACACACTCTCTACTACTTGCTCTCTGCTACTCACTCTACTACTCACTCTACTACTCACTCTCTACTACTCCCTACTACTCACTCTACTACTCACTCTCTACTACTCTCTACTACTCACTCTCTACTACCTCACTACTCTCTTCTAATCACTCTCCACTACTCACTCTGTACTGCTCTCTACTACTCTCTACTACTCACTCTCTACTGCTCTCTCTCTACTACTCACTCTCTACTACTCTCTACTACTCACTCTCTACTACTCTCTCTCTACTACTCTCTACTACTCTCTACTACTCACACTCTACTACTCACTCTCTACTGCTCTCTCTCTACTACTCTCTACTACTCACTCTACTACTCACTCTCTACTACTCACTCTCTACTGTTCTCTCTCCACTACTCACTCTCTACTACTCTCTAATACTCACTCTCTACTACTCACTCTCTACTAATCTCTACTACTCCCTACTACTCACTCTCTACTACTCTCTCTCTACTACTCTCTACTATGCTCTACTACTCACTCTCTACTACTCACTCACTACTACTCTCTCTCTACTACTCTCTACTACTCACTCTCTAATACTCACTCTCTACTACTCTCTACTACTCACTCTACTACTCACTCTTTACTACTCTCTACTACTCTCTACTTCTCACTCTCTACTACTCACTCTCTGCTACTCTCTCTACTACTCTCTCTCCACTCTCTACTCTATATTACTCATCCTCTACTCTCTACCTCTCTACCTCTCTCTACCTCTCTCTCCACTACTCTCTACCTCTCTACCTCTACCTCTCTACCTCTACGTCTCTACCTCTACACCTCTACCTCTCTACCTCTCTCTACCTCTCTCTACACGCACACATATATGCATATGCATTTATATATATGTATGTATATATATACATACATATATATACAAATATATAATCTGCATATCTATATAAATACAAATATAAATGCATGCATACATATACATATATTCATGTTATGTACATGAAAGTTTGAAAAACACTAATAAAAGCAAAGCTAAGAAGCCACCTAATTACAAACAGAATTGCTTTAACTTAAACGAGGGCGAGACCTATTGCATTTTCAATGCTTGTTTACTTTGGTTCCATCAAGAAGGCATTCAGATGTGACACATTTGCCATAAATTATGAATGGTAGCACTCTAGTTCCTCATTAGATCACTGTAGTAAAGCTACTGCTCACCAGGGAAGTCTGTTGCTGGTATTCAAAGTGAATGTTTCAGTCTGCATGTCAGAACTTTTTAATGAAATAGAAGAGGATTTGAGAAGTCAAAATGTGCCCTAATTTTTCTTTCTGCAGCACTAATCATAATTTCTATGGCAAAATGAACCCCCTCATTTTGTTCCTTTGAAAATTAAATGTTTTAAGTGTTACCACTTTATTCCAATCAAGATGGCTTCAGGTGTGCCATACTTTTGTTACAAGTAAGACTGTTAGCGCTCTAGTTGTTCTTTAAAATACTCTGGGAATTCTGTCATTGGGCTATACTTGGGCTACATCTCGGTGATATTTGTGCTACATTTGGGCTCTTTCGTCTCTGGTGGCCATCTTGGGAGAGTTGTTATGAAGTTTCCTAATTTCCTCATTTACTTCAGTCTCCTCAGTAGGCATACTGTCAGTTTTTTACTTTGATTCAATCAGGAAGGCATTCAGATGTGTCACACATTTGCCATAAATTCACAATGTTAGCACTCTAGTTGCTCATTAGATCACTGTAGTAAAGCTACTGCCCACCAGGGAAGTCTGCTGCTGGTATTGAAAGTGCATGTTTCAGTCTGCATGTCAGAATTCTTTAATGAAATAGAAGAGGATTTGAGAAGTCACTCAAAATGTGCCCTAATTTCTCTTTCTGCAGCACTAATCATACATTCTATGGCAAAATGTTATCGTAATTTATATAGCGCGCGATTACCAAATAGGTGTCCTGGTGCTGTCCATTACTCCATAAACTTGGATCCGGAATTATTTAACAAACAACCAAGTCTTCAGCGCTTTCCTAAATTGAAATAAGTTTTCCATGCAACGCATGTGAGATGGCAAACCGTTCCACAGCTTAGCCGCACCGTATGAGAAACTACGGCCTCCCCAATTAACTTCCCTTATAAGAGGGACCTTAATCAGATAGGCATCAGACGAGCGGAGATGTCGGGCAGGGATATACCTTCTGAACCTGGTGATCAGGAAGTCTGGGCCTTCTCCGTGTAGGGCCTTAAAGACCAGGCAAAGGGACTTAAACTGGACCCTACATTTAATAGGAAGCCAGTGTGGGTCTAGAATGGCCTTTGATATAGGAGAAAACTTGGGGAGGCCAGTTAAGAGTCTGGCAGCGGCATTCTGCAGCAGCTGCAGTCTATGCAACAGGCCTTCATGAATGTTGAGGTATAGACTGTTGCAGTAGTCCAATCTTGATGTTATCAGGGCCACTACAACAGTCTGTCGATGCTCCTGAGGAAGAAGGAACAAAATCTTCTTCAACATTCTCAGGATGTAGCCGGTTCTAGAGGCTACCGCCTTTACCTGTAATGCCATGGATAGCTTGGCATCCACTACCATTCCAAGATTCTTAACTTTATTTACCGGAGTGGGAAGGGCCCCAGTTCCTGCAGCCACCATGCTGGGGTCCAAAAACTAGGGTTGTTCACAAATAACATAACCTCGGTTTTGTTGGAATTCAACCTGAGGCAATTGCTTGCCATCCATCGAGCCACTTCAGACATACAGGACTGAAAGTTCTGGTCCAACCCTAGTTCCTGGCCGGGTAAAAGAGACACAACAATTTGCGTATCGTCCGCATAGGAGGTTACGCTAAAGCCATGGTTTCTGATAATAGGCGCTAGGGAAGAAACGTAAATACTGAACAGTGTGGGACTCAGCGAGGATCCCTGTGGGACCCCGCAGGGCAGCGAAAAAGGTCGGGAAGCAAAGTTTTCCAAGGAAACTATTTGGCTCCGATCGGAAAGAAAGGAGTTTAGTAGGTCCCAAGCCTTTTGATGAATTCCACTTTTCCTAAGTTGGTCCATCAACAAGCCATGATGGACCGTGTCGAAAGCAGCGGATAGATCCAAAAGGATCAAGGCTGCTCTGCCTCCTCGATCCACCGTGGACCTGATCTGATCCATAGCTACGATCAGTGCGGATTCGGTGCTGTGTCCTTCCCGAAATCCGTGCTGCGATGGATCCAGTAGTGAGGTCTTCCTCACAAAGATTTAGAGTTGATGGTTTAACGCCCTTTCAACTAGTTTAGCCGGAAATGGGAGACGAGAAATAGGTCGGAAATTATTTGGATCGGAGGGATCCAAACTAGGTTTTTTCAACAGGGGGAGGATAGACGCCTTTTTCCAGACTACTGGAAATAACCCTTCATCAAACATACCGTTGAAGATTGCTGTGAGGTGAGTGGCAATCGGTACTGGTGCCAATTTGATGATTTTCAGAGGGCAGGGGTCCAGTGGGGACCCGAAGTTGGCTTTGGCCATTAGCTCCAAGGTGTCCTGAAGGGTAAGATGCCTTAACTCCTTAAGGATACTTGGTGGAAGAGTTCCACTGGGCTTAGTCTCGCCCTCATGATTCCTCTCAATTGGGTCGCTGAGACTGGTGAAGATAGTGTTGACTTTGTTCTGAAAGAACAAAGCAATTTTTTCACAAAGCTCAGTGCTGGCCGGTACCAAAGCCGGTTTTAATAAGGACAATTTATTAATAGTGGAGAAAATCTCTTTCGTAGGATTTTTTGCCGCTGCAAACTGAGAGGCAAAGGGCTTTTGCTTGGCTTCCCGTAACATACGTTTATATTTGGCCAAGCTTGCCAAATATACCAGTTTTTCTCCATCCATATATGCCTTCCTCCAGTTACGTTCTAATCTCTTACATATGCATTTTTGAGATTTCAATTTGTTCGTATACCATGGGGCTGACGACATAGTTCTATTAAAAACCGCTAGTTTGGGTGGAGCCAGATTTACACAAGCCTGGGTAAGCCAGTTTGTGTAAGACAACGCCGCCTCCTCCATATTACTGGAAATGGGTGTAAGCGAGGTGGAAAATACCCTGGATAAGGTCTCGGCTTCCACCCTATTCCAGGCTCTGACTACTTTGGCCGCTGTTTGGGGGCGTCCATTGGATAGGTGGGGAGTGGGTGTGATATTAAACCGAACTCCCGCGTGGTCTGACCAGGCCAGAGGTATCAGAGCTGCGAACGCTAATTCCGATGTGTTGGAAAAGATCCCATCGAGGGTATGACCAGCCTGGTGGGATGGACCCGTTACATGTTGTAACAGCTCAGCAGTTTCCATAATATTAAGGAGTTGTGCTGTATCTGGATCCTCTGGCCGCTCAAGATAAAAGTTAAAATCCCCTAATATGGTATACGAGTTCCCCAACAAGGCATCCTCCAAAAGGGTACCCAGGGAGGAAAAAAAAGGCAGTTTAGTACCCGGGGGTCTATAAATGAGGGTGCTTTTAAAGGAAAAATGACTCGTTAGTCTCAGGTTGAAGGCAAGTGCTTCGCACGCTGGCAATGATAGTGCTTTAAAAATTCCCTGTACTGAACTATGATATAAAATGTCAATGCCACCACCCCTCTTGTTGGCTCTATGAAGAACCTCATAATAGTAACCCGGGGGGGTTGCTTGAACTAGGTCTGGACCGGATGCCTCGTCCGTCCAGGTCTCTGTAATAAATGCAATTTTAATATCTAACTCCAGCAGCAATTGAGAGCATTCCGTGCTGTGTTTTACCAGAGATCTGGCGTTAATTAGGATACAGGGATAAATCTCTGTGACCCCATTAGTGGAGGGGCCATCAATAGTCCTGGATTTAGTATATTCGGGGCATATCAGGGGTAAAGGCAAAGAGCAATTGGAGCAGGGGCCAAGGGACCAAGTCTCCTACTCCCGGCTCAAGCCTCAGGAGTGTGTGGACAGTGCGCGGTCGCGCCAGTGCCCCTGATATAGGTATGCTGAAAACAACTAGACCGCCCAAACCGCCCCTGCCTCTCTAAGATGGCCGCCGTTTCCGCCAGCCCGATCCGTAAGTTGAGCCTGCTCGGATCTGGTGAACGCCGGAAAGGCAGTGGAAGCCAGGTAAGAGAGAGCGACAAGCGCTGCTGTATTACGATTAAAAATGAAGATTTTCTAAAAGCAATGTGCAAATATGCAAGCAGCAGAACACGTGCAAAGTGCAAGAATAAGAACAGTTAAAACAAAGTAATAATAACTCGCCTCAGCAGCGAATATTAATTCAGATTACCAAATGCAGAAAGGGCTAAGTCTCCTACTCCCGGCTCAAGCCTCAGGAGTGTGTGGACAGTGCGCGGTCGCGCCAGTGCCCCTGATATAGGTATGCTGAAAACAACTAGACCACACAAACCGCCCCTGCCTCTCTAAGATGGCCACCATTTCCGCCAGCCCGATCCGTAGGTGGAGCCTGCTCGGATCTGGTGAACGCCGGAAAGGCAGTGGAAGCCAGGTAAGAGAGAGCGACAAGCGCTGCTGTATTACGATTAAAAATGAAGATTTTCTAAAAGCAATGTGCACATATGCGAGCAGCAGAACACGTGCAAAGTGCAAGAATAAGAACAGTTAAAACAAAGTAATAATAACTCGCCTCAGCAGCGAATATTAATTCGAGTTACCAAATGCAGAAAGCGCTAAGTCTCCTACTCCCGGCTCAAGCCTCAGCAGTGTGTGGACCCCATCATTTTGTTCCTTTTTAAATTAAATGTATTCCAATCAAGATGGCTTCAGGTGTGCCATACGTTTATCATAAGTAGGAGTGTTAGCGCTCTAGTTGTTCTTTGGAACACTCTGGGAAGCTGCAGTAGAACACAAAGGAATCAACTGACAGTCTCTGCCCTTGTTGGATGCACATGTTTTACTGAGAATGTCAGACTTCATTCTCACATGACTAAGAAAGATAATGTGAATTTACTGAAAATATGCTCTCATTTTAGCTTATAGATCACCTTCCAAACCTCTGTGGGAAAAGCATGTGAAAATAGTTTTCTCTCAAACATGATTCATGATATCCCAGCAGAAGGCTTTTTCACATGGTAAAATCACCTTAGAACATACCACAATTCCTAAAATGAGTCTGGTACCATCAACAAATGATTAATAATGTAACTAAAGTCTTAAAACCTTCTATTAACTGCAATGCTTTTTAGTGAGGTGCTATCATGTATATTGGTCCCAAGATGGCTGCCAACACTTCTTGGTTGAAGTGCTGACAGCCAATCAGATCTCACGATGAGATGTGTGGTTAGGCTCCGCCCAGATATATATGTGATTTTACTTTTGATTTTCTCAGGAACTACTGAACGGATTTACACCATTTAAGCAAAAGGCACAACTCTGAACCAAGGTCTATCTTTCTGCCAAATTTGGTGTAATTCCGTTCAGCAGTTCAGGCTGTAGCTGCGTCAACAGGTCCTATGGGAAATTGCATGGGGAAAACGTGTTTTGGGACCCCCCTTTTTTTCAGCCCCGCTTGACGAATCACTACGAAACTTTCAGGATAGGAGCAGACCGGAGCTGGCCAAAAGTTTGGAAAATTTTGTGAAGATTCATCATCCAGCGCCAGACTTATTGGGTTATATATATTACCTACTGGCAGTCGCCAGTAGGTAGTTATAGTTAGGACCTATTTTCCATAGGAAATCCGCAACATTCTATTTGGAATAACGTTGGCGTCGATTCATGAATCTTCGCAAAATTTTCCAAACTTTTGGCCATCTCCGGTCCGCTCCTATCCTGAAAGTTTCACGGTGATTCGTCAAGCGGGGGCCGAGAAAAAAGGGGGGTACCAAAATGCGTTTTCCCCATGCATTTTCACATAGGACCTGTTGACGCAGCTACAGCCCGAAGTGCTGAACGGAATTACACCAAATTTGGCAAAGAGGTAGTCCTCAGATCAGACTCGTGCCTTTTGCTTAAATGGTGTAAATCCGTTCAGTAGTTCCTGAGAAAATCAAAAGTAAAATCACATATATATCTGGGCGGAGCCTAACCACACATCTCACCGTGAGATCTGATTGGCTGTCAGCACTTCATCCAAGAAGTGCTGGCAGCCATCTTGGGACCAATATACATGATAGCACCTCATTAAAAAGCATTGCAGTTAATAGAAGGTTTTAAGACTTTAGTTACATTATAAATCATCTGTTGATGGTACCATACTCATTTTAAAAAATTGTGGTGTGTTCTAAGGTGATTTTAAAATGTGAAAAAGCCTTCTGCTGTGATATCATGAATCATGTTTGAGAGAAAATATTTTCTCATGCTTTTCCCACAGAGGTTTAGAAGGTGATCTATAAGCTAAACTGAGAGCATATTTTCTGTAAATTCACATTATCTTTCTCAGTCATGTCAGAATAAAGTCTGACATTCTCAGTAAAACATGTACATCCTACAAGGGCAGACACTGTCAGTTGATTCCTTCGTGTTCTACTGCAGCTTCCCAGAGTGTTCTAAAGAACAACTAGAGCGCTAACAGTTCTACTTATGACAAACGTATGGCACAGCTGAAGCCATCTTGGTTGGAATAAAGTGGTAACTCTTAAAACATTTAATTTAAAAAGGAACACAATTAGGGGGTTAATTTTGCCATAGAAAGTATGATTAGTGCTGCAGAAAGAAAAATTAGGGCACATTTTGAGTGACTTCTCAAATCCTCTTCTATTTCATTAAAAAATTCTGACATGCAGACTGAAACATGCACTTTCAATACCAAGAGCAGACTTCCCTGGTGAGCAGTAGCTTTACTACAGTGATCTAATAAGCAACTAGAGTGCTAACATTCTGAATTTATGGCAAATGTGTGACACATCTGAATGCCTTCCTGATGGAATCAAAGTAAAAAACTGAAAGTATTTCCTACTGAGGAGACTGTAGTAAATGAGGAAATTAGGAAACATCAGAACAAATAAGTCTCCCAAAATGGCCACCAGAGACAAAAGAACCCAAATGTAGCCCAAATATCACCCAGATGTAGCCCAAGTATAGCCCAATGACAGAATGTCCCAGAGTGTTCTAACGAACAACTAGAGCGCTAACAGTCTTACCTATGACAAATGTATGGCACACTTGAAGCCATCTTGACTGGAATAAAGTGGTAACACTTAAAACATTTAATTTACAAAGGAACAAAATGAGGGGGTTCATTTTGCCTTAGAAATTATGATTAGTGCTGCAGAAAGAAAAATTAGGGCACATTTTGACTTCTCAAATCCTCTTCTATTTCATAAAAACATTCTGACATGCAGACTGAAACATGCACTTTGAATACCAGCAGCAGACTTCCCTGGTGAGCAGTAGCTTTACTACAGTGATCTAATGAGCAATTAGAGTGCTAACAGTCTGAATTTATGGCAAATGTGTGACACATCTGAATGCCTTCTTGATGGAACCAAAGTAAAAAACTGAAAGTATTTCCTACTGAGGAGATTGCAGTAAATGAGGAAATTAGGAAACTTCATAACAAATAAATCTCCCAAGATGGCCACCAGAGACAAAAGAGCCCAAATGTAGCCCAAATATCACCCAGATGTAGCCCAAGTATAGTCCAATGACAGAATGTCCCAGAGTGTTCTAACGAACAACTAGAGCGCTAACATTCTTACTTATGACAAAAGTATGGCACACCTGAAGCCATCTTGATTGGAATAAAGTGGTAACATTTAAAACATTTAATTTACAAAGGAACAAAATGAGGGGGTTCATTTTGCCATAGAAATTATGATTAGTTCTGCAGAAAGAAAAATTAGGGCACATTTTGACTTCTCAAATCCTCTTCTATTTCATAAAAAAATTCTGACATGCAGACTGAAACATGCACTTTGAATACCAGCAGCAGACTTCCCTGGTGAGCAGTAGTTTTACTACAGTGATCTAATGAGCAACTAGAGTGCTAACATTCAGAATTTATGGCAAATGTGTGACACATCTGAATGCCTTCTTGATGCAACCAAAATAAAAAACTGAAAGTATTCCCACTGAGGAGACTGCAGTAAATGAGGAAATTAGGAAACTTCATAACAAATAAATCTCCCAAGATGGCCACCAGAGACAAAAGAGCCCAAATGTAGTCCAAATATCACCCAGATTTAGCCCAAGTATAGCCCAATGACAGAATGTCCCAGAGTGTTCTTAAGAACAACTATAGCGCTTACTGTTTACTTATGACAAAAGTATGGCACACCTGAAGCCATCCTGATTGGAATAAACTGGTAACACTTAAAACATTTAATTTAAAAAGGAACACAATGAGGGGGTTCATTTTGCCATAGAAATTATGATTAGTGCTGAAGAAAGAAAAATGAGGGCACATTTTGAGTAACTTCTCAAATCCTCTTCTATTTCATTAAAAAATTCTGATGTGCAAATTGAAACATGCACTTTTTATACCAGCAGCAGACGTCTGTGGTGAGCAGTTGCTTTACTACAGTGATCTAATGAGCAACTAGAGTGCTAACATTCAGAATTTATGGCAAATGTGTGACATATCTGAATACCTTCTTGATGGAATCAAAGTAAAAAACTGAAAGCATTTCCTACTGAGGAGACTGCAGTAAATGAGGAAATTAGGAAACTTCATAACAAATAAATCTCCCAAGATGGCCACCAGAGACAAAAGAGCCCAAATGCAGCACAAATATCACCCAGATGTAGCCCACATGTAGACCAATGACAGAAGTGTGCAAAACACTTATTTTTTGTGTATTTGCAGTTTTATATAGTGCAGACTTGTTAGGTATTGGAGTGCTTTACATGAGCATTGGTTACATCACACAAGATCAAATTCATTTTGGTTGTAGACATGGGGAGATTAAGTGATTTGACCAGAATCACAGAATGTTGAGCTGAAGCAGAAACTCCAACCTGGTTTCCCAGTTGCAAAGTCTGCAGCTCTGGAAGTAACACCACATCCTCTCCCCTAGGTGCAACATTTAATCAAGTGGTCAACTGGATAAAAAAAACATAAAAATTACAAATAATGTAAAAGTTCTTTGTCGCTATTTGAAAACTCAGAAAATATGTCCTCATTTTAGTTTTTTAGAGAACTAACCATAATTTTAATGCAAATAAGACCCTCTCATATATGTAATTTCTAAAGGAAATACTGTAGGTATTACAGTTTTGATTACATCAAGATGACGTCAGGCGTTCCACACTTTTGTAATAAATATAGAATGTTAGCAATCTAGTTGTTCATTGGGACACTGTTGAGAGGCAGAGGCCAGGGGCACTGACTCTGAAAATTGAAGGCAGGTAGGAGAGTGCAGATGCAACAATTTGACCACACTGGGCAGGAAGGAAGGGCAGTGGCAGCACTACAGACTATGGAGGGCAGTGGAAATGGGGGCAGGGGCAACAAACCACCAATACAGGACTGGCAAGAGAGGCTGTGGCAATATAATAGTCCATTGTGGGCAGAAGGAAGAGGCAGTGGTAGTACAACCATACATGCCAACAGACCCGTTTCAGCCAGGAAACGTCCAATGTTTTTAAGCTCAAATGGGCTTTATTTCATCTGTCTACAATCTCCTCTTTTTCAATGTAACTCAAAGGGGAAAATCAATAACCCCAGTTTTTTTTCAAAATCTCCCTCTTACCAAGTTCAAAATGTTCGCAAGTATGGTACATTGGATCATGGTAGGCAGGAGAAATTGGGGTAGGGACATGGACTGGGTTAACAGAGGACAGGAGGGACATGGAGAGGTGCACCAAACTGACCCTACAGGGCAGGCATCAGGGTTTGCAGCAGCACAATACATCACACAGAGCATGCGGGATGGGAGTGCAGCACAACAATCCATAGAAAGCAATAGGGAGGGGACAGGACCATGCACATGGACAACAGAGAACAGGGGGGAAAGAGGCAATGGTAGCTAGCTGACCATAATGGACAGACAGGAGAGAAAGCTGCAGCATAAGAGACCATAAAGGGCAGGAGGGACGGATCAGGGGCATTACAATGAAACAGACAAGCCAGGAGGGAGGGAATAGGGGTCAGCACATGGAAAGAGAGGGCTGGGGGCAAGGGGGCAGGGCAGGAGCAGCAAGATGACGATGGAGGTCAGGCAGGATGGGCACTAGAAACAAGACACACCATGGAGAGCAACAATGAGACTATGATGGCATACACACAGACCATGGAGGGAAGGTGGGATGGGGTCAGGGGCAGCTAGCTGACCACACAGGGAAGGTGGGAGGGGCCATGGCAGCACAGAAGACCATGCATGGCAAGCGGGAAGGTTAGTGGCAGCACAATGGCTATGATAGGCAATAAGGAGGGTGCAGGGACATGCACAAAGGACCATGGAGGATAGAAGGGAGGGTCAGGACCTGGGCACAGACAAGAGAGTTCAGGGGAAGGGGCCTCACAACAGACTGTGCGGGGCAGGCAGGAGGAGCAATTGCAGCACAACAGACCAGGGAGGGCAGAAGGGTGTTGGAGTAAAATGGACCATGGAGGACAGGAGGAAGGGGATAGGGGAATGGCATGTGGACAGGCAGGGTGGAGGTGGCAGGGACAGGTTACAGTCATCTGACAATGCTAGGCAGGTGGGAGAAGAGTGGCAGCTCAACAGAACAGTCAGAGTAGATAGGAGTGGCAGGTCCATGGAACATGGTGGGCAAAAAGGATGGAGCAGGGGCATGCACAAAGACATCGGAGGGCAGGGGGAAGGAGAATAGGGGCAGCAAGCTAAGCACAGAGGCTAAGCAGGAGGTCAATTATGGGCCATATAATTGGGCAATGGAGGGCAGGAGGAGTGGACTGGTACATCATGCTAAATGGAGGGCAGTGGCAGCACATCAGACCATGCATGGCAGGAGGGAGGAGGCTAGTCCATGGATTCAGACAACAGAGGATAGGGAGGAGGTGGATGGGTCAGCAAGCTAACGGTTCAGAGATGGTGGGTATTAGGCACTTTATTGTTTTTAAAATGTGTGTCTGTGCGAACTACTTAAAATATGAACAAGTATGCAGCATAATCTCACTTTTATTCAGGAAGAAGAGGACGTTTGTAACTGTGACTCCGGGCTCACTTGGCAGAAACACCCCCTGACTCTCCACCCCCCATTGCAAAATGTAATGCCTGTGAAAAGGGTAGGTGGATGCAGTGTTATATAGAACATAGTCCTGAGAGCACGATTGAAAATGAAAACTAGATATAGTACATGGTATAAACTATGCACCAAAAAGTGTGATATAAGATGAACCGGGCGTGAAATATAATATGCAATACATTGTGCGCAATGACAGATTCATTGGAGAGCGCGAGATAGCACAGGCACTAGCGCGTGCTATGCGATATGCGTCTTGGAGTGTAATATGCACAGGGCAGTGGTGTGTAACCTAACTAGTCTCTAAAGTTGTAATATAGAATATGTGCTGGGGAGTGTAACGTTGCATATGCACTGTGACAAAGATATGGATCCCAGATTGTAATATGTATGGCATAGCGCTCTGCTTTATATCATAGGCATCGAGGAAGGCACGTTAGATGGGGCAATATAACCCGTGCGAAGGCAAGTGTGGCATGACATATTCACGGGGTGGTGTTACAGTGCACATGGGCTAGAGAGTGTCATAGCATACGTACTAGCTGGTGGAATACAACACAGAGGTGTGAGGCATTCGACGGGCACTGGTGGGTGTAACACAGCATTGGGCTCAGCCAGGAGCACGCTGTGACTCTCAAGTGAGGTCCGTCTCCTTTCCAGAGAGTAAAATGAAAAGTATTACACATCCAGCGGTGGATGTGTGTTTTATTAACCGTGAGGGGGGTTTCTTGCATAGTTTGGTCGCATTTTTGTTGAATCCCCTTTGAATTGCTTGGTGTGCGTGTATATTAAATGTGCCCGTCAATAGCTACCCATGTTTGTATAAATAAGCGACAAGGGTGTCTACTTGGAGAGTACCCACCGGCGGAGGCGCCGGGACTAGGCACGGTAGGGCGTCAGACACGTCAGAGCTTCACTAGTGGTGTAAATACATTCCATGTGGATTCATTCTATGCATAGTCGCCTTTAAATGAATATCACGCAAATCGTCATGGTGATAGGTACATACGGTTTGTCCAGCATGTCCTAGGTGTTTCTATAAATATATATTTTTTAAAAATAATAAAAAACAAAGGCCGGCCCCGGGGGATGGGGTCTACGGGGCGATAAGTGGCCTGAGGAGGGGGGGCAACCCAGCCCCCTCCTAAAGATTTTTTTTTTAAAAAGGCCATGACCCGGGGGTTGGGGTCCCCGGGGCCGATTAAGGCCTTGGGAGGGCCAAATTTATTTTTTTCAACAAAAAAAATTTAGGGTGCAGGCCCTGGGGGATGGAGTCCCTAGGGCCAGTAAATTAGAAAAAGAAGGGGGGCCACACAGCCCTCCTTCTTAAAAAAATAAAATAAATAAAAGACCGGCATCACGCCGGAGGCCACGCCCTCTCCTTGCAGCACTCTGCAAATGTGCCCCCTGGCCAGTTGTAAGTTGGGGAATTAATTCCCCTTCAATACTGAGGGTCCCTGAGGGCCAACTAGCCCAACAGGTATCTCCAGTATGCGCCAGGGAGCTTCGTTGCAGACAGGTGTTCTGAGGCCACGCCCCTTTTTACACCTCTATGCAACGCAGCTCTGTGGCGCTTACTGGAGGTACCTAGTGGGCTAGTTTGACCCTAGGGACCCTTAGGATTCAAGGGGACTTAATCTCTCAACTTAGAACGGCCACAGGGCACGTTTACACAGTGGTGAAGGGAGAGGATGGGACCTGAGGTGACATGTGCAAACACGCCCTGTGGCGCGTTTTAAGTTGGGGAAATAATTCCCTTTCAATCCTGAGGGACCCTGGGGGCCAACTAGCCCACCAGGTGCTTCCAATAAGCGCCACTGAGCTGCGTTGCAGAGAAGTGGTCCAGGCCATGCCACTTTTTACAACTCTCTGCAACGCAGCTCTGTGGCGCTTACTGGATGTACCTAGTGGGCTAGTTGGACCCTAGGGACCCTCAGGATTCAAATGAACTTAATCTCCCAACTAAAAACGGCCACAGGGCGTGTTTACACTGTGGTGAAGGGAGGGGACGGGGCCTTAGTTAACATGTGCAAACAAGCCCTGTGGCGCGTTTTAAGTTGGGTAAATAATTCCCCTTCAATCCTGAGGGACCCTGGGGGCCAACTAGCCCACCAGGTGCTTCCAGTAAGCGCCACTGCGCTGCGTTGCAGAGAGGTGGTCTAGGCCATGCCCCTTTTTACATCTCTCTGTAACGCAGCTCTGTGGCGCTTACTGGAGGTACTTAGTGGTCTAGTTGGACCCTAGGGACCCTCAGGATTCAAGGGGACTTATTCTCCCAACTTAAAATGGCCACAGGGCGTGTTTACACAGTGGGGAAGTGAGGGGACGGGGCCTGAGGTGACGTGTGCAAACACGCCCTGTGGCGCGTTTTAAGAGGTAGTTTTAATCCCCTGCCCTATTATATACTAGGGGCTTACAGAGGAGGTCATGCTGATCACAGGGGGACCCCAACGCATAGTATTCCCTAGTGTATGTAGGTGTTTTCACTGTATTTTGACTGTCTTTTAACATAGCACTGGCTCTAGGACTGGTTAGTCAGACTCAGTTACCACCAGTATCCGTCTGAAAAAGTTGAGGGTACAGGATGATTTTGCAACAAGGCTTCTTTCTGCTCTTCTGTTTGTTCTTTCTGCACGTTATCCTTCTTCCTACACTTTTCTTCGTCTTTGAGGACTTCTGTTGCTTCTTTCTGCATTTCTTTTTTTTATTTCTGTGCGTTTTTTCTTCTTTCTTCACATGTCCTATCTCTGTAGGCACAGTTAGAAATTAGCATTTAAAAAACCTTTGAAATTCACTGAAAAAAACATAGGTTTCAGGCACGTTATAGTTAGGAAATAGCATTTAAAAAACCTTAGAAATTCACTGAAAAAAACATAGGTTTCAGGGGTGTTATAGTTAGCTGGACTTTTCACTCGTACAAAACTATTGAAATTCCCCCGTTATAGTTAGTTCAGCTAATTATAACTCGCGCGCCCGCAATGCACTGCTGATGATGTCACATATTACATCACTCATGACATGGTCAGTGACATCACTCATGACATCACTGATGACATCATCCTTGTGATAGAAAGGCAGGCCTCCTCTCCCCCTAATATAACCTTTGATACACACATTCAAAAATAGAAACTAACATTTTCAAAACAATGGACATACCAATACCAGTTACAACAACCTATTCAGTAATTCTAAGATCTACATACACATCCACTCATTCACCAACAGTCCTATACAGTCACTCATACATGTACTCACTCATCATATGTACTCATACACCTATACATCCTGTTACACAACGCCACTCATCCATAGAGTTATTCACACACATAGTCACTCATGCTAATAAAGAATCAAACATCCATTTACTTGCATATACAGTTATACACACACCACCACACTTACTTCTACAGAAACTTACACATACTTAGTCTTTTAAACAATCACTTATAGAAACACATACTTATTCATACAGGAACTCTTTCAATCTCTCACTCTCACATATACTCACTTATATACACCAATAGTCACATATACTAGTTTAAAACATATGTAGTTACTCATAAAGACACTATTGAGACATTCATTCACTCACTAACACACCCATGCACACACTCATCCACCCATACAGTCCTGCACACATTCTGTGTTCAACACATACAAACAGTGAGTCACTCATTCATGCACCTATGCACTACGTAATACCCCCCACCGAACCATACAGACACTCAGACACTCATACTGATACTCTAAAAAACAACTAATAACCTATATAGACACTCATGGAGCTACTCACCAACCCATGCAGCCACTTATACACAAAGTGAGAGACTGATACAGATATTTACATATTTAAACATTACTCACTAAGCCATGTATTCACTAAGATACACTTAATCAGTCAGTTATACAATCAATTTTTCAAAAACAAATCATCCATTTAGACACTTATATACCCATTTATTCTTCCATCAACCTTGAGGTATACATATATAAAACATATGTAATTTTCAGAAAAACACACATTCACTAGATGATGTCATCAGTGATGTCATCAGTGATGTCATTTGAGATGTCATCAGTGATGTCATGAGTGATGTCACTGACCATGTCATGAGTGATGTAATATGTAACGTCATCAGCAGTGCATTGCGGGCGCGCAAGTTATAGTTAGCTGAACTAACGATAACGGGGGAATTTCAATGGTTTTGTACGAGTGAAAAGTCCAGCTAACTATAACGCCCCTGAAACCTATGTTTTTTTCAGTGAATATATATATGTAGAGCCGAGGCACAAGAAAACCTAAAAAAAAGGCGCAAAACGCGACAAGGGGGCAGGGTAGAAACACCCTGACCCTCTATGCCTGCTATATCTATATATGTAAAAGGTTAAGCAGAAGGGAAACACCGCGCCCAAGGAACAGCAAGCCTGCAAAAAGCGAAGTACCGAGAGAAAAAGGGAAAGAATGTAGAAACTGAAGTAGGGGTGGTACAACAGCTTCCGACAGCCACCATCGGCGCAAATACAATCATTAATCTAGCCCATATAGACCTCAATGCAGCCGAACAGCAACTGCTCTCCCTGGTACTATCTTATTGCCCAGAGAGCAATTTTAATTATACACAGACACGAACAGACATATATAAATTCATAAGAAAGCTCAAATTGAATAAATACAATCAGCTCCAAACTCATTTCAAGCAAATGGAAAATATGGCACCAACAATGAATACCCTGAGTGCTTCTAATCTGACAGTTGCGGATTATGGTCTTATTCGGGACCTGTATGATTTGGAAAAAGACAATGGGGTCTCAGAGAAAAGTGTCATTGGGAAAGGAAATCAAGTCAGGTGCCAAGGTGCTTAATCACCTACACAGGTGACCAGTGTTAAACCAGACACCCCTTTGAGAATTAAATCCAAATTTATTCCGATAATGCCTTGTGACTCCCTCGATGTATTTACCGAGCAGGTGGTGGCACAGGTTAAAAAGTTAACCTTGGCATCAAGAAAACAAAGAAGAAAATCACCTACCAGGAAAGAAAATATTACCCACTCATTGACAAACTAAAGAAAGAGAAACAAGTTGTAGTCAGGAACTCTGACAAGGGAGGGAATATTGTGTTGAGGCCCTTGCAGGACTATATGGAGGAAGCATATTCACAACTCAGTGATTCAGAATGTTACAGGAAAGATTTGCTTTAGAAATTCAAAGGTACACAGGATGTCTTTTTTGCAAAGCTTCTAGCATGGAAGAGCTTGGGCTTACTCAAGTTGGAAGAATATAAATATTTGAAGAAAGAGCACCCACCACTCCTGTGATCTACTTCGTTCCAAAAGTTCACAAGAACAAGCATTTCCCGCTGTCGGCTTTCTGTAGAGTCGTGTCTGTAAGATGTTATCTACTACATAGATCTCCAAATCCAAATAGTTTACAGAGGTCTCACTTATCATGCTGGTAAATCTTAAATTGAACTCATTGTCGTTTAGCGCGGCGGTATATTCCTCAGCAGAGGCCCGGTCGCCATGCCAAACGACAAAGGGATCATCAATATACCTTGCCCACATCATGATTTTATTCATCCAACATTCATTGGTCTCACCCCAGGCCACGTGCTTCTCCCACCAGCCCACGAAAAGATTCACGCAGCTGGGGGCGAAGCACGTGCCCATAGCTGTACCGCGTATTTCTCTATAAAGTTCGCCTGCAAACAGGAAGATATTATTTTCAAGGCAGAATTCGATCATTTTCATGAGCATTTGATTATGTTGGTGGAACTTCAGTGGTTTTTTATTCAGGAACCAATTGATGGCTGATATGCCGTCTCTGTGACCTATACATGTGTATAAGTTTGTAACATCTAATGTAATTAGAAGCATATCCGGTTCCCATATTATGTTATCAATTAATCTTAAAAAATCCTGTGTATCCCTCACATATGACGACAAATATCTAACCAGTGGTGCCAGATAGGTGTCAATAAATCTAGAAGTATTTTCCAGGGGACTGCCTATTGATGAGACTATTGGTCTCCCAGGCGGGTTTTTTGAATCTTTATGTATCTTGGGAAGATGGTAAAAGGTAGGGATGACAGGTGCTTCGCATTGCAGAAGTTCAAATTCATCTTTATTTAGCATCCCTTGATCCCTCCACCCTTCCAAAAGATTCTGGTACTCCAAGGTACATTTTACATATTCGGTTTTTGATATAGTCTCATAACAGTCCCCGTCTGTTATTTTTCTCAACGCTTCTCGTTCATATTGCTCCTTATTAAACACCACCACATTTCCTCCTTTGTCTGAGGATTTTATTTTGATATTGGAATCACACTTGAGGGATTTAATAGCTTCCCACTCTTTTCTCGTGATGTTAGAGTTTTTAGTTATTTCTTGTTGTTATTTCTGTAGGTCCAAAAGGACAGCTTCATTGAAAACATCTATCGCATCATGGGGCGTTTGGGGTAGTATTTTGGATTTCCGCTTCAGATTACTTGGGTCTCTCTGTTGTGGCACCCCTGCCTTCTCTAAGCATTCACTGGAGTCAAGAGTATCCTCTTACTGCGCTAATGATTGCATAGTCATTAGAGTTTCAAAATCATTGTCCAGTAATTCCTCATTGTTCACGTTGATCTGTTGCCCCATGTTGTTCTCACTGTTTCGATGTAATGAAAAGATTTTCTGGAATTTTAGTTTCCTTACATATTTGAACAGGTCTATCCTTGTTTGGACCAAGTCGAGTTTTGCTGTTGGACAAAATGCTGGACCTTTTTGCAGTACCTTTAGTTCGTCATGTGTTAATGTCCTATCCGATAAATTTATGGTGTTTGCTAGTAGCCCGGTGGCAGTGGGCTGGCTGGTAAAACGCTTGGAAAACTTGTCACTATTTCCCTGCACTCCGCCCCCGCTGATTACTAGTGCAGGCGATGTTTGCTAGCATTGTATTTTTACTGTCACTAACTTGTTTTTAAAGTTTGTGCAGGTTCTCACCTTATTGGGGTTTCAGAGTTGGGTTGCCAGGGCGGGTTGGCGTGTCTGCGGGCTCCCAGTGGCAGCGTGCGCCATCTTTGATCGGGCTGCCTTCCATCCCAGCCCTGCCCCTCCTCCACCGCTCCGCCCCTACTTAAGAGCTAAAATCTGTTCTCCTTCTGTGTTTGCTAGTAGCCCGGTGGCAGTGGGCTGGCTGGTAAAACGCTTGGAAAACTTGTCACTATTTCCCTGCACTCCGCCCCCGCTGATTACTAGCGCAGGCGATGTTTGCTAGCATTGTATTTTTACTGTCACTAACTTGTTTTTAAAGTTTGTGCAGGTTCTCTTCTTATTGGGGTTTCAGAGTTGGGTTGCCAGGGCGGGTTGGTGTGTCTGCGGGCTCCCAGTGGCAGCGTGCGCCATCTTTGAACGGGCTGCCTTCCATCCCAGCCCTGCCCCTCCTCCACCGATCCGCCCCTACTTAATCGTGCAGTATGTGTCAGCGCAGAGGACGAGCGCAGCGGGCGCGACGAAGGCGCGCTGGAGTTGCGCCTGAGTTAAGCCCGTCTGCGCCCATCCGCGGCCAACCGGGGCTAGGGGCACGAGATGCTGCCCGTCCAATTACGTATCCGCCTGCACTATTACTCTCTTATTGGGTCCCTGGAGCTGTTGACCCTTTGGTCAGTATCTACCTGAGACAGCTTGGTCTATACTCCAACCCCCCTCACTGTCCTCCCACTATCGTTTCACACCTAGTCTCTTCACCCAAAACACCATCCATTATTCCCTTGCTCCCATTAGCTTCCTCCGCTCCATCATGTAACACCTCAGCTATGCTCCTAAACACTAGGTCTGCGGTTAGTCATCAGTACGAGCTATTTGATTACATCGATACTCATAACCCAGACCTCCTATTTTTAACTGAGACCTGGTTCAAGGCTGACTCCCTACCCAACGTGTTAGCTGCGTTGCCCCCATCATACTCTGCCATTCGAGCAGACCGGCCCGAGGGCAAACGGGGGGGCGGAGTGGCCTTAATAGCCCGGACCGATTTCAGTTTCCAGACTCTCCCTTCCCCACCCATTCCTGATGTAGACTACCTTGTAGCTCGTTCGATCTTCCATCAGGTACCACTCACTTTTGTCTTAATTTACCGTCCTCCCCAGCCTACCCCATTTTTTCTCCCAAGCATTCAGGCTCTCTTAGCCACCCTGGTGGTTAATAATTCATCGGTACTAGTCCTAGGGGACCTAAATTTTTGGCCCAATGAACCTGCTGAGACTCCCCAATCCAAAGAATTCACGGACTTTATGACTTCTTTAAATTTTCTATTGCTTACTCATGGCTCTACGCATATACATAGTCACATGCTGGATCAAATCTGGGCATTAAATATTCCATCTACATCTCCCATAATCTCTCCGTGTTCTTGGTCCGACCATTCTATTATTTCCTTTTCCCTTGCACTGACCGCGTTGGTCAAACCTCCACTTCCCAAAAACACCTGGGTCAGGAAATGGGGAAAAACGGATATGTCCTCTCTCTGCTCAACCCTGGCCAAAACTTCTCCCGATCTTGCAGACCTCGCTGCTACCTCCCAACTGGTCGCCATTGACAACTGGCTGACCCTGGCGGGTGACGAATTTGCCCCTTTGAGGCGACTCACTGTTAAGCGGGCCCATGCAGCCAATCGATGGTTTACCTCAGACCTAAAAGAACAGAAATTAGCAGCAAGGAGAGCCGAGCGAGCCTGGAGGAAAACCTACAATCCAGAGCTAACGACAATTTATTTGTCTGTTTTAAAAACTTATAAAAAGGGCATTCTTGCGGCTAAAACTGAATTCTATACCAGCAGGATCATGGCAGCTGAGTCTCGCTCAAAGGAAATTTTCACCACGGTCCATGAACTAGCACTATCCAGTAGAACCACGGCTACCATTCCCCCCTCTCAGTCCCTCTGTAACTCGCTCAACGAGTTTTTTACTGACAAAGTAGCCAAAATTAAACTTAACATTCCCCCACCCTCACTCACATTTGTCAATCCTTCCCCCCGTCCACTGCCCCCAAACTCAATTTTATTCCACTACTAACCGAGGATACATTTTTCCCACTACTTCACCGAGTCAAATCTGGTTCTCCCCTAGATTTTGCCCCAGCCCATATTCTTAGGGAAATTTACTTAACCTCCCCCACTCCTCCCCTGACCCTCCTTAATGGTTCGATAAGGAAAGGAAATGTTTCTAGCCTACACAAATCAGCGGTCGTAATACCTATCATTAAAAAACCTGACGCTGATCCTTCCTCCCCCTCCAACTATCGTCCCATATCCCTTCTGCCTTATTTAGCAAAAATCCTGGAAACTCACGTCACAACCACCTTAAGCGCCCATGTAGAAATCAATCATTGTCTTTCCTCTCGTCAAGCTGGCTTTCGCCCCTTGCACTCCACCGAGAAAGTGGTGATTTCGGTAATGGATGTGCTACGCGAAGGCATTGACACCAACCTCCCGCAAGCCTTGATCTTATTAGACCTGTCCGCCGCCTTTGATACGGTGGATCACTCCATCCTCCTTAATCGTGTCAGGGCGGCGGGCATAGAAGGCCTAGCCTTCTCGTGGATTGAGTCCTTCCTTACAGGGAGGGCCCAAGCAGTCCATCTGGCCAACTTTACCGCTGTCTCCCGTAAGGTGGAGTGCGGGGTTCCTCAGGGCTCATCACTTTCCCCCCTCTTATTTAATCTATACATTTACCCCCTCATTTTTTCATTACAGCAGATGGAGGTCACGGTGTTTAATTACGCCGACGACCTCCAGCTAATCTTTAATCTTTCTAATTCCTCTTCATCCGCTTCTAATGTTCGGACAGTAATGACATTTATCCAGGACTGGATGAACTGCAACCACCTCAAACTCAATCCGGACAAGACGGAGTTAGTCCTGACCGGAGGTGGTTGCAGTCCATGGGCCCCTTCTCACTGGCCCCTGTCACTTGGTGTTCCCCCTCTTCCTGTCCCTAAGGTCAAAACTCTCGGGATTTTTCTAAACTCACAACTTTCTATCCACTCACAAGTTGGTTCAGTGGTCTCTGCTTGTTTCTTTTCATTAAGACTAATTAGGAAAGTATCTCGTTTTTTTCCCTTTCTGCGTTAAAAATCATTGTGTTGGCCATGGTACTATCACGAATTGATTATGGCAATATCATCTACAATGGAGCCCCTGCCTATGCGATTCATCGCTTGCAGCTGATACAGAACCAAGCGGCTCGTCTGATTCATGGCTTACCCAAATACCACCGAGCCACTCCCCTGCTTAAAGCTTTGCATTGGCTCCCGGTGAGAGAGCGTGCCCTTTTTAAACTCGGCTGTCTCACCTTCCAGGCTAGATCGGGAACAGCTCCCGAGTTTATACGCTCTGCCATAAAATCGTATCTTCCAGGCCGCGAACTCCGCTCTGCCCACCTGGCTCTCCTGACCATTCCTCGTTTCAAGAAACAGAAATCTGGCGGAGCGGAGTTCGCTGATCTCGCCCCGCTCTTTTGGAATTCTCTTCCTGCCGCTCTCCGTACCTCTCCTTCCTACATACTATTTCGGAAGGATCTTAAAACCTTGTTATTCGAGCAAGCCTACAATGTCTAGCCTTCTACCGCCGACTGCTACTGCATCACTTAAAGTGCCATGAAACCGCATGGTATAAGTGCGCTTAATAAATGCTTTTAAATTCAAATTCAAATCTTCTTTCACCATTGATTCCTCCCACCCTTGCTGCGTGTTACCATGGGTGTAGGTACTGTTGCTTCTCCCCCTCCTGCCCCTCCTCGTTTTGCGTTTCTTCTTTGGGCTTGATCTTACTTCGGGGGATGCGTTCGTTGGGGTGGTCATTGGCATGTCTCTTTCATGACCTGGTACTCGTCGAAAAAAGGAGGAGGTATATTGCCTCTACCTCCTAATTCTGTACTCGTAGATTGTTCTCCTTCCGAGATTTCCGCCTCTGACACAGATTTATCTCTATTGTTGGTATTAGAGGTTCCTTGAGCCATTCTTTTTCTAGTTACATCAAATTTACGAGCAAAGGTTAAGATTCTCCCGGTCCGGTAGTCCTGTTCGTCCCTTGGAATTGTGTTTGTTTTCTCTTCTTTATTCCAGTCTCATATTCTTTCAATCTTTTCATCATTGTATGTCGTGGAGTTTCACTAGACTTCGTGTCTATGTCCTTACTTATCATATCCTCTAGCTTTTGAATTTCTGCCAATAATTTCTCCCGGTCACTCCAGGCGTACTTTATTAACATTTGTACCATCCCCTTGGCTGATTCAGCGGTATATTCTGCCCAGTCTTTTAATAATTGGGGGTCAGGGTTTTCCTATGACAGCACAGTAAAAGTACGTAGGCCCCTGGGAATTCTGTTACAGTCGACATAACGTTGAAGCAAAGTTGCTTCCCACCATTTTCTAATTTCTCTTTCCTGTGATTTTTCCAATTGTTGATACAGGATTTGTAAATTACTGGCGGTGGAATTCAACGTTACTGTCCCCTCTGTTCTCACCGGGGTTTCAGTTGGGATTCTAAAAATATCAGCTGCCGCTTTTTCCCTTTCATCAACACTTGACATTCTGTATGTGTTTTGTTGCTACACGCACACACTCTTCCAGGGGTGGTAACGGGGGTCTGTATAAATATCGGAGTCAATTACGGGACAGAGGCTAAACTGTTGGTCATATTACCGCAATACAAAAAAGAGCACTCACCGATCGATTATTCACCCCGCGGTCGCGTCCTCTGACGTCGGCCATGTGAGGGTTCCCGGTCGGCGGTAACTTCTCTGTGTCGCTGCTTTTCCTTTAATTCTTTCGAGTGCGATATCCCTCAGTCGATATGTAATCTTCAATGCGCCTCGGAGCAAACGGCCAAATTAGTTTTCTATACCGGACATCACCGCCGTTGCATCACTTTAGTCCCGGGTGCTTAAATCCTGCGGTGGTGAACCACGGTTCAGGCGAAAAACTCCTACACCATTTTTAGTCTTGAAAAAGGAAAGCACGCAGATCTCCGATTGCACAGTGGTTTATTACAGACCCCCTACCCCTCTAAGAAATGCGTTTCGCCGTCTGGCTTCGTCAGTGTTAGCTGTGTGTTTACAATTCAACCATTTTAAGCCGTAAAGCCTTACGGAGTTCTAGTTGACATAAAAAGTGGACTTCTCTTTTTTGTTCGCCTCAATGGCGGCCATCTTATAACATGTTTTCTTTAGGACATATCTCATTAAAAAATGATCGAATTAAAAAATAAAGTGCAAGTGCTGGTATTGTGTGTGAACAAATTTTAAAGGGTAGAGAAATTGTACATAATACCTTAATATAATATGACCTATTGTCAACTATTTTATGAAGTGGACATCCTTCTCCTATACATAACCCCAATTACATTCAATACGGCACATATAGCTGATTTCATCATTGAGTCCAGCATGCAACTATAAGTTCTTAAACATATATATGTCGTATATATTATTGACTATACCCTTATTTGTGTATCCCGCCCTGTATGGGCTTTTTTATGTGTTGATCAGATCAAATGAAAATTTCATTTCTAAAAAATCATCGGGCACCATATTGCAGCCCTGTGGACATCAGGGGAATATATATATATATATATATATATATATATATATATATATATATATATATATATTCACTGAAAAAACCATATGTTTCACACATGTTATAGTTAGCGGAAATTTTAATCATAAAAAACCATTGAAATTCCCCCGTTATAGTTAGTGCAGGCAACGATAACTCACGCGACCGCAATCCTCTGCTGATGCTAATACTGTATTTAGACACTTATTTGCCCATGTCTTCTTTCATTAAATTTTAGCTATACATATATTACAAATATTTTTTTTTCATACAGACACATATGTCATCAGCAGAGGATTGCGGTCGCGTGAGTTATAGTTGCCTGCACTAACTATAACGGGGGAATTTCAATGGTTTTTTATGATTAAAATTTCCGCTAACTATAACATGTGTGAAACCTATGGTTTTTTCAGTGAATTTGCAAGGTTTTTTAAATGCTAATTCCTAACTATAACGTGTGTAAAACCTATGGTTTTTTCAGTGAATTTGTACGGTTTTTTAAATGCTAAGTTACTTTACGCCATTCGTGGCGTGCGCGCCCAGTTAACGCAGTTCGTTTTGTGCGCGCACGGTGTGCTTCGCGCACCGTGCACGCACAGTGACGGTGCGTGCACTTTACGCAGTTAGTGCCGTGCACGCACGGTGGTCAAGCGGTGCACTGCACGCACCGCGTGCCCACGTTACGCGGGATGGGCCATGTACGCACGATGCGCTTCGCGCACCGTGCGCACATGGAGGACATATTATGCGCTTCGTTGTGAAAGGTAATCATTTATATTTTCATTTGTGAGAGACATGCCATGCGCAAAAGGTGCCCTTCGGGCACATTTAGCACACGGGGTGGGGATTGTGGGGATAGTTTTTTTTTTTTATAAATTTTTACCGTACGCGTACGGTAAGCGTAATCGGCGATTTTTCAAAAAATAAAAATTGAATTTTTGGCCTTGGGGGTTCTTTGGGGACACCATCATCAATGCTAGGTGGTTAGGAACTGAATACATTGCCCCTTTAGATGTTTTTTGCCTTTGTTTTTGCTGCCTCACTCAGAGTGCGAGAGAGAAAATGGCGGCCGCCGCTTCCTGGTTTCGACCGATTCGAATGTTTACTTAGATCTAACAGCCAATCAGAATCGCGCTCGCGCACGGCACCGTACGCATACGGTAAGCTTACCGTAAGCGCACGGTAAGCGCACCGTAAGCTGCCACAGATATATATATTGATTTAAATGCTATTTTCTCAGGATCTACTGAACAGATTTACACCAAACCTACAAAAGGCACTTCCTTGACCTGAGGACTACCTCTCTGCCAAATTTCAAGTAACTCTGTTCAGCCGTTCCGGCTGTAGCTGTGTCTAAAGGTCCTATGGAAAAATGCATGGGAAAAACCCGTTTTGGGACCCCCCTTTTTTCTCAGCCCCTGCTTGACCAATCCCCCCGAGACTTTCTGGGTAGGAGCGGAGCGTAGCGCCCCACCTATTTGGAAAATTTCGCGAGGATTCGTCGACCGGCGCCAAAGTTGTTCCAAATAGAATGTTGCGGATTTCCTATGGAAACAGGGTCCTAACTATAACTATCTACTGGCGACCGCCAGTAGATAATATATATATATATATTACCTACTGGCGGTCGCCAGTAGGTAGATATAGTTAGGACCCTGTTTCCATAGGAAATCCGCAACATTCTATTTGGAATAACTTTGGCGCCGGTCGACGAATCCTCGCGAAATTTTCAAAATAGGTGGGGCGCTACGCTCCGCTCCTACCCTGAAAGTCTCGGGGGGATTCGTCAAGCAGGGGCCGAGAAAAAAGGGGGGTCCCAAAACGCGTTTTCCCCATGCATTTTTCCATAGGACCTTTAGACACGGCTACAGCCCGAACGGCTGAACAGAATTACTTGAAATTTGGCAGAGAGGTAGCCATAAGGTCAAGGAAGTGCCTTTTGCAGGTCTGGTGTAAATCTGTTCAGTATTTCCTGAGAAAATAGCATTTAAAAGCATATATATATGTGGGCGGAGCCTAACCACACATCTCATCCTGAGATCTGATTGGCTGTCAGCACTTCATCCAAGAAGTGTTGGCAGCCATCTTGGGACCAATATACATGATAGCACCTCATTAAAAAGCATTGCAGTTAATAGAAGGTTTTAAGACTTTAGTTACATTATAAATCATTTGTTGATGGTACCATACTCATTTTAGGAATTGTGGTATGTTCTAAGGTGATTTCACCATGTGAAAAAGCCTTCTGCTGGGATATCATGATTGAGAGAAAAATATTTTCTCATGCTTTTACCACAGAGGTTTGGAAGGTGATCTATAGGCTAAACTGAGAGCTTATTTTCTGTAAATTCACATTATCTTTCTCAGTCATGTGAGAATGAAGTCTGACATTCTCAGTAAAACATGTACATCCAACAAGGGCAGAGACTGTCAGTTGATTCCTTTGTGTTCTACTGCAGCTTCCCAGAGTGTTCCAAAGAACTACTAGAGCGCTAACAGTCCTACTTATGATAAACGTGTGGCACACCTGAAGCCATCTTGCTTGGATTAAAGTGGTAACTCTTAAAACATTTAATTTAAAGAGGAACAAAATGAGGGGGTTCATTTTTCCATAAAAAGTATGATTAGTGCTGCAGAAAGAAAAATTAGGGCACATTTTGAGTGACTTCTCAAATCCTCTTCTATTTCATTAAAAAATTCTGACATGCAGACTGAAACATACACTTTCAATACCAGCAGCAGTTTTCCCTGGTGAGCAGTAGCTTTACTACAGTGATCTAATGAGCAAAAAGAGTGCTAACATTCTGAATTTATGGCAAATGTGTGACACATCTGAATGCCTTCTTGATGGAATCAAAGTAAAAAACTGAAAGTATTTCCTACTGAGGAGACTGCAGTAAATGAGGAAATTAGGAAACTTCATAACAAATAAGTCTCCCAAGATGGCCACCAGAGACAAAAGAGCCCAAATGTAGGCCAAATATCACCCAGATGTAGCCCAAGTATAGCCCAATGACAGAATGTCCCAGAATGTTCTTAAAAACAACTAGAGCGCTTACTGTCTTCATTATGACAGAAGTAAGGCACACCTGAAGCCATCTTGATTGGAATAAACTGGTAACACTTAAAACATTTAATTTAAAAAGGAACACAATGTGGAGGTTCATTTTGCCATAGAAATTATGATTAATGCTGAAGAAAGAAAATGAGGGCACATTTTGAGTGACTTCTCAAATCCTATTTTATTTCATTAAAAAATTCTGACATGCAGACTGAAACATGCACTTTTAATACCAGGAGCAGACTTCCATGGTGCAGTAGTTTTACTACAGTGATCTAATGAGCAACTAGAGTGCTAACATTCAGAATTTATGGCAAATGTGTGACATATCTGAATACCTTCATGATGGAATCAAAGTAAAAAACTGAAAGCATTTCCTACTGAGGAGACTGCAGTACATGAGGAAATTAGGAAACTTCATAACAAATAAATCTCCCAAGATGGCCACCGGAGACAAAAGAGCCCAAATGTAGCCCAAAATCACCCAGATGTAGCCCAAATATAGCCCAATGACAGAAGTGTGCAAAACACTTATTATTTTGTGTTTTTGCAGTGTTATATAGTGCAGACTTGTCAGGTATTGGAGTGCTTTACATGAGCATTGGTTACATCACACAAGAACAAATTCATTTTGGTTGTAGACATGGGGAGACTAAGTGATTTGACCAGAATCACAGAATGTAGAGCTGAAGCAGAAACTTCAACCTGGTTCCCCAGTTGCAAAGTCTGCAGTTCTGGAAGTAACACCACATCCTCTCCCCTAAGTGCAACATTTAATCAAGTGGTCAACTGGATAAAAAAACATAAAGATAACAAATAATTTAAAAGTGCTTTGTCGCTATTTGAAAACTCAGAAAATATGTCCTTATTTTAGTCTTTTAGAGCACTAACCATAATTTTGATGCCAATAAGACCCTCTCATATATGTAATTTCTAAAGGAAATGCTCTAGGTATTACAGTTTTGATTACATCAAGATGATGTCAGGCGTTCCACACTTTTGTAATAAATATAGAATGTTAGCAATCTAGTTGTTCATTAGGATACTGTTGAGAGGCAGAGGCCAGGGGCACGGACTCTGAAAATTGAAGGCAGGTAGGAGGGTGCAAAGGCAACAATTTACCCACACTGAGCAGGCAGGAAGGGCCGTGGAAGCACAACAGACTATGGAGGGCAGTGGAAAGGGGGGCAGGGGCAACAAACCAACAATACAGGACTTGCAATAGAGACTGTTGGAGGGAAGATCTATTACGGGTGAAGGAAGCTAGGGGCGGTCCCCAGATCCCCGGGAGCCACCACAGAACTGAGCAGGAGAGTGAGTCAGTGACAAAAGGGGCACCTTAATTTGAGCCGGGGTGCCTAGGAACGCTTGCTCCAAAAATGAAGAAAACAGACATATGAGACATGGAATTGGAGGCAGAATACAATGGCAGTTTAATGAGAAGATGCAACTTCAAAGAAACCGCAGAATAGAGACATAAAGTACAAAATACAGAATCCAGATAATCATACAGCTGTCATAATATTCTCTGTATCTCAATTAATGTACTGACAGAGAGAGAGAGAAAACACATCTATAAATGCATCATGAGAAACAAGTTACACCAAGGAAAATGTTACCTAGGAACACTCACGTTTACTCTTAGAGCAAGCATTCCTGCAATTACAATACAAAATCTTTTAAATGCAAAAGTAAAGAGAACAATGGTTAAACATAACATGACATTTCATATAGGTAAAATAGAATAAGATACTTCAAGCAAAGCAGAGCAAGACATTTTAAGCAAAGGAAGACAAGAGCTCCCAGCTCTTGGGGAAAACCTGCACTGCCTGTTAACCTACATACAGACGGCGAGGTAGTCCGTCGATATCTGTGGGTGCTCCCTTTTTATATCATTTTGTGGGCTCCTTTGCACGCTACATCTACCTATGTATGCTACCCAAAAGCTTCGTCTGCAGATTTTACCACTGCCAGTAGGTAATATATATACTTAAAAAACCATAGGTTTCACACATGTTATAGTTAGCTGGACATTTCACTCGTAAAAAACCAATGAAATTCCCCCGTTATAGGTAGTGCAGGCAACTGTAACTCACACGACCGCAATCCTCTGCTGATGACGTCAGATATTACATCACTGATGACATATGTTTCTTTATGAAAACTAAATATATGTAAGATATGTATAGCTAAAGATTAATGGAAGACGACATGGGTAAATAAGTGTCTAAATACAGTGATGTAATATGACGTCATCAGCAGAGGATTGCGGTCGCGTGAGTTATAGTTGCCTGCACTAACTATAACGTGGGAATTTCATTGGTTTTGTACAAGTGAAAAGTCCAGCTAACTATAACACCCCTGAAACCTATGGTTTTTTCAGTGAATATATATATTAAGGGTGGGCGTAGTTCGCGAAGTAGCGCTTCGCGAAGCTACGCAAAGTGAAGTTCGCACTACGCGAGCTACGCGTAGCACTTCGCGAACTGCGTAGTAACATGTTCGCACTGTGCAAGATGTTGTTTTCAATGATTGCACAGTGCGGACAAGCAACCGGCACTGTGCAATCATTGAAAATGGCATCTTGCACAGTGCGAGCTGTAGTTTTCTGCTGCTCGAGTAGATTTTTACTCGAGCTGCAGCTTTCTCAACGCGAACTGGTAGTTTCTCATCGCGAGCGGTCGCGAGCATACGCGACCCCTCGCAATGAGAAACCTGACCTCCTCGCGTTGGGAATCTCGCCGGGAGGTTTATTTTCCATGTTCGCGATCGCGAACAAGGAAAAAGTCCCGCCAGGATGTCATTTTGCTTGCTCGCGGTCGCGAGCAAGCAAAAAATGACCGCAGCACTACGCAACACTACGCTACGCGTGTTCGCACTGTGCTACGTGCAGTTCGCGTAGCGCGAAGTAGCGCGAACTTCGCAAACTACGCGAGCGTAGCGTAGTGCTTCGCCCAGGCCTAATATATATATATATATATATATATATATATATATATATATATATATATATGTACCACCTGTCAACCGTTTAAAAACAGTCCTAGCTTAGCTCTCATTGGGTAATGGTTATTAGCAAGTGAAGACAGATTGTCTTTAACATTGTTTTATACACGCTTGCCATAATAATTACTTATTTTTACATCGTTTTTTTTTCATTGGTATCGCTGAAATATTATCACAGTCTTTAGTATATGGTTTTACCTTACTGATTTGGAGTGGTTACATTAATCAGGCACACTGATTATTTTCAACCCATTTCTCCAACCAGGAAGTGACACATTAAAATCATTAAATCAACACACTGTGTCCCTCGTTCTGCTGCATGTATTGCCGTATCATACATCCCCTCCCCACTGGTAAAGGTTTCGTAAACCATAACCTCTCATTATAGTAATATATATATGTATATATATCTCAAAAGAAAAGGCTGACCCTCAACTCTGGAGACGTGTGCTTTTATAGATTAAAAAGGTAGCAGTTCTTAATTATTTCCAGAAGCGATTCAGCTATTAGGTCAGCCTTTTTCATTGGAACGCATGAAATGAAGACAAGCTCTTTCGTAGCACTTACTGATCTTTCATTGTCCATAGTGCTCCATGAAAGCATATTAAAAAAAAGTTTGTACTGTAGTGCTCATTTGTGTGTCCGTTTGCACTGCAGTCATTAGTTAGAATACACTTACTTCCAAAGTGTCTGCTCGTTGTACTGCACACAAATGGTAAGTTTTTAAAAGCATACATCTCCGGTGTCAGCCTGAGGAGCTCCAAAATCCTCTCTCACTTCAAAAATAACTCTGTAGTAGGTTAATCCTTTTAATGTCATCACAAGAGACAAGCGGGTCATGCCCCCACACTGAAATCCAACACAGCATTTCTCTGAGATGGGCGGCCTCCAACCCTGGCAGGGCAGCCTCGGCAAACACAGGATTGGAGCGTTCTGCAGTAGCACCAACACCTAAAGAAAAGGCTAATGCACAACTCTGGAGAGTTGTGAGTAGGTAGTTATAGCTAAGACTAACCTGGGCAGAGCTCGTGTAGCCATGCTACGCAAAATTCTGCAAAGTTGCAAAAAAACTCGTGAGTGCACAGAGTTGCTTGTTCCGCCCGTTTGTGATGAGTTTTTGACATTGAGGAACGCCTATTGCATGTTCGGGGAAATATCACGCAAACTTCACCATGCTAGAGTTCTGGGCCTGTTTTTCTATCCTCCCTATATCTTTTTATTCCTTGTTTTCTAAAAACTTTCTTCTGTTCTTTTTTATTTATTATCTATCCCTCTCTATTCCTGAGTATATATTTTGTGTTTTTTCCTACTTTTTGTGTGTTTTTAGTGCGTGTTTGACTGTTTTTCTATTACTTCCTTTCTTACTTTCTACATTTTCTTTTATGCTCCCCCGCCCCTCAGAACCCTGGTGAAGACACTGAAGTAGAGTAAGAAGGGCCAGGGAAAGAAGAGGAGTAAGAGCCACAAAAGCTCGGAAGGGGTGAAGGCCCGGGCCTTGTTTTCTGAGTTGGAGGTAGTCACACTGTTTTTTTTGACCAGTGCCACCTCCCCTTAACTCTGGAAGCAGGCTGCAGGCCGGGATCCTGGTACGGGCTCCGGGAGCATCACTGGCAGTGGGAGAGGGTGCGCTGGGCAATGTTTCACTACTACTAGTAGCACTAATCTGCATGCCCAAGTAAGGTATTCTACACAGGTTTGTTGAGATGAAAAGACTTTCTTTTACTGTTCATGCTCAATCAGTAAATGGTGGTCACTCACGTTGGACACCCCAAAGTGGTGTGTTTTACCTTTTCTAATCTAGGCCTAGTACTTTTTTTATTAGCAGCAGTTGATGGTGAATACTGAACAACTAATTACTGTGCACCATGGCTGAAAGGAAGTAGGGGGAGGAGGATGGCACCATTATTTTCCAACTAAGAGAGACCTCATGTCCACCCAGTTGGCCACTCTTTCTTCTTTTCAAAAACTTAGATGCACCAATAGCTCTAGCCACTGAGTTTGGTCTTTTGTGTTGTTCTTTTTTTAAGAGGCTTTTAAAAAATTGCCACCAACAAATGCCCAACCGGATATTTTGTTTTTTTTGATAGGAAAATCTGTCTACTCTCACTAGTATCCAAATTGTAGATAGTGATGTGTGTGGTGTATGTATTTTCAATCTTGCTAATGAAAATAATAAATAGGGGAGGCGTATATGGCATCTAAAAAATTTGAAATGTTTTTTTCCAGGCGTACCGACCACCAGTGCCAGGGCCAGTGGCGAGGGCCATGCCACTCCGGAAGGAGCGGATGCCGCAGCTGTAGGGAGCGAGCCAGCAGCAGTGGCGGGCGGTGGTAAGTCATATTCCTTACTTATTGAGAATGATGAATACTGTTACACTCGCTGCAAGGGTGTACACGCAGTACATGGTACTCATGCTGAGACAAAGTTGTTGTGAACACTGAACAGTTAAAGAAGACACCCTTTACTTAACATTAGCATTAGCGGGGGTTGAGTAACTAATGGCCTATATTCTAGTCTATCTGCAACTTAGTAGAGAACGTTTTATGATGAAGACAAAGAGTCAAATGACATGTAATATGTGACTGGCAGAGAAAAATGCATGTGAAGGAAGGGGCCCAGGATGCATATAGGTGGTTTGGGTGTTTGAAGGATGGGTGAAAGGTGAAAGAAAGCCGAAAGGATCCCTGCCTGGGTGGGTAAAACAGCATGGGTGAAAGGAATCCTCTGGAGGGTTTGAGGGGTCAAACTCAAAGGCAAGGGTGGTGGTTAAATGACAAATGTATGTTGTTGTCGAAAGGTTTATTTGATAGCCATGTTTGGATGGCTGGATGGATGCCTGGGTGGTATCATAGTAGGTGAAGAATCAGACTGGATGAAGAGAATGTAGTAGTAAATTAAACTGTGCCAGGGTACCAAAGCCAAGGGGGAAGAATAAAATAATGCTAGAAGAGCAATGCAATGATCAATAAGTTTTGGGAAGAATAAACAAGGACTTTCTTTTTTTAATTCAAAGGTTTGAGGTTGTATTTCAGAATGGAATACTCCCTTGACTCACAATAGTTTGCAAGCACAACATATATCTTGTGCATGACTTTGTATTATGTACCCTACCCACCCATCATCAATCACCTCCCTCCGACTCTGAGGCCCACTTCCGCTCCAGTCCATACCCATGTCATTGACCGTGTCAGACTACAAGATGAATTGTGCTAAACAAGTGAGAGAAGAAGAATACATGTCTACTCCATAGTGCCTAATGCCTGAAAGTCTAATCATCAATCATCACATCCAAAGCTTAAGGGCCTAGGATGTGAGGATATTACAAATGTTATGTACTGCTAGTGCTACAGTGCCACTATAATTTTATGTGTATAATTTTGTGTTACTATTTTGCAAAGAGTATTGGTTACAATTGTCTTTTTTCTTGCTTGATATAGCTACTCCTTCTTAACCCAACAGGCAGGAGGTAGCAGCAAGGGCACAGCAACGCAAGCTGGAGGCCATCTGGGACGAATATCGCCGGCTGGTTGTCCTGGCGGAGGAAGATGAGAAGGCAGCAGCTGTAGGTTGCTTCAATGCCAAGGGCCCCAGCCAGGCCTCCTGTGCATCTGGCGGTACGGCGCAATGTTATGGCAGCTGCCTGCCGCACCTCATCATCTTTCGGTGCCACATGCTCCACCGGATGGCGCGCCCAGAGGTCACGCTGGAGGAGGTCCTGAGCATACTAGCCGGCACACCCACCGCTAGACCTCAATCTTCTTTACCCTTGCCCCTTTTTTAATCTTTCTTTTGGTGGGTGGAATGTTGGGAGTTGGGGAAACTTTGGGTGTTGTTCTTGGACATTTATTTTGGACTTCTCGGAGTGAAATTTTGGAGTGGACAATCATGGACATTTCATTTACTGGACATTGGTTGGAGTTAGGGAGAGGGCAGCAGTATAATATTAATTATTATTATGGTAACAAACGGGAGTGCGCAGCTCAAGAAGTCCAATAGGCCAATGTAGTTAGAAAAATAACTTCTTTAGTCCAAAAATTCTTTTAAAATTCATTAAGTATAGACAATCCAGCCAACACGTTTCATTCCCATATAGGGAACTTCCTCAGGGCTGTGAAAGTATGACACAAACACATACAAATTACATATAAATCATGTGGCTGGATTGTTTATACTCAATGAATTGTAAAAGAATTTTTGGAATAAAGAAGTTATTTTTCTAACTACAATGACCTATTGGACTTCTTAAGCTGCGCACCCCCGTTTGTTACATTATTCTCTGGTCTGGAGCATAGTGACATCACTCAACGGCTGGCGTAGGGGTAGTTTGCACAGCAATCTCACATATAGGGATTGGCACGAGGTGCGGCATAGGAGGTCCAACGTTGTTGCTTTGAGGAAATTATTATTATTATGCAATTGCCTTGCCTGTCTGCCCCCAGAGAGACCCAAGTTACATAAATGTTATGTTCTGTTGTACCGGGCTTCCTTTTAAAGCTGGCAAAGACAATTAAAAAATATCTGTATGAGTCGAATATGAGCAAACATAATAAACAACAACACACACACTCGTAACGATTGAAGAAAATAAAATTAATCAAATGAAAAGATGATAATATAACTATGTTATGGTCAAATTGGCATTCCTCTTGGACTTTCCTTCCATGGACGCTTCAATCGTCAATCTTGGGTGCCTGCCTGGAGGATGCAGATTGGTAAGGTAAGTGTGAGTTGTTTTTCCCAGTATAGCAGAGGGTAAAGGCTGGCCTGTAAGTGTAGATGGAAAAACAAAAGGGATATTGAAAAATCAAGGAACAAAGTAAAGTTAAACTGCATAAATTAAGGAGTAGTGCAACAAGAAAACTTTCAGAGGCGGCATGGCTAAATCATGTCTACTCTGTTTCCAGTATCTACAACAACAACAGGAGCAGGCCTGCGGTGCCCACCCAACCTCCACTTAGCTTAGATTTTGAGCCAGACAGCACAGAGCCCCCAACACAGCAACATAGCATTTTCCAAATTAAGTAACTAAATCAATGCACCGCTGTCAGTCATACCACTACACTCGCCTCCACCACTACACAGACATGTAGGTCTGGTGTTGTTGTTGTTGACTTGTTTACCTTTTAGGCCACTTCATGAAATGCCCGAGTAATTCCATGAATCATCTACGATCCTACTGACTGACTGTGAGTATGGTATGGTCATCATGGTGTCCAACTCTGTAGTGTACCGAGTGAGTCCAGAATCAAAAATGCAATGGATTGGCCTGCAGTAGTACAATTTTGTTATTGAGCAACAAGAAGGGAAATATTGACTTGAGTCACTTTTTTGTGTGTAGATTGAATACTAGTAGACTAGACATCATTTACGACAACAACACAAACACCAATCACTCAGAGCCAGCGTCCAATGCATGCCATCATTTACCTGTTCTTACGGGGCAGTCCCTCTAGACTTGGAAAGGAGGATAGCTATCGTCAGATTCTTTGGAGGGACTCAATGAAGCAGGTACACATTTGTGGCCTGGAGTAGCGGGCCTCTAATTCCTGGCCGTTCTTTTTTTAAGCGAATGGCTTCCGCAGCTATCCAAGATTTGTAGTTGGCAACATCCTCTTCTGAAAAAAGAAGAATCAATGTGTTCAGTACTGGTGTGTACAGTGAATCCTGAATTGTGTTACAAATGTAATGGTTGGATGACACAATGCCACTTTCCACCCTTGTATTTTCAGAAAAGTGAAGGGGTTAAGCTCTCCACCAACTCATGTGCTTCTTTTTTTCTCCACAACTGCGTACACTGTAGACACCCCCTTCAGCTGTTCCTGTAGCATGTGCAACAATGGGATAGCTTGGCCCATAGTTCAGTCCTCCTTGCTGACTTCCCGTTTGAAGAGCTCGAAAGGAAGTAGCATCTCTGTCAGGCATTTCACTAGGGCTCATTGGTCCATCTCAATGATTATGCCTTTCACAGTAGCATCCCCTCTTTGCATGACATATTCATTGATTGGTCTGTACTGCTCAAACAGATGTTCAAGCATGTAATAAGTTGAGTTCCAACGTGTTGGCACCTCCTGGATGAGTGCTTTAACTGCCGTTCTATGCTCGCGTTGAATGATTCTCAGCTGCTTCCGGGCTTTAAAAGAATGGCTGAAATGTGTGCAGATTCTTCTGCAGGTGGTCAGTAAGTTGCTGACTCTGTGTTCCTTTTTCAGAAAGTCTAGAAAAAATGTTTGCAGCAGTAAGAGATTTCTCTATGGCGAACATGGCTACAGTACCATGTTTCCGAGTGGCATTATAAATCTCAGCAGTGTCAACAACACCTGCTGCAGATATCTTTTCTCTAATTCCAACAAAAGAGATCCAGTGTGCAGTGATGCACATGTAATCAGTGGCTTGGCAACTGGTCCACATGTCTGTTGTCGGGTGGAAAGTGTGAACAGCACTCTGCTGCAAAGCTTGTCCAAGCAATTCCAGCACATTGTGATTTACTGCTGGAACAGCAAATCTGGCAAAATAGGATCAGCTGGGAACCTTCCATTTTGGGCAGATGGCTGTCACAAATTCAAGAAAACCCACCCCTTCCATAAAAGTCAAAGGAAGGAGGTCCAGCGCTAACATTTTAGCTAGCCACGCATTGTACAAGCGTGCCGTTGGGTGGGTGCGTTCGTACTGCCCATCTGACCTAAACATGCTGAGAATGGTAGCATTGATTTTTTTTTTTCCGGGTGCCACTGATGCAGGTGACTTCTTGACGCTGAATGTTGTTAGGCTCAAAGCACGTTTTTTCACTGCAGTACTCTCTTTCCTGGGACCCCTTGGTGTCGCAGCCTGACTCTTACTCTTGTGCCACTGCAATGTTGCTGAAGAGGATGTGGGTGCACTGCACTGCTGGGGACAGGCCCACTTTGTGTACTAGAGAAAATATCTCCCTCTTGTTCACCTTCCACCGCGATCGGATTTTCTACTTCTTCATCCCCACCAACAACAATGAGTGTAGTTGTTTAGCTGCTAAGGTGCGCCTCCCTCTGGATCAAGTGGTGTTTTTTCAGATGGTTTATTTGGCCTCCGGTACCATAGTTTGTTCCAAGCTTACCCCGACTAACACCTTGTCCACAAATGGAGCATGTAGCAATGTGCACCTCTTTCCTGCTAACCGAAAAGAAGTCCCAAACTGGGGAGGTTAACTTTCTAGTGCTGATGGTGCCACTGGCAAGGCTGGATGAACTGGCCTTGTGTGTACGGGTAATGGGCTATGTGATTGACTGTGTGGGTGAGTGAGTAGGTATGTTAGTAGCTCTATGAGTGACTGACTGTGTGTGAGTAGCTGTATGGGTGAATGAGTGAATATGTCAGTGACTGTATTCCTGAGTGAGTGTGTGTATGAGTGGCTGTGAGTGTTGAGCTGTGAATCAGTGAGTGGCTGTGTAAGTACTGGTTATGTGATTGGGTTTGGGAATGGTAGTGTGGAAGTCCAAGTGGGTGTATGATAGGTTATACAAGGTATGAGTGGGTGTTTCAGAGATTCTATGAATTATATCATCAGTGATGTCATTTGCGATGTCATTAGTGATGTCACTGACCATGTCATGAGTGTTGTAATATGTGTCATAAGTAGTGCATTGCAGAGGCATGAGTTATAGTTAGCTCCCTAACTATAACGTCTGAATTTCACTGGTTTTGTACAAGTGAATCCTGAGCCTAACAATAATGTCCCTGTAACCTTTGGTTTTAACTGTGAATTTCTAAGGTTTTCTTAATGCTTATTCCTAACTAGAACGTCCCTGTAACCTTGTTTTTTTTCAGTGAATTTCTATGACTTTGTAAGTAGTAGTTGCATTTGCAGAGTGGTAGAGAAAGGGGGGCGGTGTCTCCATCCAGCTCTCAGGAGTCCCACTTAGTAGGACTTATTGGAGGTACCAGGAGGGCTTTTTGGCTCCCAAGGTCCCTCAGGAGTAAAGTGGACTCCATACCTAACCATACCTAAGTGTGCCTAACCAAAATGAATGTTTGTCCTCATGTAACGTAACTGGTGCTATGTAAAGCACTCTTATACCCGATTTGGGTCAAGTTTGCGCTATATAAAAATCTGCAAAAAAAATAAAAAAATACATTAACCAGTAGTGCACCAGGAGCTACATTTTCAGAGTGGTGGAGAAAGAGGGTGTAGCCTCCAAAGACTTCTTAGCAATTCCTGTGTGTGGGACTTACTGGAGGTAACAGAATATATTCAGTGTGAATGCAATTTCTAAGAGCAAGAAAAGTAGGTTATTGTTAACTCAGATAACTATACATGCTGAAATTCACTGGTGTTTTATGAGTGAAATCTGAGCCTAACTATAACCTTTATTTTTTTCAGTGTCTATATATATTATATATCTGTTTCCTTTTTTCGCCAAAGGACGCTGCTCTCTTGTGCAATAGGTACTTCTGCTTATGGAGGCGATTCCGTGATCAATTTTTTAGCCTCCGTAGGGAAACGTTGTGCAGTCCGGAGGTGTTAGAAATGGGGTCTCTAGTTGGCAATCGTTTGCACTTTTGTCTGAGTAAGGACCCTTTCTTCTAGTCAGGTTAAGGGAGTTACACCCTTAGATAACCCCTGATCACCCCATTGGTAGTTTGGCATGAGAAGACAGGCTCACCTCAGAGGCAGTGTGGTAAGCATTTGTGCACACATACAGTGAAAAAGTGGAAACAAACACTACAAAAGGACACTACACCTGTTTAGAAAAATAGGAATTCTTTATATAAATAAAACAAGACCAAAATGATAAAAATCCAACATACAATAATCAGAATATGCTCTTTTCATAAATAACCTTGAAATGCAGTTCCTTGAAGTTGGTAGCTCCGTCAGGTGCTGAAAACAACCAAATCCAACAGTTTTGGTCAACCGCATCGGTGCGGATTGGCTTTGGTGTCAGAAGACTTGTAAATAGTGCCTTTTGTTTTGGCAGACCGTGGTGGTGTGTTCCGGCAGCGGAGGTTGTCGAGGATTCGGTGTAAAGTGTAGCAGTGCCCTCAGGTCACAGTGTAGGCAGCAGCTCTGTGACGGTTGTCCAGCGGTGTTGGTGAGACCAGGGCTGTGGTGTGGAATGGGGCAGTGCTCATTGTAGTGTTAATGGTCATGGTGCTGATTATCAGCGTGCAAGTGGCGGCAGTCGTCAAAGATTGACGGAGATGCAGTGATGTCGGTGGCCCGCGGCTGCAGTGTGGGACGGGCGGTGCTTCGTGTAGCTTATGAGAGGTGCCCCAGACCACGGTGCAGCCACGGTGGTGATGTCAGCTGGCAATGGAATCGTTGGTGAGTACAGGGCAGTAGAGTGAAGTGAGGCAGTGCAGAGTGTGGTGCGCACAGGTGGTGGTGCAAGCAGCTGCCCAGTGGCAGTGGCAGTTGTCGGTGAGACCAGGGTTGCGGTACGAATTGTGGCAGTGCCCTCTGAGGTGCCTTCAGCTCATGAAACCACCGGTGGTCTTGGTGGTGGCGTTGGGTTGCAGTTTCCCTCTGTGGCAACTGAGACATGCTGTCCCAGAGGCAGTACCCAGAGGAAGGTGAAGTCTTCGATGTTCTCAAGACTTCTTGAACAGGGGGCAAGCTCTACTTCAAACCCTTGGAGAAACTCAAACAAAGAAGTTGCAGAAAGTTCAGTGCAGTCCTTTCTCTACCCAAGACAGAAGCAGCTATTGCAGGCCAACACAGCAAAGCACCCAGCAACGTGGTAGGTCCTCCTCACAGCTTTTCCAGCTCTTCTTCTTGGCAGGTTTCTGAGTCTAAAAGAGTTCTAAAGTTCTGGGGTCAGTGCCCCAATATTTATACCACATTTCCCTTTGTTCTCTTGTGGCAAAGAGTCTCTGTGCTTAGTCTAAACCAGTTCTGTCCTCTCTGGCCCAGCTTCCTGGCAGGAGGTGGAGATAGCATTGTGTAAGGCAGACCAGGCCTATTCTGGTGCAAGGAGATCTCCTCCCACTACTCTAAGTGCAGCCCGGTCTAATCAGCCCATCTCTGACTCATCCAGGAAAGGCAGGACACTCCTTGACCCCCCAGTGGCTGTCTACAGTGAATGCACATCCCCAGCCCATGTCACTCCAAAGCCAGACAGTCAATCTACAACCAAGCAGACAGAGATACACAGGATGGTTAAGCAAGAAAATACGCACTTTCTAAAAGTGGTATTTTAAAACACACAACATAAAAATCACCTTTACTAAAGATGCATTTTTACATTCTCTTTTACATGCTCAACCCATACCGTTGGACTTTGAAACCCTGAACACCAGAGCATACATCATAGTTCAGAGAATCCAGAAATCCCTATCTGATCTGAAGAACATCCTTCTCCTCACTGAACACTCTATCGCCACCTCCAAGCCCTCTCTTAAGTCTGTCCCCCCTGCACACCATACCCACTCTCTAGCTCATGCTGGTGGCCAGCCGACACCTTCGCCCTCACAAATTTCCTAATCACCTCTCGGAGGAGGAGACCCTAACACTCCTTTCACCCTATATGAGCCCCTCCGATACCCCCTGTCCTCCTGACAAGGAAGTCAGTTGCCTGATTCCCACTATCGTAATCAACCCAACCAGGTTATCATCCCTCTGTAACAGAGGGGTAAACAGTAACAACTTAACCAAAGTACCCTTAACTTCCCCTTCTTACAACATTCGTTCTGATGCCCCACTCTCCGGCCTTCTTCTTTCTTAACTGCCGGTCAGCTGCGAGACACGCCTCGGACATTGCCGCCCTCATCCTTAATCATAACACCGGTGTAGCTATCCTAACCGAGTCATGTCTCAATGAATCCTCATCTCCTTACCTTGACCTATTGGTCCTGCCCAACTATAAAATCGCCAGTGCGACTGACAAATTAAGAAGGGGGGGAGGCATTGCTTGTATCTTCCGCTCAGACCTCCACGTCACAGAACTCCACACTGCCCTCTCCATTAGTAGTAACACTTCTCAGCTATGCAAATTGCACATCTTCTACCACCCCCTAGGCAGGAACAACACTTTCTCAGACCTCCTCATGGAAATTATCACTGCTAAGGTCTCTCCCAGCTCCAATGACATTTTCCTCGGTGACTTTAATATGCACTGGAATGACCCTAATAACTCCCAGGTCAACACTGTCAAAGTTTTCCTCGCCGATCAATCACTCACCCAGACTTGCACCCTGCCTACCCACACAAAAGGCGATTCTTTGGACTGGATTACCGCCAAGGCTTCGGTGGTTAGGCTGAATTCAATAGAGCCATGTGACTGGTCAGACCACCAAATCATCACCTTCACTATACCTGACCACCGCCTGAAAAGCATTAGGCAACCGGTGAAATCAAAACGCTGGCTCAGAGACTCTAAGAGCCTGGACCTCGGGCAGCTGACAGCCCGCTGCGAGAATGAGCTTCTCCCCCCCAAATCTATCTAAGGTCAACGACCTCACAGATCACTACAACTTGACTATGACTAACATTTTGGACGATCTGGCCCTGGTTAAGCTCAAAAGGTACCAAATCAAAGACAAAAACCCTTGGTTCAGCGGACCCCTCAATGACGAAAGGAGATCTCTCCATCTGAAAGAAAGGAACTGGGACAACACCCATCAATCTCCCATCTTAAACTCCTCTGGCAGGCCAGAAATATGTACAACAAGAATATCCTTTTGTCTAAAAAAGGGTTCTTCAAATCAGAGCTGGAAAATGCCAAGAACAGACCATGCACACTTTTCGAAATAGTCAAACTTCAATCAAACAAAATAATCAAAAGAAACTACCACATCCCCAATAACCTGCGATGAGTTCTCCTTCTTCACAACCAAAATCAACTCGCTTGGTAACAAACTCAATGCCTCCTCAAACTTTCCTCATTCTCGTTTTGGGAACCTTCTCTCCTCTCGTCCCCACCAAGCAAAACCTAAAAGCATGGCTCACTGGTCAAAATTCGATCTTTATGATGACCATTCCATCTCAAAAATTCTATCCTCCTTAAACCGAACACCCACTTTAACTACCCCCTCTCCGCCAACTGCTTGGCAGCGGCCACCTCACTCATCGCTCCCATCTGGACTACCATTATCAATGCTTCCCTTCTCCAAGGGACCATACCTGACTCCCTGAAAATCGGGCAAGTCATCCCCATCCTAAAAAAACTCACTCTGAATCCAGAAATTCCAGACAGCTTCAGACCAATCTCGAATATCCCTCTTCTGGCGAAAATACTGGAGAAATGTGTGCAGCTACAACTAAGCTAACACATTGCCAATCTCAATCTACTTGACGAATTCCAATCTGGGTTAGGCCTGGGCACAGCACTGAAACTTCTATTCTTCATATCATTGACGATGCTCTCCTAGCCCTCGACCAAGGAAAAAACCTGTCTTTTGATCCTTCTGGATCTCTCATCGGCATTCCACATGGTCAACCACGAGAAACTTCTTGAACTCCTCGAACACAGGATGGGTCTAGGAAGTACCGTCTTCAAATGGTTTGGTTCCTTCCTCCAGAACTGCACCCAGAGATTCTTGTCAACAACAACCTACCTGCTCCCTCCCCGATCTCCATCGGTATCCCGCAAGGCTCCACTCTGTCCCCTACCCTCTTCAATCTCTACCGTGAACCCTTAGTGAAATTCTTCACTCTGCCAACATTTTCTTCCACATATATGCCGATGATACTCAGATCTACATTAAAATCTCCTCTCTTAAGGAGATCAGATATCTAAATAATGCCCTGAAACTGACTGTCCAACACTCCAATTGGACACATCCACATTGCTGTGAATAAAACCAGCCCCTTCACTGACCACAGTCCCTTGCAAAACTCCAGAAGAGAAGGGACACATACCCCAGCTGACAGGAGAGGCAAAAGACACAACATCACCAGCCACACCACACCCAGCACCACCACCACCTCCAAACCAGCACAACTAACCCCCCTGCACAACACACACCATACACATCACAACCACCACTCACACCCCTGCACCCACAATCACTTTGCACACCACACACCATGGCCACACAGAAAATGCCCAAATTCACTGAGAGTGCGTTGAAGGTCATGGTAGATGAGATAGTCAGAGTGGAACCACAGCTTTTTTGTACCCTGGTCCAACAGACACCATTAGACACAAGGACACACAAGTGGGCTAGGATAGTCCACAAGGTCAATGCAGTAGGGACCACCCCAAGATCAAAAAAGGAGATCATGAAGCGGTGGCATGACCTGAAGAGGGTGGTCAAGGAGAGGAGGAGCAAGAACCATGAGCTGGCTCAGAAGACTGGCGGTGGCCCTCCCATTCGACTAAAAATATTCACACAATGGGAGGAGAAGGTGCTTGCCATACTGCATCCAGAGAGTCTCACAGGAGTAGCCGGGGGAGTGGAGGCTGGTAAGTACAAACAAATGACTACTGCTATGTACTGCCTTGCACAACTACAAAGCTAAACCACCTAGGACACACGCCGTCCATCTGCACCACACACTCACAAAAACATGGCTCACAGATCCAACATTCACCCACTCCCATTCACCACAAACATAGCTAACAACATAACCATGGGGGCATGTGTACAGGCAGACAGCACTATAACAACCACCAGGCCCCCTGGCCCACACCTGAGCAGGATGGATCCCTCCCCCACCCTTTCCCAGGAGCAGTTGGAAGCCATTGTAGTACAACAAACAAACTTACAAGTCGGTAGCCATCTTCACAATGAGGGTGTCTGGGGTGGGGGCCTGCACCACTACTCCCACCATGCCCCCTGTCCCACAGCCTAGCAAGATCTATCCCTCCCCCACCCCACCCAGGAGCAGTTGGAAGCCATTGCAGTACAACAAACAAACTTACAGGTAGGTAGCCATTTTCACAATGAGGGTGTCTGGGGGTGAGGGGCCTGCACTACTACTCCCACCATGCCCCCTGTCCCCCACCTGAGCAGGATGGATCCCTCCCCCACCCCACCCAGAAGCATGTGTCAGCCATTACAGAACCCTCATCAAACTTACAGGTAGGTAGCCATCTTCCCTGGGAGGGTGTTTTTGGCTGGGAGGGCTGCACTACTACTCCCACCATGCCCCCTGTCCCACACCTCAGCAGGATGTATCCCTCCCCCACCACACCCAGGAGCAGTTGGAAGCCATTGCAGTACAACAAACAAACTCACAGGTAGGTAGCCAGTACGTGCACCCACACATTTTCCCCAAATTAAATGGTGCCATATGACAACACCAGCCCTCACATTGCACAAAGAGCCATACCTACCCATTGCCAAGCACAGTGTGCACACAGGTAAGCCAAGGAAACTGTCACAACCACCAAAGTGTGAAACACCAATGCACAAGTAGAAGAAAGCCTGGGCACATTCATGCACAGCAACTAGTTACATGTGCATCACAATGGGGCAAGTGCAACAAGGACCATTCTCAAAATATGAAAGCATGTGTGGTGGCACAAATCAAAATATGCACATGACAGGACAAAGGGATGCAGGAGATGACAATGGCCAGTCCATGGCCAGATGTGACGTCTGCTAGGTCAGACAACTAAACCATGAGTCCACAATTAAACACATGTTGTGCCAGGCCCTAGATGGCAACAAGTCCCAGTAAACCACAATTGGACACGGTTCGCATGGTATGCCCTGACACCTTGCACCATGGACAAGTAATGCTTATACTACTATATCATGTCAGGGAGCACAGTACTGCACACAGTCAATAATGTGATGATATGTCAATTGTGCAGTGTACAAAATGTGAATGACACACAGGTAACCCAAAGCTTGACGGGTGCACGGCAATGACCATTTCCCTTCTGACCCACAGGTGACCAAGAACTCACTGCAGAGGACAACACCAGCAACCTGTAGAGCCAGTCTCCACCCCCAGTACAAGGACTCTCGGATGTTGACTCTCAGGATTCTGTGGATAATGAGCTTGAGGCCGGCCCATCTGGTGTGCCAGGGAGCAACAGGTCCCAGGACCCCAGCGTCCCCCCCACCACATCTGCAGCAACAACAACTCCACAGCAGACCCCTGCTGTCACGGCCTGTGCAGCCACAGCCACCACCACCACCACCACCACCAGTGCTGCCGGCAACACCCTCCCTGTCCCAGAGGATGCCCCACACACACCACCCATGGAGGAGGGCAGGGAGAGGATGCGGGTGCCCACAGTGGTGAGGCAACAGGTCCGTGGCAGCAGGGCAGGTGGGAGGGGCACGGTCACCCAGGGACACCAGGAGGCTGGGACCCACTCCCTGGAACACATCACCAGAGGCCTGGGAGCATACGAACAGGCCCAGGGACGAACGGGCCGGTCGGATGATCTGTTGCATGAGCTCATCCTGCTGAGGGGGTCCATCGACAGACACATGGGACAAATCGTGGACCTCTTGGGCCAGCAAGTGGTGGTACTGAGCGACAGGCATGCGCCCCAGACAACACCTCCGCCTCCCTCTGGTGGGCTGCACACTGACAGTTCACCACACTCCCCTGCGCCCACAGAGAGGGAGAGTCCTCAGACCCCACTGGCCCAGCAGCAGGGCCCCCCTTGCCAAAGGACAAAGGGGCCGTCCCAAGAAGACCCTGGGAGTATCTGGAGGCAAAGCACCTGCCAGACGCAAGTCATAGAGCCAGCAATGATGGCAACCCTCTCCACCACTGCATTGACTCTTTGGACTGTCCTACCCCACACTGCCTTGTGAATGGCATCTGCCTGTTGGACTGGGTCACCACTAGGGGTGGGCGGAATTTGCGAAATTCACTTTCGCAAACTATCGCGAAAATGTTAAAAATCTCAGCAAACACGCGGAAATATCGCGAAGACGCAGAAGTTTTTTTCCCGCCAGTTTGCGGTATTTTCTGCGTGATCGTGGCTCGCCAACTTACCCATGCGGTTCCTCACGGGCTCGGCCATCTTGTTTTCACTTGTCCCACCCACTCGCGTTCGATATGACGTGCCTGTGTCCTCATGCGCTCGCTCACGGTGGAGAATGACGTGTTCGAGATCTCAAGCATCTCATACTCTCGCAGTGCATGATCGCGAGAAGAAAGACGTGATCGCGCGATGAATGACGTGATCGCGCGACAAATGACGTTAATGTGGGCGCGAACTGTCGCGAGACAGCGCAAATGGCTACCAACAATCCAACATCTCGTGGAGAACGCGACCGGATCGGGAAAACTTGTTGGCGAACGCGGGGATTCAGGTAAGGCGATCGCACGCACGCGAGAATGTATTTTTTTACAGCGCGAGCAAGAAAAACATTTCCGGTAAGATGCGGATTGCGGAAATTGTTGCATATTGCCACCCACCGTCAAGTGAAGTAGCGGGTGATGAGCTGTTCACGCAGGTCAACACCTTCTTCTTCTCCACTGTCCTCATCACTGGACACGGCTTGGTTTGCAGGCTGGGGCCTTGGGTCCTCACCATCATCCAGGAATCTCCCTGCGAATGGCTAGGTTGTGGAGCATGCAGCATGCAACAACAATCTGACACACCTTCCCGGGCGAGTATGCCAGTGCACCACTGGTATTGTCCAGGCACCAGAAACGTGACTTGAGCGGGCCAAAAGTGCGCTCCACCACACGACGTGTCCTCCCATGGGCCTCATTGTAGCGGACTTCAGCCGGGGACTTGGGATTGCGCAGTGGGCTCAGCAACCAGGGACGGGTGGGATATGCAGAGTCACCTAGGAATGACAAACACAAATAGACATTGCAAAGACGCAGAGTCTCAGGGGAGCAGGTCACACACACAGCACGCCACACGACTAGCCATACTCACCCACAATCCATGCATGCTCTGGAAGAAGATTAGCCATCAGTTGGGGCACTATGCTGTTCCGCAGGATGTAGGAGTCGTGGGCCTAGCATGGGAATTTGGCACACGCCTGCGAGGTGGTCATATCTGCCAGGCACACCACCAGCACATTGATGGAGTGGTAAAGCTTGCGATTGCGGTAAATGTGCTCACTTGCCTGTGGTGGCACAAGAGCGACATGGATGCAATCAATGGCCCCAACAACATTGGGAATGTGTCCAAGGGGATAGAAGTCTCCCTTCACAGCTGGCAATTCAGCACCCCAGGCGAAATGGATGTATCTGTCCTTGTATAGCATCATGGCGGACAGTACAGCACGCAGCACCATGCTGAACATCAGTTGTGACATCCCACCAGCACTGGCCACAGTCTCCTGGAACGATCCTGTTGCAAAAAAATGCAGGGCTCTCATCACCTTATAAGTAGGGGTGAAAGCTGTTGGATATGTCCTGCGTGGCTGCAGGTGGGGCTCCAACAGATCACAAAGGGTTTTCAGGGTGGCTCTGTCCAGGCGGCATTTCCGTATGATCACAAAATCCTCCATGTCCTCCAGCACCGTCAAGTGACGAATCAAATTTGGCCTCCTCCTATTGGAGTTGATAGTGGACACATGTCAATACAATACACCAAGAGATATGCACAGCATATCACGTTCAGGTTGACACAACAACAACAATGACTGACATCTAGAGTGACTAACAGACCAGCTTACATGGAGGGACACCTTCAGCTACACAAAGGGCACAAGTACCTCAAACACCACCTTTGGCTATGTGAATGCACATAGGGATATGGCCACAATACACATGTGAACGCCTGGGAGTCTAGCATCCAGCATATGTGTAACTAATCAAAACCACTGTCTCCTACCTAGCTGCTGTACCGGTCACACCTTGATGCGTCATTACAACCTGGCACACATCCACCACACAATGATCCCAGTCGGCGCTGGAATGATGAATGTGTTCATGAGCAGACATGAGAGGCAATGCTAATTAGATCAACATTCATTGAAACGAGCATTGCTGTGATTGTCAGTGGACCTCAACACATTGACATGTGTACACATTGTACAGTCCAGGACTACACTGTCCTGCCTACACCAACATCAAATCCTCAAGTGACATGTGAGTGGGTACAGACAAATGTACATTACACACACACAAACATGGCATGTGTAGCCATCAGCGGAGTAAATTGAACATTGGCATCGTTTGCACAATGATGTGCCATTGAACATGTTGGCACTATGCACTGTTGATGTGTGACAGATGGACATCGCCATTGCATGGCACCCATATCACGGTAGCTACAGCCTGGCACCGGCGGTGTGTCACCAGCACCCCCATTCACACCAGTGCAGTACTCATAGGCATGGAGACACGCCCATATGGCGGTTGGCATGCTCCGCCACCTGACTGGCGGTGCCTCGTGTCAATGCATGGCACCCATATCACGGTAGCTATCGCCTGGCACCGGCGGTGTGTCACCAGCACCCCCATTCACACAAGTGCACTACTCATAGGCATGGAGACAGGCCCATATGTCGGTTGGCATACTCTGCCGCCTGAATGGCGGCGCCTCGTCAATGCATGGCACCCATATCGCGGTAGATACCGCCTGGCACCGGCGGTGTGTCACCAGCAACTCCATTCACACCAGTGCAGTACTCATAGGCATGGAGACACGCCCTTATGGCGGTTGGGATGCTCCGCCGCCTGAATGGCAGTGCCTCATGTCAATGCATGGCACCCATTTTGCGGTAGCTACCACCTGGCACTGGCGGTGTGTCACCAGCACCCCTATTCACACCAGTGAGGTACTCATAGGCATGGAGACATGTGGAAATGGCGGTTGGCATGCTCCGCCACTAAAATCGCAGCAGCGCACCCCGGGCCCCAGCGGTGTTATACCGCCATTGAGCTCGCCCTAGGACCAATGGGAAGCTCGATAGCGGTGGCATGATGCAATTTTGAAGATCATGGTAGGCGTGCTCCACCACCGCACAGGCAGTCATTGGCTGCATTTGAAAGACGCACCATCGTGGTAGCGCACCCCGGGCCCCAAAGGTGTTACACCACCATGGAGCTCGCCCTAGAGTCAATGGGAAGCTCGATAGCAGTGGCATGATGCAATTTTGAAGGTCACGGTAGGCGTGCTCTGCCACCGCGGAGGCGGTCATTGGCTGCATTTGAAAGCTGCACCATCGCGGTAGCGCACCCCGGGCTCCAGCAGTGTTACACCGCCATGGAGTTCGCCATAGAGCCAATGGGAAGCTCGATAGTGGTGGCATGATGCAATTTTGAAGATCACGGTAGGTGTGCTCCGCCACCGCGGAGACGGTCATTGGCTGCATTTGAAAGAGGCAGACATGGACCACCAATTGCTGCAGCTTGGCACCTTTGAAACGATCCCGGCGGCTATATATGTGGGAGTGAGCCTCACATTGCCACTGCTCACAGATCCTGCTGCCTGAGACCCATCACCTGCTGCTGCCTCCAGGTACTGCTGCCTGACACCCCTCACCTGCTGCTGCCTCCAGGGACTGCTACCTGACACCCCTCACCTGCCGCTGCCTCCAGGGACTGGTGCCTGGGGACCCTCGCTACCAAAATCCCCTGCTGTTGTCTCACATCCACAGTGATGGCAAGGACAGAGAAGATCTGTGCCAGTCCCTTCACGAGCGAGGAGCTGGAGGTCCTGGTGGACGAGGTGCTCACACAGTACCCAAAGCTATATGGAGCCCCAAATGTCGTGGTGAGTCTTAAACAGTGTTGTGGTAGGGCAGGGGGGCCACACATGTAGTGGACTGATGCAGTATGTGCCTGGGAGTGTGGAGTAGTGTAATGCACTGCCTGACATGCTGTCTCCAGTGGGAGGGTGTGTGTACCGAATGCAACAGCTTTCCCTCCCTGCACATGTAAGTATGAGTGACCTGTGTTGTGTTGTCAGCCATACAGTGACACAGAAGGTTGTTCTTGCTGTAGTCAGGACAGTGATTGCTTAGCTGAATGGCTGTGTGTGCCCCTGTAGTCCATCTCAGTGTGAGTCCAGCTGGCCTGCACAGTCCCCATCTACTAAGACAAGGACACATCACTTCACTTACAGAGTATGACATCAGTCTTTTCACATTGCACTCCAGCTGTGGCCCATCTCAGCACTGTAGATTGCACACAACTGCCCTTGTGAAGGGCATTTTGTATTTGTGAGATCATCTCCCTCAATGTTACATGCATGACACAGTTATCTATTCACAGGGCTGGGGCATTGAGGGCTGCGCAGTCTTCGACACAGTGGGTCACCCCCCCCAACACAGGTTGATATGTGATTTATGTGTTGCTCAACCCAACAATTGACTGGAGATGTGGGCAGGCAGGTTTCAGTGCTGGCGTCCTGCATGTGTGTGAGATGTGCAGGGACTGTGTTCCCCCCTCACACCTGCATGCTTTAACATCAGCTTTTCCCATGTAGGGGTCACATGTGGGCTGTACTATAGTCTCTGATTGATCTATCGTTGGATATGTGAATTGGTTGTATCTTGCTGCTATACTGACAGATGTCGTTACATGGCACTGTATACCTGATCATTTCTCCCTCTTGTCTCCCATGCCTGCAGCTCAAGGTACACCAGCGTAAGGCCATGTGGAGGGCCATTGCACCGAAGGTGTGAGCCCTGGGGGTCTCAAACCGACGGCGCACCCACTGCCACAAGAGATGGGATGACATCAGCCGTCTGGCAAAGAATGTGGCAGAAATGACCCTGGGGCTGCTTCCTCGCATTGGGCGTCTGGCACGGCGCAGCATGACACCACTAATGGGGAGCATCTTGGCGGTGACACAGCCTGAGCTGGATGCACGTTTGAAGGAGCATCAGCAGCAATCCAGGGGTGAGCATTTGTGGAGTCTGACTTTGGATGGGAGTGGCTGCATGTGTACAGGGCCTGTGCCAGCGCTGGCCTCTGTGATGTTGGTAGTGTGATGCTGTGGCATGTAAGTGGCTGCTGGCCTGGTGCCTGTGGCATGCTTTTGCCCTACCTGTACTAACAAAGTTGATTTGGAAGCTGTGCCTTCACATTACATTCTGAGTTGTGCTCTTCAGGTTTCTTCTGCATTAGTGTAGTCTTGGGAATCCCATGGGATGGAACAGCAGTGTGCCCAATCTGACTGTGCGTACATCAATGCGTCCATTGCATGCACCCATATTGGGTAGGGCTAGATATCTTACAGCAATGTGCAGCATTTTATTGTCCCCAAGGTACGACATGGTGGGTTGCATGGGCTAATGTCCATTGTGGATTGACATGTTGTAGTCTGGATCTGTGTTGTCCCCTCCTGTTACACAGCTTGAAAATACTTTATTTGATTAAAAAAAATATGTAATCATAAAAGCAGAACATACACACCACACATATACAAAAAAAGATAATTAAAAATGGCCAAGAATTATATGAAAGTTCAAATTTTAAAAATATATAGCGGCAGAATGTTAATGATGTGGCAGTTCTGTCACTGGCAACAAGTTGTGTGCCCCCATCATGTCCCTAGGTGTGCTCAGAACTAGTTGTGTGTCTGTTTGGACAGAGCCACAAGCAGGGTGTTGTGCTGTGTGGTCATCACATGGCTCACTCATGCCTGAGTTACCAGTTTCCATGCACTGCTTGAGTCTATGTAGTGAGTTGGCACGATGTGATTGCAAAGGGTGGTGTGCAACATGTAGATTTGCTCAACTTTTGTCATGCATTGCTTGCATATGTTTGTTTTGTTTTTGCCACTAACCTGACTCTACATCTCTCTCTCCCATGCAGCATCGCCTGTGGTTACGGAGGGACAAGAGACGGACACCAGTGGGGGTGAAACTAGCACCACAGCTGTCCAGGAGCCCAGTGACACAGATGTCACCAGCGCCTCAGAGGGGGACAGGAGTCTGCTGGAGGAGTCGCAGCCTGAGACGCAAAGCACCACATCATCCAATGCCAGCGGGGATGCATCCATGTTGGAGGGCACAGGGAACGGGGACTCTGCATCGACTTCCACCACACAGCGGCCATTGCCCACCCTCCCAGCCACTTCCTCTGGTGCTGCCCGTGTCCACCTCAGTAAGAGGGGAAGAGTGTGCTTCACCCCTGGGACTGCTGCCCCTGCCCCTGTCCCCCTTGTTGTCATCAGTGCTGAGTCGGTGGACCTTTTGTGCCAGCTGTGTGTAGGCCAGACAGCTCTCCTAAATGCCTTCATTGACCACGACAAGAAATTGGCCTAGGTGGTTGCCTTCATGGAGGGCATACATTCCGACGTGGGTGGGCTGCACAGGACAGTGCAGGCTTTGTCATCAACAGTGACGTCTGCCCTGCAACAGGCACATTCTCACAGTCCAGCTCCGGTCCCTTTGTCCACCCATTTGGCAGTGGCCACGTCTGACGATAGTGACCATGGTCCACATACATCAAAGTCACGATACAGGACACAGAGCACACAGCAGCAACAACCCAAGCGGTCCCGTGCGCAGACCCCATCACCACAGAAGACCAAAGGCACCCCAGAGCACAGGGAGAAAAGCCCATCAGGCGACACTAGGAGACAATTAGCAAAGCAGCAGACCTCAGGCACACATGCCTCAGTGGCATCCCCATCCAAGGACTCTCCTGCCCCTAAGGCATCGCGCAAAGATAATCGTACAGTGTCTGTGCCGACCAAGGAGGTGGTGCATGCCAAGGGTACACCTGGGAAGGGCTCAAAGGCAGTATCACCAACCACCTCGACTCCCATTCCAAGCCCAGTGAAGCAAGGGCCAGAGGGGACTGTAGGGGTGACACCTAGTAAACAGGGGAAGTGGGGCAGAGGCGAAGGAAGGCAAAGCATTCAGCTGGGTCCCGCACATCACCAGAGGGGCTGCCAGTGCCTGCACCTGCTGCAGCAGTGGTGGTGAGTGTGCCTGTTGTGCCCACACCACTTCCCATTGATCCACAGTCAGTCAAGCCATTTAGGATCCCGAAGAAGTGGAAGCGCACCCCTCCACAATCTCAGAGCCACACTGTGACTCCCGTCTGCATGACTCCACCTCCACGTGCCACTACACCACCTGGTCCAAGCAGCCCTCCAGCCTGCCAAGACACTGATCGCTCTACCTCAGCTGTTCCGCTCGCTCCCCCTTTAAGTGTCCCGACAGTCCCCGAGGCACAGCCAGCTCCCAGTCTGCCTGACAGTGGTAGTCACCTTCACACACCTGTGTCTCACACAGGAGGGCCTGTAATGCACATTGTTGCCCCCTGACTGTGTTGCTGGTCATGGAAAGGTACAGTTGCACACATTCCCTGTGCAGCTTCTAATGGACATGCTCTGCACTCTGCCCTGGCCACTGGTCTTGTTATTCACTGCTGTTTTGCCCCCTTGCCTGTGCAGCTTCTCATGGACATGCTCTGCATTCTGCCCTGGCCACTAGCCTTGTTGTTCACTGCTGTTTTGCCCTTGCCTGTGCAGCTTCTCATGGACATGCTCTGCACTCTGCCCAGGCCACTGGCCTTGTTGTTCACTGCTGTTTTGCCCTTGCCTGTGCAGCTTCTCATGGACATACTCTGCACCCTGCCCTCGCCACTGGCCTTGTTGTTCACTGCTATTTTGCTCTTGCCTGTGCAGTTTCTCATGGACATGCTCTGCACCCTGCCCTGGCCACTGGCCTTGTTGTTCACTGCTGTTTTGCCCTTGCCTGTGCAGCTTCTCATGGACATGCTCTGCACTCTGCCCTGGCCATTGGTCTTGTTGTTCACTGCTGTTTTGCCCTTGCCTGTGCAGCTTCTCATGGACATACTCTGCACCCTGCCCTGGCCACTGGCCTTGTTGTTCACTGTTGTTTTGCCCTTGCCTGTGCAGCTTCTCATGGACGTGGTCTGCACTCTGCCCTGGCCACGGGCCTTGTTGTTCACTGCAGTTTTGCCCTTGCCTGTGCAGCTTCTCATGGACATGCTATCCACTCTGCCCTGGCCACTGGCCTTGTTGTTAACTGCTGTTTTGCCCCCTTGCCTGTGCAGCTTCTCATGGACATACTCTGCACCCTGCCCTGGCCACTGGCCTTGTTGTTCACTGCAGTTTTGCCCTTGCCTGTGCAGCTTCTCATGGACATGCTCTGTACTCTGCCCTGGCCACTGTCCTTGTTGTTAACTGCTGTTTTGCCCCCTTACCTGTGCAGCTTCTCATGGACATGCTCTGCATTTTGTGCCTTACTCTTCTCTTCTCATGGTGCCTATCTTTGCAATTTGTGAATAAAAACAGTTGCTCGAGTTGTCTATTTTGTCAGTGTCCTTACTGAATAAAGTTCTTTTGCTGTGTGTAAATGGTTTACTGGGCCACATGGTCTGTGTGGCACTTCAACATGGTCAATGTTTGGGCTCACTTGCTCTCTTTTTTTCAGGGGTGACAGGAGCTTCAGTTCTTCTTGGCCCAGATACTTGTGGTGGCAATGGTGTCAATTTCGAATGTTTAGCAGTAGTCATTTACTTGATTAGTTCATGTTGGCTCTATTGGGCACATGTCAGGTTGGGGGGGCACTGCCAGCACAGGGTGGGTTTCTGCACACAGTATTTCAGGCAGGCTGTCGAGGGTCATCATGTGTGTGATCTACCTATATGTGTGCCCAGTGGTGTATATGTGTGGTCATTTTGTGATGGCCAGTCATCCTAGTCCCATGGCTTACTTTCCTTGTGTGCTCTGGGATGACCAGGTATTGTGCAGTGTGAAGGGGGTGAGTATGTGGGGAGTGTTGATGTGTGCATGCCTCTGCAATGTCAACTACACACATGTGTCACCCAGGAGTTGTGTGCCTGTTGTTTTGATTGTTCATCCCTGTGGATGTGGTTGTGTGCTCATGTGTGAGTTGTATGTTGTGCACTGTGCAGTGTGTTGGTGTGTCCTTGCAGTTCTGTCTGACTCCTACTTGTTGTTTTTGTCACTTGTGAGTATGCAGAGGGTGTTACTGGCAATTCAGTGTTTTGTTACACATCCCTGTGACTGGTGGCTGTTTGTCGGGTCTGTGCAGACCTGCTGCTCCCCACTGCCATTGTAGTTGCGTTTTCTCATGCCTTGCTGTCCCATGGTGCCTTCTTGCCTCCAGTGTGGCATGTGGTGTGTGTTGTCATGCCATCCCCTCTCTGTGCTTCAGCTGCCTACTCATTGTGGGTCTGCACTCCCTCTCTTTGTGTATGGTACACTCCTGCCATGTCCCCTACTGACATGCAGTACACTTCACTTTGGTGTGAGCTGTCCCCTTGGTTTGTATGTGTGTGTGCCTCCCCGTGACCTCATTTGTGCCACTGTGCTTTGTGGTGCAGTTCTTTGTCCAGGGTCAATGTGTCACTCAGTGCATTTCCCCAATGGGTCATGTGTGATTTACTGGTGCTGTTTGTCAGGCATGGTTGCTGCTATGCAGTTCAACTGTGTGTGCTGCCCAGTCCTGTGGTCAAGTTGTTTCCACCTTTGTGTCCCAGATTTGTGCATCTATTGGGTGTTGTGTTGGATGTATGTGTGTTGTCTGTGTTATTGCTTCACTTCCTGGGTGTGCTGTTGTCTTTTTGCTGTGCTGTATGGTGTTGTGTGGGTTGCTGTTCTGTCACTGATGTCTGTGTGTGTCTGGTATGCTTGGTGTGCACACACAGCTTGTTGTGCTTGCTGTGCTGTGTGTATGTTGCCTTGTGATTGCCTGTTGTGCATCCCCTGATGTCATGCTATGTTTGCTATGTGATTGTTCTGCCTGTGCATCTGTTGTTTGTTTGCTGTGGCTGTGTTGTTCTGTAATGGTGCATTTCTTGTGTGTGTTGTGGAATGTTGTATGTGCATTGTTCCTGAGTGATGAGGTTGTTCACTCCTGTTGTGTCTGTGCTTCCATTGCCTTTCCCCAGTTTAGATGCACAGGGCATGTCAGTTGGGTGATGTGTTTGTCTGTTGCATTTGTTTCCACATTTGTGGGGGCATCCCTGTGTGTGTGTGTGTGTGTGATTTTGTGGCTGAGCCCAGGGTGTGTGGTTGTTTGTGTGTGCATTGCCTGTCAAGTATTGGCAGCCTTTAGTGTGTTTGTGTGCTGCTGGTATGAGGGGGGTATGTGTGTAGATTCTTTCTGGTGTTTGTCAGTCCTGAGGTGTGTAGATGGTCCCTGTGTGTAGTGCTGCTTGTGTACTCCTGTGAAGTAGTTGTATGTATGTGTGGCTGTTCCCAGTTTGAGTTCAGGGCCTTCCTTTCATCCTTGTGCCTATACATGGTTTGCCTTGCTGTCTCCCCGTGTGGTTGCACTGAGCTGTCTGTGGTTTGATTTCACTGACTGTGCCAGCCATGTGTGCTTTGATGGTGTGTGGGTGTTATGCTCTGTTCCACATGCTTGACGTGTGTCTCCATTCCCTTCCATTTGTGTGCAGCCCACTTTTGTTTCCCTATTTGTTGTGCTCCATTGCTGTTGGCATGTGGGGTGTGTATGTGTGTGTGTGTCAGTCTGTGATATGTATGTGTGACTCTGCAGGCTGTGTGTCCATTTGGATGTTGATTCCTTGTGTTTGTCCATTTGTTGCTTGTTCTCATTGCTGTTTCCCTGAGTGTGGTGTAGTGTGTGTTTCCCTGGCCCTGTGCTACTGTGCTATGTGTTGTGTGTTTCTGTGCAGCCACTCCTGCATTGTGTGTCTCCATGATTGTTGGTTGTGTGGTGCAGGGTATGTATTGCCCTGGCTTGTTGTTGGGCATGGGGTGCACAGGGGGGCACATGGCATGTGCCTTCAAGGGATGTGCTACTGTGTGGGTGTGGCCCTGTGGTCTTTGTGCCCTGCCCATGCCTGGCACAGGGCCTGCCTTCTGCATTGCGCATGTATTAGCTTGTGTTCGCCGTTGCGGTGACATGACCGGGACATTACTGCATGGTGGCGGTATCTGTGTGTCCAGGATGCTGCGTGGTGAATTTGTGGCAGGTGGGTGATGTGTGGGTGCCCTTGGGGATGTGTCCCTATCCCCCCTAGGGTGTCTGATGTGGATTTGGACCTTGTGTCAGGCCGTGGGTTGTGTGTTGTGTATTGTGTTATTGCGTACCTGGGACAGCGTCCACGGCGGTCCATGAGTTCCTGGTGATGTAGCAGGTACAGTACCGGAAAGACGTGTAGAGCTGGGTCCATTGCGGTTGTGTCCGGGTGATGTGGACAGGGTTTCGCGCTTCGCTGTCGAGTTTCCGCCGTCTCTGGTTGGGCAGTGTCTCCACTGCGGTGCGTCTGCTTGCTTGAGCCATCCTAATTTGTGGACCGGTGCGGACGTCATTCTGCTCGGCGGAGGGTCTCCATTGGCTCCCACCACCGCGGTGGTGGGTGCACTTTGAAGGCGGTGCGCATCGCACCACGGCGGTCGGGAATTGGCCTATGTTTGACCATACTAATATGGCGGACGTGATGTCCGCTGCTAGCAGACGGAAAATTGCATTTTTCCACACCGCCTGCGCAGCGGAGGTCCCACCGCCCTACATCCTAATGGACCCCTTAGTATCTACTACATAGAATCTTTGCCCTGTTAGAAATGTTTTCTGCAGAAACCAAAAACTTGTGTGGAACATGCTAGTCACAATCAACTGTCACCTGCACACATATTTGCTCATCAATTCAAAGATTTATAATGTGTTCAATACCTCTACACACTTATGATGCAATAGGATAAAATGCATTTTGGATACACTAACACTCATTAGCTGGACACAGGCTGCACAAAATAAAGTAGAAAAGTAATATGGTAGTTACTCGCCATTATGCAAACTGTAAAATAAACTAACACACTCATTGGATGCTAGCATCAGTGATGTCATCATTGATGTAATTTGAGATGTCATCAGTGATGTCGTAAATGATGTCATAGAACATGATGTCATAGAACATGTCATGAGTGATGTAATATATGAGGTCATAAGCAGTGCATGCGGTAGCGCAAGTTATAGTTAGCTCGGCTAACTATAACTGGTGAATTTCTGTGGGTTTTTTTGGTTCAAAACATTAATGTTGTCAATGACATATTCACCTAACTATTACGTTATAACATTATATATATACATTTGATTAAAACTATGTAGTTTACATCATGTTATGTTGTAATATGCATTTTAAATTCAAAATATTCCTTTACAGTTAAAATATATTAAAAAAGCTATATTTTTACCTTTTTTGAATGATATTCTATTCCACAATATTTTTATATTCTTGACACAATACTTTTGACATTACTTTTATAAGTAAAGGAACACAATATTAATATTAACAATATTGTTGACACAATATTTATTTGCCTCTATATTTTTGACACAGTATTTTGTCATGGAACCTTTCAGCCATTTTTCAAGACATTAAATTATTTAGGACAATCTGTATTCATATATGACCCCGTAGAAATATTGTAGGTGTTTGTATGCAAGTACCTGTTTGTGTGTGTGCATGTGTGTGTATGAGTGTATCTGTTTGTATGTTTTGTGGGTGGGTGTTTGTGTGTGTAATATGAATATCAGATTGAGTCCTCATGCCTTGGAATTAGGCTGGTGCATAAAAGCAGATAGTTGAAAAAAAGGACAGGCCCATAATCAATGAGAATTGGTAAACTGTGGGTCGGCCAATAATAGGAATCTAAGCAAGATTTTGCTTGCACAATAAAACTTGCATCCATAATAAAGCACTACATTGCACCACTTCAGCACACTTATGAATCAAGCTAAATGTATAACCCTGCAGATTTTTAATAGTTGTACATTTATTCTTCAGTCAGCAATATTTGCAGAGCCTGACATGGTGAATAAGATTTAAGATTTCCAAGTAGTAATTCAAATGTTCAATGCATGTAAGTACACTCATTTCCATGACAGAATTAGTGAAAAGAACCCTCTATTTTGGAGTTCTGAATAAGTGATGGTGCTATTTACTGCACTTCATTAATAACGATACTCGGGGTGCGATAAATAAGTAATAACCCCTAATTTGAGTTTTGGGAAAATAACATGCGAATCATATAGCAAATATCATGAAAATTTCCCATGTTGCATTTCTGCAGATTTGACCTGCTGAAATGTAATGAAGGTTGAAGTATTTAACAAATATTGCAATTATGAGATATGTTTAATACCTGCCAACTCGCAATTTTGACTTGCATCCCATACACAGGTCGGAATACACTGACCCACTCGTAATCAGGCCCGTAGTGTCTATGAAAAGTGTATACAATTTCAGTTTACACATTAGTTAGCATAATTTACAGGTTAATGGGGCGAATGCTAGCTTTTTTCAGGCCGGTGAAGAAATGTGCACCATAGCTAGAGTTCAGGCTTGCTTGGCTCAGTCGGTGCTTGAATTGTAAGTGCAGGTGCCCAAAGCTCTACTTGGAAGCTAATAGCTGGTGCAATTAAATGTTGGCAAGCTAAATACCAAAGCTACGTAGTCTTAAACTCACCTCATGTCTTTTTAATCCACTACCAGGCAATCCCTGTCCCTTTAGCTCACTCGTGCAGGTTCCTGCATTCTTGATTGTCCCCACCAGAAACCACCGGCTCAAATTATGCATTGGGCTCATGGTTTCATTTAGAGGGTGGCAGCCCGCCTCATGTGCAATTATGGTTTTCAGTTCTACAGCCCTTCCAAGATTCTGAGGATTTCCCCACAAACATTCTTTGTCACTGACATGATGATTACACATCTTCAAATCGAAATAACTGTAGCATCTAGATATTTCCATCTGGTTTTTTTATTAGATGAAAGGATTCGTCAGTTTTTCATGTAAATAGTCAACTTGACAAAAAGAAGTGGGCGTTATTTTTCGTTTCCTGTATTATTTTGTTCTAACAAATATCTCTTTTCTCTCTCGATATATTACACCGTATGTTTAGTGTATCTGATCGCAACTTGTAATTAGTTCAACTCTTACACATGTGCATAAGTATCGGCTTGAAGATTTGTTTTGAAAAGTCTTCATCGAATCTCATAAATCTAGCTAAAGAATAGTAAACCCAGCTCAAATAGCTATTCTGTCAAACACCTCAATAAGAAATCAAAAAATACGACGCAATATCTGGATTTAATGAGTAACCACTGCACATTTCAGAGTTAACAAATCTATCACATTTAGAGAACTGATGAGACTTCACATTGGCAGAAAATCTCTGTGTCTCGCGCTGCGCTACATGATACATCATCGCACCAGCATTGCAAGTGCGCTAATGTATGCCAAGCATTGAGAGAAATATGATTTTAATGATTGGTAAATATGCGATACCGTATTCCCCAGTGTTTGAACGTGTAAATCAAATGGCGAATAATATACACTTTTATCATTACTGTTCCCAGTGGACATATAAACGTAAAGTCGACAGCTTTTTTACATTTTCAACCCTCTACTGTGCACAGCCAACGTGTTGAATACGTTTTTATCGATACATGAACATTGTACGCTGGATACTATATCTTATTCACAAAACATTTGTAAATAAAGCCAACACAAATATCTAATCATAGCAGAAATCATTGGGACATATTTACAATGAAATGTCATCGGACGAGCTGCCCAGGGATACCTCGTCTTTATAACAATGCGGCACACCCCTGTGTTTTCCCTAGCGATGACTCTAAAATTAGCGGCCTAGCGACAACGCAGGTACCCTGGGGGTGCCTGTGTTGCAGGGAATGATTGTTGTTGTGCAGCAAGGTGTCCTTCCCTGCACATAAGCAATCCATAATGGTGATTTGTTTCTTCTATGTGTGCCGCATTCTGCAGCACATATAAAAGTAGCAAATCGTCATTATTTAATGATTATTTATGTGCAGGAAGTGACACCTTCCTGCACACAAACAATCATTAATGGTGTTTTGCTCTTTCTATGTGTGCTACAGAATTCGGCACACATAGAAAAAGAAAAAGCGAGAAGAAATAAAAGTATTTCTCCTCATTTCGGCTTTCTAACGCCTACTCTTGCTGGGCGTTAGTTTTTGCCCCGCCTCAGATTTACACCTACTTGTAAATCTGGGACAGCATCAAAAAGCAATGGGTGTTGCAGTGGAAAGGCCAAAGCAACACCATTGCACACCCCTTTCACGCTAAGTGATGCGTGTAAAGGGGCTGCATTTACAACGCTGCTTTGTAAATATGGAGAATGGCATAGCGCCACCAGCATATCGCTAAAAGTGACGTTCTGGTGGTGCTATCCCCTTGTAAATATGCCCCATTGTTTCCACAACTGATTTCTATGAACACTGCAAGCTTATGGCACTCACCCCCATCCATTTGAATGCATCATTACATCCAAACAGCAAAAATACTTATTTCCCATCTTTCTTTTCATTGGGTGGAGTTTGATTCACTTAAAATTGCTATAATTACTAATTTTGTTCTGATTGTTCTTAGCAATAATCATAATAGTAGTAGTAATATAATTAGTATAATCATTATTATTATTATTATTATTAGTAGTAGTAGTGGTAGTAGTGATAATAATAATAATAATAATAATAGTACAATTATTGTTATCACCACAAATGTGAAGCTTTTATCTTTAATGTTATTGAAGTAAATGATGGTGCTGCTGCTGATAATAATAACACTAATGGCAATATTATTATTATTATTAAATTTAATGTGATCCTTGCTATTGCTATACTTGATATTTGTATTCTTATTGTTATTAATATTAACCATAATAGTAGTAGTATTATTGTCACCATTATTAATATTATTATTAGTAGTAGTAGTAGTAGTAATACTACTACTACTGCTACCAATAATAATAATAATAATAATGATAATAATACAAATAACAATAATAATAAAAATAATGGTAATATTATTGCTATTACCACTACTGTGAACCTTTATCGTTACTATTATTGGAACAAATGATGAGAATAAAAAAAATAATAATGATAGTTATAAATCTCATGTGATCAGCATTATTGTTGTAATTAATATTTGTATTCTTATTGTTATTAATATTAATCATAACAGTAGCATTATTATCACCATTGTTGGTATTAGGATTATTATCTACTTCTACTACTAATAATAATAATGTTGTTACTACTACTGTGGAGCTTGTCAATCTTAATATTATCTTTTCAGTTATTGAAAATAATGATGACGACGATGCTGTTGGTTCCGCTTCTGATGCTGATTCTGGTGAAAATAATAATGATGATAATAAGAATAATAATAAAAATGAAAATAATGATAATGGTAATATTATTGCCGTCACTACTACTGTGCAGCTTTTTCCTTACTATTATTGAAACAAATTATGAGAGTAAAAATAATAATGATAGTTATAAATCTCATGTGATCAGTGTTATTGTTGTAATTAATATTTTCTATTCTTATTGTTATTAGTATTAATCATAACAGTAGTATTATTATCACCATTGTTGTTATTATGATTATTATTTACTACTACTACTACTACTAATAATAATAATAATAATGTTACTTCTACTGTGGCGCTTGTCAATCTTAATATTATCTTTTCAGTTATTGAAACAAATGATGACGATGATGCTGATGGTTTTGCTTCTGTTGCTTATGAAAATAATAATGATAATAATAATAATAATAATTTGAGACTTTTACCATTTTTCTAATTTACTTCTGTTTTACAGTAGAAGGAAAGGGCCGCTAATCAGAAATGGAGTCCAACTAGGGTAACAGTGAAGCCCTTTAATAACATCCTCAAAGCAGGCTGAGCGGAATAAAGGTCACAGACTTGATGCATTCACCTAATAAGTACAGGACAACCTGTTCAGGCTGACCCCACATGAGTAAACAAAAATCGTTCTTAAATTCATCCTGAAGCTCTACTCGTGGGTATTTGACAAACTCAACAACTTCTCTCTATGATACGCTTGGAGTGTTTGATGTATTACCATTTAAAACAACACTACTATTTCCAGTTAGTAGACATCAAAGTATAGTAAAAGTTCTAATACAACAAGTGAAACTATGTTACCTGGCATTCAAATACTAGAAATGCCGACATTAGGGATCAAGGAAGAAACAAGCATTTGCAATGGAATCGGTCTCACCTTCGGGACCTTACATGTATTTAGCTATGCAGCAGATTAGCCTGGGTGCTGAAACATCTACTGTTCTTTAACATGGAGGGAAAGTAAGCACCGAACTGCATGACATGCCAGGTATGGGAACATATTGAGAGAAATATTGCCTTTCAGCGGGCAATGATATAGTCCAAAGCTCTGTTTTTAATATAAAATCAGGGCCTTCGGTGGTATTATCACTGAAAATACAGGATTTGAAAAGATATTATTGTCTACGGGTGCTCTTGGAGGACAATTTCTATGAACTGGAATCTAGAGAATGCTAAAGTGATTCTGGTATTTTACTGACCTCTACTGGTCGTTTTCTATCAAGACAGTTAAATAGAGGCAGCTGAACAGAAATAAAAAGTCCCTAAGCGGAAGCAGACAAGTCCTAGGGCTGATTTCCAGCGCCCACAAAGTAAATAAACATAATAGTATATGCTAAAGTATATACAAAATGTCTTGAATGCTCGACCTAAAAAACAGTGCACGGATCAACATGTTCAAACTGGTTGGAAGTCTTTAGTGCATAATCATGGAAAGGGTTGACTCAACGGTTAAATTAAATTAAGAATTTTGTCCATTTTAGGTTCATGGTAATTTTCATTTGCACGCATAATGTTTGTACAAATGGATACCTCCTGGTGAGAAGCAGTTAGTATACTAAGTTTTTCCATCAAATTAAACGGAAATTACATTATTTCCAATACCTCACGCAAAAGAACCAAGTGGATGCAACTTAAATACAATTGAATGCTACAGTTAACCAGAAAAATCTGGATGCATAATGAATAATATCCTATACTTTCCACCTAACCAGTCTTGTTTTATTAAAGTAACTCAGTTTGTTAAAGATTAATACATGGGCTCTCGGCCGCACCTCAAATCTCAATAAAATGTAGGTTCGTGTATTCTGTTTGGCTCTTAAAATTTGAATTTTTGAGGCTAGCTTTAAAAGTATAGTAGAAGCAACCCTTTCTCCAGAGACAAAAGACAGAGGAAGAAAGAAGTGGGAAAGGAAGTGCAAAGCTGGAAACCAAGCAGTGACTGGCAGCTCAGTAACGACAGCTAATGGGCATACTAGGCAAATCTACTGTCATGACCCATCTCATTCCGACATTTTATAAAATGTGGAAAAAATTAACTAGCCACCAACGAAGTTCCAGCACCCGAACTCATTTGTTTTACGGTCTTTATATAAAACTAAGCATGCTCATTTAACAAAAACGTATTAAAGATCCTGGATAGATTTTTATATCCTTTCCTTCCAACGAACAGAATCTCTCTATGGTACAAAAGCAGGACAATTGAGAAAGCATAAAAAATGCATCCAAATGTTGACTTGTTACACATATTCCCAACCCAATCTGTGCAAACTATTAATCATTTTGGAGTAGAAAGTAAAAAAAAACACAATTCTCCTTCAAAAAGTTCTGTGCTCTGAGGATGGATGAAAACACTTCAACTCCCACAAGGAGGAAACAAAGAGAAAGTAGCATCAGGAGATAAGAGTAAATACTGCTAGTACATTTATTTTGAACCACTCTTCCTAGCCAGCAACACTGTCCTCAGTTAAGCCAGAGAAGATCACATTGAACAAGAAACAAGTAGGGAAATCATACACCCAACACAATGCTTATAGTAGCAACACCAAAACAAACACAGGAGGAACCCAGCTAAGCAAGTCAGGAGAGACAGAACTAGGTGTTCAAGCTTCCTCAGCACATAAACTGTATTTAGCTGATGGTGAAACCACACTTCACAACCAACCTTAGGCTGTGAAAAAACACAGATGGAAAGACCATGGTCATGATATAAGACAAATGCAAGACCAAAGCATACACAGTAGATCAAAATGTAACATGTAGTAAAGGAATTTAACACAGCAAGCAATACAAGAATTTAAGTCAATGCAGTCAGTAATACAATCGTGACAGAATCCGACTAAACGTACATTGTTAGCCCTGTGCGACAACACATCCTACATGGTACTGCAAGAATATTACAACCTACCATCATCCCGAAAAAACTTCAAAGCAATAACGAAGACTAAGATGGAATTGTTTACAACACGGAATAGAGGGTACAGAATGTAGAGTTGCAACCCAAATGAAAATGAAGAAATACAAAAACAAAGCAAAAGAAAGTTAGTAGGCATCGAGCAAACATAGCGGCGAAAACAGAAGGGAAAAGTCAAGCCAAACATTTACAAGAGTAACTGGACTGGATTGGCAAGAGACAAACACAAAGGAGGGCAGATCAAGAAATACATGCAGTCATGTACAGCCACTCCAAGAGGATTTTTGACCAGGCCAAATAGGAATCGTTTTTTTTATTTAGAAAAGGTGAATAATAAAGTATACCCAAAATAGGAAGAATGGAACTAACTGTAGGAACAGCTACAAGTAAAAGAAGGCAGCAAACCAATACAGCTCGAAAGGAAGATAAAAATCAGGCAAATGTGAAAGAAAAAAATGTGACAGACTGACGAGTTGAGGGATGGCTTTGGACTCAGTGTGCCTCAAAAGGAAAAAATCAGGATCAACAATGCAAGTAGGAAGCAGAGAAGATGCAAGTGCTAACAGGGGGTAATGGTGCCAGTCAATGCAATGAGGAAGCAAGGGGATTGCTAATTTGTTTTGATTGAGTGTTACAGCCAATCAGAAAAAGAGAACTGGACAGGGATCAGGAAAACATCAGCAATTAAAGAAGGGAGAAAAAAAATATATAATGATTCACCTTCTCAGAAAGTTAAAATGTAGTATTTAAATTGTGGAAACGTTGAGCCCAACAATACAGTTTAGAGAAAAAGTAAAACCCAGATGTTATTGCTAAGGGATTAACAAGTGCATAGGTAAGAATCACACTATTTTGCTTGGGGTGGTTCAAGCATGGTCCAGCAAAACAAACTGGAGAGGAAAACACGGATGGAGAAGCAGAGCCCGGGGGGTAAGACAGCCCAGCAACGTATGGGAGGAGTGGCTCAAATGCCAGGTAAATCCAGAGAGATGAAGCAACCTCGCAACGCACAACATAAAGGATTGCTCCCTGCTCACCAACAAAACCCGCATGCAAAGGCTATGCGGGGGTGACTGGTCTGGCTATGTTATACGTATGGAATAGGGAGAATCAGCAGCAACAACTGGGACAGAAACAATGAATGTTTGGGCAGCCCAGCCCAAGGCCCAGTGATGTAGCACAAATAAGTACATTTAGTATGGCCATTCTGGGAGAGAGTACGGAGTCTAGAGTGGTAAGTGGGAACGGGTGGACAAGGGCAAGAAACTGAAGAGTTCAAATGAGGCTACAAAGCAGTCATAGCAGGGCGCGAGCTGCAGTGATTAGGCTTGATGACAGGAGCGGTAAACACTGGTTGGAAGGGGGCTAATTGCTGGCTGGGACTGAGTAGCATACTCAGGAGGAGGTCAATAACTTAACGCGATGAAATTTAGTATGACAAAACAGCGAGGGAAGAACACAGTGTGCAGATGGAGGTGCTAGGAGGGAGCACAAGAGAATAAACGTGGGAATATAGGAGGATAACAGCAAGCATGTGCAAGGAAGGAAGCATGCACACAAAACAAAATGGGTGGAGAAAATGCATGACGACACAAGGAGTAAACATACATAATTCAAATGTGCTGGAGGGCATGATAATAAGGTAGTGTGTGGTGGTCTCCTTCTCGGCTATCTATGTTCAGAATTCTATGGAATGTAGAACTCACAATATGTTAATTACATTCCTCATCTGTCAGTTGCTCACCGGCTGCAGATGGATGAGGTGTTTATGATTAAACCTCCAACTATACCTCAATTGGGTGTGTCCTGTGTGCTGTATCTTAACTTTATACTGGCGACAAGCGAACTTTATAGAGTTCACATTGAGATCACACAGAAGTGCTTCCAGATGTACATGTGAGGGTGGGAGGGTGTTCATGAGACAGGAGAGAATGAAGAGAGGAGCAATACACAAGGAAAATAAAAAATAGCACTTAGAGGGCAAGATCCATAGGAAGAGATGCTAAGCAGATGCTTTGGATGAAACAGATGAGCAAGGAGAAATCATCTAATGGAAAGGGCGCATACAGGACAGATGAGGACGTGAACATAGGACAGAAGGAGTGGGTATAAATACACATGGGGCAATGGATGACATGCACTAGAACCAAGATAGTCAGCAGAGAAGATGCACACAGTATAGATGCATTGGGCGACATAGAAGGGTGAAGGCGAGAGCAACCTCAAGCCCATTTTGTTAGGAGACAGCAGCGTGAGGAATGGTTGAACGGTCACAGTTCTAGAGTAGCGCATCATCCCTAGTTTGACTCTGCAGGCAGCCTCAGCCCAGACCCTCCTTTTCCTAACATCGAACCTGTTCATCATGGCCTGGACCCACTCCACTGGCTTGTGAGCCAGCATGTCGGGCAACCACTCGCCCTCTGGCTTGCTGTGGCCGCGGTTCCTGACCGTGCTATTCTGGGGGTCGCAGCTTTCTAAGCCTCCTCCGCCTCCTCCTCCTCCCTGCTGCTTACTCTCCCCTCGGAAGCCATCACAGCAGAGCCACTATGACACCCGACTGGAAGCCTCAGCCTTTTCCACTCCTCCGTCAGGATGCATGCGCTTGAGGGGGATGAAAGGGGGGGCTTTCATTAACAAGCATTTGCAATGCAATAGGACTCGCATTTACGTGAGACCTATTGCATTGGAAACGGGAGTGCAGGCGGGAAGGCACAAACGGGAGGAGGGGTAAGGGAGGTCCGAGAAGTCACAGACTGTGGGATGGGAGGGAGAGAGGGAAGAAAATAGTGTTCGAAGTAAAGGGGCCAGTAACCATGGAAGGATACAAATGACGACATGTACGTCATGAGGAGGGACTAACAAGCCTGTAACCAATCGGAAGGCAGCATTTAGAACCTAAGCCAATGAAGAAGATGGGCGGAGAGTGGGCGGAGCTTCCACAAAGCTTCCACGCTATACTGAATACCGCATGCCACGCAAAGCGAGCATTGCATGTGCTGCAACGCTAGGCTCGACCTAAAAAACAAGCCAAGCCATTTGTTTACAAATAAATTGATGGAAAAGGTTATTGCATTCCCATTTCCCATTTCCCATATGGAACTATTACTGATTTTAGTCCTCAGGTGAGGCTGACTATCAATTGCATGTTCCCTGTCAGTGAAAGAGACACACGTTAATGAGAGATTTTACCTTCTAATGTAATCATCTGTTGGAATCAAAAATCCGTCTAGCAGGACACATTTATTGGTTATGTCTCAGAAGACTTGCATGGATTCTGACACACTGGCATGGAGCCCTTGGTGTAGACTGAAACATTGGTAAGAAGGGTTGTGTTGTAAGGGCCAGTACATGATACAAGGGCAATGGATGCAATGCTGAAGGTTTTTCATAGGTAAGTTCTCTTTTTGCAGAGGTCGTGGAGCTTTAACAGGTCTAGCGTTTCGTACCAAAGAAAGGTGCTTGAACAGGAATCCCCATGCATATCATCTTTGGTGAGAATATGACCATAGTAATTTTACTCATTCACTAAGATGTGTATTTGTGTTTACCTGAATATTTACCTTGAGCAGAAACATGTGTGGTCTGGGCAGTTTGAAATGGTAGCCTGATTTTCTGGTTCCTTATTCCAAATGGAAGTGGATTTTTATATCAACAGCATTTAAACATAATTTCATTTGGTTTAGGTAACATATTGGTAGGATTTTCATGCATTTCACTATTAAATACGAGAGTAGTGACGGCTCATTTTGGAATCACAGATCAAGTATCTGATGCAAATAATCATATTTTGATGCTGATAAATTACTGGACCATGCTAAGGTAATCCCTCTGATTTGTAATCAGTATTCATATTCTCTACAGAATTGAGAGGAAGTGCTTCTTTTTGCTTGGTTACCTCCATTTTATTTGCACTGATGCTGCTGTCCTTTTGACTGTGCACTTGTACACTGCCTACCAGGCCCCAGTGCATTTGCTCTGACGCTCATGCCAATTGGCATTTATGTAACTTTCCTATAGGGCCAGAGCATGTGGTGTCTCAAAATACACCCATGGTATTGAAAGTTGAATATCATCTATAGACTAAAACAGTGCTTCCCAAACAGTTTAGAACGACATCACAAATTTTAGAAGAACAAACATTTGCAACCCAAGTAGCTTTAGTGGATATGAGGTTGGCAGTGTTTTTAATGTAACTAAAGCATTGTGTGGTAGCACGCTGTCATTTGCAATCAATACATGTTCCATTGAAATGGGAACTAAATTTGCACAGACATACAGTTTTGTTGATGAAAATATATTCCACACAAATGACAATGTGTGTAAATCATGTGTCAGTGAAAATTTGTCATTTGAACATCACCAAGCAATGTTTCTTGATTTGAATTAATCCTATTAAAATCTTTGCTTCCATCACAACTCTGAATTACAAAAAAATGTGCTTTGCTTTTGCTTTTCTAATTGCTGAATGTGTATAGTTAATTTATAGTCTTTTACATTTTGCTGTTTGTTACAAAAAATGCCATCCTATAGCCTTTCCTTTCACAAACTATACTCTAGTTTAGTCATATAATTTACTTTATTTTTCTTTCTCTGACTGCAGTTTGAGAGGATTTTGTAAATACTAATCCCATGGGACAAAAAAAAAGCAGTTTCTGAGAACACATAGCCCGATATTTCAACTCTTGGAAGCACCGAAAATGTGACAAAATGAATACAGAATTTACTGCCATCTTTATTTGTTGCTTTCCTGACTCACCAAAAATTGACTTGCAACCTAAAAGAGGGTCACAACCCAGAGTTTGGGAAACCCTAGACTAATGTACTTCTGGTGGCCAAATACAGAGTGAGTATTGTCCCCCAAGTGCTGCTCTACAGGTCCTAGGACTATTTGCTGTATTTAACTAGACTTCTCCGAGCATCCTTGAAAAACCTGGGATTTAGAACATTTTTGGACTTCAAGACCGGAGGACCGAGCCAAAACTGCCAAGCTAATCTACCCAAGGTGCGTTGCCACTGGGCTGAAGAAACAGGTTTCCCTCTATTGGAGCTTCTCTACAGCAGCAAATCCAAATCAGTAGGATCATGCTGAGAAAGTATCCAGCCTTGTGGTGCCCTCTTTGGTTATAGCCTGCAGCCTTGCCCCGCTGGACTATTCTGAGCTCCAAATTAAAGAGAAGGAAAAATCTTCACTGGGTAAAGGTGTAAAAAATTATCCAGTTGGTGGGACGACTTCCCTGGGTGTGAACTGTCAAAAACAACAGCTTTACTGGGGTTGTATGATGGAACCCCACATGCATTTATCACACATGCCTTTACAATTCAATCACAACCCCGACGTTACCACACATTACTTTACCACACAAGTTGTTACAATGACTTACCTTACGGGATGCTGGACCTTGGAATGGTATAAATTACTATTCCAACTCCAGTCTATCCAACAGTAGGGAAAGTTTTAGACTTAAAACTGCAGCACCAGCCCAACAAAGCGGCCCCTAAAGTGAGTCATTCTAACAACTTTAGGATTAAAGGAATGCACGGTGACGTCGCAGTTGTGGTAGTGACTGCGTTGTAAAGACAGGTTGTGGTTGAGACTGTGGGGTAATGGATGTTTCCCCTTTACCAGGACCTTGTCCAACACCTATCCAAAGTAATGGAACACTCCCTGGACACAGCCTGCTGCCTTGCCCTGCTGAAGGGGTAACTACCTGAAAAAACGAAGGGCCTGATATAGATCTTGGCGGATGGGTTACTCCGTCACAACAGTGACAGTTATCCTGTCTGCCTAAATTTAAATCCCATAGGATATATTGGGAATTATATTTGTACTGACGTGCTATCCGTCACTGTTGTGACAGAGTAACCCATCCACCAAGATCTAAATCAGGTCCCAAGTCTCAAGGTAAAACCTCTGACTGGGTTGAACCTGATGGTGCAACCAAACCGGCATTTCATCGAGGTTTGACTGAAATGACACCAAGGTCCCTATCTACCACAATCATTGACTACCATGCGTGCTTTTCAGTTTTTTAACTCCATTTTTTGTTACATTATAAAAAATTCATATCTCCCTAATTGAAAGTTTGCCACTCAGTGTCATTCTGTTCATTAAATTATCTTCTATTTCTGTAGATTAGAGTGGGATTTTTATTGTGTTGTGTTTTTGGCTTTTTCACAGTTTTAGCACTTATGGATGCTTTTCACAGGTTATTAAGTTAGTTCTGTCTCCTTTGAGCTATATTTGCCAGGGTTTGAACTCAAGATTAAATTACTAAAATATTTATCTATACTTAACAAGATAGTGGCATTATTGCTTGTGGTGGTCTACCATCCAACCCAATAATTTACTTTCTCACAAGTATCAAAGAACTACAAGGGACAAAAATGTGGACAGTGCTATTCCAATAACCCAACCTCAAAAGAAGGTCATCACATGTGTTTACTATAGTTAAAATCCCTCTCGGTTCCTTAGAGCTGGCTGCCCATGACATTGTCTTAAGTACTGGGGTTTTTATTGATTTCTCAAAGGAGGAGATTCTCACTATTATATGTGATGCATTCTGGTTGTTTGTGATCTATGGAGCTAAACTTGGGTGGTGGTTGAGGCATAATGCTGGACATATTTCAGCTTTATTACACAAGGCTTTTTGCGCACCAATTTTCCTAATTTCCTCCACTTCCCGGGCTTACAAAATGTGTGAGATTAATGAATGATCCGTAGGGCTAGTGGTGGGTATAAAGTGGTGGAATAGTATTGACATTTTTATTTTCATGGTTCTTGCTTTGTTTGAATGAAATATGAAATGGAGTTCCTCAAGCTGTTATAACATGTTTCTAGGTCAGTCTGTGGTGTCAATGTTTGTTCTTTCTAAAAGAATGTTGCAGATTTATCTTAAGAGGTTAGTGGCTTCATTGATGCTATTGGTATAGTGTTCTATTTTTGCTTTCTTAATTGCTGCATTGTAGCCTGTTGAGTCGTGCTCTAAAAAGTCCTCTCTGCCTTTAATTTGCAGCGCTGCCATTGTCATTCCTGGTTGCGCCCTACTTTTTCAGGTTTGTCATGTCTAAATTGCACCACATTTTCCTCTCTTTTGTGCTAAGTATTCATCTTTTCATTTTTTTTATTTGCGCAGAAACATAGCACAATCCAATACATCATGTAAGACAAGAGAATAAAAATCCATTGGCAATGTTTCTTCTTAAATAGACATCATCATTAAAACTCTGGGATTGGTTGTTGCTTTGGTGTTCTATTCCCTGGCCGTTCTTAGACACTGAGTAAGGTGCAATAAACTGGAAATACCTTCAAGATAAACCTTCTTACATTAAAAACATGCAGTTCTAGAACAATAACGTAGATCCACTGTGCTTCTCTCAAAACCTAGAAAAAATGCATTGTGTCAAAACTCCATTTTAGATAAATACTAACCTACAAATTCATATTACTCCTAAGTGCAGCCTGTCCAAACCTAGATAAAGTGCTTCAATTCATATTTCGCCCCACCTAAAAACCAATTTGGTTTTTTTTTCTGTGGGCATGGTAGAGCCTAGTATACTTTACCTACATCTTACACTTTGTCACTTTCTACTTCATCCATATGTGTCCAAACAGCAGTAAACCTTTTCACTGCGTCATTCCTTTTTAAATAGGCATCTTCAAAATTCTTTGTTCGATTCATTGTATTATACAATTCTAAGTACATTATTACTTTAGCCGTCCTCCAGTCCTGCAGAATCAAAGATCATGCCACTAGAGAGTCAATTGCCATAAATGTTTCCCCCTCTTTAACTTTTGGCAAAGTTTGTCTCTGCTTTACAAGCCAAAGAGCACCACAGAGGTGTCTGGTTCAACTCTTATCTGCAAGCCAAGAGTGACAAATACTTTTCCCCAGAACTGGGCCAGCATTGGGCAGGTGAAAAAAGTATGCAGCCAGTCTCATCCCCCCGTTCGCAGACAGCGAAAGCATCTATCCTCTACTTCTGAATACATTTTATGGAGGGCTTGAGGAGTATATTATGCCATTCAGTGTGACACAAATTACATTCTTTTGAAGTTTGCGAGCCTTAAGGCCTTGTTGCCAAACTGCGTGATTGCCTGCCACTCAACCTCAAAGGAGGAACATTGTGTTGCCTGAGTAATCTTATCTAAAAAGATCTTTACTAGGTGGCATTCTCCTTGACTCCACCAAAATCTGTACCAATTTCCCACCCCTCGTATCTTTGCTCTAAAAAGACAGGCATTACTAGTGATGAGCATGTGCTAGATGAGAGACAATATTTTTTTAATAGATGCGGAATCTGTAAATATCCAAAAAAGAAAAGCTTGCAGCGATCCCTGCACCTAGCTTGGAGCTCCTGCCAAATAATGCAGGTCCCTCCCACCCAAAAATGCTCCAGTTCTTCAAAGCCATTTGCATTCCAAAACCTTAAATAGCTGCCTTGAATTTGTAGGCCTAGGATTTTACATTCTCTGAGTTGCAAGTATTTGTGCCCTGCAGCATGAGCATTTACGGAATATAGTGAATGAAGTCTGGTACGATACTCCTGTAGTGTCTTGTATCTAGTTTTTCCTTCCCCATTTTATCCAAAAATAAGCTATCTAAGGATCTCTTAAAGTCGATATGTGAACCAATATGTCTATGAGAGAGTCTTCATAATATGTACATATCTGGGGCAATGCCAATACCACCTGATTAATATCCAGTTGCAACACTGAATATTTTACTCTAAGTACCTTCTTGTCTAAAAAGTGCTTCAAGTTCTTTAAAATATATCATATTGATTCTGATCAGGACATTTGTGAAAAGAAAAATCAATAAAAGGTAAAATAGACATTTTTATATGAGAGACTCTGCCAATTAGTGTAAGAGGAAGAAGTGTCCATCTAGCTAGTAGATCTCCGATTTATTTTAACATTACCTCATTGTTCAATTTATAAAGTTCTGCATAGCAATTAGTTACATGTATCCCCAGGTACCGGATTGGGTTAGAGGAAAGAACTTGCTGCAGAAGAGTACCCAGGAGGATACTGCAAAAGGTGCTCAGCATCAATTTTTCTGTTTTGTTGTGATTAATTTTATCTCCCCCAATTGATTGGAACTGCACAAATCTGCCAGCATTGTTCTAATATTTTGTTCTTCAGGCCTGAGATATAAAATGATAACGTCTGCAAACAATTTTAGGTTCGACATTTCTTCTATTGGTTCTTCTATACCCAGATTTGCCCTGATCCTGACAGCCAGTGGTTCGATAAAAAAAGTGAACAGTAGGGGTGACAATGGGCAGCCCTGCTAAGTCCCCCGATTTATGTTCACTGTTCCTGCAATGCTAGAATTTACAAACTTTTCATTTTGAGTGTGTTCATGTTAAGCTTCAATGTAAGCTCTCATTATGAAACACGCTTGATTCCCAACTCTACTGAGAATTATGCGGTCCCTGGAGTTTCTCCAAGTGACTACAGCAAGTGGAACCAGCCAAAATCTTTGGTGGAGTCAGTGGAGGAGAATCAGGAATTTCCAAGGCAATCTGACATGCAGTCAATGATTCCTGATTTACTCAGGAGATTCTCTGGACTCGACCTAGTGTCTCTATGAATTCTGCACCCTGAGTTAAAAGGGCCCCAAGTATTGGCAACTCTTGAGATTCAGAATTAACGCCCACGCCACTCACATTGAGAACATTTGTAATGTTGTTCTTAACATTTATTCTAATTATACTGCTGTATTGCAATAGTGATAGGATATGTAATTGTGTAATTGACCAAGGTTTTGGATGTTCATATTGGCATGGACCTGAACAGTTCGAAGAGCACTAGTTTGATGTAGGAGTATTCGGATCATAACTGGGTTTTCACTATGATATTGTTTTTTTTTAATACTGCAAGAACCCCGTCTAGTGTTCATACAGATATGAGTACATTTGTTTGTTATGTTTCAGGCAGTAGGTGAATCAGAGGTTGTGGTGGCACTTTTTCTTGGCAGTGAGTCAATTTCAAATGCTAGCGTGATGCTAATTTGGTGCACCAGGCAACAAAAGTGGCAATTTTCATAGCTGGTCTTTTGAAGGGTTGTTGTAGAAGCTGTGGTCAACTGGCAGCTTCCATAATGTGTGAGGAAAGAAAAAAACAGCAAAAATGTAAACAGTGGTCAATTCTTTGGAAAGTACAAAACATATATCATGTGCTTTTGCCAAAAATAATAGCATGCATTACATGTTGTTACAAAGAATACATTTTTCGGGCACGGTGTTAGGGCAAAATTTCAAAATCCCTCATCTTGTATAGTCATTCAGGGTTCTGTGCTCAAAGACATTACACATCGCACATGAGGATATTATCTCATCTGTGCACAACCACTTCGCACAGCATAGTATGTTTACAGCAAAATAGTTCCATGCTGTCATAGTGCAATGCCATCATTGTGAATAAGATGAAGAAAAGAATTCACTGTTCATATGTAATAGATAAACAATCTGTGCAACTGGTATAACACATGAAGGAAACTAGGGGATAATCTACAATTACCCACTCAAGGTCAAATGAACAAAGAATGGCAGTTAAGATAATAGGCATTCAATGCACGCAGGATTTTGCCTCACACAGGGCCAGATTTATATTCTGGCGGATGGAATATTCACCATTGGCAAGTAGGAGGGATTTACATTTGCCAGGCCATGACTACTCTGCCTGCTAGATTTCTAAGTAACTGCCAAGAAGGCAATCATTTATAAAAGATATTGGCATGATCTGCTGTCAAGGCGGTTCCAGTCAATGCATTTTACTGTTTGTTACAGAGGTGTACAGAAAGGGACCAACAACGGCGGACCAAGGTTAAGCACTTAAGTTCCTAAATATACATATATCAACAGTTTGTTAGCATCTAACAATCTGTCGTTGTTAGATGCTAAATAATCCAAGACATTTTGCACAGAGGAAGGTGTGCTCAATAGAAATAAGTACAAATGAGCAAGTATATTCCAAAATTCTTCTTTTATTCATAAGGTCATTTAAGAACCAGCAAACAGCCAACGGGTTTCGTTCCTTTTGCCACAGGAACTTCTTCAGGGCTAGGAATCAGTCAAAGTTGCGCGGTAATGAAACCTCAAGAAATACGCAGTTCAGAAAGCGCTCAATAGAGCAGAACGTGTGTAAATTGCCGATTATGTAAATGGAAACAGACCCCGATGTCTGAATCTTTGAAAAGCGATATACATAAATCCTTCAGTGAAGTAAAAGTGAAGCAGATTACATAAGTTTTGAATCAAAACGTAAGATACAGAAGATGAAAAGTCTTAAATATTAGAGGTCTGAATATGGTAACCATGCCGCCTGTCACGTCCGGATCACTCTGATCACTATAGCACAAAGCTTGTTGCCGGTTTTTCAAGGGACCAGACTCCAATGGTTGATATCTATATCCTTGAGGTTTTATTCATATGTGTGAAATTTCTTGTTACAGAGGTGTGCCTGAAGGAGCCTGAAGGAGGGAGCCCTGCAACAAACAATAAATATTTTTTTCCGTCTCAAAATCCCAAAACAGGATTTTATTTTTGTAAAGAAAAAAAGTAATGCTTCCCTCAACATGGGAGGCTCTCCCATGGTAGTGAAAGCATTAAAATGCTATTTTCTGTTCCTTACCACCAGGTTTTACCTGGCGGTTAGAAACAGTAGAAAATGACTACGTATGCCCATTCAAATTGAATTAGGTTAGAAATGACAGAATACACAGCCAGATATACGAAACATATTTGCGTTCAAAAATTGCCCAGTTCACAGAATCAGGTCATTTGCGATTCAAAAGTGCTTTTTTATGTATAAACTACAAAATTGTGATTCTGTAAAAACTTACCAAACCAAAGTTAGTGTTTGTGACACAATATCGATTCAGTATTTTGAAGGGGCGTGTTTAGGGCATCCCTTCCAAATACCGAATCCCAGTGTTATGTATTATTGTTTATGAATGAATTCCGTTTGCAAAACATTAATGTTTGTCATAGCCATTTGTAGATGGAAAGTGGTTACCCAAGGTATCCCTTACCCTTTGTATGTAAAGCAGTTCGGGCTGGACTGTTCCCATTGGAGCAGGATCTAGACTAATTTGCATATGGCTGTGTCCAAACTGAGGTGGCATGGTGGGCAAAATTTATGGATTGGGATTGCCAGTGGCTGAGATTTATTCAACCATTCCATCGATAGCCTTACTGTGACAGGTATGCCCAGACGTGAGTCCTGTGCTCACTGTGCCCCTGGAACCAGGCTATACCCGGCTGGTGAGCCCTAATAGGGACAAACTCGGCCATACAAACATTTATCTGACTGAAAAATCAAACTGCATAAACATTGAATTGCTTTTATAATCAGGGCCATCGTTGGATGATCAGTCGTTTTAGTCATCCTTCTGGTAGAATATGTACATGGTTTTCTAAGAGAGGAATGCATTCAGGAGCAGCCTAAGGCATTTCTTGTGCTGCCTTTTGTCAAAGATCACAGTTTCTTTATATACCATGGTACAGTTGTATTATTATCAGTTTGTGTTCACCGATATAGCATGGTGTCACAAAGTTGCAGGGGTGTAAGAAATTGGGAAGTTTTATCTCTGCAACCTTTGTCAACATCAATGGAAAAATGGTAATTTTTGCCCATTTTGCAAAGGTTTTCACTTTAATACATCAGACAAAAATTGTGATTTGTGTGACTATTTATGTTGCTCATATAGTTATGTAATGTTATTAAAAAACTGTTCTGCATAGTGTATAGTCAGCAGAAAATAGTGTCAGTTTCCTCTACAATGCCATTCTTCTTAAAAACCTCTTCAAAACCTCTATAAGTAGAAACATTCTACATATATTTTACACCAAGGAAATATGATGCAAATATCAAAGAAGGATGAAAAACTCCATGAGTAATAGTTGGCTATCAGGAGATATTCCACCAGCTTTGTAACGAGTAGACTTCCAGCTGCCCTCTGTAACCTGGTATGCAGGGCTATAGCTATAAATAGTTCAGCGTGTGTACTGCCGCCAGGGTCCAGGAATGTGAGGGGCTGTCTGGACACCAATTTCAGCTGGATTTAGCCACAAAACGTTTGCTCCGAAGAACCATTTTCTTTACTTGCTTGAGGCACCATGACACCTTTCTTGTATGGTGTAAACACGGTTCTTCAAGCACACAGAAATACGTTTGATGTCGTGGTTTTAAAAGTTCATTTATTTCTTTTGTAGTTTCAAACGCCCTTTGCCAACACGAGTTTCGTCTCAGGCTGATCAAGTTTCAGCAGACTTCATCAGGGCTTAGCATCCACAAAAAGTCATAGTCTGTTTTAGGAGGAGTTGTTGAGATTATTGAGATTTAATAAGTGGCCCAGAAACTGGGACAGGAGGCCCCAGACATGCTGTGTGCATTTGGGGAATAAATAGCATGATTAAACACTTGGACACTGTTTGAATAAAACTTTGATTAGACATACCTGGTTGAGTGCGCCAACCTCCTAGCCATAGCATTCTTTTGCTTCTTGGAAATTGGAGCCTGAGTTCATGATCTCTTTTTTTATTTGATTCGTTGAATACAAAAGGAAATGGTGTACACGGTGTGGGACATAATTGTTAATATGGCAATATAGTATTCATTTATTCATTACAATTGCTGAATGTGTGGAGGTCTATTATTCCTGAGAGGTGAAGCCGCTAGTTGGTGCTGATTGCACCCCCCTCCCCTTTTATCAATGGAAATAAACAGCATGTTACACTCAGTGGAACATCTATCCATATGGTTGCTGCTATGATGGTTTATAATGTACATAAGTTATAAACAAAAGTATATTGTAGACTTTCCAGAGCAGAAGAGGTTAAATACAGGCAGTGAGAATGGCCACATTCATTTTCTTATCTCAACGTTTCTGAATAAGATATTTAACATAATTGTTTTTCAATTCATTTGACATTACTGTAGCAGCAGAATCTGAGCTTTGCACTGTAGTAATAAATGAGTGAACGAGTGTTTATTGGTATACTTGTAATAGAAGAGAGGCACTGGTACTGCGATTACTCGTATATAAATGGAGGTAGCTTGGTATCCGTTCAACATATAATTATGTTTGGCAGATCTGAGGGCAACTGTGGCATATCTATGTAAACTCTTGAAATGTTCTCTTCTACATCCATTATCACTATGGTTTGCTTTTCACAAGTCACTGACACTTTTCTCCAACATTTGGCAAAGCAAATCCGTTCCTTGTCTCAATTATTGTTGCTGTTCTAGTGTTCACATTGCAACATCTTGTTATTGCTTCTGAGTGTGCAGGCATAGGGCGTGGGGGTCGGGGCATGTCCTGTGGTTTTGACAGGAACCCGGGCTCTTGTTTCAAAATCTAATGATAGATTTTGAAGCAAGCCTTCCCTGTTAATGCATGCCAGCTAACGTAATTACAAGTACTAGACAACACCTAAAAGCTTGTTTGTTTTCTCACATTTTAACAATGAGAAACATATATTTGTGACATTTGGGGCCTGGCATCGCGTTTATTATCTGGTCTTGCAAAAACTTCTTACATCCTTCGTTTGCAAACTGCAGTCCCTACCAACCTCCCAACTGCATCCCATCTATCAGAGTCCCCACATAAGTCAATGCCGTTTCCTGCTAGCGCAATACTGAAACGGATTTCAATACCTCCCTTCTCCTGGCAAAATTGCCTAAGAGCCACAATGCCCTGTTTTAACACCTAGATTTGCCAAGGCCACCGAGGAACTGATGTTTAAATGTGCTGGGCGGAAAAAGGTGTCCACCGTGCATTCACTAATGGTACTCAAGCTCTAAACTGCAACATACATCTTGCGTTTAATGGTAGCGGGCTTAGCACCTGTTATGGGGGATTGGGCCTACAGTTCAAAAGAGCATAACACAGGTGGCTCATAATGAAGAGATTTTATGTCTGTTATTTTATGTTTTATGTTTCTGTTTTATTTGTGAAGAATGTAAAAAGAGATTAATGAAGGATTGCTTTGAAAAAGTTTAAAAGTGTTCTTTTTCACACCATTTCCATTAATCTAAAAATCCATTAATAGCCTGAACTACTTAGTTGGCTTCAAACAATAGTTTTTATCAATTTAAACTTCTGGCGCTTTGTATGCTCATTGAATGCCAGCATTATGAGATAATAAATCAAAGGCGAGTGCTCTAGAATGTAATTTCCTCACCCACTTATTAAAATCGTTTTCATGAAGCATGAAGGCAAAACTTCTGTAGATTGAGAGATATTGTAATTGGCTATTCAGTTTTTTGTTTTAAGCTTAATGCCCTGGAATATATGAATTATTGTTATCTTGAATTTTAGATGTAGGATGCTGATATTGTATATTTGGCGATAATCTATTTTTTTTTCAATTCCTTTGCACACCCTACACGAACATAACGGCTTTATGATTTAGGAGCATTCATGTTCCCGTTCGTTTAATGCTACAACCACGAATAAACATCATGGAGTAACTGTACTAGCATTTGTTTCATTTAGCAGAAATTAAGTGAGGGGTTAATTCATTGACTTATTTCTGAGAGTAGTCGTGTCTTACTCCTATCTTGTGCTGATTACTTCTTAATTTCCATGCCTGGTCCGGGCAGCATTTTCTTTAATTTTTTGTGTTTAAGTAGTTACTTATGTGTGTTTTACTCATACATTTTCCGTGCGTAAGACATGCTTAATGTGGCTCTGTATTTCCATTTCTTTCTATAAGCAAGTATGTACTTCCTGGACATTAAGAAACATGGCATACCTAAATCACCCAGACACACACATACACACCACACACTTAAACGCCATGCATACATGTAACTTTGAATGTTTGAAAGCATCTCCATTTTCTTAATGTTGATTCAGCCAATGGTAATTATAATAATGGCAATTTTCATGATTAAAATGCCCAAACTCCTAAATTATACTACCCTGCACTGTATCGGTCTGTCCACCCAATTCATTTTTTGAAAAACTGCAGCACTTATTGTGAGATTTCTTTGTGCCAGTCAGCCGCATTGACTGTTATCATTTCTCCCTAAGTGGTCAAGTGCTCTTTTAGGAGCCCGAGCATTCCATCATCTTGCACTGGTGTGTCCTTTAATCTCTGCTCTTTGGAGACAATGTATAATGGAGGGAGCCTGATCATAAGCACACGGCGCATGAGGAGTTCCTGTTAATGATCTGTGAGGGACTCTGCCACCCCAGCTCTACTATCTTTTGCTTATTTGGCAAAAAACTTGCCTCGGAGTTCAGCATCGATATTGAATCATAAGATTTAGGGCCAGATGTGCGACTGTATTTAGCATGCACAAATGGGTTAGTGACCTGTTTGCGCATGCTAAAAACCTGTGGCCAATGTACAAACACTATTTTGCGAGTTGCAAATGAACTGCGACTTGCTAAATATTGTTTAGCGACTCGCTATTATGAAGGGGCGTTCCCTTCCTAATAGCGACCGCAGAGCCATGTACCAATGTTTTGCAACCGCAATTGTGGTCGCAAAACACTCGCAAATTACCACCCTCTTCAAGAGGGTGGTAATGCAGTCGCAAATGGGAAGGGGGGGACCACTTCCCCTTTGTGACTGGCTCAGAAATATGTCTTAAGGGCAGGCAGTGGTCCCTTGGACCACTGCCTGCCCTTAAAAATGAAACAAAAACGTTTTTTTTTTTAAATGCCTCCCGTTTTCCTTCAAGGAAAACGGGCTGCATTAAAATAAAATAAAACATCTTTATTGAAAAGCAGTCCTAGACATGAAGGTATGATGATCCCAGCACGTCACCATCCCTGCGAGGGCCAGCCATTCCCAATGGGGTCACAAATTTTGAGTGTCTCATTAATATTCAAGAGAAACGCATTTTGCAACCCAATTGCGAAACACAATCAATGTCTCTGACACTGTAGTACATTGTAAATTTAGAATCGCAATCTAGCGCAAATTGCAAGGCGATATTTACAATGGTCATATATCTGACCTTTACTTTCTCATATGGGGTAATCCCAGGTTGGTATGATGGGGTGGTGATCCTTGCATTTCATGGATGCAGCACCTGAACAGCTAACACTTGAATGAAATTGAGAAAAATCCAAGCTGTATTTTATCCTCCTGCTAGACAGTCCATCAACTCCCACCACCTTGGCTTCTGGGGTGGAGCTCCTAACTGTGCTTATTTCTTGAATAGTAAATTCGGATGAGAAATGTAAATTAGAAGCTAGATCGAGTGACAAAGAATGATATCCACCACATATTGCAACACGACGGAGCAATTGATGTGCAGATATCGATTATCATTTTCTTATAGTTTGATATAGAAACCAAATGTACTGTGAAGGTTTCCTGGTTCCTTATAGCCAACATTCGACCAGTCCTCAAGTAAGGATTCCAATCTGAAGGCGAGAAGAAAACCAAAACCTCCATATCATACACTACATATTTTAGCTCACATAGAATGGGAAATTATATTTTGAAAAGATGTAGAACAATATATCAGTGCCATACACACTTTGCCTAGCAATAAGGATCTTGAGTTTGGGAGATGTTATGGAGCATGGCCTATGCTGACAGCTCTCTACACATGGAAGAAGGATTCTCACCACAGTCTCTTGGCAGGAAGACTGGGTATATGGTCACGGTATGCACACACTAAAGACATGATGACTTTGTACAGAGTGTGACCAAAGGCCAACCTATGTACTAGTCAGCTGGGAATGGCTGAAGAATGGACCTTATAGCTTCTTAGGGCAGGAGGACTAAATGGAGAGCTGTGGCCAGTAGACTTTGAGCACTGTGGCACTGGGTATAAAATGTGACAGAAGGTCGCAGACTTCTCAGTGTGGTAACATGCCATGCTCTGTAAGGCTGAGTGGCTTAGAACCGGTGTGCCAGACTTGGCTTAAGGCACACCTTGTGCAAAAACCCTGCTGGGAATTGCTAAGGCTGTATAGAATGAGTTCTTATGACACTAAGTAAGTATGTAATATCTTTTTTAGTTAATTAAAACTCACAATATAAAAACACAGTTGATACATTTAAAAGCCACATAAATTCCATCCTTCTTTCAATTTGTACAGCGAGTTATAAATTATATCAGAATATACAGTCATTTATGTTGAGCTTGCTGATAATACAATGTGAGTGAAAGACCGCACCCAGTTCTCAGTTCTGATGTCAAGTTGGAGATTGAAAGTAATTTCAGATTTAAAGTGCCTGTGCTTCATGATATAAACGTGGACTGCGCAGTCTAGCAAAGCAATCGTTTGACCGGATCGAATGTGCCAATTAAAGTGACCCAACATTTGAATTTTCATGATAAGTACAGTTTGTTGTTCATTGTTTGCTTTGTGGCTTGCATTTGAGTCTTTCTTCCCCTGTATCAAAAAACTTTGTAAGTCGGCAGTTTAACTGAGTTTTGGCATTGTTGAAGCTTTACTGCCTGTCTACAGGTCCTGGTGCTGCTCAGTTTCAGTGAATCTAATGTCCTTTAGAGTAGGGCAGATACAGACGACTTGCACTAGGTCCTAATTTCCTATTCCACAGAGGGGGCAAGTCTGCTCTCCTGGTCTCCTTATCTAAGGCGGAAGGTGTGGAGGATTAGTAAAATGGCAAGATGTAACCTTAGGATTTTTTTTTTACCTTTGTTGTGACTCGTGTTTTTAAATACATTTGATATTTGAGAGCTTTGTAGTCATTGAGCACTGTCCAGCCCTGTGCCCTTTTATTCAGTGTTTCTTTGTCTTCTGCGATAGATGTCATTCTTGTTACTTTTCTTTCAAAGTTTTTGAAATTCTGGTGAGCTATAGGGGCTGCCCAAAGGTTCGTTAGCCCCAATCTTGTTAGGGAATCGAGCAGATACTCTCTGGCAGGTGATTTTTCATGGCAGATGTGTGAGTTAAAAGTTTCTGGTTCAGCGACTCTGATCTTATGACAGCTTTTTATATGTGCCCCCCTCCTTTCTGTTGATTGTTTATATAGACCAAATTCTAAGCATATTTGGGTGGGGGACACGTAGATTGGTAGATGAAAAAGTGCTCTGTAAGCGCTGCTGATTGTATTATCCAGGGCAATCGCATCTCTCCCTCGCATTGATTCGCTCCCATATGTAAGCATTAGTTGTAGTTTTGCTTGAATGACCTATAGGAAAGGGTCGAGGGTTAGGTCTAGCAGGATTTTTCTCAATGGCTTCATTGAAAAGGAGCTTGTGGTGCCCTTCCATCGCAGGGACTCCAGTTGGGGTTTGTACGAGCCTCTGCTGTCCAATAAGACTCTGAGTTATTTGTAGTTGAGTACCCGGTCTAGGCGTTGCCCATCCAAATACCAGTTAATCTTTTTTGCTTCTGTAATAATGTACTGTATTGATTTTTGTTTTCTTTAAATTGATATTTAATGTGTTACATTGTGAAAAATTGTTTGTGGTATTCAGGAGGTGTTGCAGGCCAATTGGTGTATGACTTATTAACACCAGGTCGTCTGCATATAACAATTCTTATGACAGGGTAATAGGTGTAAGGTGTAGCCTGTTCCCTGAGACCACTAGGAACAGCTAAATATTTAGCTTACTGTGTGCTCTGAACAGTAGCACTGTGTGCAGAGCATGGTGGGCTGAAGGAAACACTCTGTCCCCAGTCCTTATTTGACAGGAGGATATTGGACGGAGGCTCTCATGGAATGGGTACATGGTCATTCATGACAGGTATTGAGGATAGGGGGATTGGGCACAAGGTACGTCTGAATGTATATTTTGTGCTCTGAGCCTGAAGAGCACAGCCCATTGTCATGCATAGTGATTTCTGGGCAAGGGAAGTTGGTGCAGTGTGTAACTGTGTGCTCCGAGCCATTTTTGTCCCAGACAAAGAATTCATATCTGTTGCCATCAAAGATGTCATATATGTGGATATGTGTATTGTATTCAATAGCGCTATAGTTTACTTGTTAAACTGAACTTCTAGATGCAGTAGAGTCTAACCTTGTGATGATGCCACCACAAATTTATGATCTGATTGAAAGTTAATCTGGGTTGCATGACATAGACCATGGAACATTTTAAAGAATCTGACTTGGGATATTAGACCTGAAATGGTGTTTCCCAGACCAATCAACTTAATTCCAAGCCTTTATGGCGAAATTCAGAGTGGCCATAAACTATGCCATTGTTGATTCCCTAATTTATATAATAAACTATTGCATGTGTATTATTAGTCTTAGAATAAAAGTGGCAGCTGGAACAAATTGAATCAGTAAGGATTATTGTAATTGTTATTGTAGCTGCATTTATATATTGCTTTCTACCCCAGAAGAGGCATTGAAGTGCTGTGCAGGGAGTAGCATGCTACTCTGGAACCCTAGGTTAGTGATCAATTTTGTAATAATTGTTAATGATTTTTATTTTATCAATTTTGTGTTCCCAAAAAATGACCTGCTCAAGTTACTTTTTGATAGATTATATTGATACAACGTAGGTGTGATTACTAGTGGGAATTAGGTGACTTCAGATGAATGGTTAGTGAGATAGATAGGCTGATGGAGATTAGTGTTAGGTTGCAGAGCTAGGGTTTTAAAGAAAGTGAGGTTGTGACCTATAGAATGAGGTGCCAACTTCTTGCAGGATTACAATAATAAGGACTGAGGCAGAGAGGCATAAGACTGAGAGGCAACTATACTAAAAAAAAGAAGGTATGCAGAGGATGGGAGATAAGAGGAGGGTCCCTCCAAAGAAAGAAATGAGAGAAATCAAACAGAAGGAAGTCAAGGAGTATCATGGGAGGGTCATGAGATAGCCAGCAATTCAAGATATAAGCTGTAGAAGAAACATTACATACAGTACTCTATGTCATGGGTAGGCAGCCTAGACATTCAAGTTCAAGTTTACACCTCATTTAAATAATAAGAACCAAGCCTAGGGCATCCCTTCAAAACATTGTTAAGATTATACCAAGATTTGTGCACAGTCTGTACACTGCCCAAGGGGCGGTGGCACAGATAAGGTCTTTGGAAAATCTCATTTAATGGTCTTCCCAATCTATTCTGCATTTAAGGAAGTTTCACTTACTAAATAAATGAGTTATTTGACTCTGGCTGGAAGCATCTCGCTGTGCATTTGGATTTATACCATTTCTGTTTCCTAATCTCATTGTAGATTATTTCTATGACACAGCAGAGCAGCCTCTGATACAAAAAATGCCTAGCGCTAATATCCAAGGTGTATGTTGTCAGTGTTTGTGTATGTTGTCAGTGTTTGTGTATGTGGTCAGTGTGGTATATGCATTCTATGTATAATTCAAGCACAGTAATGGAGTCCTGTGAATTTAATTGTGGCAGCCCCTCACCCCGGTCTGTTCCTGTGCACAAGATAAGAGTGAGGTGAATTTACCAGATAGTGAGAGAGTATTGCTCACATTCTAGAAGCTGTAGAAAAGAGACACTAAATTGGGGTCAAAAGACACTGGGGGGTCCCACAGATACTCCATTACATCCTTTTGTTTAAAGGGGGTGCAAATCAGTCTTCCTGTTGCACTGGCACCTTGGTTCTAAAATTGTGGGGTCTTTGTTTTAATTCTGGATTACTGCTGACCTCTTTCAGCAGCCACCTGGCATGACAGGTCATACAGTCGATATTCTATTAGAGAGTGGGTCTCATTCAATCTAAGTAATAAACCTGCTGTTTACCCTTTCCTTTCCCTCATGGGCCAGTGATTTGACAGACTGTACATTATAAAAGCCATTTAAGCAAATAATTGGCAGTTTCTGTTTTCAATTCCCTTTTGGGTTTCATTGGTGAGTGTCATTGTGAGATTTCAATTTGAACTGCGTTATAATATCCAAATTTTAACTATAGTGATGCATTCTTTTGTGGCTGTGGCTGTGGCTGTGGCTGTGGCAGACAGATAAACAGTAATACCACATAAATGAGTAACATATGTGATTTGAGGCAAACTATTCTAAACCAGCACTATAAACACTGATACTGAGCTGCAAATGTGGCCAGTACATTTTGGAAAACATAAAATGTTTACTAAAAGATTCATTATTTGTAAGGAAAATTACTTGTGGTACAGGAGGATATGTAAGCTTCTCTTCTGTCTTCTCCTCTACCCCCACCTAAGTTAACTTTGGGCAGACTGTACGAGCAAACTGAGGCACTGTCAGCTGCTAGGTGCTCAACTTGACTGGAGAAGCCCTGGAAACCATGCCACATACATGAATATTATGTGGACTACTGGGTCCTGGAGTGCAATTTTGGAATAGTTGAGGTGAAACAGATGTTTATTCAAAGCCAACTGAAAGCTTACTACATGATCTTGAAATTTCACAAATTTTGCTTAATGTGAAATTTGCAATTTTTTCAGTTTTGCAGGCTCAATTGAAATTTTGTTCCAGGCTTATATATATTGTAAACAATCAAGAAGTACCTGATGTGGATCTTATTGGTATGTACATGAATACAAATGTATTAATTGTAATTTATGCTGTTTTGAAATAGCTGATTTCAATTCTTTTTTAAAAATGTCTGACTTAACTGTGCATTGATGCGTGAAACGAGAGATCAGCCACCGAGAGTCACAGGCAACTTTTGTGGCATCTGCCCACCTGTGGGCTCAGGGGAGATAGGAGGAAAGCAGCACACATGTCTGCTGGCAGCAAGATGAGAAGGCAAGGCACCCCATCAGGCTTCCCCTCTTGATAACCAACAATATAGAACCAGAGACCTATCTAATGTTTCTTTGCTGAGGTATTCAGGTAATTGGCCTACTTTAAACACAAGACTTTTTTCAAAGTTAATGCTTTTGACCTCCAAGACACTTAGGTGCCAATTACTATCCTGGAAAAACCGGGTACGAACCGTCGGTCGGAGCGTTTTCTCCGTCCGACTCGTACCCGGTTGTAAAACTTTACAAACATGGAAGTACGATTCGCACGGAAACACCATTTCCGTACGAATCGTAAAAAACACCGACCGACGAAAATATACATACGAATGTGATCCGGGAATGCTCCGACGTGACGTCGGGACGCTTTCAGGCAGCGTTTCACGACCCAGGAAGTACGATTCGAACCGACAGCAGTCCGGGCGGCAATATTTTCATGGCACCCAAAAAGTGCCGGAAAAGCGAAGTATGCAGCGAAACAACCAGATTAGGTGGCCCGGTACGCGCCGCACCCGCCTCAGCCCCTGTGAGTACGCGCCAAACCCCCCGTGTATGTACACCCGTGTACGTACGAGTCGAACCCCCACCCGTGTATGTACACCCGTGTACGAGTCGAACCCCCCCGTGTATGTACACCCGTGTACGTATGAGTCGAACCCCCACCCGTGTATGTACACCCGTGTACGAGTTGAACCCCCCGTGTATGTACACCCATGTACGAGTCGAACCCCCCGTGTATGTACACCCGTGTACGTACGAGTCGAACCCCCACCTGTGTATGTACACCCGTGTACGAGTCGAACCCCCCGTGTATGTACACCCGTGTACGAGTCAAACCCCCCGTGTATGTACACCCGTGTACGTACGAGTCGAACCCCCACCCGTGTATGTACACCCGTGTACGAGTCGAACCCCCCCATGTATGTACACCCGTGTACGAGTCGAACCCCCCCGTGTATGTACACCCGTGTACGAGTCGAACCCCCATGTATGTACACCCGTGTACGTACGAGTCGAACCCCCACCCGTGTATGTACACCCGTGTACGAGTCGAACACCCCCGTGTATGTACACCCATGTACGTACAAGTCGAACCCCCACCCGTGTATGTACGGTGCATACCCCCAGCGCTACCGTACACGGGTGTACATACACGGGGGGGTTCGACTCGTACACGGGTGTACATACACGGGGGGGTTCGGCGCGTACTCACGGGGGCTGGGGGGGGTTCGGCGCATATGCGGGCACATGTCTCCATGGTTGCTATGGGAGTTCGGTCCGTACGGTGCATTTTCCATACGGGTGTGTCATCGGACGCACGGGATGGATTGTACTTGCGCTCGGACTTCACTTTTCACATTTGTACGTAAAATTGTCCGGGGATGTGTCGGACACTTTTTCCGACCCGAGGACGTGTGGGGAAATTTTCCGAATGCGATTCGTATGGTCTTTTTCCCATCCGAATCGTACTTGGCAGTTTGTACGCTACTTGTACGATTCGTACGGTAAAAAGACCGGATACGAGTCGTACGTGGAATTTTTTTCCAGGATCGTAATTGGCACCTTAGTGAAGATTATTAAGGGGATATCGAGGGGGAGGGGTTGGCACAGGTGGTAGATTGTCTGGCGGTGGACTGCCAGTGTGATTCTACTACAAACTTTTTAACTGAAAAAACTTTAATATATATTATTGGAGCTGGAATTACCATGGCTGCTGGCACCAGACTTGTCCTCCATTTGATCCTCAATAAAGGACCTAAAGTGTATTCATTCCAATTACATGACCTAAAAGAATATTTGTATTTTTCATTGGTACCTTTCTGCATCGGGAGTGGGTTATTTGCCCACCTATTTCTTTCCTTGGAAGTGCCACCCTATTCTCAGGCTCTGAAATCAATCACTGATTTGCCAATACCCATGATCACCATTGCAGCCACAGAAAGTACTCCTGAAAGATAGTTGGGCAGAATTTGAAAACTATTGTCATCATCACTGGGACATGCGAGAGGCCCAAGGTTATCTTGAGTCACCAAATTGACCTGGCGGACCTGGATTGGCCTGATAAATGCATAATTCCCGGGAGGTCAATGCCATCTGACATGCATTATTTCTATAATTACCACAGATTTCCAAGTAACAGATGGAGCAAGTAAAGGAACAATAACTGATTTAATGAACTGTTTGCAGTTTCACTGTACTGGCCATGTGTACTTACACTTTCATGGCTCAATCTTTGAGAAAAGCATATTCTGCTGCCAGTACCACCCTCGCAGCTGCACCTCCCGGAGAAGGAGCTGAATGCCCATCCCAGACCAATCTTTACACCCCTAAGGAGCTGGCATGGGTGGGGAGGCCCTGTTCCTAGCAGAGGTTCCCTATGAGATGATGGAATGAAGAGGCTGGGACAAAGTGTATCCTGAGCGAGATCAGGGGTTCTGGCCTCACCACCAGCATGAGACAGTGGGAACACCCACAGAACAATCATTCCAAGCTGCTACAGAAATGCATTGGGTGGAAACGGCAATGCTGTGGTGCACTGGGCCACCAGACTGCATCCACGTCTAACATCAACCCCTATTTGCTCTTGCCATACCACTAAAGAGATAGCTGCCTTTAAGTTTGGCCTTTGCTGTTCTGGATGGGGAGGATCCCTTGAAAAGAGAAATGTGAAATTGCACGAAAGATACACACTTGATTCGGATGGTCACAGGTACAATCAAAGCACTTTCCTTCAAAGAACAGCCAAGGCCAAAGATGCACACCCTGGGTAATACATTCCCGAGTCTGTAGCACTTGCTCTCAATTGTCGGTATATCAATTTACACTCATATCTATACTAGTGGTGCTCAAAGGAATCACCCTACCTCCTGAACTTGATATTCAAAAGATCTCTTTAAGTACCACAAAGAGATTTACAAGCACACAGTTCCAAATCAACAATATATACAATATGCAATATTTTGGACAATCTTTGTCTTTTCTTCTTTCTTTTCTTTTTATTTCTTCATGCCCAGCCAACACGTATTTCGTCATATCGGGTATTTCCCATGACTTGCTCAGGGCTAAAATACAATGAAAAAGGTATATTGGATCTGTAGTGTGTGAGCACACACACCACACGCTAATATATGTGTTAGATGTGGAAACCAAAGATAGTTAAACCATTAATGAAGGTGTCCTATTTGGAAGTAACATCCTTGTTGTACATATTAACATATCAGAAATACAATATGGTGATAGGGATTGTTATAGTTCATACGGTCAAGTATCTTGATTTCAGATCCAGGGTAGATCATCACCCCTTGATCATATTAGGTCTATATACTTTTATAGGTGAGAATTCAAACATTCAAGTTCCATGCAATTCAATCCATGAGATGCAGTGCAACACATCACCTGTATTACGTGGCAAAATAACCAAAAAGCACAAAATGTAAGTCCAGCTGTGATTCAAAGCATACCTGTCTTCTTCTTGGTATATGAGTAATTAACCTATATTGCAATCAAATGTTTGGGCAAATCAAGATCTCTATAATGTTAGAGCCAACCATATAAAGAACACATGCGTGTCACCCTCACAACTCCAACCTTGTCCCCGGTTCTACTTCCATCCCGGTGGTATCATAGGCGTGTCTCAGTCAAACGTAATCATATATATTCAATATGATGTGTAATTCTTCTTGCTGATCCTAAGTTATTTGCTTCCGTAGAGGGATTAGCCAGGATCAATATTTGATCATGTTCGGGCTCCCATAATCTATTGCAAGAGAAACATACTTCAGTAAGAATATACTTCCTTCCCCTATTTAGAGTCGGGCCAATCTATGCACCAAAAACGGAGACTTCCTGTGAATATATAGATCCAAGTATCTTTGAAATATACTTCAAAGTAGCTCCTCGGTAGGGATATAATTCCCTTACCTATTCAGGGTCAGTGGCAGTTTATGCAACAAAAACGGGAGCATTTGTATAGTGCTATAGTTCTAAGTGCAAGAAAGCTTGTCTCTGTAACCCAGTAGTACACTCTGCGGCTAGAAGGCGTTCTATCTCCTATCGTGTAACCGTCAAGGAAAAGAAAGTTATATTTGACCCGGAAATTGTACAATCACTCTGCCTGAGATGCTTACTCAGTTCCCTAGCTGATCCAAGGAGGCTGTTCCTGGGCTTGCACCTCAGGCAGGGGTGGAGGGTGAATGCGGGCCAAGAGCAGACTGACCAGGTCCTTTGCAGTGCCCCTGGAAAACAAATAGATGACCTACAAGTCCTGAGAACCATGTCCCTACTAATCTGCAGGAAGGCCACTAGCCTTTCGTGTAAAGTGTGCACACTGGGTGAGAGAGGGGGATCATTCAAGCAAATGTGTCTGACCTCCTGGAACCCTGTCTCGGCTTGAGGCTTTAATAGAGACCTTATCTAGACATTCAGGCTTCCCCAAGCAGGCTGCCTGGGATGGCCCAGGATGTTTTTCTTTGGAATCCCTTCTTGTTGTTTAAATAGCCTGGCTTCCACATAGGCTCATCAGACAGGGGTGGAAGTCAATTGGGGCCCAGGTCTCTGGGGGGTTTGGTGGGCCATCTCAGGCCTTCCTAGCACCTGTGGAGCATGATCAGATAAGATGACTGACAGCTCTGAAACACCATGTCCTTACAAAAAGAAATGCTACTAGACTTTCATATTATTATTTATTCCTTTATTTCAGTCAGTTGACCATAAAAATCATTAAGAAATTATATAAATATGAAACAAAAGGCTTTATAAAATGAATGTGCAAACAAGGTAATAATGCAAACTAAATTATGGGTAATGTTGATAGTGAATGGGTAATGTTAAGTCATACCCACAGATTGCATAATAGTGGGTTCAGCTCAAATGGCCGATATAGTTTGGGCCCATACCTGAATTGGATCAATCGAATATTGCACAGGGTAATGACCAACTATTGGATCTGTAGTTTGTAAGTTGGCAATTGCCCCTATGTAATAGGTTTCCAAGCAGCATCAGATACATTCGTAAACAACATATACAAACAATACACTGAGTGAATATAAAACTTTGGAGTATAAAAGTGTACTAACACAGCACTGCTACAGTGCATATAAAATGCAACATCATAATAGCGACATTAATACATTAAAAAGGATAGTCCAGAAACCAATAGAGGGAAAATTAAAGTGCTTAAAGGTGTATCTTAGGGGGAGATTGGGTAGGTCTGTTTCTATTGATCCATGCCAAAACAACGGTATTTACTAAGAGCAAACCCAACACTCCTTGAGATGTCAGTTTTAAAGACCTTAAGGGCAGCTGGATAATATGTTAAACCAAGGTCATGACAAAAAAGGTTGAATCCATATGCATCTAGATTTATTGTAACCGGGCCAAAATTGTAAGAAATGTTTGATGTTCTCATTTTAGTTGCAACAGTTTTTACGAAACCAAGAACCTCGAGTCACAGTGGACTGTTTAGAAGTTAAACATTCAAGGGTACTATGCCAAGTCTCAATTTGATAAAAAGAGATTTTGGCAAAGGAGGAAAAATCTCATCTAAGAACACTTCCAATTTTGGGAGCGGCTTGTGAGATAGAAATAGATCAGAAAGTGATCCAGTGTTAGAGGAACAGAGCCTCCAATAGGCATTAATTAAAATGGACATAGTATTTTGTGTAATGGAAGACAGAATAGTGTATAACATCAGGAGGCCCAGTTTAGTAAACCATGTCTTTAAGTGGGACAACCACTTGATTTACAGCTAGATGTTCAACACCTTTGAGGGCAGTAACAAAGGTTTTTAGTAAATTAGGCGAGCTAGACGGAAGTTGGAGTAATGATTTTAAGAAGCTGAGTAATATGCAACCAGAATACATACATAAGAAATGCCCCATAACTCTTTCCCATACCGCACATCTGACTGCGCTTTGGCCCTAACTACCTTTAAAGCTGTGGAGACTGCCTTGGCTTGTGAGGATCTGTGCATTTTTATGATAGCAGAGGCTCTATGAATAATTATTAGGCTGATTTGTAATATCTGTTGATTCCCTGTAAGTAACTTAGTAACCCTTAAACCCAAGTAATCGAATGTCCTAACTAATTCAAGGGGAGCGTTTCCCATACAGGGTTTGCTTGGTCTATTTTTATGAGGTCTGTATACCCTGTTTTAAGGGCCTGATTATGAGTCCTGGCAGTCCACAGACTTCCAGACTCATGGTGATGTGGCAGTGGTGGTCTTCCGACCACCCTTTTACAACTAGGGCTGTCAGACAGCCACAACCCCCAGGGATCAGCGATCCCTGGTGGTGACACGACTGTCTTGAGGCCCCAATTTACTTGGCGGTCCCGCCAAGTATATTACGAGTTTCCTCACTGCCTCAGTTTTCATGGCGTTTCCTACTTCATGAAAACTGTGGCAGAGAGGAAACAAAGGGGGACCTACAGGGCCCCTTTTGGCTTAGGGTCATGAGGTGCATACAGGGGGGCTCATTTTGTGCCCCCTTATGTATGCACCCCAGTAACTACCTGGCAAGGGCTCTCCCAGTCCATGCTGTGTTTGTACTGCCTTTGATGTTCTCATTGTGGTGCCTATCTCATCTCATAGGCACCACCGTGGGACCGCCACAAAACTGCCTGGCAGTGATAAAAAAAAGTTGTAATCAGGAGGACGCGTGCAAGGGTTTGGGTTTGCGGGAGCAGGCCGGCGGGTGTTGGGGCAGAGGTGTGGTGGTCCTGCTCCTGCAAAAGGCACAACACTCCTGAGGCGGAAGCTGGGAGCACGCTCGATTTTTAACAATTCACGTGTCACAAAATACTTTGTTTTTACTTGTCCTGCACTTATCTAGCGCATTCTCCCACTCTAATCTCTGGCAAATTCGCCGCGCAGCCGATATTAACGCTGCCACGGCACAGTGATTTCCGCCGCCATTCCTCCTCCTCAGCCCACAGGCCACGCCCACGGCCCTGAGGCCACACACACCCTCTCATATACATATAATGTGCCTTCCCCGGACGCGCGCAGCGGGCGCGCGCAGTGGGCGTGCCGCCCGCGCGCCGAAGGCGTGCCAAAGGCAAGCCCGTCTGCGCCCGTCCGCGGCCGGCCGGGGCAATGGGCCACCCCCCCTGTCCGGTTGCCCTACCGGGCCAGAATTCATAGCCCTCACTCCCTCCTCCAACTAAAGAAGGAAGCTTCTCCACCCTGTCTCCACGCCTGGGATCCATCCTTACAACATCCCACTTGCAACCAGTGTGGTTTTCATCTCTCACCCCACGCAAAAATGGAACCCACACAATACTCTATGCTCTTGCTCAACTGCAGATCCCTCCCCAAGCACACCGCGGAAATCTCTCTACTGATAGAGGATGCAAACCCGGACATCCTCTTCCTCACAGAGACTTGGTTGCATGAACACTCGGAACCTGATTTGGTACAAACTCTTCCACATGGATACCAAATACTCCGCCATGACCGCAAAACAGGAATCGGTGGAGGACTAGCAGTGATTCACAAGATAGGTTATGAAATCACTAGCACCCCCGTTCATGTTCCAGATAGTGAATGCCTTCCCTTCACTATAAAATTCAGCCCCACCAATATGTTCTCAAGTATGCTTATATACCGCCCACCCGGGACGCAAGGACAATTTCTTTCTAACCTTGCCCCAACGGCTGCAAACCTCGCACTTATCTCCGCTAACTTCACGCTCCTGGGTGACCTTAATACTCACCTTGATGACCCTAATGACTCAAACGCTAGAGAACTATCCTCCAGTCTAGGTGCCCTCGAACTACAGCAACTAGTCCTCGGGCCCACCCACCTAAAGGGCCATCTTTTGGACCCCATATTCAGCAACTGCCCGAACCTACAAGTTGGAAACCCTTCCCCCTTCCCTGGACTGATCACTTCCCTATCCCTTTCACATGGACCCTCCCCAACCACCCCTTACCTAAACCCATGACTGCCCAAAAGTCACGTAATTGGTCCAAACTTCCCCAGCCGGAATGGCGGGAGAACCTTGATCTAACCGTACCCACTAAAACCTCCAACCCCATAGAGGGCAACGAGAACTACAACAGCTGGATTACCAATTCTCTAGATCTGGTACTTCCATTTAAACGTACCCACCCCAAGCGGGGGAACCCGACCGCCCCGTGGTACACTACTCCGAGACGCCAAACGCAACTGTAAAAGATTTGAGAGAAAATGGCGTCTCGACTACTTACCAACGGACAAAACAGCTTACAAAGCAGCTATCAAAAGCTACAAATCCAGTATTAATTTAGCGCAGGCAAAACACATTGAGGAAAAAATTGACAAGGCAGCCTCTAAGCCCAAGGAGATCTATCGGATAGCAAAATCCCTCCTTCAACTACCCGAGACACCAAAGGAGCACAGCAACACCCAGGTCCACTGTGACGAGCTAGCGGACTTCTTTCACAGCAAAATAGAAATCATGAATTCCTCTTTCTCTCAAAATATCCCTCTGCCCAGCTGCCATGCAGACCCAGGTTCTGCGGCAGCACTACCCGCCTCCCTCACATATATCCCGCCCTTAGATCTTAGCCATGTAGAAAGTATTATGCAACAGGTCAAATCAGGATCACCCACTGACCCGGCCCCTCCGCGAGTTCTCACCCCGATCACCAGTCAGATTTCACCCACCATTCGGGACCTGCTTAACTCCTCTCTCCACGCCGGCATCGTTCCGCCTTTATGAAAGAGAGCAATGGTCAAGGCTTTATTAAAAAAACCTAGCCTCGATCAAAACAATCCCTCCAACTATAGACCTATTTCTCTGCTACCCTGGCTCAGCAAACTACTAGAGAAATATGTCAACTCAGTCCTGACACACTTCTTGGAATCAAACGACATACTTGATACCTCACAGACGGGCTTTCGGCCCCTTCACGGAACCGAAACAGCCTTGGTCGCAGTGACGGAGGAGGCAAGAAGGATCTTAGACACCGGTGGGTCTTCGGCCATCGTTCTACTCGACCTTAGTGCCGCCTTCGACACTGTAAGCCACAACATTCTTCTCCACCGTCTCAGTAGGATAGGAATCTCGGGAGCGGCACTCACCTGGCTGAGATCTTTTCTCACAGATCGATCTTTTCAGGTATTTGAGAAAGATTTCACCTCCTCCAGCAGACCCCTGAACTGTGGGGTGCCCAAGGGCTCCTCCCTAAGCCCACCCTTTTTAATGTTTAGCTCAGTCCTTTGGCTGATGTCGTCCGCCCCTTTGGAGTGAAAATGATCACCTATGCGGACGACACACAGCTGGTGGCGGCATTGGACCCCCCTCTCAATTCCCACCACAGCCTATACAAATGTCTGGAAGCAGTCGCCGCCTGGATGTCGGCCTCCTGCTTAAAACTAAACGGGGAGAAAACAGAGATTATGCTCTTGGGAAATACCATCACCAAATCTATTGACTCCATCTGGCCCCTTTGCCGAGGCTGTCCCCCCGAACCCAAAGAACAAATCAAAAGTCTCGGCATATGGCTGGACAGAACACTCAACTTTAACTACCAGGCACCTAAGCTTGCTGCCACATGCTTCGGGCTCCTGAGGCTACTTCGCAAAATCCTCCCCCTTCTCCCTTTCCACTCAAAACGGATCATGATCCAAGGGCTGATTCTATCTCGCCTTGACTGCGGAAATGCCCTATACCTTGGGGCTCCACAGTCCACGCTCAATAGACTTCAAATTGTCCAAAACTGTGCCGCCAGGACCCTCCTCGACATCCCGCGACGAGTCTCAGTCAAAGCTTGACTGAAAGATCTCCACTGGCTTCCTGTGAAATCGAGGATTGAATTCAAGGCCATGTGTATTGCCCATCGCTCCTACTGGGGAACAGGCCCTGATATCAATCGCCCCCTGGTAAATGCCTATTATCCCAATCGTCTCCTCAGATCCGGGACATCTTATCTCACCACAGTGCCCCGAATCAAGAGAGCCAGGTGTGGAGGCCGGTTGCTCTCCTACAACCTAGCCAAGATCTGGAACACTCTCCCCCTCTCAATCAGATCAGAACCTAAACTACTTACCTTCCGAAAGCTCCTTAAAACCTGGCTTTTTAATAAATCATCTTTTTAATAAATCATCTTTTTAATAAATTATTTTAATAACTCGTTTAAGTCTAGCGTACTCCGACCAGCCCAACCTCTGCAGCGATGGGACGCCCCAGGGTAGCCATCGCGCTTTATAAATTATCTTTTCATTTAATTTCATTTCAAAAACCAAAGGAAATGAAGGACGGAGTGTTGAACATTGCAAGCACTCACCCCCAGTCAACTGATCTGGGTTTAATCCATCACCGTTCTTTAGCCCACTCTGACACCCCAGTTCAGACATGGCCATATGCAAATCAGTCTGACCCTGTGCCTCATGGGAACAGTCCAGCCCGAACTGCCAAGCCATGTGTTCCCTGGACCGGAAACAAGCTTCCTAGGACCGGTTTCTGGCATTTCAGCCGTCTTCAGCCAGGCTTGTTTGAATCCAGTGGCAAAGTGAGCAAGGGAATCACGTCTGAGCATACCCTGCCAACTTATGGCGAACAAAGCAAAAACCAAAGGAAATGATGGATGGAGTGTTGAACATTTCAAGCACTCACCCCCAGTCAACTGATCTGGGTTTAATCCATCACCGTTCTTTAGCCCACTCTGCCACCCCAGTTCAGACATGGCCATATGCAAATCAGTCTGACCCTGTGCCTCATGGGAACAGTCCAGCCCGAACTGCCAAGCCATGTCTTCCCTGGACCGGAAACAAGCTTCCTAGGACCGGTTTCCGGCATTTCAGACGTCTTCAGCCAGGCTTGTTTGAATCCAGTGGCAAAGTGAGCAAGGGACTCACGTCTGAGCATACCCTGCCAACTTATGGCGAACAAAGCAAAAACCAAAGGAAATGATGGACGGAGTGTTGAACATTGCAAGCACTCAACTGATCTGGGTTTAATCCATCACCGTTCTTTAGCCCACTCTGCCACCCCTGCTCCTGCACCACCAAACTCATAATCAGGCCCTTAATCTTTTGGATATTTATTTCAAGCCCTCTGTCAGTGCAAAATTTCTGGAACTTGTTTAAAAGCTTTTGGAGGTTAGAAGGAGTATTTGACAAGAGCAAAGCACCAGCTGCAGAAAGGCGGGCAGATACCTTTTTATTACAATTTCAGAGCGTCAACACTGCCCCAGTTGAGATAATCAATAACCTCATTGAACATAGAGTGAAACAAATTGGGGGCCAAAACACAACCTTGCAAACACCCCTGTGGATCAGAATCGAGTCAGTCAGTTCTCCTGAGCTACTCCATCTTACTTGGGCATAACTAGATTGGTGGAACCTAATAATATTGTCTAGATTATGGCAGGGAACTCCCATTGCCCTGAGAACTTCATATAAGATATTTCTGGGTACCAGATCGAAGGCTGCTCTCAAATCTACAAACGCCACTTACACATGGTCTTTTTGCAGAATGGTACATTTCCACGTAGAGAGAATCTTTGACCAATGGTAATGATCTACCAGTAAAAGTCTGCTTGGAATGGAGGAAAGGATTTTAGACTCATTCATCCATTCCTGCAATTTATCAAGTAGCATAGGTTGTTCCTATTGCCTTTCTTGTAGATTGGGATGATGTAGGTCCCAGTCAAGGGAACAAGTAGTTCATCTCCATTTAATATCTTGTTGCTTAGTTGATTAATGTAGGTGGCCCAGATGTCAACCGCAGATTTGAAAAGGTCCTCTTGGATCGTGGTGAAATCTGGGGCCTTCCCTGGGTGGAGAGACTCTATAGTCTTACTTTTACCAGCCAATGAGAAATTCAGGAAATACTTGGGTATATAAGATCTAGGACTTTATCAGAGTATAACTCTGAAAAATGCTTCACCCAAATAGACGGTGGGACAAAATGATCAGTATGGGTACCAGCACCCAGAGAGCCAAGAGCTATTATTTGCAAGAACACTATGATTTAGATTCTGGGCAGCCACTAAAAGGTCCTTCCTGTTGACGTTGTCGCAGCCTCTTTTTTAAAATTTAAAATTCACCTCTAAATTTACTTAGCTTCTCTTACAACAGCTAGATTATGAGATTTGATAGCCTGGATGACATTGAGTTTCGCCCGACGACAGTCTTTGTCGAACCATGGAGTTGTTTTATGTCCCAATCTTGTGCCTGTCTAATACTAATAAATTCTTGTTAGATAAGTCTTTTAATAAGGCCAAGATAGACGAGAATACTGTATAGATTTTAGTCAGTAATACAGAATTGCCAGAGATACTTAGGCATTTTATACCACTTCTATTGTTTGCAAGAATGGGTAGAATTTGGGGATACCTCCTTAGATTAGACTGATCTTCAAACATTTCATCAGAAATTGATACTTCAAGAGCATTATGGTCATTGTCCCACCTAGATATCACCTTGAAGTCTCGGAGTGCCCCTCGAATCTTAATATCCAAGATTAAATAGTCAATTCACCTCTTCTGATTTCCCCTTCTGAATGTAAAAGCCATGCCCCTATCATATATTGACCCCCCATTACAGGGTCTGAGCCCATATGTTAAAGTTAAAAATGCTGGTTGTAATGCAGCTGTATGCCAAATTTTAATTGGTTCGTCCTCCAAAATGGGAATTTCTGAGGTCTCATCTTCCCATTGAGTTATGCTAGTGAAACAGTCAAGAGGTTCATAGGTGATGTTAAAATTTCCTACTAAAATCATAGAAGAAAGGTTCTTGCAAGAAGAAAGATAGCTTTCAAGGATGGCTAAGGTTGGTAACTCTTTGTTTTTAGCTACTGAGTGACTGAAAATATTAAATATATTAATTGATAGCCCTCTAGGGGATCTTATATTTATCCCCAAGATATCAGAGGAGGAGATGTCTAATCTTATGATATAACAGTGAAGAGAAATCTTTACTCAAATGATTAATCTGTCATAGGGGCTGCCATTAGTGGAGAAGAAGCTTTGATGCAATGAGAAACCCTACTCTATGAACTGGGGACGTAGCCCAAGATTCCAGTATTAGAACAATATGGAATATGTCCATTAAATGATTCCATGAAAGGTCAGAGACTTTTGCGGAACATGCCAGCAGTATTCAATGAAAGGATACAAATGTTAGGAACACATACAGAATCATTTTAGGAATAAATACTGAATTAGGCAGTGGATTAGGAAGAGAGGGGGAAGTATATGTGAGATGACATGGGAGATCAGTGTTTATAATGCTAGCAATGCCAGAAGAACTCAGTCAGTCAATATCTTTTAGTGGGCTTCTGAGATGAGACTGGGAGCCTGGTACATTTTTTGACACAGCTGGATGAGCTTCATCAAAATGTATAGTGGGCAGTCAAGTGGGCTGTTAGATTGCAGATGTGACAAAATAGACCATTTTTGCACATCGCAATATCCCACAAAAGAGAGCATGCAAGAGGACTGCAAAAAATCGCATGCTATGTATTGATGAATGTTTTATTTAAATTGGATGGTAGAACCGAATGGTTAAATCACACTGGCACCCAGGTTCATTAAGCCCTCACCCAAAGTCTGGGGAGAAAAATCTAATCTGATGTATTCTAAAGAGTTAGAGTGTCACATTATACGTTGAAGAAAGAGGATGTCAGCATACAAAAGAGATAGACAACCCCTCTGGAACCTAATTCAGTGGTGACCTTGCTGATCAGAAAATCTGTCTTCACTTGAGTTTTTTTCCTAAGTTTAGAGACACTGACCATGTAAAGAGTAAAACCCTTCCTTCAATAGAAAGAGGAATTATGATGGAGTGCAGTGTGTTGATAAACATTCTCAGATCTGCATAGATTCCCAGTGAGGTTTCCTGAATGTGGCCTGTCTTGTCAAGGAGAGGGGTTAGAAAGTTCCTGTTCGCTGGCCATTGCGCAGTTTAATGTTGTTGCCATTAGATACTTAATTCCCATCCTCCTACAATGAAGTTGATTGATAAATGATGGAGGCTCGATTGATGGTACAACAGGATTTGGATATTTACTTGTTAGGGCACAAGTGGAACGCCAGTCATGGCAGACTGTTCCATTAGAGTTTTTGAAGCAAAGTGAAATCCCCCGAAGGGGGGCTCCTTAATAAAAGATCCTGCTGCTCCTGGGAAAATTGTGCAACTACAAATTTGAGCTGTCCTGTCTCAACTTTAAGTTTACCAGTGGCATAGAGAATATATTTGATACAGGGCATATGTTTAAGGATGGATTCTTGAGTAACAAAAGAATCTGGAGGAGGGTGTGAGTTTGCCATATGTGTGCTCATGTGGTTCTCAAACAAAGCAAACCTATTGCTACAAGGAAAAATGTGTTTACATGTTTCCTTTTCCATGTGAGCATTAGTGTCTTGGGAGGGAGTGGTTGGACAAGTTTCAGCGAAAGGGTTAGGAGAGGAGGCTGATTTCATTTTATAGGCGTAGCAGGTGAAGTTCATTTATCGGATTTTGTAAAAATGTGGGTAATTTGAGATGCAGCTGCGGTGCCCTTCTGAGTCTTGTCATTATTAATAAGTGATCTGACCTCTTCAATATGGGTATAGTTTTCCTTAATGGTGCAGTTTTCTTCTGTATGTCTCAGTAATTTGTTTGAGCTTACGAGATTCAAAGGGGACCACCTTTGCCTTTCTCTTCCCTATGAACACTGTAGATAAGAGCGTCAGGGTGAATGTCAACTATATACAAGGCACAGCCAATTATTTCATACTAATAATAAATGAAAAAAGAATGAAAGCAGAAAATAACTAAAGACAGAAATTTGTCCAACTGTGTTTCAGGCGAAACACTGTTCTTGAATTCCAGGAAATGGCTCTCCTTTCAGAAAAGACAAAGAAGTCCATGAAAGCATAAATAATGCCTAAGTTAAACGTAAGGGAGCCTCAAAGCAGGGACAAAGAAAAGAAAAAGGTGTGGCCCAGCCCTGCCTCCTCTGAGTGATGACAGGCACAGGACGGGCTTGCCCTTGGCCCAGGTTTTGCCAAGGTGTGGCCCTCATGCATCCCATGCAGTGGATGTTCAAGTGGTGCTAAATAGCGCTGGAGAGTCAAGCTTCTCCTCCTCCTCCTCATTTTGGTGCTAGTGCCACTCAGACATGATCTATTGTGAGGCTTTGAGTTCCATCACAAAATCTATGGTGTTCCAGGCATTTGGTGGTGAAGTGATGCTAAATAACGCTAAGGGGAGAAGCTCCTTCTCCCCCTACTCTTGCTTGCGTTGGTGCCACTCAGACGTGATGTATTGTGGGGTTTTGAGTACTCCCTGTAATCTGTGGCCTTTCTAGTAATTTGTGGACGTCAAGTGACAGATGGTGAAATTCAAGAGAGGGTATTCAACCTATTGGAGACCGGACCAGGCTTAAATCTTCAATTAAACCCTCATCTTAATTACCGGAAAACACAGCAATCTGGTAGTGCCCTTAACTCCTACTGCCACGAGGGCTCAGAGGATGGCCATCTGATCACTGAATTCCTCCTTTAAAGCATTTCTCTCTAAACTAGAGGGACATAGATGGACTCCGTCAGCTTGAACTCAGACCACAGGCCCAGCCTGAGGCATAGCCAAGCACGAGGACTCCCACAGAGGCCCAACCTGACAAAGATTTCACCAGAGCAGAGCAGGGGAGCCTTTCCTGAGGCTGAGGAAGCCTGTCCTGGGCACTTTGAGACATGGGTGCCTTGTTCAATGACTCCAGGTCCATTGATCTCCTTTCATAGGACTGCAGGAGTGCTGACACAGGCCTGATCAAAATATTTTCACTCTGGTGAAGCAGGGGAGACCTCCATGTGTCTGCAGTATCCTGGGCACTCTGAGACATGGTGGGCCCTGGGAATTCTAGGATGTGGCACGTCAGGGGACGGACCACATGTCTCATGGGCTCACCAAAACTCTGGCCTGGGTCCCTGGCAGGGGTTTCCACTTCTCCAAAAGCAGAGATTGGTGATCTGGTTGCTTGCATGAGGCTTCTGCAAACCTTGCACCATCAGGGGGAGATTAACCGGATGAGCAAAAGGACATCCACACCCTTGCATTACTAATAAGTAGGATGTGCACTTGCAATTCTTGTAATTTGTGCACACTCGGTAGCAGAGGAGGACATTCAAGCAAATGTACCCAAACTCCTGGAGCTGTTTCTGATCTTGAAGCTTGAAATGAGTTCTCATCTGACTTCCAGGACAGCCCGGCCATATCATCGAACCATTCGCTTCTATTTAGCACACCGTAGGTCCTCACACAAGCCCCACTACAGCCCAGATGCAGGGCTGGACAGGGCTTTTCACTCCAATAAAGCCCTTTCCCTGGGCACTCTAAGACACTACAAGTGTGGTGTATGAACCTCAGGCAGGCCAGTAAAAACTCTGACCTAGGGCTTCGTCAGAGCATCTTATTCTGGCAAAGCATCAATGCCCTCTCCAGGCCTGTGGGATGGTCCACTCTAAACACAGGTCTCAGGGTTGCCTCCATTTATGGTCAGAGGCCTACTGACTCATGAAAACAAAAGGAATATCAGGCCATGCACTCATGTGTCACTGAATGGGAGCATGGGTATATGTTTGGCATAGTGCTTACAGAGTAAATAGCCATGCACATAGATCAGCCATGTCCAAAAAAACCACGCCTGCACCTGTATCATGTACTCACAGCCCTGTCATCTTGTGAGATGTGCAAGAATGGGATAACAGTATTAGGATTTACCTTGATCAGTCTTACTGGGCTGGTAGTTTGCTGTTTCATCCATCCAGTTCTTAATCTTAGAAGCAACACACCAGGTTTCAGTGCTCCTTCACGCCAGCAAGATCCTGGTCTGTTTTGGTTGCCACTGTTCCGGCAGACTTGACTAAATCATTTGAATTAACAGAATCATAAAATGTTATGCATAAACAAAAGCATAAAATGTCACAGCTTTACAAAATATCTTGAAGCACAAAATCAATGAAAACTGCAGAGAAACCCAGTGGATGTTATTAGAAAATGAAAAGATTTATTATACCTATGGAGTTAAAAGAGTCAAAAAATGCAGCTGGATCTGTGCAAAGCACAAAAGACTTACAGGCACATGCCTCAAACAGAAAATTGTGATTGCCTATTTGCGAAAAATAAGGAATCGCAAATAGCCATGCATGATAAAATCTGCGAATAATTAGCGAATCTCTATAATTCGCAATCGCAATTTGTGATACCGCAATATGCGATATCGCTAACAGCGAAGTCGCACGGTTGATGCATATTGATAACATCACAAGCAGGAAGTCAGTCAGCCCATGCCTCATTCAGTGCACAGTCATAGTGAGAGTAGGAAGCTGACTGCAAGAGCTGAACAGTAGTGAAAGAAAACCTTTGAACAACACCTGTCCCTTGTCCAAAATGGATGCAAGCACAGCAGAGGACAGTCAAGCAGCCAGGAAGCGCAAAATGAAATTTTCTGAGAAGGAAATAGAGGCACTAATTGAGGATGTGGTAATCAGCCATGACAAGCTGTTTGGCAAATTGTCACTGAAAGTACCCAATGAAAGTACCAGAGCATGAAAAAGTCATGAAGCTGTCGTTTGGGTGACACAGCTGGACACCTCTGGAGAGGGCAACACATCTCAAGGTAAGATGCATGCAAGTAACCATTGGTATATATATGAAAATTATCACTTCACCTCAGTACAGCACAAGTGTCCATTATACAAATCCAGTCCACATTTTCCAAACACAACAAAGTGCATTATGGGAGATGCAGGCAGGTCAGGCGTGTACTTTGGCAAACACACAATTAGAAATATAAAGACTCATAAATTGTGTAACAGAAAAATATTTAATTGCAGGAAAATAATGATTAATGTGACATTACATCACAGACACAAATTAATGCTGATTTGCACTGTTTAACATCACAGATGCAGAACAACGAGAGGCAGTGGACAGTGACTGCATGGACACACAGGATACTACCGCTGTGGATGAGATGGACACACCTGTGGTACCACAACAACCATCCTGCGCTCCTACTACACGCAGGGCAACAGTCCCTCCACTGCAGACAATGGAAACAGAGGAAGTGGCACGTGTAACACCAGAGACCAGCCAGGTTCAAGGAACATCCATGCCGACACCCCGAGCACAGGTCTGGATTACCACAGTCCGAAGCCGGCGGTGAAGAGCGAGGACACAATTTACACGGCAGGAGGACCAACCTACTGATGTCTGGGGTGGTCTGGAGGGCCAGATGCTCCGGGTGCAATGCCTGCAGGCAAAAAACATGCGGTTAGTGCAGGCACAAATTGGAAAGATGGCAGTTAACATCGCTGTCCTGACAGATTGCGTGAGGGAACTGACCAGGGTGATGAAGGAGGGACATGTGTCACAGACGAGACACCATCGCCAGTTGATGCAGCGCATGCACGTATATACTAAATCAAATAATAGGCTGGCCGCCAACACTGCACTGCTGTCACGTAGGTCTGTCACAATGCAGATTGAGATGTCCCATTGAAGTGGGGATGTGGCCAAGGCACTGGGCCAGGTAACAAATGCAGTGGAACAAATGCATGCTACCACAGTTGGGTCTAACAACATGAAGGTGGAAGAGGGGAGTGAGGAGGCCTCAAGCCTCAGCAGTCTGTCAATGCCTGTCACCACTGCAAGTAGGCGCAACACTCACAGCAGTACACCCTCCGTAGCCAACATGAGGGATGGAGATGCAGCAGCTGAAAGGCATCTGGGTGTGCGTGGGAGGTAGAGATAGACTGGCATGTCCACAGACATTCAGACATGGTGAGGTAACCATTGACAAAGTCAACAGTTGTGACTGACTTTCAAGTCATAGTATTATTTCCATTTTTCTTCTGTTCATTAATGCTATTCCTGTGCTACTAGGCACCTGATATGTGTGCTTCAACACTACAATCCATTTAATTTGACATGTTTGATCGAAATATACGTTTATTATCTCATCATTACTCACCTCAGAAATAATTTTGTGTAATTTCTGTGCGTCTCCTGCGCCGTTCTGCTGCGCTTGCCCCATGTGCTGCATGTCGGTGTGGCCTTTGCTGGCTGTTGTCCTCTGACTCACTGTCAGACACCTCTATAGGAATGCCTCTCCTTGTGACAATGTTGTGTAATATGGCACATGCAGCCACTATCCTGCAGCATTGTTCTGGTTTGTATTGCAATGCTCCACCTGTTTTGTGTAGGCATCGGAAGTGGCTCTTCAACAGCCCAAATGTGCGCTCAATTATATTCCGGGTAGAGATATGCGCAGCATTGTACCTCTGCTTATTGGGGGTTGTAGGATTTAGGTATGGCGTCATTATGAAATTCCACAAGGCGTATGCGCTGTCACCTACATGGAAGTAAGCAAAGGGTCAGTGGCGGTAATGCATTGGCATACGTACAATGTCGGTGAGAATTAATAAAACATGTTTACCAAGCAGATTTCCCTCTCCAAATTCACCCCTGAACAGACGAGTGCGTATGCCACTCTGGCAGAATATATGGGAATCATGGGCGCTTCCTGGGTATTGAGCCACAATGTCAGTTTTCATGTACTTTGCATTACATACTACCTTCATGTTTAGGGAATGAAAACATTTCCTATTCCCATATATGTATTCATTATCTGCAGGGGGACATATTGCTACATGGGTGCAATCAATGCAACCTAAGACTTGTGGGAATTGGGCTATCTGATAAAATTCCTGTTTGGTCTTGGTCAGGTCATGTGCAGTTGTGGGGAAGCTAATGTGGGAGTTGATCCAGGACATCATGGCATTGAGGAATGCTTTAAAGATACGTGAAAGTGCGCTTTGAGACACACCTCCAGCTACTGCTTTGACCCCCTGAAAACTGCCTGACGCCAGTAGGTGCAGGCAACATAGGACCTGCACATGTGTGGGTATCGCATTGGTCCTACGTGTCTGACACTGCAAAATGGGATCCATTTCAGTTATTAATTTAATGATCATTGCAGCATTGAGCCTATACTTGTCGTATATCTCCTCCTCTGTTTTTCCTGGCAATGTAATGCAGACTCTAAGATGCGCTTCTGTATTCTCCTCCTTCTGTGTGCTGCAGCCTGGAGCCTCATCCTCCTCGCCATCAGGTAAAGCGCTACCATTGTGAAATGTTCAGGGGCATTCTGGGTGTGTTTAAGTACGTTTCTGTTGAATTTCAACTGTATGCAATTTGCACGCATGATTACCACCTAGTTGTGATTCTTCTTATATTGCACTTGCTAAATTGCGATTTTCAAGACAAACGCAATTTGCGATTTTTCATGCATAGAATTGTGAATATTTCATTGCGATTCGCCAATTGGGAGACGCAATTACAGAATCGCAATCCAATTCTCAGAATCATTGAGATTCCTTATTTTAGTGAAAACATGTGTGTTTCGCTGTATTTTCGTTCATGCATTGCTGCCGGGTACTTTGCGATCGCAAATGGGCTATTTTTGCGATTCGCAAATTTAGCACATTTTTTAACAGTTGATGCATGTGCCTGTTAACCTTTATATCAAGCTGTGGATAAACAAGCTGACAGTGTTTGGTCTTTTACATTAGTGAGTTACAGGGCCAGTAAAAGAGATTCAGAGTAGACATAAAATAGCCGTTAGACTTGTTCCTCCTACAGCACCGGCATCATCCTAAAGAACAGTTGCCAGGACAGGATAGCATTTGGACATGCAGGGTACAATCATGATATCTAGGCCTGGGTGGTAAATTTCGTTCCGCTCGTGGAATTTGCGCAATTTTGACATTTTCGCGTTCCGCGGAGAGCGCGAAAATGTCAAAACTTTCTCAATCTGCCGCGAAACTGAAGTATTTTTCTTGTTCACGCTTTAAAAATGCGTTCTCGCATTCGCGGTCGCGACTTACCGGGTCCCTGCTTTCGCCGACGAATTTTCGTATCCGTTCGCGCGCGCCACAAGATGTTGGATTGTTGGTAGCCAGTTGCGCTATCCCGCGAGAGTTTGAGATCGCGAACACATCATTGCGATCGCGAACAGGAAATAAGCATCGTGAGCAAGATGGCCGTGCCCATTTGTGACCGCATGGGCAAGTTGTGGATATATTTCCCCACGAGCATGCAAAAACACATTGCGAACGCAATCTCCGCATGTTTGCGAAAGTTCCACATGCTTGCGGAAATTATGCGCAATTTTGCGATAATTTGCGAAAGTCAATTTTGCAAATTCCGCCCACTCTTAATGATATCGTGCTTTCCTGTTAGGCATCTTTTACATGATAGAGCAGAACAGGCATGATGGTTGCTGTTAGACAAGATGGGTATTCATTTTTTAAGTCACCCCAAAGTAGGAATTGCAGTCCACAAGGTAGGGTGCCTAGTATTTAAATGTGGTATCTGCAAGAATTTAATGTTGGCATGTACCTACAATGACTGGCCCCCAAATGCTATTTTCACTCTTAGGGCTGGTACTTTACTATCAATAAATACTGAAGATAGCATAGTCAATCTGCTATTTTTAATATTTACTAAGAATTCAATGCATTGGTGAAGTTAGGCTTTTAGAAAATATTTAGAAAAAATGGCTTTAACCCCTTCTGTGCCACAGCTGTAATGATTATGTCATCAGCTGTGGCTCTGGTGTGCTGAGGACGTAACCATTACGTCCGTGGCACACCACCCGGAAATCCCTCTGCTGTTTATACCTGATGGATTTCCTTTTTGTTTTTCAGCCTCTGGAGCTGGAGAAGAGCTTCCCCAGCCCTCTGAGTCATTTGTTTTCTTCAATATAATAACGAATGCGTGCTTGGCACGCTGACATCATTACATTGAAAGCGAAACTGAAATGAGCCAATCAGCTCATTTCACTCTGACTGCTTCGGTGCTTGCGGGGCTATCTCAGCCACCTAAGCACCAAAGCACACAGGAGAGGTATCATTGTTCGGCAATGTTAACCTATGTGAGGAAAACAAGAATGCGATTTTGCAGGTAAGTATACAACTTAAAGTCTTGGTTTTCAGGATGAAAAATCAGCACCAGGCAAAATTCATGTAAGTAGTAAATCTGCACCTCCAGTGGCACAGGGGCGGCTGGGTGCGGGGTTCAGATTGGGAATCTGGTGCCAATGTTATCCAATGGAGTCAGGGTATAATTGAAGAGAGACTGCTCACAGGTGAGATGGATGGTTTAGTAACCCAGTCTTCAGGGGATAAGGTAAGCACAGGGGGGCCACAAGGCAGCACCAAACGTACACCATCAGTGGCACAGGGGCAGCCAGGCGCAGAGTGACAACACAGTGTTGGGTGCCCAATGAAAACCAATGGGGAAGCTCGGGTTTGAAGACAGGCTAAAGGCTCAGGGCAGGAGGCCGGACGAAGAAAACCCACAGCTGCAAAAGTAAGTAGAGATGCTAGAGGATATAGGGACACCATTGGTCACACTCCCCAAGGCCCAGGGGCTTTGGGTGCAGGGGTCTCATTAGGCATAAGAAAAGTCTTACCAGGCAGGTCGTGGCCAGGGGTAGTCTTCAAGTTGATGCTGCAGGCATCGAGGAGGAGTCTGCTGGGGAACCTTCACAGGACACGTGGGCCACTTGGACTTGGGCTATGGGTGGTTTTGCAGTTGCTCAGGGCAGAGATCTTTGTTCTTTAAAGTTTGTTTCTTCTGGACAGATCTGCTGTCCACAGGAGGTCTTGGTCTTTCGTTGAACGCCGGCAGTCCTCCCAAGGCTTTGGAGGTCACTGGACTACAGGACAGTCATCTTTTGGCGAAGGATCCTCGAGGGCTGAGGCCAATACAGCTGGTGTCTGTAGTCTTCTATGATGGTGCAATGCTGCAGTGTTTGGCTCTTCTTAAGGTCATCAGGAATCTGATTTGAGAGTCTGGGGGTGCCACTTAAATACTATATTTAGGGGCGTTATAGGAGAGTGACAGGTAGGGACCAATGGGTCTCTTCCCTGGGGTGTCTGCACCCACTATTATGCCACCCTAGCCCTGTTTGTGTAAGTACCACCATCTTCAAGATGCTGAAAACTGTAAAATGTGCTTCACTTCATCTCCTGTACCTGAGGGGTGGAGTTGGTGAATGGAAACAGGCCTCCTAATCTTACTGAGTATTCCCGTAAAATCACCTGCCAAAAGTGGGGGTTTGAGCCTGGGGCTGCCATCTGCTGCTAGCTGCAGAGGCTGGGGTCACATTACAAAGGCAGCAAGGCCTTTAAAGCTTCCCTCTCAAGCACTGTGCTCATCCAGGGAAAGGAGATGTGACATCTCCACCCAGGATTTGCTTTGTTTCTGGCCTCAGGAGCAGGGGCTCTCGATCCAGGGGTGCAAAATCATGTTTGGTGGTGGCAGGCTGCAAAAGCCAGTGACAGACTACACCAGGGTTAGAGGGTTTTTCAGGGATGACCTCTGAGATGCCCTTTGGGTACATGTTTCAATAAATCTCACACTGGCATCAGTGTTTGTTTATTGAGTGGGTATGTTAGGAACCAAACACTCCTGGGTTCATTAAAGCCATCATGGTGCTGGAGAACTCAATATTAAGAATAGACTTGGATATTGTAGGGGCATATCTACCCATTCAGATATGCTCACACCTGAGATATAGTACACCCAGCTTTAGGGCTTGTAAGGTATGCTAGATGGATGTCTTCCCTATACCTTATGCAGTAGTGGTTGGCATGGCTCGCAGGCTGTGTGCCATGTCGACTTTGTCATTTTTTCTGCACCAACGCATGCAGGCTGCAGTGGCAGTTTGCATGGCCTTAGTATGGGGTCCCCAGGGGACCCTCTTCAGTCCCAACGCCCTTGGTACCAGGATACCATTTACTAGGGACTTACAGGTGGGTCTGTAGTGCCAATTGTGGTACAGTTTTAAGGAGGGATCTCTAGCACAGGGGACCTGGGTGGCAGGGACCCTGTGCACTTTCAATTGAAACCAAATCATTTTTCAGGCAAAAAGCAGGAGACTAACCATGTCAAAAGGGGCATTTTCTCACAATAATTCAATGCGCGTCATGAGGCCTTTTTCCTGTATTGTCCAGCTGACCAAAAGCAATTGGACTTGATTTAGACCTTTGTGCTGGCCTCTGCTGGAGTAAGTCCCGGACCCTATTTGAAGTTCCTAAGCTACTGTCTGTCTTAGAGGAGCTGCACCAGAAACTCTGAAAAGTTGAAAAATGACCAAGACCTTTGGAGCCTCGGCAGGACCTCACAGTAACGGTAGCAATTTCAAAAGGGCTTCACTGGGTACAGCTTAAGGCAAGCCCCACTGGAGGATTTTGAGCTCCATAATAAAGACTAAGGACCTGATTCACAAAGGTAAACTTATACTTTTGTGTATGTTTACTCTTTTCCGGTATTCAAATAATGTAATAGTAATTTAACAACTGCAGAGATCTCACAGACAGGGGAGATAAGTCCGCACATAAAAACAAAGGCCTGTCCTGGGTCTAACTTGCGTAATTTGCTGTAGCATAATTATGCAAAATTACATCAAATTACACAAGATTACACTGAATTACACGAGGGGTGTAACCCTGTATATAACACAATTTTCCTAGCGCACCCTTGTGTTCAAAAGGGACCGAGGATATATTTTTCGCTAATAAAATAGCTCTAAATGCAACAGAACATGAACAACACTAGCCAGCAGCTGCTCATACTCGCAAAGTTTATTGTTCCTGTCCTCCTGCTGTAGGATTTCTGTGTCAAATTTCACAAACAGAAGTTATCGCATAATTTTTGTTCATTTCGCTAAATAACTCTTGCGTATTTATAAATCTTTAAAAATTATTCTCTCTTGTTTCCTTTATTGTGTTATTGTCATTTTTCCTCATTTTACTGCTTCGTTTTTTATTTTCTATTGCTCTAAAGTTATTGTCAGATTTATATTCTGTGATGTTTTGACGATATTACTGTTTAGCATGTCTGCTTTGTTTCATGGTTTCCAGGGGATTGAGCTCAGGTTTAAATTATTAAACTTGTGTTGAACCTTAACAAATTGGCAGCCTTATTCCTTCTGGTGGACTCACATCCATTCCAATTTATAATTCACTTTATTATAATCAATGTTTTCCTTTTTTCACACCTTTGTCTATTGTCTTTACTCACCTACCTATGTGAACAGACCGAGATAGACCCATTAGCTATAACAAATCATTTATTTTGTATAACTGAGGAGTTTATAGCATCTGTGCACAATGTTCTAGTGTTTGGCTTCTTTCTTCCACCAAACCCAGCTATTCTACAGTTTGCCAAAATAAGACCTCTTCTGTTAGTGGCTATACAGTACCCCATCCAGACAAACATACAAAACCTCATTTATGAGGTCCTACCAGAACTTTTGCGCCTCTGGAACGTCACTGTTTTCATGGTGTGGTAGTGCATTGTGCCCCTGACTTATTCACAAGGTCACATGAAGCCAAGTTATGTGACTTTTCATGGCCTTATAAATATTTGCCCCTTTCACGCAGAAGAAAATGTATATTATATGGGTGCTGCTGAAGGTGTTCCTGGTAACATCAATGGCTTTTTGACACTGCCCCAGATTTACGAGAAATTGTAAGTCTGAGGCAGTGCCAAAAAACTTACTCCCAGGGGAGGCGTAAAGGAGGCACAACGAGGCAAAATATCTTCATTTCTCCTCATTTTTCCTTTTTCTATGTGTGCTGCATTCTGCAGCACACATAGGAAGAGGAAAAAGACTCTTGCAATTGTTTTTGTTCAGGAAAGTTTCCCTTTGTGCACAAAAATAATCTTCCCCACATTGCAGGCACCCTTGCACCATGTTGCAGAGGTGTCTGTGGTGGTGCACGCCAGTCGATTGTGCACAAAGGAAAAGGACAGGAATGTGCCATATCTAATAGATATGGTGCATCCCTGCCCTTTTCTTTTACAGTAGGGCAGAGCAGCAGCAAGGCCTGTTATGCTGCCCTACATCAAAAAACCCATAAAACCCATATATGAGGCCTACAATTGCCACCCTTTTACGGCAGTAAGGACACAGAAGAATCTAAGTAAGGATTACTTGTCTGCACTGCACAAGCTCTCCTTTCCCACGTCTTCCTGCACGCATCAAATATTGTGTAAAGCAACTCATTGCACTCATTATTCATCTGTGCGCAGCACAATTCACTACCAACAAAAAAGGTTATATTATCCAAGGTTTCCACATTTCTACAGCTAGAAGTTTTATTTTTTACATCTGTGGCTGGGCCAATCACACAAGATTAGAAAGAACCAAACAGTTTACGTTTGAAATCTGTGCAGCCCTCATATGACAGATGCCTATAGTATATAGGTCTGGGATTTGTGAGAAACCTACTAACCCTTGGTATTTCTGATTATTAGAGCCCAAGGAAATGCAAGAATGTGTGGCTGGTGTGTGTCAGTAGCTTTTCTTACCAAAATATTCCCACAAATGTCAATGTATAGTTAAACAATTGAATTTCCTCGTATTTATCATTAGGATTGCTTGCAGCATTTGGCCCACGGTAATCTAACTCTATGGTCAACCTAAAAATCATGGATATTTAGGAATGTGAGTCTAGTTTGGAAGACACTAGATCTTCTTACCCTGAAATCCTAAGGACCTTGGAATATGGAATAAACTATTTCTCACCATTCCCATGAGATTGGCAGCAGTACTAGGGCCCAGTTACACTACCCCCATGGAAACCTCAGAACCACATGCATTTGCGGCAACCAGTCACTGGAATGCATGGAATCATGGCTTGTGTAGGTGGGCCTAATGTATAGGACAGGAAGGACTCAAGCTGTGATGAAGTGAAGTCAATCACACGTTATTAGCAGGAGAAGTGTTAATGGGAACTGAGGTTAGCAGGACGATTGGTATTAGCCATAGATTTTGACAAACTGTTTGTCGTGCTATTTTAAGGGACTATCCACAAAACACAATTGGAATAAAACTCCCTCATAAAACAATTAACTGGCATCAGGCGCGCAACACCCATTGGGCTCACCGGGCTTCAGCCCCCCCCCCGTCATGTGTGTCAGCCCGGCTGAGACAGCCTCGCGGACTGGCATCCGTCTAATTGCAGCCGGACCCGAGTACTTCACAGGTCTTTAAAAGACCATTTACTCGTTAATGAGGCTTTTGTTCTGTTTTCACCCCTTCTTACAGCCACTCTGCCCATGGCTGGAAGACTTAGCCCCCCCCCCCCCCCCGAAATCTTTTTCACCCCCCCCCCCCCCCGAAATTTGGTTCTAGTTGCCCGCCTGACTGCCATTATTGAAAATCCATCATTCAAAGAGGTATGAATGACACCAAAACCTATATTTAGATTCTTATCATACCTTTCAAAAATGTGTAGCATTTCTTCATATCCAATTTCAAATGACTTTATTTTTCATTATCAATGAATGGATGATCATCTATACAATTAGAAATCTTGTTGTCTGTGAGTATTATCAAATATATATTTTTGAGACTAAGGGTCCGATTCACAGAACTAACTTAAGACAAAATCCTACATTTACTACCATTTTGGTATTCACAGAAGGCACTTACTCATTTTGGTATTCACAGAAGGCACTTACTCATTTCGGTATTCACAGAAGTTAGGAGACCTAACTTTACTACTCCTAAACTGGGAAAAATCCTAACTTTAAGACTTTCGGTATTCACAGAAGGCATTTAGGAGTCCTAAAGTTAGGAGTCCTAACTATACTACTCCTAAACTGAGAAAAATCCTAACTTTAAGACTTTCGGTATTCAAAGAAGGCATTTAGGAGTCCTAAAGTTAGGACTACTAACTTTACTACTTATAAACTGAGAAAAATCCTAACTTTAAGACTTTCGGTATTCACAGAAGGCATTTAGGAGTCCTAAAGTTAGGAGTCCTAACTTTACTACTCCTAAACTGAGAAAAATCCTAACTTTAAGACTTTCGGTATTCACAGAAGGCATTTAGGAGTCCTAAAGTTAGGACTACTAACTTCTGTGAATACCGAAATGAGTAAGTGCCTTCTGTGAACACCAAAATGAGTAAGTGCCTTCTGTGAATACCAAAATGGTAGTGAGTTTAGGATTTTGTCTTAAATTAGTTCTGTGAATCGGGCCATATGTAACTAACAAACTTTCTTAAATTAGCCTTCAGTGCTAACATATACAGAGGTAAACCTTAGAACCAATTAATTTTTTCCATTTATAGTCACCTTTTTCATTAATTAACAGATTATTTTCTTTGGGAATCCTGAACAACCTTTACAGACTCATCAGAACCTCCTAATCCTCTCTTCTTGAACTCCACAAGAAGCTGAAGGCCTGGCTTGTCAATTAACCAACCTACCACAGGTAGAGCTAGGCACATACAGTTGCTCAGCGCCAAGATTCTCCAGCTGGTGATAGTGCGCTTTACAAATACACATGACATCCAATTGTTACAATGTATTACTTCTGGATCAAGCTGTGGGATTAACAACTAGTTGCAAGTATCTAGAAACAGCAAAATAGGAAAATTGAAAATATGAACCCATTATTTGCTAGATTTTCTCCCCACAGTGCTGAACCCTTTTTTGATGTTTTAGGTACTACACACGGAGGCCTCATATCTTTTGTTTTGCCATAAAAGGTATCCAGGACAGATTTGTGGCTTTTTTGTAAACTGTAAACTATCCAGGGGGATACTAAAGATGCATAGGGTTTGTGGATTCTGGCTGAAGGACCCCAAAAATAGCCAAAATATAGGTATTTTTTATTTTTTTGCTGAAAAATATGGAGAAGAATGTTTTGTGGAATAAAGTGTATCTTTTTTCTATAAATTACATCAACAAAGGTTTTGCTGTGCTACAATCATCATTTCTCAGCTTTCAGAAATAAAATGAGTTGTATAAAAAAAAAAATGTATCCACCGTTTTTGCATTTTTTATGAGGAAGCCTATTCTCCTAAACGTTGTGGTTTCAACTTACTTGCAAGTTGTGGTTCAACTCATGGGTGATCACAAACAGTTATACACTTCTGAAAAGTGGCCAAAATCCTGACTCAGCAATGTGGCAGTTTTGTTGATCCTTCAAGGTTTTAATTATTCCAAAAATAATGAAAACGAGTAGCAAAAAATTGTCATTGGTATCAGCATTTTTTTCTGTACTTTTTGTCATGATCGATGATTTGAAAACGCCATGTAGCGTTATGTCCAATGGACAATGCTGGTCAGGTTAGAGCGGCAGATCTCGATGCAGAGCACTGGTCCGGGACCAGGGTTCGATTCCCGCCGCGGCAGGGTCTCGGGCTATAAATTCCTCGGACCGGATATTCTCGCCTCGGTGCCTATTCTAATCATGGGTCCCAAGCTGCAACTCTGGGCAATAGCTTGCTTAATCTCCACAACGGCCCCAACAGCGCTGGGATGCCTGGCTTCACCATGGGAGTTCCCAGGAGTGGACACTTCACACGGAAATCCAGGAAGGGTTCCTTCAGCGGTATGAGTACAGCGCTGAGATACCCCTTGGGGTGATTCAGCGCTATATAAGTACATACACATTTACATTTACATTTACATTACAGTGATGTATAGCAGTGTTTCCCAAACTGGGGTCCGAGGACCCCCAGGGGTCCGTGGCACATTCACAGGGGGTCCCCAGGCAGCAGTTTTAAAAGCACTGCAAAGTTCATTGTAACATTAGCAGTTTTCCAGCAACTATAAAAGTGTCAAGAAAATGCCAGTGATTAATGTACCTGCTGGAGAGAGATGAGTTTTGTCCAGTGGCAGCTTTGACTTATCTAATGTGACACAGAGGGTTAATATACCTACTGCAAAGAACGTGTACAATGCATTTTAAAAACAGTATTTTATGTGCATAGGTCAGTGGGTTACTGATGTTGTCACAGAGATTCTTTTGTCACTGTGCAATTCATAAAGGACAATCATAATCTAGCACAGTGTCCTATAAACTGTCATCAAAGAGCTGCTTACAAACTGCATGGTAAAAGTTAGTAACATATGTTTATTCCTAGTCTATCATTATCCTGATGCTGCTAAAAAGGTTTATTAGGGTGGAAATACATTTTTCTTGTTAAAGTCAATGCTAGCCACTGTGTTATGTTCTGAATCCTGAGTTTGTGCTTCTCCAGATCAAGCACTCTTTAAAAATGCCTACCAGTATGAATGACATGTGAATCCTACACCTTGTAGTCCCCTTTGCCTTATGTAACATTTTCTATACACTGATTTACACGTATGATTCATTATCTCTATATGTGTGTGATGTAAAGTGCTCTGACATCCTACAATGGTATTTACAAGGCAGAGTTAAGCCACAATAAGTGGCTTAACGCTGCCTTGTAAATAAGGCGAAGCCCCTATCGCCACAGGAACATCGCAAAAAGTGACATTCCCATGGCGATAGGGACTTGTAGATATGCCCTTAAAATCCTTAGTAATTCGAGTATTTGTTTTGTGTGCACACATGTGTTTATTTTTTTCGAATTACTGTTTTAATGTTTGAAATTTAAATCCAACAAATTGCTTGCGGGTCCCCGGCTTTCAGTGGTGACTCAAGGGGGGTCCTCAGGAGTCAAAAGTTTGGGAACCACTGATGTATAGGGTTTGTAGGTTCTCTGAAAACATGTGATGTCCAGAGCAAATAACTGAGCTGCAGCTTATAATGATTTGTCAATGTGTACTAACAATACAGCAATTAATATGATACAATATAAAGAATGATAATGGATAAGGAAGCAACCTGTGTATTTCTGAAATGTATTCAACATGTTGAGTTGTGAATGGACTGTGGTAATTTGTACACCACTGAATTTGGGGTTACTCATACTGTCATGTTATTCAGAATGTATTTTGTATAACATCCTATTTTTTGCACACTGACCTATATTTGGAAGCCAAAAATGAAGAGAAGTCCAATTGGTAATAGCAAATTTTCTATTAATTGTTTTCCCAAGGATAAAAACAGTAACCCACTTATGTGACTGGGCCTAGCACTTTTGAAAAAAAACACCTTGGCACGTGACCGGGGTACATCGCATTTCACCCAGTAAGCTCAATACTTTTTGTTACAATGTGGATCACTGTGGTTTTGGGCTTAGGCTTGGCCTCCTACCAAGGAAACCTACCAAACATTAATATTTTTTAAAACTAAACATCCGGGAGAGTCCAGGTTGGTGTGCCTTGCATGGATCCTCTCACCTTTTCTTATCCAAAATTAACAAACAATGTACATACCTCTGTGAAACACACACTATTCTAGACATGGTGCAGTTTGGCTCTCAGGCACTTCATGGAACTTGTATCACTCATAGATCAATTGCATGGAGTCCACAAAAATGAAGAGTCGTGGCACTTATGATACTGGATTTGTTAGCTGCATACAGCACCAGGGCTCATTCTGTCATTATTTCGAGACTTCATGAGGATGGTGTCAGAGACAAGGCCATTAGCTGATTCAAATCCTTTTTATAGTAACAGAGCCATGCATCTGCTATCCCTCCCTTTAGATGAGGCCCTCATGGAGTGTCCTAAGCTTGAGTGCAACTTTGTTTAATATAATCAAAGCCTCTCTGGTAAAGTTTATTAGATCTTATCTGGATGTCATGGCACAAGCTGACAATTCTCAGATTATACTAAGTTTGTATATGATTAGTCATCTCATCTCAATTTTACATTATGCTTGACGTCCATAGCATTATGCAAATATAACTTTCTGAGGCTTAATTCTGAGGAGGCTGCAGTTTTAGTTGGGAGCCGATCTTCCTCGATATAATCACAGCCGTAGATGGGTTTTCTCATGGCTCTTAATTTTCTTTTCTGTTTTATCTGAGCCTGTTAAGGCAAGTATTCTATCTTCTTCCAGTGAATACGATATTACAACTGCTGCATGTATTTTTGGATGAAGACTGGAATATTGTAATGGACTGTATATGGCCCTTCCAAAATATCACATTTTTAAGCTCCAGGTTATTCAGAATTCAGATAGAAAGATGTTGTTGAGGCTACCTTTATGGGTGGCTATCTCTCAACATTATCAACAACTTCAGTAGATCACTACTTCCAAATGTCTTCCATTTAAGATTCTGTGTAGCTGCCATAAAATGATTTATGGAAAACAAAAAAGCTCTGAGTGGCATGCTTGGACTAATCTTATGACCTAGTAGTTACTCAGTATGCATTTCAGTCGTTTGTTTTGCAAGCCACGCCGCACTAACTCACTCCCCAGGTCTATGCAACTTACTTCAGGTCTCATTTATATTAGGAAATTACTAAAGAAGTACGTGTTCAATCAATAATTGCTTAACATATTTCTGCCTAGGCCCATCAAGGTGTGCATGCTTTAAAAACCAATAAATACAAATAAATACAAATGGATAAGAAGCATAATACCTGGGATTACACTTTTATATTAACAAGGGGGACCACTAACCAACTTGAAATTAATTTAAAGATGATTATTTCCCCAGGTGGACCATGTGAGTAATATTTGAACATGCAATGCATTTTTTGCACATACATCTTCTTCCTTTATTAAAAACTCCACCCTGTTCTTTGTTCAAACATTTGTCAATCTGTATCTGGATCACACTCACACACCCACTCACATACCCAGGTTGCATGGACGTTAGAGTTAGAAAATAGCATTAAAGTACCATAGAAAATCACTGAAAACACTAAAGATTACAGGCACATCATAGTTAGGAAATACAATTTAAATAAATCTTATAAATTCACTGAAAAAAACCATGGTTGCACAGAAGTTATAGCTAAGTTCAGATTTTACACACACAAATCCATAGAAATTCAGCAGTAATAGTTACAGTTATAGTTTTCTCAAGTAACTGTAACTCATGCCCTAAGGTAACTATAACTCATGCCTTGGCCATGCACTGCTAATTACCCCACATATTAAATCCCTCATGACATCTTCAGTAATATCACTGTAACATTTGAAAATATAGACAATAAAACTGTGCATGGCGTGGGCACGAGTTATTGTTACCTTAGCACACAAGTTATATTACTTGAGATAACTATGACTATAACTAATGAATGTCTACGGTTTTGTGTGGGCAAAATCTGAACCTAACTATAATGTCTCTTAACCTTTTGTATTTTCAGTGAATGTATATATCCATGTATATTTATATATCTATATGTATATATGTGTGTGTATACATATAGATTACAAGCTGGGGCAAATATTCACATTCACGCATAAATTTGATTCCTTACGTAAGCAAAAATAAGTCAATAAAACTCAGAGCCAACCTAAATCACTGACTGTGGCTGATAGTGACACAAACATATCAAAATCTTAGTACAGGTCCAAGTGAGAATGAATCTGAAGATGGTAGTGATAATGCAGGAAATGCAAGAGCTGAAAAGGGGCATTTGACCCTCGCAGAGGAGTTGGATTTTTTAAGGGAACAACAAAACTAGTCCCTACGTCCACAGTATCCAAACGCGACACAACACAAAGGAGAAACATCAGAAGGCGTGAAAGGCACAAATGCCTCAGGCTCCAGAGGAAGGAGGCAACAAAACCAACGATGGAAACAACGCTAGCCTCACTTGATAAAACTATCATTAATATGACAGACATACAACTGAATCAGGCTGAGAAACAACTACTTGCACCTGGTTTATCATATTGCCCAGAGAGCAATTTCAATTATTGTGAAACAAGAGTTGATGTATAGAAGTTCATCAGAAAACTTAAATTGGCCAAATATTACATGACCAAAAGACAATCAGAGAAAGACAAAGAACAACAATGTGACATGCATATTTGGCGTACTGGTTTAACATCAGGAGATATCCCACTTATGAGAACTGTACATACATTAAGTGAGATCAATGATAGTAATCAAGAAAATATCAATACTCATAATATTGCACTTACAGAGGGAATTAGCATCTCTATTCCAGGGCGAAGTCCATTTAAATCCCCTTCCACATTTGTGCCCACTATGCCTAGAGACGCGGTAGACATTTTCCATGATAGGGTCACTGAAGAACTTAAGAAACTCTACCGAACTCCGAAAAGTCACAAAAAGACCCGGAACCAGCAAACCACACAATATTTCCAACTAATGGCTAAACTTAAAAACAATTCCACTGTTGTTATTAATAAATCTGCCAAGGGAGGCAATATTGTGTTATGGGGGAAATCGGATTACAAAGCAGAAGCATATTGACATTTAAACGATATAGAATGGTACCAAAAAATCAATTCGGCAGAAGTGAAAAAGTTCAGTACAAACTATAAAGATGAATTAACTATTTGGAAAAGAGAAGGTTTGATATCGAAAGATGAGTACGCATTTCTTACCAATGAGTCCCCTATATGCCAACAATTTATTTTATCCCAAAGGTGCATACAAATTCAATTCCAGTGCCAGGCAGACCCATAATTTCTGCCAAACAAAGCTTATTCAAGAATACATCGAGATATGTTGATTACTATCTTCAAGAACATGTTATTAAGCTTCCTACTTACATACGTGATACAACTGACTTTCTCTACAACTGAGTGTACAAACATGGTCAAGCGATATTTTTGTTCCTTACAATGGACATTACTGCCCTCTACACCAGCATTAGGCACGTTGACGGTTTAAAAGCAGTTGATTTTTATTTGGGAAAAAGACCAATAGAAATGTATTGTCATAACCAAATGCTGCTTAAAATGATTAGATGGTGTTTGCATTACAATGTATTTACTTTTAATAGCACCATGATTAAGCAACTACGAGGAGTAGCTATGGGGGCATGCTTCTCCCCTAGCTATGCTTGCCTTCATGTAGGCTGGTGGGAGGAGCATGTCCTACAAGTGGAACACAGTAATGCTTGGTTACAACACGTCGTTAAATGGTGGCGTTACATCGACGATGTTTTTGTCATCTGGCATGGTACACAGGCACAGCAGAAAAATTTGTTAACAGCATTAACATCAACAGCATGAGTTTACATTTTACAGCACATATCGACAAGACAACCACCAACTTTCTAGATATTAAGGTGTACATTAAGCAAGAAATATTTGAAACTAGACTATACAGGAAACCAACTGCAGGCAACAAATTGCTCCATACTAATAGTTTCCATCCGCAGCACACAATTACCAGCATTCCATACGGTGAATTTCTGCATATCCGCATAACCTGTAGCTCTAAAGATGATCTTGACCACCATCAAAAAGAAGCCAGAAATAGATTTATTGAAAGAGGTTATAACCCCAGAAAACTGGATGTAGCAATAAGGAAAGCTTATAATAAGGATAAGCTGGAACGTCTTGATTATAATAGAGAAAGAGGAGTAGAGATTAACTGAGAAGCCAACACAACAACTAGTAAAATAGACAACACACAGTGTAGACTGATCACCACCTTTAGTAAGTAGGCCAATGATATTAAAACCATCATTAACAAACAATGGCCCATCATCCTCACTGAGGCAAATCTGAAACTAACACTCCCAGCGAAACCTACCTTTACATCTCGAAAAGCTTACTCCATGCGTAATGACCTTGTAATATCCAGCCCTGAGACTGACAACAAAACCTGCTGGCTGTCACCCAAAAGGGGCTTCTTTAAATGTAGCACATGCCATGCTTGTAAGTTCAGAACAAACACTATATCGTAGTACACAGCATTCTCTAACACAATCATTGAGCTAAAAGGCCATTTTACATGTAGAACAGAATATGGCGTATATGTGCTGCAATGTAAATGTGGGTTACGTTACGTAGGCAGCACAAAACTACAGGTATATGTAAGAATACTACAGCACTTATGTGCTATAGTCAATTCAGACCCAGCCTACCCAGTACTTAGGCATTTTAAACTGGAACACAATAACAATCTTAACTGCCTTCAATACTTTTTTATCAATGTGGTGCCAGTTAATAAAAGAAGGGGCAATCGAGAAAAAAAGCTCCGACAGCTGGAATCAAGATAAATTGTTGAACTCGATACAAAGTCCCCACAGGGTCTCAATGTAGGAGAAGATCTGCATAATTACCTGTAGTGTATTAATCATCATCAATAAGGAACATCCATATAGTTTGAGTATCAATTCACAATGAAGCTGCAATGAAGTGAACACCTTATATTTAGCTATCTTTAGAAAGACTAGGAGCTATTAGCTATCCATATTTATCCCTATAGCTGCTGTTTTTGATAAACTAAATGTGTCTACACTTTACATTACACAGTCCAGTATGTTTTTAAGGGGGCTCCCTCATCATGTAAATATTTAGATTAACCATATCTGTATATAGAAGTATATGACTGGGTTTCCAGCCTATAGTAACATACACTTAATTAGCACTTTAGACATTATTTTTTAGCACTTTAGCATCTATTTACACAACAAGCTTTGCACTTCGGAGTTACAATGTTTCTTTTGCACAAATATACAAATGCCATTAGAGGCTCATATATGCAGCTACTAATAACTATTTGCACAAGCAGTATTTATTGATGTTTATATTCATGGAATTTATTGCAATGTGCTTTTAATATTGGATAATCATGTCCTTATGATTGCCTATTTATTATGATGGTTTTTTAATGCATTTGTATATTTATTTGGACATGTTTTCAAACCTACAGGTATACTTTCCAATTATGGCTTATTTTACCTGTGTAGTATACATGCATTTGATTAAATTAAAATAGGTATTTAACATAAAATCAATATGTATCTGAAGAAAAAGATTTTCAGATTGTATATACGAGCTGCACCACAACGTATGTCTTCTATCTATATTAGTGCTTCTGCAATGTGTCATGTGATGTGATGTCTCTTTAAATTCCACCAAAAGCGTAGCGTTATCATGTGACTGAGGCCACAGGAGTGGCCGAAACACATCATGATGGACTCGCACTGAACTTCAATGAAACGTTTGACTGAGCACCAGCAAACAAAGTTGTCCGTATCCTATCTGTGCGCCAATGCACGTGGAGTAGTAACTGGACATATAGGGGAAATGGGACACTGATTTTCTACTGATGACATTAGATGTACATTCATTATATACTATCATTGACCACAGACAAGGACTAGCTGCATGTTCACATTTTTTAAGAAACAGACACATCAAGTACTGGGAACACAATCACATCATCATTGAGATGATAGAATATTGTCTCACCAACAACATCTTTCTCTGTGATGGCATGTTGTACAGACAAACCACTGGTACCGCGATGGGTTCACGCTTTGCTCCAAGTTTTGCCAACCTCTTCATGGGTTTATGGGAGGAAGAAATATTCTCTGGTAAAACTACAATCAACAATCTAGGCAAGGTGGAGCTATGGCTCAGTTATATTGATGATTTATTCATCGTATGGCGAGGTACACACAAATAAGCCCTTGATTTTATAAGCGAACTCATTATTAACAATCGCAATATACAACTCACAGGTAACATCAGTGACAGCATTGTAGAATACCTTGATGTCAAAGTAGCAATCATACAGAACCAGATACATACTTCGTTGTTCCGCAAAAGCACGTCAGGCAACAGTATTCGCCATGCTCTCAGCAGTCACCCTGAATCATTGAAATGGAGCATTCCATATGGTGAACTGTTGAGGGCAAGGAGAAACTGTAGCAGCACTGAGGCTTACAGAAGAGAAAGTACCAACATGATTGAGAATTTAAGGCCAGGGGATATCCTATTTGGGTATTGAAAAAAGCGATTGACAGAGCCGCGAATGTCAGCAGGATTGACACTCTGAGTGAACGGGTAGAGATGGAAGATGGTATGACAGAGAGCAGTACTAGGATCATACTGACCTACAACAATGACTCAGAGAAGATCAAACCCGTAACTTAGCATTTAAAAAACCGTACCATAGGTTTCACACACGTTATAGTTAGAAATTAGCATTTAAAAAACCTTGCAAATTCACTGAAAAAACCATAGGTTTCACACATGTTATAGTTAGCTGTACATTTCACTCGTAAAAAACCAATGAAATTCCCCCGTTATAGTTAGTGCAGGCAACTATAACTCACGCGACCGCAATCTTCTGCTGATGACATATGTGTCTTTATGAAAAAAAAATATTTGTAATATATGTATAGCTAAAATTTAATGGAAGAAGACATGGGCAAATAAGTGTCTAAATACAGTATTAGCATAAATTTACACAATGACTGAATTTATGTCCCGTGTCGGTTGTCGTTCCTGTATGTTCTTCATGCTGTTTTATGGTAATTAAGACAATCTTATATTGCTGCAAGGATGATCATTTTGAGCTGTTTTTAATTTCAACTTGTTCTTTTTCTTACTATCCAGGAGGAAAGGAAGGGACCCTTCACTTTTCAAGACACGGCACAGGTTCCCTACCCTTTTCTTCATCAGGATGCCACTGCACGCTCAATAAGATAAGAACTGCACATCTTTTGATCACTCCTTTTGTTTTCTTTAAATATAGACTCACTGTATTTCAAATTCTTTCTTTAGGGTAGCACGATGTGGTTTCAACTGAGAAGTACTAACTGCTATTATTCTTACTTTGCCAATTTGTCATTTAGAGAATAGAGATAATCATGCAGAGATATTTCCTGATCATATACATGTCGGTGAGGAGATATAGGGGCACTAGTCCTGGTATAAATCTAACTTTTAGTTCATAGCCCTTTTTAGCCACTTGGACTTGAGCAAGGCTCTGCGGTGGGTCAGTTTTGTGTTTACATGCTTAATACAATGTTGAACTTGCGTGTATACCTGGTAATTACCCTCTCATAGCAGCACTGCAAATACGCCCGCAGGTGGCACTAGTCCGCTTGTATCGTGTATGGCTAAGTAGGAGGTATTGAAATGTTATACAAAAACTATGTTTGCTTGACTGCAATCTATAAAGTTTCGCCAATTCAAAGGATATTGCAGGCGAGATACCAGGTGTCATATCGAGTGAGAGAAACTCGCATTGTTTGTTTTCAACATTACAAAAATAAGTACTTGTATATCATTATCTTATTTTACACTTTGTTTTACATTGATTGCATCAAGGTATCATGTATTTTTTGATTCATTAGCATGAGTCTGTGACCCGTTCCAAAATGGCTGCTATATTGACAGTGTGGACCAGGAAATGCGAAAGTACTTCTTTTATGTTTATATATTTGTATAAATGCACGTTTGGATATAACGCATACATCGTGTGAGCAAGACACTTTTTCGTGTCGAAACGCGTAGCGAGTGTTTATTAAATAATAATTGACCTCCGAGAGTGCGTTTTTCTTGACAATTCGACATTGGTTTAACCGGCTTTGGGTTCGCCGGCCAACGCACCACCTGATGAGGGATTGATCCCAGAAGGACCCGATTTTGACTGTTGATATATATATATATATATATATATATATATTACCTACTGGCGGTCGCCAGTAGGTAGTTATAGTTAGGACCCTCTTACCATAGGAAATCCGCAACATTCTATTTTGAATAACTTTGGCGCCGGTCGACGAATCCTCGCGAATTTTTCAAAATAGGTGGGGCGCTACGCTCCGCTCCTACCCTGAAAGTCTCGGGGGGATTCGTCAAGCGGGGGCTGAGATAAAAGGGGGGTCCCAAAACGCGTTTTTCCCATGCATTTTTCCATAGGACCTTTAGACACAGCTACAGCCCGAACGGCTGAACAGAATTACTTGAAATTTGGCAGAGAGGTAGTCCTCAGGTCAAGGAAGTGCCTTTTGTAGGTTTGGTGTAAATCTGTTCAGTAGATTCTGAGAAAATAGCCTTTAAATCAATATATATATCTGAGCCAGCTTACGGTGCGCTTACGGTGCGCTTACCGTACGCGTACGGTGGCGTGCGCGAGCGCGATTTTGATTGGCTCTTAGATCTTAGTAAACATTCGAATCAGTCGAAACCAGGAAGCGGCGGCCGCCATTTTCTCTCTCGCTCCCTGAGTTGGCCAGCAAAAATGAAGCCAAAAAATGTCTAAAGGGGCAGTTTCTTGAGATCCTAACCACCCAGCATTGATATAGGGGTCCCCAAACAACCCCCAAGCCCAAAAAAAAATTTTTTTTTTTTTCGGAAAATCGCCGATTACGCTTACCGTACACGTACGGTAAGAATTTAAAAAAAAAAAGAATTATCCACACTCTCCCCACCCCGTGTGAAAATCGTGCCCGAAGACCACCATTTGTGCATGGCATATAACAGCTGTGAAATTCAGAAAGAATACATTTCACAAAGATGCGCATAATATGTCCCCCATGGCCCATCCCGCATAACGTGGGCACGCGGTGCGCGCAGCGCACCGCGTGACCACTGTGTGTGCACGGCACTAACTGCGTAAAGTGGGCGCGCGGTGCGCGAAGCGCACCGCGTGCTCACTGTGCGTGCATGGTGCGCGAAGCGCACCGTGTGCGCACGGAACGAACTGCGTTAACTGGGCGCGCACGCCACGAATGGCGTAAAGTAACTTAGCATTTAAAAAACCGTACAAATTCACTGGAAAAACCATAGGTTTCACACACGTTATAGTTAGGAATTAGCATTTAAAAAACCTTGCAAATTCACTGAAAAAACCATAGGTTTCACACATGTTATAGTTAGCTGTACATTTCACTCGTAAAAAACCAATGAAATTCCCCCGTTATAGTTAGTGCAGGCAACTATAACTCACGCGACCGCAATCTTCTGCTGATGACATATGTGTCTTTATGAAAAAAAAATATTTGTAATATATGTATAGCTAAAATTTAATGGAAGAAGACATGGGCAAATAAGTGTCTAAATACAGTATTAGCATTAGCAGAGGATTGCGGTCGCGTGAGTTATAGTTGCCTGCACTAACTATAACGGGGGAATTTCATTGGTTTTTTACGAGTGAAATGTACAGCTAACTATAACATGTGTGAAACCTATGGTTTTTTCAGTGAATATATATATATATATATATATATATATATATATATATATATATATATATATATATGCTTGCTCCCATGCACCTTTCGAAAAACGGATCACTCGCTGGCGGGTGCTGCTCACACGGTGGTGCCCCGTGTAAAATATCTCGCTCCAAGGTTTTCCTCACTCCCGTCCGGGAAGAAGATAGCAGCACTCACGGGTTAGGTTGGTTACCAGTTTTTATTTAGCGCTTCACAAACGCGTTTCGGGTCTTCCCTTCGTCAGTGTGTTATATGACAGATACAGCGCGGCGCCATTTTATATACAAAAAATGCATCACATTATCCATTACGGGCAGTAAAAAGCAACGAAGGACTATTTCCCACCGAGTTACTGTGGGCGCCATCTTTCAATATACACATATTGTGTTCACACTGGTTTGTCAAATAAAGTTATATACAATATCTACAATATTTACAACAAAATTGTCGTCAAAATTCATTCTTTATGAAGTGTGCTTACTCGTAAGTTAATTCCAAACGAAATTAAGATCTCGCCGTGGATCGGCATTAGTGGCTCCATAGAACCACCCTTTCCCTCCTCACTTTAATAAATCTTGCCGTGTATCGGCTAGCCCGCATAATGTGTGTGTTTTTCATTAAGAGGTGTATACAGATTCATCTATTTTATCATAATTTTTTCACCTATACCCCCAGGTGTACCGTTAATTCTTCATTACTGTTTAAACCTTTCGGGCTTTTTGTTTGTAGATCGATGATAAATCTTGACTCTAATCTCCTCAATTTGAGTACCCTGTCCCCTCCTCTGGTGTGAAGGGGCACATGATCAAGCCCAAAAAATTGAAGTAGGTTCCTGTTGCTTTGGTGTTTTATGGCAAAGTGTCTGGCAACTGGGTAGCTCATGTCCCTGTTTGTGATAGCACGCATGTGCTCCAGAATTCTGATTTTGACACTGTGTATCGTGCTCCCGATGTATTTAAGCTTGCAGGGACATGTCAGACAGTAGACTACATGCATAGTTTGGCACGTGATAAATTTTTTGATGGTTTGTCTCTCTTTCATACCCTTAATTTCGTAATTAAGGGTTCTTTTGCTGAATGCACAGGCTTTGCATTTCCCACACGGGAAAAATCCCCTTAGTTCCCCAAATGCCCCTTGTTTCACTGTGGGGTTTTCCAGATGGCTATGGACCAATTTGTCTTTTAGTGATCTCGCCTTTCTAAAAGTCATTAATGGGACGGGTGGAATATCCTTCCCAATAATCTGGTCAGTTTTCAAAATGTGCCAGTTTTTTCTGAAAATGCGTCTTAAGGAATCTGCATCCTCAGAAAAGGTCGTAATTATGCGGAATTTGCCCTCATCTTTCTTTTCTTCCTTTGTGTTAGCCTCCAACAGTTTTCCTCTTGGTATCTTATTGACCTTTTCTAGGGTGTTATCTAGTAACTTTAAATCATAGCCTCTAGCAGCGAATCTATCCATGCTCTCTCTGGCTGCATTTATGAAGTCGCAATCCCTTGAGCAGTTGTGTTTCAGACGCAATAGTTCCCCATATGGGATGCTTCTCTTCAATTTTTCTGGGTGGCCACTAGTTGCGTGTAAAGTGCTATTACCTGCGGTCGGCTTTCTATATAGAGCCGTAGTGATCCTATTCTCTTGAATCCTCACTTCCAGGTCGAGATAGTTCACTGCCACCGAACTAATCTCGCCTGTGAAGTGAAGATTAAGGTTGTTGTTGTTCAAGTGGGCTATGTAGTCTTTGGCACTATTGGCAGACCCTCTCCAGACTATAAAGAGGTCGTCAATGTACCTATGCCAGGTCACTATCTTGGCTGTCCATGCGGCATTGGTGGGGGACCTGACCACCTGCTCCTCCCACCAGCCCACGAACAAGTTCGCGTAGCTGGGGGCGAAGCAGGTACCCATCGCGGTCCCCGACACCTGCCTGTAGAGGTCACCTTGGAAAAGAAAAATGTTATTGTATAGGCAAAACCGTATAAGCTCAATAAGCATCTTGCTATGTTCAAGTAATTTGATCGCCCTTTTGTTCAGGAAATATTCCACCGCCTCCAGTCCCTGTTTATGGTCTATGCATGTGTATAGTCCTGTGATGTCCAGTGTTATGAGGACAAATGATGACTCCCATCTAACTTTTTCAATGCATGAAATGAAATCTTTAGTGTCTCTTATATAAGAGGACAATTGTAGGACAAACTGAAATAGAAAATGGTCCACAAATACAGACATCTTTTCAGTTAGACTGCCCAATGATGAGACTATGGGTCTGCCGGGTGGATTCACTCTGTCCTTGTGGACCTTGGGCAAATAGTAGTACGTTGGAATTATAGGATTGATGGCTCTTAGAAATAAAAACTCTTCCATAGTTAACATCGATTTATCCTGCCATTTCTTAATCATTTGATGGTACTCATTGATACTCTCCTCATATCTCTTCTTGGTTGTCAGTTCATAATTGTGTGTGTCAGTCAGTTGACGTAGGGCTTCCCTCACATATTGTTCCCTTGGTATCAGGACAATGTTGCCCCCTTTGTCAGAGGGTTTATAGACTACTGTCGGATCCCTTTGTAGTTCTCTCAGAGTTTTTTCTTGGGCTTTAGTCAGGTTGCGTTTTATAGTTCTGTAATTTTCTTTCTCTCGCAGTTGCACGAGATCCTTAATCACCGATTCAGAAAAAACATCAATCGCATCTTGAGGCATTTGAGGTAAAAATTGTGAAACCGGTTTAAAGTTGCTGCATGGTGCCTCCTGATCGAACCCCAGGGTCCTGGCTCTTTGTGTTGTTGTCAATTCATTTTCTTCTGTGGTCAATTCCTGTCCTTGTCGTAGTTCTTCTAACAGTTCCAATGTAGTGAGATCATCCACCGTTAGTAAATCTGTCTCTTTCACATTTCCTTTGATTAATCTGGCTTCTTTATTCGTTGGTTTGATCTTAAAGAATTTATGTAGCTTGAGTTTTCTAGTAAATTTGAATAAATCAATCCTCGTTTGTGTAAATTCAAACTTCGTTTGTGGACACAAGGATAGCCCCAATTTCAATACTGATTCCTCTGTCTTTGTTAGTTGTTTAGAAGTCAAATTGATGATGGTAAGGTTGTCCTCTTTATTTACCATCTTGCGCCTCTCTTGTTCCGGGTTGTTTTGCCCCTTCCTCTTCCTCTTCCAGCCGCTCCTTCTGGTCTGCCTCCGTCCACTTCTCGGGGCTTGCTTTTCCCCCCCCTCAACCATGACTGTCGTATCAAGTTGAACTCTTGGTGAAAAGGAGTTTTAGTTGGTTCACCAGAAGGGCCCGCTGTCTCATCTCCGGACTGCTCATTTTCGGTCACATCTGATTCTGATGTCTCAATTCTTTCTGGTGTTGGTGTTGGTGTCTGCTTGCTCTTAGACATCTCTTTCCGGGGTCCATCAAACTTCTTGGCGAACGTTAGTACTCTCCCCATAAGGTAGTCTCTCTCGTCGCGTTCGAATTTTTCTTGTTTTCTATGCCGGATTTTTAATTCATATTGTTGTAATCGTTTCTTCATTTTGTCCCTCATTTCATCCTGTTTGTTTTTGTCTGTATCTTTGGCGATCTCTTCCTCCGCCTTCTCGATTTCTGCTAGGGTCTTTGTCCTGTCGCTCCACGCGAACTTTACCAGGATTTCCAGACTCCCTTTGCATGATGAAGCTATGTGTGCAGCCCACTCCTCCAACAGGAGCGGATCCGGATTTTCGTAGGCGGGCACCGTGTAAATGCGCAGACCTCGTGGGACCCTCTCAACCTCGATATAATTTTGGAGGGAGGTCGCCTCCCACCATTTGCGCATTTCGCGTTCATACAGTCTCTCTAGTTTTGTAAACTTCATTTGCAAGTTGTTACATGTAGACGCTTTGTCCGTAGTTGCCGGACTTGTTGAATCTGTGTTTTTCCTCTTAAACATATCAGCGGCCGCTTCCCTTCGCGCTGATTCACTGAACATGCTGTTTGTTTTTAAATTGGAGCACCGATCCCGGGCTCCTGCGCTCAAAAACTGGTCTTATCCGTCTTCCCCTCGCCAAGCCCTGGTCAAATCACATTCAAAGTCTTTCACGGCGTTCAGCTTACCGGACTGTCTTTAGGTATTATACCCAGCTGACCTCCGTCGTCCGTTGTACCCGAACTGCCTCTCTTGGATGTCTTCTTTACCAGGGCGGTGCTTCCGTTGTGTAAATGCTTGCTCCCATGCACCTTTCGAAAAACGGATCACTCGCTGGCGGGTGCTGCTATCTTCTTCCCGGACGGGAGTGAGGAAAACCTTGGAGCGAGATATTTTACACGGGGCACCACCGTGTGAGCAGCACCCGCCAGCGAGTGATCCGTTTTTCGAAAGGTGCATGGGAGCAAGCATTTACACAACGGAAGCACCGCCCTGGTAAAGAAGACATCCAAGAGAGGCAGTTCGGGTACAACGGACGACGGAGGTCAGCTGGGTATAATACCTAAAGACAGTCCGGTAAGCTGAACGCCGTGAAAGACTTTGAATGTGATTTGACCAGGGCTTGGCGAGGGGAAGACGGATAAGACCAGTTTTTGAGCGCAGGAGCCCGGGATCGGTGCTCCAATTTAAAAACAAACAGCATGTTCAGTGAATCAGCGCGAAGGGAAGCGGCCGCTGATATGTTTAAGAGGAAAAACACAGATTCAACAAGTCCGGCAACTACGGACAAAGCGTCTACATGTAACAACTTGCAAATGAAGTTTACAAAACTAGAGAGACTGTATGAACGCGAAATGCGCAAATGGTGGGAGGCGACCTCCCTCCAAAATTATATCGAGGTTGAGAGGGTCCCACGAGGTCTGCGCATTTACACGGTGCCCGCCTACGAAAATCCGGATCCGCTCCTGTTGGAGGAGTGGGCTGCACACATAGCTTCATCATGCAAAGGGAGTCTGGAAATCCTGGTAAAGTTCGCGTGGAGCGACAGGACAAAGACCCTAGCAGAAATCGAGAAGGCGGAGGAAGAGATCGCCAAAGATACAGACAAAAACAAACAGGATGAAATGAGGGACAAAATGAAGAAACGATTACAACAATATGAATTAAAAATCCGGCATAGAAAACAAGAAAAATTCGAACGCGACGAGAGAGACTACCTTATGGGGAGAGTACTAACGTTCGCCAAGAAGTTTGATGGACCCCGGAAAGAGATGTCTAAGAGCAAGCAGACACCAACACCAACACCAGAAAGAATTGAGACATCAGAATCAGATGTGACCGAAAATGAGCAGTCCGGAGATGAGACAGCGGGCCCTTCTGGTGAACCAACTAAAACTCCTTTTCACCAAGAGTTCAACTTGATACGACAGTCATGGTTGAGGGGGGGAAAAGCAAGCCCCCAGAAGTGGACGGAGGCAGACCAGAAGGAGCGGCTGGAAGAGGAAGAGGAAGGGGCAAAACAACCCGGAACAAGAGAGGCGCAAGATTGTAAATAAAGAGGACAACCTTACCATCATCAATTTGACTTCTAAACAACTAACAAAGACAGAGGAATCAGTATTGAAATTGGGGCTATCCTTCTGTCCACAAACGAAGTTTGAATTTACACAAACGAGGATTGATTTATTCAAATTTACTAGAAAACTCAAGCTACATAAATTCTTTAAGATCAAACCAACGAATAAAGAAGCCAGATTAATCAAAGGAAATGTGAAAGAGACAGATTTACTAACGGTGGATGATCTCACTACATTGGAACTGTTAGAAGAACTACGACAAGGACAGGAATTGACCACAGAAGAAAATGAATTGACAACAACACAAAGAGCCAGGACCCTGGGGTTCGATCAGGAGGCACCATGCAGCAACTTTAAACCGGTTTCACAATTTTTACCTCAAATGCCTCAAGATGCGATTGATGTTTTTTCTGAATCGGTGATTAAGGATCTCGTGCAACTGCGAGAGAAAGAAAATTACAGAACTATAAAACGCAACCTGACTAAAGCCCAAGAAAAAACTCTGAGAGAACTACAAAGGGATCCGACAGTAGTCTATAAACCCTCTGACAAAGGGGGCAACATTGTCCTGATACCAAGGGAACAATATGTGAGGGAAGCCCTACGTCAACTGACTGACACACACAATTATGAACTGACAACCAAGAAGAGATATGAGGAGAGTATCAATGAGTACCATCAAATGATTAAGAAATGGCAGGATAAATCGATGTTAACTATGGAAGAGTTTTTATTTCTAAGAGCCATCAATCCTATAATTCCAACGTACTACTATTTGCCCAAGGTCCACAAGGACAGAGTGAATCCACCCGGCAGACCCATAGTCTCATCATTGGGCAGTCTAACTGAAAAGATGTCTGTATTTGTGGACCATTTTCTATTTCAGTTTGTCCTACAATTGTCCTCTTATATAAGAGACACTAAAGATTTCATTTCATGCATTGAAAAAGTTAGATGGGAGTCATCATTTGTCCTCATAACACTGGACATCACAGGACTATACACATGCATAGACCATAAACAGGGACTGGAGGCGGTGGAATATTTCCTGAACAAAAGGGCGATCAAATTACTTGAACATAGCAAGATGCTTATTGAGCTTATACGGCTTTGCCTATACAATAACATTTTTCTTTTCCAAGGTGACCTCTACAGGCAGGTGTCGGGGACCGCGATGGGTACCTGCTTCGCCCCCAGCTACGCGAACTTGTTCGTGGGCTGGTGGGAGGAGCAGGTGGTCAGGTCCCCCACCAATGCCGCATGGACAGCCAAGATAGTGACCTGGCATAGGTACATTGACGACCTCTTTATAGTCTGGAGAGGGTCTGCCAATAGTGCCAAAGACTACATAGCCCACTTGAACAACAACAACCTTAATCTTCACTTCACAGGCGAGATTAGTTCGGTGGCAGTGAACTATCTCGACCTGGAAGTGAGGATTCAAGAGAATAAGATCACTACGGCTCTATATAGAAAGCCGACCGCAGGTAATAGCACTTTACACGCAACTAGTGGCCACCCAGAAAAATTGAAGAGAAGCATCCCATATGGGGAACTATTGCGTCTGAAACGCAACTGCTCAAGGGATTGCGACTTCATAAATGCAGCCAGAGTGAGCATGGATAGATTCGCTGCTAGAGGCTATGATTTAAAGTTACTAGATAACACCCTAGAAAAGGTCAATAAGATACCAAGAGGAAAACTGTTGGAGGCTAACACAAAGGAAGAAAAGAAAGATGAGGGCAAATTCCGCATAATTACGACCTTTTCTGAGGATGCAGATTCCTTAAGACGCATTTTCAGAAAAAACTGGCACATTTTGAAAACTGACCAGATTATTGGGAAGGATATTCCACCCGTCCCATTAATGACTTTTAGAAAGGCGAGATCACTAAAAGACAAATTGGTCCATAGCCATCTGGAAAACCCCATAGTGAAACAAGGGGCATTTGGGGAACTAAGGGGATTTTTCCCGTGTGGGAAATGCAAAGCCTGTGCATTCAGCAAAAGAACCCTTAATTACGAAATTAAGGGTATGAAAGAGAGACAAACCATCAAAAAATTTATCACGTGCCAAACTACGCATGTAGTCTACTGTCTGACATGTCCCTGCAAGCTTAAATACATCGGGAGCACGATACACAGTGTCAAAATCAGAATTCTGGAGCACATGCGTGCTATCACAAACAGGGACATGAGCTACCCAGTTGCCAGACACTTTGCCATAAAACACCAAAGCAACAGGAACCTACTTCAATTTTTTGGGCTTGATCATGTGCCCCTTCACACCAGAGGAGGGGACAGGGTACTCAAATTGAGGAGATTAGAGTCAAGATTTATCATCGATCTACAAACAAAAAGCCCGAAAGGTTTAAACAGTAATGAAGAATTAACGGTACACCTGGGGGTATAGGTGAAAAAATTATGATAAAATAGATGAATCTGTATACACCTCTTAATGAAAAACACACACATTATGCGGGCTAGCCGATACACGGCAAGATTTATTAAAGTGAGGAGGGAAAGGGTGGTTCTATGGAGCCACTAATGCCGATCCACGGCGAGATCTTAATTTCGTTTGGAATTAACTTACGAGTAAGCACACTTCATAAAGAATGAATTTTGACGACAATTTTGTTGTAAATATTGTAGATATTGTATATAACTTTATTTGACAAACCAGTGTGAACACAATATGTGTATATTGAAAGATGGCGCCCACAGTAACTCGGTGGGAAATAGTCCTTCGTTGCTTTTTACTGCCCGTAATGGATAATGTGATGCATTTTTTGTATATAAAATGGCGCCGCGCTGTATCTGTCATATAACACACTGACGAAGGGAAGACCCGAAACGCGTTTGTGAAGCGCTAAATAAAAACTGGTAACCAACCTAACCCGTGAGTGCTGCTATCTTCTTCCCGGACGGGAGTGAGGAAAACCTTGGAGCGAGATATATATATATATATATATATATACATACATATCCACTCAAACTCCCGTCTCCAATACAAAACAGGCACCAACACCGTCCAGGCTTGCAAGTTTAAACTTCAATACGCTACATAAGTTTATATTTGCACTGATGCACTTGCACTTTATCTATGTATAAACATACAATATCTGGATTTACGCAATTGCACTTTAGATATTGGAATTGGCAGCTATATATACGTATAAATATATATATTTTCATGAAGGAAAAACAACATACATCTAGACTACTAACAATACAGGATGTTCCATACTTAATATTCTTTTTATACAATATAAGGTTATATATGTGAAGGATAACGAGGGTGATCCGCATGATATGATTTTATCTATTTTGGATTTTATATATTGTGATTTGTTGATATACTCTGATAAAATGAAAAATTAATAAGAGATATGTGAGCTTAACACTTGACGTAAAGGTGAATTCAAGATGAACAACCACTATGGTTTAATGTGATATGTCTCTGACATTTAATATCCTTTCTATGTCTATGACAACCTAAAGTGTAAACTTGAAATCTCACTGTTCAATATGGCACTATGTCATTGGTTCATATATGAAGGAGGAGTCAACATTTTACTATATGTACTATGAATGGTTGATTTGGTGTCATGTGATCACGGCCTTGGCAACGCGGCCGAAACGCGTCATACTGATGGACTAAGAAAATAAACCTGCCTTAAAACCTTATTTAGCGTGTGGTGGTCTGTACCTGCTCCAGTTATCTGCTGGAACCTGGGAACTCTTCACGATATTCATTGCGGCAAAGTACGGCTGTCTTTGCCTACGGACCCTCCTGGCATAATTGTGGCGGATTCCTGAAACGGCCGACATCGCGGACGCGATATTCTGTTTGACCCGGAAGGGAAACGAAAGGATCCGACCCCCCGCACCGAAGGAACGAAAAAACAAATGGAGAATGGTTTTCGGCGGTCTCTCCTGAACAGCGGATGCCCGTAGGAGTCGGAGGATTCTGAAGGAATTTGCAGCATTCAGTGAGGGTAAGCCGTAACCGACTTCACGGTGCTTTAGCTCTAGATTTGGACATTTGCGGGTGCGAAGACAGCGCTAATTAAAATATTGCAATACTCCTACGTATACTAGGTGGGATTAAGCTGCAAGCACAAGCAGGTTTACAACTTTAATTTAATATGTCGTCAGTGGCGGACGCCATGAGTTACCGAGAGGTTGACGCGGACACCCTCTTCGATAACCTTCCTAGCGATATTTCCACATTAGGGGCTGCCAACACTATTAATCAAACCAGCACGAATGATGTTAAATCGCTTCTCAAAAAACTAGAAAAACTATTACGCACAGAACTCAACAAATGGTGGGGAAAACGATCATTGGAAAAATATAGAGAAGTGGGCAGAGTACCACGCGGACTAAGAATACTCATTGCTCCTTCCTTTGAGAACCCCAATCCCCTGATGCTCGAGGAATGGGCAACCAACAATCTAGAATCATCGAGGAATATGGTCAAAATACTGATAAAATATGCCGCTATTGACAGAGAGGCAATTTTAAAGCAAACTGATGATTTAAATCAGATATTGGGAGCACACGAACAACAAGATATCATCACCAAGGGTCGAAGAGAAATTGATGCAAGACTTCAAAAATATGAAGAATCAATAAAGGCATGAAAAGTATTCAAATTCGCCAGGGATAAATTAGATTATGAGTCAGGAAGAATATTCACTTTTGCACGCAAGTTTGACAATGTCAAAAGACAAGCTTTAACATCTAAAGCAATTGCACCTTCCACTATCACTGTACGTCCCCCTGGTGATGTAGAATTAGACTCTGACCCTAGTTCAATGGCAAGCAGTGTATGTTCATCAGATAGTGGACCAACAACAGGATTAATGCCCATTCCTACTGATATTTCCCCATCTGAAGAGCTTGGTTTTTTAGTCGAAGATCGCCGCCACACATTGCGGCAAACCACTCAATCCAGGAAAGAACCAAACGAAGAAATGAGAGCAGAAAACAAAGACGGAAAGCCAAAAGGAGGAAACAACAGGGGAAAATGGAGAAACACAAAGAAGAGGAATTAAACAGTGTCGAATCCTGTGACAACACTGTTATAAACCTGACAAATATAAATCTTACTAAATCTGAGACCACTACACTATCTAAAGGACTGTCATTTTCCCCGAGAAGTTGTTTTAGATATGTTCAAACAAGAATCGACGTTTTCAAATTTATAAGAAAACTAAAACACTTCAAGTTAAGCAAAGCTTCTAGTACTGCTGCCAAAATTACGACCTCTGATAAGGCTGGATCTCGATTGACTGCTGGTGATGTAATGCAGTTAAAAACCATTCATGCCCTTGCAGACAACTCAGAGGATTCGGCATGCTCAACTCAACAACAGCTTGCAGAACTAGGCACTACAGGCAATTCACCAGCTGTCAGTCCATTCCGTCCCAAATCTACATTTATTCCACTCATGCCGAAAGATGCATTGGATGTATTTAGTGACTGCGTCACTCAAGACCTTAAAACACTCAACAAAAAGATTCAAAAGACAGTAAAACATCAGAATTACCAAGAGCGACAATATTCCTCCCTAATCAACAAATTACGAAATAACAATGAAATTATTATAACAAGAGCAGATAAGGGTGGTAATGTTGTCCTCTGGTCCAGAAATGACTATCTACAAGAGGCTTATAAATGAATCATGTTATAAAAAGGCAACATTTAATGATATTAAAAAGCTTAAAGAATTCATCCATGCTGAACTCGGTCAATGGAAGAGAGATGGACTGTTGAACAAAAATGAATACAGCTTCCTAAAAATTGAGTTTCCAACTACTGCAGTTCTCTATTTTATTCCAAAAGTACATAAACAACAAGAGTCCATTCCTGGGAGACCCATCATTTCAGCTCAAAAGAGTTTGTGTGAGAACATATCTAAATATGTGGATTTTTTCTTGAGGAGATTTGTGGAAGAACTCCCGTCCTATATTAAGGACACGGGTCATTTTCTTGCCAATATATCAGAGACGGAATGGCAAGAAGGTTACTGTTTTATTGTCATGGATATTTGTTCTCTCTACACAAGCATACGTCATAGTGACGGTTTACAAGCGGTTAAATTTTACTTAGAGAAAAGAGAGATCATTTTTTATCAACACAATAGTATGCTACTACGTATGATCGAATTATGCTTAAGTAACAACTATTTCATGTTCAACCAAGAAGTATTCCAACAACTACAGGGTGTGGCTATGGGGGCATGCTTCTCCCCCAGCTACGCGTGTTTACACGTGGGCTGGTGGGAGGAGCATGTCCTCAGGGGCACACATCACGAATTATATCAGACCCATGTCGTACGATGGTGGAGATTCATCGACGACATTTGTCTAATCTGGAATGGGTCAATGGAATCGGCTAAAGAATTTGTAAAACTGATTAATTCAAATGATCTGAATCTAGAATTCACTGCCCATATTGACACAAACCACGTTGAATTTCTTGATGTTGAACTATATATCCATGAAAACAATATACAGACTAAAATACACCGAAAAATCACAGCGGGCAATTCAGTGCTCCATGCGCAGAGCTCCCATCCACAACATTTACTAAAAAGTATACCTTATGGTGAGTTTCTACGCATTAAACGCATCTGCAGTACTGATTATGATTGTCATAAATGTCAAAAGGACTCATTTAAAAGATTTTTAGCTCGCGGCTACACCAGAGCTGATTTGGAAACAGCACTGGTGAAAGCTAATAATACTAACCGCGAAGATTATCTCAGATCAGTAACCAGAACTACTACCAACAATTCCACCCCAACAAATGAGAATAAATGCAGTGAATCTGGATGTATCAGATTCATCACTACATTCAGTAATCAGGACAAGGAATTAAGAAAATTGATTTACAAAAATTGGCCCATAGTAAAAACTGACCTGACAATGTCCCAGCTAGTCCCTGATTTACCGCAAATTACATTCAGGAGAGCACCCTCAATGAGGGATGCCCTAGTCAGGACTAGCCCTGAGGTTACTAATAAGAACACATGGCTATCTAATCGGAAGGGTTTCTTCAAATGCAGTTCATGTCGAGCGTTCAAGTTTGGCACTAATACATGTGAATTTATGGGCGCATTTGATCTAACCCCTACCACTCTTAAAGGTTTTTATACATGTAAAACTGACCATGCAGTTTATGTGCTTGAATGTACGTGCAGCTTAAAATATGTTGGTAGCACAAAACTACAGGCATCAGTCAGAATTTTACAGCATTTAAGGGCCATTGTCAACTCAGATTCTAGCTATCCAGTTGCCCGACATTTTAAACTAGTCCATAAGAACAACCTGAATGACTTAAAGTATTATGTTATCGATGCAGTGCCGAAAATGATTAGAGGAGGGAATAGAGAGAAGCGCCTTAGGCAATTAGAAACCCATTATATTCTTTTATTAGACACTAAGATGCCTAATGGTTTAAATACAGGGGAGGACATGCATACTTTCCTTTGAAAATAGCCTTACGATATACAACAACGATCTTCTCCTCTATATGTTAGGTTCTACATGGTAGGTCCTGTTAAAAATCCTTGCATTTAACTCTAATATTCCACTGCATTGAAAATGGTTTTACTAAAAATATTCTCTGAGGTAAGCCTTTTCAATAATACTTTTTATTTTAGTGGCATAGCTTGAATCTTTTTCCTTGATCCTGATAAGGTGCTAAGATGATATGTTTAATTAAATGAAATGATTTTATAGAAACCATAGAATGGACAGCCCCAACATGAGAGATGATTTTTACTATTGTGTAATAGGTTCTGTTCAGTCTAGTATCCTTCCTTGATTTTCACAATGACTTGCTGCCATACTATTTTACGATTTGCTATTTTGCACATGTATTACTTATTTTTGCACTAATGCACTTGCACTTTATCTCTAAAAGTGTTGTCTCGATAAGACATTATCAGAAGTATGACTATTTAAGTCAGAGACACATATAGTGCTCTGTTTATGCATTTGCACACTAAGTGACATACGCTACATAAGTTTATATTTGCACTGATGCACTTGCACTTTATCTATGATATAAACATACAATATCTGGATTTACGCAATTGCACTTTAGATATTGGAATTGGCAGCTATATATACGTATAAATATATATATTTTCATGAAGGAAAAACAACATACATCTAGACTAATAACAATACAGGATGTTCCATACTTAATATTCTTTTTATACAATATAAGGTTATATATGTGAAGGATAACGAGGGTGATCCGCATGATATGATTTTATCTATTTTGGATTTTATATATTGTGATTTGTTGATATACTCTGATAAAATGAAAAATGAATAAGAGATATGTGAGCTTAACACTTGACGTAAAGGTGAATTCAGGATGAACAACCACTATGGTTTAATGTGATATGTCTCTGACATTTAATATCCTTTCTATGTCTATGACAACCTAAAGTGTAAACTTGAAATCTCACTGTTCAATATGCCACTATGTCATTGGTTCATATATGAAGGAGGAGTCAACATTTTACTATATGTACTATGAATGGTTGATTTGGTGTCATGTGATCAAGGCCGTGGCAACGCGGCCGAAACGCGTCATACTGATGGACTAAGAAAATAAACCTGCCTTAAAACCTTATTTAGCGTGTGGTGGTCTGTACCTGCTCCAGTTATCTGCTGGAACCTGGGAACTCTTCACGATAGATATATATATATATATATACATACATATCCACTCAAACTCCCGTCTCCAATACAAAACAGGCACCAACACCGTCCAGGCTTGTAAGTTTAAACTCCAATATTTATTTTATCCAGAATTCGACTGTGATGGCATATTATATATATATTTATATATTTAGTATTCCACACTAGGTGCACTTACATTACTCACATTCAGTTTGTTGAAAATGCCACATAACCCAATCTTAATGTAGACATATCTATTTAAAATTGTTAAAAAAGGTATATAAATATTCAAAATTATTTTCCAGTTCCACTAAGGTTCCACTTAGGACTCTAAACATGGTGCCCCATTGCCTCTCTTTGTTTTCCAATTTATTACACTTGCCTGTCAAATTTCTATGCTATGTGTGCCGGAAAACTCTGAAGCAGAAACAGATGATTATGGAGCAGGAAATAGTTTTCTTTCAACTCCATTAACCATGAAGTTACATACAAGAATAGGAAGTAGGCTATTTCTGAGCAATCCCTATTTCTAGTCCTCATCCTAGTCTACAAAAAGATACATCCGTGGTGGTCCAGGAGCATTCCTCTCTGTCTCTGGGACCTGAAGACATTGTGTCAGCATTCAAGAAGACCCCATAATAACTGGTCCAGCACCTGCATCTCCAGTCGCCCCAAGTACTCTTCCTCCAATGAATTCCCTTCAAGATCAGCAACCAAGTGTAGCATTCATCATTGACTACTTTAAGTACTCAAGAGGCATCTCATTCCCATGCCTCCAGTGTCAGATATTTGTAAGTGTACATTGTATGCATATTACATCACCTTTTTATTTGTCTAACTTTGTAAAAATGTTTAGGAAGTATTTTTCACACTGTCTATTATATGTTTGAACAACCTACATTGTATGTGTTACATGCATATAACTATAGTAAGTCACTCAAAGAAATAAATAAGGCCACATGAGAATGTTCATCGGAATGTCTTACAAAAGATAGGTTTAAGAACAACTTCCTGTGTGCCAGGATATTATACAACAAATAGCAAAAATAAAAAGCAATATTGTAGCAGTCATCTATCTATATATTTTAGTGGACAGCATTGAATACTTACAATATAAACATAAACGTAAACAAACAAAAGAAGCATGAGAGCTAATTTGATGACACTTTCAATTCACAGATAAAGTTTTACTAATTTTCCATTGTAAGACATAGAGCCTTGTTGCTGCTCAAGGGCCTTTAGCTGAGTATAGAGGATCAGCCCAGTTTTACGTAGGTACTTCTGTGTAGTTGGGAGACCATGGGGTACTATAAATGGGTCCAGGAGGATACCTGTTAGAAATGGGATTTCTGGTTGACTATGGCTTGCTCCAAAGCCAGGCAGAATCCACCACTTTAGTCAGGGCAAGGGAGTTACACGCCGAAGATAACCCCTGCTCACCCCCTTGGTAGCGGAGGCAATGTGTAAAGCGCTTGCACAACCCACGCACAGCAACAACACACTAGGCACACTACAAAAGGAACTCCACACAAGGTTATATCAAAAATAGCTTTTGTATTATCATAAAACACATCAGGATAGTAATCACACAATATACACTGTGCCACCTGGCACTAGGCAATATTTACAGGGGATTATATACACATGACAGGGCCATTTGGACCACTGTCAGAACCATCACAAAGGGAACTTAGTAAATGTAGAACATATAATAACCGTAGAACACAACCAGTAATTACTGGTAAACACTATACTCAGCATTATCCTGCAACATAAACCACATTATGCACAGTATTACCTCAGGCATAAAATACATTATGCACCAACCTCACAAGCCTAAACATAATAGACCATAACCTCCTAAGCATAACTCAAATTAGAAGCATAAAGCAAAGTATGCAAAACCTCATAACATAAACCACAGTAGAGGCATAAATCATGGTGCATAAAACACAGTACATGAATCACATTTCCAAGCACCACATAAATCACAGTAGGGCCTGCGCCCTATCAACACAACAATCCCCCTGGCCAACTGGCCTTTTCAAAGGGGCTCAAATGCCCTATGTCCCAATAGTAAGTGCTGGGCTGCCAATGTAGCAAAATCCAAGAGCGCGCACTGCGTGGCCCAAACATTGCAGCTGCCGCTAATTGCGGTGCAGCTGGGGAGAAAAATGTGGGCAATGGCACTCATTGTGCCCTCCTAGGCCCCCACTGGGGCTCCCCACAACAAAACTTTCCCAATCGTTGCAGTTGCCCTAAACGGGGGTGCAACTGATGAAATCAACAAGCACTGGCACTAACATGCCCCCTGGACCCTCACCGGGGCCCTGAAACAATGTGCTCACGTTGGAGTGGCCCGCTCTCCTGCGGGACCGATCAGGAAGCCAGGAAACACCAACGATGTACCAAGTAAGGCCCCACTCTGGGTGTCTGTAAAAACAAATAGCCTCCGCATCGGGAATTTAGCAATCACCGTGCCCTCTTCACCGGGACAACTCGGGTGCAGCTCTGGCACCAACACTACTCCGCGAGCCTCTCCCCTTGCAGCCAGAACTAAGCAAAAGGGGCAACACCACTCAACGGGCTGGCTCAGGACTCCTTTGGCGTCTCTCCACTCCTGGCGACATGCGGGGCTTCCACAGCTCAAGGGGGCCCCGCTCAGGGAGACGCCAACTTCATGACCTGGCAGGCATGCATGGCTCCCACCGGCATATGGGAGCCCTGCTCAGGCAGGCGCTGACTCCCTTGATGTGCGCCATCTTCTGCTTCCGTCCGCGAAGCCCCGCCCACGTCCAGGTGTCGCGCTTGGCTTCCTCCTCTCGGCAGCTCGGGCTGCAGCAGTGATTCCTCCTCACATGTGCGGGTTGGGCACCCGCCATCAGAAGGCATGCAACAGCGGGGTAGGCTCCGGTTTTACTACTTCAGGACCCACGAACTGTTAAAAGGATGCAGAAACGCTTGGGTGGGCTACCGCTTCGCTTTTGGGCTCACCACAGTGCGGGGTAGGCTCCGGCAGTTATGCACAAACATCGTGGGGTGGGCAAAAATACTCATAAAGCTGGGTAGGCTCCCGCTAGTGGTAATCATGGAAATGCAGGGTGGGCACCCGCTTCCTGAGAATCATGGGGGAATCCCTTAATCTCTTAACAGATGACAGCTCAGCGCTCCGCAGCCCAAGTTCTCCTCTCTCCTGGGAGAGAAAATAATGGGCTCACGAGGCGCTAGATGCAGCCAAAGTCCTAGACCTAAAGAGAAACAACGGGTCCAAGCCAAAAGGTTCTTCTAGCTCTATGGGGTATATCTGGGCCCAGGGAGGCCAGCACACAGGACCCTCCAGCAGGGATGTAAGCCCCTATGGTGGTTCCTCCTGGGCCCCAGCAGCAGCAAGCCCCCCAGCAAGTCAGGAATAGCACACCAAACATGGGGTCACAGCCCCTACATTTATACCAACATTTCCTTTGTCTGTAGTGCAGGGCATGGGGGAACCAGATGCAACTGGTTCAGGGGGGAATTGGAGCACTTTGTTTTCCAGGCTCCTCTTCCACTTTGTCAGATGGGGGCTCGTCATCAGACACACCACAGAGGGGCGGAGCCAGCATTTACTAGAGCAGGCACCATCCCATTCAGCCTAGCACTGACTCACCCTGCCCCTCCTGGAGCCACACACACCTCCCAGCCCCTGTCACTCAAAAGCCGGACAGGCAATTCACATCAGGCAGGCAGACACATAGCATACAGAAAGGCCAGCTTCTAAAAGAGGCATTTCTAAAATAACCACAACAAATCTGCGCACACCATTGCACAGCATTTATTATTACCATTCCATACATACTATAGTCGACCACGCTGTGCCTCTCATACCAGGAATTACCACTGACACACTGGCCAGGGAATCCCCCCTACATTCCTATGGAAGGGCAGGCCAACCTTACCAAATGTACACAGTGAGCGCACACACTTTACACTGGACCACAGTGCTAAGGTGCCCAGAGCCCTAAAACCACCAACACCATGTTGCAGAAAAGGCAAAAAGTTTAGGGATGAGCCTGCCAAATGTGCCAAGTCCAACAATGCCCATAGCACATATTTTGCCTTCAGTCTTTCCCAGTTCTAGGGATCAGCACTTGTGGAGCTCTCTTGCCCATCAGGTATGAAATGCTCACCATACTGTAGTGCATGATGATGCTCTGCCAGATCTCATTCCAAAATGCATTGCTCATCTGTGTGTCGGGAGCCTGGTAGAACTCACGATACTTTTAGAGCACATATTCCCCAATACTGTCCCACTTTCTTGCAAGTAACTGGGAAACGCTTGTAATTCTTCAGTCATTTAGGAGTTTTATAGAGTAAATGGAGCAGAGGGATGCAGGTGTTTTGTGGTGTGATCCTTGGATGTGTCACAAATGGTCCACTTCCTCTCTCTGTATGTCATGCTGCTTTCATGGTGGAGGAAGAGAAATTCTTAATGTGGGTGAAACACATGCAGATATGATGAATGTGAAAGGAAAATTATTTCTAGGATGATAATAGTCTCACAAGTAATACATGAAAGCAATTTGCAAAGTCTTTAATTTAAGGAAATACAAGTTGGTGAATGGGAATTGTAAAATGTGTAGATGTACTGATAAATGTGTTATGCATTGTCCATATAGTGAATGTGTGGTGTAATGATACTAGTGGAAATTCCATGTGTGTGTAAATGATGACTATAGCTTTAAGACTTAATGTTTAAAAGGATAAGCAAGTGCTTTGTTAGCATCATGGTAGTGCTACAGTGGTGTATCAGAATGGCATATGTGGATGGTGTCAGTCAACCATTCAATTCATCAGTCAATCAAAACTGGTCAACCATTGTGTTGGAGCAAGCGAACTAGAGGTTGAGGTAAATGTGAGGCCACTAGCAGGTATTGCACCTGCAGACACTGACCTATGTTCTGTATTCCACGCCAGAAAATGTGGATGGGGCTATAGTTCTTGGGTAGTGTCTTCAGGTAGTACCCATTGCATGATCATGTTGTTCAACATGCAACAGTCTGTAATAATCTTGGACACTACGTCTGTGGAATATTGAAGCACCCCCTGTACTGTTACGGCATCTGGCAACAATGATGGTTTACATACACATTTGTGCTTTGTGATACTTCTGTTCAGGCAATTGGACTGGATGTCAACAAGTGGTAAGGGGATCTGGAGAGAAGGCACATTCAGCATCCCCTAAAACTGAGAAATGTAAAATTTGTTATAATTTTGCTACTTTGGGAATGTATTAGGTATTCAATGCATATACATTAAATTATAGAGTATATTGTAATAGGTGAAATTATGAGGGATTATGCTTCTGGTGCCATTCACAAGACACACATGCAATTCTAAAGTGGGCTAGTCAAACTCTGTGCACCCACGATAGGCAGAATACATGTGAAGGGACCATCCTCTGGCATCCTAGACAGCTTACACAATAATGGAAGGCCTGTGGTGTGTGTTGGCAAATTTATTTTCCTATGTAGGGTTTTATGAAGTGTCATCAATGGCACCTAAAGCCTTAGGGAAATGGGCAATGAAATTCCCTTGCCCCTTATTCTTTTCAAGTAGTGACTATAGGATGATGATAACCTGGTGCACCTGGCTGTTAATGTACCTCGGTACCACCACCAACACTATGATTGGGTTGCCTATAAGATGCCCATGGTGCCCCCACTGATCCATAGCAAAGATTCAGAGTCTAGGGAATGGAGTGCATACAGAATTTGATAGGACTTTACCAGCACTGGGCAGTGGGAAGTAAACCCCTGCTTCCAAAGTGCAAGCATGTCAAGTATCACATCAGATGAGAAAAGATATCTAGCAATTAGTGTTTCACAGGATCACCCAAAGATGTTGATCATCTACCGGTAAATACACTCCCTCCAGAAATAGTTGTGTCTCGAAATGAGGGGCAGGTCAACACCGATATGTTGAAAAATAGTTTTGGTTCTGTCTTGCCTTTTAATATGCAGTGCCTATGTATGACAGGTTGAATTTGTAGCGAGTTTCAAATGTTTATGACTGAGGTTGAGTCCTAAATGTTCACCCACCATCCCGTTGCAGTAGTAAGGGTGTTGATTGTGAATGAAGACTTGCTGCAATGAGTTTTCTAATATTTCTAGCTCTGTTTACTGTTATGTACCCCTGTTTATTTATTTTATTTTTAACAGATTTTTTTTCTCCTTGCCTTTATTGTTTGGTATGCAATTTACAGCCAGGAGGGTCACCCCACTGCTCTCAGAGCAGGTAAAAGGAAAGATAAAGTGATAATAACGTTGTTATCATCAGTTTATCTTCTGTAGCTATGGGGCTGGGTTAGGGCATGGCGGGGCTGGTGTCAGAGGCTGTGAGAAGTGATTTGCACACTTCAAGCGCTCATGATGGTTTGACCGGCCGCCTTGAACCTGTCAAACAGTCATGCGCAATTTGCATGTTCCCCACTAGGCTGTAATGCACAGTATGGGTGGAGAACATACACAGGCTCCCAGGTCCCCATCTAAATACCGAAACACAGTGCTCAGACCAATCACAATGCTGAATTCCGGTGCTCAGATTGGCTTAGGGGAGCCTGTATGCTTCCTCCTTCTGCTTAGAAGCAACTATGGAGGAAAGACAGCAGCCAGCGGCCATGAGGAGGTAACTGGTTTTATTTGTTATATTTTGCCCCCACCACCACCCCTGTTCCCTGCCAGCTGCTCCTGGTTACACATATGAGTAAATGAAACCTTGTTTGACAATCATGATTGTTCAATCAACAGCCATTGGTTTGCAAACATGGCTTGGTAATATGAATCATTTTTCACACATTGAGTTGGAGTGCCCTCTACGTCTATAGAGTCCATGACTTTTAGCCCACCAGCAAACCAATGACACCACATGACTCACCATGATATTGCGTTGGACTTGAGCTTCAGGGATATCTACTGTCACAATTGCAGCCCAGTAATTCTGCATCAACTGCTTTTTGTCTTTCTCTTTTTGTCCTGTCACATTTTTCGATTTCATCAGCAGTCCTGTGTGTAGGTGCCACTACACTAAGCTCATCAAGGATACTTACCAGTGGGTAGTCCTGTTAGCATGTGTGTACCTACAAGAGATAAAATGCTGATGCTGAAGTACTCCTCACTAAACTTTAACTTGTGCTTCCTGGAAGATTGCTACTTGGTTTGATTGTGTGCAATGGATATACCCCAGCTACTGTTTTCTCTCCACAGCCGTTGTTCTCTTCAATAAGCTCTTAGACTTCATTTTGATTGTAAATTATGTAAATTATGTTGCATCATTCATGCAAAGCCATTATAACTCAACGCAATGCCAACAGTAGAATGCACTAATTTTCTGAGTCTGAGCACCAAGTTTCGTCATTTACACTTTACACACTGTAACTATGGTGTTGTGCAATTTTTACCTTTTTACCAAATGCAGTACTGGAATGTCTCCCATTCCACTGAATTGTGCGATTATTAGTCAATTTGGACCTACATATATTAAATAACCTGGATTTCGGTTTCTGTATTCCTTGTTTTCTGTTATGCAATTATCTACCCATTTGGCTACGTGCACGCCAAATGAATATTGCTGTTTATTAAAGTAACAAATTAAACGTTTTTTTTAATTAAGTATTAAAAAATCAGTAAAATACAAACAACTCTTACATCAGAAGACAGTAGCAATTCAATCCATACAGCTACACAAACATTAATTTCAACAAATCATATGATCAATTATCACCCCCCCATACATCCAAACCAAGTTTACGCTTTCTTGGTCCTTTAACAGAATATCTAAATGAAATATACTATAGAACCAAGCACGCCACATTTCAAAAGATGGTGCTTCAGTCTGTAACCAGCAAGACGCTGAACACAACCGTGCAGCTGCCGTGGCTATGAAAAGCAAATATCGAAATGTATACATCGGGCTCCCTTGCACCAGATCTTCGCCAATCCCAAACAACCTCATAGAAGCCGAGATTTTGATAGCGACACCAGTGACCTCTGTCAAAAACTTCGCAATATGTTCAATATATAAAGCCAGCTTAGCACATGGATAAAATATATGGAGAATATCAGCATTATCTGCACCACACCGAAAGCATTTATCATCGTTCGCGCCCCCCCATTTCATCATCTAGGCTGGGTGTGGTACGGATTGAACATTGTTTTATAATGCTGGGCTTTAAGATTCACCACTAAAAAGATTTTCCCACTGATAGTAATTGCCTTCTCTAAGGACACGGTTTGTTGTCCGAAACAATTCGCCCATTTAAGGTTGTGCTTATCCATATCATCCGACCTCAAGGCTAACAGTATTTTATATAGAGCCCCTATTTTTTCCTGGCGCCTAACGGCTTCTACTATCTTAAGCGGTATCATCAGAGTGGACTGTTTACCCAGGAAATCACGAATCTGTAAGAATTTAAAAAATGGATTCTTCGGGAGATGATATTAGTCCGCTAGGCTTGAGAAAGAAGAGTACAGTCCCCCAGCATTGTAAAAATAACACAAATTGTGTGATGCCCTTGAGCTTCGAGCTAGCAACCACATAATCCCAGATAATAGAACAAGTATCCCAACGGCGGTAGTAGGAGTGTAAAAAGTTAGCCCCTCGATCTGGAGATTTCTTCGCATTATATTCCATACCTTGAAAACTGCACCGAGGATTTTAAAGGGGATTTTTTTATAATAACTACCATCTATTCTTTTAAACAAACAGTTTTTGACCTCGGTCCCTAGGACCATCTGATATATTGAAGGGGCCTCAGCCAGATTACTGACCTCTTCTCCAGTTAGTATTATCCGAATATTGGATAAGACACAAGCATAATAATAGAGTGCAAAGTCAGGGACCAACCACCCACCCCTATCCCTAGGGAGAGTCATGAAACGCAATGCTCTACGTGGTTTACCTGGAGCCCATAACAATTTGGCACAAAGAGCTTGCAAGTGTTGCAATTGTCCACAAGATATTTCCAAAGGAACAGATCTAAAAAAATACAGAACCTTAGGGAGAAGTGTCAGCACTCCCATCTCCCCAGTGATTGCTTCACATTACCTATATGGCCCTCCAGTTGACCTAAACCAATTCTTTCAAACACACCCGGATCTTAATTCCCAGATATGTAACCTCCCTCACCACTTTAGAGTCATTAGCCAGAATTTGGTTTGTGCATAGTATCTGAGTTTTAGACGTGTTCAACTTATAGCCTGACAAAGAACCAAACTCATGTGCCAAGAGTTCCATTTCAGGTACAGCCGCGACAGGGTCAGATGTTACAATCGCAATATCGTTGGCATATGCAAGGACACAAAAAGGATCCCTCTGAACAAGAATAGATTTTATCTGGGGACTCATCTCCAACATGTTTAAAAAAGGGTTAATATACAAGGCGAACAACAGCGGGGAGCAGGGACACCCCTGCCGTGTACCTCTAAAGATCTGTATAGGGTCAGATACTAATCCCATTGAACAGATTCTGACCACGGGAGATCGATATAAAACCTGCAGAGCATGAATATACCCCTGGCCAAATCCCATCTGATACATGACCCCCCATAGAAAGTCCCAGGCAACACGGTCGAATGACTTTTCGGCGTCAAGTAAAATCAGCCCTAGGTCCCTGGACTCCACCTGAGTGATATCAAATAGGGTCACTAACCTTGTGATATGGTTCACAGTCCCCCTACCCAGAATAAAACCCTGTTGTTTTGGAGAGATCAGAGAAAGGATGACTTTAGCCAATCGATTTACCAGAATTTTGGCATAGATTTTCCTGTCACATTTAACAAGGGAGATCGGGCGATACGAACCGGTAGATCAGAAGGCTTATTTTTCTTCCGAAATATAACAATGTTAGCCTCATCCCAAGATTGTGGTGTGCCCCCAGTCTGTGTTGCCTGGAAAATGGCCAACATATCCATTTTAAGATTTCGAAAAACGGTCCTATGAACCTCCGAAGGGAGCTTGTCCGGACTGGCCGCCTTACCAATCCTCATACAATTAATAGCCTGATCTAATTCATGCATAGTAATAGGGCTGCCCAGCATCCCAGCATCTTGATGACCCAACTCTCCAATAATAATTGTTGAAGCCCAAAATCCTTTGTGTTTTGCACAAATCTTGTTCTGTGTACAGATCTTCATACATATTGCAAAAAGATCTTGAGGATCTCCTGGGGATCATGTACTACATTGCCTAGAGCATTCTTCATGCCATCTATTCTATGAGCAGCCTCCTTTGACCGTAACCTTTGAGCTAAACAACGCCCTGTGGCCTTGCCATACTCATAGCAATCCCTTTTATACACCAGGTACTTAAGTGCGATTTCATTGTTCCAAAGTAGATTAATATTAGCCTTACCTCTAGCCACATTAGTTTGTAGATCGGCAATGTTGTTATCGGCTAGAATCCCCGTGAGAGACTTTCTTCAGCTGCTTTGCGTTTGGTGTATAGTTCTTGTATTGCTAGTTTGGCTTTCTTTTGTTTATACAGTCCATAGCTCAGGACCTCCCCTCTAAAGCAAGCTTTAAGGGAATCCCGCAGAAACCCTATCGATGTGGAATGCCGATTATTTCGAAGGAAGTCCTTAATCCAGGCCTTCATATAATCAATACAAATATTGTCAACAAGAAGCTTCCTATTGAAGGTGAAAACCCTTGAGGTTATACAAGAACCCAGTGCGGGAATATCCAAGACTACTGGCGCATGGTCAGAGGTAATTTTTGGAAAGACTTGTATCTTTGCTCCGGAAAATAGTAGAGGAGATACAAAAAAATAATCAAGGTGTACTGGTTTCCTATGTGGTTGAGAGTAAAACATAAACCCGGGATCACACATATGAAATGAATCCCAAACATCGGCCAAACCATGATCCGTCTATAAATGATATAATGCCTTAAAGACCCTGGGTTTCCTCCCTTTATAATCTTGGATACCAGATTGAAGTTCCTTACTGATCATATTTATAATGAAATCCCCACACAACACCAGTGGAGTGGGCCATAGTGCAAGTTCTAGATTTAGTTGTTCCAGGACGAGGTACTCATCGAAGTTGGAGCTGTACAGTGTACACACCGTAAACTTTACACCCCCCACAATACATTCCAGAATGGCCCAACGCCCTTGGTTATCTAGTAAAACATGTCCAGATGTTTGTACGGCTGGTTTAGCTAAAACCACCACCCAAGTAATTGTTGATTGCTGTGCAGCTGCCAAAATCACATAACCGATTTCTGATAAGATTTTCTGCTTTCCCCATGGTACATGCGTAAGCACACCAAATCAGGCTGAATCACACAGAGTTCTGCAGCAACTCTTTGTTCACAAACCACAAACATTTAAGGAAAAAATTCAAAGCCCAGATTTAGCCATTAATAAAATAAGGGAGAGAGCCCTTGCTCAATTCTCTGCTACAAAAAAACCTTAGGTCTATCAAATTCATAAGCTTGACTATTCTGTGGATTCATTTTCTAATTTTACCCCATTTCGCCCACCCCACCCCTCCGGTCAACCCCCCCTAATAAACTACCCCTCGAACCCCACCACCACCCCCCACCCCAACCCTTCAAAGAGGCTTTAGGACCAATGGTCCCTGTGATGATAAGCTCCTCCCACCTGGAATTTTTCCCCCGGCTCTATGCCCCACCATACGCATAAAAGCAACGGTGAAGCAACAAAACAGCCCAATGTATCAATGTGTCATATAAAAATTACAGATACCACAAGGTTAATTTTATACATATGGACAGAAAACCGGATAGGGTGCGATAAGACAAGGAAGGAAAAAGAGATATACCTATACACCCCACACCAAATCTAAAAAGAAAATTTAGAACAGCATATGATTACACAACCCGTAAACACAGTAACCTGCCACCGCTTTTCTATAGTTAAATGGAAAAAATCAGGTCTAGCAAAAAACTCCACCCCTTTCCCAACCCTCTTTTTGACAGGACGTGCCAGCAGATAAATATCCTCCCTAGCCAAAAAGCTGTTGAAAGATATGAAAATTGCTCTTGGTCTCACTAAGGTTTGACCAGATTTAGGATGGAGGGAAAACGGAAAATGGTGCGCTCTCTCTATTTCTCTCTGCCAGTCCCACTGTGTAAGTTCAGGGAAGGCTTCTGTGAACAAGTCATTGATGAATTTGCAAGGATCCTGTGCTTCCATGCCCTCTGGAATTTGCAGAACTCTGAGAGTATTCCTGCGGGACCGGTTTTCCAAATCAGTTAGCTTCCATTAAGTATCATCTTTTAGGGATCGCAGGGTCTCTGTCAAAGCCTTCTGTGCTACCAACTCATCTTCTAAACAGGAAATGAGAGCTTCCGCTCCATTAAACCTGGATGTAAATTCTGTACAGGTCTTAGCTATACGTCGCACTGAGTTCTGCTGCAATTTGCGACAAGAGCTCTGCACTCTTTGACTCTCTGCGCAAGTCTCCTCCCGGTGAGTCATGATAGTTTGATGAATCAAGGCTAGAGATATGTCTTCAGATGACCCGGCTGGACTTTCTTTATCTGTCTCAGGACTGCACCCATTGCCAGTGTCTATGTCAGTGGAACAAGACTAGTCCCATTGTAACGCATTGCTGCCATTGCCACTGCCACCATCCACCAGCTCCTTCCCTAGCATTCGGTTTCTTATGGACTGTCCGAGGGCTACCATCCGACATATCACCAGTGTCCTCCGGATATATGCTGCTGAGGCCGCTACGAACGTCACAGTGCATATCGGTCTTAGCTTGGGCCTTGAAAATGTACTATAAATCGTCACTAGACAAATTTGAGTGATCCGAAAGAGAGAAGAAATAGTCCTCAGATTCAATCTCCTTCATTGGAGATTTGGAATTCAGAGTATCCGCCTTCGCGCCAGTACTGGATTTCCTATTATTATCAGCATTTGAAGGATTCACAGCATGGGTTGTCTCTGAGGCATCATCATTTGGGGCGCTTTCAGAGGTAGAAATACTAAGTAAAGTATCATGTAAGCTGCCCGAACCTAAAGCGTCTTCGGTCACTAACGTTGTGTCCGATGTGGATAAGAGTCCAGAGTCAGAGCTGCCAGTGTTAATGTGGACAGAAGCTGCTAATTTTCCCCTACCACCATGTTCTGTTGCGAGGTCAGGGGTTCTACTGCCCCCTGTTGCTTGCACAGATGGTTCACCCTGAGGGGAATGGATAGCTTTCCTATTATCCTTTCCCGCAGAAAACAGATGTGGGATAGTGCGCTTTTCAAAGACTTCTCTCCCGTGCTGCTGAGTAATTTTTGGCAGATTTGCTGGCACTTGCATAGCTGGCCAAGTTCTTGAGACCCACAGCTCTGGCTCCAGCTCTGATGAAATCCACCTGAAGATGAGCCCTCCCTTTCATGGACTAGGGAGGCATCGTCACCATGGCAAAGCGCTTCCCTCTCCGGCTTCCGTAGCGTGTAGCACCATACAGCAACACCAGTGCAGACTCCAGGTACGCTCAAATAGCCCGAATGCAAGCATCGCAGCCTTGCTCAGATGACCACGACCGCAGTGCCTAGCATGCCAAAAAGACCAAAATCAGGGACCTGCTCCAGTAAGTAGCTTTTCCGTCATCAGTTTACTTCTCCTTTCCCTACGTGTCCCATCACTACAGCGTGCGGATGCGGGAACCTGGGAGCAGCCAGCTCACATGTCTGATCTTGCGGACGCCATCTTGCTCAACAAATTTAATGTTAATCAGCAACTAATTAGCTATATAATGAATGCCCAAATAACCAAAGAATGATAAACTGCAAGCAAATATATGGGCAAAGGTAGAAACGCGCAGAACATTGAAATGATTTGATTCTTTTTACTAAAACATAATCAACATGTTCTGTCACAGAAAAAGGATTGAGTTAGCCAGTCATGAATGGTTATATTTACATGATATTGTTTATGTCAACATAACAAAAAGATTCTGGGGTACTATACCATCCTCTTCAATGGAGTAAAAAGTATTCTGCAGTTTCCAATATATTTACTGTATACTTCACTTGAAGTGACAGAAACAATACCATATTCTAGCAATCTTATAGCAATATCAAAATGTTCTAGACTTCCCAAGTCTCAATTTGTGTAGTAGCAAATTCCGATAAACATATATATCAAACGCTTTGGTATAAAACAGATGTTCTCATAGATGTTCTCATTTGAAACAAAATGACAAACAACTCTAGCTCAATTATATCTTTTCAAGGCAAGAGTCGGTCTAGCCTTCTACAAGGCCACATCTCCACATCACAAAATCATTCCAAAGACATACTATTTCATTCAAGCAAAAGCAGACAGGGTAGATTTTTCAGATTCCCTGCAAGAAACAAGATGTGGTGTAAATAAGCTGCAAAGAGACGGTGTGATATGTACACCTCTATGCTTTTCATGTATGCAATATTTAAGAATATATTATTATCAAATCGTTTCATGGAAGATTGGTTGCAGAAACATATGTGTTAGACCAGATATCCTTACTGTGGTATCCCCCCAGACTATTTACCTTGACTCCCCTGTTTCGCTGAACTTGTTTTCTTTGGAATTAGTACTCAATGCACTTTATCTCCTCTAACTATTGGTAAAGGTCTTCACCTCTCTCCATTAAACATAGTGAAACTGACCTACACATAAATAGTACTAATTAATGTACTTATCAGTTTCCTGTAAATTTTACTGCTTGTACCAAGGGTGTGTAAATTAGATACTGGTAGTGGGCCACAACACTCGTTGTGCCATCTTCTAAGGTTGCACTGTAAAACATGTCTCAGGCCTGCCACTACACCCTGTAGTGCAGTTTTAAATGCCCATTTCAACCTGGAAAAATAAAACCTTTTTGCCAGGCCTAAACGTTACTTTTTAATACTTTTAGGACACCCCTAAGGTAGGCCATAAAAACACACAAGGCCAAGGTGCATGGTATTTTAAATGTATGACATGTGTTTACATTTTACATGTCCTGAAAGTGAAAAACTCTCAGTTTTCCACTGTTGAAAGGTTATCTTCTATAAACTAACACTGTGTTACCTCCTTACACTTATTGATAACTTTGGTTTGGAACCAGCGGCTGTATTATGGAATGCGGTGCATTTTTCGTTTTAGCGCCGGGCACACCTTTCAAAAGGTGCGCGCTGCGCAAACTAGGAGAGTGCGCTGTATTACACTGAATGTTCGCCCTAGGGTGGGAGCGCATTCCAGCGAAATACAGAGTGGCTTTAAAGCAGCTGCTCCGTGTTTAACTGTGTAGCAACACACCTGCACTTTTAAAGGGATCTCTTTGCAGGCAGGTGCAGTGAGTGACTGCACCAGCCTTCAAGGCGATGTATTGGAGGTCCATAGGACCCCTTTACCCCCCTCCATAGGGCTGCCATCAGAGGGCACAGTGACAGTGTACCACCTTTTAGGTGACGCACTGTCAGTGTGCATCATGATAGCTTCTTTGCCTCTGCTCCTGCATCAATAATACGGCGTGGGTGCAGAGGCAAGGGTATTCTCCATGCAAATGAGGGATCACACGCTGGTGATAGCACTGTTGTTATATGTGCGCCAGCGCTATCTGTATTACAAAAGTAGTCGCACAAGTGTCTTTGGCCCCTTCTGTAATACCAAAGTGCCCCGGGGGAGACCAAAGTGGGTGCTAACGACTTTGCATCCCAAGGGGTACTTTTGCAATACGGCTCCAGATAGGCAAATCATATTTCCAGTAAAATGTATTATATTTCAAAATCCTCTTTACTGCCAGTCAGATTTTAAGTTACTAATCTGAAAATGCCACTTTTAGAAAGTTGTCCCTTTTCTGTCTAAACCAAATGTGCCTTTCTGCTAGTGTGCAGTCTCAGGTGACTGTGAATGGCTCACATGTGTTTGTGTATTTCTTCTAGATAGGGGATGAAAGGGCCTTTGGTGTGGGGATGGGTGTTCAGCCCATAAGCAGGATGTACTGGGGGTTGTACTAAGCCTTCCTGTGCTTCAAAGGGTGGCCTCAGGGCTCACCCACGGCTTTCATGACTTCTAAGAGCTACCTGCCATGCCATCGACAAATGCAGCTCAAACCTAGGTCTACCTGCTCTTCATTCCCTTAGACAGTTTCGAGCCAAATCCAGGAGGGAGGTAAGGATAGACAAAGGGGGCATACCGCAACCAAAGACTGGCACTGGTAATATAACGAGCACCTTCGGAACCTCTCATTAGAGCAGACCTAAACCTGTGAAAGTTCAGAACAAGGACTTCCTTGTTGTCTAAAGTCAGAAAATTGGAACTCTTTGTCTTGAACCCAATCTCCCCAGATGTAACTGCAAGGGTCAGTTGGCTGACCTCCTGTTTGAGCTAACGGGACATAACAAGGTTCCAGATGTTTCCCTGCAGCTCCCCAGATGACCAACAACAACTAGACCTGCCTGGACCTGCCAGCGCCCCGATACTGGTCTACGCTAGAGTGAGTCCTGATCCAAAGAGGTGCCCCTCCAGGTCCTGGACCCTTGGCTGGGTTCAGAGTGTACTACTCCTTCCTCAAAACCACAATTCCTGAGATCAAGGTGAAGATCCAGAATGTTTTTAGCTATTTGCGACTGCAAATGAACTCCTTGTGTCACCTGACGACCATCTGCGATACCTGCCAATGCCAATCTCCAGCAACGGCTTGCATTTCGCATCCACTCCGAGAATCAGCACCAATGGCAGGAGTCTACTCTGAGCGCCAATGTGAAGCTCCAGCAACAGGATATGCCTATCTTTTCATGTGCAGAGTTCTCCGCCCTGACTGAGGAGTCTCCCCAGTTTTAAACTTACTGTTACCTGCGAGTTCGTGAATACCAAAACAAATGTAAATTTACACAAAAGTTAAGAATATCTTTGTGAATCAGGCCCACTGCCTCTAAGTAAAGCCTGACTGTTTTTATGACAAGCACAGGTTTATTTAATGCTTTCTGGTTTACCTGGACCACCTGTCAACCAATAACAATTTCTTACAATATGGTACTGCATTTTTACGAAGAAAGCAGAAACTAAGTGCTTGGCATTGTATTTTCTTCTGTAAAGAGAAGCATGAGGGAATATATGTAATTCATGAAAAGGCAGTGTCATTACAAATTGCTGAGTTTTTTTTTTAGGAAAACAAATGGTTATTATTCAGGGTCATTGCCCCCTTACGGTTGAGGTATTTACCTGAGAATCAGGCTGATGAGTGTTTTTGACCCAAAAACGATTTGGATTTTCAGAACTGTGCACTTATGATACATCAGCTTTCCTAATAGTATGTCAAATGATAACCACGTACGCTTGGGAAGAATACTTTTTAAACATTTCGACAATGAAGTGCACATGAAAACCAATATTAACATCCATAGAAAGTATAAAATTCAACATATTGTGATGTAAATGTCCTCAGCACAGTGCAGGCTGTGAGATGTGCTATTGCTATTGGAATTACACTAAACTATTTGCAATGAAGGAGCACCCGTGGTAAGTGCTGATTTGTAACGAGGTATACTGTATAAAGGAACTGTTCTTCAATCACAAGTAAAAGAATGCCAATACTCTTGATGTTATTATGGTAAGTTACGTTATGTTATGTTACATCCCAAGACCTATCACCATGGGTCTTTAGATTCGGAAGTAGAATTCATTTTAATGACGCCAAGGGGAAAACGTTTAGACTTATAGTCTGAACGCTTGAAGAGTTGTTCTAGAATCTAGAATCATACAAAAACCTATGTGTTGTCTGCGTACATGTATCCTAAATCACCTTTTTCCAGAGAGGTAGTTTCTGAAGGACTTACATACATGTTAAATCAATGTGGAGAGAATGGTGATTCAGAATTATTTATTTATTTATTTGAAGAGTTTTATATAGCGCTGGATAGAGTCGGAGGTATCAGAGGCTTAACATGAGGTATCACGAGTTACAAAATTACATTTGTTACTGGAGCCTAAAATACCAATAGGAAAAGACAGTGTTACACAGTAACATGAGTTCTCAAGTAAAACATAACAAAGACAAAACGTCTGAAGAGGCGTAGAGGGGGAATGGTAAAAAAGGGATTGGAAAGACGATCGGATCAGGCAGAATGCACTGCTTAGCAGAATGCAATACTTAGGTAGAGCAAGGAGAACGCTACCAACTGAATGGGGAGGAATGGAACCACTTAGAGAAAGAAAACCATACAGTGGCAACAACATGGCTTAGCAAGATGGTATGGTCGACCAAGTCCTGTTAAAAATAGTATCTCCCACTTCGCCACAATCTTAGATGACCGCACTGCCTGCTGCAGAGCTATTCAGGGTGCAGGGCACTGCCTGTTGGAAAGCATCTCTTGGTCCAGAATGCTCTTTTGTGCTGCCAACGTCAGTACATTAATCTTTACGTGCACTGAAACACGTCTGAATGCACAGATCTCTTTGCAACAATGTTTCTTCTGGTGTACATAATTGGATACTATGGAACACTCCTGAATTCCAATTAGTTTCTGCTGAAGAATAATTCTGTGACTTACATTGCCTCCCTAGGGATACTGCTGGGTGAGCTCAAACGCAGAGGACCAGCGGAGTGAGCCTGTGCGGGTAAACCACTGAATGATCAATATCACATCCAGACATCCAGGTGTGGACATAGTTAGGCACACAGAAGTACTTGCTGGGTGAACGCATTCAGACACACAGCCACATCAACCAGGGCTTCAGCTATCGTCCAACACGTCTCGTGGCAAACGCGGTGTAACTTTTGGTGTCAAATGTTTGAGCTGAGGGCACCAAATATATTAGGAATCACGCTGCACTATAGTATCATAGTCACTGCTTCCGTTTATTTTTGTATTCCGTCTATTCGTGTTTGATACAACTGTCCCTGTATCTGCAATGAGTAGACAAGAAACCGCCAGTGGCCAGGATGATTTGTTAATTACAAAAGCAAAAAGATTTGCTCATTGTTGGAACTGCTCGTTTTATGTTAGAAGGAAAGGAGAGATGACCAGAGGCAAGTATGGGATGGGGGCACAGTAAAGGTCATTGGAAATCAAGAATGGGAGATGGAGTCACGTGCAGTGGTACAGGGCTGGGGTGATTCACGAAATACAGAAATTGTGTTTTTGTGGAAGACAGGAAGGCACGACGGTGCATTTATAAGATATTTCAGGTACAATCAGGCCGACGTTGAGGAGGCTCTGCCTGACATAGATAGGAGACATGTCAGAGGAGACTGACAGAGCAAATTGGTTTATTGCAATGAGGTGCCACACAATGCTCCATTTTCTAATCAGAGATGTGCTTTCTGGCAAATTGCGAAAGCAATAGAAAAATAGGGTACTATGAATGTGTGTATGAATTGCGTGTATGAATATGCATAAATGCATTTGTTGTAAACCTTAAATTGTAAGAATTATACGAATTCATGTGTACAAATATCAAACAAAAATACAACTATTAGGAAACTCAAATGCACATTCACACAATATTGTATACGTGTAGTTAAAAGAGTGAAACAATGTTAATTGTCCATAAATAACAAATATAGATTTTAAAATAGAACAGAATTATATAATATTTCCAATGTATTTGAGTACACTAAAGTCGACAAACTTTGGACATTAGACATGTTCATTGCTTAATTTGAGCAGTGGGCTTGCCGAAGCCCAGTCAAGAACTTATTTGAGAACACCGGCACGTAATGAAGTGCTTACATTAATTCTGGAACTTAATGTGCAATGGCCACAGAGTTGTAGATTTTGCATGAAAGAACCACTGCTGTGCAACACCATTGCCAATTGTCAGTCTCCCACTCACAATTTATTTGACGGATTCCATTTCTATCATCGAAACAGCAGTAACACGGTAAAATATCCACCACTTCAAACCAATATTTTTACGGAACCAAACAAACAAAACAAGTCATCACGGCCATGCCATGTCCAGAAGAACTCTCTTGTCTCTTTCATCCATGAATCTATCAATTCCTCCTTACATCCACCTGCTGAAATTCATAATTCGGCCTTTAAATTCTGTCAACTATTCATTCTTTCATCTACCATTCAGTTTTTCACCATTCCCTCCACCCATCTGTATCCAAAACTATACATCAATCCTTTCACTTATCCATCTCTCCATCCACCCTTCCACTCATCCATCCATTCACCCATTTTATCCATCGATCCTTTCTTTTTTATTCATTCATTCTTTAACATATGCATCCACCCTTTCAGCCATCCATTCTCCCTTTCATTCCGTCCATCTATCCAGCCTTTCATTTGAGCCATCCACCCTTTCTCATCATCCATTCACCCTTTCACTCTTTATCCATCCTCGCTTTTATTCATCCATTATTTCATTTATCCATCCATCCTTTCATCCATCCACCCTTTCACTCATCCATCCATTGTTTCTCTCATCCAAATTTTCACTCATCCATCCACCTATCCACCCTTTCACTCACTCATCCACCCATTCACTCACATACCCTTTCACTCACTGAACCAACCCACCCTTTCACGTTACTTATGAGCATTTGTCTGCCCAGTTGCAAACAGAAGATGCCCTTCAAGAACTCCACCCCTGCTGTAGCTGCTAAAGCAAGGGGGTTCACTACGCCCCTGTGTGGTAAATAAATTAAACATGAACATGAATTTGAAAATTTGCAGTAAACAGGCTTACAACACATGCTCATAAAAGCATAAATCAGGCGTAATACCACTACGCCTAAGGGAGTAACTCAATTAGGCAGTGTCATATTACTTAGATTGCCCACTGTACTCTAAACAAAAGCCTCAGGACTATAAAACACACAGTTAGCACTGATGAGAAAAAATTATGAAAAGCCATCGCCCTGTTTTCCTCCTTGAATGGAAGAGAACGGAGAACAGCTTTTTTACAGTTCAAATTACCTACAAATCTGTGGCAAAAAGTAAACAAGTTCTCTATTATTACAGATAAAATTATGCATGATGCAGAATCAATATGTCACATTTCTTATTTTAAAAGCAGTATAACTGGGACTAAATCATTTGTTTCATTCTTTAGCAAAAAGGCCCATCATGATTTAGGGTTTTTGTTATTCAAATACGTATTAAAAATATATAATTATTCATAGGCCAACAATGTGATACATTGTGTAAAGTTCCTTCAGACAGATTTACTGTGGTGTTAGGCATTAGGTTTTATACAAGATTCCAGTTGGACCCCTTAAACAGCTGAGGTAAAGTGTACAGCTAAGAACTGCTGCTCTCCAAGCCAGACAACCAATATTGAGTGACCTTTAACCCAGGTGGAAAGTGCGAACAGCAATACATTACTTATCTGGTTTCCTTCAAAGCATCAGAGAACTGCTACATTAAAGCTTTCACTGCTCTCTCTGGCTGCAGCCGATGAGAATCTGCAATAGTCATGGCACCCAGTGTCACGTGCTTAGTAAGGCAGCCCTGGGGGTTGCAGTCCAACACAGGCCACTCACAAATAGCAAGAATAAGCCTGTAGACTACAGCCCCCAAGAAGCAACTGTGTCTCGTGCATACAATTCCAAGACAACACAGCCAGTGATGTGTATCGGAGTCACATTTAAATCGAACTGGTGAGTATGACTCCCTGAGAACTAATCTCTTTTTGTCTAATAGGGCCCATCATCACCCCCCCCCCCCTCCCCCCCCCCGCTGATTCCTATCATCGCCGGGCATATGACCTATCTAGTTTTTTACTGAAGTCTGGTATTTCAGGTTTGATTTTTCAAATAAATTCTAGAGTATCAATATGAGAATGCAAAGGAAAAAATGCTCTAAAGAAACGAATATAGCATACATGGAGCGACTCAGAGACAATCAGTTTCTGCATAAATGTAGAATACTTCTTCTTTGAACCAAATGGCAAAATGAAAGGAGTGTAGAATTATTTGTAGAGTACCCCTCAATAACATTTGGGGCGCACTGAAGCGATGTATAGTGCTGTGACGCTGTCACAGTAAGTATGCCAAGGAAAGAGATAGAAAGATAGGGGAGGAACTGGTATTTTCTAACACTGGAAACGGCCAGAGATGAGACCAAATCAGCCAATCTTGAACCCTTGGCATTTCTTTTTAAACAAAGTAAGCACTAAGCATGTGACACAACAAATACATTAAAAACAAAGAAGTACGGCATTATAACATCATTAAAAATGGCAACAGGATTAGCCGTACTGGGGTCGATGTTTGGTTGACATGCTGGTCACATAATAATTTGACCCTATGGGGAAAGGATATGTAGGTGACTGAAGGACATTTTTGATTCTTAAAAGACCTAGGCTCAACTCCACTCATCTCCACCTTCCACCTTAAATTGGCCAGGCAATTGATCTCTCCTTAATCTAGGATAGCACAGCCATTTGCTGAACTTCATCCTTTAAAATCAATCTTTCTCAGCCTCTTTCTGTCGTATGTGTAGACCACTCCTTGGCCAGCCTTTGTTTTAGCAAAAACAGATGATCTTATTCACACAAGGCCTCTCATAGCAAATATTTTTGTGGATACTCACAATCTGAGACGTTTCATCAACACCAGACTAAGTCAGAAATATTGTTTCCTTCAACTACAGTATTTCTCCCTCAGAATTACATGTTCTGGCAGAACCTACTCCTGTGCTAAGATTCAAACTACGTCTACAGCAGTCAAACAGTGAAGGTAAGGCTGTGAGTCTAAATTTGTTTAAAAGGACTAGCACGAGATGAAGAAAAGGAGGTTGGATTCAGTATCATGATTTACATTTGTGAGCCAGAGTGTTCATTAAATACTGCATAACGTGCACTGGTGCTAACTGAAGGGGAATAGGGACCCTGTATTAAAAATATGTATCAAGTAACCAATACAACAAATTCCACTGGGTGTAGTTACACACTGAATTTGGTTGTAGGTTGCATGTTTAGTTATACTACAATAGTACTACTCATGACCTACAAAACGTTAATGACAGACAGATGTTCAGCGATATCAGCATTTCCTATCTTTTCTCTGTGAAGTTGTCCACCTTGGTTGTCCACCTTGGTTGCAGAGGTCTCCGCTCATGTAGATATATGTTGTAGTAGTAAATGTGGGTGGTCTCTTTGGGAATACTGATCACTAAATATGAGGAATTAGGGAGGGGTAAGGAGAGTTATAGGGCATGGTAATAGTAGTTCAGAGTGTGGGATGCAAATACAACCACCCATCCACAAAAGGATAACCCCATTGATATTTACAAACTAAATGTTAAAGTTACTACAGCCAAAAATGAGCAAAAATAGGGGTAAATGTACTCCAGCTCAGCCTTGGAGCAAGTCCAGTACCACTCACAGGCATGACAACACCCTCCCCTAGAAAGCAATGGAAGAGAGACTTAGAATAACACCAGAGAGGAAATAATGTTAAAGAAAAAAAATATTTATAATTTAACATTATATATATAAATTTTTAAGTGTTAAAAGTTATATTCAATTTAAAAAAATTTTTTTTAAATGAAATGAATTCCAATTTAAATTTGTGTTAAAATAATGAAAGTTATACATTGTTTCGAAAAACGTAATTAATTAAAAAGAATTAGAAAAATATATTTTCATAAAATGTATTAAATAATGATTAAATATAAACATTATAGGGATGATTTAATAAAGTACTTTTAAAAAGACTATACTTTTAATAATATATTTTATTTATTTAACTATTGATAATTTAATTTGATGAGATATTGTGCTATAATATTTCATTTTTTATTCTATGTTAATAATGTTAAGTTAATTCAAATGTCTATATTACTTTGAAAAATGTATGTTATTAATTATTAAACATTATTATTTTTCTGTATACTTTTTTCTCCTCCCTGTGAAAATATACTATTAGTAAATTATACTCATAAATCATGTTCTAGCAAGCTCCAAACACTGTTTGAGGGGCATAGAGACATGTAAGTCTTTACCCAATAGTATATCTCATCACACATGCTCGCAAGCAGTGGTGGATCATTCGATGCCAATGCAGGCCATCCCCAACACAGGCACAGCGCAAAGTATCTCGTCCCCTGCTCCAACTCGTCGCAGCGCAAGTCTCTGCAAGCCCTAGTGGCTACCTCAACGATGCAGGACTTTGCTTCCGGACTCTTCATTGATGGCCACCAACTCCACCGCTGCATGATGCATCTCAAAGCTGGGCCTTGCATCCCAGCTCCTCATAGACAGATCCTCGACACCGGCCAGTGCATCTCAATGCAAGGGCTTCACATCTCGATGCCTAGGCCAGCACGGTACTTTCTCAGCATACTGAACTCAGTCTTGTATCCGGCCATGCTCCATCGTGGTCAGCCTCAAATTGTGTTTACCACGAATAGATAACCATGGTTGGCGGTTTATGCTTCTTACAGCTTGACTTTCACAACATATAAAAAATTGAATAAATCCCGTTCTACTGATTGAATTTTTGTTATTTTGGTGTCAAATAAATTAGTAAATATTACTTTACATTTCTAAATTGGTGTAGGATTTTTATTGTGTTGTATTGTTTCTTTATTAATGTTTGAAGTGCTGCATAAATTCTTTGCAAATTGCCTCTAAGTGAAGCCTAAATGCTTTGTACAAAGCTACCAGAGGGTTAAGCACTGGTTAATTAGAGGTTTCATTGTGTTACACCTTGACAAGAATTATGGTTGCTGCTTGAGTAGGGTTTCACCCACTAAACCACTAACCCAGTTTCCTACATTGGTGGTCATTGGTGGGAATCAGAACGTTTTGTTTGTGCAGCACCATTCAGTGATTTTGTGTAACAGTAAAATCCCAGATAAATGATTTAATACTATTTCAATTCTTTTTTTATTCTCTTTGATTGGCTCTTTTTCTTTTTTAAACTCACCCTCATTCTACCTGACTGTCTGTGACTATGCCTACAAGATCTGTCATTTGGGCTCGCCAACCTGGATGACTATACTGTGGTTGAGCCCAAAGAGTTCTGTAAGGATAGAGGACTTCCACCAAAAGTAACACCAGGAAGCTGGAGCCCTGTGGGCCAGGGCAGAAGTCCATAATTCACAGTTAGTTGCAGAGGATGACCAGGAGGAGGAGAATGATGTGGAGGAACAAGTGGATGCCTTAGGCACAGGTCTGGAAGTGCAGCACACAGGGGAGGTAAATAACCTGTCTTGTGAATTAGAACTCCCTCCCAGAACAGCAGGCAGCCTGTCCCCAGAGCAGCTGGTGGACAGGAAGGCTAAGAAAGATCTCAGGATGCTCCAGGCCAAACTCATGATGGAGGAAGCAGCTGACCAGAGAGCCATGGGGAGACAAATTGGCCATGGAGGAAAGGAGAATGGCCCATGAGCTAAGTCCCAAAGAGCTGAACATCACAGTCAAACAAGTGGAGTCCAGAAACAATGGTGGCAGCATATCTGCAGCTATATACCAAAAGGAACCTAAAAGGTACCCAGTAAAACCTACCCTAATAGAGAGAATTTCAAACCAATGGGTAATTCTCTATGTTAGTTATCTCTGGAAAAACAATTGTTTTTCTTGAGTCCCCTCACTCACCTAGGGTTGCCCCAGGGTGACATGCTTCATCATAGGGGTCCTCCCAGGCATCTACTGCCTGAGGCGTGCTGCAACTTCCGAAGTTACGTAGGAGCACTTTTTGTTTAGACTATGTGTCCTGCCGAATGACCTGCTTAGCCCCAGCTACACCGCCTCGGCAGGTCATTCGGCAGGAGGTTCGGCCGAGTCAAGTTTCTACAGGCCCCTCCACCTCGCCTACATCATGGAGTATATTCGTACTTCCAACTAAATACATCTTCATGTGAGCATCTGATTACTTTTCCACATGAAATCGTATGTATAATACAAAAACATACTTAGTACGTATTTTTCAAGTACCTATTAAGTACTAGCACTGTATATATTTATTCACGGAGTGGCACGCATAGGGCTGGTCCCTGTGTGGTCCTGAAGAAGTGGTTGGGGTAACCACGAAACATGTCGACCGAGTAATTAGGGCCAGTTACACATTATAGTCACTGTATTCCCTGTTTCTCACCCCATTTTAATTTTACCGACCGGATAGGAGCAGAATTAAATAATAGAGCTCACTATCTAGGCGGTTTTAATATTCACATAAGTCACTCCACACACTAAGCACGACACATAGGTGCCGATTACGATCCGGTAAAAACCGGGTACGAACCGTCGGTCGGAGCGTTTTCCCCGTCCGACTCGTACCCGGTCGTAAAACTATACAAACATGGAATTACGATTCGCACGGAAACACCATTTCCGTACGAATCGTAAAAAACACCGACCGACGAAAATATACATACGAATGTGATCCGGGAATGCTGCGACGTGACGTCGGGACGCTTTCAGGCAGCGTTTCACGACCCAGGAATTACGATTCGAACCGACAGCAGTCCGGACGGCAATATTTTCACGGCACCCAAAAAGTGCCGCAAAAGCGAAGTACGGCGCGAATCGACCAGAGTAGGTGGCCCGGTACGCACCGTACCCCCCCCAGCCCCCGTAGGTATGCGCCGACCCCCCCAGCCCCCGTAGGTACACGCCGACCCCCCCCCCAGGCCCCGTAGGTACGCGCCGACCCCCCCCAGCCCCCGTAGGTACGCGCCGACCCCCCCCAAGCCCCCGTAGGTACGCGCCGACCCCCCCCAGCCCCCGTAGGTACGCGCCGACCCCCCCCCCCAGCCCCCATAGGTACGCGCCGACCCCCCCCAGCCCCCGTAGGTACGCGCCGACCCCCCCCCAGCCCCCGTAGGTACGTGCCGACCCCCCCCAGCCCCCGTAGGTACGTGTCGAACCCCCCCGTGTACGTTCGAGTCGAACCCCCCTGTGTACGGTCGAGTCGTACCCCCACCCGTGTACGTTCGAGTCGAACCCCCCCGTGTACGTTCGAGTCGAACCCCCCGTGTACGTTCGAGTCGAACCCTCCCATGTACGTTCGAGTCGAACCCCCCCGTGTATGGTCGAGTCGAACCCCCCCGTGTACGTTCGAGTCGAACCCCCCCGTGTACGTTCGAGTCGAACCCCCCGTGTACGTTCGAGTCGAACCCCCCCGTGTACGTTCGAGTCGAACCCCCCCGTGTACGGTCGAGTCGTACCCCCACCCGTGTATGTACAGTGCGTACCCCCATGTACGTTCGAGTCGAACCCCCCCCGTGTACGTTCGAGTCGAACCCCCCCGTGTACGGTCGAGTCGTACCCCCACCCGTGTATGTACAGTGCGTACCCCCCATGTACGTTCGAGTCGAACCCCCCCGTGTACGTTCGAGTCGAACCCCCCCCGTGTACGTTCGAACCCCCCGTACACGGGGGGGTTCGACTCGAACGTACATGGGGGGTTCGACTCGAACGTACACGGGGGGGTTCGACTCGAACGTACACGGGGGGGTTCGACTCGAACGTACACGGGGGGGGTTCGACTCGAACGTACATGGGGGGGTTCGACTCGAACGTACACGGGGGGGTTCGACTCGAACGTACACGGGGGGGTTCGACTCGAACGTACACGGGGGTTCGACTCGAACGTACACGGGGGGTTTGACTCGAACGTACATGGGGGGGTTCGACTCGAACGTACACGGGGGGTTCGACTCGAACGTACATGGGGGGTACGCACTGTACATACACGGGTGGGGGTACAACTCGACCGTACACGGGGGGGTTCGACTCGAACATACACGGGGGGTTCGACTCGAACGTACACGGGGGGGGTTCGACTCGAACGTACACGGGGGGGTTCGACACGTACCTACGGGGGCTGGGGGGGGTCGGCGCGTATGCGGGCACGTCTCCATGGTTGCTATGAGAGTTCGGTGCGGACAGTGATTTTTCCATCCTGTTGTAACCTCGGACGCACGGGATGGATCGTGATTCCTCGGTCGGACTTCACCTTTCACGTTTGTACGGTAATTCGTACGAGGACGTGTCGGACACATTTTCCGACCCGAGGACGTGTGGGGAATGATTCCCAATGCGGTTCGTATGGACTTTTTACCATGCGAATCGTGATTGCCAGTTCGTACGGCACTTGTACGATTCGTACGGTAAAAAGACCGGATACGAGTCGCACGGGGATATTTTTTACCGGATCGTGATCGGCACCATAGTCTAAACAAAAAGTGCTCCTACGTAACTTCGCAAGTTGCAGCACGCCTCAGGCAGTAGATGCCTGGGAGAGCCCCTATGATGATGCATGTCACCCTGGGGCAACCCTAGGTGAGTGAGGGGACTCAAGAAAAACAATTGTTTTTCCAGAGATAACTAACATAGAGAATTACCCATTGGCAGGTCATTCGGCAGGAGGTTCGGCCGAGTCAAGTTTCTACAGGCCCCTCCACCTCGCCTACATCATGGAGTATATTCGTACTTCCAACTAAATACATCTTCATGTGACCATCTGATTACTTTTCCACATGAAATCGTATGTATAATACAAAAACATACTTAGTACGTATTTTTCAAGTACCTATTAAGTACTAGCACTGTATATATTTATTCACGGAGTGGCACGCATAGGGCTGGTCCCTGTGTGGTCCTGAAGAAGTGGTTGGGGTAACCACGAAACATGTCGACCGAGTAATTAGGGCCAGTTACACATTATAGTCACTGTATTCCCTGTTTCTCACCCCATTTTAATTTTACCGACCGGATAGGAGCAGAATTAAATAATAGAGCTCACTATCTAGGCGGTTTTAATATTCACATAAGTCACTCCACACACTAAGCACGACACATAGGTGCCGATTACGATCCGGTAAAAACCGGGTACGAACCGTCGGTCGGAGCGTTTTCCCCGTCCGACTCGTACCCGGTCGTAAAACTATACAAACATGGAATTACGATTCGCACGGAAACACCATTTCCGTACGAATCGTAAAAAACACCGACCGACGAAAATATACATACGAATGTGATCCGGGAATGCTGCGACGTGACGTCGGGACGCTTTCAGGCAGCGTTTCACGACCCAGGAATTACGATTCGAACCGACAGCAGTCCGGACGGCAATATTTTCACGGCACCCAAAAAGTGCCGCAAAAGCGAAGTACGGCGCGAATCGACCAGAGTAGGTGGCCCGGTACGCACCGTACCCCCCCCAGCCCCCGTAGGTACGCGCCGACCCCCCCAGCCCCCGTAGGTACACGCCGACCCCCCCCAGGCCCCGTAGGTACGCGCCGACCCCCCCCAGCCCCCGTAGGTACGCGCCGACCCCCCCCCAAGCCCCCGTAGGTACGCGCCGACCCCCCCCAGCCCCCGTAGGTACGCGCCGACCCCCCCCCCAGCCCCCGTTGGTACGCGCCGACCCCCCCCAGCCCCCGTAGGTACGCGCCGACCCCCCCCCAGCCCCCGTAGGTACGCTCCGACCCCCCCCCAGCCCCCGTAGGTACGTGTCGAACCCCCCCGTGTACGTTCGAGTCGAACCCCCCTGTGTACGGTCGAGTCGTACCCCCACCCGTGTACGTTCGAGTCGAACCCCCCCGTGTACGTTCGAGTCGAACCCCCCGTGTACGTTCGAGTCGAACCCTCCCATGTACGTTCGAGTCGAACCCCCCCGTGTATGGTCGAGTCGAACCCCCCCGTGTACGTTCGAGTCGAACCCCCCCGTGTACGTTCGAGTCGAACCCCCGTGTACGTTCGAGTCGAACCCCCCCGTGTACGTTCGAGTCGAACCCCCCCGTGTACGGTCGAGTCGTACCCCCACCCGTGTATGTACAGTGCGTACCCCCATGTACGTTCGAGTCGAACCCCCCCCGTGTACGTTCGAGTCGAACCCCCCCGTGTACGGTCGAGTCATACCCCCACCCGTGTATGTACAGTGCGTACCCCCCATGTACGTTCGAGTCGAACCCCCCCGTGTACGTTCGAGTCGAACCCCCCCGTGTACGTTCGAACCCCCCGTACACGGGGGGGTTCGACTCGAACGTACATGGGGGGGTTCGACTCGAACGTACACGGGGGGGTTCGACTCGAACGTACATGGGGGGGTTCGACTCGAACGTACACGGGGGGTTCGACTCGAACGTACATGGGGGGTTCGACTCGAACGTACACGGGGGGGTTCGACTCGAACGTACACGGGGGGGTTCGACTCGAACGTACATGGGGGGGTTCGACTCGAACGTACACGGGGGGTTCGACTTGAACGTACATGGGGGGTACGCACTGTACATACACGGGTGGGGGTACAACTCGACCGTACACGGGGGGGTTCGACTCGAACATACACGGGGGGGTTCGACTCGAACGTACACGGGGGGGTTCGACTCGAACGTACACGGGGGGGTTCGACACGTACCTACGGGGGCTGGGGGGGGTCGGCGCGTATGCGGGCACGTCTCCATGGTTGCTATGAGAGTTCGGTGCGGACGGTGATTTTTCCATCCGGTTGTAACCTCGGACGCACGGGATGGATCGTGATTCCTCGGTCGGACTTCACCTTTCACGTTTGTACGGTAATTCGTACGAGGACGTGTCGGACACATTTTCCGACCCGAGGACGTGTGGGGAATGATTCCCAATGCGGTTCGTATGGACTTTTTACCATGCGAATCGTGATTGCCAGTTCGTACGGCACTTGTACGATTCGTACGGTAAAAAGACCGGATACGAGTCGCACGGGGATATTTTTTACCGGATCGTGATCGGCACCATAGTCTAAACAAAAAGTGCTCCTACGTAACTTCGCAAGTTGCAGCACGCCTCAGGCAGTAGATGCCTGGGAGAGCCCCTATGATGATGCATGTCACCCTGGGGCAACCCTAGGTGAGTGAGGGGACTCAAGAAAAACAATTGTTTTTCCAGAGATAACTAACATAGAGAATTACCCATTGGTTTGAAATTCTCTCTATTAGGGTAGGTTTTACTGGGTACCTTTTAGGTTCCTTTTGGTATATAAGTGTTTTTAGGAGGAGAAAACCTTCCCCCCGTCCTCCTACTCCCTTTTCTTTTATTAAAAAAGCATATCTGCAGTGCCTGAGAGGAAGAAGAAGACTCACATACCTTAAGCTCTGGTGCCCAGTTCTGAGGGAGGGGATGCCATTGACAAGTGTTTTTCAGCCTATGAGGTGGCCCTCAAGATGCACAGGGTCCCAGAAGAGTTTTGAGGGGCACTGGAAACACATGTCTACAGTAGGAAAGGATACCTTACTTACCACGCAGGTGAGAGATCAAACAAAATACATTCAAACGAAAACCATCCTTGTCACCAAGTTTGTGCTCACCACAGAGAAATACCACATTAGATTCTGGGATAGCCAAAATATGCAGAACCAGTCTTGGGTGGATTTTCTTGAGTTAAGCCAGGAAGGTAGTGAATGGCTGGGTGCGGGGCAGTAAAGATGATGATTTTACTTTCTTATTTAATCTGAGAGAGCACATGTTCAATATCTGTTTTACAGAGCTGTGCCAGCACCTGGTTGATAGCAACTTCACTGACCCTTGGGAGCTTGCAAAGGAGGCGGACCTCTGGGTCTGCACCAGAGTGTACAAAAAGGTAACTGGGGGCACAACAGAGTGGTTGTCAGGAGTCGACCAGAAGAAAGAGGGGAGAAAAAAAAAATAGTAGTTTTTTAAAGGCTCCACAAAAAGTTCCCAGGGGGAACAGCAACCAGTCCCAATCTGAGATAAAGAAAAAGGGGTTATTTGACAAGCAGACAGGGAGGTATGCCCCCCTCCCCCAGTGGACTGAGTGTTACAAATATGGGCACTCCACCGATGGGCAGACACCTGGGTTTGCTAGTGTAGTGCTTGCGGAGAAGGAGATCCCAGTTAGTGTGGGAAGAGAGCAGAGATTAATGTAGTGTCCCTAGGGAATTTAAAGATGGCCCCAAAAGCCCATGTGCCTTCCAATGCTACTAAGTATAGGCAGTGGGTCAACATCAATGGGTGAAGGATAGAGACAGTGAGACACAGGAACCGGTATGATTACTGTGAGGTGTCATCTAGTGTCCTAAGAAAAGGTTATCCCTAATACATTCCAACATGTCATTGCTGCAGACTACCGTGAGAGTCACTACGCAGTGGCTCTGGTTCACTTTGAGCGAGGAAGATCTCAGGTGCTCTAAAAGTAGCTGCGAGCCCTCCCATGACTGTAGATTGTCTGTTGGGCAACAACCTAGAGCACACTGTCAGGAACGAAGTGGAGCTCAGGTCCTTCCTGAAGATGCTAGCCTTGCTTGAATGGGTCTGAATGACCACAAGTTCTTTTGCTGCCTAAGAGGGGAGTCAAGGAACCTGGAGCCAAAGAATGGCCCAGGCAGCTACTAAGAAGTGGAAGAGCAAAGGGTGCAGGAAATGAGCCTCTAACACCCCCACAGTGCCAGTTGATGGGGCACATAGGAAGACTGCCCCAGAGCCCACTGGGGAGGACATTGCTGACCTGGAGACCTGCCCAAGCTTGCTGGATGGCAAGCTGAGTGTGTGCCCGGGACCACCAGGGAGGCATTTTGCAAAGCACAGAAAGAGTGCCCAACTCTAGAGGGATTTAAGCTGCAAGCTGAGGCCCAGGCAGCAGGTAATGTATCAGGAGATCGCCTACTTTGTAGGGAGAATGACCTCCTACATTGTGAGCCTAAGGTTCCTGGATTTGGGACAGCCATGAGCTGGTGGTACGCCATTGTAACAGGGCCTTCCTACTGGCGCTGGCTCATGATGTACTCCTGGCAGGACATCTGGGGCAGGACAAAACCTTTCCAAGATAGAGGATGTTTACTCTGCTGTAAATTCCTTGAGTATGCATCCATTGCATCTACTATGGATTGTAACACACTAGACAGACGGACAGCTAAGAGTGTGTGCACTATGCAAAACACATAATCCATCTTTCCTGAAGGAACCTCCATTGTGTAAAGCTCTGGAGGCACTCATTACTTGCCCATTTAGCAAAAACTGTTGTGTTGTATACCATCCTGCAACCAGAGACCCCTGTAGTGCAAACTAGGGCCAGTCTGGTCTGGGAGATGGACACTGGAGACTTTATCACAGACAGGGAATGAAGCTATTGCTGTGAGCAAACATTGTCCCTAAATTGTTGGTTGTGGCTTCTCCACTTCAAGTTCCTGCACTGTGTTTACCACATACCTCTCAATCTGGCCAAATACCAGCAGTGGCCGGATTCCTGCAGTATTAGGTATGGGACCCCGCATGCAGACTTTCCCCACCTTGTCTGGCACTGCCCCTCAATAGACTGGGCCAAGATATTTGACACTCTTTCGGAGATAAGTGAATTACCATTGGAGTCCAACCTGAAGATGGGGCTTCTGGGTTAAACGGCTAAAGTCCAATGCAGAGTATGACACTTTGTTTCACTCACTCTTTTGTTGGTCAAGATAGGCGGGTGGCATGCACCTGGAGGAAAGACAAACCCTCACTGTTGGACAATGGGTGCTTGTAATGGTATAAAGCACTGACCAATTGGAACCGTATTATTCCACTATGGTCCTACTAGTTGGCTAAAATACTTCTAGGCTCCCCTAAAATTCAATTTGTTGAATAACAGTCCATTGGTGGATTGACTATGATTGGGATATGGCCTGACACATGGAGTAACATGGAGACTGCTTGGGACATGTCATCCAGTTTGGCACTGAGCCTTGCTGTCTGTACATAGCGGAAGTGGTGTCACTAGAGTGTCACTAGAATGAGACCTAGGGCTGGACAGGGTGGTCCGGCCTCTGTCTGTAGACCGAGACATTATCCCTTGCTTGGACTGGATATGTATTTCGGAGTACACATTTTGACCGGCAATGTTTAACGAGATATATAACGGGTACTGTTTTTTTGTTCTCCACATGCACCTTCTCACATCATGTTATGCGCTGATATGCTGTGGATTAATTGGGTTAAGTTTCACAAATTCTTGTAAAAAAGAAAGTCTTCACACTTCAGCCCTATTGCTGTACCACACACTGTGATTTGTTGGTACTGTAAACCAATGTTCTTTGGAATACTACTTTTGATCATACTTGAACAAAAATTAATATTGAAGCTGCCAAAGATGTTGGAAATGTTGAAAATCATGATGAGGGCCTACATCTTCGACATCCCTAGTACTTGTTGAACCTTGAACATTGGTCCAAGACTCTCAATGATAAAAATAGAAATTATATTGTGCACAGACAGGGATGGTAGACAAAACAAGCTAATAACAAAGCGCAATCACAGAAATGAGTGAAATTATTTCAAATAAGAAGCCCATTTTGTTCACAAATTACTACATAGAAAGAGAAAGCTTTTGATAAACGTCAATGAAATTATTCGAATGAGCTTCTAATGCATTTGAATCTAGTTTTTGCTTGGCTCGACAATTTGTCAGCACACTTTAACTCCACTAGACCATCTTCAGAATATAACAGTATTGAAGAGGAACCGAGAAGGGATGTCAGTAGTCACTCTATAGAATTTGACTTTATAGCCTCTTGTAATCACAATCATGCAGTAGCGGCTCGTGGAGCAAGTGCTGCGGGGCGGCGGGGTGGGGTGGGGGAGGGGCAGGGTAGGGGTAGTAAACTACGGCATACGGCCGAACAGAGTTAAGTAAATAAATAAATAACATGAATTACATTGTGCGTGCTGCATTGCCAAATGCGATGCAGCACGTGCAACGAAATTTGTTTTATTTATTTATTTAGTTACTTAACTCTGTTCGGCCGTATGCCCTAGTTTACTACCCCAAATCCTGCCCCTCCCCCGCCCCACCGCCCCGCAACACTCCCTCCACGAGCTGCTACTGCAATCACTTATAACAATACCATGTAGGGAGTCGACATATGAGGAAAGGAAGGTAAAATTCTGATATTTATTCATGATATGATTCTCATCATCTCTTGAACAGATTTAATTTACTGGAATTATTTACATCAAGTTAAGTTCTTTCGTCCGTTTTGGACCACACAAATAACTGCTCAGAGTTTATCACCAAGATGATCAACAAAATGAACTATGTATAAAAACAAATCAATTTATATAGGAAGCTAGAGAAACACAATATCCAGCACAATTGTTACCCATGACCCTTAGAATTTACTGTTGATACCTGTACAAACTACAACACATAGATGAGGCATTGTTAAGTGCATGAAAATAAATCTAAGAATTTTGGCACAATAAACATAGTAATGATTAACATTTTCTTTTAGTTTCTTGTAGTTCTTGTATAATGTCAATTCCTTCTATAAGTTATTTATTCCCAAAAGTTGGCACCATTTTTCAAAAGTTTACCTCGCTTCCATATGGTTAGATGGCCACCGCACAAGCCGGGGGTAACGAGGCTGGACGACGTTCACCCACTAATTTGAGAAGGTGGCCGACGTCCCCCCTGCCAAGAAGTTGTGCCCCATGAAAAATGCTGAACTTGTCTCAGTGTAATTATCTAACATGGGCACATATTCAGCAGCATCTGCAAATTGTCTGTTTCCATTCCAAGCAGCAAGGGCAGACGTGAGGGTGCTTTCACTTCAAGCTGGGCTAAAGACAAAGGCTTAATTGAGTGAGCTATCCACCCTCCTTTTGTTCGAGTACTATCCTCCTGACTGGGAACTATCTAAGTAAATCACCTAGATGCAAGAACAAGAGTGGGAAACAAAGGCACACAACTTGTTATACCTCACAAGTACTTAAGAGAAAATACCATTTTGGAAACAAGCTGTACTGGTGTGAATGCACTGGAATGTCAGCTGTATCAGTTTGTACAAGTATTTACATCAATAACAATTTAAATGTTACAGTTTTTTAATATAAATATTTTATTGTACTACTCATCCCAATTTATGGTGTCGGAGCGCTTTAAGTCTCATACACACAAGATACATTGACAATAAATCGTACAAGTGTCTAAATCAATGTGCAGGATGCTTACATAAGACAATGATTGCAGATTTATGCGGCGGGGCAGAGCAAATTCTGAGGCGTAGTTGAATAAATTATGCAGCAAGAAAAGGCAAAATATGCGGCAAGAAAAGGAAAATGATCAACGGCTACTCGTCACCCCACTGCCTGGCTCAGAGACAACAAATGAAAGATAAAACTCTGTTCTAGCATCGTTTTATTTTTCATTTGCTAAGTCTGAGCCAGCGCTGTGGGAGGGGTAGAGCCGAAGCATAGGAGGGGGAGGAGAATTGCTATGTGCACTCCCTGAATGCGCATATGTGTTTGGCTGGCCGTCTCAGGCTGGCAAAACACACATGCGCATTTACATTTTTCCAGCCCTGGCTGCATTGAACAGCCAGGCTGGAGAAACCCCACAGACTCCCTGGTCTGAGCGGAGCGTCTTTCTAGCCCAGTCAGGCGAAATCCTGCACTGCTCTCAAAGCATGTCAGCAGCATGGGGATTGGATGGGAGCCTGTCCCAGGGGCTGCTGGGACTAAAAAAAGGACAGGAGGTGCCAAGTGACACGGTACGTGGCCGGCGGCTTCAGGTAAGTTATTTTTTTCATATATATTTAATATATATATTATTAATAACACTCCCTTGCACAATTCCCCCATTCACCCCATCCCGCACTCCCCCTCCTGTGTTTCCTCCACCTGCCCAACCACCCTTTATATGTGATGGCCACCACTGTGAGAAGTTGGCCTGGCATATGCTGTCCACTAGTTATAGTGGGCACCTTGCACCAGTCCAAACAACCCTTATTGATGACAACCTTTATTGAAAGCTATCCTAGTCGTAGCTATGGAGAGCAGCGTTCAGGCTAAGTCTTGAAGGAGTGTAAAGAAGCTTGGTTTACCAGATTATAACCTTTTGAATTACTAAGTGAAAGGAGAACCACACAAGGTATATATAAAATATGTGTATTTATTTCCAAACACTCTCTACTAACCTCTTTATGAAGTTAGAGAGCAAGGCACACAATAATACAGTTCTAAAACGACAGTAAGTAGCACAATATATAATGGGCTCTAGGGGCGGCCCAAACCATATATTTAGAAAGTGGTATACGAACCAGGACTTGACTAGACACAGTGCCTAGAGCACGTAGAATCGCTGGGACCCCAAGGAACCACCCAAGGTAATGGACACAGGAGACGCATGGGGGACCCGTGCAGTGTGAGAACACAGGCGCGAGCCCCGTACTATTCTATGGGAAAGTCGCAGTTGGAATTTTAGAAGTTAAGGACACTTAGGAGAGGACTTTGAGCAAACCCCTTTAGACTTAGGGGGTTCTAAGGGACAGCACCCATGGGAGCACCATAGTACTCGAGTTACCTCACCCAGGGAAGCCGGGTGCATAGGTGTCAAATGGTGTCGGGAATCGTCGTAGATTTCAATAGCGATCTGCTGTAATGTGTTGCTGCCGGGAAGGAGAAGAGTCTCTGATGTGATCCAAGCCTGGATCGAAGATCAGAAGAACCTGAAAGCAGAGGGGACAGAGTCTGGGTCACTTGCCAGTGACCAGGGGCACGATAGACAAATGCCCACCGATGTCAGGTGTTTCAGGTGCGAAGATGTGAAGCCACGAGGACCAGGAGGCATCGAGGACAACCAGGATCTGGATTCGAGCTGTTTCACAAAGGATGTTGAGTGCTGTGGTGTCGGCGCCTCGATTAGAGCCAACAAGCCTTGGCAACAGCAACCCACACAGGAAGAGAAAAGATGCTTCAGTGCGGACCAGCAAGGTCCTGAGGACTCCCCAAGCAATGGAGAGACAGGGCACATCTAGACCAACCAGGTAAGTCCAATTAGAAGTAAAGTTGCCTTCACAGAGACCCACCAGTCGACGGACTAGGGACCGCAAAAGCACCTCAAGAGAAAACACAAAGGCCTAGCTCACGGAACACTCGTGGAGTGTAAGCAGGCAGTCTTCAGTGCAAATGCTGCTAAGGGTTAGGGCTATAAGTAACCCAAAGCTCAGCTGCTGGAGTTGCTGGAAAGCTTCTGCTTCTGCAAATGGTCGTGGTGACAAGGGGTTCGGGTTGCACAGTCTTCCATGAAGGATACAGGCCTCAGAATTGCTGAGTGCACAGATCAACCTCAGAGAACACACAAACCCACCTCCTGTGTTGCAAAATTCTTCGGAGTCCGGCGGGAGCTTCGGAGATGAAAACCGGACAGATGCGTCTTTGGTGCCTGCCTTGCAGGGGAGTAACTCCTTTAGTCCAAAGGAGATTCTTCAGTCATCTAGTTCAATGTAGATCATCAAAGTCCCAGGATTCAGTATCAGAGTTTCGTCCAGGTGTTATCTAAAGTCCTGTAGTCAGGGGTTGGACATACTCTGGGGACCCACCTATGGGAGGGTCAGGAAAGAGGGGTGGCTACACCCATTTCCTTTGTCCAGTTTCGCGCCAGAGCAGGGGCTGGTAGCCCCTGCAACCAGTTTGAACTGGACTATGCACAGGAACACCAAATGTGTCCCCAGTGCTGAACTTCAAGGCACTCTTGGAGTGCACCCACCCAGCCCTAATACACTAAAGCCTGTCTGGGAGGTGGTGACACCTCCCTGTGACAGGAAACCTATTGTCCAGGCCTCCGCTGTCAGAGTTTCATCCAGCAGCAGGAGGGCAGACTCGTGTAGTGGCTGGCAGCATCCATTTTGTGATGCCAGGGCTCTGTTAGCTGATACCCGGTATACTGGTGCTGTCATGTCTCTCCCTCTAGAAGGGTGGGATCATACCCCCATACCAGTTACTGGTGTGGGGGTATGATTCCAAGGTGTTTGACACCAAACACGACATGTTTCTGTGCAGCCATCCCAAAGTTAGCATTTACCGTTTGGTTATAATGTACTTAAGAGAATATGGTTTGGCTGCATCACAAACAACCCCGGAATAAAGGTTCCGAAGGTTGCAGAGGGGCTCTGCTCATGCATGGACACCCTCTCACATAAAACCCAGCACCCTGCCTTCAGGATTAGTAAGGACTGCCATAGGAGTGACTGATAGGTTTATATGTGCAGTGATATGGAGAGATACAGTGAACCTATAGCTCAGTAAGGGGTGCATGCACCACCTTACCCCGGCTGCAGTAGCAGTCCTGTGGTGTCATTTTGGAAGGCTTCCCTGGGGTGGCATAATACATGCTGCAGCCCCTGGTAGGCCTCTGGGGTACCTATGCCCTGGGTACATAGTATAGCATATACTAGGGACTTATAAGGGTACCCCAGAATCCAATTGGGTGTGTCCCTGAAGTACTGGTAATCAATTTAGAGAGGAAGCAGCTAGGCTGGGGACCTGGTTAGAAGGGCCCCAGCCAGACTAAAGTCGAAAAACTGTGAAACATCAGCATAAAGTGGGGGTAACTATAAGACGCAGATCCTACTCTCCTACAACCACTGCAAATTATGCTGCATTTAGTGCTATTATTACTTCATTGTTTTGGAATTTGTACGTATGTTACCACGATCAGTACAAATGTTTTACCTCATAAGTTCCACTTTGACACCACATTACAGAAATATGCAACAGAAAGGTGACCAGTCAACCTTTGCAAAGGGCCATCCACTGCACATTTAGTAACTTTATATCTTATCTGTTTGAGTTAAAATCAATCAATTTTTTTGTTGAAATCGGCAGATTATGCGACAGATGATGGATCATGTGGCAAATGCAACAAATCCATATGTAAGACATTGAGTTGTTGTTTGGCTGTGTGTGAGCCCTGGTCAAGCATCAACCATAATCCTGGTCAGGGTAAGGCACAAGCCAATCCTAAATTAGCATTTAGTTAACCTGTGTCAACCCTCTGGTAGCTTGGCACAGACCTGTTGGGATTAACTTACAGCCAATGTGTAAAGTATTTGTACAACTCTTCAAATAGTAATAAACTGAAAAACACCACATATAAAATTATCCCTCTGCAAGTTAAAAATGGAGCAATTTTTAAGAAATAAAATCAGTAGAACTGGAGATATGCAGATAAGATTTCCGAGAAAATAGTGCCAAAAAGCACAAAGTACCAACTGTGGATATCTGGTGGTGCCAGATCTGGACAAAGTCAAAAGTTCAGGCAAATGGAGCGCAGGCTGGCTACAGGTATCAGTAAAGCTGCTGAGCAAAGCACCTTAAATCCTGGTTTGCAGTGCATTGCAAGGATCCGCATTGATGCCGAGTTGCGCAGCTGAAACGATTAATCGGTTTTGAGTTGCAGCAAGGTTGTGATACGAGGTCCTACGTCATCGTTGATGATCTCGCCAATGAAGGATTGCGTTGCAAAGTCCAGCATTGAGGATGCGTTGCACAGCTGAGGCGATGCATCATTTCAGAGGAACCCGAATTTCACCGAACATACGGAACCTTCTGTGAGGGATTAACTTTTCTGATCCCACACTCACAGGCCGCTCCCAAACTTCTTCGTACCCTAAGGCTTTACTCCTTCTCTACGGGTTCCCAGACACGTCTACTCTCCGCAGACTCTGATTCTTCCTGCTCACACTGTTGCTGCCCTGATCTCTAACGAATGAGATCGAAACGCCATCAACTTCTTTCTACAACCAAACCTCCTTCATTACTTTGAATTAATTGGAGTTTTGCTATTTTGTTGTCAATGTGATGTATTTTTAAATGTCACCAACCCTTCAATTCACGCACCTTCACTATTTTGTGTGAGCACCTGAACTACACCCTGTAAATAAGTGATACTCCATTTATGCCGTTATTAAATGGAAGATCATTTCAACCTTGTTTCCCTGCATATATTGCGTAGCAAGTCCCTTTTGGACTTATTTAAATTTGTTGTTTCTTGTGACTAATGCATTTCTAAATAGTGTTAGCCTAGGCTACCCGAGGACCCAAGTTGCCTTTTTCAGAACCATTGTTCTTTTCTATAATATAGACCGCCCCTGGTCTGAATACTGGGGCCTCCTTGCTTTTGTTAAAATGCACAGTACATCATCATCCTCAGGCCTGCACCGAAGATGCGTTGCACAGCAGAGGTTCATATGGGACAATGGGCTTCAATGCGGGTCTTTGTGGTGGTACGGATCTTCACAGCAGCAGGGATGAATTGATTCTGCTCTGGGTTTGCTCCATGCAGCAGAGAAGATGCTTTGGTTCGGCTGGATCCACAGAGGCTGGCAGAGCATCCTAGGCCCACTTCCAAGGGTCTAGGACTTGGGTGGCACCACTTGGCAGGGTAGGGATAGCAGAGACCAGGTGCTAGGGTCTTGATTGCTGGAGCTTTGTATCACTATGGCCCAAGTCAGGAGGACAGCCAACTAGCCCTTGGAGTCACTGTGGTGGTCCTGGGTTCAACAGATTCAGGTCCAGTCCTTCTCACCCAGGCAAGAGGGCAGCAGGTCAGTAATTCTTCAGAGCAGCAGTCCAGCAGAGTGGCAGTCAGTTCAGCAGCACAGCAGTCCTTCTTTCTGGCAGATTATCCACAGGTCCAGAGGTGTACTGAAGAGTTGGTGTCTGTGGTCCATTATTTATACCCAGTTGTGCCTTTGAAGCGGGGAGATGCTTCTATTGGTTTCCCTTTGACATCCCCAGGCATCCTGCCTACTCTACCCAGGCTTCAGATTAACTACTGGGGTAATGCAGCTCTTTGTGAGGAGACAGGACACAGCCTATTCAAGTGTTAGTAGGGCTGTTTCCAGCACCACCTTCCCATCCTGCCAGTGATGACCCATCCAGGCACGCCTAAGCTCTCTATTGTGTGTGGCTGTCTACGAGGAATACACAAAGTCCAGTGGTTAACTCTACCCAGTCATGTGACCCAGAGACAGGCTGTGGGCACTAAAAGGCTAAGCAGTAAAAAGGAAAATTTCGAAAAGTGGCCTTTTCAAAATTTCAATTTAAAATCCAACTTCACCATAAGTTAGGATTTTTCATTACAATTCCACAGACACCAAACATGAACTGTTCACCTGTTCCCATTTGGAAATTACAGCTTATTAAGTGTAATAAGGTAATTCCAATGTTATCTCATGGAAGAGGTAGGCCTTGAAGTAGTGAAAATGAATTTTAAGAGTTTTTCACTACCAGGACATGTAAGACTTAAACATACATGTTCTGCCTTTTAAATACATTGCACACTGTACTCTGGGCTGTCCAGGTACTACTCTAGGGTTGAGCTATATGTATTAAAAAGAAAGGTTTGGGCACGGCTAGAGGTTTGTTTTGCCAGGTCAAAATGGTGGTTTAAAACTGCACACACAGGCTGCAATGGCAGGCCTGAGGCATGTTTAAAGTGCTACTTAAGTGAGTGGCACAATCAGTGCTGCAGACCCATTAGTAGCATTCAATTCATAGGCCTTGGACATGGGAAGTGCCATCTTACTAGGAATTTACAAGTAAATTAAATATGCCAATTGGGTAGAAGCCAATGTTACCATATTTTAAGGAGAGAGCACAAGCACATTAACAGTCGCTAGCAGTAGTAAAGTGCGCAGAGTCCTAATGCCAGAAAATTGAGGTCAGCAAAACAGGATGTCTGAAGGCAAAAAGTTAGGGAAACCCACGCCAAGGATGCCAGGTCTAACATCATTATTATGTGAAAAACACTGCAACACCACATAATTGCAGTGTCCCTGAAAGAGGGTAACACGTTGTAGGAGTCACACATCATTCTTTATAGGTCACTGTGCAAGATTATTAGGATTGCCCGTTTATGAACTGTGAGTAACAAAAGGATCTATCAAAGCAGTAAATTACTTACCTACCACATAAAATAAAAATCTGTTGTTGGACTTGGCCCTTTTCGCGGGGTCATCCTTGAACTTTTTGACTTCCTCCTGTATTTTTTCAGACCTGTTGTTGGCAGTTTTATGACTCTGGGCACTTTACCACTACTGATAAGTACTAAAGTGCATATGCTCTCCCTATTGCAAATTGATGTATGGATTAATGATTCTATAATTGGCTGGTTTGGTTTACCTGTCAGACCCTAGTACAGTGCACCAGGAGTACCAAGGGCTGGTAATCCAAATGCTGCTCGTGGGCTTGCGGCACTGGTTGTGCCACCCACAGAAGCAGCCTGTTAAAGTGTGTCTAAGGCTTGCCATAGCAGTGCCTGTGTGCAGTCTGGTACTGCCATGTTGACTGGGCAAGTGCACCCACTTGCCAGTCCCTAAACCTTTCCTTTGCTGCATATTAGTCAGCCATATGGTAGGCCCAAGGGCAGGGTGCATTGTAAGTATAAGGTAGGACATGCCCTGGTGTGTGTGGCATGTCCTAAATAGTGAATTACAGCCATTTTCATTTTTCACTATTGCAAGGCTAACTGTTCCCCATAGTCCGGAATGGGTAGTTTGATTATTACATCTCATAATATTAACCGACTTAGGGAACATGGTAGAAATTTGAGTTTAGTATGCCTGAACTCAGAATGATAAAATGCATCTTTTAGTGAAGTTGGTTTTAACATTCTGTGTTTGAAAACACCACTTTTAGAAAGTAGGTATTTTCTTTTCTAAACCATCCAAACCTGCCTCTGCTAGGCTGTGTATTCCTTGTCTGGAGTTTGAGTGACAGGGGACTGGGGAATTCCAGGGGGCTGGGGAATTCCCGGAGAGAGGGTGAGTCAGCGCAGGGCTGAATAGAGAGATCTCCATGTAGACGGATGGGAGGAATTGCACCTGGGACCTGAATAGGGCTGTGCTTTCCCTCCACAATGCTGACTCCACCTCCTGTGGTGCGTCTGATGTCTCTGCCCTGCACTATGAAAGGGAAGAAGGAGTCATGTCAACAAAGTGCGCCAGGACTGTCCAGAACTGGTTTGGACTAGGCAAAGGCCTCTCTGCCTTCAGAGAACAAAGAGAAACTGCGTATAAAAAGGGGACCCAGACCACAGAACTTTAGATCACTTTGGGAAATAAGAAGAAACCTTTGCTGAGGAGTGGAACCAGAAGAAACTGAGGAGAGACTATCCCTAAGCTGAAGTGCTGCTTGAGGGATTGGCCTGCAGTGGGTGCCTGACTGCCAAAGAAAGGAGAAAGGACTTTATGTGCACTTTATTCAACTTGTGAAGGATCTCCAAGAGCTTGGAAAATAGCTTGCCTCCTGCTGAAGTCTCAGGGCCAACAGACTTCACCCACCAGCTCCCCAAGAGTTCTTGGGAAGTGCCTGCTGTTTTGTGAGGCTTTCTGAGGGACTGCGTGTCACAAGGAGCTGGAAGCGCGACTCACGAACAAGAAGTGTGTCGCCGAACTGCCGCTTGCATTGTTGTGGAAGCAACTCGCATCGCCAGGGGAGAGGATCGACATTGTATCAGACGCTGCCGCATCACTGGGAAGTGTGTCGCTGGGCCTGTCACGGCTCGCATCATGAGGAAACATCTCGAACCGCCAGAGAAGAGAATCAATGTCTCATCAGACTCCGCCGCATCACCAGGAAGCGTGTCGCAGGGCCTGTCGCTGCTCGCATCGTGTCGCACCAAGAAGACGCCATCTTTGTTTCTTTGCACCAGATCTTCAACGCATCACCGTCCTTGCAACACTTTCATTGTCTTGCGTTACGCATCTTAAGGTACATTGAACTCTGAGTGTCGCATTTACCATCTTAAGAGAACTAAGTTAATTCTGCCATTTTAAGTACAGTATTGTGGATTTTTGTCGTTGGTGGTCTTGGGTTAAACCTATATAAAAGATACTTATTTTTATAATACAACCTGTTTGGTGTCCATCTGTAGTGTTCTCACTTGATTACTGTATGTGTTCACAAATGCTTTACACACTGCCTCTGAGATAAGCCTGTCTGCTCGTGCCAAGCTACCAAGGGGGTGAGCAGGGGTTATTTTAGGAGTGTACCCCCTTACCCTGACTAGACACAAGGGTCTCTATTTGTCACAGGTACCTACCTATGCCAGCTAGAGACCCCCAAATCTAACATTGGTGGTCAGCGTTAAGGATCTGGACTTGCATTTGTGACTCATGTGCAGTGATTGGTGAACACTACTAGAGAGTGCAGACCAAACACAACCACATACTGTTTTTCTGTTTTCTGGTGCCCTCCTGGAAGTACTTTTGATACTATGACTCTGTTTAGTTGTTGCAAAATGGAACTCAACTTCTGGCACATGTTCGTCTATACAATGAAGGAGCTACGTGTGTTTTACCAGGAAAGATGGCTGCCTGTGAAGAGAAGGTCCAGGGAGGATCTAGAGGCATTCCTATTTCAGTATGAGTTACCCAGCTGGAAGGCAGCACTACCAGTTGAGTCTGAGAAGGAGGAATTCCCTAAAAGTGAGAGAGAAACAGAAAAAGATAGCTGGCTTCTGGCTCATCATCAGAGGCTGAGAGAGATTGATGAGGCTCAGAGGGCCTTAGCCCAAGGAGACTAAATTTGGGCAGCTCAGAAAGTGAGCTTTGCTGAGTTGGAGGTGGAGTCCAGCTCAGATGGTGGCAGCAAAATGGAGTTATCTAGTGCTGAGGGAGCAGTACATACACCCAGAGATATGGCGCCTGACTTGAAGGAGGGGGTTGATTTACACCAGGAGGTTCAAGGATATGAGGTAGCTCCAGGGGTGCGCAGTGTCCCTGGGATGGATTGGGGAACTGGAACAGGGGTTCATAGTCCTAGTGGTGGGAGGGACACTCTACTGACTCTGGATGAGAGGTGCAGAGAGAGGGGTTCCCCCATGGTTGAAGTCCTGGTGTGTGAGTGTGAAGACCGCCCAGAAGAGTGTGGGTTGAGTGACAGAGACAGTCAGATACTTTCTTGCCAATCTCAGGACAGGGGTGTGGAGTACGTGTACAAGGCACTGAATGGTGAGGTGAAGGATAGTTTGATTAACCCTTATAGGGGACTGTCTGATCCAATTGTGGGAGAGCATATTGTAAGTCCCTGTTTTCCAGAGCTATGCCAACCCCTCTTGGAGAGTGAGTTCTCTGACCCCAGAGAGCTCACATTGGAGGTGGACCTTTTGGTGGATTCAAGAGGGTCTGGAGAAACATCAGGGAGTGATCCCAAGAAGAGTTGTTCAGGTATCTTCCAACCCAGCATGGGGGAAGAGGTTCAGTGTAGCCCAGTTAGGTCCCAGAGTAGTGGGAGGGGTGTAGGGACTCAAGTCCTGTCTCAGTGGAGAAGAAGTGAGTGTGGGGATGTGTGTCCCAAGGTGCCCGAAACCCAGTCTCAGAGCCTGGATGGTTCTTTAAGGGAACACCAGGTGGGGAGCCTAGTCTGTCCTGAGGGGCTGCCCATTGTGCGGGATCCCCTAGTGTCTGGTGAACTGGGAGTGTCTGTAAGCAGGCCTCCATCCGTTCTGGTGTCTGGCAGTGCCACTCCTAAGAAGAGGGTGCAGAAGTCCAGACTGAGGAGTGAGAGGGGGAAAGAGTCCCCAGTGGAAGAACCAGTGGGTCAGGAGCCAGCCAGAAGGGCTGCGTCACCAGTGAATGGCCATGGTGACACCACTTCTGTCCTGGGGGATCTTTGCGCACTGTCAGATGGACAGGGGTAAGGAGATCTGTGCTAGGCAGACTATCACACAACACATGAGTTATGTATTACCATCGGGGGTCATGAGTGCTCCCATTGAAGTCCTAGTGTGCAGGGCAAGTGTTCAACCACCGGGTACAGACCCTGGGCTGAAGAGCCAGGTTCAGGTGTTGCCTGACCTGGAGGGAGGGACAACTGTAAACAGTGTCCTGACCGGTTGGTCTTTTAGGTGTACCACTCCAGGTGGGAGGGTACAGCCCTCTGGAAGGGGGTGCAGAGGGAGGGAGTCCTCGCCTCTGACCCCGGATAAACTGGAGGGTTTATACCCTAGGTTGGAGGGTCAGGTTCATGGTGTTCCCCCTGACCTGGAAGCCCAGTTGCAGGATAGAACCCCTGAGCTGGTAGGCAAATTGTGCAGGACACCAGCTACAGGCACCCTGACAATTCTGGAAGGGGGTACCGCTCTAGGTAGGAGGGTACAGAGCCCCAAGGAGAAGGACCGGGTGTGGGACAAGCCACCCAAGTCTCTGGTCCAGCTGCCGGGTACAGGCCTGGGGCTAGTGGGTCAGTGTCAGGATGTCATACCTGACCTGACAGGAGGGAGAGTGGACAAAGGGTGCCAAGCACCTGGGGCTACTGCCCCCTGCTCTCTGACGCCACAGATGTTTGAGAGCCCTGAGAGGTATAAGGCCTGGGTCTCATCACTGACTACTGTCAGGGGCCACTGTGGCTTGCTGTCTGTCTGTTGGGACATACCTGTTAGCAAGCTAAGGTTAGGTGCTGCACAGGTGGTGTCCACAGGTGAGGAGAAGGGTTCCCCATGGATTAGCTTGATGGGCCCTGAGAGTATGGACAGAGGGATCCACATGGTTCAGATTGGCGTAGATACTGGAATATGCCCCTGCTGTTGCGGGCCCGGTCCATGTTCTATCGCCCAAAGCAGAGAAGTCCATCAAGGTAGTGATTGGTCTACCCTTCGTTTTGGCTGGAAGGGGGTTGTGTTGGACTTGGCCCTTTTTGCATGGTAATCCTTGAAGTTTTTGCTTTTCTCCTGTATTTTTTCTGACCTGTTGTTGGCGGTTTTATGACACTGGACACTTTACCACTGCTGATCAGTACTAAAGTGCATATGCTCTCCCTATTGTAAATTGATGTGTGGATTAGTGATTCCATAATTGGCTGGTTTGGTTTACCTGTCAGACCCTAGTACAGTGCACCAGGAGTGCCCTGGGCTGGTAATCCAAATGCTGCTAGTGTGCTTGCAGCACTGGTTGTGCCACCCACAGAAGCAGCCTGTTAAAGTGTGTCTAAAGCTTGCCATTGCAGAGCCTGTGTGCAGTCTGGTACTGCCATGTTGACTAGGCAAGTGGACCCACTTGCCAGGCCCTAAACCTTCCCTTTGCTGCATATTACTCACCCCTATGGTAGGCCCAAGGGCAGGGTGCATTGTAAGCATAAGGTAGGACATGCCCTGGTGAGTGTGGCATGTCCTAAACAGTGAATTACAGCCATTTTCGTTTTTCACTATTGCAAGGCTACCTGTTCCCCATAGGCCAGAATGGGCAGTTTGATTACTACATCTTATAATCCTAACTGACTCAGGGAACATGGTAGAAATTCGAGTTTAGTATGCCTGAACTCAGAATGATACAATACATCTTTTAGTGAAGTTGGTTTTAACATTCTGTGTTTGAAAATACCACTTTTAGAAAGTAGGTATGTTATTTTCTAAACCATCCAAACCTGCCTCTGCTAGGCTTTGTATTCCTTGTCTGGAGTTTGAGTGACAGGGGCTGGGGAATTCCAGGGGGCTGGGGAATTCCTGGAGACAGGGTGAGTCAGCACAGAGCTGAATAGAGAGATCTCCATGTAGATGGGTGGGAGGAGTTGCACCTGGGACCTGAATAGGGCTGTACTGTCTCTCCACTATGCTGGCTCCACCTCCTGTGGTGTGTCTGATGTATCTGCCCTGCACTGTGAAAGGGAAGAAGGAGTCATGTCAACAAAGTGCTCCAGGACTGACCAGAACTGGTTTGGACTAGGCAAACGCCTCTCTGCCTTCAGAGAACAAAGAGAAACTGTATAAAAAGGGGACCCAGACCCCAGAAATTTAGATCACTTTGGGAAACAAGAAGAAACCTTTGCTGAGGAATGGAATCAGAAGAAACTGAGGAGAGACTATCCCTAAGCTGAAGTGCTGCTTGGGGGATTGACCTGCAGTGGTTGCCTGACTGCCAAAGAAAGGAGAAAGGACTTTGTGTTCACTTTATTCAACTTGTGAAGGATCTCCAAGGGCTTGGAAAAGAGCTTGCCTCCAGCTGAAGTCTCAGGGCCAACAGACTTCACCCACCGGCTCCCCAAGAGTTCTTTGGAAGTACCTGCTGTTTTGCGAGGCTTTCTGAGGGACTGCGTGTCGCAAGGAGCTGGAAGCACGACTCACGAACAAGAAGTGTGTCGCTGAACTGCCGCAGCCACTTCACAGCACGAAGCGCCTTGCATCGCCGGAGAAGAGGATCGACGATGCATCAGACGCCGCCGCATCTCCGGGAAGCGTGTCACAGGGCCTGTCGCGGCTCATTGCCGGAGAAGAGAATCAACGTTGCATCAGATGCCGCTGCATCACCGGGAAGAGTGTCGCAGGGCCTGTCGCGGCTCGCATTGTTGTGGAAGCAACTCGTATCGCCAGGGGAGAGGATCGATGTCGCATCAGATGCCACCGCATCACTGGGAAGTGTGTTGCAGGGCCTGTCGTGGCTCGCATCGTGAGAAAACATCTCGCATCGCCAGAGAAGAGGATCAACGTCTCATCAGACGCTGCCACATCACCGGGAAGCCTGTCGCAGTGCCTGTCGCGGCTCGCATCGTGTCGCACCAAGAAGACGCCATCTTTGTTTCTTTGCACCAGATCTTCAATGCATCACCATCCTTGCAACACTTTCGAGACCTATGCTAATTCTACCATTTTAAGTATAGTATTGTGGATTTTTGTTGTTGGTGGGCTTGTGTTAAACCTATATAAAAGATACTTATTTTTCAAATACAACCTGTTTGGTGTCCATCTGTAGTGTTGTCACTTGATTACTGTATGTGTTCACGAATGCTTTACACACTGCCACTGAGATAAGCCTGTCTGCATGTGCCAAGCTACCAAGGGGGTGAGCAGGGGTTATTTTAGTAGTGTACCCCCTTACCTTGACTAGACGCAAGGGTCCCTATTTGTCACAGGTACCCACCTATGCCAGCTAGAGACCCCCAAATCAAACATCTGTCATTTGCATGTTACATAACCCTGGGCGTAGTACTACGCTATGCTCGTGGAGCACAGTGCAAAAACGCGCAGCGTAGCGGGCATTTTTTGCTTGCTCGCGGACCTCAATGTCAAGTTGGCGACTGCAAGCGAGCAAAATCAACATCCCGGTGAGACTTTTTCCTCGTTCGCGATCAGCAACATCAAGTTGCCTATCGCGAAAATAAACCTCCCGGCGAGATTCTCAATGCGGGGAGGTCAATTTTCTCATTGCAAGTGGTCGCGTATGCTCGCGACCGCACGTGATGACAAACTACCAGTCCACGTTGAGAAAGCTGCCACTCAAGTACAAATCTACTTGAGCGGCAGAAAACGACTGCTTGCACTGTGCAAGATGCCGTTTGCAATGATTGCACAGTGCAGACAAGCATCCGGCACTGTGCAATCAGTGCGAACAGCATTTCCCTACCGCACCACGCAGTTCGCATAGCTACGCATAGCGTGCGTAGTGCGAAGTGCACTTCGCATAGCTACGCGTAGCGCTACTACGCAAATTATGCCCAGGGCTATACAATGTGCTTTGCAGGAGACACATTAACCAGCAATGCTACTTTGAGTCAAAACTGTGACTAGAAAAAATACAGATATCTCCAGCACATGCATTAATCACCATAGTTTTCTTACAATTAAATTACTCACTGAGACTTACTGGGCACACAAAGAGCTCTGCAGCAGGTGCCTTAACCCCTTAAGATATTTTAAAATGCTTCCTTTGCAACCACAGTGAGAACAGATTTACTATCGCGTTCCTCCATGTTGCAAATTTCGTTGTGGCAAAGTTTTCTTTTTAAATAGAAATTGACTGTCACACTGCATTTCATGGCTCCACCCCTTGTGACCCCCTTTTATATACCACACCTCCACCCCTAATATATGGGCTCCCATAGTAGTGTGTTTCCAACTTCAGCACTGCCATAAGTATCACACATAGTGCAGTTGCAAAGCTGAAAAAACATTTCAAGTCTGCCTTGCGACTGCCCTGTGATTTTTCCTACCAAGGCCGGCTCCAAAAGCTCAGAAAGATATCAGCAAGAAGACAGTAGAAGAATTTTCAGCTAGGGATTCTTCCAGAATACAGTACACCAGAAACCTGGAAGATCAACATTTGTTGCACATAGAGTTGGGGGCGCCAACATATTAACAGGGACAGCCAGACAAGAGACGAGCAGAGTCTGACTTGGCTCTATGAGGCTATGCACAAGCCGAGCATTGGGAGTAGATCATACAAAAAAGATCATGTTAGAATATGGTAAGGTGTCTCCGAAATTCAAAGAAGTTTATTTAGCACATTAAACTGTTTCACCTTATTACATCAGATTGTACCACTGCATTGATTAAAAGTAATGTTCTTTTGAACATGAACTTGTAAACATTCCTACCCTAGCTACAATACCATTATTCAAGTAAGAAGCAAGTCAATTGTCATGTATACCCTAAAAATGGCCAAGATTGTTATGATAATTGGAGCAACATTGTAGTTCATTAAATCAAACACAAGTTTTTTTTAAATGGCTGACATCTTGAACTCACCTATCTGATGGTGCTTTCTTATGTGGTGATAACGAAAAAGGAGACTCAGAGAAATAAAATACTTTCCTTGGATCACATAATTGGAGAGTGTTAGACCAGGCACCATTGGCGTGAGTCTCCCTTCCATTTTGTTGCGGTGCCTCATATGTTTTTCTGGTGTTAGATGCTTAGGGCACTGTGCCACTGCTGTCCAGTGCCACAGTGCGAGTACTCCCTATGGTAAATTGTTGTATGAATTAGTGATTCCATAATTGGGTATATTTGATTCACTGTCAGGCCCTAGTACAGTGCACGAGAGGTGCCCGGGGCATGTGAGTCAAATGCTGCTGGTGGGCTTGCAGCACTGGTTGTGCCACCCACAGAAGCAGCCTGTAAATATGTGTCTCGGGTCTGCCATTGCGGAGCCTGCGTGCAGTCTCGCACTGCCATGTCGACTGGGTAAGTGCACCCACTTACCAGTCCCTAAACCTTCCCTTTGCTTCATATCAGTCACCCCTATCTTAGGCCCAAAGGCAGGGTGCATTGTAAGTATAAGGTAGGACAAGCCCTGATGTGTGTGGCATGTTTTTCACTATAATACACTCACGGAAGGTCTTAAGTCCAACAATAAAGAACACAACGCCGCATACTGCTGTATATGCCGTGCAAACCTCTTCAAATAGTTAGTACATCACTTGGTAGGGAGATTAAGAGTCCATCAGCCCACCCTTGTTGGCGGAGCTTCGTCATTTGATACTCTACGGGGTCAAGGTCAGGGCCCACATACTTGAGCCGGACGGCTCTACTGGGTACCCGTCCCACTGATCCCAGAACAGAGCAATCTCCTGCCAAAGTGTGCAATAATATTTTTTGGAGGATTCAAAAAAAGTGCAGTGCTCTAATGTGATTGTGCTTTAAAAATGACTACGTGGTCAAAAAATATGTTTATTGTGAATCGACCAGGTGTCATGTCTAAAAACCAAATTAGTCTAAACAAAATATGACTAATTCCCGACTTGGTCTCTTAAGGTCGACATGTTTCAGCCGATATGGTTGTCTAACCCGGCTTTCTTCAGGACCTAATAGATGGTACTCAAGGCTACTGCAGGATCAATTTGGTAAAAATAGTGTACATAAACATTGAATCTCACAGATTAATCATGATATTATCATCAAAAAATGAGTGTGTGGCTGTAGCCACCCTACCAGACTAGCAATACTTTTGCCTTAGTACTGTGGCCTTATCTTCTTTCCCTGAAAGGAGAAACCATGAGAGTCAAAAACTTTCTGTAAGTCTAGCACAGACATTGACAGCATCAGCGACTAGTGTTCAATAGTGCCCCATTTGTGCACTATACTCTTTCAAAATTACCCAAACAGTGGTCCACAAAACAAAAGATTTTTGAAAAAAATAATGAATAATAAATTTTAGCTCACCCAGCGTTCTGTGGGAGAAAAGCCTCACCTCACCCGGCTGACTGCTCGGTGAAGGAGGCACCGCTCTGTTAAAAATAGGGACACAAGGAGACGAGTTGCACATGGATACTAGTGCTCATATTGCCCCTACATAGAATTCAACAAATTAAACCATTCAACCCCTGGCTTCAACGAACATGCACCAAATAAGCGACAAATCAAATCAGTCAGGCAAATGATTTATTTCATAACCCACTCTGTTACGAGTTCTCATCCCACACGGTAAAGGCAGGGGTCATAGATTGAACAGCCACCTGCAGTCAAATCAATGGGGATTGTCTCCCTTCGCATACTCAATGAGGAGTCTGAATTATGTTGGCACACTTCATCCTAGGAAGGACAGAGTGAACAACCATCTAAAAAGGACAAGATCTAGGAGTCTAATCAACTCTGGGTCAACTCACAGTCAATCTAAAAATATGTATAAATCATATCTTTCAAATGCTCAATCAGACAAACTAACCCAGTAACAGCAAAAGCGCTAAGTATCCCAATGCTTACCTGTCCGTCGAGACCTCGAACTTGACTACGAGCAGTCTGGGAGGTGACGACAGCAAGGCAGGGGATCTTTAAATAGCCACTCTGATTGCTCCGAACGAGTGCTGAAGTACCAGGTGTTCCTATTTGCCCTCGCCCTCTGTGCGCAATAGAACCGCCGCATGCGTGAGAGTAGCGACGCTGATCATAACGCGCATGCGCGGTCCTAAAAGTGTTCACGAACAAGTTTAAACGGGCTCCGAAGAGCCAGGGGTTCCTATTGGTCCTCGCCTTGAATGTACACTTGAACAGTCGCATGCGCGGAAATAGCAACATTAGTCAAGACGCGCATGCGCCGTTTAGAATATTCAGGAACAGGTAGTGTTTCTCCTATCCTTCGGCGCATCTTGTAGATTACACACTTAAATTAAAATTTACTGTGCCGAAGGTGCAGAGGTGCCTCGTCTACTACAGACTCTCGTTTTTCACCATTAGCCGCTTTACACTAACTGGTGAGAATCAAAATAACATTTCGTTAGAATACATGTTAGAGAAAATTCGCCAGCCATCAAATAGACTTTGGAGACACCCTCAACCTTATTGTCCTAGTTGGCCCACCCACAGATCAAATATTCTAACAAAGTGTATGTTTAAGTTGCTTTTCTCAATGTCCAAACCTTAGGCAATGAGAATCGTCTGAAAAGGTACGTTTACGTAAATAAGAATAGGAGACCAGTGAGAATAATGTGGGCCCACCTACAGAGATCAGTCAAATAACTCCCGGGGCAGGCTAAACTATCTTACGATATAATCAGATCATAGGCCAATTTCAGGCACTGGGTTAGCATACAAAAACGTGTGAACCAGTGACAATAGTATTCTTAACACTAGAGACTCGTAGGGCAGGTACCATAGTGTTTATGGACGTACGTCTCATGAGGCATAAGGCAATCAGCCCTAATCTAGTCCCAGTCCACTATACACATGATATAGAGATCCTAGTCGTACTACATAGGGCTCTATGATAAGATGTAGATAGCAAGAAGCTGTCAAATATTGATGCTATATGGTCCTTGTTACTACAATCCCAGTTGATATAATACAAATCAAGGACAGGTCTTATGTGGAGGGACATCCTCATAATTCAATAAATGCAACACAATGATATATAATTCAAATAGAGGTCCAGGGAATACTGTCATTGAGACCGTGGGTGTCCGTTTTCATTTTGAAAATCCACCTTTGTTCTCTTGAGAACAGAAACTTGGAGGTGTCACTTATGTGTTGAGGAATCAAAGGTCGTTCGAGCACGATCCACCTCATATCGTCAGCTCTATGTTGTTTGGCCAAGAAGTGATCTGTGAGGCATGTGGACTGTTTCTTGCACCGAATCGTGCTCTTGTGCTCACTGATTCGGAGCTTGATTTTCCGTGTCGTGTACCCGATGTAATGTAAAGAGCAAGGGCACGTAATCATGTAGATCACACCCTCTGAATTGCAGTTTGTATGGCTGTTAAGTATCCATGGGCGACTCGTTCCTATGTCAACAGAAGTGGTCTTGGTGGTCTGTGGACAGACACTGCAAGACCCACACGGGTGGTGGCCTCGTACCGGGGGCAGCGACCACAGCGTGTTGACAGTTTGTGTAGGTTGAGTCAAAGGCCGTGTGTGCACTAGGCTATTACGCAAACTCGGACCCCTTTTGAATGCAAATAGAGGAGATGGAATGTTCTCTGCGGCCACATTCAAAATGTGCCAATGCTTGCGTATCGTCTTCTGTAATTTGTTAGAGAGGGTGCAAAAGGTAGTAACAAAAGTAAGCCTCTCATTAGGGGTCCTCATAATGTTGTTATCCAAAAGGGCATCCCGATGGTTGTTGGATGCTCTCTTCCAAGCCTGGCGCACCAATCGTTTAGGGTACTGACGTGACCGCAATTGGTGTGCCAGTGACCCTGCGTGTTTGTTGAAAAGGTCCTTAGTGGAACAGTTCCTCCTAATGCGCAAGAACTGGCCCACCGGAAGATTCTCTCTTAAGGCCCTTGGATGGTAACTGTCGAATGACAAAAGAGAATTTCTGGACATTGGTTTTTTAAACAGTTCACAATGTAATGAATCCCCGACAGGAAAGATGGAAATGTCGAGGAAGGACAGACGTTGTTGGTCAAATTCTATCGTGAATTTCAAAAAATATTATTGCACACTTTGGCAGGAGATTGCTCTGTTCTGGTATCAGTGGGACGGGTACCCAGTAGAGCCGTCCGGCTCAAGTATGTGGGCCCTGACCTTGACCCCGTAGAGTCTCAAATGACGAAGCTCCGCCAACAAGGGTGGGCTGATGGACTCTTAATCTCCCTACCAAGTGATGTACTAACTATTTGAAGAGGTTTGCACGGCATATACAGCAGTATGCGGCGTTGTGTTCTTTATTGTTGGACTTAAGACCTTCCGTGAGTGTATTTCAGTATTATTGCGGGGATTGAAGGTTCTGTAGTCCTTAAACTAGTTCCCCTAGGACCCTCTTGTAGATTATTTTGTAGATGTTTTTCACTATTGCAAGGCTACCCGTTCTCCATAGGCCAGGATGGGCAGTTTGATCATTACATCTCATAATCCTAAGTGACTCAGGGAACATGGTAGAAATTCGAGTTTAGTATGCCTGAACTCAGAATGATAAAATACATCTGTTAGTAAAGTTGATTTTAACATTCTGTGTTTGAAATTATCACTTTTAGAAAGTAGGTATTTGCTTGCTTAACTGTCCAAGCCGTCCTCTGCTAGGCTGTGTATTGCTTGTCTGGAGTTTGAGTGACAGAGGCTGGGGAAATTCCAGGAGACAGGGTGAGACAGCCAGGGCTGAATAGAGAGATCTTCATGCAGATGGGTGGGAGGAGTTGCATCTGGGACCTGAATAGAGCTGTGCCTGCCTTCCAAATTGCCGGCTCCGCCCCCTGTGGTGCGTCTGATGTCTCTGCCCTGCACTGTGAAAGGAGAGAAGGAGTCATGTCAACAGAGTGCTCCAGAACTGATTTGGACTGGGCAAAGGCCCCTCAGAGGGCAAAGGAGTTTGGGGTGTAAGTATTGGGACCCTGATCCCAAGAATTTAGATCACTTTTGGGAAGACAAGAAGAAACCTCTGCTGAGGAAGGAACCCGCGAAGACTGAAGGAGAGGCTATCCCCACCTGGTTGCTGTTTTGGGGAATTGGCCTGCAGTGGTTGCCTTACTGCCTAAGAGAGGGAGGAGAACTGTGTGTGTACCCATATCAACTTGTGCAAAGATCTCCAAGGGCTTGGAAGAGAGCTTGCCCCCTGATCAAAGTCTCAGGACCAGTAGACTTCACCAGCCTTTGTGGATTGCTGCTGGAAATGCTGTTTCAGTGGCTATAGAGGCAGGGAGCTGTGACCGACTCTCACGACCGGTCCGGTGTCTTCTAGGCACTGCATCGAACAACGCAAGCCCTGTGCTCACCGACGCCATCCTGATGCCGTTACCGAGTCGTTGCCTGCACTGTAACCTGTGGACACCACAACGTGCAATGCCTCGCTACACCGAATCGAACTGGTCTCACCGACACAATCAGCATTGCTGACTTCGAGACCTGTGAACGCATCGGAGTTGGGCACCGCTCGCACCCTTCGTGACGCACTGCCTGACTCGTTCCACTGTCCGGACTGATCGACGCCAGCTCCCGCAATCTAGCTCTGTCGCAGTACCGCAAGCTGCAAGCACCGCATCAAAGCACCATCTCGCCCTGCAACGTGCGCCTCAGACCCACCGACTCCATCAACGGGTCGTTGCCTGCACCGCATCGAGGGACAACATGTCCTGCAACGCTTTCTTTTCTGCACCGCAACGAACGCCTCAAGTAAAAGGTACTGTGACTGAGTCTGTCGACATTTGAGTGGGCCCGGACCAACGCGGTCAGCTGGATTTGTTAGACTCTGTGTTATTTCAGCATCGCTGTAGCCGGACAAGGCTACCGATCCGCACAGAGCTTTGATTTGAGTCTTTTTAACAAGAACTCTTGATTTCTAATAGCATTGTGGATTATTTGTGTTGTTTATGGTCTTGTGGTAACTCTATATAAAAGATGCTTATTTTTATAAATATACAACCTGTGTAGTGTCCATTTGTAGTGTTGTCACTTGATTACTGTACATGTTCACAAATGCTTTACACACTGCCTCTGAGAAAAGCCTGTCTGCTCATGCCAAGCTACCAAGGGGGTGAGCAGGGGTTATTTTAGGAGTGTACCCCCTTACCCTGAGTAGAGGAGAGGGCCCCTATTTGTCACAAGTACCTACCTGTGCCAACTAAAGAGCCCCAATTCTAACAGAGAGCATGGCAGTTGCGATTGAATCTTGGTTTTCTTGTTCAACATTGTGCAGTTCAAAATGATTATGCTACCCATGATAGAGATTCCATTTTGTAAAAGGTCTCACTAGTTATTACTCATTTTGTATGGATAAACATCCTGTGGCAATGTAGCATGGTCTATGATGTCTGAATTAATATATGTGCAGGCTATACAGATATAACTGTATCTTTCTTAGTCAATACCATTTGGCATGCTCAGAATACCAAATGCAGAGTGCAACTTGCATTTTTTATAATGATCAAAGTGCTAAAATTGTTAGTTTATATAATGGTAGAATGTTGGATAGGTTAATAAATGTCATGGTTTGATATCCACAATTGCAGTTTCTAGCATTGTTAATGCAATGTGCTCTGTTCTTGGTGCCAGGTTTAGTATACATAGCTTGTATAACTTAGGGTCATATGTACAGACATTAGGAATACCGATTTCCTTATCACAAATATCTCTGAATCGTAATTATGGAATCTGTATTGCTAATGTATGAATTTTGTTTACCAAATAGCAATTCCTAGTAGGTCACAAATAATCAACCTACCTCGTGAAAATTAATGAGGCAGGTTGCGATTTGCCATCCATAAGCAATTGCAGCCATCACACGGATGGTGGCCTGCTGAGGTAAATAGACCACCATGTCTGTGATTGCTTTTTAATAAAGAAGTCTTTTTTTAATTCAGCCAGTTTTCCTAAAGGCTTTTATAAAAACTGCCTGCTGTTAAAAAAATATTTTTCAAGATTGTCAGAGGGAAGGGATCCCAAGGGGACTCTTTCCCTTTTGCAAATGGATTACAACCAGACTTCAGTTGCAAAACAGTAATACATACCATAAGGTTTCAGTACTTGGAAGGGAAGCCTTAAACAAGTTACTGAATCACAATTTGCATTTTGTATATGTGAAAAATCATTTTTCCAGTCACTAATGGCCTATTTCTGCGAACCAGGCCATTTGAGACTGGAAACATGCTTTGTACATCTGGCCTCAAGTGTCTTGATTAGTGTACTTAGCTAGACACCAAACATCATCTACATTTGTGCTGTTAATACCTTCAGACAGGTTCGTCCCCATACTTCTTTTTCTGGTGTGTAACCCGAAGTAGTGAAGCTGCTGCAAATTGGAATAAGCTCCCAATTCCCCCAAAAATGCTGACTCTTGAAAGAGAGTTTTATTTAAAATTACAAAAATAAAAGAGTTAAGCTCACATGTGCAATGTTGACACACTCTTTATATTGAATAGACATGACATTTAAAATGTGCTGACCTTACCTTGACATGTCTTTCATGAAATCTTCACAAAACACTGCAGAATGTTTCTGGTTAATAACAATAATGTTTTTGAAAATGTTTGCAAAAAATTATTTTTTAGATGAAATGAAAACTTATTTCACAAAGTGACAATGTATGAATAGAAATGTTGACCCTTTTACCACATTTTTCTCATTTAATAATGGAAAAATGGTGATGAATAACATTTTTTTGTAGTTGATGCAATCACAATAAAGGCACATTAAGGTGCCGATTCCGATCCTATAAAACCCGGGTACAAATGGTCGTACGGAGCGTTTTCTCCGTACGACTCGTACCCGGGAATTCCACCGTACAAACCAGCAAGTACGATTCGTACAGAAATACCATTTCCGTACGAATCGTAAAAAACACCGTACGGCTACAAAATACATACAATTCCGATCCTGGACAGCGCGTGCGCGACGTTCGTACTGAGTCAGGCAGCGTTTTACAGACCAGCAAGTACGATTCGTACCCACAGCACTCCGCACGGCTATATTTTTACGGGAGCCAAAAAGTGCTGGAAAAGCTAAGTATGCCGCGATGCACGAGGAAAAGGGGGCCCGCTACGCGATGTACACGCCATCATCCACATCGTACGTGTCATCATGTACGGTGCGTACCCCAACATTGCATATGTACGGACCGTACCCCCCACCCCCTGTATGTACATGCCGTACCCCCACCCTAGCCCCATATGTACGCGCCGTACCCCCAACCCCGTATGTACGTGCCGTACCCCCAGCCCCATATGTACGCGCTGTACCCCCAGCCCCATATATACGCGCCGTACCTCCACCCCAGCCCCGTATGTACGTGCCATACCCCCAGCCCCATATGTACGCGCCGTACCCCCAGCCCCGTAAATACTTTCCTTGGATCACATAATTGGAGAGTGTTAGACCAGGCACCATTGGTGTGAGTCTCCCTTCCATTTTGTTGCGGTGCCTCATATGTTTTTCTGGTGTAAGATGCTTAGGGCACTGTGCCACTGCTGTCCAGTGCCACAGTGCGAGTTCTCCCTATGGTAAATTGTTGTATGAATTAGTGATTCCATGATTGGGTATATTTGATTCACTGTCAGGCCCTAGTACAGTGCACAAGAGGTGCCCGGGGCATGTGAGTCAAATGCTGCTGGTGGGCTTGCAGCACTTGTTGTGCCACCCACAGAAGCAGCCTGTAAATATGTGTCTCGGGTCTGCCATTGCGGAGCCTGCGTGCAGTCTCGCACTGCCATGTCGACTGGGTAAGTGCACCCACTTACCAGTCCCTAAACTTTCCCTTTGCTTCATATCAGTCACCCCTATCTTAGGCCCAAAGGCAGGGTGCATTGTAAGTATAAGGTAGGACAAGCCCTGATGTGTGTGGCATGTTTTTAACTATTGCAAGGCTACCTGTTCTCCATAGGCCAGGATGGGCAGTTTGATTATTACATCTCATAATCCTAAGTGACTCAGGGAACATGGTAGAAATTCGAGTTTAGTATGCCTGAACTCAGAATGATAAAATACATCTGTTAGTAAAGTTGATTTTAACATTCTGTGTTTGAAATTACCACTTTTAGAAAGTAGGTATTTTCTTGCTTAACTGTCCAAGCCGTCCTCTGCTAGGCTGTGTATTGCTTGTCTGGAGTTTGAGTGACAGAGGCTGGGGAAATTCCAGGAGACAGGGTGAGACAGCCAGGGCTGAATAGAGAGATCTTCATGCAGATGGGTGGGAGGAGTTGCATCTGGGACCTGAATAGAGCTGTGCCTGCCTTCCAAATTGCCGGCTCCGCCCCCTGTGGTGCGTCTGATGTCTCTGCCCTGCACTGTGAAAGGAGAGAAGGAGTCATGTCAACAGAGTGCTCCAGAACTGATTTGGACTGGGCAAAGGCCCCTCAGAGGGCAAAGGAGTTTGGGGTGTAAGTATTGGGACCCTGATCCCAAGAATTTAGATCACTTTTGGGAAGACAAGAAGAAACCTCTGCTGAGGAAGGAACCCGCGAAGACTGAAGGAGAGGCTATCCCCACCTGGTTGCTGTTTTGGGGAATTGGCCTGCAGTGGTTGCCTTACTGCCTAAGAGAGGGAGGAGAACTGTGTGTGTACCCTTATCAACTTGTGCAAAGATCTCCAAGGGCTTGGAAGAGAGCTTGCCCCCTGATCAAAGAGTCAGGACCAGTAGACTTCACCAGCCAGTTTCAGTGGCTATAGAGGCAGGGAGCTGTGACCGACTCTCATGACCGGTCCGGTGTCTTCTAGGCACTGCATCGAACAACGCAAGCCCTGTGCTCACCGACGCCATCCTGATGCCGTTACCGAGTCGTTGCCTGCACTGTAACCTGTGGACACCATGACGTGCAATGCCTCGCTACACCGAATCGAACTGGTCTCACCGACACAATCAGCATTGCTGACTTCGAGACCTGTGAACGCATCGGAGTTGGGCACCGCTCGCACCCTTCGTGATGCACTGCCTGACTCGTTCCACTGTCCGGACTGATCGACGCCAGCTCCCGCAATCTAGCTCTGTCGCAGTACCGCAAGCTGCAAGCACCGCATCAAAGCACCATCTCGCCCTGCAACGTGCGCCTCGGACCCACCGACTCCGTCAACGGGTCGTTGCCTGCACCGCATCGAGGGACAACACGTCCTGCAACGCTTTCTTTTCTGCACCGCAACGAACGCCTCAAGTAAAAGGTACTGTGACTGAGTCTGTCGACATTTGAGTGGGCCCAGACCAACACGGTCAGCTGGATTTGTTAGACTCTGTGTTATTTCAGCATCGCTGTAGCCGGACAAGGCTACCGATCCGCACAGAACTTTGATTTAAGTCTTTTTAACAAGAACTCTTGATTTCTAATAGTATTGTGGATTATTTGTGTTGTTTATGGTCTTGTGGTAACTCTATATAAAAGATGCTTATTTTTATAAATATACAACCTGTGTAGTGTCCATTTGTAGTGTTGTCACTTGATTACTGTACATGTTCACAAATGCTTTACACACTGCCTCTGAGAAAAGCCTGTCTGCTCATGCCAAGCTACCAAGGGGGTGAGCAGGGGTTATTTTAGGAGTGTACCCCCTTACCCTGAGTAGAGGAGAGGGCCCCTATTTGTCACAAGTACCTACCTGTGCCAACTAAAGAGCCCCAATTCTAACAGAGAGCATGGCAGTTGCGATTGAATCTTGGTTTTCTTGTTCAACATTGTGCAGTTCAAAATGATTATGCTACCCATGATAGAGATTCCATTTTGTAAAAGGTCTCACTAGTTATTACTCATTTTGTATGGATAAACATCCTGTGGCAATGTAGCATGGTCTATGATGTCTGAATTAATATATGTGCAGACTATACAGATATAACTGTATCTTTCTTAGTCAATACCATTTGGCATGCTCAGAATACCAAATGCAGAGTGCAACTTGCATTTTTTATAATGATCAAAGTGCTAAAATTGTTAGTGTATATAATGGTAGAATGTTGGATAGGTTAATAAATGTCATGGTTTGATATCCACAATTGCAGTTTCTAGCATTGTTAATGCAATGTGCTCTGTTCTTGGTTCCAGGTTTAGTATACATAGCTTGTATAACTTAGGGTCATATGTACAGACATTAGGAATACCGATTTCCTTATCACAAATATCTCTGAATCGTAATTATGGAATCTGTATTGCTAATGTATGAATTTTGTTTAACAAATAGCAATTCCTAGTAGGTCACAAATAATCAACCTACATCGTGAAAATTAATGAGGCAGGTTGCGATTTGCCACCCATAAGCAATTGCAGCCATCACACGGATGGTGGCCTGCAGAGGTAAATAGACCACCATGTCTGTGATTGCTTTTTAATAAAGAAGTCTTTTTTTTAATTCAGCCAGTTTTCCTAAAGGCTTTTATAAAAACTGCCTGCTGTTAAAAAAATATTTTTCAAGATTGTCAGAGGGAAGGCATCCCAAGGAGACTCTTTCCCTTTTGCAAATGGATTACAACCAGACTTCAGTTGCAAAACAGTAATACATACCATAAGGTTTCAGTACTTGGAAGGGAAGCCTTAAACAAGTTACTGAATCACAATTTGCATTTTGTATATGTGAAAAATCATTTTTCCAGTCACTAATGGCCTATTTCTGCGAACCAGGCCATTTGAGACTGGAAACATGCTTTGTACATCTGGCCTCAAGTGTCTTGATTAGTGTACTTAGCTAGACACCAAACATCATCTTCATTTGTGCTGTTAATACCTTCAGACAGGTTCGTCCCCATACTTCTTTTTTTAGAACTTGTGCCTTGTAGATAGCTGTTGTCCAAATACATATTTGGTAGACAGTCCTGTTCTGTTCTGGTGTGTAACCCGAAGTAGTGAAGCTGCTGCAAATTGGAATAAGCTCCCAATTCCCCCAAAAATGCTGACTCTTGAAAGAGAGTTTTATTTAAAATTACAAAAATAAAAGAGTTAAGCTCACATGTGCAATGTTGACACACTCTTTATATTGAATAGACATGACATTTAAAATGTGCTGACCTTACCTTGACATGTCTTTCATGAAATCTTCACAAAACACTGCAGAATGTTTCTGGTTAATAACAATAATGTTTTTGAAAATGTTTGCAAAAAATTATTTTTTAGATGAAATGAAAACTTATTTCACAAAGTGACAATGTATGAATAGAAATGTTGACCCTTTTACCACATTTTTCTCATTTAATAATGGAAAAATGGATGAATAAATTTTTTTTGTAGTTGATGCAATCACAATAAAGGCACATTAAGGTGCCGATTCCGATCCTATAAAACCCGGGTACAAATGGTCGTACGGAGCGTTTTCTCCGTACGACTCGTACCCGGGAATTCCACCGTACAAACCAGCAAGTACGATTCGTACAGAAATACCATTTCCGTACAAATCGTAAAAAACACCGTACAGCTACAAAATACATACAATTCCGATCCTGGACAGCGCGTGCGCGACGTCCGTACTGAGTCAGGCAGCGTTTTACGGACCAGCAAGTACGATTCGTACCCACAGCACTCCGCACGGCTATATTTTTACGGGAGCCAAAAAGTGCTGGAAAAGCTAAGTATGCCGCGATGCACGAGGAAAAGGGGGCCCGCTACGCGATGTACACGCCATCATCCTCATCGTACGTGTCATCATGTACGGTGCGTACCCCAACATTGCATATGTACGGACCATACCCCCCACCCCCCGTATGTACATGCCGTACCCCCACCCTAGCCCCATATGTACGCGCCGTACCCCCAACCCCGTATGTATGTGCCGTACCCCAGCCCCATATGTACGCGCTGTACTCCCAGCCCCATATATACGCGCCGTACCTCCACCCCAGCCCTGTATGTACGTGCCATACCTTTAGTCAGTAGAAAGCAGCCTCCTTGTCAAGAATGCACAACAGTCAACACACCTTTCACACTAACGGGATTGAAATGAACAGCATAGATATAATCAAAACAATTGAGAGAAAAAATATGACATAAACATTTATTCACAAATTCATTAAAAATTCGGTACACAGTTAAAACAACAGATTCTGTGGATGGGTACTCAGTATTGTTATAAAGCTAATTATGAGGCAATTATAATATCGTACCTGGGTAGAAAATATCCACAATAACAATTTATCAACACCATAAAACATACGATTAGGGACAGTCTAAAAAGGACAATAAGTCCTATTCACAGAGAGAAATCACCAAATCAATGATATATCAAAACTTCTGAATATGCTGTGTTTTATTTTAATAGGTGTCTATATATCCAGTTTGAAGGTTAACCTTTTGTCACTGTCAAAAGCTAATGAAAAGAATTTTTGGCAGCACACGTATGGATACAGCTCTCTAAAAATTAATGTGAGTTGTTTAATCATGACTACTATCTTAAAATTATGGTTTCTATGTTGATCTCTAGTGATAGGGTGATTGATTCCCCGTGAGACTTAGTGAAATATAGACGTGCATTACAACTGAAATGGTAGCAATAAAAATTTGAATGTAGAAAGTGAAAACAGCTATGATGCCAAGATGATAATGTTTATCTGGCTGTTAGCACCACTATAGGTGCATTTACTAACAGGGCAGATCCGTCCGTAGTAATATTAAGTGAATTATCACTAACACAATAATAAGACTACTTATTCTCTGAATGCTATAAATGAATGGTACGTTTGTATTACTTGCCTGGAACGGGTGGATGTCTTTCTTTGAACAGTAGGATTGATCAGAAATTGAGAGAATAAATTAAATGTGTAAATAATTAAAACTATGTCATATATGTTTTTTTCAGATTGCTCGTTTTTTACATGATTGTTATTGGGACTCTATTTTAAATTTCCTGATGAAGGTGTTGGCAAGGAATCAGTGCCCACCGAAACGCGTCGATGCTCTCAAAGAGGAAACCACATAAAATCTTGGATTACAGTTTTTTGTGACACACATAATTTAAAGCAATACTAACTGGGGTCACAATTGATATATCATTGATTTGGTGATTTCTCTCTGTGAATAGGACTTATTGTCCTTTTTAGACTGTCCCTAATCGTATGTTTTATGGTGTTGATAAATTGTTATTGTGGATATTTTCTACCCAGGTACGATATTATAATTGCCTCATAATTAGCTTTATAACAATACTGAGTACCCATCCACAGAATCTGTTGTTTTAACTGTGTACCGAATTTTTAATGAATTTGTGAATAAATGTTTATGTCATATTTTTTCTCTCAATTGTTTTGATTATATCTATGCTGTTCATTTCAATCCCGTTAGTGTGAAAGGTGTGTTGACTGTTGTGCATTCTTGACAAGGAGGCTGCTTTCTACTGACTAAAGTCATATCTGGTACCCCTCTCCTTTGTCTTTGGGGTCCCTCTCAATTTTTCTAATGTACGTGCCATACCCCCAGCCTCATATGTATGCGCCGTACCCCCAGCCCCGTATGTATGCGCCGTACCCCCAGCCCCGTATGTACGTGCCGTACCCCCAGCCACATATGTACGCGCCGTACCCCCACCCCAGCCCCGTATGTATGCGCCATACCCCCGGCCCCGTATGTACGTGCCGTACCCCCACCCCAGCCCCGTATGTACGCGCCGTACCCCAGCCCCGTATGTATGTGCCGTACCCCCAGCCCCGTATGTACGCGCTGTACTCCCAGCCCCGTATGTACGCGTCGTAACCCCACCCCAGCCCCGTATGTACGCGCCGTACCCCCAGCCCCGTATGTATGCGCCGTACCCCCACCCCAGCCCCGTATGTACGCGCCGTACCCCCAGCCCCGTATGTACGTGCCGTACCCCCAGCACCGTGTGTACGCGCCGTACCCCCAGCCCCGTATGTACGCGCCGTACCCCCACCCCAGCCCCGTAAGTACGCGCTGGGGGTACGGCGCATACATACGGGGCTGGGGGTATGGCGCGTACATACGGGGCTGGGGGTATGGTGCGTACATACGGGGCTGGGGTGGGGGGGCCATACGACTCGTACCCCGGGCACAAGTGTACCCGGGGTAGGGGTCGTACACAGTTTGCTCCGTACAGGACGTTTTCCATACGCTTGTGCATTCGGAATGCCGGTACGGATCGGACTTGTGCGCTCGGACTTCAGTTTTACAACTCGTACGTAAAACTGTCCGGGGACGTCTCGTAGACTTTTCCCGAGGCGATTCGTATGTATTTTTCCCGTACGAATCGTACTTCACCGTTTGTACGGTACTTGTACGATTCGTACGTAAAAAAATACGGATACGAGTCGTACGGGAAACAAAAATACAGGATCGGAATCGGCCCCTAAGTGTTTACAACCCACAAATGCAAACGTCCTCTATTAAAAATCTCTTTATTCATAAGCAGTCATGCTTAACTTAAGAGGCAATGTGTAAAGTATTTGAGCACACTTTAATTACATTGACACAGTAAAAACGGCACAAAAGTTTCCACACCAGTCTAGAACAATAGGGAATATTTATCTGAGTGAAATTAGACCAAAACAAAAAAAAAGTAGAACCTGACATATGAATTTGTAAATATTAAAAGTAAAAACAGTGCTTGGAAGTCACTAGCAGTCAAAAGGTTACTTGAGATCATGAGGGACCAGTATAAATCCATAGTTGAGGCCAATTGTAACGGAGGGCAGGCCGGCTACAGAAACTATGTAAGGCCCACTGAAAAAGTACCTTGTACGGAGCAAGTGTTAGCTTCGAAGGCTTCACTACATCGATCCCAATCCATGCAGTCGGGTCGATGTGTCAGAGCCAAGCCTTGCAGTCTATGTCAAAGGATTGGCACTGCGTAATCGTTGAACTTTTCAGACAGGACCTGCATCATCGTCAAATCGACACTGCGTCAGCATCAGAGGGCCCTGCATCAGTTCTGATCAGCACAAAAGTGTCACTGCATCAAGCTGCAGAACCCACTTCTGAGGCCTAAGACTGGATGGGTTACCTCAGACAAGAGTAGGACTCACAGATTGTACAGTCCAAAATACACCAGTATCATCAACAGAGTTGCAAGAAGCCTTTTGTGTCCCCGAGACTTCAGAAAACAGGAGGCAAGCCAGCAAATGCTCAGGGAATCTTGGGTTCAAGGATGTAGAAAGCTGGTCCAGTCTCCCTCACTCCCAGGCAGGAAGCAGCAGGCTGCTGCCCAGAACAGCAGAGCAGGTTGCAAAGTGGCAGTCCCTCCTACAGAACAGCAATCAGCAGGCAGCAGGCCAACATGGCAATGCAGTTATAAAAGTGGCAGTCCCTTCTGCAGTACAGAAGCTCTTCTTCCATGCAGAATCTCCTTTGTTCTAGTTGAGTTCTGAATTGGTTGTGTCAGGTTTCCGCTACTTATACCCAAGCGTTCCTTTGAAGTGAGGGTGAGATCAAAGAGGTATTTGAAGATCACAAGGTCCCTGCCTTTCCTGCCCAGACACCAGGCTTCATACAGGGAGTATGCAGCTCTTTGTGTGGGGACAGGCACAGCCCTATTCAGGTGCAAGTGTCAGCTCCTCCCTCCCAATCCACCTCAGGAAGGCTCATCAGCCTGGTGATGGGCTTTGTGACTGTCTAGACGGAATACACAAATCCCACCTGTTACCCAACCCAAACGTGTATTCATAGAAAAACAGAGGCACAGAATGGTTACATTAAGAAAATGCCACAACAAATTTAAGAGTATTTCAATACTAGGACATGTAAAACTTAATAAACTTTTTTTATGCACTGCACCCTGCCCATGGGGCTACCTAGGGCCCACCTTAGGGGTGACTTACGTGTAATCAAAGGAAGGTTTTGGGCCTGGCATGTAGGTTAATTGAAATGGCGTTTTAAAACGGCATGCACGGGCTCTGCAATGGCAGGCCGGAGATATGTTTACAGGGCTACCAAGTGGGTGGAACAAACAGTGCTGCAGGCCCACTTGTAGCATTTAATTTACAGGCCCTGGGCACACATAGTGCACTGTACTGGTGATTTATAAGTAAATTAAATATTCCAGTTGTGGTTAAGCCAATGTTACCATGTCTTGAGTGCAGAGTATATGCACTTTAGCTTTGGAGCAGTGGTAAAGTGCTCAGAATCCTAAAACCAGCAAAAATGAAGCCAGCAAGACAGGAGGTAAGAAGCCAAAACGTCAGAGGAAACCATGCCAAGGATGCCAGGTCTAACATGAGACAATCTTAAAATGAATCTCTATGGGAAGAAAACACACTGTTCAGGTTGGAGGTGGGTAGTACGCACACTGATCAACTAATTTAAATAATAGATATGTTTATTTTAGGAAGTTATAAGAGCACTGCTCTCTTCCTAGTAGCAACTGTGCAAAACATCACAACTCTGTTACAAAAACCATCAGACATGGGGTCATTTAATGTTTTAAGGTGAGGGCAGGTCTGCTGATGTCAACTGATTCTTGATATGTTTCTGTGGTGTTGGGTCCTTTGTTATTGATATGCTTGAAGGGAATGCTTCTGCTGTTTCAGAATAGTTTTCTTTAAATTGGAAGGTGAACAGTTGAGGCCCTGAGTGCAGAGAGGAAGAGGAGTTTACAATAGGGTTGCAATAAAGAGTTAAAGTTACTTCTGTGTTTTGTATACGTACATCAATACTGCAGGATCTGACTCAAACCTTTGTCTATTATATCGATTAAAATAATAGCTCTGTTGTATTGGAGGAAATAGTTTGATTAGATCATTATTAAGTAAGCCAAACAACGTATTTCAAAACTTTATTATATTAACTCTGACTTTGGAATTCTTTGTTCTTAACAATGCATTGACCTAGAATGTTGACAATAGAGGCAAACTCATTTAATTGTACGCAGTGATGTATCTCAAAAGGATGGGGTCCCCCCATAGAATGTGGTGACGGCCCCTAAAGCTCCCTTATCTCTCAGAAATCCATAAGATTTAGGCAGGATTGGGGGCCTTGTGAGTGGTACACCCTTTGCGATGAACAGCGCTGCAGAGGTCTGTGTGATGGCCATTGTTGTATAGTAGTAGTAATTCTTTGGATTTTCAACTTGAAATCACCATATTAAAAGCATCAAGTTTTACAAACTGTTGTTAGTCAGAAGGATAGGTTTGGACTGGTTGAACAGAGGTGTCATTGCAGACACAGGTTTGTTTCAAATTTGTGAATCTTCGAGGCTTGGACTGTTGAAATTGAGCAAATTATGTTAAAACTGTTATTCTTATCTCGTTGTCTATGATGTAGCATGCAAATGAGCATATTCTACATAAAAATGTCTGGGTGGATTTTCTGAGAATTATAGTTGAGCTAATAATCTATTGTTCAATTCTTGTGTCCTTTCCAGCTCTTGAAATTACTTATTTTACTGAGTATTGTGAGCGTGTGAGAGTTTAATAGAGTGTTTATATATAATTTTCACAGTTGCTAGAGTAGAATAATAAAATATTGTTAATATGGATATTGATGTGTTTATCGATAAAAATGAACTGATGTCCTAAATAATAGAATTGCCAGTTTGCACTCCACATCTCCCTCGACACGCAAGTATCTAGTCAGTCAGGCCTAGTGATCTAGGCCCAGGATTACTGATTGATGGGTCACAGGTGGGAGGGTGCATAGCTGGCAGGCAAACACTCTGGCTGCAAATTCCTAAGCAAGTCCACAGATAGGTGTAGCGACGTTACAATGGTCAGTGAAGATTGCTCCAATAAAGCATACATGGCCGGCGGAGGTATGCACGCTTCTAAAAACACCATAAAGTCAAATGCTACATGAGTTAGGAACACATAGTCAATCAGGACACAGCACACGGAGTGATCACACGTTCCCCATGCCGGACATCTGGACACATTCACCACTGGCCACATTGTGTACACGTACGGTCGAGACCCACCTGTGATAACCATTTTGACGATTAATTTATGACTCAAAGGCAGCAGCCACTATTCCTCACCATATATGGCACGCCGGAAACTATGCTTGATGTATTTTTGTATATAAGAAGAGCACAAACCCAATGTAAATTGAGACAGCCCTCAGACCTAGTGCCTGTAACTGTTCTCCTGGCCCAACTGTTTGCAAACGTCTCTTGTCTTCTGTTTTTAAGGAATTGTACTTCGAACATCAATACATTAAAATCTGAAATGAACCCACTTCTGACATAAACATTGGCTCTTGTAAATGTACAGAATTGTCTACATTTAACTGATATAAAAATGGTCTTTATTTCTGTACTTTGTGCAAATTTTTTCACACCAAAAAGCAATTCCTGGTTTTACGATCAACACAGAATGCATACATCTACCAGCCAATGTATGCAAACATTAGGGTACATCTGTGTGCGCTGTATGTCACTATGGTTCATTTCAATTTGCATGCGATATATTCAGAGAAAGTCTACTTTCAGTATAGCTTGTGTTGGAGATAGCCCTTTTTGCAGCGTTATCCCTAAACTTTTTGCTTCTTCCTCCTATTTTTTCCTGACCTGCTGTTGTTGGTTTTAGGACTCTGGACACTTTAGCACTGCTGATCAGTGCTAAAGTGCATATGCTCTCCATGTAGAATATGTTATGGATTGGTGTTTCCATGATTGGCCTATTTGAATTATGTGTCAGTTCCTAGTAAAGTGCACTGCGCGTGCCAGGGCCCAAAAATCAAATGCTGTTGGTGGGCTGCAGCACTGGATTGTGCCACCCATGCAAACAGCCCGTAAAGTGTAACTCTGGCCTGCCATTGCAGAGCCTGTGTGCAGCCTGGGGCTGCCATGTCGACTTGGCAAGTGCACTCGCTTGCCAATCTCCAAACCTTCCCTTTTGTACATGTTAATCACCCCTAAGGCCCAAGGTACCCCTGCGGGCAGGGTGCATTGTATGTGAAAGGTAGGACATGGCCTGGTGTGTGTGGCATGTCCTGATAGTGAATTACAGCCTACTTCATTTTTCACTATTGCAAGGCTATTTGTTCCCCATAGGCCAGAATGGGCAGTTTAATTATAACATCCTATAATCCTAACTGACCCAGGAAACATGCTAGAAATTCAATTTTAGTATGCCTGAACTCAGAATGATAAAATACATCTTTTAGTGAAGATGGTTTTAACATTCTGTGTTTGAAAATACCACTTTTAGAAAGTAGATATTTTCTTACCTAACCATCCAACCTGCCGCTGCTAGCTTTTGTATTGTCTGTCTGGTTTGTGAGTGACAGGGGCTGGGGGAGACTGCAGGAGACAGGGTGAGTCAGCACAGAGCTGAATAGACCTACCTGCATGTAGATGAGTGGGAGGAGTAGCACCTGGGTCTGAATAGGGCTGTGCATGCCCTCCATGATGCTGGCACCACCTCCTGTGGTGCGTCTGATGACCCTGGCCCACACTGACAAAGGGAGAAGGTGCACACTGGCAGAATGCACCGATAACTGGCTTGAACTTGGTACAGGACCCTCTGCCTTCAGAGGACAAAGGATTTGCTAGTATACATATTGGGACCTTGACCCCAAGTTTTCAGAACTCTTTTGGATCAAGAAGACTGCCAAGAAGAAGAGCTGGAGAAGCTGTGAGGAGGAACTACCACTTTGCTGTGTGCTTAGCCGTGTTGGTCTGCAGTGGCTGCTTCTGTCTTGGGCAGTGAAAGTACTGGACTGAACTTTTTGCAATCTACTTTTGTGAGTTTATCCAAGGGCTTGAGGTAGAGCTTGCCCCCTGTTCAAGAAGTCGCAGGAACAGCAAAAACTTCAAGATCGATGCCGTCTACGACGTCGCTGCTGACTTTGTGTCCTGAAGGCACCGCAGAGGGCACCGCCGCACCGTGACCCTGTTCTCACCAATGACGCCTGCTGATGCCGCCACCAAGCCGCTGCTCATACCGCGACCTGTGGGCACCGCACTCCGCACTGACTTGCTTGATGACGCCTTGGTATCCCCGACGACGCTGCTCCATGCCAGAATCGACACCGCTGCTTGCACCGTGGTTTGAGGGCACCGCTCGTAAAGTCACACGACGCACCACCCTCATCCTGCACTGCATCCTTGGCCTACTGACGCCGGTGCCATCGACTCCAGTTTGTCAGCCGACAACAGCTCTTCAGCATCAACGACACCGCTGCTTGCACTGTGACCTGCCAACACCATGATGATCACGCCTTCATCTCACACCGTGACCCTGTTCTCACTGACAACGCCATCTGATGCTGCCACAGAGCCACTGCTCGCACCGCGACCTGAGGGCACCGCACTTCGCACCTCAGCACCCGATGCCTGCCAACGCCAGCGCTCCTGACTTCAACAAAGAGGCGTTCGATCTGCAACGCATGTGACTTCGAGGGCCCCAACGAGTCCTGCACCGACCTCCGGAAACGACGCCGGCGGATGCCGTGTGTTCGAAAGCTCAACGAGATGTAATCGACGCCCTGCATTTCTAAAAGGTACTGTTTGCTGGTCTTCCCGACACCGCATCTGGCCTGCGACGCTGCGGTCAGCCAGAACTGTTTGGATTTGTTTATACACGACGTCGTTATAGCCCCGGACGGAGCTATCGACATCAAGAAACTGTTTTACAAAGTTATTTTGCTAACTGAAGATTTTTAAGTACTGTATTGTGGATTTTTAATCATTTTTGGTCTTGTATTAAGTATATAAAAATATTGGACATTTTTCTAAACTGGTGTGGTGTCCGTTTGTAGTGCTTACACTGTATCACTGTTGGTTATGTGCAACAGCTTTACTCACTGCCTCTAAGATAAGCCTGACTGCTCGTGCCAAGCTACCAAGGGGGGTGAGCAGGGGTTATTTTAGGAGTGTAACTCCCTTATCCTGACTAGGAAGAAGGGTCCCCATTTGGACAAAGGTGCAAGCGCTTGCCAACTAGAGACCCCCATTTCTAACAGCTATTTCTATTACTTACCGGTATTCACATTACTCCTAGTCCTACTCTCGCTTATCTACATTACGCAATGAGGCCCCCGTTCCTCATAGACACACCCCCTACCAAAATAAAAATGCACCGCCTCCTCCCCAACACCTGTACGTACCAAGCCACCGTAGACACGGTTGGCCGGGTGAGGGGGTCGAGCTGTAATGGAGATAAGCGAGAGTAGCACTAGGAATAATGTGATTACCGGTAAGTAATAGAAACATTACCACCACGTTCCTCTCGCCCATTTCCATTACGCAATGAGACATAGCAAGCCAAAGAAAAACCAGGCCAACTGTCCAAGCAGCAGCCCAGAACATTGTAACAAGAAGCACAAATGAAGGGCATACAAAAAGGAAAGACCGGTCAGGTCCAACACAGTGGTCCGAAACCCGGAGACAAACCCAGTCCCAAACAGGGGAAAGAAAAAGACCCACAAGACAATGAGCTGAGGACCTGGCAGCCAGCAAGCCGACTGAACCGTCAACCCGAAAAACAAAAGAAGGCAACCAGCAGAGCCAAAAGCTCCAACCCCCACAATGAAAGAAACAACGGGGAACACCAGAGAGACTGGAAAACCGGAGGGAAAGCTCCAAGAGGAACACATCCTCCGAGGGAAAGCCCAAAAAAGACCCAGAAGACCAGAAGCAGACCGGCCCAGAGACCCCAGCAAGGGGACCACAAAGCCCCAAAGGCCAGCCTGGAGGGCCAGAGGTTGAGAAAAGGAAAGGGAACCATGTGCGCACAAGCATGCCAATCCCCAACCAACAGCCAATGCAGAGCACAAAAATACCAGGCGGAACCCCCAAAGGGAGCACACACAGAGTTGGCAAAAGAAGCCGAGAGACCAAGGCACCATCAGCCACCATCTCCCCCCTGCAAGAAGCCAACCTGGGAAACACCCGAGAGGACACTAGAAGAAAATGAAACCACAGGATCACAGCCACCAACGGAACCGGAGACCCTAGACCCAACACCAACTCCAACAACAGAGGAACCAAAGGAACAGGATTGGCCGGAGGTATCAGAACAATCGGATCCCCAACCCAAAGAATCAGAACCCTGGAACAAGGCCAACAGAGGGAAGCCACCAAGAGGCCCGCAGGCCAAGGAAGAAACTACAGGACAACCACACCCAAACCGACACCCTTCCAAAAAACAAGGGGAACAGCGGAAAGGAGGATCCCAAGCAGCCACTAGGGCAAGCCAAACCCAGACCACCACCGTAAACAGTCCATTGTCCAAATGGCAGGAACCGAGAAGACCCAGACCGGAGAGAGAACCCCAAAAACCACAGAAGCGGACAAACGGAAATGCGCAGGAATGCAACCTGCAAAAGAATGCAGGCACGAACACCCCAGAGGCATAATGCAAACACCCCTCCCCCCAACCCAGTGGAACCAGGGCAGCCCGCCGAGGTACGAAAGCAGGGAGGCATCCCAAAACCGGAAGGGGGAAGAGCCGGGAGCCCCAAATGAACAAACACACCCACGAAAGGTAAAGGCAAGCCCCCAGCGAGAGGAACCACCGCAGCCAACCAGCCACAGGACAGGCACCCACTGGACAACCCAAGCCAGGAGCACAGCTCAAGGCACTTGCAGCAAGGCAGATAAGTAGCCACCAACCCCACCTGGGCAGAAACCGCCCGACAGAAGGAAAGGAACGGGGAACTGCACACTGGAAAAAACCCAGGGGACCCAGGCCAGCCAGCGAGAAAAGGCACCGGGAGAGAACCAACAGGACCAGGCGGGCAACCAAGACAGCCAACCTGGGAAATCAAACAACCGGACATCAGACAGCCGGGCACCCCCAAGGACAAAGCAAGAAAGGACCATGGGACTGGCACCACCGCCGACCTGCAACCCAAGAAAACAGCAGGCCAGGAATGCAGAGGAGGACACCATAGGCGCCCAACAAAACCCCAAGGACAGAAAGAACCCATGGCAACAAGAGGGGCCAAGAAGGAACCAAGCAGAAGGAACGTGGCCACAGAGCCACCCCAACCACCCAGGAACAGGAGAACACAACCTACACATGGAACCAAAGAGGGCGAAGTCCAAACGGAACCACAGAAAGCACAAAACCCAACCCACCAGGTACTGAAGCAGACAGGGCAAGAGGGAGAGCACCCAAACCAGCGTAGAGCACCCAGGACCAAGGAAGCCCCCCCCCCCCCCCACAGAAAAAAACAGACTGCGGCCTACAGAAGCACGAGGACAGCGAAGGAGAAAGTCACAGATATCTCCAGCAAGAACCGCAGATGCAACCCCCAGGAAGCAAGGGAAACCGGCATACATGCACCACTGGTACAGCAAGGCATACCAGGCACAAAACCAGAGGCCAATGAAGGACCGACAGGCCACCGCTCACCAGAACAGAAGGCAAAATAGCTTCAGGACAGAACCAGAAGCAGCCCACAGGCGGAACCAGACCAAACAACCAGGCAGAAAGAAGCAACAACAGCACCCAACCACCCAGCACGCAGGGGCAGCCGAGGACAGAGACCACTGCCAGATCCAAGGGGGAGAAACCACACCTCAGAGAAGCCTGCAGAGTGAGGAGCAACAGGCCAAACAGCCATCTACACCCCAAAAAAGGGACTCCAGCAGGAGCGCACCCACCCCCAAAGGCACGGAAAGCCACAGCCCACAGGAAGCTGAGAACAGCCAAAGTGCAGAAACATAGAAGAAGGGCAGGCATGAGACACCACCCGGCAGTCACCACGGATGCCCATCAGCCTGGGGGAAACCCCCAGAAAAAAACAGCACCAGACCTACAAGCACCTCAATGCAGACACAGAGGCAGAACAAAGGAAAACCCACAAGAAATGGGAAAAGGACAACCCACCGGTCAGGAAACAACCAAACAACAAAAGACATAGCACAGCTATATCCAAAACAAAAAAGGACGTCCAACCCAGAGGGACAGAGGGGCCAACGGAAAGGAGCCCCCATCTGCTCCCAACAGACCCCCACCCCTGAGGCCGAGAGGGCCAGCACCTGAAACAGAAGGGCCAGAAAGGTAGCAGCACCCGCACCCGCACCGAGGTGCCTAACCAGCCACAGCGACAGCGAGAGTACTGCTCCGAAGCGCAGTGACAAGCCCAGGGACAGCCCAAAGGCAAAGGAGGCCCCAAAACCCAGGAACCACCGCAGAGCTGAACCTGCACTGGGAACAGAGCATTGCCAGACACAGGGAGACAGGGAAACCAGGACAAATGGAAGCCACCGCAGTCATGGCTAGAGGACAAACCCCCACAAGGAAGGAAAGCGCTGAAGTCCAGAAGAAAAAAATCAGGCGGACAGGTAAAGCCACATACTATAGGTGACCCGGCAAGACCCAAGGCCAAAAGCAGCAAGGCATCCCACTCCGGAGAGGGCAGAGATGAGTCCACAGCACCAGGCCCACCTGGTGGCCTCCCAATGCCGGAATTAACCAAGCCCAACCCACTTAACCTCCGAGAACAGACAAGAGCAGGTGATTCGGGGCAGACCAGCAGGAGGCCCAGGCACCCACCGACAGAGGCAAATGACACCAAAGACCAGATGCCGAGCTAGCCAGCACTAACCCTAGTGGCAGGACACGGACACCCGGCACAAAGCGAAGCCCCAGCAAGGGACAGGAGCATCACACAGGGAAACCCAGCATAGGGCCACAAGTGGGCCCGTACAGCACAGACCCACAGGAACGAGAGCCAACACCAGGCGGGTCATGTGTCTTTGGAAAACTAGCACCTTTTTGTGATATTGTAGTTGCATGATAATTTCACATTATAATAGTGGGGGCTCGGATGTCAAACCTCCTTTCCGGGTTGTTGGTCCTTGCCAGCAGTCATCACCTACTGCCAAAGACCTGCTTTTTAAAATGTATATCACCTGTCCACCTCCTTCCCCTTCTGGTACCCCCCTCACTAGTGCCCTCTCTCCCTTTCGTTTTCACCCTTCCAGCCTCTCTTCCCCCGTTCTCTCTCGGTCCGCCATTTCTCTCCATGCCCCCATTTCTCTCTCCCTGTGCCCCCTTTCTCTCTCTCCCTGTACCCCCCTTACTCTCCATCCCATTTTCCCGTGACCCATAGCTGTAGCTGCAGGTTAGTTGGCACAACTCCTGTGAGAGAAGTGTCTCTAGATTAGGTGGCACGTGCCCCTGCTGGGACCATGGTCAGGCGTTTGTCTGTTACACAGAAAACCACGTCTCCGTTACACTGCAGTTTGAGAGTATTTTTGGTTATTGTGTTTATTTACTGTACCAAATGAATCATGGTGGAACCAGGAATCTTATGCCAGAGCATCCCAGGAATCCAAAAAGTAAAACTGAAAAAACACATTTTAGAGAAAAATCATGTGATGTTGCAGAAATCGCTTCATCTCTTAGTGGTGTTTAATGTAGGTTCATTTACAAACCCCAGCCATCATATAAGGTCTCTGGAATGCCTTAGACCTGGCAGAGTCTCTTGATGCCCATGAGAAACAGTAAAGCGCATGTTCACCGCTGAAGAGAGTGACCATTTCACCATTCATCCCTTTGTGCCTGCAAACAGAGCTGAATACTTCATCTTTCACCACTTTGCATCTGCAAACAGAGCTGACCACTTCACCAGCTGAACAACATTTGCACAAGCGTCGCTGACACCCCGTACTACCGATTTTTTTTATTGCATATGATGCCCCAATCACTTCAAGTACATTTGTTGTGATCGGTAGTCCCTGTCCCCTGCTATACATTCCATCGTAAATTTTTAGATCCTGTTTTTGGTATTTTTATTCATCCATTCACACTCCTTTACGTTAAAATAGCCATAGTTTTACTGTACAGTTGCTAGAATAGCTTATAATATGGTATAGTGTGTAATTTTTAAATAATCACTCCACTGCAAACAAAAACATTGATACAAAACACTGCCATTTACAATGCCAGTAGCTCCAACTGCAACAAATTCGAGACCTATTGCATTGCAAATGCTTGTTCTAGGATGTTGTTAAGTTTTTTTTAGGCAGCATATTGCTCTTGTCTAGTGCATAATTAGAAGTGAGTCACATCCAGGTGTTTATAGCGGTCAGTGCAGTGCAAGTTTCTCTAAGTGGGGCAGTATGGTGTTCAGTGGGGAGAGGATGTGGCGTTATGGTCAGAGCTGCTGAAGTGGAACTGGTGAACCAGGTTCAGCCTTAATGACCAGGCTCCCAGACCACTCTCCTGAGGGAGCACATTCCTGTGCTACACCTTAGAAGGCGCCGCAGGATCTTAAAAGCCCTGGTGTCTTAGCACCAGCAGGTGGACCCTAGCGGTGGCAAGTGTGGATTAACCTTGAAGGCCTGTCCACCACTATCCATGAAGTTCACCTCCAGTCTTGGGGACAGACCTATGAAGCAGCACACCATAGAGTGGCAGTGACTCTGTCACTGAGGTCACAGGACCCTTGAGTTGGGTGGTTCTAGGGCGGTGCGACCGCACCGGGCGCTAACTTCAGGTGGGGGCGTCGTGTTTGTAAGTATAATATGGTTTTAGGAGCACCTGCTGCCTCCTTCCTGGCCTCCAACATTTTTGGGCAACAATAAAAATGTCTTGATAACTCCAGTGATTAATGTTCTTAGTAGAGTGAGATGGTGTTTTGTCTAGTGGAAGGTTTGACTAATGAAAAGGAATGGCAGAGGTGTAATGTGCATGCTGCTATGAACATGTGCCATGCAGATCACAAAGTGCACATAATGTGAATAGGTCAGTGGGTTACTGCTTTTGTCAGAGAGACCCTATTGTTACTTGCAGTTAATAAGTTAAAATCCTAACATAGAACAGTGAGCTATTCACTGTCATGTAAGAGCTGCATGCAAACTCCAAGGTATAAATTAGGGCGTTATGTTTTTTTCCTCAGTCTTCGATTATCCTAATGTTGCAAAAAAGGGTTCATTTGGGTAGAAATCAATTCTTATTATTAAAGAGAACCCCCAACCATGGTATTATGTTTTTAATTTAGAGTTTGTGTTTCTGCAGACCAATCACCATTAAACTATGCTGCCTACTAGTATGGTTGTCATGTGACTCCTACACCTTGTAGTCCTTTGTCTTATGTAACATTTCCTACACAGTGATTTACACACATATGAATGATTGTCTCTGTGTAATATATGTGATGTAAAGTGCTCTGTCACCCTACACTGGTATTAGTAGTGCTGTAAATTTTCTGATTATTTATTATTTTGAAATGTTTACACATGCTAACAGTCTCTGCAAAGATTTTTCCTTATTAGTACCAGTGGAACATACAACCACAACAGTGAGAAAGGTGACCAGTCAACCTTTGCAAAGGGCCCTCCACTTCACAGCAGCACAAGTCACATTTTTTTGTAACTTTTGATGTGTTTGAGCTATAAACAATTTATTAGTTAAAATCGTCAGATTATGCAGTAGATAAAGTATAACCATAGTTATGTGGAAAACATTTGCAAACTAGGGTATTTTGCCATTCATGTTTGAACTGCTCTTGTGGAAAAAGGGAGGCGAAGTGCTGATGAGAGAAACTCCATGGTTGGGAGACAAATGGCTTGCAATTCCACTTTTAAGGATATTTGGGACATTCTGTGATTGGAAACGTATCCCACTTTGTGAATGTATTTTAATGTCAATAACACATATGTAACTTTAAATAAACATGTGTATCTATTGGTTAAATTAAATAATGTAATAAGCTGTAACCGGTTAGTGAAATGGGAAATGAATACAAAAAATTAGGATATTTTGCTCTTTCTGCCACACCTCTCACTCCGCCCACTGACCCAATCCATTGGTTATTCCCGCCCTCTGATTCTCCTCTCACAGTTCCCCTACTTTTTTTCCCCCACTTCGACCACTGCCTGGCACTAACATGCATTAGAGACAACTGTGGGCTTTTACCACTGGGTCTCTTAGAGAATGACACCTCAGGTCCATACACGGGGGCTAAACACAGCACGTGTCTGGGTTCTCCGCACAACGTGTTTGCTATTTGACGCCAGACTTCTGCAGCTTGTGTTGAGGAAATTAAACATCCCCTTGTGCTTGTATAAAACATAGCTGCCAAGTGTCATTGGCACCATGTGGTGTCCATTCGTAGCTCTTATCCAACAACACTTTGCATGCTGGAATGTTTAACCCCTTACTTAGATGGTCACAGCACAACTCCTAGAATGCAAGGCGCTGTTGGCTTAAAATCCAGGCCTGGTTGGCGGTGTCACACGTGACGATAGAGCCATTTGGAGGCAATGGTGAATCTGTAATTTAGCAGGCGTTTCTATACTCTTAGTAAATTGTAAATACCGCCAGTGTTGACACACTAAGGTCTGAGGCCTCTGTTTGTTATGAAGTAATGCCCAGTCTGGTGGTTCAGGTCAGTCTTTGTGAGGGAAGCTGCTGGACTTGTTTTTACCATGCACTTTGAAAGTATTTTCACCTTGATGCAAGAAAAAAGTTGGATTGTTTTACAAAACATGCTTGATTGTTGTATATTGCTGGACTGGTGATTGCTTTATTTTGCACTTTGAAAGTATTTGCACTTTTTCTTTTGCTTTACCAACTACAGTTTGTATAGATTGTCTTTAGGTACTTGCTGATATGGTTTGTTTTTATTCTACATGCAGTGTTATTTATGGTGTTGCTTGCACTTGTCTTTAATACGTGTACCTTATATCTTGTATGTAGCATTGTTTACACTACAGAAATGATAAATTAAAACAGACAAACATCTGCATCAATGTTCTGAAGCATCCAAACAGTTTTCTACCTCAGCCTTGTTTGCCTGCCTGTTTTGCAGTGCTTACTAATAAAGACATTATGATTGAAATTGCTTCCTCAGTTCACGTTATTATCATGCACAACCCTTGACAGTCGCTAGTGTGTGGCATGCAGATAATTCACCAGTCTATTTCTCCTTGACTTTCGCAGGATACTGAGTTATAGCTTGTGTACTTCTCATGTATATTGTCAGTCGAGTTTTTATGGAATTGCAGGTTTGGATTGGTCTTTCAAAGTTTCAAAGTATTGTCAATTCTATTTCAGACCCTTCATAGTTGTTCTTTGTTATTCAGCCAGAGAAGTTCCTGAGACAATAGGATCGCTCCTTGGCATTGTTCTGATTGCTGCCTCAGTTAAATAATCTGCTTTTGACAGTATTGTTACAAATGGCATAGCTTGTATATTAAGAGTGTTTCCCACTTTCTCATTAGAACTTTGAGAAAGACAAAATAGAGGCATTTCATTTAGAAGTTGGAGGTTTCAAATCAAAATATGCTAGATTTCTGGGTGGTAGGGCAAAGTGGTACATGGTGGGCCGCGCCGCCAGGTGAAGGGGGCCCCCTCCATGTGCTTTGCAGGGGGGCCCCCTCAAGTTTCGTTACGCCACTGGTAGGCAAGTAGAGCAGACCTCCGGCCCGGCAAGACATGGAACGAGGGAGGAGTGCCGAAGAACTGCTCCTACGCAGCCACACTCCCACTCTTACCTGAAAGGACAGCCAGAGGAGAAAGCAGAAGCTGGCCCCATCGACCGCCGCACCGCGCGGCAAGAAACAGATCCATCACGAACGCCAGAGCAAGGTGCAGTGAGCGGCCCAAACCAGAACACACGCCCAAAAAAAGAGGCGCAGCCAGAACCAACATGTCACCTAGTGCAGTGAAAAGGCAGCATCCGGCACCGTCCAAATGAAGAAAAAAAAAAAGAAAGCAACACAGGAGCGAGCGCGCCGCACTCACACCACAGTGTCTACAGACACAAAAGAACAGGTGTTGTGGAGGGGTGGTGTCTTTTTATTTTGGTAGGGGGGGTGTCTACGAGGCACAGGGGCCTCATTGCGTAATGGAGATAAGCGAGAGGGGAGTGGAGGTAATGAAGTAGTATTTAAAAAGCAAATGTCCTAGAGTAGAAGCAAGATGCCAACCCAAGTGATGGGATTTATTATACAATAGCCAACTTCACAAAACTGTAAATTGTCGGATCAAAGTGGCCAAGCGCAGGTGGTTACAAATGCTGGAGGTTAGTTTGCATTACGTAGGTGAGCTGCAAGATGTAACATCCCCGTCGATGTGGTTTTATGTCACTTGACTAAAAAATAATTAACCATTTTTTTCAACGGAAAGCTTTGAAACTCTGACGGGGAGACGCTTCCTGCAACAGGTTGTTGGCGGAGGGCTACCTAACTGTTGTGTCCGGTACCGGACGGAGAGGGACAGCGGGACGCAGGTGGGCAGCGTACACTCCGGGATCCGGAGAGATAGAAATAACACACACCTACGCTTACTAATGCGCTTCGGTGCACTGACCCGGATCATCCGGTCCAGCCCCCATTTATTTGCTCAGGCCCTTCCGGGTCACAGACGGGACCACCCTCGCGTAGGCGTGGGGGTGTTCCCTTGAACATAACATTCCTCCTTTATCATGGCACAACAAACAAAACACAACACCGGTTGGAAGAATGCTCCAGTTCAAAAATGAGAGAGAGAGATAGAGAGAGAGAGAGAGAGAGAGAGAGAGAGAGAGAGAGAGAGAGAGAGAGAGAGAGAGAGAGAGAGAGAGAGAGAGAGAGAGAGAGAGAGAGAGAGAGAGAGAGAGAATAGAGGGAGAGAGAGAGAAAGATAGAGAAACAAAAAGGAATGGGAAACCATCGCATTACTGTTCTCTAGTCCATTACAAAACCTCTCAGTCGAGACGACACCGTTGGATTGGCTCTGAGATGATATCTGTGTCCACCTCGACCTTCACTCGCCTCTCTACGGCTTTCTGCTCCAGCCGCCCCCGGCGAATGTTCCACAACTGCCCCAGGCAGTGGGGGGCTGGCCCTGGTGACTCACTCTCCTCGTCAACATCGTCGCCCGTCGGATCGCCACCCTCAGGCTCTGGCACCACCTCACGGGGTGGTGCCGGGCACCGGTATTTTTTGAATTGGGAAATGTTCCTGGTGACTGTCTCATGGCCCCTCTGGGCAGTGACCATCGTGTCCTTAACTGTCTGGATCACCCAGGGCTCCGGTTCGAACGGAAGGGAGAACTTCCCTCGTGGATGTCGATTCCTCACCAGCACCCGTTCACCAGCCACCAACACACTGCTCCTGGCATGGCGCCTCTGGGACATTCGGTCGTTCTTGGCCCGCCTCTGTCGGAGGCGTTCGGATACTTGACGATACGCAGGCAAGGACGGTGTCACTTGGGGAAAAACATCATTCAGCACCCGTTGATTGCACAGAGAACCAGGGCTGGCCATGGTGGTTGAGTGAGGCGTAAGTCTGTATTCCTTCACGAAGTTGTACAGGGCGCACTCCATGTTCTGCTCTCGAGACATAGCTATCCGGAGCACTTTGTTCAGGGTGCGCATGAAGCGCTCGGCCTCACCATTAGCCTGTGGCCACCGTGGTGTGATCTTTACATGACGGACGCCTCTTGATCGGAGGTATTCAGAGAACTCATGGCTGGCGAATGGCGGACCGTTGTCCGTACGTAGCTCCTTGATTAGCCCATGGCTGGCCATAATTTTCTCGAACCGAGGTATGGTGTTGCTCGCCGTGATGGAGTCCAGTACCTCAACCTCAGGGTATTTTGAGAAATCGTCAATGACGACAAGCATGTGTCGGCCATCGGGTAGGCTCCCAAAGTCGGCACTCGCCCGGTGCCACGGGTGAGGAGGGATATCTTCCGTCACGATTGGGGCCGGCGGATCTGCTGGGCCTACCGCTTGGCAGAGCGCGCAAGACCGGACAGTCCTCTCCACCACACTGTCCAGATCAGGGAACCACACCTTGCTCCTTAGACGGGATTTTGTCTTGACTACCCCTTGGTGCGCAATGTGAGCTAAGTCCACCACTCGCTGTTGTAAGGACCTGGGGATGACCAGACGCGTGCCTCTCATCAGACACCCCTCGGGGGACACGGCCAATTCAGACCGGACGTTGTGAAGAGCCCTTAACGCCAGTTGTGCATCATCCGTGCGGTGTGTTAGGTTCTCCAACAGGGAGTGCCACCTTCCTGATCCAATCGCGGATATCACCAACTCCCAGCAGTCATCCTGTTTGGTCGCCTCCAGGATGTCCTCGAGCCTGATGGGCAGGGGTCGGGAGCGTTCCACCACCAGCCTGACATACTCCTCCGTCTCCTGCGCTTCAGATTCTTCTTCTCGGGTAACTGGCCGGGCATGTCTGGAGAGGAAGTCCGCGGGGTTTTGTGTCCCCGGGCGGTAGACCACTTTGAATTGATATTCCTGCAGCTGCAGGATCCACTTTTCGATTCTCGGGGGTGGTTTAGACGACACGCCCATGAAGAGAGGAATCAGCGGTTTGTGATCAGTATGGACCGTGAACGGCTGCCCATATAGGTAGAGGTGGAAGTGGCGGCACCCCCAATGTATCGCAATCGCCTCCTTTTCGATGTGGGAGTACCTTTGCTCAGTTTCTGTCAGAGCCCGGCTCGCGTAGGCAACCGGGGCCCATTCCCCGTCCAGTTGCTTCTGGGACAATACAGCACCCAAACCGATGGGACTGGCATCCACCGACAGTTCAGACTCCCGGGTGGGGTCAAAGTACGCTAGGGTGGTTTCGGCGGACAGAGCATGTTTGGTGTCTTGAAAAGCCTTCTCTTGACTGGGGCCCCATTCCCAGGTTGCGGCGTTCTTGGTGAGGTCCCGTAGAGGTGCTGTTAGATTCGTGAGATTCCGGATGAAGCGACCACAGTAGGTGACCATGCCCAGGAAGCTTCTCACTCCGGTGACTGTGGTCGGGGCTGGAGCCGTCTGGATGTCTCGAACCTTGGCGGGGTCGGGCGACACTCCTTGTTGCGAAAAGTGATAGCCAAAGAACGCTATCTCCTTTTTCAGGAACTCGCACTTCTCGCGATGTAACGTGAGACCACTGTCCTGGAGTCTCCGGAACACGCATCGTAGGCAGTTCATGTGTTCCTCCAGAGTCGGCGCATGTACAAGAATGTCATCACTGACATTTATGACTCCACTGAGGCCAGCCAACACCCCTCTGATGGTGTCCTGAAACACTTCCGCCGCGCTGGACACCCCGAAACTGAGGCGCTTGTAGCGGCGCAGGCCCACATGGGTGGAGAAAGTGGTTATGGCTCTTGACTCGGGGTCCAGCAGGAGTTGATGGTAGCCCGCCCGAAGGTCCATCTTCGAGAACCAGCGCGATCCGCTGACCTCCGCAACGATGTCGTCGACAGTGGGCGTCAGATGGCGTTCCCGCTTGATGGCGTGGTTCGGCAGACGCATGTCCACGCATATCCGGACTTCACCTGGTTGCTTTGGTTTCCGGGCAATCACAATGGGGGAGACCCAAGGGGTTGGTCCGTCCACTTTCTCGATGATGTCAGCGGCCTCCAATTTCCTTAGTTCCTCTTCCACCTTGGGCCGCAGATGAAACGCTACTCTCCGATGCTTGAGAGCAACCGGTTGCACTGATTGGTCTATGTGCAGCCGCACCAGGTGGTCCTTCAGGCATCCGATGCCGTTGAACAGGTCTCGAAATTCTTCCACCAATGACTCGACATCCTCCAGGTGCACAGCGAACGCAAAAACCACCAGTTGCAGGTGTTCCGCCGTACGACAGCCCAACAGCATTCCCGTACCCTCCTTGGTGACGTACACCTTGGTGCGGACGGAGTTGGTCTCGTGAGCAATGTCGGTGGTGAAAACGCCTACCACAGTGAGTGGTGTGCCGGAGCCATAAGCAAACACCTGTATGGACGTTGGCTTCAGGACGGGCTGAGTTGGGAAGGATTTTAGCATGGACTGGGCCATTATGTTGATGGACGCACCTGTGTCGATCAGCACCGGCGTTAGATGCCCTGCAATCTTGACGTGACACTTCGGTGCCCTCCGTCTCGGGCATCCATCAGGCTGTAAAGCGTGAATTACATGGACCGTGCCTTCGTCCTCATCGTCATCCATGTCGTCTTCCTCAGTTTCGGGTGGAGGGGCATCCACCGCATTGACCTGCCGACTTTGTTGCCGCTGACGTCCCGCCGATCGGCACACTTTGGCTAGATGGTTCAGGCGACGACATGCCGAACACCTTTTTCCTTGCGCCGGGCATACACCTTGGTGCGGGTACGGGCCTCCGCACATGTAGCAGGTACGAGACGATGGTGGTGGGGTTCCGTGGTCCGGCTTCTTTTTAGACGCTTTCTTCGGGGTAGTCGCCACCACCGCGTTGACTGGCTCTGCTTTTACCTGACGTTGGAGGGCCGTTTCCATATGTGCGGCTCGCACTTTGGACAATTCCTTAGACCGGCCCATGGTGAGGATATCTGCCATGGAGATCCCGGGCAGTTCGAGGACTCTTTCTCGCAGCTTCACGGACGAACAGCCTTGGATGAATTGCGCCCGCAACTCGTCATCAGTGTCCGGTAGAGTACAGGTGCTTGCCAGTTCTTTCAGACGAGCATAGAAGGTGTCAACAGACTCCTCGGGTTGTTGCCTTGCTTGGCGCAGGAGAAAACGTTCGTAATCTGGATTCGCTAGGGGCTCAAAATGTGCGGTCAGGGCCGCCTTGAGTGTGGCATAGGTGTAGGGAGGACCGGTTTCCACCACGGACTTGGCCAAGCGGTGAATTGCAGCACCACCCAGATGCAGGAGCATGGGCCGATGGCGTTCAGGCTTGAGGCCGACTGCGGCAAAATAATTCTCCAGGCGCTCCAGCCACTCTTTCCACTTGGCCGCCTGGGCGGAAGGCGGGCCGTCCACAATGAACGCTTCCACCGGGGACACCGTCGTCATCTCGGCGCTGACTGGTGGATGCAGAGCTTGAGAACGTCAGATGAGGCGCTTCAGGGGTTAGACCCAGTCACAACGGCCAAAATGCCGCACTTCTGGCGCAGGCCGCGGCGAAAATGCGGCCTCCAGGCACCCAGCAGCCAGGCCACAGGGACCAGGCGTCGAGCGTCGATGAGCACACGCCACGTGGCACCAGGCGGCAGCAGGTAAGACCCCCTGGGAAGGAATCAGCAGCCACGGGCACCCCTCCGTCTCACAGCAGCCTCAAAACGCCACACCGATGCCACCACCACGGCCAGCAACCCACAGCAGGGACACAGACAGTAACTGACCGGGAGGGGCAGGCTGTAGGTGCGCGTCCTCCCCAGCAGCACACGAAGGTGTAGAACCAGGCAGCAGGCCGGTCGAAGGGGGTGTGTCCTCCAATGCAGCGCACGATGTTGCAGACCAGGCAGCAGGCCGGTCGATGAAGAGCGCTCCCACGCGCGCTCAGTGCAGGACGGCAGCTGTGACGCGGGCCGGGGACCGGGAGACAGCAGGAAGTCGGCCGGGACAGGCCGCGCGTAGATGCACGCACGTGCGAAGAGTGGCGCTCCGTGTGGCGGCCGCCACCGGAGCGGGTCAGGCAGCGAGGATCCAGCCGTCGAAGAGCGAGAGTCCGGAAGAGACCCCCTCGTCGCCAGTTGTTGTGTCCGGTACCGGACGGAGAGGGACAGCGGGACGCAGGTGGGCAGCGTACACTCCGGGATCCGGAGAGATAGAAATAACACACACCTACGCTTACTAATGCGCTTCGGTGCACTGACCCGGATCATCCGGTCCAGCCCCCATTTATTTGCTCAGGCCCTTCCGGGTCACAGACGGGACCACCCTCGCGTAGGCGTGGGGGTGTTCCCTTGAACATAACACTAACCCCGGAAGCTTAATCGATACAATAAAAACAGTCTGAACTACTTAAGGACAAGCAGCATTAATAATTAATCGAAAACCCCGCACCTGCATCCCATCGTTAATAGAGCGAGCCAGCAGTATAGACGGCCAGGTCTTTCATGGGCTCCGTAACATTACAATCCAATTTCGTCTCACACAGCTTCATCGTCACGGAAGGCTCGTGCGCCAGACTCCCTGACACATGAAAGTGGCGCTAGTACTGGGAATGCCACCGGCCATAAATCAAAGCGCAGGCACCGGCAGGACTGGCTTCACTCGCAGCCCTAACTAAACTTAATTGAAACAGGCGCCATTTTAATGACGGTGCGGGCATGCGGTGAAATCCATTTCTGCCTTTCATGAACCCCGCTTTCGATGTGCCTGCGCGTACAGCATCAGGAAATCAATTACTGACGCAGCTTCATCAGTTAGCCAAAGCGAGGCGGAGCTAATGTGCTGCAAACACAATTATGTTATCTCATTATTGAAGGCAGAGCGGTTCAAGCAAGTGCTTTGTTTACATTTCAGCTTAACGGAAAGCACGCCTCTGAAAGGCCACTGTGTTCTATCAATAGAATGCTCTAAAGATCATCAAAATGCAAAAATACTAATCATACTAACAATGTTAGTAAAAGAATAAATAATAGTAATTTGTTTTGTATAGCTCTATAAATCTCACACCAGTCGCTTCTAAGCACTGAATACTAGAAATGTATAACATTTAACACGTTTCCCCTTGTTGCTTAATTTCCAGGGGCACCATGGGAAAGAGTGTGCATTATCATTTTTTATTGGTTTGAGAATATCTATGACGATGCAGCTTATTTTATTTGAGTATGTTCTTTATAAAGGGATCTGCAAAGTCAATGAGTCTACAAGTGTATCCAGCCATCTGGCCTATGGTAGCCCTCGGCAGCCAATCCACTTGTTCTTGCTTGACAGAATATGCAACAATGCTGCCAATGCTCGCCATTAATATACATTACACCAAGGAACACCAAGGGGTACATTACTGAAAAATTGTGCAAAGCAGTGCGGCAGCCAAAGTTGTCATGCTCCTCGCTCCTCGAAAATGCCGAGCAGAGCTACATTTCCAAAGCTATGGTGCGGCTGCCATTGCCTGCTCTGACTCTCAAACAGGCTGGCTAGTGTCACGCATATGCTTTTGCACCCTAGTGCACCCACCCCACACTCTCCAGCAGCCTCAAAACTTGAAAGATAAAACGATAATAAAACAGGTTTATTATCGTTTTATTTTTCAATCTCTAAGCCCTGAGTCTTGTGGGTGGGGCTTTGCGAGGCATTCATTGAAGGGAGTGGTGGACACTGCTGTCAGTGCACATGTGGGTTTGGCCAGCCATCTGAGGATGGCCAAACGGATATGCACACTGAGATGTCTCCAATCTGTGCTGCATTGCTGGGTTGGAGACAGCAAGCACAGGCTAACACTCTCTCTGGGAGCGCAAATCCAGGGCACTCAGGCTAATCCTGTTGCTGCTGTCATGGTGCCAGCAGCATGAGAGCAGTATCTGGATTGGCCCCAGGGTAGTCAGGGAGCCTGTGCTGCAGTGGAGCCAGAGAGGAGTAAAAGAGTGGAGATGCAGCAGGCGCCAGGTTAGTTCTTTAAATAAAAACATTTTTTAATGTATTTTCACGTCGACCGCCACCCCGTCTGCCCATCACTCTGCACTGACACCATGCGCTACTGCAAATGTGTGTGATGTCTATGATATATTTTGTACTAGAAAGAAGGAAGACAAACTTTAAAAAAATTCAACTGTTGTATGTGTGCTGTACAGTGCAGACACATGAAATATTTTAGAAGTTTGGAGAAATAGAAACATTTCACCAAGTTAATGCCTACTTCGAGAAGTTATTATTTTTTGGCATTAAACCTTGTCTACAGCTGTTAGTACTAGGGCTTTATGTGAACAACTTTGTGTGGTAGCATATAAATGCATATGTATCACCCATGGGCCACTCCACGACATAAATAATTCAAAGTGGTGCAAAGTAGCATAAAGTATTACTATGTGTTACTTAAAGGCAACTATGTGTTACTTATAGGCAACTTTGCAGTGGAAAAACGTTTGTATCACATCTGTTGACTTAGCACCAAGAAATAGTGTTGATAAATCTGCCCGTAAGTCTTAATCTTCCTCGTCACATACTTCAAGAATATGTAGGTCCCTTGCTCACTGTGCCACTGGAACCAAGCTTCAACTGACTGATGAGCCCCGGTCAGGGTGAAACCAGTCTTGGGTTGCTTGTGATCAGGTTCAGGGGGACACTGGCCTGGCAGCATGGGCTGGAAAGTTCCTGTTGGAGAAGGGTCCCGACTGATTTGCATGTGGCTGGGTCCAAACTGATGTAGCGTGGTGTGCAAAATAATGATAGATTGGGATTCAGCAATGAGTAATTACCAGAGGCTGTGAATAATTCATCCATCCATCACGTTTATGAATACCTAAATAAATAGCCCTGCACTTAGCAAGCCCCGTTACCCATATCAAGCCAAAGTTCTAACCTCTTTCGTAAGTCAAAGATGCCTTAATATAAAAACATCTTACAACTGCAAACTCTTAAATTCACAACGCCCTTTGCATCAATCTAGTCCTTCAGCAGAACTGCAAGAACTGTCTAGAACTCCCTGGCTCTAATAATAAGGTTTCCGTCACATCTTTTTCGGACTCCATCCGAACTAACTTGCAGAAGCAGACGTTTAAATGCATTCTTTCAATCCCCCATTAGCTCATGCTTCCTTAACTGTGCAGCTATAACTTAATTTAATTCCCTTCTTTTTCTCAATATGCCTGGTGATGAAATATTTCATGTTTCTTTTACCATTCTGTTTAGCTCTGTCTGTTAATGTTATCAAATTGCTGTTTTTAAAGTAGGAAAATGCCACACTAGAAAAATGTTCAATTACACATAATAAGGCACTCAAAGTAAGAACATTGTTCTTAACCAAATATATACGCCTCAGAAAATATGTGTCACTTGGTGTGAGGTATAAAAATAGGTACTGGAGTTGGGATTTGGAAACAACTCCAAAATAGACACTTGCAAAGCAGTTAATAGTTTCCAGTTACCAGTTAAAGATCTTAGTTACTGGTTAAAACCCCACAGTCTGTACCCAGGTATTTGCCTAAGGGTATATATATATATATATATATATATATATATATATATATATTACCTACTGGCGGTCGCCAGTAGGTAGTTATAGTTAGGACCCCTTTTCCATAGGAAATCCGCAACATTCTATTTTGAATAACTTTGCCGCCGGTCGATGAATCCTCGCGAATTTCTCAAAATAGGTGGGGCACTACGCTCCGCTCCTACCCTGAAAGTCTCGGGGGGATTCGTCAAGCGGGGGCTGAGATAAAAGGGGGGTCCCAAAACGCGTTTTTCCCATGCATTTTTCCATAGGACCTTTAGAACGAGCTACAGCCCGAACGGCTGAACAGAATTACTAGAAATTTGGCAGAGAGGTAGTCCTCAGGTCAAGGAAGTGCCTTTTGTAGGTTTGGTGTAAATCTGTTCAGTAGATTCTGAGAAAATAGCCTTTAAATCAATATATATATCTGAGCCCGCTTACGGTACGCTTACCGTACGCTTACCGTACGCGTACGGTGGCGTGCGCGAGCGCGATTCTGATTGGCTGTTAGATCTTAGTAAACATTCGAATCGGCCGAAACCAGGAAGCGGCGGCCGCCATTTTGTGTATTTCACTCCGGTAAAAAAGAGTGATATCTTGAAAAGGGGGCAAGGGAGAGAGTTACAGACCCCCTAACATTTGTAAGGGGGTCAAAGAAGGACAGAAAAGTACAAAGAAAACATTTATTGATTTTAAAAAAAATCACGGGGTACGCGTACGGTAAGCTTACGGTAAGCGTACGGTAAAAAAAAAAAAAAAAAAGAAATGAAATGCAGATTTAAGAGTTTAGATATTAGGGAGCTCTAAAAAGAGCTGTTGTGTTTATGAAGTCATTTTGTTAGTGGTACCTACAAGTAAGTACCGATGCAGAGTCTAAGGTTCAAGAGGAAGACTCTGTTCCCTTCATCATTGAAGTGCACACCATCTCCTCTATAAATGTCTTGCATGTCATAACGCAAGTTGTTGTGGTAAATGGCACCCATACCATAGTCACGGAGGAAAGCAGAAACAGATTTGTTGACGTGCTTTCTTGCTTTGTCAATCTGCGGACAGAAATGATTGGACCAGTTCCATTTTTGCCTTTGGCATATGTTGGAAAACACAAAGGCAGTTTTAGGGAAAAGTGAAAACAGTTGTGCAAAGGTGTCCTTCATAAGCATTTCCAGACCTACCCCAGTCAAAGTGCCTAGGTCATTGCCACCACAGTGCACTATTATGAGGTCAGGGTGTTGGATTTGCATGAAGGATTTCACCAATGGCATCAATTGGTGCCACTTTAACCCTCTTTGACCAATCCATTTAATGTCTACATTTGGCAAAGCAAGGTCTCTCACCATATCTGTTTTCTCTGCAAACTTTTCACTCCAGAAGACATAGCTGTGCCCTACAATCCACACTGTGAACATCTTCAAAGGAGAACTGGATGCACTCAGGAGGTGTCTTTCAGTAGAATGGCAATATGAAAAGAAAGACAGTTTGGAAATGGAGGCATACATATTTTTTTCAAAACAAAAAGAACTGATTGGCTGTTTCATACCATTCTAGAATAAAAACTAGGCTGTATGTGTAAATTAATAGAAGCATGTTTTGTATTGGTACAAAAAAATGTGTTACCAAAGAACAGTACTATGGATTTGCTGTTAGGTTTGAAAAGTCAAGCACTCTTGCTCTGTGGAATTGAAACATTGTGTGGCGAACTTCTGACCTAACTCCACACAGCAGTGTTCCATGAGCTGTTGCTATGGTAGCAGGCAGAAGTCAAGTTGGGGGAAGGGTACTAGGCAGAAGTCAAGTTGGGGGCAGGGTACTTTTGGAAAAGGGTTGGTTTTCAACCAATAGAAATGTGTGATTACATTTGAAAAAAAGGGGGAAGCACTGAGATTTGAAACTTACATGTATATGTGTGGAAAAATAGAGGGAAGGTTTGCCATTATCTGGTTCTGCTGAGAGGAGAGAGGTGAACAGAACAGAGATCCTGGCTCTGATAATCTGCTGTTTGAGTGCCACATTTCTTTCACAACTAACTAATTTTAAAGGTGAGGTTAGAGTTTGAGAGGAGATTTATATGGTAAAAAAAGAAATGAATAATAGAAATGGAAATTCTTTTTGTTGAAGTTGCGTTTATCATTTTCTGTTTTGGGAGAAATTTAAATGTGAGGAACATGTAAAATAATATGGACTATGTTTTCACGATAAATTAAGGTGTACTGGAAAAAAAAAGAATAGTTTAAGGGTTTGAGGTTGGACTCAGTAATGCAAATACATTCAGCATCACTAAGGCTGGTTGCCCTTGCTGGAATGTAGGCAGCCACCCAGGTTACACATGGTGGTGGTCTGAAAAAGCAGTTTGGACATGTGCATTTAAAAAAATCAAAAAAGTGGTTTCATAATGTGTCAGTCTGTAAAAGTGATTTTCACTTGCCAAAAAAAAGAGCAGTAAGTGTGCATTCAAATTGGCAAAGAAATTTCGTTTTGGGACTAATGTGAAAACATGACTCTGTGTGGAAATAGGAATTACAGGCAGAGATTTATTGTGTTTTTTTCTGGTGATTTCACAGTTGCATTAGTAGGAAAAAGGGGGAGCGATTTTTTGGGGGAAGAAGCAGACTCTTAGCACACACCCATCTGCTTGCCATGTATAATCATGCACAGTATTTACAAGCGAGTGGGGTTTTCAGGTTTTAGTCTGTACTGCAAATACATTCAGCATCACTAAGGCTGGTTGCCCTTGCTGGAATGTAGGCAGCCACCCAGGTTACACATGGTGGTGGTCTGAAAAAGCAGTTTGGACATGTGCATTTAAAAAAATCAAAAAAGTTGTTTCATAATGTGTCAGTCTGTAAAAGTGATTTTCACTTGCCAAAAAAAAAGAGCAGTAAGTGTGCTTTCAAATTGGCAAAGAAATTTCGTTTTGGGACTAATGTGAAAACATGACTCTGTGTGGAAATAGGAATTACAGGCAGAGATTTATTGCGTTTTTTTCTGGTGATTTCACAGTTGCATTAGTAGGAAAAAGGGGGAGCGATTTTTTGGGGGAAGAAGCAGACTCTTAGCACACACCCATCTGCTTGCCATGTATAATCATGCACAGTATTTACAAGCGAGTGGGGTTTTCAGGTTTTAGTCTGTAATGCAAATACATTCAGCATCACTAAGGCTGGTTGCCCTTGCTGGAATGTAGGCAGCCACCCAGGTTACACATGGTGGTGGTCTGAAAAAGCAGTTTGGACATGTGCATTTAAAAAAATCAAAAAAGTGGTTTCATAATGTGTCAGTCTGTAAAAGTGATTTTCACTTGCCAAAAAAAAAGAGCAGTAAGTGTGCTTTCAAATTGGCAAAGAAATTTCGTTTTGGGACTAATGTGAAAACATGACTCTGTGTGGAAATAGGAATTACAGGCAGAGATTTATTGTGTTTTTTTCTGGTGATTTCACAGTTGCATTAGTAGGAAAAAGGGGGAGCGATTTTTTGGGGGAAGAAGCAGACTCTTAGCACACACCCATCTGCTTGCCATGTATAATCATGCACAGTATTTACAAGCGAGTGGGGTTTTCAGGTTTTAGTCTGTAATGCAAATACATTCAGCATCACTAAGGCTGGTTGCCCTTGCTGGAATGTAGGCAGCCACCCAGGTTACACATGGTGGTGGTCTGAAAAAGCAGTTTGGACATGTGCATTTAAAAAAATCAAAAAAGTGGTTTCATAATGTGTCAGTCTGTAAAAGTGATTTTCACTTGCCAAAAAAAAAGAGCAGTAAGTGTGCTTTCAAATTGGCAAAGAAATTTCGTTTTGGGACTAATGTGAAAACATGACTCTGTGTGGAAATAGGAATTACAGGCAGAGATTTATTGCGTTTTTTTCTGGTGATTTCACAGTTGCATTAGTAGGAAAAAGGGGGAGCGATTTTTTGGGGGAAGAAGCAGACTCTTAGCACACACCCATCTGCTTGCCATGTATAATCATGCACAGTATTTACAAGCGAGTGGGGTTTTCAGGTTTCAGTCTGTAATGCAAATACATTCAGCATCACTAAGGCAATATATTCTGAAAACAGCAAAAATAAGGTAAAACTATTTTTTGAAAAATATGTAAATATGTGTACTGTATTATAAAATGTTTTAAAAATATTAATACTTTTTTTTTTTCTTTTTTTTCAGATTGATATAGAAACATTTCAAGTTCAAGTTTCAAAAGCTTTATTCGACAGCATGTCATAAAAGCAAATACATCCTAACAGTTCCATAAATACTAAGATAAAATAGTTTAAAAATACATTAAATCATTATGCTGGCGAATTACATCAGATAAAAACATCATCGATGAATAAAAGATCATAGAGATCAAACATTAAATAAAATTAATAGACATTTCCTGGTGACAAAACACTCATTGATCAGCTTCAGTGGGTTTCAAAGTACGAAGGCGCAATATCCAAGCCCACCCCAAAAATTTAGCAACGGCAATTACCAAGCAGGGGGTGCAATCAGATTCAAAAATTCTTAGAGCTTCCTTATAGCTACGTGTTCCCAAATTTAGGCATACTGGTTTTATCCATCTACGGCGGGGGGCAATATAAAGCGGACACACAAACAACAAATGACCGGCATCCTCAATCAAGTCTGAACAATGATGACATTTATCATTCTTTGAGATTGACCATTTATGGGTGAAAGCTTTTACAGGGAGGGACCCTACTCTGAACTGGAAATACAGTTTCCTGTCCATTGGCCTCTCTATAATATCCCAATATGCCTCATAAGATGGTAAGAATTTTATATCAAAGAAACGGCCAGTCAAATTAGAGCCTTGGCCAGTATAGGAGGCAGATGTTAGGGTCATATCCCAATATAATTTCTTAAGGATTGACTTTGATGGGATACTTGCACTGTTTGCATCATTCCATAAAAACCCTAGCTCCAGTTTTATGAGCAAGTTCTTAATTTCTTTAAGCCAAGTAATGGAATGAAAACGATCAGCCCTAATTATGTCCTTCAGGGCACTAGCATAATGTTCAAGTTCCGGCGTTGTCATGATCCGCCGCCAGTAGAGAAGTGGACGTAATCGTGCCAAATCCTCGATTTTTTTCCTCCCTAGATCATATTTTAATGGGATCGTAGGGGTGCTTTGGGGAACGCCTGTTAGGCTGCGCAGGAATTTATTTTCAGCCAGGTGTAAGCTACTTAGATTTGCAAACCCCCATAACTCTGAGCCATACAGCGATGCACTAATGACTTTCATATTATAAATTTCTAAGGCAGGCCTAATTGGCTTAGTCAATGAAGATCTGTGCTTGGAAATAATTGCACCTGCAAGCTGGTGGAATTTTAAGACAGTCATATCTATATGGTTTGACCATTTCATACTATGTTGGAGCGATATTCCTAGGTATGTAAAAGCCTCGACCTGTTCCAATGGAATACCATTATATTTAATTACCCCTTTAGAATTATTCCGTTGGTTTAGACACATAAATTTAGTTTTAGAGGTATTTATCTCTAAACCCCGATCCTTACAGAATTCAGCGAATACGTTTAACGCTTTCTGCAATCCGCTTGGGGTTCGTGAAACCAACAACGTGTCGTCCGCGAACATGAGAACAGGCACTTTGGATCCTGCTAGGATTGGGGCGTCAGTAGGGGACCTGTCAAGGTAATCGACTATCCCATTAATGTATAAAGAGAACAATGTCGGTGCCAGGACACATCCCTGTCGAACACCCCGTTCAACGGGAAATGGGTCCGTCACCTCCCCCTGGCTTCCCCATCTAATTTGCGCAAAATTGTTCTGATGTAAGCGGACGAGTAAGGTTAGTAATTCCGGGGCCATACCTGCCTGGGCAAGAACCTTCCAAAGTTTATGGCGAGGAACCAGGTCGAATGCTGATCGCAGGTCAATAAAAACTGCATAAAGAGTCCCTTTGGTCAACTTCACATTCCTCCAGTAGAGAGCTAGAAAGTAAAAAACCTGATCGATAGAACTGGTGCAAGGTCTAAACCCGGCTTGGTATGGTGACAAAATGTTATTGTCCTCAACCCAAGACTGGAGCTTATTTTGTACCAACCGACCTATTAGTTTTTGTGCTGAGTCTATGAGACTAATAGGTCTATAATTACTTGGGAGTGATTTGTCACCCTTTTTATAAACCGGGATTATTTCTGCACCTGTCCATGAAGGAGGGACAGGTGCGCCCATAGCCACTGAATTTGCTAGCCATTGAAAGTATTGGCACCAAGATAATCTATCTGTTAAAAACACATCCGCAGGTATACCATCCATTCCAGGTGCACGTCCCGCTGTTATACTGTCCAAAGCTAGGTTAACCTCTTTAATTGAAAACACTTGTGTTTGGAAATAGACAGTGGGAGGAAGTGATTGCTCTTCTGCGGAAGGGACAGAAGCATACTGCGGTTTAAAAAAGTCAACCCATTGATTTTTTGCCACGTGATTTTGTGGGGAGGGTGCAGAGCCACCTCTACCCCACTTTAATGTGGCCCAGAATCGTTTTTGGTCTTTAGCCAAGCATGCGGATTTCAAGTCCTGCCACTGATTCTCGTCCCAATCCTTCTTTGCTATTACCTGAGCTTGCCTATAGAGCTTCCTGGCTGATCTCACATCTTCCGCTACTCCTGATCTCAGAGCAACACTCAGGTTCTTACGGGCTATTTTACAGGATTTGTTAAACCATCCCTCATCAGGTGGACAACCCTTAGTGTTTTTCCCACTACTAAGGGGTTTCATAAAAAACCCTTGCAGTTTAGTAAAGAAAATGTTATGGGCCTTAAGCATAACTAGATAGAAATCAGGGTTAGTAGATTTAGGGGCTAGATTGGCCACCTCACAGATGACAGTTTCCTTGAGGTCATTTAAGGTTTCCACCTTCTCAACGAATCTATCCCATTTGACATGACGCATGTTGTTTGATGTGACAATGTCCATAGTTACTTTCCCCCCCTCAATTTTAGTTTCTCTAGGGGTGTTTGGTAAATGTAACTCTAAATACAAGGGATTATGATCACTTTCGTCCCGCGTGATTACGGACATGTCCTTCAATCTGTTCCATACTCTAATATCCACCAATAAGTAATCAATTCGACTGGCAGACCTTCCATTATCAAATGTGCTTGCACCCTGCTGATCTGATTTAGTGCGCCCATTTGCGGCTCTAAGCCCTCTTCCTAGACAAAGGGCTTTGAGTTGGATGGCTGCAGCGGACCATTTCTTAACTGAGGGAAGATCCAACTGGGGAATACCCCACCTGTTGTCCTCTTCAATAGCAAGGAATCGGTCCTCCGGACCAAGAGGCTCGAAGGTTGTATTAAAATCTCCTCCAACAATTTTTATAATCTCATGGGGAAGCACTGCAAGCTGGTGATCCAAGACATTTATCACCTCTGGCGAGGTGCCCCCAACCATCCCTCGAGCATAAATATTAAAGATAGCCATGCTGTTGTTGTTAGGCCAGTTTAGAATTAAAGACATAACATCTAATGATGGGAGATTAGGTTGAGTGATTTTGCAACATAGTGACTGTCGTACCCATATTATCAAACCACCAAGTGGTCGGCCTTTAGCTTTTTTAGTGGCAGGTATACAAAAGTTTAGAAATCCAGGGCGGAAGACTGGGGCCACAGACCAAGATTCTTGGAATAAAATAATATCAAATTGATCCACAAAGCTACTCCATACACCGGAATGCAACTTGTTATTTATACCTGCAATATTCCAGGATAGGATAGCCAGTCCTGAGTCAGATACGAAAGGACAAGAAGAATGTTTAATCAATGGTCCTATAGTCTCACCAATTCCCATATCCTGGCGATCGCTAGCGGGACTTAAGTTATCTGATGCAACATTTATCAATGAATCAAATTCAAGGGGATCAGGTAAATTATTAGTCTGTAGATCCTGTATCTCACCTGATTTCTTACCCAGACAAACAATAGTAGCACTTGGGTCTGCTGGTGAAGCTCTTTCAAAGGAGTTAAATGCTAGACACATCCCACCGGGATTATTTAAGGGCTTAGACCCCAATGAGTCCATGACAGCATTACAAGTTCTTTGGTAATTCCCTGATATCTCAGTAGCACTAATGCTAGCAGAAGGGATGGGGTCTGCTACAATTACGGCCAACCCATATCCATGTTCACCACATTAGGTCTATCTTTGAGTCAATCGCAATCATTTAAGCCCGACAACACCTCAAACCTATTCTCCAGGCTAATGTTCCAGTTGCTGGTGGAAACGCTCCTACCCCCTTTACTTGGAGACAGTGTCCACCCAGGTCTTGATGCTCCTTTATGAATGACTCGATTTCTCATATAATAAAAATATTTAAGGGTTAACGGAATGATAACACCTTGTCTTTGTTGCGGGGGATTTAAGTTGGCCAAAATATCTGGGAGGACATCAGGATTGGAAAAATTTAATACCACACAATCCCCTTTGAATTTTTTCGGGTGATGCCCTAGCCATTGGACCCTTCTTGCCATAATAATTTCCCTGGCTAGTTTCTGCTTACCCCAAGGGGACATCTTCATGTTGTTCACCAGCCAATACAACGATTTACTGATCAGGGAAGATGTAGTTTCCGAATTGTCAGTAGTCAAAACAGGGACATTGGCAAGTACCAATGTAAGAGGTTCTGCCTGGGAAATACATTGAAATTGGTTATTTACTATTGGTGCCTTGGGTGTATCTGTATTTGCCTTCGGGAGATTTTTGTTAGTTCCAGGTGACAGAGTTGGGGTGTTCGCTTATGCACCTCCTGTTTTCCTTTGTCCTCCGTTCGGAGGTACCCCCTTTAAGATACGTATATTTGGGGATATAGGAATAGTTCTAGCGACTTCATCCACCGGTCTGTTTATTATGGCATTTAATCTAGCTATCTCTGCCGTAAGATGGTCGATTTTGGCTACCAAGGGGGTTATAATATCTCCTATTTTGGTATCTATCAAGTCTCTAATCTTATCGGTGAGCTCAGTGTCAGGAATTATTTTGGAAACTGACCCTGGAGGATCTTCTTTGGTAGTACTTTTATTCACAATAGTGACCCTTTTCCTCCCTGGGCGGGACCCATTACTTTTAAATTGGGACTTTCTGCATGCTCTAACTAGCCTACTTCTCAGGGGAAGAGCAGGCGACTGCGAGTCAGCTTCTGTAGCCGACTCATCTATATCTAATACAGATTCTAGTGGGGACTTGGAGGCTAAGGGCGGGCAGGAATCGGGTAAGTCACTATCTACACTTATTAAGTCTAGGGATATACTACTTGTTGGCTGTAAAGGAGAAGCCAACAATGCGCCAGACAAAGGAATCAGTGGTGGAGAGCTAGGAGAACATGATAGCCCCAATGAAGCCCTCCTTTCATTATTAATTTTACTGACAATTTGGACCAAGTAGTTGTCCATAGTGTTAGTCATTGTAGGATTCCTTGCTTTGGACATAGCATCTATATACGGCGACTATATACAGATGAATCAGGAGGTGGTATCCCCAAGCGTAACAATGTTCCTCAATATCAGTACCTGTTTTATGGCAGTCCCAATAAAGTGGCTCAGTGATACAGAAGACAATGGTGTGGCCCGTCCCGTCCTCGCCCGACCACGGACGGCCACAGACGGCCCACCCTCTGCCCTCTGCCCGGGCTCAGCCCGGCGCCGCCCGCGCGCGTCCCGCGACGCGGAGGGAGCCTCTGCTTATGTAGCGCCTCCGGGCGCGGAATTGGGCGGAAGTAGATCGGGAAAGCAAAGGATGCCGGGAGCTGTAGTTCCCCCCCACTGCGGCCAGCGAAGGAAGGTGGCGGCGAGGGGAACACACAGCGTCAGCGTCCCGTTGTAGCCTGGTGGTCCAGTGGTCTTTGCCAGGTAGGTCCCGCAGTTGAGTGCTCGAGAAATGGTCCCCCCGCTCCACCGAGGGAGCCTCTGCTTATGTAGCGCCTCCGGGCGCGGAATTGGGCGGAAGTAGATCGGGAAAGCAAAGGATGCCGGGAGCTGTAGTTCCCCCCCACTGCGGCCAGCGAAGGAAGGTGGCGGCGAGGGGAACACACAGCGTCAGCGTCCCGTTGTAGCCTGGTGGTCCAGTGGTCTTTGCCAGGTAGGTCCCGCAGTTGAGTGCTCGAGAAATGGTCCCCCCGCTCCACCGAGGGAGCCTCTGCTTATGTAGCGCCTCCGGGCGCGGAATTGGGCGGAAGTAGATCGGGAAAGCAAAGGATGCCGGGAGCTGTAGTTCCCCCCCACTGCGGCCAGCGAAGGAAGGTGGCGGCGAGGGGAACACACAGCGTCAGCGTCCCGTTGTAGCCTGGTGGTCCAGTGGTCTTTGCCAGGTAGGTCCCGCAGTTGAGTGCTCGAGAAATGGTCCCCCCGCTCCACCGAGGGAGCCTCTGCTTATGTAGCGCCTCCGGGCACGGAATTGGGCGGAAGTAGATCGGGAAAGCAAAGGATGCCGGGAGCTGTAGTTCCCCCCCACTGCGGCCAGCGAAGGAAGGTGGCGGCGAGGGGAACACACAGCGTCAGCGTCCCGTTGTAGCCTGGTGGTCCAGTGGTCTTTGCCAGGTAGGTCCCGCAGTTGAGTGCTCAAGAAAACTAGAACCATTTTTAAAGCTATTTTTTTTAAAAACAAATGAATAAATATTTTTTTGAGTGGGTATGGTAAGTCAATAATAATAATTGTAGTCTCTCAAGGACCTTGTAATGTGATAATTGATTTTTAGTGTTTTAAAAAAAAAAAAAAAAAGTACGCGCACCGTACGCGTACGGTAAAAAAAAAAAAAAACATATGTAAAAAAAAGATGAAAGATAAGGTTGGCTCTTAAAAGAACCGTTGTGTTCATGCAGGGACAGAGGAAAGAAAGAATGGGAAAATTATTCAAAGCGACAAATGTGCTGATCTATTTTGTTGTTCACTAGGGAAACACTGGTCTCCCTATGGCAAATTAGATCTTGACAAAAGGCGCATCGAATATCAACCCTTCGAAATCGAGGGTTCATTTCCAGAGGGCCAGCAAAAGGAGATGCTCCCCCCACAGATGAAGGGCTCACCTGACCTGCAGAAGAAGGAGTCAGCTCTGCAGATGATGGTGCAGGCTGAGCTGCTGTGGATGTACTTGCTTGTCTTTCTGAAGAGTTACCTCCAAAAAGATGACCATGTGTCCTTCTGTGTACATCCTTGAGGTGTCTCTTCATGGTATGATTCCCAAGGAATACTTCCTGTCAGGATTACCTCTTGAAAGTACACGCTGACACAGCTTGCAAGTTACTAAGGGTGCATTCACCTTTTGCTGGCCTTCAGGAAAAGTAAAATAATCCCATACATAAGAGGGCTTTTGTTTCCTCGCTCTCTGCCTCAAAACAGTGCTGCTAGTGCTAGCCTCACTCTCAGAAGAGCTCTGCTGTTCTGCCATCGTATCACAAAGACAACCCAGCTCCTTCTCCTAAGGGATCACAAGCAGAAATGAGAGGAATGGGTGTGGTGTAGGAGAGTTCTAGAACTGAAAGTAGTTTCAACCAATCAAAAGTTGTGTTTCATGATCACATGACCTACCGTACACTTGCGGTACGCTTACGGCAAAAGTGCGCATGCGCGTAAAAAAGACACGCGCTTGCGCGCATGCGCATAACAGTCACTACCTGACACTTCCGCGTAACGTGCGCGTGTAGCGTACACGCGTACGCGTCCCACGCGGAGTACGCGCGGCTACGCAAATTGCGTAACTATACGCAAGCAGCGTAGATAAATTACGGACGTTGCGTAAACCGTACGCTTACCGTAAGCTTACGGTACGTGTACTAAAAAAATAATAAAAAAAATAGAAAAAATGTACTGCAAATAAATTTTACATGTTTATTTTAAAAAATATATTAAAAAAAACATATTAAAGAATTTTAAAAATTTAACCATAGTCTTTATAAAAGGTAAGAAAATTAAAATAAAAATATGTTTAAAAAAATAGAACAAAAAAAAAAAAATTAGCATTTAAAAAACCTTGCAAATTCACTGAAAAAACCATGGGTTTCACACACGTTATAGTTAGGAATTAGCATTTAAAAAACCTTAGAAATTCAGTGAAAAAACCATAGGTTTCACACACGTTATAGTTAGGAATTAGCATTTAAAAAACCTTAGAAATTCAGTGAAAAAACCATAGGTTTCACACATGTTATAGTTAGCTGGACATTTTACTCGTAAAAAACCAATGAAATTCCCCCGTTATAGTTAGTTCAGCTAACTATAACTCGCGCGCCCGCAATGCACTGCTGATGACGTCACATATTACATCACTCATGACATGGTCAGTGACATCACTCATGACATCACTGATGACATCTCAAATGACATCACTGATGACATCACTGATGACATCATCCTTGTGATAGAGTGGCAGACCTCCTCTTCCCCTAATATAACCTTTGATACACACATTCAAAAATAGAGACTAAAATTTACAAAACAATGGACATACCAATAACAGTTACAACAACCTCTTCAGTAATTCTAAGATCCACATACACATCCACTCATTCACCAACAGTCCAATACAGTCACTCATACATGTACTCACTTATCATATGTACTCATACACCTATACATCCTGTTACACAATGCCACTCATCCATAGAGCTACTCACACACATAGTCACTCATGCTAATAAAGAATCAAACATACATTTACTTGCATATACAGTTATACACACTCCACCACACTTACTTCTACGGAAACTTACACATACTTAGTCTTTTAAACAATCACTTATAGAAATACATACTTATTCATACAGGAACTCTTTCAATCTCTCACTCTCACATATACTCACATATATAAACCAATAGTCACATATACTAGTTTTAAACATATGTAGTTACTCATAAAGACACTATTGAGACAGTCATTCACTCACTAACACACCCATACACACACACATCCACCCATGCAGTCCTGCACACATGCTCTGTTCAACACATACAAACAGTGAGTCACTCATTCATGCACCTATGCACTACGTAATACCCCCCACCAAACCATGCAGACACTCATACTGATACTCAAAAAACCAACTAATAACCTATATAGACATCCATGTAGCTACTCACCAACCCATGCAGCCACTTATACACAAAGTGAAAAAATGATACAGATATTTATATATTTAAACATTACTCACTAAGCCATGTATTCACTATGATACACTTAATCAGTCAGTTACACAATCAATTTTTCAAAAAGAAATAATCCATTTAGACAGTAATATACCCATTTATTCTTCCATCGACCTTGAGATATACAAATATAAAACATATTTAATTTTCAGAAAAACACACATTCACTGGATGATGTCATCAGTGAGGTCATCAGTGATGTCATTTGAGATGTCATCAGTGATGTCATGAGTGATGTCACTGACCATGTCATGAGTGATGTAATATGTGACGTCATCAGCAGTGCATTGCGGGCGCGCGAGTTATAGTTAGCTGAACTAACTATAACGGGGGAATTTCATTGGTTTTTTACGAGTAAAATGTCCAGCTAACTATAACATGTGTGAAACCTATGGTTTTTTCACTGAATTTCTAAGGTTTTTTAAATGCTAATTCCTAACTATAACGTGTGTGAAACCTATGGTTTTTTCACTGAATTTCTAAGGTTTTTTAAATGCTAATTCCTAACTATAACGTGTGTGAAACCCATGGTTTTTTCAGTGAATATATAATATATATATATATATATATATATATATATATATATATATATAAATATATATATATATATACATTTTTTTTTTACCCGTGACCAAGGCGAGTGTATCGCTGAAACGCGTAGGGTATTTTCTGGCTTGAAGCTGATGAAAGAATAAAACGAATATTTCACAGATTTGACGTATGGACCTTGTGCGGTAATTATTTCCTGACGGGAGTGCAACGGTACTTGTTAGTACTTGGTGAAAACGTATGGATGATTGTGGGTGTCTTCGGACCCACGGTTGCACCGGCGCTAAAAGTGTCCCGGGTTATCTGAAGAAGTGAAGGAGTGTGTGTATATATATATATATATTCACTGAAAAAACCATAGGTTTCAGGGGTGTTATAGTTAGCTGGACTTTTCACTTGTACAAAACCATTGAAATTCCCCCGTTATAGTTAGTTCAGCTAACTATAACTCGCGCGCCCGCAATGCACTGCTGATGACGTCACATATTACATCACTCATGACATGGTCAGTGACATCACTCATGACATCACTGATGACATCTCAAATGACATCACTGATGACATCACTGATGACATCATCCAGTGAATGTGTGTTATTCTGAAAATTAAATATGTTTTATATATGTATATCTCAAGGTCGATGGAAGAATAAATGGGTATATAAGTGTCTAAATGGATGATTTGTTTTTGAAAAATTGATTGTGTAACTGACTGATTAAGTGTATCATAGTGAATACATGGCTTAGTGAGTAATGTTTAAATATGTAAATATCTGTATCAGTCTCTCACTTTGTGTATAAGTGGCTGCATGGGTTGGTGAGTAGCTACATGGGTGTCTATATAGGTTATTAGTTGGTTTTTTGAGTATCAGTCTGAGTGTCTGCATGGTTCCGTGGGGGGTATTACGTAGTGCATAGGTGCATGAATGAGTGACTCACTGTTTGTATGTGTTGAACACAGTATGTGTGCAGGACTGTATGGGTGGATGAGTGTGTGTATGGGTGTGTTAGTGAGTGAATGACTGTCTCAATAGTGTCTTTATGAGTAACTACATATGTTTTAAACTAGTAGATGTGACTATTGGTGTATATATGTGAGTATATGTGAGAGTGAGAGATTGAAAGAGTTCCTATATGAATAAGTATGTGTTTCTATAAGTGATTGTTTAAAAGACTAAGTATGTGTAAGTTTCCGTAGAAGTAAGTGTGGTGGTGTGTGTATAACTGTATATGCAAGTAAATGTATGTTTGATTCTTTATTAGCATGAGTGACTATGTGTGTGAGTAACTCTATGGATGAGTGGCATTGTGTAACAGGATGTATAGGTGTATGAGTACATATGATGAGTGAGTACATGTATGAGTGACTGTATTGGACTGTTGGTGAATGAGTGGATGTGTATGTGGATCTTAGAATTACTGAAGAGGTTGTTGTAACTGGTATTGGTATGTCCATTGTTTTGAAAATTTTAGTCTCTATTTTTGAATGTGTGTATCAAAGGTTATATTAGGGTGAGAGGAGGTCTGCCACTCTATCACAAGGATGATGTCATCAGTGATGTCATCAGTGATGTCATTTGAGATGTCATCAGTGATGTCATGAGTGATGTCACTGACCATGTCATGAGTGATGTAATATGTGACGTCATCAGCAGTGCATTGCGGGCGCGCGAGTTATAGTTAGCTGAACTAACTATAACGGGGGAATTTCAATGGTTTTGTACAAGTGAAAAGTCCAGCTAACTATAACACCCCTGAAACCTATGGTTTTTTCAGTGAATTTCTGAGGTTTTTTAAATGCTAATTCCTAACTATAACGTGCCTGAAACCTATGGTTTTTTCTGTTAATTTCAAAGGTTTTTTAAATGCTAATTTCTAACTATGCCTACAGAGATAGGACATGTGAAGAAAGAAGAAATAATGCACAGAAAGAAACAAAAGAAGTGCAGAAAGAAGCAACAGAAGTCCTCAAATACGAAGATAAGTGCAGGAAGAAGGATAACGTGCAGAAAGAACAAAAAGAAGAGCAGAAAGAAGCCTTGTTGCAAAATCATCCTGTACCCTCAACTTTTTCAGACGGATACTGGTGGTAACTGAGTCTGACTAACCAGTCCTAGAGCCAGTGCTATGTTAAAAGACACTTAGAATACAGTGAAAACACCTACATACACTAGGGAACATTATGCGTTGGGGTCCCCCTGTGATTAGCCTTACCTCCTCTATAAGCCCCTAGTATATAATAGGGCATGGGGATTAAAACTACCTCTTAAAACAGGCCACAGGGCGTTTTTGCACACGTTAACTCAGGCCCCGTCCCCTCCTTTCACCATTGTGTAAACACGCCCTGTGTCCGTTTTTAGTTGGGAGATTAAGTTCATTTGAATCCTGAGGGTCCCTAGGGTCCAACTAGCCCACTAGGTACCTCCAGTAAGTGCCACAGAGCTGCGTTGCAGAGAGGTGTAAAAAGTGGCACGGCCTGGACCACCTCTCTGCAATGCAGCTCAGTGGCGCTTACTGGAAGCACTTGGTGGGCTAGTTAGCCCCCAGGGGCCCTCAGTATTGAAGGGAAATTATATCCCCAATTTAAAATGTGCCATGGTGCGTGTTTGCACACGTCACCTCAGGCCCCGTCCCCTCCCTTCACCACTGTGTAAACGCGCCCTGTGGCTGTTCTAAGTTGAGAGATTAAGTCCCCTTGAATCCTAAGGGTCCCTAGGGTCACACTAGACCACTAGGTACCTCCAGTAAGCGCCACAGAGCTGCGTTGCAGAGAGGTGTAAAAAGGGGCTTGGCCTCAGAACACCTGTCTGCAGCGCAGCTCCCTGGCGCATACTGGAGATGCCTGTTGGGGGCGCGTTTGCAGAGTGCTGCACGGAGGGGGCATGGCCTCCGGCACGATGCCAGTCTTTTATTTATTTTATTTTTTTAAGAAGGGGGGCTGTGTGGTTCCCCTTCTTATTCTAATTTATTGGCCCTGATGACCCCATCCCCAGGGCCTGTCTCCTAATTATATTTTTTTGACCCCAATCCCCAGGGCCGGCCACTGTTTTTTATTATTTTTAAAAAATATATATTTATAGACACACCTAGGACATGCTGGACAAACCGTACGTACCTATCACCATGACGATTTGCGTGATATTCATTAAAAGGCGACTATGCATGCAATTAATCCACGTGGAATGTATTTACACCACTAGTGAAGCTCTGACATGTCTGATGCTCTACCGTGCCTAATCCCGGTAGACACCCTTGTCGTTTATTTATACAAACATGGGTAGCTATTGACGGGCACATTTAATACACATGCACACCAAGCCATTCAAAGGGGATTCGACAAAAATTCGACCAAAACTATGCAAGAAACCCCCCTCACGGTTAATAAAACACACATCCACTGCCGGATGTGTAATACTTTTTATTTTACTCTCTGGAAAGGGGACGAACATCACTTGCGAGTCACAGCGCGCTCCTGACAGAGCCCAATGCTGTGTTACACCCACCATAGCCTGCCGAGTGCCACACACCTCTGTGTTGTATTCCACTAGCTAGTGCATATGCTATGACACTCTCTAGCCCATGTGCACTGTAACACCACCCCGTGAATATGTCATGCCACACTTGTCTTCGCACGGGTTATATTGCCCCATCTAACGTGCCTTCCTCGATGCCTATGTTATAACGCACAGTGCTATGCCATACATATTACAATTTGGGATCCATATCTTTGTCACAGTGCATGTGCAACTTTACACTCCCCAGCACATATTTTATATTACAACTTTAGAGACTAGTTAGGTTACACAACACTGCCCTGTGCATATTACACTCCAAGGCGCATATCGCATAGCACGCGCTAGTGCCTGTGCTATCTCGCGCTCTCCAATGAATCTGTCATTGCGCACAATGTATTGCATATTATATTTCACGCCTGGTTCATCTTATATCACACTTTTTGGTGCATAGTTTATACCATACACTATATCTAGTTTTCATTTTCAATCGTGCTCTCAGGACTATGTTCTATATAACACTGTGTTCACCTACCCTTTTCACGGGCATTACATTTTGCGATAGGGGGTGGAGGGTCAGGGGGTGTTTTTGCCAAGTGAGCCCGGAGTCACAGTCACTAACGTCTTCTTCTTCCTGAATAAAAGTGAGATTATGCTGCATACTTGTTCATATTTTAAGTAGTTTGCACAGACAAAATGTTTTAAAAACAATAACGTTTCTAATACCCGCCTTCTCTGAACAGTTAGCTTGCTGCCCCATCCCCCTCCTCCCTATCCTCTGTTGTGTGAATCCATTGACTAGCCTCCTCCCTCCTGCCATGCATGGTCCGATGTGCTGCCACTGCCCTCAATTTAGTATGATGTACCAGTCCACTCCTCCTGCCCTCCATTGCCCAATTATATGCCCCATCATTGACCTCCTGCTTAAACTCTGTGCTTAGCTTGCTGCCCCTATTCTCCTTCCCCCTGCCCTCCGATGTCTTTGTGCATGCCCCTGCTCCATCCTTTTTGCCCACCATGTCCCATGGACCTGCCACTCCTATCTACTCTGAGTGTTCTGTTGAGCTGCCACTCCCCTCCCACCTGCCTAGCATTGTCAGATGACTGTAACCTGTCCCTGCCACCTCCACCCTGCCTGTCCACATGCCATGCCTCTATCCTCTTCCTCCTGTCCTACATGGTCCATTGTACTGCCACACCCTTCTGCCCTCCCTGGTCTGTTGTGCTGCAACTGCTCCTCCTGCCTGCCCCGTGTGGTCTGTTGTGAGGCCCCTTCCCCTGAACTTTCTTGTCTGTGCACAGGTCCTAACCCTCCCTTCTATCCTCCATCATCCTTTGTGCATGCCCCTGCACCCTCCTTCTTGCCCATCATAGCCATTGTGCTGCCACTAACCCTCCCACTTGCCATGCATGGTCTTCTGTGCTGCCATGGCCCCTCCCACCTTCCCTGTGTGGTCAGTTAGCTGCCCCTGACCCCCTCCCACCTTCCCTCCATGGTCTGTGTGTATGCCATCACAGTCTCACTGTTGCTCTTCATGTTGTGTCTTGCTTCTAGTGCCCATCCTGCCTGACCTCCATGGCTATCTTGCTGCTCCTGCCCTGCCCCCTTGCCCCCAGCCCTCTGTTTACATGTGCAGACCCCTACTCCCTCCCTCCTGGCTTGTCTGTTCCATTGTAATGCCCCTGATCCGTCCCTCCTGCCCTTTATGGTCTGTTATGCTGCAGCCTTCTCTCCTGTCTGTCCATTATGGTCAGCTAGCTACCATTGCCTCTTGCCCCTCTGTTCTCTGTTGTCCATGTGCATGGTCCTGTCCCCTCCCTCTTGCTTTCTATGGATTGTTGTGCTGCACTCCCGTCCTGCATGCCCTGTGTGGTGTATTGTGCTGCTGCAAACCCTGATGCCTGCCCTGCAGGGTCAGTTTGGTGCACCTCTCCATGTCTCTCCTGTCCTCTGTTATCCAAGTCCATGTCCCTATCCCATTTCCTTCCATGATCCAATGTACCATACTTGCGAACATTTTGAACTTGGTAAGAGGGAGATTTTGAAAAAAAACTGGGGTATTGATTTTCCCCTTTGAGTTACATTGAAAAAGAGGATATTGTAGACAGGAGACAGATCAAATAAAGCCCATTTGAGCTTAAAAACATTGGACGTTTCCTGGCTGAATCGGGTCTGTTGGCATGTATGGTTGTACTACCATTGCCTCTTCCTTCTGCCCACAATGGTCTATTACATTGCCACAGCCTTGAAGGAGGGTAGATTTTGTATCACAGGGGGCCCCTGGCCCGTTCTGTCCACACCTGAAGTATGAGACCCTTGTCCTTGCCCTGCCAGCCGCATTTGTAGGCCGTATTAAATTGACCAGCGGGTCCTGTGTTGCTATATAATTATCCTGAGACATCCTTACCACTCAGCCAGCATAAAACCCCTGTGTAGGCCCTTCTGTTCAATATGTAGGCCTCTTTGTTAAATTGACCATAGCTCTGCAATTTTAGTGTATAGCAGTCTGAAGGCAGGTCTGCGAGGCCTTCTGCTCCAAACTAGTAGCCCCCACCCTACCCGTGTGCTCCGTGCTCGGTATCAAAGTTCAACATCCCCCTGAAGCTGTCGACATACAGTAGGCTGCATCCTGGACTGGTACTTGCTTCCTGGGCAGGTTTCCCGCTTTTAAGGAAGTGGCAACCGCAGAGCATCAAGTTAGGAGAACTGAGGAGATTTTATACATGAATATATTGAATTCCTGTACAATACCCATTATTTTCTGCTTGCTCTATGGAACTTACGATAAGCGATTGGCCTGAGAGGCTGACCTTTTCACCCAGTCCATTGTCAGCATTAAGTGGGTAAATGACGAAATGTCTGGTAAAATCTGCAGACGAAGCTTTTGGGTAGCATACGTAGGTAGATGTAGCGTGCAAAGGAGCCCACAAAATGATATAAAAAGGGAGCACCCACAGATATCAACGGACAACCTCGCCGTCTGTATGTAGGTTAACAGGCTGTGCAGGTTTTCCCCAAGAACTGGGAGCTCTTGTCTTCCTTTGCTTAAAATGTCTTGCTCTGCTTTGCTTGAAGTATCTTATTCTATTTTACCTATATGAAATGTCATGTTATGTTTAACCATTGTTCTCTTTACTTTTGCATTTAAAAGATGTTGTATTGTAATTGCAGGAATGCTTGCTCTAAGAGTAAATGTGAGTGTTCCTAGGTAACATTTTCCTTGGTGTAACTTATTTCTCATGATGCATTTATAGATGTGTTTTCTCTCTCTCTCTCTGTCAGTCCATTAATTGAGATACAGAGAATATCATGACAGCTGTATGATTATCTGGATTCTGTATTTTGTACTTTATGTCTCTATTCTGCGGTTTCTTTGAAGTTGCATCTTCTCATTAAACTGCCATTGTATTCTGCCTCCAATTCCATGTCTCATATATCTGTTTTCTTCATTTTTGGAGCAAGCGTTGCTAGGCACCCCGGCTCAAATTAAGGTGCCCCTTTTGTCCCTGACTCACTCTCCTGCTCAGTTCTGTGGTGGCTCCCGGGGCTCTGGGGACCGCCCCTAGCTTCCTTGACCCGTAATAGATCTTCCCTCCAACAGCCTCTCTTGCAAGTCCTGTATTGTTGGTTTGTTGCCCCTGCCCCCCTTTCCACTGCCCTCCATAGTCTGTTGTGCTTCCACGGCCCTTCCTGCCTGCTCAGTGTGGTTAAATTGTTGCCTTTGCACCCTCCTACCTGCCTTCAATTTTCAGAGTCCGTGCCCCTGGCCTCTGCCTCTCAACAGTATCCTAATGAACAACTAGATTGCTAACATTCTATATTTATTACAAAAGTGTGGAACGCCTGACATCATCTTGATGTAATCAAAACTGTAATACCTAGAGCATTCCTTTAGAAATTACATATATGAGAGGGTCTTATTGGCATCAAAATTATGGTTAGTGCTCTAAAAGACTAAAATAAGGACATATTTTCTGAGTTTTCAAATAGCGACAAAGCACTTTTAAATTATTTGTTATCTTTATGTTTTTTTATCTAGTTGACAACTTGATTAAATGTTGCACTTAGGGGAGAGGATGTGGTGTTACTTCCAGAACTGCAGACTTTGCAACTGGGGAACCAGGTTGAAGTTTCTGCTTCAGCTCGACATTCTGTGATTCTGGTCAAATCACTTAGTCTCCCCATGTCTACAACCAAAATGAATTTGTTCTTGTGTGATGTAACCAATGCTCATGTAAAGCACTCCAATACCTGACAAGTCTGCACTATATAACACTGCAAAAACACAAAATAATAAGTGTTTTGCACACTTCTGTCATTGGGCTATATTTGGGCTATATCTGGGTGATTTTGGGCTACATTTGGGCTCTTTTGTCTCCGGTGGCCATCTTGGGAGATTTATTTGTTATGAAGTTTCCTAATTTCCTCATGTACTGCAGTCTCCTCAGTCGGAAATGCTTTCAGTTTTTTACTTTGATTCCATCATGAAGGTATTCAGATATGTCACACATTTGCCATAAATTCTGAATGTTAGCACTCTAGTTGCTCATTAGATCACTGTAGTAAAACTACTGTTCATCATGGAAGTCTGCTCCTCGTATTAAAAGTGCATGTTTCAGTCTGCATGTCAGAATTTTTTAATGAAATAGAAGAGGATTTGAGAAGTCACTCAAAATGTGCCCTCATTTTCTTTCTTCAGCATTAATCATAATTTCTATGGCAAAATGAACCCCCTCATTGTGTTCCTTTTTAAATTAAATGTTTTAAGTGTTACCAGTTTATTCCAATCAAGATGGTTTCAGGTGTGCCATACTTTTGTCATAATGAAGACAGTAAGTGCTCTAGTTGTTTTTAAGAACATTCTTGGACATTCTGTCATTGGGCTATACTTGGGCTACATCTGGGTGATATTTGGGCTACATTTGGGCTCTTTTGTCTCTGGTGGCCATCTTGGGAGACTTATTTGTTATGAAGTTTCCTAATTTCCTCATTTACTGCAGTCTCCTCAGTAGGAAATACTTTCAGTTTTTTACTTTGATTCCATCAAGAAGGCATTCAAATGTGTCACACATTTGCCATAAAATCAGAATGTTAGCACTCTTTTTGCTCATTAGATCACTGTAGTAAAGCTACTGCTCACCAGGGAAAACTGCTGCTGGTATTGAAAGTGCATGTTTCAGTCTGCATGTCAGAATTTTTTAATGAAATAGAAGAGGATTTGAGAAGTCACTCAAAATGTGCCCTAATTTTTCTTTCTGCAGCACTAATCATACTTTTTATGGAAAAATGAACCCCCTCATTTTGTTCCTTTTTAAATTAAATGTTTTAAGAGTTACCACTTTAATCCAAGCAAGATGGCTTCAGGTGTGCCATACATTTATCATAAGTAGGACGGTTAGCGCTCTAGTAGTTCTTTGGAACACTCTGGAAAGCTGCAGTAGAACACAAAGGAATCAACTGACAGTCTCTGCCCTTGTTGGATGTACATGTTTTACTGAGAATGTCAGACTTCATTCTCACATGACTGAGAAAGATAATGTGAATTTACAGAAAATAAGCTCTCAGTTTAGCTTATAGATCACCTTCCAAACCTCTGTGGTAAAAGCATGAGAAAATATTTTTCTCTCAATCATGACATCCCAGCAGAAGGCTTTTTCACATGGTGAAATCACCTTAGAACATACCACAATTCCTAAAATGAGTATGGTACCATCAACAAATGATTTATAATGTAACTAAAGTCTTAAAACCTTCTATTAACTGCAATGCTTTTTAATGAGGTGCTATCATGTATACTGGTCCCAAGATGGCTGCCAACACTTCTTGGATGAAGTGCTGACAGCCAATCAGATCTCAGGATGAGATGTGTGGTTAGGCTCCGCCCACATATATATATTGATTTAAATGCTATTTTCTCAGGAACTACTGAACAGATTTACACCAGACCTACAAAAGGCACTTCCTTGACCTGAGGACTACCTCTCTGCCAAATTTCAAGTAACTTTGTTCAGCCGTTCGGGCTGTAGCTGTGTCTAAAGGTCCTATGGAAAAATGCATGGGAAAAACGCGTTTTGGGACCCCCCTTTTTTCTCAGCCCCCGCTTGACGAATCCCCCCGAGACTTTCAGGGTAGGAGCGGAGCGTAGCGCCCCACCTATTTTGAAAATTTCGCGAGGATTCATCGACCGGCGCCAAAGTTATTCCAAATAGAATGTTGCGGATTTCCTATGGAAACAGGGTCCTAACTATAACTATCTACTGGCGACCGCCAGTAGATAATATATATATATATATATATATATATATATATATATATTCACTGAAAAACCATAGATTTAACATACGTTATAGTTAGCTGGACATTTCACTCATAAAAAAACAATGAAATTCCCCCCTTATAGTTAGTTCAGCTAACTATAACTCGCGCACCCACAATCCACTGCTGATGACGTCACATATTACATCACTCATGACATGGTCAGTGACATCACTGATGACATCACTGATGACATCTCAAATGACATCACTGATGACATCACTGATGACATCATCCAGTGAATGTGTGTTTTTCTGAAAATTAAATGTTTTATATATGTGTATCTCAAGGTCGATGGAAGAATAAATGGGTATATAAGTGTCTAAATGGATGATTTGTTTTTGAAAAATTGATTTTGTAACTGACTGATTAAGTGTATCATAGTGAATACATGGCTTAGTGAGTAATGTTTAAATATGTAAATATCTGTATCAGTCTCTCACTTTGTGTATAAGTGGCTGCATGGGTTGGTGAGTAGCTACATGGGTGTCTATATAGGTTATTAGTTGGTTTTTTGAGTATCAGTCTGAGTGTCTGCATGGTTTGGTGGGGGGTATTACGTAGTGAATAGGTGCATGAATGAGTGACTCACTCTTTGTATGTGTTGAAGACAGCATGTGTGCAGGACTGTATGGGTGGATGAGTGTGTGTATGGGTGTGTTAGTGAGTGAATGACTGTCTCAATAGTGTCTTTATGAGTAACTACATATGTTTTAAACTAGTATATGTGACTATTGGTGTATATAAGTGAGTATATGTGAGAGTGAGAGATTGAAAGAGTTCCTGTATGAATAAGTATGTGTTTCTATAAGTGATTGTTTAAAAGACTAAGTATGTGTACGTTTCCGTAGAAGTAAGTATGGTGGTGTGTGTATAACTGTATATGCAAATTAATGTATGTTTGATTCTTTATTAGCATGAGTGACTATGTGTGTGAGTAACTCTATGGATGAGTGGCATTGTGTAACAGGATGTATAGGTGTATGAGTACATATGGTGAGTGAATCCATGTATGAGTGACTGTATAGGACTGTTGCTGAATGAGTGGATGTGTATGTGGATCTTAGAATTACTGAAGAGGTTGTTGTAACTGGTATTGGTATGTCCATTGTTTTGAAAAGTTTAGTCTCTATTTTTGAATGTGTGTATCAAAGGTTATATTTATGTGAGAGGAGGTCTGCCTCTCTATCACAAGGATGATGTCATCAGTGATGTCATCAGTGATGTCATTTGAGATGTCATCAGTGATGTCATGAGTGATGTCACTGACCATGTAAATCAACAAGAAGGCAGGGGGGCCAAAAGGGCTTTTGGTAAGGTCCAGCTAAGTGTGCCCAAAGTATGTAAACAACAAGTGACAAAGCTGTTCCTAAAGGGAATGGGAAGGGACGTACCATATAAGAAGATATCTGTTATGGATATTGGAGCCCTCACACAGCCATCGGGATATTGTGAATCACATACCCTTCAGGATGTAATGTAACATCATCGGGCTGCTCCTACGTCGAGTCGGCTGGTGCAATACCCGACGGGCTCTTGTTTAGAGAGCACTCTTGTGGAGATCTTCTATATCCATGATAGCCGGTTGTTCAACTGAAAAAAGTGTGGGGCTTGGTAATGATGTAGATGGATGTTAAAAAGGGGAGGGAGTATTATCTCAACAGTTTTATTATGATATCTCCTCACCTGATTAAAAAACATGAGGTGAAGTGTTAGTAACTCAGGTCTATGTTCTGGGTTATCTACACTGCCTCGTCATGGTCAACATGTTTCTCACTATAACTGAGCTGTACTCAAGTGATTCGTCAGGACCTTGAAATTCTATCTACAGGTCTATCCAGGAAGATTAAGTGATAGACAACAAGCGTTAATATGTATAACTGGTAATGTTACCTGCGCCTCGGTCTACCTGTATGGAAAGTGGGAGACCAAAATCGTTAAAGAACGCTCATTCACAAAACAGTTATCGTACATGGTGCGGGTGGACTGTGCATTTACAGTGAAAGTGCACAATCTGTGTAGGGAGGGGGAGGGGAATTAAAACACACAAAACCACGTGAAGTGATCACTCTAGAGAGAGTTACAACAGCAGTAGTTGGACTTACCCTATCTACTCCATAGGATAAACCACTGCAGTCCCTGGTAGGCTTGCGCAAGGAGTTCCTTGTGTTCTGTATTAGTGAATGGGGGCAGTATTAAAAAAGGTTAGGTAAACACAATACTCCAGGGTCATTAACACCCCTTCTCTTGGATGTCACGTTATTCATAACCATGTGAAAGTAAATACAAAACTCCAGGGTCATTGACACCCCTTCTCTTGGATCCATATCAATCATATATTTCAGTTGTAATGGAGATCAATGGCTATAGATGGAGTTAGGAGGTGATAGGTGAAGTATGCTATCAGTAAGGTTAATCAGAAAAAAACGCGTTATATGAAAATCTCCCGCCAAACAGAAAATAGGAGCGCATCTCATATAAATGCTCCTTGTCATACTTATTGTGTTGATCTAATGGTTCCCGTATGCGTGGGCCGGTCTAAAACTAGAATGAAGCCGAAAGCACTAGTGACTAGGCGTGACATAGAGCTAGCGATACATAATAGAACCAGTAAAAAACACGTAAAAAACGTAAAAAACAAGGGGATTTTTACTTACTGACACGCCGAGTCTGTGTCGCTCGTAGGCGTGACATAGCCATATAGTAGTTAATGTGCGTGGTAGAGCTAGCGATACATAATAGAACCAGTGAAAAACACGTAAAAAACAAGGGGATTTTTACTTACTGACACGCCGAGTCTGTGTCGCTCGTAGACCTACCCCGCACTACCAGGACTGGGGGGTGGGGTTCTACAGTCTCGTGTGTGTTTATGTGTCACGGTCCGTGTTGGTCTAGAATGCGATATTCATTCGAGAGAGTGGCTAGAGTTGGCCGCCATGTTGGGTGTAATACGAGTGGAGGAGTCGTCGATAGACCAGGAGTTGGCTGTAGTGTACATAGTTCTGGTTTAGTGAGTATTGTCTATTCTTGGTGTTAAAGTGACCGGAAAAAGTACTGGAGTATCATGGCAGAACCCAGATCTAGTTGGTAGAAGGTTATAGGTTAACCCCTGTAGTGGCTGTAGTGTACATAGTTCCGGTTTAGTGAGTATTGTCTATTCTTGGTGTTAAAGTGACCGGAAAAAGTACTGGAGTATCATGGAAGAACCCAGATCTAGTTGGTAGAAGGTTATAGGTTAACCCCTATGATTGTTGGGATAATCGGTTACCATACTACAATTGAACAAGTAACCATGGCAACTAGGTCTTAAACAGTCATATATATCCAATGCATAAACCACACATGCATAGAATGAGTTGGTTATTGTCTCCATAATAATTGCCTGACTGTTAGAGCTTAATGTTGCAAGTGTGTGGGTCGCTATACAATTGAACTAATCAGAAATCAGGGTGGTGATTACAGAGCCTAGTATGCGCTATGTCTTAAGGTGGTAAGTGCGGCCTAAAGGGTGGTATCATGCAGTCAAATGGCAGAACTACCTCTGTATGTGAGGGAGTTAGTATGGTGGTTCAGGAGCTTGGTGTATCCTAGATCTCAGGGGGGTTTTAAGGAACACCATGGAATGGCATCATTGAGTCCTGTGGTATCTGTGCCACTTTTATACACCCACCGTTGTTCTTTGATTAGTAAGGCTTCCTTAGTTATGTTTGGAAATGTTTCCAGAATAAGCCATCTAAAGGAATCGGGGGGGTGTCCTTTCTCTAGAAAGTGCGCACACATTTTAGTGTTCGTTCTTTTACAGCGGAAGTTGCTGCGATGTTCTATGATGCGAGTCTTAGCAGGACGTGTTGTCATGCCTATGTATTATTGAAGTGTGCATGGGCATGTGATCATATAAACACAGTTGGTGGTGTTGCAATTGGTATGGCGTTGTATTTCCCACTTGCAGTTGTCATTGATATCAACTGTCTTGTGTATGTCAGTGAGGTGACATACAGAACAGGAGCCACACGGGTAATGCCCGGTCACAGGGGGCAGCTCCCATAGTGTTCTTTGTGTGGCTCTGTGTTCGTGGACGAGTGTGTATTATAGAGTCCCTCAGGTTCCTGGTACGTTTGAAAGAGAACCTAGGTGTTTCTAGGGTCATTGAGCCCGTGTTAAGTATATTCCAGTGTTTTTTGATCACCTTGGTGATCTGGTTAGATACCGGGGTGAGCGAGGTAACACACGTGATGTTCTCTGTTTGGCTCTTGGTTCTAGGTTCTAACAGGGCCTCTCTTGGGTTATTGCGAGCTCTTTAGTTGGCTTGGGCAATCTGTTTCGCTGGATATTCACGCGCTTTCAGATTCCTGGTTAGTTTTTCAGCTTCAGTCTGGTAGTCAGTTAGATTGCTACAATTGCGTCTTATCCTTAAGAATTGTCCCACGGGTAGGTTATCTCTCAAACTCCGCGGGTGATGGCTGGAGTATAGTAACAAACTGTTACGATCCATTGGTTTTTTATATAGTGAAGTAGAGAGTGTACCTCCGTGGAGATTGATGTTCAGGTCTAGGAAAGGGATACTCCTGTCTGACACTGTGTGTGTGAATTTAAGGTGTGGATCCAAAGTGTTGATCCAGTGGCAAAATTCTAGACAAGTTGACATGTCTCCTTTCCACAGTATCAAGATATCGTCAATGAACCTCTTCCAGAGGTAAACATCAGTGTTGAAGGGGTTGGTTTGGTTAAAGATGTAGCGGGACTCAAAATCAGACATATACAGGCAGGCCAGACTGGGCGCAAAGGTGCTACCCATACAAGTGCCCTGTGTCTGTTTGTAGACCTGTCCTCTGAATTCCAAAAAAAATTCTGTCATGGCTAGGGTAGCACAGTCCATAATGAAACTTATGGGAGTGTTGTGTTGCCAAGGTTCAAGTTGAAGGATGTTTTCCACCACTTCGAGTGTGGCCCTCTGGGGTATGTTGGTATAGAGGGCCTGCACGTCTAAACTCAACAGTAAGGTGATTTCATCTGTAGGGGGTAGAGACGACAAAAGTCTCAAAAGATCTGAGGTGTCTTGTATGTAAGATTTTGTCTTGTGTACAAGTGGTTGAAAAAAGAAATCACAAAATTGTGACAAGGGTTCCAACACTGAGTCAATGCCTGATACAATGGGTCTCCCGGGTACAGGGAAAGTGCCTTTGTGGATTTTTGGAAGGATGTAAAAGTAAGGGGTACGTGGGTTCTTTTTTATCAGACAGGTGGCTTCTTTCTTACTTATCCAGCCTTGGCTCTCGGCCGAGAAGACCAAGGCTGTGATCGTAGTAAGGAGACGTGGGGTTGGGTCAGTAGAGACAGGGGTGTAATAGGTTTGGTCACTCAATTGTCGTCTACATTCTAATTCGTAGTCCACTGTATCCATTTGGTCTCCCACTTTCCATACAGGTAGACCGAGGCGCAGGTAACATTACCAGTTATACATATTAACGCTTGTTGTCTATCACTTAATCTTCCTGGATAGACCTGTAGATAGAATTTCAAGGTCCTGACGAATCACTTGAGTACAGCTCAGTTATAGTGAGAAACATGTTGACCATGACGAGGCAGTGTAGATAACCCAGAACATAGACCTGAGTTACTAACACTTCACCTCATGTTTTTTAATCAGGTGAGGAGATATCATAATAAAACTGTTGAGATAATACTCCCTCCCCTTTTTAACATCCATCTACATCATTACCAAGCCCCACACTTTTTTCAGTTGAACAACCGGCTATCATGGATATAGAAGATCTCCACAAGAGTGCTCTCTAAACAAGAGCCCGTCGGGTATTGCACCAGCCGACTCGACGTAGGAGCAGCCCGATGATGTTACATTACATCCTGAAGGGTATGTGATTCACAATATCCCGATGGCTGTGTGAGGGCTCCAATATCCATAACAGATATCTTCTTATATGGTACGTCACTGACCATGTCATGAGTGATTTAATATGTGACGTCATCAGTAGTGGATTGCGGGTGCGCGAGTTATAGTTAGCTGAACTAACTATAACGGGGGAATTTCATTGTTTTTTTACGAGTGAAATGCCCAGCTAACCATAACGTATGTTAAACCTATGGTTTTTTCAGTGAATTTGCAAGGTTTTTTAAATGCTAATTCCTAACTATAACGTGTGTGAAACCCATGGTTTTTTCAGTGAATTTGTATGGTTTTTTAAATGCTAATTCTTAAATTTAACGTGTGTGAAATATTTCGTTATTTTTTTTACTTTGCAAGGTTTTTTATTTTTATTTTTTTACTTTTTTTTCCCTTTAAACACTATGCTAAAATTTAATGCATTCTGCAATATATAAAATTTCACCTTTTTTAAAAAAAAGGTAAGATATAGTTGTATAACATAGTGAAACTCTTTAACAAACTTTTTTTTTTAAAAACATTTTTTTTTTAACATGCGCGTACGGTAAGCTTACCGTAAGCGCACGGTTCGCTTTATGTACGTAATATTTCTACTCTGTTTGCGTATGGTTACGCAATTTGCGTAGGCATCCGTACTTCCTACGTGACGCACAAACACATGCTCTACACGCGTACGCGCGCGCGCACGTTACGCGGAAGTGTTCGAGCTTGCCTGTTATGCGCATGCGCGCGTGCGCGTGTCTTTCGTACGCGCATGCGTACTTTTACCGTAAGCGCTCCGTAAGCGCTCCGTAAGCGTAACGTACGCGTACGGTTGGTCATGTGATCAAGAAACAACACTTTTGATTGGTTTAAACTACTTTCAGTTCTAGAACCTTCCTACACCACACCCATTCCCCTCATTACTGCTTGTGACCCCTTAGGAGAAGGAGCTGAATTGTCTTTGAGATACGATGGCAGAACAGCAGTCCTCTTCTGAGAGTGAGCCTGGTAGCAGCATCATCAGAGAGAGAAGGAGGAAACAAAAGACTTCTTTTGTATGGGAATATTTTACCTATCCAGAGGGGCAGTAAAAGGTAAATGCTCCTTTAGTCACCTGCTCACTTTGTGAGCGTGTCTTATCTAGAGGGAATCCAAGGAAGAAGTATTCCTTTGGAAATCACTCTATGGTTAGACACATTAAGGATAAACATCCCAGGACTTATGCTCGACATACTGGAGAAACATCTCCAGTAAGTCACCCGAGCACACCCGCAGAAGCTCAGTAGAGTACATCTTCGGCAGCTCAGCTGAGCCCTTCCTCTGCGGTGGGAGCATCACCCTCTTCTGCTCCTCTGGATATAAACCCTCGTTTTGGGAGGGTTTCAATGAGGTGCACAAGATGTCATGGCCTAATTGTTCATGCGGAGACCAGTGTTTCCCTAATAAACAATAGGATAGACCAGCACATCTGTGTTTCTTATTAGTATTCCCATTCTTTCTTTCCTCTTTCCCTTTATGAACACAACGGTTCTTTCAAGAGCCAACCTTACCTCTTAACTTTTTAAAAAAAAATGTAATCATTTTTTTTTTTGTTTTTTACCGTACGCGCATTTTTTTTTTTTTTTCAAAAACAAAAAAATTTTAATCACCCTACAAGGTCCTTGAGGGACTACTACAGAAATGAGAAAAACATAGAGAAGAGTAGTGAAAAAAAGTGAGCATTAAAGTAAATGTGTGATAATTCCAGAAATTTCACACTTACCTGCCAATCAAAATAACTTAATTAAAAATAAGTGATTTATTTAACTTTCTATAAAGAAGTTTATTTTTCATATTTTTCCTTTCTCAATCTGTAAAAAAAGAAAAAGGTATTAATATTTAACAATACATTTTAGAATACAGTGCACATATTTTCATATTTCAACTCATAACTCACCTTTAAAATTAGTTAGTTGAGAAAGAAATGTGGCACTCAAACAGCATACAATCAGAGTCAGAATATCAGAGCTCTACACCTCTCTCCTCTCTCCAGAACCAGTAAATGGCAATGTTTCCCTCTCTTTTTCACACATATACATGTTAATTACAAATCTCAGTGCTTCCCACTTTTTTTTCAAATGAAATCACACATTTCTATTGGTTGAAAACTTCAACCCTTTTCCAAATGTACCCTTCCCCCAACTTGACTTCTGCCTGCTACCATAGCAACAGCTCATGGAACACTGCTGTGAGGAGAGAGGTCAGAAGTTCAGCACACAATGTTTCAAATCCAAAGAGCAAGAGTGCTTTACCTGTCCAACCTAACAGCAAATCCAAACTAATCTTCTGTGGGAACACAATTTTCTGAACCAATACAAAACATGCTTCTAAAAATGTACACATACAGCCTACTTTTTACTGTAAAAAGATTTGAATCAGCCAATGAGTTTTTTTTATTTAAAAAAAATATGTATGCCTCCATTTTACAACTGTCTTTCATTTCATATTGCCATTCTACTGAAAGACACCTTCTGAGTGCATCCAGATCTCCTTGAAAGATGTTCACAGTGTGGATTGTAGGTCACAGCTATGTCTTCTGGAGTGAAAAGTATGCAGAAAACAGAGGTATGGTGAGAGACCTTGCTTTGCCAAATGTAGACATTAAATGGATTGGTCAAAGAGGGTTAAAGTGGCACCAATTATTGCCTTTGGTGAAAACCTTTCGACATCTCCCACAGCCTAACCTTATTATTGTGCACTGTGGTGGAAATGACCTAGGCACTTTAACTGGGGTAGGTCTGGAAATGCTTATTAAGGACACCTTTGTGCAATTGATGTCGCTTTTTCCTCAATCTGCCTTTGTATATTCTAATATATGCCAAAGGCAAAAGTGGAACTGGTCCAACCAATTTTGTCCGCAGATTTACAAAGCAAGAAAGCATGTCAACAAATCTATTTCTGCTTTCCTCAGAGACTATGGTATGGGTTCTATATACCACAACAACTTGCGTTACAACATGCAAGGCATTTATAGAGGAGACGGTGTACATTTCACTGATGAAGGCAACAGAGTCTTCCTCTTGAACTTTAGACTCTGCATCGGTACTTACTTATAGGTACCAAAAAACACTTCATAAACACAGCGGCTCTTTTTAGAGCCCCCTAATATCTAAACACTTAAATTTGTTTTTTACTTCTATTTTTTTTATTGTGTTTTTTTTCTACCGTACGCGTACGGTAAGCTTACCGTACGCGCACTACGCGATTTTTAAAAAAAAAATGTTTCATTTATTTTTCATGCTTTTATGACCTTCTTGGACTCCCTGACAAACGCTAGGGGGTCTGCAACTCTCTTCGTTGCCCCCTTTTCACGTTCTCCTCCTTTGTTTATCAGTGTGAGACACACAAAATGGAGGCCAACACTTTCTGATTTCGACCAATTCGAATGTTTACAGTCATTTAACCACCAATCAGAATTAAGCTCGCGCATGGCAGCGTGCGCATACGGTAAGCTTACCGTACGCGCTCGGAGCGCGCCTATAGATATATATATTGATTTAAATGCTATTTTCTCAGCAAATACTGAACACATTTACACCAGACCTACAAAAGGCACATCCCTGACCTGAGGACTACCTCTCTGCCAAATTTCAAGTAATTCTGTTCAGCCGTTCGTGCTGTAGCTTGGACTAAAGGTCCTAAAGAAAAATGCATGGGGAAAACACGTTTTGGGACCCCCCTTTTTCTCAGCCCCCACTTTACGAATCCCCCCGAGACTTTCAGGGTAGGAGCGGAGCGGAGCGCCCCACCTATTTTGAAAATTTCGCCAGGATTCGTCAATCGGCGCCAAAGTTATTCAAAATAGAATGTTGCGGAATTCCTATGGAAACACGGTCCTAACTATACCTACCTACTGGCGACCGCCAGTAGGTAATATATATATATATATATCTCACTTAAAAAACCATAGGTTTCACACATGTTATAGTTAGCTGGACATTTCACTCGTAAAAAACCACTGAAATTCCCCCGTTATAGTTAGTGCAGGCAACTATAACTCACGCGACCGCAATCCTCTGCTGATGACGTCAGATATAACATCACTGTATTTAGACACTTATTTACCCATGTCTTCTTCCATTAATCTTTAGCTATACATATATTACAAATATTTATTTTTCATAAAGACACATATGTCATCAGTGATGTAATATCTGACGTCATCAGCAGAGGATTGCAGTCGCGTGAGTTATAGTTGCCTGCACTAACTATAACGGGGGAATTTCATTGGTTTTTTACGAGTGAAATGTCCAGCTAACTATAATATGTGTGAAACCTATGGTTTTTTAAGTGAATTTGCAAGGTTTTTTAAATGCTAATTCGCAACTATAACGTGTGTGAAACCTATGGTTTTTTCAGTGAATTTGTACGGTTTTTTAAATGCTAAGTCATGTATTTATAAAAAAAAATTTTTACTGGCTTTTCACAGTGCGCGCGCCGTGAATTATTATTTTTTTTTAAATCGCGAGGTGCGCGCTCCGTGCGCGCACTGTGGGCGCTCGGTCCGCTTAGCGCACCGAGCACCCACGGTTCGCAGTGTCTGCCGTGTGCGCGCAATGCGCGCGCCGTGCACGCACCTCGCGATTTAAAAAAAAATAAAAATAATTGTTTTTTTTCTCCCTTGGGGGTCCTTCGGTGACCCCCTGACCAAGGATAGGGGTCAGGAACTGTCCACTCTGCCCCCTTTTCACGTTCTCCACCTTTTTTTTACCCCCTCAGACTGCGAGAGACAAAATGGCGGCCGACACTTCCTGGTTTCGACCAATTCGAATGTTTACCGACATCTAACAACTAATCAGAATTGCGCTCGCGCACGGCAGGGTGCGCGCACTGTGTGCGCACGGTGCGCGCGTATAGATATTGATATGCTTTTAAATGCTATTTTCTCAGGAAATACTGAACAGAATTACACCAGACCTGCAAAAGGCACTTCCTTGACCTTTTGGCTACCTCTCTGCCAAATTTCACGTAATTCTGTTCAGCCGTTCGGGCTGTAGCTGCGACTAAATGTCCTATGGAAAAATGCATGGGGAAAACGCGTTTTGGGACCCTCCCTTTTTCTCCGCCACCGCTTGACGAATCACCCCGAGACTTTCAGGGTAGGAGCTGAGCGGAGCGCCCCATTAGTTTTGAAAATTTCGCGAGGATTCGTCAAACGGCGCCAAAGTTATTCAAAATAGAATTTTGAGATTTCCTATGGAAACTAGGTTGTAACTATAACTATCTACTGGCGACCGCCAGTAGATAATATATATATATATATATACATATATATATATATATATATATATATATATATATATATATATATATATATATATATATATATATATATATTCACTGAAAAAACCATAGGTTTCAGGGGCGATATAGTTAGCTGGACTTTTCACTCGTACAAAACCATTGAAATTCCCCCATTATAGTTAGTTCAGCTAACTATAACTCGTGCGCAGTAGCAGCTCGTGGAGGGAGTTTGGTGGGGCAGTGAGGCGGGGCGGGGGAGTGGCAGGGTGGGGAAATGTAAACACCGGAATATGGATGAACGGAGGTAAGTACACATTTCAATAAATAAAATGAATTTCGTTGCGCGTGCTGCATCGTAAAATGCGATGCAGGGTGCGCAAAGGAATTCGAGGGCGTGGCCGCCGGCGCGATGCCGGTCTTTTATTTATTTTATTTTTTTAAGAAGTAGGGCTGTGTGGCCCCCTTTCTTTTCTAATTTATTGGCCCTGGGGACCCCATCCCCCAGGGCCTGCACCCTAATTTTTTTTGTTGAAAAAAATTAATTTGGAAGGGGGCCGCGTGTCATGGCCTTTTTAAAAAAAAAAAATTCTTTAGGAGGGTGGCTGCGTTGCCCCCCTCCTCAGGCCACTTATGGCCCCGGGGACCCCATCCCTCGGGGCCGGCCTTTATTTTTTTATTATTTAAAAAATATATATATTTATAGAAACACCTAGGACATGCTGGACAAACCGTATGTACCTATCACCATGCCGATTTGCGTGATATTTATTAAAAGGCGACTATGCATACAATGAATCCACGTGGAATGTATTTACACCACTAGTGAAGGTCTGACGTGTCTGACGCCCTACCGTGCCTTATCCCGGCGCCCCCGCCGGTGGGTACTCTCCAAGTAGACACCCTTGTCGTTTATTTATACAAACATGGGTAGCTATTGACGGCCACATTTAATACACACGCACACCAAGCCATTCAAAGGCGATTTGACAAAAATTCAACCAAACTATGCAAGAAACCCTCCTCACTGTTAATAAAACACACATCCACCACCGGATGTGTAATACTTTTTATTTTACTCTCTGGAAAGGAGACAAACCTCACTTGAGAGTCACAGCGTGCTCCTGGCTGAGCCCAATGCTGTGTTACACCCACCAGTGCCCGCCGAGTGCCACACACCTCTGTGTTGTATTCCACCAGCTGGTGCGTATGCTATGACACTCTCTAGCCCATGTGCAATGTAACACCACCCCGTGAATATGTCATGCCACACTTGCCTTCGCACAGGTTATATTGCCCCATCTAACGTGCCTTCCTCGATGCCTATGTTATAATGCACAGCGCTATGCCATACATATTACAATCTGGGATCCATATATTTGTCACAGTGCATATGCAACGTTACACTCCCCAGCACATATTTTATATTACAACTTTAGAGAATAGTTAGGTTACATATTACACTCCAAGGCGCATATCGCATAGCACGCGCTAATGCCTGTGCTATCTCGCGCACTTCAATGAATCTGTCATTGTATTGCATATTATATTTCACGCCCGGTTCATCTTATATCACACTTTTTGGTGCATAGTTTATACCATATACTATATCTAGTTTTCATTTTCATTTCATTTTCAATCGTGCTCTTAGGACTATGTTCTATATAACACTGTGTTCATCTACCATTTTCACGGGCATTACATTTTGCGATGGGGGTGGAGGGTCAGGGGGTGTTTCTGCCAAGTGAGCCCGGAGTCACAGTCACAAACGTCCTCTTCTTCCTGAATAAAAGTGAGATTATGCTGCATACTTGTTCATATTTTAAGTAGTTCGCACAGACACACATTTTAAAAACAATAAAGTTCCTAATACCCACCTTCTCTGAACAGTTAGCTTGCTGCCCCATCCACCTCCTCCCTATCCTCTGTTGTCTGAATCCATGGACTAGCCTCCTCCCTCCTGCCATGCATGGTCTGATGTGCTGCCACTGCCCTCCATTTAGCATGATGTACCAGTCCACTCCTCCTGCCCTCCATTGCCCAATTCTATGCCCCATCATTGTCCTCCTGCTTAGCCTCTGTGCTTAGCTCGCTGCCCCTATTCTCCTTCCCCCTGCCCTCCGATGTCTTTGTGCATGCCCCTGCTCCATCCTTTTTGCCCACCATGTTCCATGGACCTGCCACTCCTATCTACTCTGATTTGTCTGTTGAGCTGCCACTCCCCTCCCACCTGCCTAGCATTGTCAGATGACTGTAACCTGTGCCTGCCACCTTCACCCTGCCTGTCCACATGCCATGACCCTATCCCCTTCCTCCTGTCCTCCATGGTCCATTTTACTGCCACACCCTTCTGCCCTCCCTGGTCTGTTGTGCTGCAACTGCTCCTCCTGCCTGCCCCGCGCGGTCTGTTGTGAGGCCCCTTCCTCTGAACTCTCTTATCTGTGCCCAGGTCCTGACCCTCCCTTCTAGCCTCCATGGTCCTTTGTGCATGCCCCTGCACCCTTCTTCTTGCCCATCATAGCCATTGTGCTGCCACTAACCCTCCCGCTTGCCATGCATGGTCTTCTGTGCTGCCATGGCCCCTCCCACCTTCCCTGTGAAATCAGCTAGCTGCCAGTGACCCCCTTCCACCTTCCCTCCATGGTCTGTGTGTATGCCATCATAGTCTCACTGTTGCTCTCCATGGTGTGTCTTGTTTCTACTGCCCATCCTGCCTGACCTCCATGGTCATCTTGCTGCTCCTGCCCTTCCCCCTTGCCCCCAGCCCTCTGTTTCCATGTGCAGACCCCCATTCCCTCCCTCCTGGCTTGTCTGTTCCATTGTAATGCCCCTGATCCGTCCCTCCTGCCCTTTATGGTCTGTTATGCTGCAGCTTTCTCTCCTGTCTGTCCATTATGGTCAGCTAGCTACCATTGCCTCGTTCCCCTCAGTTCTCTGTTGTCCATGTGCATGGTCCTGTCCCCTCCCTATTGCTTTCTATGGATTGTTGTGCTGCACTCCCGTCCCGCATGCCCTGTGTGGTGTATTGTGCTGCTGCAAACCCTGATGCCTGCCCTGTAGGGTCAGTTTGGTGCACCTCTCCACGTCCCTCCTGTCCTCTGTTATCCGATTCCATGTCTCTACCCCAATTCCTCCTTCCTACCATGATCCCATGTACCATACTTGCGAACATTTTGAACTTGGTAAGAGGGAGATTTTGAACAAAAACTGGGGTATTGATTTTCCCCTTTGAGTTACATTGAAAAAGAGGAGATTGTAGACAGGAGACAGATCAAATAAAGCCCATTTGAGCTTTAAAACATTGGACGTTTCCTGGCTGAAACGGGTCTTTTGGCATGTATGGTTGTACTACCACTGCTTCTTCCTTCTGCCCAAAATGGTCTATTGTATTGCCACAGCCTCTCTTGCCAGTCCTGTATTGTTGGTTTGTTGCCCCTGCCCCCCTTTCCACTGCCCTCCATAGTCTGTTGTGCTGCCACTGCCCTTCCTGCCTGCCCAGTGTGGGCAAATTGTTGCCTCTGCACTCTCCTACCTACCTTCAATTTTCAGAGTCCGTGCCCCTGGCCTCTGCCTCTCAACAGTATCCCAATGAACAACTAGATTGCTAACATTCTATATTTATTACAAAAGTGTGGAGCACCTGAAGTCATCTTGATGTAATCAAAACTGTAATACCTAGAGCATTTCCTTTAGAAATTACATATATGAGAGGGTCTTATTTGCATCAAAATTATGGTTAGTGCTCTAAAAAACTAAAAGGAGGACATATTTTCTGAGTTTTCAAATAGCGACAAAGAACTTTTAAATTATTTGTAACCTTTATGTTTTTTTATCCTGTTGACCACTTGATTAAATGTTGCTCTTAGGGGAGAGGATGTGGTGTTACTTCCAGAGCTGCAGACTTTGCAACTGGGGAACCAGGTTGGAGTTTCTGCTTCAGCTCAACATTCTGTGATTCTGGTCAAATCACTTAATCTCCCCATGTCTACAACCAAAATGAATTTGATCTTGTGTGATGTAACCAATGCTCATGTAAAGCTCTCCAATACCTGACAAGTCTGCACTATTTAAAACTGCAAATACACAAAAAATAAGTGTTTTGCACACTTTTGTCATTGGGCTACATGTGGGCTACATCTGCGTGATATTTTTCTATGGTGGCCATCTTGGGAGATTTATTTGTTATGAAGTTTCCTAATTTCCTCATTTACTGCAGTCTCCTCAGTAGGAAATACTTTCAGTTTTTTACTTTGGTTCCATCAAGAAGGCATTCAGATATGTCACACATTTGCCATAAATTCTGAATGTTAGCACTCTAGTTGCTCATTGGATCACTGTAGTAAAGCTACTGCTCACCAGGGAAGTCTGCTGCTGGTATTCAAAGTGCATGTTTCAGTCTGCATGTCAGAATGTTTTTATGAAATAGAAGAGGATTTGAGAAGTCAAAATGTGCCCTAATTTTTTTTTCTGCAACACTAATCATAATTTCTATGGCAAAATGAACCCCCTCATTTTGTTCCTTGTAAATTAAATGTTTTAAGTGTTACCACTTTATTCCAATCAAGATGGCTTCAGGTGTGCTATACGTTTGTCATAAGTAAGACTGTTAGCGCTCTAGTTGTTCGTTAGAACACTCTGGGACATTCTTTCATTGGGCTTTACTTGGGCTACATCTGGGTGATATTTGGGCTACATTTGGGTTCTTTTGTCTCTGGTGGCCATCTTGGGAGATTTCTTTGTTATGAAGTTTCCTAATTTGCTCATTTACTGCAGTCTCCCCAGTAGGAAATACTTTCAGTTTTTTTACTTTGGTTCCATCAAGAAGACATTCAGATGTGTCACACATTTGCCATAAATTCTGAATGTTAGCACTCTAGTTGCTCATTAGATCACTGTAGTAAAGCTACTGCTCACCAGGGAAGTCTGCTGCTGGTATTCAAAGTGCATGTTTCAGTCTGCATGTCAGAATCTTTTTATGAAATAGAGGAGGATTTGAGAAGTCAAAATGTGCCCTAATTTTTCTTTCTGCGGCACTAATCATAATTTCTATGGCGAAATGAACCCCCTCATTTTGTTCCTTTGTAAATTAAATGTTTTAAGTGTTACCACTTTATTCCAATCAAGATGGCTTCAGGTGTGCCATACTTTTGTCATAAGTAAGACAGTTAGGGCTCTAGTTGTTCGTTAGAACACTCTGGGACATTCTGTCATTGGGCTATACTTGGGCTACATCTGGGTGATATTTGTGCTACATTTGGGCTCTTTTGTCCCTGGTGGCCATTTTGGGAGACTTATTTATTATGAAGTTTCCTAATTTCCTCATTTACTACAGTCTCCTCAGTAGGAAATACTTACAGTTTTTTACTTTGATTCCATCAAGAAGGCATTAAGATGTGTCACACATTTGCCATCAATTCAGAATTTTAGCACTCTAGTTGCTTATTAGATCACTGTAGTAAAGCTACTGCTCACCAGGGAAATCTGCTGCTGGTATTGAAAGTGCATGTTTCAGTCTGCATGTCAGAATTTTTGAATGAAATAGAAGAGGATTTGAGAAGTCACTCAAAATGTGCCCTAATTTTTCTTTCTGTATCACTAATCATACTTTCTATGGCAAAATGAACCCCCTCATTGTGTTCCTTTTTAAATTAAATGTTTTAAGAGTTACCACTTTATTCCAATCAAGATGGCTTCAGGTGTGCAATACGTTTGTCATAAGTAGGACTGTTAGCGCTCTAGTTGTTCTTTAGAACACTCTGGGAAGCTGCAGTAGAATACAAAGGAATCAACTGACAGGCTCTGCCCTTGTTGGATTTACATGTTTTACTGAGAATGTCAGACTTCATTCTCACATGGCTGAGAAAGATAATGTGAATTTACAGAAAATATGCTGTGTAATTGGTGTAATTCCGTTCAGCAGTTCAAGCTGTAGCTGCGTCAACAGGTCCTATGGGGAAAACGCGTTGTAGAACCCCCCTTTTTTCTCGGCCCCCGCTTGACGAATCACTGTGAAATTTTCAGGACAGGAGCGGACCGGAGCTGGCCAAAAGTTTGGAAAATTTTGTGAAGATTCATCAATCGGCGGCAACGTTATTCCAAATAGAATGTTGCAGATTTCCTACGGAAAATAGGTCCCAACTATAACTACCTACTGGCGACTGCCTGTAGGTAATATATATATATGTATATATATATATATATGTATCTATATATATATATATATATACATATATATATATATATATGTATATATATATATATATATATATTATCTACTGGCGGTCGCCAGTAGATAGTTATAGTTACAACCTAGTTTCCATAGGAAATCTCAAAATTCTATTTTGAATAACTTTGGCGCCGGTTGACAAATCCTCGCGAAATTTTCAAAACAAATGGGGCGCTCCGTTCAGCTCCTACCCTGAAAGTCTCTGGGTGATTCGTCAAGCGGGGGCCGAGAAAAAGGGGGGGTCCCAAAATGCATTTTCCCAATGCATTTTTCCATAGGACCTTTAGTCGCAGCTACAGCCCGAACGGCTGAACAGAATTACGTGAAATTTGGCAGAGCGGTAGCCATAAGGTCAAGGAAGTGCCTTTTGCAGGTCTGGTGTAAATATGTTCAGTATTTCCTGAGAAAATAGCATTTAAATGCATATCAATATCTATACGCGCGCACCGTGTGCGCACAGTGCGCGCACCCTGCCGTGCGCGAGCGCAATTCTGATTGGTTGTTAGATGTCAGTAAACATTCGAATCGGTCGAAACCAGGAAGTGTCGGCCGCCATTTTGTCTCTCGCAGCCTGAGGGGGTGAAAAAAAAAGGTGGAAAACGTGAAAAGGGGGCAGAGTGGACAGTTCTTGACCCCCTAGCCTTGGTCAGGGGGTCACAGAAGGACCCCCAAGGGAGAAAAAAACAATATATATATTTTTTTTAAATCGTGAGGTGCGCGCACCGCGCGCGCACGGCACGCACTGCGAACCGTGGGAGCTCGGTGCGCGAAGCGCAAAAATTTAATAAATACATAACTTAGCATTTAAAAAACCGTACAAATTCACTGAAAAAACCATAGGTTTTACACACGTTATATTTAATAATTAGCATTTAAAAAACCTTGCAAATTCACTTAAAAAACCATAGGTTTCACACATGTTATAGTTAGCTGGACAGTTCACTCGTAAAAAAACAATGAAATTCCCCCGTTATAGTTAGTGTAGGCAACTATAACTCACGCGACCGCAATCCTCTGCTGATGACGTCAGACATTACATCACTGATGACATATGTGTCTTTATGAAAAATAAATATTTGTAATATATGTATAGCTAAAGATTAATGGAAGAAGACATGGGTAAATAAGTGTCTAAATACAGTGATGTAATATCTGACGTCATCAGCAGAGGATTGCGGTCGCTTGAGTTATAGTAGCGCCTGACGAGTTTCGAGAATTACTCTTTATCAAAGGCAGCTGCGGTCAAAGGCGGGCATTGCGGGCTGCAGAGTCCTTTTCTGCCAAATCGTGGGTCCTGATTGGACCGCTCTGAATGGGCCATCACGTTGCATGCTGGAATCTGCAGTCCAAGATATGTCCACAGATGGATGTCCACAGATGGATGTCCCCCGTATACTCACTGCACTCGATGACACGGGACTCGCTGTGGAGCGCGGACTTTGGATCGATGCAGCAGTACAGTCCGGGGCTCATTCAGAGCTTGAAATGTTGCAGTGAGTATACGGGGGACATCCATCTGTGGACATATCTTGGTTATCACAAGTAACTATGACTCGTACCCTAAGGTAACTTTAACTCACACACCAATGACAACTTCAACCTTTGTCTTTTTCAGTAAATGTCTAGGTTTTTTGTGAAAAGTAATGAAATATTTTATTACCATATGTAAAGCCAACCCCACTCCAAGCACTGCAGCCAGGCCTTGCAGCCAAACCCCCCTGCAAACAGCCAACACCCCATCCCCAGGGCATTTCTACTTTATATATGGGTGCCCACCCTGGGTAGCCACCAAGTACCACACTGGGTGTTGCGGAGGGAGAGCCGGCTCCCTTCGTGGTGCGGGAGCCAGCATTGCTCCCACCCAGAGCGGGCAGCTGTATTTTGCTGGTTCCCTTCGGGCGAGAGTAAAGTCAGTTCTGTTTCCCTGCCATCAGGAGTGTGGGCAGGGAAACAGAGCACAAGTCTGCTCCCAACTGCTGGAGCATTTTTAAAGCTGCCACCGGCTGGGAGCCGACTTGCATGTTTGCTCTTATTTTGGTGGGAGATTTAAAAATGCTACTGCCAGATGGGAGCAAACATATGTGAAGGAAAGTGCCTCTTTAGGACATGGTTAGCCCCCACTTTTTGCCTGGAAAGTGATGTGGTTTCGATTGGAAGTGAACAGAGTCTCTCTCAACAGGGCTCCTCTGCCAAATCTCCTTTCTTAAACTGTACCTTTTATTTCTACAAATCACACCCTTTCAGCTTACATATAAGTCCCTTGTGGCTAAAGTAGGTCCCTAAAGGCTGCAGCACGAATTTTGCCACCCCAAAGGACCCCTCACCAAAGCCATGCATACTGCCACTGCCACTTGTGTGTCTTGATGTAGACAAAACTGAAGAGTCGACATGGCAAGTATTCCTGCGTGCCATGCTCACAGACACTGCATGAGTTATAGGTAAGTCACCTATCTAGCAGGCCTCAGCCCTTAAAGCAGGATGCACTATATCTCCTGTGAGGGCATACCTGTCTCTGCAATATCCTTGTAGATTCCTGGATATTGTAAGGGACCAGGGAAGCCATAGTAAGTACATGGGCTGGATACTCGTGATTACCGAGTTGCCCAGCTCCATGATGGCTTCACTGAAATATGGGATGTTTGGTACCAAACATCTCAGCATAATAAACCTTCACTGATCCCAGTGTTAGATGTATTTAAATAAAAGTGCACACAGAGGACCACTTAGAGGGGTCCCCTGTCAGGGTGAATACTGTACTCACAGAGGACCGAGGTTCGCAGGAGCAGAATAAAGCACTTTTCCAAGTTCCCCACCGGAACCCAACACAGCCTCAAGATCATAATTGAGGTCTCAGTGGAAATCTGTCTTCGCTTAAGCACCTCATTGTATGGGCATCCCTTTTCGAGCCCTATCAGATGGCTCTCAGGAAGACACAAACAAAAACTCATTGTGGTTGCGTATTGCCTTCTTGTTGCCCCAAGTCGCATCTCCTCACCCTGTGGTGCCATCCCCTGTTGTTTCTGGGATTGGCTGTGCATAGTAGGAGTTTGACTGATTACTGCCTTGTTTATTTGCCTACTTATATACTTTTTTTAGCACCATGATGGAACTATATCTACTATTTACTCTTTTGGGGCTTGAATTCACTTTCTTCTGCTTCTGTCTACTGATTATCCCAGCACATGTATTCTATACAAGAATAACGTTGGTAAATAAATATATTTAAAAAATCCCACTGAGTATTCTCTGTATATTTTTCTGAGCACAAGTCAGCACTAGTGACTGAGCGAAAGATTCTGATCTGTTTCCATGATCACTGAGGGGTCGAGGTTGTCATGTTCAGTGGTTGCCAGAAACTATTTGCACCCTGGGAAGTTTGGGGGCGGGCTTATGGTGGCATTGTGAGCTAGCTGGTCTCTAGGCAAACACTTCAATCTCCATGATGGTTTGGCCGGTCTGAGACGGCTGGCTGAACCATAACAGTGATAACAGTGCCCACCGCTCCCCCTCTAGTATTGCCATCCTCCTGGCGCCGCCCCCAAGACTCAGCACACAATCATTTAGAAGACAAATATAGCGATGAACAAAACAGGTTTTAAACCTGGTTTATTATTGTTTTACAATGCTCCTCTGCCATAGAGGAGGAGCTGCCTCTGCTGTCTGATAATATCCATTCTAATTCAATTCAAGTCAATATGCCTTGTGCTTAAAGCCTTACATGAACCTGGCTGGTGTTTCTACAAAGCGCTCTTTCAATCACTCTCCAAGCACAGTATCCATCCTTTTCTTTTAACTCTCCTTTGTTTTTAGAAATCATGACAGGGAGGAAGGACCTTCTCCATTATTGTGCTTTAACTTTGGAATGTTTTAACTCTCTGGCTGCATCAAATACAATTCTATAAATCATTCTACAAAGCAAGTAAGACTGAGCTCTTCTGCTAAGTTGCCTTGAATGGATAATTGCATTTCGAGCACCATGGAGCAATGAGCCATACGCCCTGTGCTTCATAAATACTTATTTCATTCATTATAAATACGTCAGTCATTTAAGCTGCATTTTGCAACTCGTGCAGTGTGCATTTGGAATACAGGTGCCACCCTAAAGAAAGCTGCTCAGATGCATGAGATGTGGACTGGGAAGAAGTATGACGATGACCCCCTTAATTGTGTGCAAGGGGATCTAAACCACCTCTTCTAATCCTCTCTCCCTTTTCACCTAGAGCTGGTACCCCGTACCCTGTACCCATATGCTACTTGAAGGCAAAAGCAATTGCAAGCAGTTAAATTCCGAAATCCTTTGCAGATCCTTAATTTTTCTGAACTATTTTAGAACACTCATTAACTTTGTCCTGAATCATGATTATTGTGAACTTCAGAAAAGACTTACAAAAAAAATTAGTGGAAAGGGAAATTGATTAATATAACCCCGTGCCCACATGGAAGGGTATTAGAGACATTAAACCCTAAACTTGCCAAAGGCTGTGAAGGTCATTCCCTTGCCCAAGGATGGGGCGGCATGTCACTCTGCCCTGCTCTGTTTAGTTCAATAAAAGCCCTTCTAACCTTGCCCAGCAGCAGGGGTGGGATGATGCCCTGTCCCCTTAGTTTGCCTAAGGGGGATGGAGGAAATGTAGAGTGTCCCGCGTATGTCTCTTACTTCTAGTCAGTGAGTCAATCAACTTTATTCGGAAAATAACATAAAAGTTGCATTAAAAGCATACAAGTTCATATCAGAATACAATTGGCTTATGCATACAAATAAAGTTCGTCCAATACTAATAACACATACAAAATATTTCAAATCAGCTTTTTTCACATACCAAGTTCAGTGATATCCAAATAAATAAAAAAAACATGTGAAAATTAATCATGCCACTAATTTATAGCGTCTCCTCACTGCTAAAACTTTGCGTCTAAAAAAAGTGCTAATACAAAAGTGAGTCAAATAAAAATGTTGTAGTAAATAACTTAAAGTAATCAAGTAGGGTTCTATACAATGGGAAGTTATGAGGTAACTATACAAGGCTACACTGCGCCTGTATTGGGATTGTTCTGCCCTCTCCTTTAAACATTGGTTTAGGAACAAACTTCTAATCCTTAATTTGCTATTTTTATCAATCAACTCAGGACGAGAGAAATATTCTGGGACAACAAGCTCGAAGACAGACTGTTTGATATAAGAAAGCCAGGGGATTTTAGTGAACTATTCAGCTCCAGACTATGTTTTAATACAATCTAGTAAATGTTGCCTCTGGTTTAAGCCAAACTTTAATTCATAGTAAAAGAGGGGATAATCATATAAAATCTGATGTGTTATTGACCCCTAATCCAGTGTGACAAATGTGAGTGGCAGTACTCAGGGCTACCGAAAGGAGTCTACAAAAAAAGTATTTTCCGCTCTTTGAAGAGGACTAGAATTATGTGACCCCATATGCCCACCTTGTATATAGCTACTGGAATGCATTTACTACTATATAACTGTAGCATCACCCTCGGGCGCCTGTGTCCAAGCTTGTTGGCAAAGTGAGAAATAGGCTTGGTCGCCCTTGCAAATGTCTGTGAGCTAATATTGATTAGATGTCCCCACTGCAATGAAGTGTCAAACACGATTCCCAAATAATTAAATGTAGTGACCTTATTAACCTCCACCCCCCCTAATAAAGTGTGACTTGCATTTCATATTCTCGGCCCACTCATCATCATAAAAGGTTTACTAAAATTCGACTTTCAAGTTAGATTACTTTTGAGGGCGTTTGCAGTTCTGGCTAAAAGTACTCCGTTGTCGCCACATATCAAGGCTGGGATTGGAAGTTTCCCAGACTGGGGCACGTCAGAACTATGTTGAACAAGAAAGGATTGCAGACCATTAATGTACAATAAAAACAAGAATATGGCTAGGATACAGTCTTGGTATACGCCACATTCAGAGCTCAGTGGAGGTGACATTTTCCATTTGGGCTATATCTAATTCAGACTACAGTATCTATATGAAATGTCTTCAATAGGATGATCAGGGCCTCATACTCCAATAGTTGCTAACATAACCCATAATTTGGAGCTATTTATATTGTCAAAGGCACAAGAGAACGTCTGGTCATTCTTTTTAGCAAAACATTGGCATTTATGACAAAGTTTGGGAATGAGGCAGGATGCAGCATTGTACATTGTACTTTGTGCCTAGAGTAACAGCTTTGTGCCAGAAATTAAAATAATCTTTACCATATAGCCCATCTTTTCAAAGATTGCCAAAGATTCCGGCAAACTGATTGCATACCAGGCATGCTGATTGCACACCAAGCAAGATTATGGTAGAAGTAATTGCTGTAGGTATTTTGTTTAGCAGAACATAAATGTGGCATGGGCAGTCAAAGAGATAAATACATATTTAGCATCTCCTTGAGCTCCCCTACATCATCTGATGCCTTTTGCTGCGCTGTCTAATTCTTTTGCAGCAAATACTTGTTAATATTCAGCATGGATTTCCTTTATTCATTTGAAGTAGGCAGGCAGGTGACAGAAGATTGACACCAGCAGCACTAAAAATATACTCTAAGTATGCATGGGTTCCAGAACAGACCAAATCTATGATTGGAAAGCAGCATATTGCTGTATAAAGCTCAATTGTCCTTTGACAATATATCAATAGCCTTTCGTTCATTGAAAAACCCTTTTTTGTCCAAGTACTTAAGTACCATTCTCTCTGCTGGTTGGCCTGACAAAGAGTCCTTTTTAGCCTTCGGAGACTGCAAGATTGTCCCTCTTGAAAAGACTTCTCTAAGAAGGTTTGTTGCCATTGATGATGTCAATGAGCTAGCGGTCACACAAGTGAGAAAAGACACTCTTGAAATTATGCTGTTTTTGTTCTGACTGCTAGCTGCAATGCCAGGAATTTTGTGTCAATACCGCTTTTCCTCTTCGAGGAGGACAGTGAAAAGGACATTTCTCTTGTTGTTTGGCTATCGAGTTATAGATATTTTGGTTCACATAGCCACACCCACAACCTTAGAAAGCTCTCTAAGTGGTAGCTGTAGAGAGCAGCCTTCAGGCTTAGTTCAGAAGAAGTGTAAAGCAGCTTGTCAGAACATAATCTCATGGGTATAGATTAAGAGAAAAAGAACCACACAGTATATTTGTAAAAAGATGTATTTATTATAAGACACTGTTGTAATCTAGGAAGTTATAATGCATCTACTCTCTGTTTCTGTCCTTGCCTTGCTGCTCAGTCTGTGTGATGTCATCGGAATGTTGGGTGTGTTTGAGTGGAAGGAAAGATCAGTTGGAGATGGGCTGAGCAGCAGGGAGGCTGCTCCTGGTGGGGCATTGAAGAAGGCCTAGCATGAGGCTTAATATGGATCTTATCTAAAGAATAAAACAACGATCATAAACTACATCACCTGGACTATGTATCTTTCTTTTAATTGTAACACTGGCGACGAGAGTTAATTGTAACATGAAGATTCTGCTGTGAAGGAGGGACCTGGAGAAAGGGATCCACGTCGGAATCTGCTTGGAAGACGAAGAAAGGGGTCCATAATGGAATCGCAGTTTATGCTACATGGACAACTATAGCCACACTTTTGAACTTTTCCGTTGTGTTAACGTACAGTAGAGATGTGGCCAACGCGACTTCGACTACGGTGGCATTAGCAATTGTATCCTTCGAGGTTGTTTTATGGTTTATTCTTGAAAACTTTGTCTTCGACGAGTATGTGCGTTACACCCTCACTATATATCCAGTGGTAATTGTCTCCTTATCTGGAAGCCTTAACAAGCACTTTGAATCATCAGATCCAGGGCGCAACAACATCTTTTTAGCTGTGCTGCTGGCCGTGGCTTGTGTTGTAATCTAGGAAGTTATAATGCATCTACTCTCTGTTTCTGTCCTTGCCTTGCTGCTCAGTCTGTGTGATGTCATCGGAATGTTGGGTGTGTTTGAGTGGAAGGAAAGATCAGTTGGAGATGGGCTGAGCAGCAGGGAGGCTGCTCCTGGTGGGGCATTGAAGAAGGCCTAGCATGAGGCTTAATATGGATCTTATCTAAAGAATAAAACAACGATCATAAACTACATCACCTGGACTATGTATCTTTCTTTTAATTATAACACTGGCGACGATTTTAAGAACCTGCGTGCTACTTTAATGGACATTGGACTTTCAAAACTCAAGAAAGGAACTACAACCTGTGGATTTGACGCCTGGCACTCCTAATGCCCCACCAGTGACCATTTCAACGGTCGCCCCAACCAGTAAGTGCCAGTTTGTCCAAGACTTTAAGCCTACCTGTCTTTGGATTTTATCTGTACTGTACATTTGGATTTGGGTTGGTTCCTGACTCTTGACTGTTGGATTTTGGGAACGGTTGGGAACGTTTTTCCAGCTCCTACCTGCCTGCCTACTGTCCGCTGCCTGCCTATCTTGGAGGAAGTGTGCCCTCCTGCATTTTGGGACAGTCTCAAAGTAGTGACCTGCATATACCTGCTTATTTGTCTGCTGTCTCCCTCTTGATTCCCAAGAGTTCCTCTGTCTACTTTACCCTGCTATGGATAATGTGCTGGGGTATTAAAAATGATCTGTGAGGAGTTGCGGTGTTACCGCCTGCATACTGCTTACTGACTTGGCCAAGGTAATGTCATTGGGAGAGTGCATGCTGTTCCTGTTCTGGCTACACTCAAGGACAGATCTAACCCCAGTGCCTGCCCTCAATTTTCTATGGCTTGTTGTGGAGAAGACCCGCTCCCAAGTTTAAATGCGCTCTGCTGCAGTGTTTTGTTGTGCTGTGAGACTCCTTTGACTGTTTTCGGGAATCAACGGTCGAAGTATATTTTGTTGGTCGTATGTTTCATTGCTGCGCTATTTAGGAAAAAAACGTCAGCGTTCGTTGGTGCCAGCGCGAGCCTTACCGATTTGAAAGATAATTAGTTGTGGTGCTGCGCGCGGTATCAGAGGAATCCCTCACGACATCCTCGTTTCTGTGTGCAGCGACGTGCCGAGAGCCATCCGGCATGTCGTCACCTACGTGCCGCCATCTTGTGGCTGGCATCTATTTTATCCTTTGGCTATTTCCTGATGCACGCTCCCGTTTTGCCAACCACGTTTTTGCCAATCAAGCATTTCCAGGATTCCGGTTCACATCTTGAGGCGTTTTGTGAAGTCCGCCGACTGCCTCGTGGACATTTGGTGATCCAGTTATTTTTAAGAAGAGATTGAAGATGTTCTGGCAGATTGGATTTTCTGAGGAACTGTTGTTGGTTGATCCTCCTACAAGGTACTGTTTTTCTCCTGGTTGTAGCTCACGTGTTCCAGTCTTGAGCTGCTTACTGACAACGGTGACTACTTTCCTTATTTTAGTTGGTTATTTTCTTGAGACTGTGCATTTTTCTTAATGTTGTCGTTTGTGCACAAATGCCTTAATTCTGTCTTTCCGTCATGTGTGTTTTTATGCGATGAAGTACCAATTACCGTTATCGGTTCGGATATTTGTATGAGAGGGGGTGAGTGAGTGAAGTGTTGTTGTTTTGCATCTGTTTGTATAGTGAGGGAGAGGTTGGCAGTGTCCCTGGTCTTGTTGGTGTACGTCTTTTATTAGTTTGCTTCGTGTGAGGTGTTTGGTCTGTGTGCGTTATGGTTGCGCACATGAGAAGACTTCTTTTGAAGCTTCTTTGATTTCACTGTTTTGGTTTTACCCTCTGAATTGGTGGTTACCTCGTGTGAGGTGTTGGACTGTGCGTTAAGGGTGCGCATGTAAAGAAGACTCCTTACTTAGAGCCTTCTCAGTCTTTCCGGTCTGGTTTTACCCTTCAATTGGTAGGTTATTTGAGTGAAGTGTTGGCCTGTGTGTGACGGGTGCGCACATGAGAAGACCCCTTCTTTCGAAGCTTCTCTCTTTTCACTGTTTTGGTTTTACCCTCTGAATTGGTTGTTACCTCGTGTGAGGTGTTAGACTGTGTGTTACGGGTGCGCACATGAGAAGACCCCTTCTTTTGAAGCTGCTTTGATTTCACTGTTTTGGTTTTACCCTCTGAATTGGTTGTTACCTCGTGTGAGGTGTTGGACTGTGTGTTACGGGTGCGCACATGAGAAGTCTCCTTCTTTTGTAGCTTCTCTGATTTGCCTGTTTGGTTTTACCCCTTTGAATTGGTTCTTATCTTGTGCAAGGTGTTGGACTGCATGTTACGGGTGCGCACAAGAGTATTTGTATCATCAATGTGTGTTTTTCTATTATCGCACACTTAATTTATTTAATCTTGTTGCAAAAATGTACATTGTTCTTGCATTTTACTATCTGCATTTATTGCATGAAAGTTGTTGTTAATGCATTTTACTATCTTCATGACTTGCACAAAAAGTACATTGTTTTTGCATGTTCATATTTTCATTAATTTGATGAGGGGGGGATGTGTTGTAATCTAGGAAGTTATAATGCATCTACTCTCTGTTTCTGTCCTTGCCTTGCTGCTCAGTCTGTGTGATGTCATCGGAATGTTGGGTGTGTTTGAGTGGAAGGAAAGATCAGTTGGAGATGGGCTGAGCAGCAGGGAGGCTGCTCCTGGTGGGGCATTGAAGAAGGCCTAGCATGAGGCTTAATATGGATCTTATCTAAAGAATAAAACAACGATCATAAACTACATCACCTGGACTATGTATCTTTCTTTTAATTGTAACAGACACTCACTAATACAGTTAAATATCTCCTAGCTGGAGATATACACAATACACACAATACTTTGCAATAGAAACAGGTAAGTAGCACAGAATACACAGTGGTCCCCAGGGGGAGACCAAACCATACACTAAAATAGTGGTATGCGAAATACTACTCTGGTCAAGACAATGGTCAGAGGTCGTAGAAGTCCCAGGGACCCAAGGAACCACCCAAGAAACCCTACGGATGTCGTGTGCAGTGTAGGAACATGACCGCTTTCTCTGTAGAAATCAACATGTAAGTCGCAGTTGCAATTTTAAAGAAAGATGACCCTTCCCAGTGGACCCTGTAGAAACCCAGTGGAAGACAAGATGTTGGAGACCCACCCAACCTGTGTAAGCTGGGTGCATAGGTGTGAAGTGACGTTAGAAACCGGCATCAAACTCAATGGGAGACTTCAGAAAGATGCAGCTGCTGGAGAAGGTGAAAGTGTCCGCTGGAACCCAAAGATGGATTCAAGATGTAAAGAACCTGCAAGCAGAGGGGACACAGTCTATGCCACTCAGGAGTGACCAGGAGGCATGGAAGACGAATGCCCACCAATGTCGGGTGTTGCAGGAGAGCTGACGGTGACCTTGAGACTGTAGCTGTGTGGACCTGTGTGGACTATGCGATACTTTGGAAGACCAGGAGCTGTATATGAGCTGCCCCATGCCGGATGTCGAGCGTTGAGAGGTCGGTGTCCGGCAAGAGCACCAACAAGCCTTGCCAACTGAAACCAACGAGGAAGTTGAAGAAGGTGCAAGTCCTCACTGCTAAAATTTTGTGTCTAAAAAAGGTCCAGGGGTCTCACCAAAATCAGGGAAGTCAGGGCAGGCCAAAGTAATTGGGGGAGCCTAAAGAATTCAAAGGTGACCCTCAATAAGACCCACAGGCCGGAGGAACTGAAGTCCCAAGAGGACCTCGAGTAGCTAACCAAAGAAGCAGGCCCACGTTGCAAGTGATGCCATGAGGACAAAGATCTTGGTCAATGGGGATGCTTGAGGTTGGGGCTACTTGGAGCCTGAAGATCTTGGTGGAAGAAAATCAACAAGCCTCTGCAACTGCAAGTCGATGTGGTGCACAGAGGTTCGGTTCCAGCAGCTCCGAAAAGGGATACTGGCCTCAAACTTAGTGAGGGGACAGTGTAGGCATTGAGGGATGTGAATAACTATCACCTATGTTGCTGAGCCTTTTGGAGTCCTTAGGAGGCCAGGATCAGCAGACCAGTCAGCTTAGTTACAGTGCCTGCAGATGTAGGGTAGTGACTCCTTCACTTCAAGGAAGATTCCTTCAGGTGTCTTGGATGTCCATAGGCCCTGGACAGGTTCCTGTATGAAGCAAAGACACAGATGTTGCAGCAGATGAGCATGGCGAAGAGATCAGGAGCAGCAGGAGTCTTCCCGGTTGCAGCCTTGATGCCCAGAGCGAAGTCCAGCGAAGTCCATAGTGCCCAGACGGTCAAAGTTGAAGTGGTGTCTGAATTTTATCATGTCCTATAACAAATATAGGGACCCACACACCGGTAAGCCCTTAAATACCCTAAGGAAAGGGTTGGGACGATACAGGGATCCCTTCCTAAGGAGGGGCTGGACAAGGGGGGATACTCCCCTGTCCTTTGTCCAGTTTTGCAACCAGAGCAGGAGCTAACAGCTCCCTGAACTGGTTTGAGCTGGACTATGCATGGAGGGCAACAAATGTGCCCTGCACGCAGACTATGTAGCACTGGCAAGCACTCCCACCCTGCTCCAATACACTAAACCATGTCTTGGAGATGGTCACACCTCCCTGTGACAGGATGCCTATTGTCCTGCCTTTCCCTGCTCAAGCTTGGCTCAGCAGCAAGAGGGCAAATTTATGTCTCTGGTCGGCAGCCGCCATGTTGTGTTCTTCAAGTCTAGAAGACTGGTATCGGGAGCACTAAGGGCCTTCACAGTGTTTGGAATCATACCTCCCACACCATTTACAGTGTGCAGGTATGAGTCCAACATGTTTGATACCAAACACGACAGGGTTTGTTACAGCCAGTTTCGAGATGGCCATTGTGTAATGACGTGGTGCCCCTCTGTATATTCTATGGCTGACTCACTTACAACCCGGGAAAATGGACACCAAAGGCTGTAGGGTTGTCGTGCTCATGCAGAGGCACCCTCACAATTAGAACCGAGCACCCTGCCTTCAGGATGGAAAAGGCCTGCTGTACGAGTGACTTATAGGTTTTAAGTTCAGTAACCTGAGATAGGGAAACCTATATCTTTCTTAAGTGGTTCTAGCACCACCTTACACAGGCTGCAATGGCAGGCCTGTAGAGATAGTTTAAAGGGTCTCCCATAGGTGGCATAATACATGCTTCAGGCTAGGGGGACCTCTGGGGTACCTATGCCCTGGGTGCCTTAGTACCATATACAAGGGACTGGAAAGGTACCCTAGTATCCAATCTGGGATGTACCTAAGTACTTACCATAACAATGTATGGGAGAAAGCAGAGGGACTGGTAGAGGAGGGTAGGATCTGCTTCACATGGGTACCCCCACTTTTTGCTGGCGTTTCACTGTTTATCGACCTTAGTCTGGCTGTGGCCCTGCTATTCAATATCAACGCCTAGCTGCTTCCTCTCTAAAATGGTTTCCATGTACATTAGGTACGTATCTAATTGGATTCTGGAGTGCCTTATAAGCTCCTAGTATATGGTATACTATGTACCTAGGGCATGGGTACCTCAGAGGCCTACCAGGGGCTGAAGCATGTATTATGCCACCCCCTGGGAAGCACTCCAAAATGGCACCACAGGTCTGCTACTGCAGCCTGGGTAAGGGTGTGCTTGCACCCCTTACAGTGGTATAGGCTACCTATATCCACATATATATACAGACACATATAAACCAATAAGTCACTCCTATGGCAGGCCTTGACAATCCTGAAGGCAGAGTGCTTGGTGTTGTGTGAGAGGGTGCCCAAGCATGAGCTGTGCCCCTCTGCAGCTTTTGGAAATACTTCCTTATGGCTGTTCTGTGATACAGCCATACCATATACTCTTAAGTGCATTATACCCTCACGGTAAATGCTAACTTTGGAATGGCTGAATCAAAACATGTCATGTTTGGTGTCAAATGCTTTGGAATACTACCCCCCACCAGTTCTGGCGGCGGGGGTAGCATTCCACCCTTCTAGAGGGAGAGACATGTTCCCACTGGTCAAACCCGGTAGGACTTTCCTGAGCCCTGGCATCACAAAATGGATGCCTCTGCCGCAGACACGGGTCTGGCCTCCTGCTGCTGACCGAAACTCCGGCAGGGGAGGCCTGGACAATAGGTTTCCTGTCGAAGGGAGGTGTAACCACCTCCCCAGACAGGCAGATGTGTATTGGGGCTGGGTGGGAGCACTCTCTGGTGCTTTGAAGTCCTGCATTGGGGCACATTTGGTGTCCCTGTGCATAGTCCAGTTCAAACCGGTTGCAGGGGCTACCTGCCCCTGCTCTGGCACGAAACTGGACAAAGGAAATGGGTGTAGCTACCCCTCTTTCCAAACCCACCCATAGGCGGGGCCTTAGAGTTAGTCCATTCCCGAAACTTGATATAAGTATGGGAACCCAGTCCTTGTGACTTTAGATTACCCTGGACGAAACTCTGCAACATATATCCTGGACCTTCGACTTGACTAGAAGACTGAAGAAGTCTCCCTTGGGGTCAAGGAGTGACTCCCCTGCTTGGCAGGCACCAAAGAAGCAACTGACCCGTCTGCATTGCTGAAGCTCCCGCCGGACGCCGAAGTCTTTGCATCACCAGAGGTGGATTTCCAGACTTCCCTGAGGCTACCCTGAGTCCTCAGCAAAGGTGAGGCCTGTGGCTATCGTGAGTGATGTGGAACCGTGACCCCTGGACACCGTGTACTTTTGCAGCAACACTATCTTTCTGGTCCTCCTTGAAGTTGTACTTTGGTCTCTGAGTAGCCCCAGCCTTGAGCACCTCCTGCACCAAAGATTGCTGGCCTCCACTCCACGAGTGACCCGTGGGCCCGCTTCACGTGCAACCACTTGAGGCTCCTTTACGATCACTAGTCCGTTGGCTAGCAGGTCCCCACAAAATCAACTCCTCTTCTAATTGGGCTTTTCTGGTTGCTCCAGATGTGCCCTGACTAACCCTTGCTGGGTGAGTCCCTCGGACCTTGCTGGTCTGCACCGCAGTCCTTTCTCTGAACTCCAGTGACTTGCCGTTGCCAAGTCTTGTTCGGTCCATTCTGGTTGCTGACATCACAGCACTCGACAGACTTCATGAGACAGCTCGAATCCGGCTCGTGGACTCTGTCAACACCTCCTGGACCTCGTGGCTGAAGAGTCAAGACACCCATCAACTCACCTGAAGCACTCGACATCTGTGGGCATTAGTCCATCCTGCCCTCGGTCACTGGCTAGTGACCCAGACTCTGTCCCCTCTGCTTTCAGCTTCCTTCTGTCCCAGATCCAGGCTTGGATCTCTTTTGACACTTCTCCTCTTCACGGCAGCAGCTTTTCTTTGCAGGCTTCCATTGCAATCGACGACGCGACCCAGCACCAAAAGACACCTATGCACCCGGCTTCCCTGGGTGAGGTAACTCGAGTACTCTGGTGCTCCCGTGGGTGCTAGCCCTAGAACTTCTTAAGTCCAAAAGGGTTTGGTCCTGACTCAATTCTAAGTGTCCCTAATCTTTAAATTACCAACCGCGACATTGCGATAACGGGAACCCGTGGTTGTGTTTACATACTGCTACAGTCCCCGTGGGTCCCCTGTGTCATTACCTTGGGTGGTTCCTTGAGGTCCCAGTGATTCTGCAGGTTCTATGCCTTGTGTCTAGCCCAGTCGTGGTTCTTATACCACTTTTTTGGTATATGGTTTGGTACGACCCTAGGGCCCAAACGTGTATTTGTGCTATTACTGATAATTGCTAACTTGTAAACAAAGTACTTCGAACTCCAGTCTCATAAAGAGACTAGAGGGGTGTGTTTTATCTTAAATACATATATTTTGAATATATACCTGGTGTGGTTGTCTTTTCATTTGATCATTCAAGAGATTATAGACTGGTAAAACAAGCTGCTTTACATTCCTTCAAGATTTAGCCTGAAGGATGCTCTCCACAGCTACCACTAGGATAGCTTTCAATAAAAGTTGTCTTTAACCAATTCACCATAAAGGGTTGCTTGGACTGATGCAAGGTGCCCAGTAGAACTAATGGACAGCATATATCAGGCCACCTTCTCACAACTGGGGTCCTGATTAGCAGGATACCAGTCAGATCCTACTTTCCTACAGCATGTTAATTATTTATGTATTTTAGTACTTATGGTAAGTAGGGGTATAGCTACAGAAATTTAGGTAAGTAGATATGTAAGTTATGGGTATGGTGTAGTAAGTTTAATTTGGGTTGGTAGGCATGGTGTAATCGGTAAGTATTGTAGGTCAGGTACCCTAGGTAATTTGGATTTGGGAGGTAGACTAGATATGCTAGCTTAGATACAGTAGATAGGTGTAGTACTTTTGGAAGGTATAGTTTATTTATGGTAGACAATGTACATTAAGTATGCTTGTTATGGTAAGTACAGTAGGAAGGGTAGGTAGCTATGGTAGGTTAGTAGGTATAGTAAGTACGCAGGTATATTAACTAAGAAGGTGTGACATGTTTTATGGGTATGGTAGGTAGGTAATGGTAGGTTAGGTATGGTATGTACTTTAGGAGAGATAGAGTATGTATGGTGGGAATTAAAGGTATATTAGGTTTGACAAGGCTAGATAAAGTAGGTTGGAATTGTTGTTAGGTATTGTAAGCAGGTTTGTTAGGATGGTAGGTTGATAGGTAGGTATAATAAGTTTGGTATGGTAGGTAAGTGTGTTAGGGATGCATGATAGGAAGGTTAGGTATGGTAGTAAGCATGACAAGTTGAGATGGCATGTTAGGGATGGTAAGTAAATAAGATAGGTTAGGTAAGTGGGTAGGTAAAGTATGGTGCAATATAATACCATTAATGTCTAATAATTCAATATTTGAGTTATTAAATCATTTTCTAAATGCCTTGCTTATAAATCATAGCATCGGTGATGAGAGGGAGAACCAAGTGCAGGTAAAATGTTGTTAAATAGATGGTATTTTTATTACAATTTAAGAACGCCTCTGTGCTCCCACATCATTTCTAGGTTAACAAACATTTGTAACTACAAAAGCAGGTTATTATGATTGCAAAGTAAACAAATGAATGATCAAAGGCCAGTAGTTTCTAACACTGCAGGTTTAATAATGGCTTAAAAATTAAACAGTAAAGCTTTGAATCAGCAGTCACAATATAGCTGTGTCACAAAAGTAAGTAGCAAAGAACACACACTATAACTCAATTTGAAGCTACTTGTGATCTTGCCTATAAAGTTCAACAAAACCAGATCACCAATCTAATAGTAACACACCAGGTCAATGTAGCTATTATCAAAGTATATATGGCCTTGGTGGAGAGCCAATCCAAGCAATGGCAAGCCATGACAACACAACCAAGCCAATAGATAAGGAGAAGAGGACTGCCCCAAACAATTTCTACACTTCTGAGAGAAAAGACTACATATCTAGAATTAAACATATTTTAGCACATTAGAAATGCAATTTAGAACAGGTTTAAATGCAAAAATGCATATTTTGGATATTACTCACAAAATGTGTGAATACCTTTTAGAAGAACAACTAAATAAAACCAAACCATATTGTAGAGTGATAAATGTAGACTTGAAAGATTATATTAGAAATGCTTCATTATTAATTAGAAAAATGTGCACCAACTAACTATACTTTAGCCTGTGCAGAGACTAGGCCCAAAGCTTTCTTGAGACCTTTGCTCATAGTAAAGCATTATGTGCAGGAGCCTAACATTGATGTCATCCTAGAGATGTGCTGAATATAATATTATGTTCTTAAGTTCCTCTCACCCCATGTTAGATAATTTCCACTAAGAATAATAGACTTACTGAAACTGTAAGGAACAAATGGTTGCATAGACTAATACATGTTGATTCAAATTAACTTGATCTATGTTTTCAAATTTGCAGACTAGCCTTTTGTTTCTGCACTGAAACTCATAGTCAATGACTGATAGTCAATTGATGTGCAAAAATGAAATATTTAAATGACTTTAAGAAATTTGTGAAAGGAGATGTTACTATTCCTGTTCGTAAAGGTGAGGAGTCGCCTCCTGTGGGTATTCCAGCTTACATAATGACTACTGAGCATGGATTAAAATCAAGTTTGTGGTTGAAAAATTGACTGAGAATTACTGAGGATGAGGGTGCATTACATTTTCCTAGGTATGGAACTCCTAAAACCAGACTTTTAGATCATTTGAGTGGGAAAATTGTATGAAAAGAAGCCACCACCTCGATCCAGGCACTTTGAAGCTTTACAAATATGGGAAAAGGTTGCAAGAGAGAAAGAGAAGGAAAAATATCAAAGGAGAGCAGGTAGAGCAATGAAGAATTATGCAAACGCTCAATGGGATGAAGACGGGAGATGAGATATTGGAAGAAATGCTGTCGCCTCGGCCACCTCCTGTGACTTACACTGATCCAGGAAAGATAAGCACTAGTGTGAGTCAGACTGTGCATACTGCCCCAGTACAACCATAAGTAGCCTCAATTAAACAACCTTTATAGGTTTTAGAAAGTGCGCCATCATTAATGAGGCAACCAATAAATGTGGTCCCCATTGACACTGAATCAGCTGTGTCACAAGTAACCCCTACTGCACCACCCCAAATTGACCGAAGCCTAGAGGTTATGACTACTCTAGTTGTACCGAATGCACACAACAGGCATATAGTGCTGTAGAGGCCTCAACAAAACTTACAAGCTTTTATAGATGAAGGAACTTTGGTCTTTATGACTCCTTTGAGTTCTAGTGAACTATCTGGAAGTGGAGATGGTGAATTACCAGCCTGGATTGAGGAACTGACAAAGGATAGGAGGATGGAAGCTGCAGAGTCCCCGAAGGGCGCAGAAGTTAAAAGGATAAAGCATTAGATATTCCCAAACTAAATATTGATCAAGAGGAACTGATTAGAGGATGCTTTGTTTTTGATCAATTGAAGCAGTACGAAAGACCAGAACTTACTTTTTTATGTAAGGAGATTCCCCGCACAGCAGCTACTACACACAATCACATGGCAGGAATAGCAAAGAAATATGATATTGATCTTACCAATAATGTGAATTTGCATTAAAATTATCAAGTTAAATAGGATTACTAAGCTATTGAGAATTAGAAAATTACAGGGATGCAAAATCATATGGGTGAAGTAATAGAATGCATCCCCAGATGGAAAGATGTGGAGAAACTTGAATGGGCAAAGAAGCATGAAAAGAAAAAAAGGGAAACAGAAGCGAGACAGGATGAAGTGGGAGAAACGAAAGACTATCCATTGAGAGAAGGAGCTGGGGGTACTTATGTACATGTTCCTTGGAATAGAGGTGATTTGACTGCATTCACAAACAATTTTCCAAAGCTGAGAGACAATCCAATGCAGTGATAGGATCAAGTGGAAAAGTTCTTTAAAATTTCAAAGGTGTTGTGGAAAGACTTGGATACATTATCTGACAATGTGGTTCCTGAAGATTTTGAGTCTGAATGTAAGATGTCAGTGCAGTGGCCAAAGGCTGAGCCCCAGAGAGAGAAGGGAACAGGTGCTCTGTCACCTTTGGTTTTGGTGAAATACGTGGCAGTAATAACTTTCCTAAAAGGGAGGATTTCTCCCAAAGACATTGATTGGGTGAAAATGAAAAGAACTACTAAGAAACCAAAAGAAACTCTTCAATGAATACTCTGAAAGGTTGTGCTGGGTTTTCAAACAGCATAGTGGAAGTGAATATCTTGTAGAGAAGGATATGGAGATTTCCGTGTTACGTTTTGTTCTGGGATTGAAGCCTGAGATCAGTACATACATCACAAAAAATGACATTTGTTGGCAGTCAAAATCGCTATATGAAGTCCTGAGATATGCAAAATATTGCAGTGATGAATTGGGCATGAAGCAGAGGAAAATTAAGGAGACATTGATGTTGGCACAGAAAAAGTTGTTTCAGAAGGGATTTCAAGTTCCGTCACTGGCTAAAGGTCAGAGTATGATGCATAAAGTTGTTGCCCCATAGGCAGGCTTTGCAACAAATCCACAAATTCATGTGTCTCAGGGATGAGGAAGACGTGTTCCTAAAGGGGTAGGATCTGGAACTGATATTGCTAATTTCAAGAAAGTTAATGCTTGTCACATTTGCAATAGAGTGGTGCATTGTAAGCGAGAATGTCAATTTAGTCCTGAAAATATTGCAGAACAGGTCAAAAATTTACAGGGAATGACAGGTCAAAGAATGCAGATTTATCCATTTCAATACCAAATTCATGGTCAGAATCAAATTGCACCCATTGTACCAGGTCAATTTCCAGATGAATATAAATCAGGTACCAAAATAAAACCTGAATCAAAATCAAAATGATTTACACAAGTCCAGAACTTGAATTCAAAATCTCCCTTCTTTGAAATGGATGAGTTTGGTTCTGAAAATTCCAAATGACAGTGCCTGAGAGAGGAAAAGGACTGTGTACTTGGTGCAGTCCTAGAGGTAGACCAAAGTGGCCACTATGTAGATTCAAATGTCTATGATCACAATGTATCATTCTTGATTGATACAGGAGCTACTCGATCCACAATTAGAACAGTGGAAGTTCCAGACTTACCTCTCTCGGAAAGAACAATCCAAGTATTTGGGGACACAAATAAACAAATGTCAAATCTAATTTCAGAAGAGGTCCCTGTCAGAACAGGAACCGTTGAAGAAAAACACCAATTTGTGGTTTGTGATTCCAGTCCAGTGCACTTCTTAGGAAGGGACTAATTGTGCAAATTGAATTGTACAATATATTGCATACCAGATGGTGTTACATTTCAGACTCATGATGAGGATGGTGATTTCAAATTGTACCATGTATACAGTTACTGAACTGCCAGAGTATCTCAGAACTGCAGTGAATACTGAAGTTTGGGATTTTACAGGAAAATATATCAGACTCATAAAAGGGGTAGAACCAGTCTATATCCAAAAAGAGCCAAATGCAATCTACCCAAGAACACCACCTTATCCATTGCCCACAGAAACAATTACTAGGATACAACCTGTAATTAAGGATATGCTTCAGAAAGGCATATTGAAAGAATTAATTGGCAGCCTGTGTAATTCGCCTATAATGGGAATTCAGAAACCAATAAGGAAATGTAGAATCATTGAGGATTTGAGAAAAAATCATGAGATTGTGGAGCTTTGTCGCCCCATTGTGCCAAATCCTGATACTGTGCTTTTTCAAATTCAATGTACTGCAGAATGGTTTGCAGTCATTGATCTGTGGCAGGCTTTCCCCTCAGTGCCTTTACACAAAGACAGGCAATTTTTATTCTCATTTGTGTTCCAACGGAGAACGATCACTTGGTCTTGTGTCGTTCAAGGGTACACTGGAAGCTCTTCTATTTTTAGTCAGATCCTAAAGAAACACCTTGAGTCTTTGCAAATGCCCTGTGATTCTGCCCTTGTTCGGTACATTGATGATTTGTTAATATCTTCTGAATCTCGAGAAGCTTACAAAAATGACACCTTTGCACTATTGAATCACCTGTCAGAAAATGAACACAGAGGGGTCTATTACAATGTCTGCCCGCCACCGTAACGGAATGCGGGACTGTCCGCCAGGGGTGCGGCAGTCCCGCACTTGCAATTAGGATGCCACCACCACAGTGGCGGTGGCATCCCCCATTCCCAACATTGTGGTGGGCGGAGCTTACAGCACCACCCGCCACAATGTACATTGTGCATTGGCATGCACAAGGTGACAGGCACCACGCAGTGCCTGCCACCTTGTCCTTGCCAATGAAGTGCACCTAACCCCCCAACACTTAGGGGGTAACCGCATGCCTTTCCATGGCAGCAACGCCTCCATGGAAAGGCTCATCTCTGCACTCATCATGATATGGATGGTGGTCTCTTGCAGACACTGCCACCATGTCATGACCTTTTTCCGCCCGTCGATGAGTCGACCGGCAGACCCCCCAGCCACCCTAATATGGCAGGGAGTCATTCAGGCAAGGATGGCGGTCAGATCGCCCCCGCAGGGGTGGCGGTGGCTACCGTCGGTCCGGTAGGGGCGATCCGCCCGCCATCCTAATGGGGCCCAAAGTGTCTCCAGGCAAACTGTAGTACTGTGAAAAAAGAAGTTCATTATCAGGGACCCTTGATCATGAAAGGAGTTAGAAAGGTGTCACGCTCCAGCTATTGGAATGCCAGACTATACAAAGGATTTTACCTTGTTTTGTAGTGAAAGAGATGGGTGTGCACTTTCAGTGTTAACACAGATGCATGGAGGAGACCGAAGACCTGTGGCTTATTTTTCAACAACCCTTGGCTCTATAGCGTCACTCCCCGGCTGCTTGAAGGCGGTGGCCGCGGTGAGTGTAAGTCTGGAAAAAAATGAAAACATAGTGATGGGACACCCATTGATTGTGTTGGTTCCTCATTCTGTCAAGTTGTTGCTTACCAGAAGAAAGACACAGTAACTGACGCATGACAGACTCAGTAAATATGACTAGAGTCTATCTGCGCCAGATAATGTCACCATTAGGCACTGCAATGTGTTAAATGTTTCTACTCTTTTGCCTGTAATTGATCAAGAAGACAAAGATGATGATTTTGGTCATGATTACTTGAGTGTCACTGAACTATGCACAAAGCCACGACCAGACATTAAGGATGAACCACTGATTCAGCCTGATCATGTCCTATTTGTTGATGGTCCATGTCTGAAAAGTTATGATGGCACACTGAGAGCAGCATAGGCCTTGTGCACTATAGACTATTATCAGGGACCCTTGATCTTGAAAGGAGTTAGAAAGGTGTCAACAGAGATTGTGGAAGCCATCCTGTAGATGAATCCACCACAAACACAGAGAGCACTCAGAATGTTTCTGGGAATGGTTGGCTACTGTCGACAATGGATACCAATTGTTTCCCTGACAGAAAACCTCTCCTGAGGTTGACACATCAAGATGTGTCAGACCCATCCCATTGGGATAGGAAATGTACCAAAGCCTTCCTGGAGCTGAAAGAAAAATAATGTCACGCCCCAGCTATTGGAATGCCAGACTAGACAAAGGATTTTACCTTGTTTTGTAGTGAAAGAGATGGGTGTGCACTTTCAGTGTTAACACAGATGCATGGAGGAGACCGAAGACCTGTGGCTTATTTTTCAACAACCCTTAGCTCTGTAGCGTCAGGACTCCCCGGCTGCTTGAAGGCGGTGGCCGCGGTGAGTGTAAGTCTGGAAAAAAATGAAAACATAGTGATGGGACACCCATTGATTGTGATGGTTCCTCATTCTGTCAAGTTGTTGCTTACCAGAAGAAAGACACTGCAACTGACGCATAACAGACTCAGTAAATATGACTAGAGTCTATTTGCACCAGATAATGTCACCATTAGGCACTGCAATGTATTAAATGTTTCTACTCTTTTGCCTGTAATTGATCAAGAAGACAAAGATGATGATGTTGGTCATGATTACCTGAGTGTCACTGAACTATGCACAAAGCCATGACCATATATTAAGGATGAACCACTGATTCAGCCTGATCATGTCCTATTTGTTGATGATCCATGTCTGAAAAGTTATGATGGCACACTGAGAGCAGCATATGCCTCGTGCACTATGGATGATGTGGTTAAAGCCTCCTTGCTCCAATCTATCTTTTCTGCACAAGTTGCTGAACTAATTTCTCTTACCCAAGCCTGCAATTTATCTGCACCATTGAAAGTCACCATCTTTACAGATAGCAAATATGGCTTTAGTGTAGTTCACGACTTTCGGCAATTATGGATGCAAAGGGGATTTTTTACTTCTACAAGATCGCCCATCAAAAATGGGCAACATGTGAAGAACCTATTGGAAGCTTACACATTGACGCCCGAATTGCTGCCCACACTTGCGGCTCAGAAGGACCTATCATAGTCCTTCCAGCGCCTCGAATTCTATTATCTGGTATATACATTGTGCTAACTACTTTTGAACTGGAATACAATTTCATCAGTCTCCTTTTATGAAATAGCTAAGGAATATCGTAGTACTTGGTGTGGACTAATGGGCGACGGCCAACTAATCGGAATATGTGATATTTACAATCCGCTTCATCTGGAATCTTAGCCTTGATAAAGTTACATATTGTAACGAAACACGTGTCGGCTGTCTTAGATTGTTCGGCTGTCCTGGATCGTTTCCCCGATAGGGTGGCAACTTTGGAGTGTTTTTCCCTTCGGGGTGTTTGTTTCCTCTGGTCTTCTCTCAAAAACTTGTCTCAAGGGAAAAAAAATCTCAGACCTGATGTCCATATTGGGTCACACTGTATATTGTGTTTTACAAATGAGATAGTTAAATATTCAAATTGTGTATCTGAATTATGTACAGTGTTTGAAGAATTAATTTATACTGATCAAGTACTATACTAAACTGTGCAAATATAAATTACATAATTCATGTTTGTTCATTGATGTTCTTTTTGGCTTCTTTAGGGAAGCTACTTATGACACATTCGGTCTCTCTTTCAGGGGACAGTTTCAATCATATGTAAAGTTACTTATGGTTGTGTAGATACATTGTTTTGGAATACTGGTTGACATTGCAACTTATACGCTAGAGTGCCGGGGTAGTTGTAAATAATCTAAACATGTTTGGTAGCAGGCTCTTCTCCTGAAGGCCCTGTTCTTACTACATCTTTGGTAGTGGGATGTCCTTATTACCCCGACGGGCACCGTCAATTTATGGATTCATTGTTAACCTGAGAAATGTTTAGATCTTGATGTGCGACTGTTAAAATCATCACTACCTCTGTATCAATTTGTGAAACCTATTGTAAGCATTACAGTTGCCTAAGTAGATTGCAGTTGTGAAGTGTCCAGGACAACAAGCAGGCAGTGGATACGTTGCCATTTGGCAATAGATACACTGACTCAGTAGCTGGGAGCTGTGCCTTGCTAGCATGCAAAATCAATGGAGATTTTACAGTAAACTATGGTTTTGCCTACATAACTGATAAAGAATGCGCTTTTGCTATGATGATAGAAATAACTGACACTTGGGAAGAATTAAAAGGAGTACAATAAACTGTAATGGAAAATGAACAAAATGGGTGGACCAAGGCAAGTTGTACCAAAATTGTAAACAACATTTGGATGTCTGAAGATGGGAGACCAGTGTTGCCAGACAGCTTGTTGTTTCCAATGGCCAGGTATTATCATGGTTACAAACAATTGTGGGGAGATGCAATGGTAAGGCTTTTCAGACAAAGTTGCTTTAATCCATGATTCTAAATAATTGTTGAGGAAAATTGCAGGAGATATGTCACATGCCAACAACTGAATGTAGGGAAAAAGACACCAGTCAGAGGTACACACTTTGTGAGATTAAGTGGTACTTTTAACAAGTTATAAATGGATTTTATCGAGATGCCTGTCTAAAACAGGTTAAGATTCATCCATGTGATTATCTGTGTAGTCTACCGGTGAGGGGAAGCCTACCTAATAAGGAGAAATGACAGTCTCACTGTAGCCAAACAGTTACTATGAAAAATCATTCTGATGTTCGGAATGCTGGTCCTTCTTGATTCAGAAAGAGGAACACACTTTAACAATGAAGTGATGAACATGCTAAGTGCTGCTTTACAGATTGAGCAAAATTACATTGCAGCTACAGACAGACCAGATGCATCAGGAATAGTTGAGCAAATGAATGGAATAAGAAAGTCTAGATTGGTGAACGTTTGTGGTTCAACACCATTAAAATGGCCACGTACATTGCCTTTGCTGCTGATGAGTGTCCAATGTATGCCAAATAGAAATACTGGCTTATCTCCTTAGGAAATCCTTATAGGGAGAACCATGAGATTACCTGCTGTTCCAACTAATGCCTTGTTGAACATCACTGATGATATGATTATGGACTAATGCAAATCTCTCACTGATGTGTTTCATCCTGTATCTCACCAGGTGTCAACTTCTACATCAGATCCCCATCATGAGCAGCAATCCTAGTGACTGGATAATCATCAAGAAGCATTTGCGGAAGACTTGTCTTGAACCGAAATGGAAAGGCTCCTACCAAATTCTGCTTACGACCAACACTGCTGTCAAATGTGCGGTAGGTCCAAATTGGATTCAGGCCTCACACACATGGAGAGTGAGCAGTCCAAAAGAAGGATTGTTGGTCTATGATCCTGAAAGAAGAGCATTAGTGATTGCACCACCAGTGGAGAGACCAGACTGACCTGTGACACCTGCAAGAGAGCAGGCAGGAGAACAAGCAGAAGAGCAAGCAGAAGTGCAGAAAGAAGTATGGGGTGTAGACGAAAGACAAGTACAAGTTTCTCATATATAACAAAGTAGTATTGAAGCCTCCAGTAGAGAAATTAGAGAGTCGGAAAAAGAATTCGGAGGGAAAGAAAATGCTGCTGATGAAACAAGCTCTGAAACTTAGAGACAGTGTTGACAAGCTGAATGGCCAAGAAATTCAAGTAAAAGGGAATTAAAAAGGAGTTAATTGATTGCCTGCATTCTAGAAACAGTACCTGAAGAAAGCGAAACAGAGGATGGCAATTCACTTGATCAACAACATAAGATGGTGAGAAGATCTAAGAGAACTTGAATTCCTTGCAGAACATTTTCAGCTCCTGAATAGTCCTACTACATGAACTCAGCATTGAATGTAACTTTGGAAGACATTTGCAAGGGGAATCCCGAATTGCTAGAATATCCCTGCAAAGAGAATCAAGACTACAATTTGGAAAGTTTAACAAAAATACAGGAAGAAGTCCAACAAAACAAGTTCAACATTGAACTGTGTCTATCAGATGGTTGTCATTTTAATTGCTTGTTTTAGAGAAGACTACCCTTTGTCTGAGAAGAAAGTTACCGAAGATTAGGGATAACATATTAGAAGAACACAGAGTAGGGTTAAGGATTGTCTGATAGGGATTTGCCCAGAAGAGAAAAATAAAGAAGAAGAAAAAAAACACATTACTGACTCAAAACAATGTGTTACATTAAAAGGCATTGTAAATATATTAGGTGTGTGGGTTTCATAGTGACAGTTATCATGATATCCATAGTACTAATAGGGTTTTATTTGACAACTGAACACCCATAGAGTTAACATTACTAATATTTATCCACAAACTTTTAGAGACGTCTTTACTAAACACTTCAGGAATTTTAAAGGAGAAGATTATTCTACTAATGTCTGTTCTAGGTTAGTGCAAAAATATATGACTGCTTTAGATGTTGTACACACTTGCCATCTTCAGTTTCGAAGGAAGTCACCTATTATCACCTACCCTTATCTTATGCAATCCCATGTAGCATTTTGCTTTCATTAGTATATAGACGAGAACATTTTGAATATTTATACTACAATTATGACTTAGTGCTATCAAAATCACCTCTGAGAAAAAACAATGGACACAGCTTGGTATTATCTCTTCTCCCATTTACCAGTTAACACTGTAGAATCTTACAGGAGAAATGTAACTTGTCTGATGCATCTCAAAGAAAAGGCATGCAGTATGACTCTAGAACAAAGATACATGAGTATGAAAAAAATTGCTGATCACAAAGAATATGTATTAGAGAATGTATGGATAAAGGAGGAAAATTAATTTAGGAAGATAGTGACATATACTAAACTTAGATTGGACGCCCAACTTAAAGGAAAGGTTTGTTTTTATAAGAGATGAACACATAGGTGAGCAAGACATGTAGGAATTAGCATTTGTGACCACACTTTGATTTCTTAGGGGGAACTCTGCAAATTTTACAGGGAGCTGAGATCTTCATTCCCTGGGCATACTACATTACCTGTTTTCTGGGAAAGAACATGCTATCGACGTACATTAATCCTGAAAATGTATCACATCAATAGTATAGAAGCATTAAGTCTAACACCACCACATATACATAAGCGAAATGCAGGGAATGAAGCTTCATTAACAGGAGATATATTTGGGGCAGTAATACCACCAGTGGGGATAATATTAAATGGTGAAAAGATCCAAAAACTAGCCACAGCTGTGGATAAAATGGCAATCTGTACATCTGGAGCTTTATTGCCTATTAATACAGAACTAATCTCTATACGGTCCATGGTTTTGCAAGACTGTCTGGCACTTAACCTCCTTCTGGCCAAGACGGGGGTGGTCTGTCACATGCTGAAGTTAACTCACTGCTGTTTATATATCCCAGAAGAGGGTAGGAAACTAGAGAAGTTTGCAGGAAATATATCAAAGTTGATTCCCGAATTACAATAATTTGAAACATGAAGTTTGTATGAAAATTTCAGGAAAGGTTTAAATACAATTGGCAACTGGTACTCAACAGCAGGAAAGGTGATAATACGATGTATATTAATGCCCATACTAATTGTCGGATTATGCTTGATACTCCTATATGTCCTATAGATATATATTGCATAAGAGACATGATGCTTACCAACAAAAATGTTTTGGAAAACACATGGGTTTAGTATGAATACTGAATGACGATTACATGAAGACATTAAAAGACACCGGGGGATAAAGAGAAAGAAATGGGATACATTGAAGGATGAAACTACATTTTAGATTTGGTTGTGAAGGTGAAACTAACAACTATTGTATGATATACATCATCAAAAAGGGGGAGTTTGAGAGAAATGACTACATATTTAGAAATCAGCACCTTTTAGCACATTAGAATTGTAAGTTAGAACATGTTTAAATACAAATGAAGAGCATTTTTTGGAAATGACTCACAAAATGTGTGAATACTTTTGAGTGGAACAAATAAATAAGACCAAAAGCAATATTGTTGCATGAGAAATGTAGACACAAAATATGTTATTAGAAATGCTTCACTTATATTTGCGTGTTTTTCCATCATTTGTACCAAGCAACTATACTTTACCCTGTGTAGTGACTAAGGGGCAAATGCATCAACATAAGCAATTGCGATTCCTTAATAGCGATTATTAAGGAATCGCTATTTAGGAATCACAATTCCTATGCATGTAAGAATCACAAAATAAATTGCTATTCCTACACATTCCCTATTAGTGAATTGCAAATGCTTTCCCATTCATTCCTATAGGCCTGGAGGCCCACAGGAATGAATAGGAAACCATTCACAATTTGTGATCACGGAAAAGGTCATCACAAATCACGCATGCAATTTTAAGGGTGCTAGGGGGCCAAGAGGCCACCCTGATGCACCCCAAAATTGGCAAGTGTGCACATGTGGTGCACACACTTGCCCCACTGGCATGTGCGTGCACCATATGGCATACAAAATTTAATTTTGTGTATTTTTCCAAGGAATTTCAAATTACCGTCAACTTGAAGTTGATGGTAATTTGCGATTCATTAATGCAAAGTCGTATTCTGAGAATGCTTCTTGCATTGCATTTAGGAAGTCGCAGATTGTGATTCCCTAACTGCATTTGCAAAATAGGTAATCGCAAATTTTGTGATTACCTATCTTGCTAATGGCTTAGGGCTTGATGCATCCCAAAAGGCTAATTACTGGTCTCAAAAGGGCCGAATTTGCGAATCGGCCCATTTGCGACTGGTAATTAACTTAATGCATGTACCCAAAAGCCCATAACTTTTTTTTGACCTTTGCTCATAGTAAAGTATTTTGTGCAACAGCCTAACATTCATGTCTTCCTAGAAATGTGCTGTCTTTAAAATTACGTTCATTTATTTCCTCTCACCCCATATTAGATAATTTCCACTATGAATAATAGACTTACTGAAACTGTAAAGAACAAATGGTGGTATAGACTAATAAATGTTGCTTCAAATTAACTTGATATATGTTTTCATATTTGCTGACTAGCCTTTGTTTCTGCACTGAAACTCATAGTGCTTCTTCAGCTTAGGTAAGAGGGTTCTCATGGCAACATTTCCTCATGTAACAATTTGCTAGAAAAATGTATCAATTCAGATAACAAGAGTGCAGACTGTGGGAATCGGAAGCGGATGCATCGTATGACTGACAGCATCACCTTACCAGCTGTTTTGATTGGACATCGAGTGAAGGTCTCATCGAAGAATTGATGAACGTATTAAAGGTTATAATAATGAGTGTTCCTAGCTAGCTAAATACCACACCTCTACTTTCCTTTACCCATCCGGTAGTCTTGCTGTTGGATTACTCTTTTGCCCGAGGCTCTTCTTCTTGTAGAGTGGACTTCCTTTTAGATATCTTAAGATGATTTCCTTGATTAATTTGTGATCAATCCTGCTGCACAGCTCGCCACTCTAAACAGTTGCTAATGAAAATGTAGGGAACTTGGCTGAGTTTTCCAGAACTACTCTTCATGAGACGTTTGTCCTTTATATTCTGCATTTTTCCGATGGAACTCTTCATGGGTCCTTATGTAGAATAGGTCCCTTAGATTGCATATTGGGTTTCTTTATGGACTTACATATGTGTACACCATATACCAAGCCTGCTTCCCACATTCACTATGCTGGTTGTGGGACCTGGGATTCTTTCGAGTTGCATACCATTGTAACTTTACATATTGTTTGCCAGCTTAGCACATTTGTGAAGCAAAGTAAAAAAAAAGTCAGTCAGCAGAAATGTGCATGCCTGTTTATGTCAGCGTTTTATTTCAACTAGGATGCTACTCATCAGTGATGTCCTGTTGCAATCATGGTCTCCCTGTGTGTGTCCTCTCTGATGAGCCTAGTAATTCCCCTGCTACTGGAGGCATTATGACAGGTGTTAGCGGAATGGAAATGATGTTGCTGGCTGCACTCTATTGATTAAAGATGTCAGGATTCTCCTCCAGGATCCCCTTGGTGTCATGAGTGGTGCAAACAATCCCCAGGGGTCTCATGTACAGGTCACTGAGATATGCGTTGGGGACGGTGTATATAATTTGTTGTGGGAGGAAGACACAAATGTTTGCCCAGCTTTGTGAAGGACCAGGCTATGAACCTTTGTGGACACAATCAAAGTCTGGTAAATAAAAAAAATTGCCACTTAACGTACATTTACACTTACTTTACTTAACACTTTACTGTTTAAAAGATTTTATTCAAATGACAAGAAAACTGCTACAAATAGCGAAGCAGGCAGAGATCTGCCGCGGCCTGCGACACTTGAATAATATATGCATGAATTGATATGCTATCGGCTTTATCTCTGTGGTCATCATCAATGTATCAATATTAGACACCAGCATTGCGATCAGAGCAGTATAATAAAAAGAATAGGAGAAATAAAACATGCTCTTGAGACTATGTGGAGACAATCAGGGTCCAGCCCTAGAGAAGGGCGTAGGGATGGTGTGGGAGGGCACCTTAGACAAGTACCTGTGGGATCGCGAGACATTCATAATACGTGTGTATATGTTGACAGGCAGGGAGGGGTCATTTTACACTTTAGTTAACATACACATAGAGTAACTAATGTTAGTAGACCCTCCTCCAATTAACTTGCTTTCTTAAAATTGGAGTAAATGTGGTAGGTCTGGTAGTCATAGATCCATATCCAGGTGGGTCCACTCAGTCTTTTATCAATATTTAATCGAAAAGCTTGATAAAATGAGTACAATTAAGATGGGTATCAATAAACATCCTTTTCATCTCATCAATCCCAAGAGTCAGGGACTTCTCTGTGGGAATGTGTACTCTACAAATGTACATGTGACTTTTTTATTTTTGCAGATTGCATCTGTGTAGTAAGTCAGATATATGACAGTTGCAGGAGTGCTGGGTTATTATTAGATGTATGAAGAATTATCCAATGTTAATTGCGTGATGAATCTCTGTCTCCCATTCTGTTGCAAGATTGATGGGCATGGGTTAACGTACCCCTTGTTGTGTATTATAAGGATATTGGAAGTTACCATGGACTTCAGTGACCCTCTAGAGGAACAAGGTCGAAGTCTGAGTTTGCTTATAAGGTAATGGAACTCTGAGTTGACTTGAAATATCCTTATAATGTAGGGTGGTGAGTACATTACTCCTTTTAATAAATGGTCACACCAGCACCCTTTCCACAAACTATTTACATGCTTGATGTCGCTATTTATCGTATTAAAGAGATGACATGTTTGCAAACATGAAGAATTTTAGGTAATTTCTGAAGTGCAAAATTAAACACACCAAACAGCATTTGGATATATGTTGCAAAAAGCTATTACAATCAGTTTCAGCTTTAAAAACAGTTGGCATCTCAGGCTGTAAATACATTCATAGAGATTCTGGCTTTCATATAATTCCCCCAAAACATGTCGCCATAACTATCTTCTTTCTGCTTATCACTGATCATGTTGAAAAACAGAGCTGAAGAAGCAAAAGACACATTTAATTTGTGTTTTTACTACATAATTATGCTCTGTCACCTACCTTTCACCTTGGCTGCTGGCGCCGGCAGCAGGCATTGTGACGTCCGAATTTAACTGTGATAACTTATTAGAGTTGAGCGGCGACATCATTTCTTTATTACAGGCGACTTGGTGTGTCACAACTAGCCTGTAATAAGGACATTGGAGGCAGACTTCTATACAGGGATTGTAGCATCCCTTGTATTATAAACTGGTGTTTTAGAGGTAATCCTGACATTTGATTGACTAGCTATACTATTGTCAGACAAATGCTGTCAAAGAAAAGATTATTAAAATCATACACCAATGACACCATGTTGAGGTCCATACCATGAGTGATTCCTACTCAGTCATGAAATACACACACACACACGCGTGCGCGCTAACACACATGCACACACATGCACACACACACTTACTGAGACTGTCTCTCAAAGGGCAGAGTCCTGCAAAATTTCAAGCTCAAAGGATACACTGGTTAGTCATAAATCATAACATCAACTTACTCCTCACTTCTATGGTCATTCATATTTGTTCTACTATGTTTTCGTATTTTTTAATCAAAATTATGATTACACTTTTGAAGAATTACCTTTTTAAAGCATACCACAGCCATTGTTACTAGTTCGTGAAGCTGCTAAAACAAATGCTTTGTAGCTTCACAAAGTGTTTGCCAATGTTTTACCAAAGCTGAAATCTTGCACAAGAAGCTTCAAAGAGGTCCCTGTGGGATTGGGGGAGGGTTCACACTGACATTCAGAGCTGCAAGGGGAAGCTTGAAATACAGCAGGGAAAATCAAACAATTCTCTACAGTCTACTGTCCTCTGAGGGACTTCAGGTTCAAAGTACATAATTATGTTCGTTCTTCTGCTGTTTTAAAGTGTTCATTACAGAATAACTTCTTTCCAGGTGTTATTAGAGTGAGAGAGCAGAATAGTACTGAATTTACGTTTTTACTTTTATAAAGTGTTTCATACTTCTGTCAAAGAATATAACCAGACTGTTAGTGTGCTCACCATGGGAGTAACTTTCATGGTTGAAACTGTTTTTGCAGGGTGGCCTCGGTGACCATTGTTTTGTAATGGTGATAATTGGCGGGGATGGTGCATTCGGTATAGGTATCTTAGCAAAGATAATTAATTGAAAGTAGTAGAGCGAAGGATACCCCGCATGTACTTTACACTGTATTGGCGTATCTGGTTGCAAGAGAATGACCTATATGGGTAGTGTACTGGTGTCAGTTGAAGCGAGTAATTGGATGCATTACCACTACTCTTGGGATTGTCCTCTTGCGTGGTATAGTGAGCTAGCTCAAATTGTTGGACTGGGAATTGCAAAGTAAATTGAGTCATATCAGACAGTTAGTATGGTACCTCCTCTTCCTTTATGTATCCAAAGCATATGGATGGATCAATTGTATGTAATATATATGTCAATAAAAAACTAGAGCGATAAACTTCATACCAAACATTTATATCTGAGGAAATTATAACATGCAGAGGTAATAAAGCTGCATTACCAATACTTTTCTGAATAGTTAATAGGCAAATGCTAATCTGCAACCTAAATCCTGATTTTTCCTCTTTGACTCCAACCCTAAATTTTCCTCTTACATCATCGGGTGGCTTTGCCATTTTATGGTAGTCAAAGTTTTTAAACATTTTCTTTCTACACTCTCTTTTACACAATCCCAAACACATTATTTTACTCTAACCGTAATCCAACCAAAATCTAAACTAATACCCCTTCATCTTTCACTGATTTAGCCCTGCTATTACACTTACCTAAACTATAATCCTAACTCCAACAATACCCAGAATATTCACCCTTCCTTACACTATTCCTTACTTACTAATGTTCCCCTGAAAGTTAAACTACCAAATCTAACCCAGAAATAATAACACTTTTCTGAAATGTTAATAGGCAAATGTTAATCTGTAACCTAAATCCTGTTTTTCCCTCTTTGACTCCAACCCTAAACTTTTCCTCTTACATCATCATGTGGCTTTGCCATTTTACGGTAGTCAACGTTTTAAAACACGTTCTTCTTACACTCTCTTTTGCACAATCCCAAATGCATTCTATTACTCTAACTGTAATCCAACCAAAATCTAACCTAATCCCCCTTAATTTATCACTGATTTAGTGCTGCTATTACACTTACCTAAACTATAACCCTTACTCCAACATTACCCAGAAAAACCACCCTTTCTTACACCATTCCCTACTTACTAATTTTCCCTGCTAGGTTGAACTACCAAATCTAACCCAGAAACAATAATGAACACAACTATAACCTGTGAAGAAATAAATTGGTGGCATTATATGTGAAGGGAGAGAGCATGGAAATTAAGGGTAAGTGTGCTACTGAACCAATAGGTGCTTACTTTATGTGTTATTTAATAGCTTTTTTTCCTTTTTAGAGCCAAAAATCCAGAAGCTACTAACACAGTGGCTCTCCATCGTAAAATTGCAGCAAGGCAATTGCTAAAGGTGGAAGAAAAGGAGCCTCAAATCAGTCTTGTACACCTGATGGCGGCAGCTGACATTCACTATTGTCAGTGTAGTGGCCAATGTCACTAGAGCAGCAGGTAAAGTAGAAATGTCATGCCCTATATGCTGCCGTGTAGTCTACCTATGACCTACTTTAGGGATAGCTTATATGCAACAAAAGGGGGATTTAAGGCTTGGTAAAGGGGTTATATTGCCAAGTCGAATTGTCAGTTTAAACTTTTGCCATGTTTTAGGAAGTGAGCTCAAGCCCTCTAGCACTGGTTAGCAGTGACAAAGTGCACATAGTCCTAAAGCCCCCAAAAACAAAATTAACATAATAGGAGTGTGAAGGCTAAACGTTCAGAGGTGACCCTGCAGACAGGACCAGGTCCAACAGTAATATATATATATTTCTTTTGTATCAGTGACACACATGTATGTTAATGTATATGCACAGTGCTTTTCTACAAATTGTTAGACCCCATATTGCTTACATGGAAAATCAGTAAGCAATTACTCATTTATGTTGTAGCCTAGGATTTTGTCATGTAGATTCAGGAGGTATGAAATATTTTTCTGGTACATGAAATCAGAAAGTATATTCGACCATGTTGCTCATGGGGACCTTGTAGCTGCTCCATAGCATGCAAAAACTCAGAAAGAAGTGTGAGAGATAATCACAGTTATACTCACCATACTTACCTTACAAAGCTTACTGTCTTCTGGGGTCTGAATCAGAAATACAATTAATCGCTAGGTGGTTCTTTTTAAGATGTACTGTGGGTTTGCAGCAAGATTAAGAATTCAAAGACTGGAGTAGTGGAAAGCACCAACCCATAGGGATAGTCTTTATGTGGCAGGGACTAAGATAACATAGTTGCTATAATAGGACCATCTGAGTGCAAATGTTTATAATTCAAGGTATTGATAATTGGCTGGTGCACGAAATTGGGCTATGGTTGAGAAAGGAGGAAGCCCTACTCAGTCAACAACAGCAATCCTTGTAGGGTAAACCACAAAAGCCACTAAATTAGCCTGAGCATAACTCTCTGGTAGCTCAGTCTTAAATTAAAGACAATGTGTAAAGTATTTATGCAGCACACAAATCGTAATAAAGTGAAAACACAAAAAATCCCAAACCAATTTCGAAAACTATAGATAGCAAATAAAATGAAGTCAGAATGACAAAAATCCAGTGAGTAGAACCGGACATACTGATTTTGAAATTGTTAGTGGAAATAGCACAAAGAAGCATACATTGCTACTCGTGGTTATCTAGTCGCACTAGACCTGCGAAAAGTCACAAGTTGAGGCCAACCTCTAAATAGCCCTGTCCGATACAGGGACTAGGTTATTCCAACTGAAGAGTTACCTTCTTAAGTCTTGCACAAACAGTTCTGTTCTCATTTGAGGAGGCCGTGAGGCGGAGACGTTTACAAGAAGAGCAGATCGAGCATCAAGGACAGTCATCGCTGTAGGGCGAAGAGCCAGTCTTTGCTGCAGCATTGTGTTTGAGTATGAGACGGGTTGTTGTTGCTGTACCATAAAGTGCAGTTCTCGCACTGCTGTTCCAGGAGGTCAGTGCTTGTTAGCAACAGGAGAATTAAAGGTCATCACGGGCAGTCAATCTTTGACAAAGACCCTCACCCAGGTACACCCAGGTACACCCAGGTACACCCAGGTACACCCAGGTCCTATTGTTCATGTCTGGGCCCAATACACATTTGTGATGGGGAACCGTTAACCGATAAACAATACAAGAAAAAACTGTAGGTCTGCAATTATATATGACCAAAAACAACAACTAAGTGAACTGGATGTTAAGTAGAGTCTCAATGTAAAAGAGATGAGATCCCATCACCCACCAAAGTGGCTTGCTTCATCATCTGGGAACTCTTAGTAAACCACACTCCCATATGAAATTGAGGGTTGTGTTTCAACAAGTACACTGAGAATAAGTAGCAACAAATACTTTTAATCTCAGAAAGAGCATAGTAACTATTTGCAGGGTGATGGTTGCAGTGCTAGTGACAATATGTGAAGAAAGTGTGATTTAAAATTGACTATCAAGACACAAAACAATTTAATTTAGCGCTGTCTTGGTGTCAATATAAAAACAATGCATATAAAGTTTAAACAAATAGCTGTAAGATTTCCAGGTCTACATGTTTCAGCCAATGGATATTAGAATCCGGGCTTTCGTCAGGACCTATGATATAACAGCTACTGCAAAAGCCTAATGCTTAAGTGCAAGAAAACAAAACAAAATAAAGGTTGGTAACAATGCAACCTGCAAACCTCTGTGAATCCAACGTGGAAGATTAGACAGTGGTACTGGAAAAATACCTAATAAAAACGAAAAAGACTCTCATGAGATCCAGTTAATGATCCTTGAAGCATTCATTTTAGCCATTGAAACATTAGATTAAATGATCATAATGTGATACTTAAAAATGTACCAAATACCACCAAGTGTATTTCATAGCAAATGTTCAGCAGTGGTCAATGCACTTACCCGACTTTATGCGGGTGCGCTCCTCGCCTCACCTGGCATCTGCTCAGGACGTGAGGCACCGCTCTATATATAAAGTGTAAAAAATGTATAAAAACCCAAATCAGGATTCGCTTCGTCTGATTGTGGTAACCATACACTGGATTTTTATCTAAGTCACACAACTTAAAACCAATGGCAAAAAACACAGGAGCCCCTGTGCCAGTATTTATACTAGCTTTGAGAAATCACTAGGATGTGCTAGTACTAACTCAAACCTATTTCAAAAGGGAGTCAGCTATACATCGGTACACCTCATATTTACATAGGTGCCCTCTGTAGTAAAGACAGACCTATAATAACAGCTATTTGTAAGAAAAAACACACTATCTTGGTGCATCTCATATTGAAATAGGTGTCTACTGTAATCAAACAGACCTGCAATAACCGCTATTTGTGTAGAAGTAAGCGGAGTGCATCTCTATTTAAAAAGCGTGCTTTCGCCTCAGTGGTTGTGAATCGCTTTCATCATTGCCCGTTTGCTAATGGAGACATACCACAAAGAGAGGTCATTCTGATGAAAACTTCACTTGAGTGTCGGCAAATCACGAGGAGAGCCGAAGGGAGCTTGCTATTTCAAATTACAAAAACGGGGAAGGAAAGAACTAGCAGCGTTACTCACCTATCCGTCGATACCCCTCTCTGGATCTAAGCTGGAAGGGGAGGTGTCCGACGGAGAGGGAGCCCGGTCTTAAATACACAGTGGTATACTCCCCACTTCTAACGTACCGCCCACGTCATGTTTACAGACGCCTTAGATAAGCGTCGATGGCCCTGTGAGATGACGTCATCACGCCATCCCTTGTGTTCAGATCGTATGTCGTATTGATGGAAGTTGTAGTTCGCAATGAGCTAGAATTCTCGCGTTGAAAGATACACAACAAATCACATGAAAAAATACTCACACAATAAAGTGATATTGTGTGATTTGAAAGTCAATGTTTTTTTCATGCGTACATCATGTCAATGGTACAGTCAAAGGGGTAAAAACAACACTTATCCAAAGATCGGCAAGTTGTATGTCAAAAACATCCCAACATTGTTGTAATATATTTGATATAGAGAAAGAAAGAGAGACTCTTAGTATAGAGTTATTTTAACTATGCAAAACATGATTCCAAAACTTCTTATCTAGATATGTTTAGATAAAAATTGCATAGGAAAAAGAGGAGGCATATAAAAGAGCCTTATTCTTAGTGAAACTGCGTTATGGTTAGATCATACATATACGGGTCATTGTTACAATGATACCCAGGGTATTTCATTGTTAAGTCCATGACGATCACTCTGGAGTTTAAACACCCATTTTTGTTCTTTTACGAACAAGAATTTGGTGACATCCATGACATGAGATGGAATGAAAGGTTCTTTTAATACTTTCCATCTTAAGTCCTCAGGTTTATGTTTGAATGTCAAGAAATGGTTCATAAGTCTTGTTGCCTGTTTGTTACGTCTGATGGTACTTTTATGCTCATTGATGCGTACTTTGACCTTACGTGTCGTCATTCCTACATATCGAAGGGAACATGGACACGTAATTAGGTAGATGGCTCTTTCCGTATTGCAATTTGTATGCTTCTAAAGGACCCATGGTTTTCCTGTCCCAATATCCACTGTTTTGGTATGTTGGGTTTGGGGACACTCTGTACAAGACCCGCATGGGAAGTGTCCCTGTACTGGAGGGAGATCCCATAATGTGCCAATCACAATTCCAGATTTAGTCCTGGGTCTCGTGTGTACTAGACTGTCCCGTAGACTAGTATCTCTTTTAAATGAGAAAAGTGGAGCTGGGATGTTCACATTGCCTACATTGAGGATGCGCCAATGTGTGCGCACAGTTTTTTGCAAGTTGTTGTAAAGTGTGCTGAAAGTATTAACAAAAGTTATTCTTGAAAGCGGAGGTTTTGGTACGGGGGTTCTAGGAGGACATCCCGATTTTTGTTATAGGCTCTCTTCCAAGCCTGTCTAAACAAAAGTTTGGGGTACCTCCTATCATATAGCTGTCTAGATAATGCCTTGGCATGATGATCAAAGGTTTCTCTGTCAGAACAATTTCTCCGTATATGCAAAAACTGCCCGACAGGTAAGTTCTCGTGGAAAGACTTCGGATGATGACTATCAAAGTTTAGTAGCGAGTTTTTGCCATAGGTTTTTTGTACAGCTCGCTCCCAAGTTTACCCTGTGTAGGGCAGATCACAATGTCTAGGAAAGGTAATCTCCTTTCGTCATATTTAACAGTGATTCTCAAAAATCTGTTCATAGTATTTAACCATGCATGGAACCCCAAAAGTGTAGCAACTGTTCCATGCCAAACGACAAAAATATCGTCTATATATCTCTTCCACAGCAATATCCGGTCCCGGAATGGATTGTTGTGGTTGAGTACACTGTCTTGCTCGAAAAGATGGACATAGAGATTGGCCAGACTGGGCGCAAAAATACTTGTTAACCGACCCAGACAGTTGGAAATTCCTAAAAGGCCTCAGGAACTTTGGTCAGGAAAATGGTAACTTTCTAAATGTTTTATTTTCAAACTTATAATCTAAAATCTTCTTTACCTTTAAAGAGAATTCTAAATTACAATTCATATAAGTGTAACTATAATTTCTCAACTGCTCTCAATTTGAAGTTAGGACTTACTAATTGAAATAAGTTAACCCAGTGTTAGCCTATGGGAAAGATAGGCATTTGAACAAAGAAACACAAATTTAGGAGTTTTTCACTTTTAAGGAAAAGTCAAACTTAAACATATCTTACATTTTAAATACCATGCAGCCTGGCCCATAAGCCTTTAGGGCCTTCATTGGGGTGTCTTACAAGTATTAAAATTAAGGTTCAGGCCTGGCAAAAGGTTTATTTGGCCAGGTTGAAAATGCCAATTTAGAGACTGCCTTAGTGTATGGCACAACGAGTTCTGTAGAACTATACTAGCATTTAATTAACAGATTTAGAGGCTTTGTTTATATGTAGTACCATTTACTAGGAAATTACAAGTAAATTGAATGTGTCAATTAATGTAGTCCAATTTTACCATGTTTCAAGGTGGGAGGGCAAGCTCTTTAGCACGGATTAACAACGGTAAAGTGCACAGAGTCCTAATACCCCCAAACATGGTTCTGATCAGTTGATCCCAATCCCCTGGTCTTGGCTCCAAATCTCCAGGGTGCCAAGGGCTGGCCTTGAGTCAGGTTCCTTTGTGAGTGCTGTGGGCAAAGTCATTTAAAATAAAATCAGGGCAGGGTTCAGCTACTCCCCATCCATCCTGCCTCGAAGACCCTCAACCAGGTACATTCAGGGCCCATTGTTCATGTCTGGGCCCAATACACATTTTAGATGGGGGAACCATTAACAGACACAGAAAGTTGAAAATGCAATTTAGAGGCTACCTTATTGGGTGGCACAATCAGTTCTGCAGCACACTAGTAACATTTAATTTACAGGCCTTGGGCATATGTAGTACCATATACTAGGAACATACAAGTAAATTAAATGTGCCAATTAGATGTAGTCCAATTGTACGATGTTTTAAGGAGAGAGCACAAGTAAATTAGCATGTTAGCAATGGTAAAGTGCACAGAGTCCTAATGGCAATAAAAATTAGTTCTGCAAAGTCAGAGATTGAAGACACAAAAAATGGGAGAGTACCATGCCAAGGATGTCCTGTCTAACAGCTGGTATAAAAGGTTGCACTCTAACATGAGTCCGATAGACATATAGGCTAATCCAGCAATAGGGTGTAGGGAAAAATGGGAAAGCCTCTCATCATAAGTTACTCAGGAAAGGCTTTCCAAACACATGCTGTAACCAGGAATATCATTTAGGCCAGGCCACATTTAAAAGGTAGAGTCATGGAAAGAGAATTTTCTTCATAGTGATAGAAATGAGGAATCCGTCAATTAGTCCTGCCAAGCAAATGTTATGTTATGTTATGTTATCAGGATTTGTAGAGCGCACAGCTGCCCGAGCAAAGGAGCGTCCCGGCGCTATAATAGACAAAGAGCCGGACAACAAAACAGTACCAGGAGGCATCACACAGCTACTCTAGAAGTCTGAGGGAAAAAGGAAGGTTTTAATGGCCTTCCTAAAAGCTGTCAGTTCCTCAATAGCACGGATATGAACAGGAAGAGAGTTCCATAACTTAGCAGCGAGGACTCTAAAAGAGCGGCCGCCTGCCCTAGCCCTCTTAAAACGCGGGACTGTGACCAAGTGGAGGCCTGAGGATCTTAGAGACCGCGCTGGTATGTATGGTGAAATAAAATGCTCCAGAATCTGAGGGGAAGAGTGCTTCAAAATTTTAAATGAAAGACAGAGAGATTTAAACTGGATCCTCTGAGCAATAGGGAGCCAATGGAGTTTACGGATAGTTTTTTTGGATGAACAAAATCTCGGCAAGCTGACCAGAGCTCTGGCGGCAGCGTTTTGAACGCGCTGAAATCTTGAAATTTCGGCCAAGTTGGCTCCCAGCAGCAGAGAACTAGCGTAATCCAACCTAGACAATATTGTGGCTTGTACAATAAGCTGTCTGGTAGGGGCATCAAAGAATTTAAAAATAGGTCTAAGTCTACGAATAGTCCCAAAGCAAATGGCAGCAATTTTCTTAGTGTGAGAGACAAAAGTAAGTTTTGAGTCCAACCAAACCCCTAGGTTTGAAACCTCGGTGACAGGAAGAGGGGTTGGACCAAGCTCAGACGGCCACCAATGGTCGCCCCAAAGGTGACTTTGACTGCTGACAATAAGAACCTCAGTTTTTTTGGCATTCAATTGTAGGCAGTGATCTGTCATACAGCGGGCCACTGAGCTGATGCCCTCACGAAACTTAGCAGCCTCAAGGTCGGAAGCCCCACTTATTGCAACCGCCAACTGCGTGTCGTCAGCGTAGGACACCATAGTAAGGTTCCAACGCTCGGCGACAGCAGCCAGCGGCTGCACATAGAGATTGAAAAGAGTGGGGCTTAGAGCCGACCCCTGTGGGACGCCATGAGCAATAGGGTAAGGTTTAGATTGAAAGGGAGGAGTGACAACCCTAAATGTACGACCAGATAGAAATGATCGAAACCATTTAAGTGCCATATTATCGACACCAGCCTCCACCAAACGCTTCAATAAAATAGCGTGGGAGACGGTGTCGAACGCGGCACTGAGATTTAAAAGCACCAGTGCCGCCGTTCGACCCGAGTCAACCAAAGTTCGTAGGTGATCGACCATTGAAAGCAACGCCGTCTCAGTGCTATGGCCAGATCGAAATCCATTCTGTGAGGGATCTAAGATATTCGCCAAATGGAGATGATTGGATAGAATAGCATTGACGTGGGCCTCGGTCAATTTTGCCACCCACGGAAGAAGAGATATGGGACGGTAGTTCTCTAATTTTAATGGATCCAGGGAAGGTTTTTTTAAGATAGGCATCACCTGGGCTTGTTTCCAGCTGCCAGGAACAGAGCCTGACATCAAGGATAAGTTGACAAGGTCGCATAAAGGAGAAAGACAGAGCGACGCAGATTCTCTGAATTGGGCAGGTCGAAGAGGGTCAGTTGGCGAGCCTGATTTGACTTTCATCACAATTCTATTAAATTCCTCCATAGAGAGCTCAGGGAAAGAGCACAAGGACATAGATGTCATCGGGCCAGATTCCAATTTCTCTGGAGGTGTGGATGGGCCCGAATAAGAGCGATAGATAGCCTCCGCCTTTTCTACAAAGAAGGCGGCCAAGTCCTCACAGTGCGAGGCAGAGCGGATCTCGGCAGCTGGAGCTCTACTGGCTGTAAGATCCTTGAGCACCTTAAATATTAGTTTGGTAGGATTGGCGCTGATGTTAAATTCGTGAGAGTAATAAGTGGCCCGGGCTTGACATACCGCTCTATGATATGTCTTGGTCCTAGCTAGATACAGCTTTTTCTTAGCAGGCAGATATGAATTACGCCACGCCCTTTCCGCTTGTTTACAGGATTTTCTTAGAAGGCGAAGCGAGTCATCATACCATGGGCTAGGTTCAGCACGGCGACATTTACTCTCAGCAATTGGGATCAAACAGTCTAAGGCTCCAGTCAGCCAGCTGCAAAAAAGGTCATAGCCCGACTCCACATCAGAAAAAGGACCTGGAAGGTTTAAACTAAGAAGCCGATAAAAATCGGCAAGCTTCAGTTTTTTCCATGGGCATCTAAAGGACACGGGTACACTTGCTCTATGCAGAGAATTTTCAATTATGAGATGTAACTCTATAAGATAGTGATCGGTTCAGGCTATAGATCTGGGAGGTAGTACTTTAGCCAAGGAAAGGTTGGTAAAAATGGGGTCCAAAATGTGCCCACCAACATGGGTACAATGAGTGACCAGCTGAAATAGCTGGAGAGCCTCCAAATCGGCAATAGTACTGCTGACCGCGGGAGAGAGGGGAGCATCAAAATGGAGATTTAAGTCGCCAATGATACTAAAATTGGCAGCCCCTAAGGCTAATGCACTTACAGCATCAGGAAGAGCTAACCTAAAGTCAGCATCTGGGCCCGGAGGTCGATAAATGAGCAGCCCGGAAAAAGTAAAGTGAGGGCTAACCGAGATGCGAAAATGGGCACTTTCACAGCCAGCAATGTCCAGAGCCTTCCATATACATGAGTAGCAGGATTTTACCGCAGCCGCAATGCCACCACCTTAAAAGTATTACGATTAAAAGTATAAATCGCATACTCAGAGGGGAGAGCCAAATTAACTGCTGCCAAAGCTTCCTCATGCAGCCAGGTCTCTGACATAAAAAGAATATCAGGAGCTTCCTCCGTGAGTAGGTTATAGACGTCTAGGTGATGTTTAACCAGCGACCTTACATTGAGGTGACAAACCTTAAAAACATGGGGGACCTGAGACTATGCAAGCAGAGGAGCACAACTATCATGACATCCTAAGGAGGTTGATCTATCAATGCAGATAGAAACAGGGGATAAAAGTTGAAAAGAACACTCAGGGCACTGAAAAGGGCCGGATAGGGGGTGTAGCGGTTTAAGAATACAAGGCGAAACCTCGCGAAGATTGAACAGCTCATTACGAGAATACATTCGAAGAGCCGATCAAGTAGCTATATAGGAGTTAGGGCAGCAAGACCCTGCCTTAGCACTGACTCGGCGTGGACGAGCACAGACGGGCAGGACTCTGGCATGACTCAGGCACAGGGAAGGCACTCCCGCTGCGCGTACCCGCTGCACGCTGGAAGAGCTGGCTTAAGTAGGCTGCCCGCGTGTGTAGGAGAGCGCTAGACCGCTCAAAATGGCGGCCCCAAACGTCCACAACACCACTCCAAAATGGCGGCCTGATCCCCCCAATGATGTTTCTCTACTGGGACCGGACCCGCTAAACAGCGGTGTTTCAACAAATTTAAATGCAGGTGAGAGGGCGTCCTATAGTAAAAGCAGGGGAAAGCAAATCAGATGCCAACAGAAATACAGAACTAGGGTAGATTAAAAATAGAGCACAGCGCGTCTTAGCCACAGTACGCTGAGCGCAGATCTTAAAAATGCTCTAACGAGCCGGATTACCTTGTCAAGGCTGACCCCCTAGAAGTGCCAGCTTAAGTAGGCTGCCCGTGTGTGTAGGAGAGTGCTCGACCACTCAAAATGGCGGCCCCAAACGTCCACAACACCACTCCAAAATGGCGGCCTGATCCCCCCAATGACGTTTCACCACTGGGACCGGACCCGCTAAACAGCGGTGTTTCAACAAATTTAAATGCAGGTGAGAGGGCGTCCTATAGTAAAAGCAGGGGAAAGCAAATCAGATGGCAACAGAAATACAGAACTAGGGTAGATTAAAAATAGAGCGCAGCGCGTCTTAGCCACAGTACGCTGAGCGCAGATCTTAAAAATGCTCTAAAGAGCCGGATTACCTTGTCAAGGCTGACCCCCTAGAAGTGCCGGCTTAAGTAGGCTGCCCACGTGTGTAGGAGAGCGCTAGACCGCTCAAAATGGCGGCCCCAAACATCCACAGCACCACTCCAATATGGCGGCCTGATCCCCCCAGTGACGTTTCTCCACTGGGACCGGACCCGCTAAACAGCGGTGTTTCAACAAATTTAAATGCAGGTGAGAGGGCGTCCTATAGTAAATGCAGGGGAAAGCAAATCAGATGGCAACAGAAATACAGAACTAGGGTAGATTAAAAATAGAGCGCAGCGCGTCTTAGCCACAGTACGCTGAGCGCAGATCTTAAAAATGCTCTAACGAGCCGGGTTACCTTGTCAAATGCAGCCCAAATGTTTCAAAGTTATAATCTGAAATTAGGTACCTTTAAAAAGGTGAATCAGCAAAACTATTCTGCATATAGACATCAGTCACATGCATGGGTTTGACACATATGACATGGAGGAAATGTAGAGTTAAGATATGTTAAATATCTATTTTTTTAGCAACAGCCCACAAACTCACAAGACGCTACATTGTACCTCTGCAAAAAATATAACAGGGAAGACACATCCCAAAACAATAACAAAAGTTACTGTCAGTAGTTTCGTACCTCATATTGATCATCTTAAGTATGAGGAGGAACAAACCCAAGAGAAGAAGAGTGTCACGCACGGTATCGAAAGGGGAACACAATTGTTAAGTCAGTTTTACCAAGCCATGAAAGGCCACCTTGCGGGGGCCCTGTGTTGTTTGGTAAATCTGGAGCTATGCAAGGCAGAACAAGTCACTGCCTTGAGTTCCTCTGTGCTGGGAAGGCATTACATGGGTGGAGAGTGGGTTTTTCTATGCATCCACCCATGCTGTTTGGTGCATTCGCAGATTAATCAGGTCTGGTGAGCATGGGAATACGCCCGATAGAGGCACAACGAGGTGATATATCTTTATTCCTCCTTGTTATGTACTCTTTCTAAGGTTTCTGCATTCTGCAGCACACTTAGAAAAAGGAAAATATCTTTAGGTATTGTGCAAAAACAATCCTGTCTGTAACGCCGGAGCCCTTGCACCATGGCACAAGGAGGTCTGCATTGCCGTTAGGCAGCACACAGTATGCCAGTGCAGGGAAAGAGTAGTGATGTGCCATATCTTGATAGATAAGGCACATTTCTGCCCTCTATTTTTGACGCAGCACAACAAGTTGTCTTGCTGAGGTGCACTGTGTCAAACAATGTTCTTTCTGGGTCTTCCTAAATAAAAAGAGCAAGATTTGACAAGCAATGTAAATAGGGAGGTCTCAGAAGAATTAAACAGATGACAGAGTGATCATGTAAAACCTAGCATACAATGGCTTACATTACATTTATAGCGAATGAAGTACCACTCCCAGCATGTGCCATGTGTCTTCATAACCACAATATTAAAAGGATGCTTTGGAAAGCATCTCATGCTATATTAATCATTGTGCACTAATGCAGCCCCTAGCAATTTGTGTGACGTCACCTACTCCTATTCCAGGAAGGTGTCACACTTTTTAGGTCTAATACAGCTAGAATTCTTTTGTTGCTTAAACTTTCTCAGAGAGTAGGTTTGGGTCTCCCTCTTCAACCATTGACTTGTTTGGCTAAGCCTCTTTCAACCATTTCATGAAAAAGAGTCGTTTAAGATTCTACTCAGCCCAAAACATTTTTGGACCATTTACATTTTACTGTAAAGTAGCTTCTGTCTGCCTGAGCAGGAATGCATTCCAAGAACTACGGATCACAGCATACCACAAATGGCATGGCGTGGTCCTTTGCATGAGATTGTTAGTCAAGTATCAGGAGAAATTTCACAATGCAATTTCTTCAGTCCGCACGAAGCATGCTTGTGAAGAGCTTTGGCCGTCCAGAAATACAGAAAATAACCTCAAATAGAATAGTCAGCAGCCAAAAACTAAAATACTATAAATAAAAGGAATCTGTGTTGCTCTGGTTCACTTTTGAATCGACTAAACTTTGTTCCCTTGCCTAGTTTCACCATTGCAAATAAGAAGATGACGAGCTACTCTGGAAAAAACAATATCACATGCAATTGTTTATGTGAAAGTAGCAAGTGGAAGTTGAATATGGTAATCACTTCTCGCTTTGAAGTATAAACTGTGCTAGAAATGCATGGCTAGTTATAACATTAAGAAAAACACCTCACAGACATAATATGAAGAAGTTCGCACTTAGTGGCACAGTCTAAACCTCACAGCCATGAATATTAATTTTATTGAGTTTCTGACATCTTGTGTGAACAAATCTTACAGAAGAACTTTATAAATCACAAGGCAACATAATTGCTTCTTTTTTCAAAGCATTTCTAAACAGAATTATGTTGACATCATTTACTGTGTTAATGAGTGTAGTTGTGAAGGCATGGAGGTATTTAAATGAAGCAGAAAGGAGATAGAAAGATATAACAGAAACGAAAAGAAGCAATTTGCAGAGGCATAGTGTGCGATCGGTAATATGGTGGTTCAGCTACTCACAAAACATAAACAGACTTTTTTAAAAATGGTTCTGTATACTGTGGATTCAGATTATGTAGAGGGAAAGATGGTTGAAGTTCCTTCTTCTACCAGTGAATGTATAACCGCCCCTACAGTGGAATGGGTTAGACACTGCCCTACTACAGAAAATTGTACACTGCCTCAGTTTGAGTAGGAACTAGTGGCCTGTACAGTGTGCAAATCCCATTCAGACGTGGCATTACAGAAAACACACTAAACTCACCTGCATTGTTACACAGTTTGACCATATGTGACTATGGAGAGAAGTGCACCGGCTACTATCATAGAGTGAACACCAGCCAATCTTTTGGTATTTCCTCTAGCCACCTCTGAAAAGTCAGAGAGCGGATGTAAAGGCATGATCCCACTGAAAGAAGTTTGTGCATATTATTGTGTGAGTGCAGTCATCCATAGGAGAGATATAGATATAGAATTAACTAGGAACACTCCATTCCCCAACACAAAGACTCCTGGGGTTGAATACACAGGTGCAGATCTGTAAAATACCTGTCTGAAACTGCTGGTATACATTAGTTTCGGCAAACAATAATGACTTGTCAAAAGGTAAGTTGAATACATCTATTAGTTTCTTCTAACTTTTTAAATATTGCACATCTTTTGCACTGAGCAGCTCCAATGTAATGTGTGAAAAGTTTTACATTTTGTCTAGCCATAGTATGTTTTACTGAAATCGTCCCTTTCAGTGCAAAACCTTTGCTAGACATCACATGTACATCTTTGCACTATACTACAAAGGTGTGTGTGTGTTAAGATGGTAGGTAGCCTTAACCCGAGATAATACGTCAAAGAGGAGTAGGTCGAATTGATATCCCCTAGCTCGTCTCCCATCGTCTTAAAAATATATCTAGAACCCCTTCTCTGGTGCCCATCATCTATGTACCTCATTCCTGAAATTATGTCAGACGTTTTTCATCCTTCACAAAGTTTGGTATTTAAGGACCACCACTTGACTCCATAGGTAGAGAGGTCCTTCACCCCAGAATATCCTGCAAGATGCCATCCAAGCATGATCATGGTTATTGCTGGTATTCAGAGAAGATGGTGCATTTTGCCTGAAACTGATAAGAGCCGAGTACCAGAGGGAGGCTGTAATCACAGCATGTGTTTGCCTTTTGCAGGGATCATTTCCTCCACATCTCTTCCCATAACAACAGCCTGGGCATTCAACAAGGTAACCACTGCTCTGCTTCTCCCTAAGAAACTCTTCACTATAGAGGCAGGGTGGTCTAAACTGGGAGTGGGGGTGTGGTCAACTTGAACTACTGAAACTACCAGATCTACGTAGCACCTTCGCAGAGAATGACCTCTGCTGATTGTACTCTTTGCTTGGCCCTTGATAATCATGATGGACCGTGACCATAGGGAAAGAAGGGAAAAGGGGAGGGTGAGGCGAGCTAGAGTAAGTAAAATCATAAGTCCATGAAGTATCAAGTAAATCCAGTAGTTTTCAAACCAACGTCCATGTATTTATTCAGTCTTTCCAATTCTCGAATGAAAGTAGGTAAACTTTTCTACACATAGCTAGATCTTCAGTTCACAAAGCAACAACAGTCAACACGTGTTTCATCGTGCAATTTGGTGCACAAATGACTTCTTCAGGGCTGGTATGAACGAATCTTAATTATTTGTTCACGATAAGTCATTCCAATTGCTAGGCTCCCATAAAGTCAGAAACCTCGCTAATATCTTCAGATTCCTGTATCCAATTTTCAACTAATAAGATGACCAAAAAGATGTATTCAAATGCTCTCATAAGTGCTTTAATGTGTGTTCATTGCAGAGCTGCGCTCTTTGTGCAGGGCCTTGCGTTAATGCGGTTTCGGATGGTCTCTCTGTCCTCCAATAAGGGACTCCTCTGTTACCTTCGGATCAGGTCCCAGCCCCAACACAAGATTGAATTGGTAACCAATCTTTCTACCCTTTTTAGAGCACTACTTAGATTATAACTCACTAGTGTACTTACCCATGACAAGGATTGAGCGCCCATTAGCTTTACCTGGTTACCAAAATTGATTATTATGAGCAAGATGGGCATGTGTCTTTGGTGAGATATTTCTTTCTAAGGTCACCTGTCGGCCTGCCCTACGCTTACTGGCTAGCGCTGAGTCTCTTATTATTTGGCACCTGATGGGGGACCTTGTGGCCGTCCATAGTGTTTGCAGGAATATGTCTGAGACTAAAAATCAAAGAGAGGGGGGAGCAGGAGCCAGTTAATGGTCCAGTGCCTATGCTCCGCAAAGTCAATGAGGTAATCAAAATGAGGCACTGTTCCGTAGTGAGTGTTGTCGAAAGGCAACCTACACTTACACAAGGGTAAGAGGTGAAACAGAAGGAGATACTAGGTCAGGGACTTAGTGATTAGGGTGGGAAGAGGCACAAATTGTCTCTTGTGGCCCTCACACATCCCGAAGGATGTCATGCTTCATCATCGGGCGGTTGCTCCTCGTTAGGCCGGCGGTGCAATGCCCTACAGGTCCCCCGAAGGGTCTCTTTAGCGGAGATCTTTTAGAGAACTGCCAATGGGTGCATGTGGGTGTGTGGATCTCAGTACCATGTTAGAGGTGAGGGTAGTGCGTGCAGTGTAAGTTAAAATTACCTAAGGGTTTCCAAAAAAGAAGGTAATTTTTAATAAAGAGGTACCCTTGGTAAACTAAAAAACCCGTAGGTTAACAGTTACCAATAGCGACGCAATGTGTCCAGGTAACTAAATTATGGTTGACATGTTTCACGCCTGGGGAGGTCAGGAGGATCCTTGGCGTTTCATCAGGACCGGAGGTGAGGGTGATGTGAGGTGGGTCCACGAACGTATTAGTGTGATTGGGGTACCATTAGCCCTCTCACAGATCCAAAAGGGGGTAAGTGAGATCGCCTCCTACACTAATTGTGAGTGGCTCTAAAATAAGTTATGCCCCCTTTGATCGCGACCTAGAACAGTGAGAAAAAAAAAAAAGAACAAAACAGAGAAGAGGAGAGTTTAAAAACAGATATACCGCTCATGGTAGTTCATGTAGAGCGTAAGTATATTAACATCCTGAACACGTAACCATGAGACAGTTGGTCCAAACAGGAGGTGAGACATGAAACATATAAGGTCAGTTCCGGTTCCTCCATGAATGGTGTGTCCAGTGTCCGCACCAGGCAGGGACATAAAATGGAGGGCGCCATCGAACTCAACTCGAGGAGTCCGAGTGAGTTCAATAGGCGTCCCAACCCATGTACCCCCCAGCCGATGCTGAGACAGCAGGTCATCACAAAGTACGGCAGGTAATGATCTTAAGCGCACAGAGCCAGGAGAGGGCGTGCCACATGCCCCAGACTCCCCCCAGTCGGAAAAGTAGCGGGGTTGGAGCGTTGTGTTGGCACTTACCTAAAAGTGGAGAAAAAGTTACTCCATGAGTTTAGCGGCGTTGGGTGCCCACACCTTCTTGGGCTGCAGGTGTACAGTCAATGGCAGTGCAATGATCGGGCCCATAGGAGGGGTGGGAGAGAAAGGAGAGGCGTGTGCAAAGCACAACGTTAGCGGTACAGTAAATAGCAAACATGGTCGAGACTTACTTCCAAAGTGGCTGCAATCAGCAGATAGGACTCGAGGGGTACTCACGGTTTGCTCGGGTGTCGGCTATAGAAACCTGCCCCATCCAGACGCCAGCTCGTAGGTAGAGTGAAGTGGGGATCTGGCTGTCATTAAAGTGTTGAAAAAGGGGTGTGTGGGGAGGTTCCTATTTCTGGAAGAGCGTGTCATGCTTCGGAAGGAGTGCGCATGCGTTTAGCTGGCACCGTGCGAATGCTCATGCGCGCATACTTCTAGTGTATCGTGCTGGTAGTGCGCATGCGTAGTGTGGAGAAACGGTGATCTAATCATGGGCGGAAGTAGTTCAGCACTCTAGAGCACTTATTGCCTAGCTGGAAAATGTGCACAAAGATACAACGTAATAATAACGCCCGAGAAAATAATAATATAACGAGCATGTACAGGCAAGTGCCTCCTTTGCTAATGTATGGTGAGCGGGACAAACAAGTTTACTATGTATCCAGTATGGAGTGAGTATGTATGTTAAAGGCTCAAGTAACGCTACCTGTAATGTTGTTACAGGTGTGCCCCAATGCCTCCCCAATCAAGTACTGAGGCATGGAGGTAGAAATAGAGTTGACATGGTAGGGGGCGCAAGTATTGCTGTTAACATCCCTGGTAGTGTGGGTTGGAGGTAGTACGCGAGTGCACACATCTCATAGTACTGGGGTGTAGGAAAGAGGATAACCAGCAGCAGGGTCTGCCTGCGAAAATGTCAATAGTGGTCTAAAGGAACGACTGGATCAGGCAGTTATATCAGGAAAGTTGTTTTTCAAAAGGCCCACTTATGAAGGATGATGGAGGAATCTACAGTTCTGACCACGGGATTTCATCGTTCAGGCCCTGTGTGTCAATGTGGAGGCGGTGGACCCAACGTTGTTCGCGTCTAAAGAGAGAGTCGCTGTTCCAGCACGGATTAGCCTCTAGGATGGCCCACTGGATGGCTTCACATGGGTGGCCTTTTTCCATGAAGTAGTTAGTCAATTTGGTAGCTGACCGTGCTCGTCGCTCTGTGCTCTTATGTTTGCTGATCCTTTTCTTGATGGCTCTGGTCGTCATCCCAATGTACTGGACAGTGCACGGGCATGTGATGAGATATACAAAGTTCGTTGTATTGCAATTAGTATGTTTGCGTTGTTCCCATTTCAAGTTTCCCAGTTGTGGTAAATAATTTAATTACCGGAACTTAATTTGATGCGGAAAATCTATAACAATAGCTCAGTAAAATAAGAGGCAGAATCCGTGGTATTAGAGGTTCGGAACGGGCTTTATTCCAAAATCAATTTAAATTGATGAGCTCCATATTCCATCACCACGAAGGTTCAGGAAGTGAAGACGTTACTTTATTGACAAGTAATCATTTTTATACAATAGGCATTACAGTGAAGCAAATGCAGGAGGCGTAACAATTGATAGTAAAGATAAAACATACATGCGTAGCAAAAGTGGGTGTAACTGGGCGTAACTAAAGAACGTCATCAGGTATGATGTCATAATAGGGTGGTTCCATGAAAGAATTTCGCAATGTCAGCAGAAATACTTGGCAGAAATGCGCGCGCAGCAGCATGACGTGTGATTGACATGCAACTAGGGGGTGAAGGGGACTTGACATTTAGCTCTACATGTGGCGACAGAAGTCTGGAGGGTCAAGTCAACCTAATCCCAAATCATATCTAACATCCTATGTTTAGAGAACTATGTTATCCAAAAGAGAGGTCTCTTAGAGTAGAATCTTATTCTATACTGACTATATTGACTGTGAGTGCGTGTACAAGCGTCTAAGTGTCTACACAATATGCGGGGGCAGAAATCGTCCATAGTAACAGGGCTATGAATTACTTGCATAAAGACAGAGAAACCGGGCCTTTCGCTCGGTAGCTGGAAGAATGTTTACTTAAACTACTAGACAGGAATGCATTGGGTAGGGAGCGGAGCAGATAATTTCGAAGGTGAAATACAGTTTTTGGCAGGCAACAGGCTGATGTCAGACACCGTTAGCTGCGCAGAGAGTAGGACAAAGTTCATGGATACAGATGCGAGCTCAGACTGGAGCTTTCAGAGGCAGAAGGCAGGAAAAGGCTTGATGGCAGAATCAGGGCCTACTTGCCTGGACTGTAAAATGGCATAATTGAACCATATAAAGCCGGTGGCCTTTCGTACTTAGGAATGGAATATCCGGCCCATTCATGGCGGATCTGAAAGAGGACATGTTGGCGGTGGACGCACATGTGTTTGCGTCTTCATAACTGGAACTGGAGGGAACATACATGTACTTGTGATTTATACATGAAACCGTTGGGGTCCAAGATAGGGGACATAACTGATCATAAAAATCCATATTTCCACATTCCCTCCTTGTCCCCTACTTGCCCGTCAAGAGATATCAATCTTCATCAATCCATCGATCTGTTCATATAGCATAATTTGTTCTTCTTTTTTCTTCCGTGATGAATGAAATCTTGGTGGTGGAATACACGATGTGGCACACAGACCACAGATCGCTGGTCCACATTGTAGGCATAGACAGCAACTGAATAATATGAGGAAGCCAATACCTAGGAAGGATAGGACCTTCCATCCAAAGGTAGATAATACACTCCAAAACCAACCGGACCAAGTCCAGGTGCCTGGATTCTGGTGTATCTGGCTTACAATCTTATGAAGTCGAGTTATGGCTTTATATACAGATGGCGAATTTTCTGGTATGAAAATGCAACAACTTGATCCGATGACCCTACAAGCTCCGCCCCTATCGGCCAGGATGACGTCAAGGACAAGACGATTTTGAAGCACAACAATCCGCATAGCAGACTGCTCTTCTGTTAAATTGCCTAAGGCGGAAATAGTTTCGTTCACTACTGCTTCAAGGGTTCTGGTTAATCTACGTATCAGCTTACTATTGGTAACTGTACCTATATAGGGAAAGAGACCTTTATTGAAATCTGTGTATTTTTCCCATGCTGTCTCAGTGTAATCGACTATTGGGAGATCTCTCCTTTCTCTATTGTGTACTAAATGAGTATTTCTATGATAATCAGGAGGAGTTAGGAAAACAGGTGGCAAAAGGAATCCGATGTAGCAGGTACCATCCCAATCTGGTGGCAAACGTATATATGCCGTCTGACCACATATGAAGTAGGAATGGCGGGAAGCTCTAAATGTAGACTTGCCTTGATCACTAAATTCTATTACAGTGGTGCATCTACTATGGCCCATATGTATGGAACCATTCTTTCTTACACATAATTCACCTTTAACTGGAAATACTGACATGGCGGGCAAAATTGGAGTAGCTTCGGATTCGACATTCAGGATCATGAGATTAAGCGTAAAATTACCTAATCCATATACTTCATTTTCTAGATCAGTTCCTGTTCTTTTGGGAAGTCCCTCCTTGTTAGGGTGACAGACTTTGAGTAAAACTAAGTTCAAATTTCCCCATACCCAGTTTGTCTTGATAAACTGCAGAATTCGAATCTAGGGAATTAATTAAACTAAACCATGCTCCACAGGATCCATTGTGTGTGAACGGGTATGGAAAAAGAGGTAGAATTCCTTTATAGTTCTGATAGGGAGGGAGTCGACCACATATCCAACAATTTGTAGCATTGCTAACCTGATGGGAATGATGTAACATACTAATAAACGTGTTATTGCGCAGCGCAAATCTATAGGACAATTCATGCGGAGGTAATTCACTAAAAGAATGTTCAGCAGTAACATTATAAACATGTCTAGAAATAGGATAATATATGTGCAACAATATACTTGCAGTAATTATTAAAAGACTTAAGAAAAACAAAATTAATAACGTCACTGTGCAATGACTACGCAGTGATTTACAGTACGCATGTCGTTTCAGCTTTATCCTTCTGTTTCTTTCTCTACACAGGTCTAAGGAGTACATGTCAGAGACAAATTCGACCGATTCACCTTGGAGAGGACTTAAACAATCAAATTGCCTGACTGGTTAGACCTAAGTTTTAGTTTATATCGTTCATGGTTAGTCAGTTCAACCAAAGGAAGTTTAGAGTCAATCGGGGAAGACACGCAAGGTGTGTCGTTTACGTCTGACGGTAGTCCATGAAATTTCTTGATATGACTTGAATGTATCCAGCCTTTGCGACCTTCGATCTTCACGGCTGTCCTCGTCGTTAACAATACGAGTTGAGGCGACTTCCACCTAGGATCCAGTTGAGACTTCCGATCAAAGTTCCTCACTAGAACTAAATCCCCTGGAATTACGTCATGGGGTTTCACCTCGGTGTTGTCGGGAAAGGCTGCAGCTACCTGTGAACGACAAGATTGTAGTGCAGACATCAAGGAAGCCAAGTAATCTGTCAGCATATTACAGTCAATATCAGTTATTTTGCGTGGTTTAGGCGTCCCCCACATATTTGGTGGTCTACCGAAGATCACCTCATACGGCGATAGCCCTGTTCGAGAGTGTGCTACCATTCTCATGTAAAAGAGTGCAACGGGTAAGGCTACTACCCAGTCGACACCTTTCTCTCTACAAATTTTGGACAATCTAATTTTCAGGGTCTGATTATGTCTTTCCACGAGACCTGCTGCCTCGGGGTGTCGGACACAGTGAAATTTCCACTGATAGCCTAACAAAAGTGAAACGTGTTTCATTAATTCGGATGAGAACGGCTGGCCGTTATCTGAGTAGACAGCACGTGGTAAACCATACCGTGGGAAGAATTCTCGAACTAACTGTTTGGCAGTAGTCGGGGCAGTGTAATCTGAAACCGGGTATGCCTCTGTCCAACGGGAGAGAGCACAGACAACTACAAGAACATATTTGAATCCTCGACATCGTTCCATCTGGATATAATCCATCTGGAGGACTTCAAAAGGGTGATCAGGAGGCTGAAATCCACCCTGCTCTACGGGAATGCTTTTACCTGGGTTAAACTGACAACAGATCATACAGGTACGAACTTTTTGTTTAGCTGCTGCTCGTAAATGTTTGTTGAACCAAATGTGTTGAATGCTGTCTAGCATAGCTTTTTCTCCTAGATGCGCTGGACTATGTACAGTGTTAATAACGACTTGGACCATTGAATCAGGAAGGAACCACACAGATTTTTCCTTTGTCATCCATCCTTGGTCCGTTTGGATCCCTCCTAATTCAGTCCATTTCTTTATTTCATCTGGTGTAGCATGTGTCTGTATGTCAATTACGTCAAGAGCGGGATCCTTAACCATCATGCAATATGTTGGTGTCGGGACTATTGTCTTTGTCATGTCGGATGTTCGAGTTTGAGCAGTCTGTTTAGCTGTTCTGTCAGCTAGATCATTGCCTTGAGAAATGATATCAGTAACTTTCGTATGGGCTTTACATTTCATAATTGATATTGCAGTGGGTAGATGTATTGCATCTAATAAGGCATGAATGAGGGGTCCGTGCTGAATGTGGGCACCGTGAGAAGTTAAATAACCTCTCTCTCGCCACAGCACGCCGAAGTCATGTACAACTCCGAATGCATAACGTGAATCAGTGTATATGTTGACTTTTTTATTTGTGGCTTGAATACAGGCTTGTGTCAGAGCGATGAGCTCTGCGGCTTGAGCTGACAAGGTATTTATGCAATTTGTTTCAACGATTTCAGTGTCTGTTGTGACTGCGTAGGCGGCCACTAGCTCTCCTGTACCTGTTCTCATACATGAACCATCTACATACAACGTCAGGTCTGGGTCTGACAATGAGACGTCTGTCAAATCTTGTCTGGGTTTCGTCGTGATAGTGATAACTTCAATACAATCATGTGCAAGTGGGTCTGTTCCGTTTATTGGTAACAGTGTGGCAGGATTCAATGTACTACAACGTCTGATTTCTATATGTGGCTGAAACAATGTTAATTCGTAACCAGTAAGTCGTGCTATAGTCAAGTGTTGTGTTTGTGTGCGGTTCAAGAGAACCTCTACTGCATGTGGTACTTGTACTGTCAATGGATGTCCTAATACTATGGCATCGCTTTGTCTGATTGCTAAAGCCGTTGCTGCCACTGATTTCAGGCACGCAGGCAAAGCCTGAGCTACGGGATCTAATGTACTAGAAAAATAAGCACATGGTTTGTGTGATCCTGCTTTTTCCTGTGTGAGTACTGACAAGGCAGTACCTTCGCGTTCTGTAACGAAGAGTATAAACTGTTTATTGTAACATGGTGTTGCTAAAACAGGTGCTTGGCATAAGGCTTTCTTTAGGCTTTCAAAAGCTTGTGTATGTTCCTGAGTCCAAGGGAGAACAGTCGATGTGGCTGCCTCCTGTGTTGTCAATTGAATGAGTGGTTTTGCTAGAAATGCATACTGAGGGATCCACTGCCTACAATATGAAGTGAGGCCTATGAAAGCCCGCACCTCCTTTTGTGTCTTGGGTACTGGCATATTAGCAATTAGCTGGATGTGATCTGGTGTAAGCTGCCTTCCCTCCTTGGACAGCGAGTGACCAAGGTAAACAACTCGCTGGACACAGAATTGCAGCTTAGAAGGGGACACCTTGTGCCCCTTTTCGGCCAAAAATTGTAAAACCGTCAGTGAGGCTTTTTCACATTCAGGTTCGCTTCTAGCGGTAATCAGCAGATCATCGACATATTGAAGCAGGGCAGTGTTGACTGGCATGTGGATACTGTCGAGTTCTCGTTTCAGTGCTTGGCTATAGATGCTGGGGCTTTCGGTAAATCCTTGAGGTGCGCGTGTGAATTTAAAGCTACGTCCATTTAAACTAAATCCGAACAAGTATTGGCTTTCCGGATCTATTGGGACGCTGAAAAAGGCATTCTTGAGATCAATTACAGTAAAGAATGTTGCTTCGGAATCAATGGCTGTCAGTAATGAAGAAATGTCTGGGACTACGGGGTATTGTGGTACTATGCATTTATTTAATTCGCGCAGATCAATAACCAATCGATATACTGGCGGGGCTGTTGGATCGGTTCGTTTAAGAATCGGAATTATCGGTGAATTACATACATTGGAGTCAGTTTCCACAACCACTCCTTGGGTAATAAGCTCGTCAATGATTTGTAGTAAAGCCACTACAGCATCTGGTGGTAACTTGTATTGTCGCATTCGTGGAAGTACCACTCCTGCCTTTAGTGTGACTCGATATGGTGTAATGTTCATGCAACCAACATCTGTAGGGCCTTGTGCCCATAAATGTGTCGGTAAAGTCTGTAATCGGTGATCCATGTCTCGGGACACGTAGTGCCCTTTGAAATCACGTAAGAACAATCTTACTCCTTCCGGAGAACAACATATAATAGCTCCTAGAGCTTTCAAAGTTTTTATGCCTAACAAGTTTTCGGGACAGGATTTAGTAAGTAATAAATCTGTAGTTCGTGTCAAGGGACCGATCGTAAGTGGAAGAGGCTGTGTTACTTCGTTAATGATAGGTTTTCCTGAAAAGCCAAGGGAAATATTCTGTGTGCCTGAGAGGGGTGCCCCTGGAACTTCACTACGTTTTATTGTTGTTCGACTTGCCCCTGTATCAAGTAAGAATTTTCTATCTTGACCTAACAGTTCACTGTGTACATAAGGTCCTTCTTGATCTACAGGGACCTCAATAAGGGGTAAGCCAACTTCCCTCTCTAGGCTGTTTCATGAGTATCGTTGATAATCAGGATAGTCATACTGTGCGGTCTGATACATCTGTCGGGTCGTTGTTTGCGTGGCAGCAATAGGCTGCGGTGGTGGAGCTGGCATAGACTGTTGCGGAGCTGGCATGGACTGTGCATGCTGCGGGGCTCCTTGTTGGTTCTGATCCTGTCTAATTGGTCGTGGTCTTTCTTTTGCGTTACCTATGGCAATATTATGTTTTAAAACTGGACAATCGTGTACATAATGACCTGGCTGTTTACAATAGTTGCACGTCCCTTTTACAGGACCTGCTGAAACACTGGACTGTGTCATACCCTTCTTATGACCGTCGGCTGGCACTGTCTGGGAAACTAGCATTTTCATTTTCGTGTCTTTCATGCGTCTATGTTCATGTTCTTGTTCTTCTCTAATCCTATTGTGATGGTACTGTAGCATTTGTAACATTTGTGATGGAGTGTTACCTTGCCAGGTACTCTCGAACTTCAATATTCTATTCTTAACTTGGGGCAAGGCATTTTCAACTAACTTTGTCACAAACAGATGTGGATACGACTCGCTACTTGCTTTTATTCCACTATTTATACCAAAACATTTCTCAAATCGGGAATAGAAATCACTAGTGTCTTCATCTGATTTTTGTTTACAGGCTGAGATTGCACCCCAGTCTTCCTTTTTCGTAGTTAATAAACGTGGCAATACATGTACTAGTAAACCTGGTAGTGCTTTGGTCTTGTCCCCGAGCCCTGAACCTGGACCTCGAGCTTTTTCTTCGTTTTCTAATGCTGTCCAATCTATCTTCTGGTCTCCCACCTCCCAATCCTTTTCCTTGAGTTTTTCGTAAATGCCCGCAGGCATTAATACCTTCAATATTGTCATAATGTCGGGGTAGGTATATTCTCCCATGAGTAACATATCTTTAATTTCACGGTGGAAACCCGCTGGGTCTTTGTCATGACTGGGTACCACTTTCTTCATTTCTAATAGTTCTATTTTGGATATGGGTATGTATACAAACACACGTTTAAACTCATTGTCATCACCCTTTATCGGGTGCACTTCTCGTAAGGGATTTTGTCTATCCATGTAATACGTCGTTCTTTCCTTGATGGGCAGTGAGACATGTTCAGGACATACACAAAGAATGTACTGCCTTCTAGATTCTAGTATTTCTCTAATTAACTTAGTACCGGAACCTCTCCATTTATTCGTGAGTAATTCAGTCAATATATCTGGTAAGGGGCCAGGATCGGAGTGTTGGCTTTTATATAATATAAGAAGTTGTTGAATCATATAGATACCAGCTAAACGCTGTTCATCTGGGGCGAGGTTCAAAAACGTATGCGCTAGTGTATCATCACCATATTTTCCAGGACTATCAACCCAGTGAACGGCTGACCTGGCTAATTCTTGTTCGTCCATAGAATCGAGTATATGATAACCCCTTCGTTCTCGGAGTAATTTGTCTGCGGCTTGGAACGAATGTTCGGGGGACCTTGTATTCATTATAGGAGTTTGGAATTTTCTGTTATTTTCTGGACGTATCGGACATATCGGATCAGTAAAGCATCTAGTATTATTGCAAGATCTTTCTCTACTTACATAGGCCATGGTTTCTAACTGTCCTGTGGGCAGTTCTAATTCTTCCTCGTCCTCGGTTTGTTCAGGTTCGTCTACTGCTAATCTTTCTTCGTGTATTCGTTCTATTTCTTTGCGGATCTTTCGGCTCATAGCTACTATACATGATCGTTTATCGTGTCTCCCCTCTGATATATTTTTACCCCAAGTGGTAAGAATTTGCATTTCTTCCGGACTTACCCCTGGTTGATCTTGATTTCTGATCACACAGTTTATGAGGAAACGTAACAGTTCCCCCTGGATTTCCACTTTTTGGTACTCCATGGCTCTGTTAATACTCTCAGGGTCTCGCCCTGACTGAACAAAGTGATATATATTTTCTAAATGTGCAGTCATTCCTGGTAGCTTCCCTAAGTATATTGCAGCTCGTCGGATACGTAACGATGCCAGCATCATTTCGTCCCCTTTTCCGGGCACAGGGTCATATCTACAATCTATTAGAAGTTCCTTGAGCGTGTTGGGAGTTACTAGTTTGGGTGTACGTTGGTGGGCTAATTCTTGAAAAGAAAGTTTATTTGTTCTGGGTGGCGTAGAAAAAATGCTTGATGTACCTCCGGTAGCACCACCTGGGGTGCTGGATGTGAAAGGATTCGTTGAACGGGATATAGCAACCATAGGTGTGGATGCAGATGTAGAAACAGATGTGCTTGCCGGAACTTGTGTCGGGGTTTGCTGTTGCAGAGGTACAGACGGAGGAGGGTCTTGGCGTTGAACCCCCTCGGCAGACGGTCTATGTGGCGCAGCATTTGCATACTCGGGAGCTGCGTCGTCTAAATAAGAGGAAAGGAAAACATCTTCCGCGGATCTGGGATGCCCTTTGGGATGTGCTTTTATCGGAAACAATGGGGGTGGCAAGTCTTTTGGTATTTCCGGAGTAGCCTTAGGTAATCCTTCGGCCAGAAGAGGATACATACCATTCACAAGGGCATTTCTTTGTCTGTCTGTTTGTTCTGACTTTACTCGAGTACCTTCTTCAATTAATACACTTTCTCGAACTTTATTTGAATTCTCCTTACTTTTCTCTTCCTGTCTGAGCGCTTTTTCTGTGTGTCTATATGATTCTTTACGCCATAATTCAATGGCATCTTTCTGTGACTGTCTAGCTTTCTTTTTCCATAATTCTTCTTCTACTTTCATAATGCAATCTGCATCCCAGGTCCCAGCTGCGGGCCACCTCTGACTTTCTGGTAATTCCTTGGTGTAATCTACCCATAGATCAAGAAATAATATGGCGTCTAGGCCATGTTTATGATACATGAAGTACCCTGGAGTGTCCCTAGGAGGAATGGGAACAGCTTCTTCGAGTACCCCTTTTCTAGTTGTGATCTGTCTTAATTTCGAAAAGAGCGGCATATTGAGAACTGATCTGATACCTAATTTTGAACACGTTTAATACCATAAAACACAATAATGAACAGTCATTCACACCACAGTATACAGAACGTATTTAAAACACTTTAACATTTAACATTTAAATGAAATAGACAATGATGGCCATTTAGGGAACTAGTCACTAAGCATAATACTCGATACTAACTAGGTAATTCTGAATTATATATTAGACATACTTGATATACTGCTAAACAGTACAGATACACTGCTGAAACAGTGCAGACCGGATTTGTGTACCCAAACCCGTCTTGACCGGCACAACCTATGTGCACGTCAGAACGCCTCCCCGATAATGGTACTCACCGGGTAGCTCGGAACGGAAGGCCTCGGAACTGAACTGAACTTGAACCGGACTGGACTCGACTCGGAACTTCGGAAACTTCGGAAACTGGTGGGCCTCTGTATACCTCGGATCTTGCTCTCTCAGCTAGGCTCTGGTCGGGATACTTCGCACTTCTCACCGCCTCGTCTGGGTGTTGATCGCAGCCTCAGTTACCCCCGCTCGGCAGGAGGGAGATACAGGAAATCCTGTGGGTACGCGTTGTTGTCCGTCCAGCTGTGACAGGAGACCGGGCCTGCAACGCACCGCCGGCGCGTTAGATGAGAAAGTGTCCCTATTCGGGCGCCATTTATGTGGTAAATAATTTAATTACCGGAACTTAATTTGATGCGGAAAATCTATAACAATAGCTCAGTAAAATAAGAGGCAGAATCCGTGGTATTAGAGGTTCGGAACGGGCTTTATTCCAAAATCAATTTAAATTGATGAGCTCCATATTCCATCACCACGAAGGTTCAGGAAGTGAAGACGTTACTTTATTGACAAGTAATCATTTTTATACAATAGGCATTACAGTGAAGCAAATGCAGGAGGCGTAACGATTGATAGTAAAGATAAAACATACATGCGTAGCAAAAGTGGGTGTAACTGGGCGTAACTAAAGAACGTCATCAGGTATGATGTCATAATAGGGTGGTTCCATGAAAGAATTTCGCAATGTCAGCAGAAATACTTGGCAGAAATGCGCGCGCAGCAGCATGACGTGTGATTGACGTGCAACTAGGGGGTGAAGGGGACTTGACATTTAGCTCTACATGTGGCGACAGAAGTCTGGAGGGTCAAGTCAACCTAATCCCAAATCATATCTAACATCCTATGTTTAGAGAACTATGTTATCCAAAAGAGAGGTCTCTTAGAGTAGAATCTTATTCTATACTGACTATATTGACTGTGAGTGCGTGTACAAGCGTCTAAGTGTCTACACAATATGCGGGGGCAGAAATCGTCCATAGTAACAGGGCTATGAATTACTTGCATAAAGACAGAGAAACCGGGCCTTTCGCTCGGTAGCTGGAAGAATGTTTACTTAAACTACTAGACAGGAATGCATTGGGTAGGGAGCGGAGCAGATAATTTCGAAGGTGAAATACAGTTTTTGGCAGGCAACAGGCTGATGTCAGACACCGTTAGCTGCGCAGAGAGTAGGACAAAGTTCATGGATACAGATGCGAGCTCAGACTGGAGCTTTCAGAGGCAGAAGGCAGGAAAAGGCTTGATGGCAGAATCAGGGCCTACTTGCCTGGACTGTAAAATGGCATAAGTGAACCATATAAAGCCGGTGGCCTTTCGTACTTAGGAATGGAATATCCGGCCCATTCATGGCGGATCTGAAAGAGGACATGTTGGCGGTGGACGCACATGTGTTTGCGTCTTCATAACTGGAACTGGAGGGAACATACATGTACTTGTGATTTATACATGAAACCGTTGGGGTCCAAGATAGGGGACATAACTGATCATAAAAATCCATATTTCCACAGTCGCGTAGAGGAACATGCCCCACATGTGCCACAAGGACAGTGTCCTGTGACAGCTGGGAGGTCCCACAGGGTGGTTTCGTTGGTCATCTGTTCAGCTCGTGGTTGTGTGTTGATTAACTGGTCACGTAGGTTTTCCGTCCTTTTGAAGGCAAACCGGGGGGTCGGAATATCCAGACTATCACTATTGAGGATCCTCCAGTTCCGGTTGATTATTTTTTTGATTTGGTTTGATAGGGGGGTGAAGGTCGTGACACAGGTGATGAGACCATTAGTTTTGGGTTCCCTAGTTTCCAGAAGACCTTCACGTGTGTTGTTCCTGGCCCGTTTTTTAGCTCTTCTGATCACCTGTCCTGGGTAGTGTCTCTGAGCAAGGTTGTCTGCCAGGTGGTTGGCTTGAAGTTCAAAATCTTGTATTTTGCTGCAATTGCGTCTGATTCTCAGGAATTGACCGTAGGGTAGGTTCTCTCTCAAAGCTTTGGGGTGGTAGCTCTTGAAACTAAGAAGGCTGTTACAGTTCGTACCTTTCTTGTATGTGGTGGTATGTAATATACCATTCTCGAGGCTGATGGGAAGGTCCAGGAAGGGGATCTTCTCCTTGCTGCTTGTCATCGTAAATCGAAGATGTGGATCCTGATTGTGATCCATTCCTGGAATGCCAATGCCAAGGTTTCGGGCCCCCGCTAAAGGATCAAAATATCATCAATGTAACGTTTCCGGGTTACAAGATGCTCATGGAAGGGGTTGGTGTCTGAAAAGATATGGGTAGTCTCAAAATGGGCCATGTACAGGCCCGCCAGGCTCGGCGCAAACGTGCTACCCATACTGGTACCTTGTACCTGGTGGTATATGGTGGTTTTGTACATGAAAAATTTGTTGGTGAGTGCCAATGCGATGAGTGCTGAGATGAACTCTGCCGGGGTCTGGGTAGGGAGTTCAGATTCTCGTAGGAGGTTGCTGATAACTTCGATGGTGGCATCCTGGGGTATGTTCGTGTAAAGTGCTTCTACATCGAGTGTGAGCAGTAGGTTGATGTCCTCCGTATTCACCTCGTTGATGACCTGAATCAAGTTAAGGACATTACGGGTATCTTTCAGGTATGCTGGCGTTGCTTGGACCAGAGGGCGTAAGAAAAAGTCGCTGAATTGGCTGAGAGGTTCCAACAGTGAGCCAATGCCCGATACGATGGGACGACCAGGGCACGGGGTGACACCCTTGTGGATCTTGGGGAGAAGGTAAAAGTAGGGCATCCTTGGTGTCTCATTAACTAAGAAAGCTGCTTCTTTGGGTGTGATCCAGCCTTCTATTGAAGCTTCATTCACCATGATGCGGATCTGTCCAAGTAACATCGTGGTCGGGTCAGTCTCCAGTATCTCACAGTACTCCGTATTGTTTAGTTGGCGGGTGCATTCCTGTTCATAGTCCTCTGTGTTAAGAGTTACAGTGGCGCCCCCTTTATCTGCTGGTTTGATCACAATCGTGATATCATTTTTAACGGAGGTCACCGCATTCCGTAGTTTGTTGGACAATTATTGTAGGGACTGGGAGATTTTAGGAGATTGGCTTCCTTCAGGACTGCCTTCTCGAAGGCGAGGACCTCATGAGGGACCATGCCGGCCGTAGGTGTAAACCTGGAGGGTGGTCTAAGTCCTGTGTTGTCCTGTTCTGGTGTGATGGTATCCTTGAAGAAAGCCCTCAGTCTCACTTTGCGGAAAAGTTGATGTAGTTCTTCTTTAAGCCTAAAGTTGTCCTCTTTTGGGGTAGGTACGAATCCAAGTACTAGTTCAAGAGCTGCAGTCTCGTCTGAATTGAGGGTTCTGGATGACAGGTTGACAGTTTCTTAGGTGTGTCATGCTCCTTGTTGTTCTCTGTTGGTTTTCTGAATCCTACCATTGGACCTGTTTGTTCCCTCTTCTTCTTCCTCTGCCTCTGCCCCTGCCTCTGTTCTGAAAAGGAGGAGGAGGGTTATGGAAAAAAGGTTGTTGGAACCCTGGTTGGGGTAAATTATATGGAGGGTACCACATAGGTCCTGGTTGTGGATAAGGTTGGACTGGATAAACAAATAGAGGTGGCATCCCGGGGGGTGGTAACAGACCTTGTTGATTGGAGCATCGGCCCCAGCTCTGATTGCTTGAGTTGCTAATGGAGGAGTGACCCGATTGATTGGATGTGGATGAGCCATCATCAGAAGTCGCATCAGTGTCAGTTGGTTGAAAATCTTCTTTGATGTATGGATAGATTTTCTCCCTATCGAATCTTTTAAGATCCTTTTGCAGTTTTGTGATTTTCTGATTAAGAAGATGGTCACGGTGGTCAGTAATTTCTGTGTTAATCTTTGCCAGGCGGGTTTTGTATGCTGATAGGCTGATGCGCATGCGTAGTGTGGAGAAACGGTGAGCTAACGCTCCAACCCCGCTACTTTTCCGACTGGGGGGAGTCTGGGGCATGTGGGGCGCCCTCTCCTGGCTCTGTGCGCTTAAGATCATTACCTGCCGTACTTGGTGATGACCTGCTGTCCCAGCATCGGCTGGGGGGTACATGGGTTCGGACGCCTATTGAACTCACTCGGACTCCTCGAGTTGAGTTCGATGGCGCCCTCCCTTTTATGCCCCTTCCTGGTGCGGACACTGGACACACCATTCATGGAGGAACCGGAACTGACCTTATAAGTTTCATGTCTCACCTCCTGTTTGGACCAACTGTCTCATGGTTACGTGTTCAGGATGTTAATATACATATGCTCTACATGAACTACCATGAGCGGTATATCTGTTTTTAGACTCTCCTCTTCTCTGTTTTGTTCTTTTTTTTTTTTCTCACTGTTTTAGGTCGCGATCAAAGGGGGCATCACTTATTTTAGAGCCACTCACAATTAGGGTAGGAGGCGATCTCACTTACCCCCTTTTGGATCTGTGAGAGGGCTAATGGTACCCCATTCACACTAATACGTTCGTGCACCCACCTCACATCACCCTCACCTCCGTTCCTGATGAAACGCCAAGGATCCTCCTGACCTCCCCAGGCGTGAAACATGTTGACCATAATTTAGTTACCTGGACACATTGTGTCGCTATTGGTAACTGTTAACCTACGGGTTTTTTAGTTTACCAAGGGTACCTCTTTATTACAAATTACCTTCTTTTTTGGAAACCCACATCACCCATCGGCAGTTCTCTAAAAGATCTCCGCTAAAGAGACCCTTCGGGGGACCCGTAGGGCATTGCACCGCCGGCCCAACGAGGAGCAACCGCCCGATGATGAAGCATGACATCCTTCGGAATCTGTCTGAGCCCATATTTTCTTTCAGGAAGGTGGCCATATAAGACTTCAGGTGCGCCTTCTCTGTAGGCCTCTGTTGGCGGGAGAAAGTGAGGTGCATGTTTGTCTTTGGGGCCTTCTGAGACCCTAGTCTATTTGAAAGCTAATGGGACCATGGTCGGCAATCTCAGTCTACTGGATATCACTGATTAGCACTCTCAGCATGTCAAAGTATTATACAAGATATGGTTTAGACAGAAATATCCCAGCACTCCAAAGTTACAATTATTATTCGTATTGGCTATTAGCCAGAAAGACAGAGAACAATGTACTATCAATGATATACTGGCTGCAGAACAAATTGAGATTCTCACAGTAATATATAATAAAGTATAATTTAATTGAACATATTTCCTGTGAAGGAAGATCGCAATTGTGAGAAAAAATCAGAGTTCCCTAACACATATGGTTCTAGTCAACAGTTCATAAAATAAAGACTCATAGTCTCAGAATCTTGATCCAAATGGATGACAGCCATCAATATACGGCCAGGCCTAATTCCAGGCATCGTGGGGGGGGGGGAAGAGTTGCCCATATGCAAATCATGAGGTGGGCATGCCATGTTTGAGAGGGCAGAAGTAGGCTGAGTGGATGCCAGATGTGATGATACTGCATGGAGGTGGAGGTTGGGTGGAGTGGAAGAGTAAGCAAGAGAAAGCTGTGTACCAGTACTGCACAAGATAAATAGAGCCTGATTCGCAAAGTTAAACGTACATTTTTGTGTAAGTTTACAATTGTTTCATATTAATATAGGGATTTATGAGCAGTATCTTTACAAGTGCAGAGTTTCTGCACATAAAAAGATAGGACCGTCCGCCTATCTTTTTATGTATGGAGCCTCCACACTCGTAAAGATTCTACAGGTAAATCCCGTTCTGAATACCAAACAATTGCAAACTTACACAAAATTGTAAGTTTAACTTTTGTGAATCAGGCCCATAGTGAGGTGGGGGATGGTGTAGAAATGTCTAATTGAACACAACAAGGCAGAGAAGGCAATATCATGGTTACTCCAGAGATCTTTGAATAGACAGTGTTGGGATATCATTCATTGTTCCCTCAGGTACTAGTCTGCAGTGGCTTTAGGGGTGATCTTGATTTATCCCTGAAGTTGTCTTGGGTAAGTTCCTCTATGCATCCCACAATCCTTTCTCTGTCAGTCTGTTTCATCTCTGTGGCAGGAGCCTGTCGGTAGTGACTCCATCGCCAAGAAGTGGCGGAGGGGAGGAGACTATCAGTTGGTCATCCAAGCTCTCCCAAACAAATATCAAGTCATCCAGTTCAATGCAATCTCCTCACTTTTCATCCAACATGATCCACATTGTGGCTGGCTCCAATAGGTCATATTTAATGTACCCTTCTGCATTTTCAGGCCTGAGTTACAGGAATGCTTTCTGTTTGGCATAAGTTTCCAAAGAGAAGTCAGAAACAATCTGGATTTTGTAGCTATCAAGGTCATTAGGGACCATGTTTTTGGACTGCTGTTAAGATCAGATGGACTTGCTCATGGCAATCAATCAATCACCAATCTTATAAAGCCTGACTACTCTAAAGTGTGACTACTCACCTGTGACGGTCTCAAGGCATTGAGTGTGGGGGGGGGGGGTTGGTCTACGGGTCAGTTGAAGAGCCAGGGCTTGAGGTCCTTTCTGAATTGTGGCAGTGATAGTGATTGCCTGAGGTGCAGAGGCAGTGAGTTCCAGTTCTTCGCAGTGAGGTAGAAGGATCTTCCTCCAGCCGTGGCCTTGCAGATCCGTGGGATGGCGGTTGTGCAGAGAGGAGATATCTGGTGGGATTGTAGAAGGAGAAGCGCTGGTTGTGGTATACCGGTCCAGTTATATGGAGGGATTTGTAGGCTTGCGTGAGAAGTGTCAAGGTGTTTCTTTGGTTGACAGGTAGCCAGTGAAGGTGTCTCAGGTTGCTGGTGATGTGGTTGCAGTGTGGGATGTTCTGGATGGTCTGCAGTTTTTTTAGAGTTACTGGGTGGTGCCGGCATAGAGTGTCCTGTCACAGTTGAGTCTGCTGCTGATGAGCACATTGGTGACCATTCTCCTGGACTCAGTGGGGATCCACTTGAAGATCTTGCAAAGGAGGAAGAGCATGGGGAAGCTGGAGGACGAAATGGCATTGGTTGGTGATTCATTGAGAGCGAGGAGTCCAGGATGATGCCGAGGTTTCGTGTGTGACCTGTGGGTGTGGGGGGATTTTGAGCACTGCTGGCGACCAAGAGTCATCCCAGGTGGATGGAGAGGAGCCCAGGATGAGGACTTTAGTCTTGTCTGAGTTAAGCTTGAGGCAGCTGTCATGCACCCAGGTGTCAACTGCCTTCATCTCATTGTGGAAGCTGCTCTTGGTGGCTGTGGGTTAGTCTGTGAGGGAGAGAATAAGCTGGGTGTTTTTGGCATAGGAGACAATCTTGAGTCCATGGATTCTGATGATGGCTGCAAACGGGCCATGTAGATGTTGAAGAGGGTGAGGCTCAGAGAGGATCACATAGGCACTCGGCAGCTGATCTCTGTGAGTTCTGAGTTGAATGGTGGATATCTGGCTCTCTACGTTCGGCTGGTGAGGAAGAAGCAGATCCATTCTAGGTCTCTGTCACAGATTCCAGTGTCATGGAGTCTTGTGCAGAGGGTGTGGTGGGAGACAGTGCCGAAGTTGGCTAAGAGGTCCAGGAGGATGAAGGCTGCAGTCTCGCCTCGTTCAAGGAGGGTGCAGATGTCATCTGTAGTGGTGAGGAGAGTGGTCTTGGTGCTGTGGTTGATTCTGAAGCCTGATTGGGAGAGGTCCAGGATGTTCGTTAATTTGATGAACTCAGAGAGTTGGGCGCTTATGGCATTCTCAATGCCTTTGGCTGGAAAGGGGAGCAGAAAGATGGTTCTGTAGTTCTTGAGGGTTGTTGGGTCAGCGGAAGGTTTCTTCAGTTTCTTTTGAAGATATGGTGAGGGCAGAGCTCTGAGGGGGCTCCAGACTGGATGCTCCTCATGCCCTAGAGTGTGTCGTCCAGAGGTGAGGGTAGTCCAGTTGGTCAAGGTCTGCTGGGGGCTGGATCCATTGAGTGTGGTGGTTGTGGGTGGGGTGGGTGTGTCTTGGGTTGCAAAGCTTTCGTAGATCTCCTTGATTGTGCTGTGGAAGAAGGCGGCAAGGTCGTCACAGAGGTCTTTAAACGGGGATGTCTGCTGTCTCTGTGCTTGGTTTAGTGAATTATTTAACCATGGCGAAGAGTTCTTTGCAGTTGTGTGCATAAGCATTGATTGGTTCCTCGCTTTCTTTGTTTTTCTGATGCGTCTGTGGTATGCGTTGATGGCAGCATAGTCTGCCATGATCTTGCTGCTGCTCCATCTTTTCTCAAACTGTCTACAAGTGCTCTTGGACTCTTGGAGGGTGGGGAAGAACCAGCTGGATTTCTTGGAGGGCTAGTTGCCTGAGGGTTTTCTGAGGGGACAGAGTGTTGGCGCAGTCTATGGTGGGGTCTTGCTGAGGGAGGTGGTGAGCTGGTCTTCGGTGACCTTGTTCCAGCTTCTTCGAGGATTGCAGTGGGCATGGTGGCATGCGGTGGGTTTGGTGAAGGAGAAGTGGATGCAGTGGTGGTCGGTCCAGTGTGGCTCGGAGGTGTGGCTGAAGGAGATGTTGTTGCTTGCAGAGAAGATGCGGTCAAACATGAGTCCTGCTTAGTGGGTTGCGGTTGTGACCCATTGTTTGAGTCCAATGGTGGCGAGGTTCTCAAGTGGGGATGAAGTGTTGTTGTCTTCCAGGTTTCCCAGGTGTAAATTGAGGTCAGCGAGGAAGATGTAGTCCTTTGAGGCTAGAGGATGGTGAGAGATTAAGTCGGTTATGGCTTCGCTGAATGGGGTGGGGTGGGAGGTCCGTAGAGAAGGGAGAAGTGGAAGGTGGCATTCGGGTTGGTCTGGATCTGGAAGTGGAGGTGCTCCATGTTCGGTTCGTGGTCATTGAAGCTGGTTGTGAGTTGGAGGGGGTCTTTGTGTAAGATGACAATGCCTCCTCCCTGGGTAGCAGTCCATGTGGATTATTTTGTATCTGTCGGGGATGGCGGTTGCGATGGCCGGCGCTGAGCTGGGGTTCATCCAGGTTTCTGTGAAGAAGGTGACGTCAGGGGAGATGGAGCCAAGCAGGTCCCAGTTCTTCATGGTGTGTCTTTTGAGGGAGCAGGTGTTGAGTATGATGCATCTGAGGTGGTCGAGTCCAGTTCTTGAGGGTCATGAGGTTGGTGGTTCTGGTGTGCGCGGTCAGGTAAGGTGCAGTTTGAGGTGTGGCAGGCGAATGGGCCATGGGTGTTCTTCGGTGACGAGAGGTGGCAGGCGGAAAAGGAAACAGGCAATGATAGGTCTCGGGCTGGCCAGATTATCCTTGCGAGGGGCTCTGGACCATATGCTGTGGTACCTCCATAATTTGAGTAGGTGGGTGTAGTCTAAAAAGCAAGACTATCATTTGGAATGCTTTGTTTCCTTGTACAAATACACGGTAAATCAGATAGGCAATGTGTGGAAGATGTTGGAACACATATTTCTGAAATATAAGCAAAACGTTTTGCAAAGAAAAAACTCACTGCACAATCCTTTCTACCAATTTGAATGCCTTATTCCAATACAATGTTTGCAAAATAAAAATTCTTATTATTTGGAAGTTCTGAAAAATAAGTAGACAAATATTAAATTGTGACTAGTTTTGTAAAACTGCACAGTCTCAGTTCTTGTAAGTAGGGATATAGTATCCCTTTTAACAAGTATATTTGATGTTCAGTACAGAGCAAATGAATTCAAAATATCTCTCTTTTTTCAGATTCCTTTTTAGTGGAGCGGGCTGGCTAAGGATCATCCCAGCAGAACCTGGGGGAAGGTCAGAAGGTCCTTGACTACTAGGTAGACACAACCACTTAACACCACCAGGGGGGAGGAAGAAGCCACCAGAAGCAGGGGAAGTGCACCAGCCCAGAGACAAAGGAAATCTCTCATCTAAGGACTCCAGGCAACTATTGAAGATCCAAATGGAGGAGCTCGGAGGTGGATACTACTGGCCAGGGCAAAGCAGATCTTAGGGCCCCTCGTGACCTTGAGCGAGATCATCCAGTGGTGTCTAAAGAGCATGCCTCACCACTTACTTGGTCTGCGTCCACCCCTCTTTAACTGAGAGGCCCCTCATACCATCACAGCTTCCAGATGCACATCCTGCACAGGCATAATTTCCTCCTTCCAATGCCCATGCAGAAAAACACCAACAGTATACAGAAACTTTAGCCCCCAAAACCCCTCAGCGATTTAGCTGTCTATTCCCTTTCCCCAGAATATGTGTCACTGACTGCTCTCAAGGATGTACTGGGGTCAATTGGAGAGGTTCATTGTTCAATCTTTGGAATATTTGGAACTTAATTGGAGATAACCTGGTACTCCAGGAGACAGTGACTTAACATCTCTGAACTATATGTAATATTGTCCTCCATGTCCTCCATGTCATTACATCGCATTTGCCTCCCCAAACCTCCCCACCTACTGCTGTCCCATCTTCCAGTATGTCTGTCATTCATGTATCCCCCACCCTTTGTTACCTTCTTCTATGGGTCCTTCCACACCCGTCCTTTAACATCTGCATTGGGGGAGGTTGTTATCATCATTGTGGTGAAGGCAGAGGTTTGACTTTTTTATATTTTAGGGCACTGGATTATTAATTCTGGAGTCTTTATGGACTTGTTTTGTAATTGATACTCTTTTTGTATAGACTGCTTTCCCTTGACACGTCCTGCTTTTATTATTTGCCCACCCCCTCAATGTTTGTATTTCCCCTCTGCAGCAATACTCCTCTTTGTTTACTTTTGCCAGTTCCCATAGAAAGTGTAAGTTTTCTCCAAATGTTGATTTTGCAAAAAAATAACTATTTTGCATTATATATAAGATGTAAACAAAATAAATCATGAATGTATTTCTTGATTTTTTCAGTATTAGCAGATTAATACATTGTAGGTGAGGATCAATAAATTTCACGTAATTTAGAAAATGTATTCAAACTCATATTGACTTTCACATACAATACACTTTGAATGTAAACAAATACCAGAACAAAAATGAATCTATCTTATGTGCCATGTCAAGTATTCAAAACAGATTAGACATAAACACATGTTTTGTGTAAAACAGATATAAAGTCATTTATTTTACAAAATAAAATATAGTCAGTGCATGTGTAAGGGATAGACTAGGCTAATTGTACAAGTGAACAGTTTTGTAGAGAGTTTATCCTACTGGTCTGCCTATGAAATACTGGTGGTGAGAAATTGTTTGAGAGTGTTCTTGTCTTGTGATTGAATTATTAGAGGCTGAGTAGGTGGTGGAGGAAAGTGAGGTGATCCATGTGTAGGTTGGGGTTATGCAGGTGGGGTAAGAAAGGTGGCTGTGGCAGAGTATTGAGGTATACAGGTAGCAGTTCTCTCCTAGGTTGAGGTGCCGCTGTAGAATCTTGTGCATGTATTGGCTATGAAGAGCAACACTGGCATGTTGTGTTTATTTATCCACCAAGGGGGGGATAGAAGAGTGTTGAAGGGCCATATCCTCTTCCATCCTATACAGTTCATAACTAATAGAGATAAGCATCCTATCTTCATAATATCTGTTATTGAATCTCTTGGCATCCTGTTCCACTTCTTCCATGTCCTACTCTCAGATTCCACTGGTTTTGTAAAATGGACTGTCATCATTGAGTTCTCATCCAGTGGAAAAATCTCATTGGATGGGTTTGACCGCGTCTGAGGGAGCTCCTAATTTCTTAATCTGAGAGACTTTATAGCAAATGATTCAAAGTTACCTAGTGGGATGACCCAAACTATTTATTTTATTTGTAGGTCCACTGGTAATAATGAGATCCAGAGTCACATTATTATTGAAACTGATAGTATACTTCTTAAGGGGCTTATAAGCAGACACCAGTCAGATCCCCACATCATCCCCTTCATGATACAAATCCCTATAAAACACAAAGAAAGTTGAAATATTCATTAATAAGGAAAATAAAATATATGGGGAACTGGTGAGTGGGACAATAGTAGTAGGAATAAGAGGGGAGGAAAGAGAGAGAAAGGGGAGACACAGAGTGATATCAGGAGGCAAACACAGATGGGTTGACAGAGAAATAAGAGGAAGACAGAATTTGAAGAGGGCAACGGGTATAGCAGGGGAGGCAGAAAGAGAAGGAAACAACATTTTCCAAAGATTAAGCACAGTACAGTGTGACCTCACTCATTTACACAAGCACTCTTGCACAGCCCCAAAGGCACAGAGTAATGTATCCACGGAAAACATTTGATAACTTTTAAAAAAAAATTAAATGTTGCTTATATCCTAAATATTTACCCCTGCTGGTGTTCTGACTCTGAGATGACTGACTGAGGAGTCACCATGGAAAATCAGGAAGCCTCATGATTGGGAGAACATTGAGAGCAAGCTTTCCATGTCAGTGACATGCAGGTTCTCTGGTATTGTGTGATTGCTAATCTGAGATGGGTGTGAGTGCTCTATGTAGTGTGACTGCAACTCTATGAGAGGTGTGAGAGGCCTGGCAGTAGTGGGTGCCATGGTATTCTATGAGGGGTGTGAGTGTGCTGTCAGCAGGGTGTCAATACTAGTTTGGTGAGTGCGTGAGAGTGATATCAGTAGTGTGTGACTGCTTCTCTCAGGAGTGCACAATTACTATTGATGGTATGAAAATGTTACTAAGTGGGAGACATGGGAGTGAGAGTCCTGTCTGTAGTGTGTTTGTGAGAATATCATTGGTATTGTGCGACTGCTACTCTGTATGGGTTTATGCACATTCTGTCTGTAGTGTGTGACTTAGTTTAGGAAGGTTGTGAGAGCACTGTCTTTGTGTGACAGTTAAATGAAAAACATGAGAGTGCTCTATAAAGTGGTTGACTAATTGTCATTTACATGTGTAAGAGTGCTTTCATTTGAGTGTGACTGATGCTCTGTGAATTGTTTCAGAGATCTATTGACAGTGCAACATAGCTACTCTATGAGGTATGTGGAAGTGTGGTCTGTAGTGTGTGACTGCTAATCTGTAAAAGGTGTGAGTGCTGTCTGTAATGTGAGATATGTCATCTCTGATAGAGTGATTACTCTCAATGTGAGACTGCGTCTTTGAAAACTTTATAAATTATTTCAGTGTGAGGGGGAGCAAGAGTGCACTTTGTAGCCTGTGACTGATATTCTCTGGAGGGTGTGAGAGTGCTGTCAGTAGTGTGTGAGTACTACCCTGTGAGGGGTGTGAGAGTCTTACCTGCAGTGCTAGCTTGCTACTCTGTGAGGGGTGTGACAGTGCTGTCTTGTAAGGGTGTGAGTGTTGTTGTGTGTGTAGGGTATGAGAGTGCTCTCTTTATTGTAATTGCTAGTCTGTGAGGGGTGTGAGAGTGTTGTCTTTAGGCTTTGAGAAGTACTATGAGAGGGGAGTGTGAGTACTGTCAGTAGTGCAGGGCTACTGTTCTTTGATGGGTGTGGGTGCTGTTTGTCCCACAAGACTTCTGCTTTAGGTGGGGTTAGTATTGTTTGATTGATACTCTGTAAGTTGTTTGAGAGTGCTACCACTAGTGTGTGACTTCAACTTTGAACGTAGTGATAATGATGAATTCAATGAGAGACTTCTAATGTTCGAGGTGTTTACAGTGTGCATCCGGTAGTGTGAGCCTTCTTCTCTATGAACGCTAGAAGAGTGTTCTTGTAGTGTGATACTGCTATTCTAATAGGGGTATGAGAGCGCTCCTTGTAATTGATGTGTGGATGCAAGAATGTGAGGCATATGAAATTGTGGTCTGTATTGTAGGAAAACAACTACAAAAGCTGTGTAGACCATCAAGGGTCGTACCAGTGTATTTAGTTTTGTATTAAGTAAGTTCAACTTGTCACGCTCAACTTTTAGTGACACCACTGCTTAGGAATCACACTACATCCAGAATCTTTCAACACAATCTGAAAAAGGAGTGCTGATAATCAAGAAAAAAAGAAAAAAAATCTTCAGAAAATCTCAAATATCAAATATGCAATCAAATTCAGTCTGTCTTTGATCGAAGGAGTCGTGTGTTAATATATAAATCCAGGTCTATTGATTTCATTGACAAATGTCATTCAGCCCAGCCAACGTGTTTCGTCCACAAGGAACTTCATCAGAATTAGTCTTTAGTATGTCCATGTAGTTCACAAAGCATTCCATGGCCAGAATAATGAGCAAAACAATCCAAATTCTATGTGGCAAAATTCTCGCCCAGTGGGATCTTCACTATTGTGGACACAGCAGTAAACGCAGGACATCTTTCATGAAAAAGGTCTGTACTGTTTTGCTTCTCAGTGAGGAGTGTGAGAGTGCTATTTGCTGTTTGAGTCTGTGTGGGGGGGTTGCAATCAGCAAGAGAGTGCTACTTAGATAGGTGTGTTATTGTCAGAGGGGTGTGGTTATTCTCTCAGTAGTGTTGCTGTGTGTAGAATAAGAATAACACTCTATGCGGGTTTAGAGTGTACTGTCTTGAATATGAGATTGATAGTCCATGAGGGTGAAAGAGTAGTCTGACTGCTATTCTGTGAAGGGTGTGAGAATGCTATCAGTAAAGTTTAACTGCTGCTCTATGAGGGGAGTGAGAGTGATGTTGGACTATAATATTTGTCGTTCCTTGAGTGATGTGAGTGCTGTTAGTAGCATGTGACTGTTAGGTTTTGAGGGATCAGTGTTGTTGGCAGTGTGATGCTTCTTAATGTCATAAACAGGCACTAGTGCAGTGCTCCAGTCTCACGGGAGCTAGGGAGTCAGGGTAGGATGCTCACAGCAAAATATTGCATAATAAAAACAATTGATAAAATGGCAGTCTTTTCCTTATGTCTTCATTACAGCCTGTGTGTGCCCATGCATTTACTGCATGAAGAAAAAAACTGAAAATCCATTATGTTACCATGCAAGCAAAGATAAACCAATAAACGTGAGAGTGGCTAGCGTATAGCATTATGTCTTTATGACAGGCTAAGACATCCGAATAGCGTTCAGTTAATAAATAAAAATAAATTAACCAGCAAAGTAAATACATCAAGATCACACTGCAGTGTAATAAAAGGACTACTAGTGGGATAAAAGGATTCCTAGTGGGATAATGTGGCCAGCTATGAAACGCCATGGTCTTAATAGACAGCTCATCCAAGCAAGTGCAAACATTAAAAACCACATAAAAGATAATGGGTGAAGGGGCTTGCATTAACATACTTTCTGTGTATTTTCGATGGATTAGTTATTTTTGTATAGAAGAGTCTAATTCTTATATTTCAATACAAATTCAGTCCCAGTAAACTGTAACCAGAACATTGGCATAAAACAGGATTCAGAAAGTGGTTGTGTAGTGGAATAGGGAAGGCTAGGACTAAAAGGTCATGATTATGAAAGGAAGGAGGGGATGATTCTAGTTTCTATCCAGGTGGCTTGCAGTTGCATTTGCCATTCGTTCACCAGTGCCATCTGTAGTTGTAATGCCACAGGGAGCCGGGGAATTCAGAGGTTCATACCTCGAAGAAGCTTTGTCATTATCTGAGCTTTGTCATTCTGATTTTTGCCATTCCACTTGTTTAGGAAGATTAAGCTCACACATGGCGGTAGGGCAGCTACAGACTTGAGGGCACGAGCAGCGCGAGATGTGGTCACACTTCCGCAGTGCAACCCACTGGTCCTCCGTGCACTTCCAGCATCAGGACTGCTTGCACCCACCCGGCCACAAGCACATCCCATTGACTATATTGAACAATGGATGCTAAGGGGACTGTATGCCTTTTTCGACATACAAAACTCAAGGATGGTTCTGACTGAAAAAAAAGAATTTCCCAGTGACTGGGCTGCCTTCTGTGGTGAAAATGATGGTGAACTCATTTTCCAAGCAACTAAATATATTTAAAAATATACTAATCAATCGGGAGTGGGCTTGGGCATAGTATAGAAAGATCCACTTTAAACATTTTTGACGGTGTCTACAAAATGAAACTTTCTTACTCTTCTTGCATAACTTTTGAGCAGAATTCAGTAAGGTACTGTGGGATATTCTGCTGAACACTGTAAGAAATTGGGTTATTGGTTGAAGGGGTGGACGCCCCACTTAGGCAACAACCACAATCCTTGTCAGGGTAAACCACAGAGAGTCACTAAGTTAACCTGTTCTTAAACCACTGGTAGCGTACTACAAATCAGTCAATCTTAATTTAGAGATAACGTGTAAAGTGTTTATGCAGCCCACAAACAGTAATAAAGTGAAACCACAGCACAAGAAAAGCCCCAAACCAATAAAAAAAATAGTGGACATTTTAATAAATAAAATGACACCAAAACATAGAAGCAGAAACCACTACTCGTGATCATCTGGTTGTGCTAGACTGGAAAGTCAAAAGTTCAGATACACCATGATGGAGCATGGGTCAGAAAAAGAGACCAGGGTAGGTCCGCTGAGGAGTTCTCTTCTTAATTCTGGTGTGAAGAGTTCCATTTGCAGGGAACAGTCGTTCCCTGATGGTGGCACAGCAGAGTCATAACAAAATATTCTGAGCAGGGACTGCCGCAGTCCCACTCAGCAAATTTTTGAGTTCTTGCACTGGCAGCCTTTTCATGGCTTGTCTACGCATGAAAAAAAGCTGGCAATGCAAGATGTCCCCCAGGCCATGGAGAAACATTCAGGGTGGCACAACATGTGGCGACAGTCTGTATCCCCCCAGTTCCAGCACAGCATGGATGTCGCCGTCCATGCTGTGCTGGAACTTTTTGGCGGTTCCCATTGTGGTGCCCGTTTTCAAGACACTGCCATGGAAAAGGCCAAAGAACCGCCAATCATATTACAAGTTGCACATTTGCAACTCGTAACACTGTCGGCGGTGCTTTCACTGCTTTGGTGCAGCGAAGGTGGCATTGCGCCATTGCCGCTGCGCCAAAGTTGTAAACAGTTTTTAAGAAAAACAAGGGTACCCCAATACGTGAACCTCGGGTGAAATATGCAGTAAAAAAACAATGGGTCAGGTGTGGCCAAAAGGTCCAATAATAAAGTGATCCTAAGGAGAGCACTTATGGTTAGAGTTGAAGATTAATTATTTCAAAGGAGAAAAAAAAATAATAATGTACATAGGGACATAAGTCAGTTCATGTGAAACATTTATTTCCACAACAATAGAATTCAGGTGCTCACACAATAAGTGAAAGAGGCGTGACGTGCAGAGTGATGGTGAAGTTTAAAATAACAGCATCGCATTGACAACAATAGTGTAAAACTCCTCAAGCAACTTTATAGAATAGGAAGAGTTTTGTTGTAAAGGGTCAATGGCGTTTCGATCTCAACTGTTCGAGATAATCATCAGGACATATAACAGGTGAGCAAGCTGAATCTAAAATGAGGAAAAACGGGCAAATAAATAAGCTATAGTTTGATCCCTACATGTAGTATAATTAATACAATCAGAGGCTCCTTTTTATAAAAAACATAATGACATATATAAATATATAATAATCCTGAATTATTCTGTATATCATGTAACTAGTCATGCCTAGGGGTCAAGGTAGGTGTGGAAATACATGAATTAAGGCAAATACAGAAGCGAAAGACATGATTTAAAGGCAATTCGGAAGCGAAAGTCAACAATGTAAATTACAAGTGGTGGAAGTTAAATACTTCCACCACTTGTAATTTACATTGTTGACGGTGGAAAAGAGAAGTTAAATAGTAGCGATTCAGAAGCAAATTACCAGTATGGTGAAAATGCTGCACGTGAATACGCAAGCATAGGTGGGAGTACAAGGAATAATTCGCGCTAGTAGGAATGTAGAGTTGAGAGCGCAGATGAAGCTGGGTAGCAACCCGCTAAATGAGAGAAGGGGGAGAGGGAGAACACTCAGAGTAGACTTACTGATGCAATTATTCGTAGCGCAAGGAAGAGCAATTTAGGGCTTCAGAAAACAGCTGAGGGTAGACGAGTTCACCCAGATTAATTCACTGAAGGTACGAGCGTGAGAATATCACGTGCGGTAAAGGAGTTAGAGCAGTAGAGCAGTAATTAGAAACTGGTGTTCGTCCGTGAAGGGCGCATGCAAGGAAGTTGGTGAAAGAAAACACTTACTGTGTAAACTTGAAAGGCAGGGTCACCTGTATAAGTTGCACTTAACGATTTGCTGCCAATAAGTTTCTGTTAAGAGCAAAAGGAGGGTGGGGGGTCAGGAACTCCAAGGTAAAGATTAAATGATGGTAAAAGTGTATGCGCAGTCATAGTACTTACAGTTAAAGTCACTTCCAGTTCATATTTGGAAAGTCTTGGGAGAGGAGCTCAGCGTGTCATGCTGCTTGGGCTGTTCACGTTTAGTGCGAGAGGGAGACAAAGTGAGCCAGGAAGTAATTAAGGGCTGTGTCAGCTGTGAAACCAGCAGCGAGGCGGAGCTAATTAGCATGCACCTGCGAGCGGTTGTGTGCAAGGGAGCATGCTGAAGGGAAATGGCTGTCAGTAGGAATCAAGTAAGGGAACGAGGGAAAAGTACTAACTTAGCAGAGTAAGATAAGAGAAGAAAGAGTCATAAGAAAAAATAAATCAAAGTGTGTGCAACAACTGTTTCAGGCACATGATAGCAGAATCACAAGAGTTGCCTCGTAGTCTTGTTAAGGTAAGGGGGATTGTTTTTAGGATGGATTGCGGGTTTTACACTGGGGGTGTTTTTTTTAAAAAACATCTGGGGGCCAAGGCAAGGTCACACCGGGTACAGATTTAGGGTTCAGGGGCTGTGTATTTTTTAAGGCCTGGGGGTCATGAGGGTGTCACGCTGGTGTGTAGATTTAGGACTTAGGCCAGGGGCCATGTATTTTTTATAGGGCGGGCGGTGGGGGTCACGCTGAGGTCTATATTTAGGGATTAGGGCAGGGGTCAGTCATTTTAAAAAGGGTCAGGGTGGGGGGGGGCGCCAGGAACCGGTTTGAGGACAGAGGGCAGGGGTCAAGGAAAACTTTATCACCCATAGGCCTTTAACTTACATGCTTTACAACAAAATACGTTGTAAAAGCATGCATGGTAAAGGTTATATGTGGTCACGGCATTCCCGTTGTAACGCATGCAAATTTGTGCGTGCAACGGAATTTCATTGTTCCGTCATACATATTTTTGCCCCCCCTTTTACTTAGAGTGCGACAACAGCTCACCTCATCACCATGAGACCTATAAAACACTATTAGTGCTTTTTTTATGTATGTAGTGTTATTTTACACATGTGTTTGTAATGTCCAGTGTGTATATTCAATGTGGATGTTCTATCACAGGAGTTTTGGCCAACGTGTGTATTAGATGTGCTCACCTTGTTTGCCTCATTTAACCAGCATTGAGGACGTTTTTTAGGTGCATAGGCAAATACCATGATAGGGTGTATTTGAAAGCAAGTGGCGCTACACTAATGTTGCGGATCCCCCATTCCTTTCTATGTGCCCCACTTTGGCAAGCTAATTCTTGTTTTCTATATTTCAGATATTTCAGAACAAAACACTAAGTAGGTGTACGGTTTCTATTTGCAGGCAGAGTGTGTGATGTAATAACACTTTGTGCTTATAAAATAAGTAGTGGTCTGAAGAAGTGAGATTCACGGTCCTGATGAAAGACACAAGGAAGGGTGGTAGAAACAGGCAGACCAAGTTTAAAGAAAGGAGGGTCATTAAACCCAAAATTACTTTCTACTTTTTCTTCCCCGTTTTTAATCATACCATCTGGAGGCGAGAATAAAACACAGTTTTCCTACCAAACAGGACTTTTTTACTTTACTTTACAGACCTCTCCAACCCCTATCCACCATCATTCGGGTAGATGAAATGCAACACAGTGCCCGTGTAACCCACAGGTCGCATCACACCCGACAGTGATGAAGCATGCCACAAAGAGGTAACCCTGGTGGGTGAAGGTTACACTGTTAAAAGCTTTTTGCTTGTTTGTCCCAGGTAATGATTGCCCACATGTATGACTAGGGCACCTGGTTTTTTATGTACTTTCATGCTTAAGAGGATAAGCTCTCCTGTATAATACCTCTTATCTTCCCCTGTGTTTGATACTTTCAAAATTGTACCTCCAACCTCAATTTGGAGAAGCATGCTTTCAGTGAAATTCCAAGATTTATTGCACTGATTCTAAAATCAATCATAACCCATACACTCCTGATTCATCATACTACACACACCAGACGACTCTTGTCTCTTCAAAAGACAAAAAGTAAAAAAAGACCTGTCCTGACTTTGTGAATGAACACAGTGACACCACTTGCAGTCTTCTGTACTCTGTAAAGTTGATGGTGGTCACGCTCAGGAAGGAAGACATTCATGTTTTAACTCTCCGGACCACAAAGCCTCTCTCTGGGTCACAAGGTCGTATTTAAACAGTTCTTATTGTCTTATGAGGGTCATGTGTGGGAGGCCAAAACAAAAGGTCAAAACCACATTGGATACTGACTTTTGGGTAATTCTGGATTGCATTGAAGCTGATTAAACAATAAACTGATGAGTCTGCACACAGCACAACAAATTGCAGGCACTTGTGTTAAGGGGACATGCTGCAGGGCATGGCAGAGTGGCACACCCTGAGCCAAAAGCTCACATGACTTGGCTGATAACTATGGTCTACAGCCTCTAGGGGTAGTGCATAAGTAACCAAGGCAAGTCCATATGCCACAGCCTCTGCCCAAGGCAGTCTCTTGGTGTAGCTGTACTGGGAGAGGGTGTGACTCCATGCTTACTGCTCTCTAGACATGGCTGAATGCCATGTCCCACAGGCGTTAGCAGCAGGGCTGCATGTCCACAGGGCCCTGCCCTACTCCAGTGTGGGATGGGTGTGTCTAAAGGATTCTTGGGAAATGGGATAGGGCTTAGAGTTTGGCCTAAGACCATGTTTTGCAAATTGTGTCGACATGTGAGTGGGCAGAGGCACATGGAGGCTATGAGTTCTGGTGGTAGGGGATTTAGTACAGGATCAAGCTAAAGGCAAACCAATGTGTCAAGAGCTTTTCAGTGCGGGCACATGCATCGGAGGCATAGCATATGTTCCTAGTGCAAAATCAATGGACCTTTGCCTGTTGTCAGTGGCATATTGGTGCATGGGGTTTCGTCCAGCCATTAATTGTGTCCCATTCTATTGTCTTCAGAACCTGCAGGGCCAATCATGTGGCTTTGCACATTGTACTCTAAGGACACAAGGTGGCCTTTAGACACACTTTTTGCCCAAGTCCACTGCTGTCAGAGCCCAATGGCAATTGAAAAAGTGGTCTCTAACAGCAAGCAGGCACCTTCTTTCTACCACACTTTTGCCCACTATGTTAACCTCACCTGTTTTAGTCACCTATGGTTACACTTTCTTCACTTAGGAGAATCTCACACATTCATTGTATTCAAAATCGATGAATGCTTTATAATTTGCACGCCAATGCAGAAGATGTAAATGCAAACACCTATTATAGTGGATCATTTCATAAAATATAGAGCACCTAATATTTTTATATATTCTTCTGTTTTTAAATGTAACTAAAGTGGTTACAAATATTAAATGCTTCAGCGGGAGAAACTTTTAATAAGTCTATTTTTATTTCTTCGCCAATCATCAAGTTTACCGCTTTTTTCTTTTGTCTATTGAAGGCAGTGCCGTCTTAAGGATTTTTGGGGCCATGGGCAAGACATTTTTAGCGCCTCCCTGTTTGTAAGTTTACTGCTCACTTTCTGCTAACTGAAGCCCGCCTGAAGCCGAACCAACTTTCAGAAACAGGGAAAAATATGGCTTTCCAAGACTCCCAAATACCCTTAAGATGCCACTGGGCAAAACAAAACGAATTCAGAGGTAGAAGTAGGAAGATGAGAGAGGCTAAGATGCAAAACTATACAGAGAATAATTTAGAAAAAGAAATACACTTTTCTCTCGGGGCGCTTTGGAAGGGGTGGGATCCGCGGCAATTGCCGACTTTGCCCATGTATTAAAACGTCTCTGTTTGACGCCCCCAAAATGCTGTTCACTTCCAAAGCATGCTTCCTCAATCAATGAAGCTCCTTCCTCTATTTCCTCGCACGTGCTGTTCCTAGCTGGGAGCCGTTCTCAGTTGTTAGTGCTTGCTCTTTTCGTATTGGTGCTCCCATTGTGTCCAAGGCATCATTTTTGTCAATAGCTCGTGTGCACAAAGCTCCGGATTCAAAAGCTGTATTAAAACAAATGATTGTGGAAGGAACGCTTCCATCTTACTGCCTACAATGGAGTTTTGTAGGAGCTCAATAAAGACCGCTTCTGAACCTTGACACCCTTGGCTGAGAGTAATTGCACTCGAGATGATGAATCCGTGCAGGCGCTCTGTATTTATAGAAGTCAAGAGGAGAAAAATGTGCCGAAGGCCCCGACAATGGAACTAGTGGTGCAGCATGCCATTAAGCTTGGAGCCGTCTCTTGCAAGGGACCAGAACCATGGTCAGAGAAGCCAGACATGCGGCGGTTTTACAGGCAGGGTATGCGGCGTCGCTGCTCCAAGATGCAAGATGGAACGCATGAAGAGAGGATATTATATGGGCAAATGCTAGCATGGATAGGTGTTTGAAATAAACCCACATGCAGTAAATTATACATGACATCAGCCGATGAAGAAAAGTCCTTATGGCAGGATCACTGAAAAGCACACAAGCCTGCTAATGTCATTTTCTGCTATGAAAAACTGCAAGGAAATCTGGCTATACACTGTGTGCCCTTTTCTGGTGGTAAAATTAAAACACACATTTGTACATTAATAATTCGTATCCTCCTAAAAATAGGAACATGTGCGTCTGCTCACTTTCTTGAACACATCAACAGTGCATATAATGTGTACCAAACAGGAGTTATTGCCCTCGTTAATCAGAGAGATTTGAACCAAAGAACGAATTAGTAACGCATTGAATTATCTTCAATATGTTAAGTGTCTTGGTTTCCTTGGTGATCTTGCAGTGATACTTTGTTTATTCCAAAATCAATTAAAAATCTTTTTCTGTGTGATTGAATTTGAGCCGGATTCAGAATACGCTCTTGGGCAAGAATGTCCTACTAGGCCAACGAGTCTGAGATACACATCTGATTTTCAGGATAGACACATGTGTGGAAATTTAGTTCGTATCTGAACATTATCTGCGCCATCTTGTCTCTCCCCAAGCGCCACACGCAGAAAACGCGCGACGGCCATTTTAGGCACCATGGTCTCATTGCTGATCGCCAGCACGTCCCTCAGGCGCTGCACACATCCCCCCGCGCGCCGGCCACCCCCACTCTCTCATACATGGGCCATAAACCCTCTCCTTCTGCGTGACCCTGCCATGGAACCACATCCCGCGCCTGACCAACACCTCCTTTCATCTCATACATGGTCATACATCCTTTTGATAACCCCCTTCCTCTGCGCCCGATTTTCCGAACCGATCCCAGGCCATCACCTAGCCCTGCGGATGCAGTTTATTGCCCCTACTGTAAGGGAAACACCTCACATCAAAGGGATTACAGTAGATCAAGGCCCCCACCCCCTTGAGACCCGACCAGTCGCACACACCCCCGGGAATTGGCGGAATGTCCAGCTGTGTGATAGCCATCTCCTACTGTGGGTGGGGTGGGCACTTCCACTGTAGATATGTGTGGGAACGAGCTTGAAGTGGGGATTCCGAGGATGTTCTTTCATGTATCAAAGCAATCTCAAGAATGTGCCATGTACAATAAACCGGTAATAAAGCAATAAACCTGTGTATAAGAGGCCAGGCCTCAGAGATGTGGTTAGAGCACCTCGAGACGATACCTTGCTGTCTGATCTGATGTGTTCTGCTCCGACGGAATAAAACTTGTTTCCTGCCTTCCAGTCTCCGGCGCCTGCCTCTTTTGTTGGTTAATCATCGAATGGTATAAGAGGCGATTACCGCCGGGCAATACTTGAAAGGTTATCGACTGAAACTGCCGCTACCATTTAACAATTGGCGTCCCAAACGTGGGGCTCATCAGCGACACGTGGATCCAACGGCAGAGGTCCTGACGACACTGTGAACAACTGCAACGATCAGAAAGAGCTCCTGCCCGATAGACCCTCGTCTGGCAGCCGATCATCCGAACTTCACTGGTTCCGAACAGACCTCTCTCAAGTGATCTACGGTCCTGACTGGGAACCATCAGGAGTGCCGCGGCGAATACGGAGAGTAAAGGACGATCGGGCGCTGGAGGCGGAAGACGAGAAACTGTCCATGCGGTCCGGGTAAGGTCGTGTAACACGACAAATTGTGAAACGATTGATTGATTGATTGAAAATACTAGTATTGCTTATTTGATTGTTCTTTTTGAGATATTCGCTGCCTACAAACGGGGAAGAGTAGAAACACTCTCTCTCCCTTTGCAGATAGTGAAGGGTAGGTAACGCGGACTTTTGTCCCCCGTTGTAACCCGTCGTGCCTATTATTCTCCCCACTGATTGATTGTCCGAACATTGATTGTTTTTGACGAATAGTGCTTTTTGAGATATTCTCTGTTTGCAAATAACGTAGAATAGAAATATTCTGTCTAGTCTTTGCAGATAGTGAAGGATAGGTAACGCGGACTTTTGTCCCCCGTTGTAACCCGTAGTGCCTATCTCTTTCTCACCATTGATTGTTTGATTGTCCGAACACTGGTTGTTCGATATTGGTTCTTTGGAGGTATTCTCTGCTTACAAATAACGTGGAATAGAGATATTCTGTCTAGTCTTCGCAAGCAGTGAAAAGATAGGTAGTGCAGACTTTTGTCCCCGTTGTAACCCGTCATGCCTATCTTCTCCCCACTGAGTAGTAGTTGGTTCTGCCCGGACCGCTTATTAGAGATGAACCATCCGGCTCCACTGGAAGGCACCCCTAATAAGGACATGTTTAATAAATATGGACTAGTCGCTGTAGCTTATAGCAAACTATGGCATAAATATACAAAGAAGGACTCCGAAAGTCAGTGGCCACTGATGGGATCCTTTGATGACCATAAAATAGAAACGCTAGAAATAGCTCTACGTAGCAATAAAACGACGCCCACTATGCTCGACAGTATCGGCATGTGGCGCAAAGAAACAACGCAACGGAAAAAGAGAGAAGAAGTAAAGGCAGAAAAAGAACTACAAAAGGCAGCTCACCTTGCCGCTAGAAAGTTAGAGGAAGAAATAAAGGAGAGAAAGGAAGCTAAACAAAAACAAGATTCTGAAACGTCAGGCCAGTACCCTGTTAGGACCCCCTCTACGCTCTACCCTGAGTTGCCTTCCAAGCAACGGGCGAACGATGAATTGCTATTAGGTCCTCCGATCATCTACATGCCCCCTCCATACGCTCCCTCCCAACCTATATGTACAAACACTCCAACAAAGTAGTATGATTAAAACTCTTTAAAACCTTGTAGGCATATGCAACACTCAAACAGGGTAAACACGTTAAAACACACTTTTTAAACAACTATTTACATGGCAGCCTGCTGCAACATCCATCCCAAAGCATTCACCGTCCGCGTGACACAGTCCCCGCCCCTCCTTCCTCGGAGTAGCAACATTTGGGCTGCTTTGGTCTGTCTTTTAGTAGGATTTGGGCTATAAACACGCCTACAAAATCCATCGGCCTGTGAGGCGGCATCAGTGGCGGACTGTTGTGCGAATAGGCCGGAGGCAACACGACGCGCCGAGATCCGGACGGCACCGATGTAATGTCCAGCAAGTTGTTTCACTGGTCTGGCCATCCTACAAATGCAGCATAGAAAGACGGCGTGGGGTGCCCTGGGGGGAGGCAACGTGAACGGGCCTCCCCCGCCTCCCCAGGTGGAGGCTCACCAGTTGCAGTAGGGCACCCCTTAGCGTTTCACTCGTCGACCAGTTGCAGTAGGGCACCCCTTAGCGTTTCACTCGTCGACCAGCTGAGAGATCACCCCTTAGCGTTTCACTCGTCGACCAGCTGAAAGAGCGCCCCTTATCGTTTCCCTCGCCGGCCAGCTGCAGCAGGACAGCCATTAACGTTTCACCTGCCGGACGACCACCCAGGCGGAGGTTCCTTTCGGCACCAAGTTTCCATTAGCGTTCCGCCCAAGAAGTGGGCCCCCGCAGTTGGTTGGTTGGGGGACCCACTCCGGTGGCTGTGGTGGAGAACTGCTGCTGCCACAGGACTCTCAAAATGGCGGCCGGCCACTAAGATGGCTCTGGGCTACCTTGGAACTCGGAAACTTGCCTGCTCGGGCATGGGCCCCACCCTTGAAGACGTCCTCTCAGCTTTGCAGATTCTACGAGAGTCATTGGAGCTCGGCTCCCGCGGACTTCCGGTGGGGGCAACCGCCACTATTGCTCGATCATTCCACATTAACTTGTCTTTGACCCGGGCGGCAGCCACCTTATCCCCATTTGGTGCCATGAGAGAGACTGATTCAGGGCGTCGGCAGAGAGACACGCCTGCTGTCCCGCTCTCCGAAAAGACCACGGCGTTGCTGCGAGATGGTGGTGCCCTCATGCTGATGCCAGCTTGTGTTTGAATTACCAGGAGACACTGTAGACTACCAACTCGAATCAGTTCCGGTGGAACCTCAGCATGACCCGGTGGGAAAAAGAAAAACTTTGCTTTCCCCACCTTCGAGTCACGGTTCATGCTGTCTGTTCTCTCTGTTGGCGTTAATGAAAATTTTTGAACTGCCGAAAGGGATTCTGGTCCGGCCGCTAGTTAGTGAAAACATTTAGACTGTACCCTGGACCCACCTGACCTCGCCCCAAAATGGCGCAGATGTAGGAGGGGCCTACAACTCCTTATGGCTTTCCGGTTACTTGGCATTGATGTTAAGGGATATGTATATGGTCTTTTTGCACATGGCGGGCGGGGGACGGGGAGGGTACTGACTGGGCATGCGAACAACCTTATTGATGCTGGTATTCTCATTATTGATTATTTATATTTTCGCGTTAAGGTAGTGTTGCTCATGATACTCGACGCCTCTTGCACCGTGGCCGGCCTATACGGTTGCAGGCCCGTATTTGTATACTGACATTTTCACAATAAAGGGTTTTCGAAGGAATTATGGAATCAGCGTCATAACAATCGCCTAGGTTGGTAAGATTTTGAATAATGGCTGTCATTCCCAAACAATAGAAGACAGATAATGCAGACCCTTTGCCTGAATTTTGGATTGATGAAAATGTGTATCCATCACACCTGTCTTCTTCCAGAGTTGTTAGAAAATGGTTGACTGTAGCTTAAGGTATCTGCCTAATGCAAGGTATGGTATTTTGTCCCATAATATACGACTAATTGAGAAACAAATGCGCGAAGAGGGAACTCGAATTTAGGGACAAATAAAATGAAGCATTTTTGGTATAGTAGAGAGGAAGGATATAGTACACAGAAAGAAATGCGAAAAAGATAGTCAAGATCTGTGGTATTATACGTTCCTGCAGCTAGTCTGGTACGTGGTAAGTAGAACTTTTTCGTGTTTATGCGCGCTGATGTGCTTTGAATGCTGCATCCCCCCCTTCTTTTTCTTCTCTGTAGGTTACATCGGAGTTCCGACTGAAGAATGGAGTGGACATGGACCGCACCGTGCTCCATGTAGGGAAAGACATAGACAAGCGCTGTGAGGTGGTGTGTGGAGTGCAGACCATTACTGGGAACGAGAAAAACTGTATGGTATGACTGTGCGTACATGCCCTGATTGTACGGTATGAATGTGTATGTATTGCGTATGCCTGGGTCGCTGGAGAGAACGTCTTTGTATGACTGAAATGCTTGCCTATCGATCAAGGGGATGGGAAAATAAACCCGAATATGGCAACTCCTCGTTTGAAGAAACGACTCTCCCTCTCCCGGAAGCTAGTAAATTGGAGGGTGACTTACACCAGAAACTTGAAGGGTAATTTCAGTACGACGAACCCGACTCCAACTGATAACCCAAATGTACCACCAGTGAGTCGATTCGTGTGCTGACTAAATAAGAGAAGTTAAGAATACCCCAGGTCGGGGTTCATCCAAAACTCCCCCCCTCAGCCCAGAAGTTAGGGATACTGACATGTTTTAGATTCACCACTTCTTCTTCCATCCACTTAGAAAATAAGAGTTGTACCATTGAACGTCTGACCGATACCCCTCCTCTGCCTCAGTTTGGATAACGGCCTGCCCAGGGGTTGGAAGGCTCCACCGTGAGTATAAACACGACTGGACTAATGGCCGACCGGAAAAAGAGGAGTAAGAATTTTTCAAAAATGAGGCCTCCAACAAAAATTGCCCAGAAAGGGAGGGGAGTAAAAAGTCCGACCACCACCCCCAAAATGAATTACGGAAAATACTGAAAATACGCAGCACGCATAGAAAAAGGACAGGAAAGGAAAGGTCCCCTTACCCAAAATAGCTCTGTGTCTTCGTCTTAGGTTTCTGTGCTTGATGTATGTACTGTTACACCCTATCCGATATTTGTGTGTACGTGAACGTTGAATTTATGTTTTCCCCCAGCTTGTGTTTTTGTACGTAAAACTGACCCGCGCTGCTTGATGTTGTGTGTACACCAAGTGGCCTATTATCGTACATGTTTGTCTCTCTCTCTCTCTCGTTTTATGTCGTACGTGTACCAAATAGCCTACTTGATGCGCACGTCTCTCTCTCTCTCTCTCGCTCTCTCTCTCTCTCTCTCTCTCTCTCTCTCTCTCTCTCTCTCTCTCTCCCTCACTGAAGGCTCCCTTGCCCACTTTTTGAATAGATGACGACACTGTACCTCCTCAGTATACGTATAATTGGCCTAAACACGACAGTGTTCGAACAAATTGACAGAAGCAAAACGACCGTATTTTGCCACACTACTACCTCTCCTTTCTGTAAAATGATGGAACTTAATTGGCTGAGAAAGAAAGGACAGGTAAGATGACTGAGGTCTCCCAATCTGGCCCTTATAACGGGAACTATATGTCAGTGGTTTTTGTTGTTTTAGGGCTCTAACGACTCCACCTCCATCGCTCAGAATCGCCCCGCCCATTGCACAGAAATAGAGCGTCTAAACACCCCATCCTTCCAGAATAGTCCCAGTTCTGTACTAGCCGTCCCTGGATATTTTAAGCAATACAGCTGATGACCTTGTTTTTAAAGATACATCGCCTAAAACTGATAAAGGTTAACTATTGTCTCCAGCAAGAGAAATGTTTAGCTTGTGTTCCTCCCCGAAACAGATATTTGCGAGCCCATGACAGTAGCACCTCGCACTTTTTCATAAACTTAGCAGTCCCTGGAGAAAAATATGAATCAACAGGGCTTGTGTTAGAAAGACGAGTCTCTACCGGAGAAGCCGGTTCGAATTTTGCAACGTTTATAAGGTACAGGAATCAACACCTAGCAGACCTGATGATGGAAATTTGCAGGAACACTCGCAAACCTGCACCACAGCAATGATTAATGAGTTAGTAGCATACACCGACCTAAGAGTTAATAGACATCCACCATAGAGTGACCGATAAACGTTTCCCCGACTACTTGGGGTTGGGAGAAAGAATGAAGTGTGTAAACGTCTTCCCTACCAGTTCTCTAAGATTTTGTTTCTTGTACTCATTCAAAGATAACATGCGGTCATCGGAGGAGAGGGGTCGGACGTGACGCACAGCCTGGTTGCGGATCATGGAACATCTATCGCCTCGACCAAGGGGATGCCACGAAAAAAAAAGGATGCGGGACGAGGCACCATTCTCAGCATGGAAAGCGATAGAAAGAAGGGCCATCCCGAAGCCCCCGCTCACTGATCAGCTCGTGCCTGAAGTCCCAGCCCGTCGAGCCCGATTGATAGGCTCAGTGCTAAAAGATTCTGCTCTCCTTGGTCCGCTTTTTGGTCCGATCCCACTCCACCCCCTCTTCCCTCGGCCTCCCAAAGCACGCCCCTACCCCCCCCTTTTTTTCATATGGGATTTTGAACTTGACTTGACAAAAGAAGAACGAAATACGGGTACCCCGTCTCAAGGTACCTATGATAAGATCAGTTAGGGAACAGGACTGTGATCCGAGAGCAAAGAATGGTCACACCCTGCAACGTGAAAACCTGGATTTGAGCTGGACCTTAGCTCCACCGCCGGTGCTCAACAGTGCCAACGAAAGAAGAAGAACAATGAGAGCTTACAAGTGATGGCTCGCTGTAATAGGACACTGGAAAGAAGAACTCCCTTTTGGACATTGCCCCCCCCCCCCTTCTCTGACTGTAACTCATGTTGAGTTGAATTCCTCTCCCGACCACTTTCGTATTGACTATCTTCCAATCGAGTTTTCAAGATATCACATCGGTCACTTCCAACTGTACACTGATAGTTAAGAAACATTAACTTTGTATAATGACAATTGTATAACATCAGCCGTGTACATGACTATGCTGTCTAGTTTGAGCCACATGAAATCTAGGCCTTAAGTAATGTACATAATATTCCTTGTTTTGCCAGAACATTTTTACGGTATCATGTTTGTGCCCAAGCGAGCTTCCCTCCTTCTATCTCCGGGTCTAACATATGACGCAGCTGATGTAATTTTGTATGCGCTACCTCCTCGCCTATCACATCAACTACATGTAATTGTGTACAATTGTGTCAGATTATTCCTGTCTGTCCTAAGACTCTGAACTTTGAAGCAGAACAAATGAAAGCCCTGAACGAAGTAGAAGTACGTGGTATTATGGGGATAGATCCGAACTAAACAAGCTGGCGAGATATGTTAAAAGGGAGGACTGTGGAAATTTAGTTCGTATCTGAACATTATCTGCGCCATCTTGTCTCTCCCCAAGCGCCACACGCAGAAAACGCACGACAGCCATTTTAGGCACCATGGCTCATTGCCAATCGCCAGCGCGTCCCTCAGGCGCTGCAAACATCCCCCCCCGCGCGCCGGCCACCCCCGCTCTCTCATACATGGGCCATAAACCCTCTCCTTCTGCGCGACCCTGCCATGGAACCACATCCCGCGCCTGACCAACACCTCCTTTCATCCCATACATGGTCATACATCCTTTTGATAACCCCCTTCCTCTGCGCCCGATTGTCCAAACCGATACCAGGCCATCACCTAGCCCTGCGGATGCAGTTTATTGCCCCTACTGTAAGGGAAACACCTCACATCAACGGGATTACAGTAGATCAAGGCCCCCACACCCTGAGACCCGACCAGTCGCACACACCCCCGGGAATTGGCGGAATGTCCAGCTGTGTGATAGCCATCTCCTACTGTGGGTGGGGTGGGGACTTCCACTGTAGATATGTGTGGGAACGAGCTTGAAGTGGGGATTCCGAGGATGTTCTTTCATGTATCAAAGCAATCTCAAGAATGTGCCATGTACAATAAACCGGTAATAAAGCAATAAACCTGTGTATAAGAGGCCAGGCCTCAGAGATGTGGTTAGAGCACCTCGAGACGATACCTTGCTGTCCGATCTGATGTGTTCTGCTCCGACGGAATAAAACTTGTTTCCTGCCTTCCAGTCTCCGGCGCCTGCCTCTTTTGTTGGTTAATCATCGAATGGTATAAGAGGCGATTACCGCCGGGCAATACTTGAAAGGTTATCGACTGAAACTGCCGCTACCATTTAACACATGGTATATAATTGATTACAAATTACAACAATTAGGATTATTTACGTAACCGGTGCTGCTGCTAATCTGCAGATCTGTCAGATCCGCTCGTGAGTGAACTAACATTGGACTCCCAGCTTCACCTAAAACCTGCTTCACCTAAAAAAGTTAATAATAAGCATGTGGATTTGTATAGCTCACAGCTAAATTATTCCTATCACTCTAGGCACTTTTGGTTTCAAAAGAGAGTTTAAAAATATAGAAGAGGATAGTTTTGATTATGTTTTGGCATGATAAAATATTTATTTCTTTTGTACTGCAAGCTGTTTTGTAAATGAGCAGCAGGGGGCCTACAAAGAGCATTGATTTATTTACCTTCTAGACTATTTTAGAGAGTGACAGAAAACGTTGAGGATGTCACAGTGTAAAAGAAAAGCTTGTGTAATATCTCGAGGTGTGAGTAGTTGGAGTACTGAAGATTGTTTTCTAGCATCTGTATAGCTGCAACATTTCAACAGCCATGAGATGGGAGGAGATACAATGTTGTGGAAGATTGGTAGATAGAGTTTGCATAGCTGAGACGAGGTTTGTTGACTGGTGTTGGCACCAACATGTCCCTTGCTTGATGACAGACGTGCACCGCTGCCTTGAGTGTCCCAGTTGCAGCGATGTCTGGATCCCTAGTACTGATTTTTGCTGTTACGGGTGAACACAGATCATGAGTGTGTGCCATGACATAGGCCGGTCTCACGGATTGCTTTCTTGTTGGACTGAAAAGGGAGCCCAAAGTACTACCCTCATGTATTGTATTGTATTGTATGCGGTATTTATAAAGCGCAACAGTCACCCAACGGGTATCTCGGCGCTACAGTACGTGATACATTGTCGGGTGGCTCAGAGGGAACAGAAATGGAGCAGATGGAACAAAAAAAAGAGCTAATAAGCTCTAGGAAACAGCCATGTCTTGAGTTTTCTCCTGAACTGCAGAAGGTCATGAGATTGTCTGAGTTCCAAGGGGAGGCCGTTCCAAAGCTTAGCTGCAGCAAAGCTAAAGGCCCTACCCCCTGACTTGGCTTTCCGAATCTTTGGAATTTTCACCAAGTAAGCAGTGGCAGAATGAAGACACCTTGTAGGTGTATACCACGTAAAGGTCTCTTGAAGGGGTATGGGTCCTAACCCATGCAAGGCCTTAAAACCAAGCATAAGGACTTAAATTGTATCCTTTGCGTTAACGGTAACCGGTGAAGCTCTGCAAGGGCCAACGAACCTGATGAACGCCGCGGTTTCATCAGAGCCAGTTTAGCTGTCATAGTTTGTACTCTCTGAAGGCGTTCATTCATAAATTTGGGGGCATCCAGCAGTAGAACGTTACAGTAGTCTAATCTACTGAGGATAATGCCACCAGTGACCAACGCTCTGGTCGCCTCTGGTAGTAACGGAAAAAGTTTCTTCAGAGCTTTAATCAAAGAAAAACAGGTCCCTATCACCTTATTGACGTGCATCTCCAAAGTTAGAGTGGCGTCGAGCATGACTCCCAAATTACGTACAGCTTTAGCCGGTACCAGAGTAGGTGTAGATAAAGAAGACCAAAGATTTCCAGGAAAAGGAGGAGTGACCCTCCCGGTGGTGCAATATAAAACCTCCGTCATGATGGTGAAAGGTAATGCCACGAGCACTGTGTAGTGAGCGGTAGAAGTTAACAGGCCTTTTCACATGTGTCAACGGATTGAGACCAACATGGCTACTCATGTAAAGTTATTCTGCTATGTGCTTAACTCAACCTTGTCCTACATCAAATTAGTATATAGTGCTGTTCAGTGTGTGTGTGGTTGCTTGCATGTGCTACATGTACATGGGCCTGTGTTTAGTGCAATACATGGAAGACACTCTGCTCCATTTTGAGAGTCCGAGGACTGACTGGAGGAGCATGTGGAGATCGAGGAATCCTTCCAAACGGATTTGTGTATTGCTGCATTCCTGTGAGTGGGGCGGGACACACACTGGAGCAAGAATAGCCAGGTTCTTCAGTACACTTCAAAGGGTGCTGTTTGATTCACAGTGAGTTCACTGTAGAGGGACTTGAGCATATCTAAGGAAGGATATAGGGCTGATAGGGGAATCATAACAAGCAGGGACCAGGGGTAACATTTTGATGCACATATCACTGTGGCTAATGCAAGAAAGGGGACACCCTCTAAGAAACATTAGAGGTCAGGGAGAAGAGGGGAAATTACAAAGGTATAATAAACAATGAGAACTCCTTCACAACCTATATTTCTTTTATCTTATAGACTAAATCTAGTATGGGCTGAGCATTTATATAAACATAAACAAAAAAGGGTACATTTTTGTTTTTAATAAGTTTTTTCTTTTTATACATTATTGTACACAAACCAATGCATTTAAAGCTTATACAATTTAAATGCAAATCTGTGCTCTGGACCCCTGAATGAACACAAATATACAAACAATTCAAAATTATCAAACTCACTCGATCAAACCTGACAAACTCATACATAACCCAAACAAACATACACATCTGGGTCAGAGGGAGACATAGAACTTCAAAGTCTCCCCGACCTTGTTGGATAACAATGATCAACAAGGTCTGTTCAAATAAGGTCGACGCGCGTTTCGGTGGGGTATAACAGATGGTAAACCACCTTCCTCAGGACCTTCCCAAATTGTATGGATTCACACAACAACCCAGGGGTACCCAGAGAGTACAAACAATCTATTGTTATTAACCAATACAATGAATAATAGTTTAAAATGTGATTGGACCAGAGTTTTTAGACAAGAAAAGAGAAAGTGAGATTAAATTCCCAATCTTACAAAAAAGATCAAGTAAGAAATAACCAAGGCTTAAAATAAAACACCAAGGGAAGCTCCTACAAGAGGAAACCCTTTGTATGAGGTTCACAAGACTTCCCATACTCACTGTGGGAAGTATCAAGTAAAAGTAAAAAAGACAATCAAAGACTTGGAAAAAGATCTGCCACGCCACCCTAATATAATAGCCAGAGGTGAAAGAGAATGATGTGCAGAAAACAAATGTCATGCTGTGGGCCATGGTGAAATTATTATGTAATAGGAGGATTTTTTATGTCTAAATAGTGGTGTGCTACTATATACCAGCTCCCAATGTGTGGTTCATTCTAATAGCTGGGATACTTACAGGTAATGCTAATATACAATTTGCTATCCAATGGATATGGCATGTGAGGTGACTATGATGTTGTCCAACACTGCCCTGTTGCACCTTAACAGGCTGTCATTGTAAATAGAATAAACAAAATAGGAGGTATTTTAATGATTTAGAAACTTTGAAATATCTGAAGGTTAGGATCAAATTAAATAATCCATAGACCTCACCTAATACACCCTTGTTTGTTGTTACTCTATATGGCCATTGCTATGCTTCAGATATTATAATTTGAATTTCACCATATGTTTCCTATAAACAATTAGAAATACATTTGTCCCTACGTCATTAAAATTCTTATGGTAATGTGCTCAACTTGTTTAAAATATAGTCAGATAGAAGCCCAGATGGTTATATGGAGGGACAAACACACCTGTGCAAAGCAAGAGTAGAATCGGATTAATTATATATTGTCTGGAGAATTGAGTCAGTTTCGTATTACCTCTAATTTCCTGTGATGTATATGGTTACATACTTCTTCAATAACATATATAGTGTCCCTATAAAGAAAAAGTTAGGCATCAGAGACTCAGTATGATTATACTTCCCATGTAAGAGGTCAATGTCCCTAGCTCTTAAGAGGTCTCCAATGTCAATACACCAACCAAACGACATGAGAAGAATATGTTGCTGCCATCAATTATTCGCTTATAGGTATCAGTGCTTACTGGCAAAACCTATTTGCATGAATGTGCAACTTCAATAAAAGGAAACCGTTACAGAGATTCTACATAAGACTGAAATGAACGAAAGAATCGATCCCAAAAGGCGGCCTGGGATGTCCCTTCAGATGCGCGGGCCCCTCCAGCTGTGCACCATGCTTAAAAGTAACTCTCAAATAGCATGCGTGCGAGAGCAATGACTCACCAAGTAGCAGTTCTTCGCAGTCTTCGGGACTTCAGCTGGAGCGTCAATAAGCAGCGCCGGCCAGTATCGCATGATGCCATTAAGTAGCTTGGTGTACGATGGAACACGACCAGACGTGATTGGTGTGCCGTCATGTAGGAAATAAGTAGACCTGCCACGGCTTTCTTGAAAATGGATAGATGTAAGTGCCATATTGGAGTGGGCTAGTTAGTATTTAAATGCTACATAAATAGTAGAAATCATAGACAGATCTTCTTAAATTTAAAATGCACCTGAGGAATATGTAAAAAAAAACGTAGGATACAAGGGGACGACACCCGTGGTGATGACTCATATATGTACAGGTAGGGGCTCAAGAAACATTACCACCCCCTGAAATTAAGTTAGAAATTGACTAAATTCACGGACACAGTGAGCCATATGAGACTAGATAAAAGAGGCATACCGGATATGGAGGCAGTCGGTCAGATAGGCTGGTGGACTCACGATAAAATGTCCATAAAAAGAAGTCGCATTGCGAGTCCAAGAAACCTGACACTAACAAGGACATATTTAATGCTGTTCCAGGAAAAGGAACAGATGAGTAGGAGCACCTATATTGCATAATAGCGGTCTACGATGTGTCAAGAGGGCTTAGATGATAGATAGTTGAGAGTGACATTCTAAATATTTCTTCGTTGAGTCCCTCTTTTACTCTGTTGAAGGTAAAGATCCAGAACGTTTCCCTTCACTTGCGGATCGCTACTACAGGCAATCCTGCCTGCAGCTTCACCTTCTCTAGAATGCACCATCTCAGATCCATTTCCAAGTGGTTCTTTTCTAGGCAATGCTGAACAATAGGGGCCATCAATTTTCGCGTGCGAATAGCAGATTTATGTTTGCTATATCTAGTACGGAATTCACGACCCGTCTCTCCTATATATGCCAGTCCGCATGGACACAGTATCATATATATAATGTTTTGGCTCCTACAGTTGGTTAGATCTCTAAGTTTGATATTTTTGTCTTTGTACATAAGGGACCCCGTAACCATGGCCATGTCACAGGCATGGCAGGAGCCACATTTATGGTTACCCAACACCAGAGGTAATCCTGTGATAGTGGTCTGGTTGTGTGTCTGGGATTTGTGTCTCATATGTACTAGTATGTCACACAGATTTCTATTTCTCCTGCAGGCCACTAAGGGGGGATTTTAGTTGTTGCTCATCTTAATTTACATTTAATAACTTGTTCAAGATATTTTTGATTTTATAGTTCAGTTGAGAGTGGTTGATGACACATACCACTTGTTCTAGAGGTGCATGAGTGGTGCCTTGTAGTAGTGCGTCCCAATTGTAATACTTTGCCCTTTTAAAAGCATTTCTTACCAAACGATGTTGGTACCCACGGGCCGGAAGACGTTTTTCACCGCATCGTCATGTCTATTGAAATCACTCATATTAGTGCAATTACAGCGCACATGCAAAAATTCCCCAAATGGAATAGAATCTTTCTGACAGGTGGGATGAAAGCTTTGATTTTGGAGGATGGTGTTCTTAGCTGTTGGTTTTCTGAAAAAGTTAACTTGCAGTATATCATTCAGTCCAAAAATCAATATGTCCAAAAATTCAACCTGGGCAGTGCTAAATTTAGCAGTGAACTTCAAATTTTCATCAATGAAGTGTTTGCATGTGCTAACATTCTCATAGAAAGGGGCTGCTTCATTTAAGATATTCTTCAATTCCCATTCACCCATATGAATATTTGCTATGCTCGGCGCACAGGAAAGCTCCCATGCTGGTGCCCTTAACTTGCTGATATATCAGTCCATTAAAGTCAAAAAAGTTGTTCATGAGGACTATCTCGAGGCATTCCAGAATAAAGACATCTGGCCTATTTCCATTGGATCGCTGTAAAAGTGCTGCCACCCCTTGTAACGCTTGACACTGAGGAATGTTAGTGTACAACGCCTCAATGTCAAGAGTTACTAAGATATCACATCATGCATACCCTCAATTTTATCTATGATGTCTACTGTGTCGCGGATGTAGGAGGCATAGTTCTTGGTCAATGGGCATAAGAAAGTATCAACATACTTGGACAGGGGCTCTGTGCTGGATCCTATAGTTTAAATATTAGTGTGTAGGGGGGGTCAACAGTACTTTTATTGGTCTTGGGGACCCCATATAATACCGGTACTATGGGACATTATTTTTTCAAATATGCATATTCCTCTTGGTAAATTAATCCATGTTCTAAGGCTCTTTCAGTCATACCTTGAATGTGAGTGTTCAGTTTACCCAGTTCCCCGGGATGTAATTTTTTATAATGTTCTTGAACTGCTAACATGTCAAGAATTTTGTTGTTGTTATGGGTTTTCTTCATAACCACTATACCCCCACCCTTATCGGAGGGTTTGATGATGATATCTTTGTTGCTTTTGATGTTATTAAGGGACAAGTTGTCTTTCTGCGATAGAAAGACAACAAGCCACTGCAATATCACTGTGGCTTACATCCAGTTATGAACCTCTAGTCACCCTTAGTACCTGTGCTCTGGGCCTCTCAGATTTGGAGTCATTCCTGCTGTAACTGCTTTCTGAAGCAAGAGAAGGGCCCACGGATGGATGCTACAAAAGGAAGAAGGCCCTCCAACCTAAACTTCAAAGACTCAGACTCTAAATCACATTTGTTGCCTGGAAATTGACTATTTGAAAGGGAGCTCAAGGCCCCCAAAAGTTTCAACTGCCAAGCAGTTAGTTGGGCTGCGGGAGGAGGAGGAGTTCTACAAGATTTTTGCCTGTGTTCAGGACTGGGAGCTAAGCCCTGCCAGTTTCCCAGCTGGGTGAGATGGCATTACCAGGGGAAATCTAAGACCACTGGAGCCCCAGTGCCTGCATGCGTGCCAAGTCCATTGTGCCCTGTGAGGAAGAGGAGAGTGCTGAAGGGAGTGAGGTCCAATGGGGGATCCTGGCGAGTGGATCACAATAGCAAGGTGTGACGAAACAACTGCAGCACCAATAAGGTTATTGCCCATGTGCCTCTACGTTATCTGTGGTTGTACGAATTAGGCTGTCACCCATGAGTAGAGCTACCACTGCAGCTGCTTCATCTCCTGGAGTTCAGTGAGTAAATGGCTCATCATGTCTTGGGATTGATGGTAGGTTCCCAAGACTTGTATGATGGTGGTCTGGGTGCCAGTGACCCCTATGGACTCAGTCTGCTGCCCCACAAAGACCCTCCCATGACCCCTACACCCACTACTGTGTGCTCTTGCCCAAGTGTGCCCCAGCCGACTGGTTCCTGCGTGAGCTAAAGGTGGTGGTGTGGTCTCAAAATCACCCAGGACTGGGGGCCACATGATCGGTTTCACAGTGGGAGGAACACAGGAAGTGGAGTCTTCGGGTTGCTGAGGTCATACAGTTGGGGTGGGAGGTGTAATATGGGCGCAGGGAGTGTCACTGCAGCCAGCTGCCTAGACTGGCCAGATGTGCCAGGCTCCTCAAGCTCCTGCATATCACCAGGAGTGCTGTCTTCACTGACTCCTCGATCCTGGGCTGGAGTGGAGATGTCTTCAGTGGTAGGAACATGCCCATGTGCCCTGGCAGTTGGACCTATTGAGACATGGGGTACATTTTTATTAATAAAAGTGTATATTGTACATTCATATTTTTGGAGACAGACAATGTTAATACCTTGAAGACAAACTAGGTAGAGATTGTTGTGATGAGAGCTTCTAATGGTATTGCACATATTTCCTTAACTTTTGTCTATTTCAAACAGTACAACATAAAATCTGCAATTAATACGATGTCCTGAAATGTCCATGAAGTGGTTATGGAATATACCTACCATCTCCCAAACATTCAGGCTAACACAGTATAGAGGTGAATCGTGGAATTGACAATTTCAATTCTTAGTTGAATGCAAAACAGACTTTTCCACGACTTGGATGGATGTTTGACACTAGTCATCATGTGAACATTGCAGTTTAAAATGTTGTATGTGCCACTTATATTCAACTTTGAAATTTGCATACCTATATTAATTTTGCCAAATTTTGTGAATACACATTTTGGTTTGTGAAACTCATAACATCAGTACAAATGTTTGAAAAGAACAGGACAACTTTCAGAAAACAACACAAACCGTTTTCAGAAGCGAGCATTCAAAAGGGATAAATCAGTACATGACACTTTACCATATGTTTAAATCTGTTAGAAAGAGAGAATGAGTAACATGACATAGCAATATGCTTTTGAGAAACAGAAACAGGGCATCATGGTAGTTGTATTAATTTCAAAGACAAGCCCCCAACACTTGGAAAATGGTTAGTGGAACATACCTGTGCAATATATGCAGTGGAAATAGGCTAGACACTTACAATGTGGCACACATATAGGTAATGGGTTATTTGGTGTTGGAAAAGTCACAGGCACCATACTGTCATGTGAAGTATAACGGAGATTGACACCTGTAATCTTAGATGCAACCCAATACATTTACACAAACAATCACAGTTAAATGAAACTGTTAGTTTTAGATTTCTATGTAACTAAATATGTACAGGACACATTAGCAACAACTAACTTCTAAGCAAATAGTTCATTGAGGTTGATTGTGAGTTTGTAATGTGCAATTTACCAGACTCCACTCCAACAGGTAGTCCTGTCAAGCTGTCAGCATGAGGTATCTGCAGGACCTTCTGCTCCCATGGCATGAGTCGTAAGGGGGGGCTGGGAGAACCACCAACAGTCCAGTTGGCCTCCAGGTGATACTTGGAGGTGAGGTAACACACACTAGCACAGGTCATCCCACCTCTTTCTAATTTCCTCCTGTGTGCCCAGGTTGTCAGCTACTACATTCACTCTGTCAACTATCCTGGCCCACATTTAGCTTTTCTGTAACAGGGGAGTATTTTGGACTTGCGCTCCAAATAATTGTGGCTCTGCTCTTATGCTTTCATCTACCATGACTGACAACTTGCCATCAGTGAAACAGGCATTCTAGTGTCCTTGCATTGTGCAATGAAATCATAGGATATTAAATAACGTGAACACAAGGTGTACAAAGTTCAAAGGTGAAGGGACAAGTAACAGGGAAAAAGTAACACAAAAACCTGAATTCACTGTGTTTCGTTCTGCTGTCAAGTGTCGTGGAGCAGTGGAATGGCAAAGGAGCGTGGTCTGAAATGGGATGTGTTGTATAGTGTGGCATGCAGGTGTTTCCATTTGGCCAATGAACATCCGGTGTGTTCTACTGGCATCCATCCAATGGCCACAGTGAACATGCAGTGCAGAGCGCGTGCTATGATGGACTCCCTCTGTCTGGGAACTGCTGCTAGAAGACTGACAACACAACTGTGTGATCTAAATCTGCTCAGTGGGAACCCACCGCCCTGACGGAGTCGTATTTCTCAGCATTGGAGACTGCTGTGTTGGCAGCGGTGTTCAGTGACAGAAGGGGGAAACACTCTTTCGATGAGCACGGCAAAGCGTCCTGCATGCATCTAGATACGGCAGGCGAAAGACTGTGGACTCGGCGGAGTACTAGATACCGCCGCCACTGCAGGGCAACGGCAAGACCGCCTAGATCCTAACCAGCCCCTTAATTAGTAAAATATGCTTTATTGTATGCAGAATAGATATGTAGTATTCATAAATTACTCATTAAAAATTAATTTTCCAATGCATAGTGAACAATTAACAGAATTATTCATTTTATGCGCTACTGATTTCCTAAATCAAGGTCTGTGTTTTGCTGTGCATAGCCATACGGAGAAAAGTGAAAATCCAAATGGTTGGAGGCAATGCAAGTCCAACAACACCCAGCTAATGGAGCTGTCAAACGAACATATCGCCCCTGCTGCATTTCATTAGGGGTAGGCGGAATTTGCGGAATTGCGTTACGCAAATCTCCGCGAAACGGTAAAAAATCTCCGCGAACACGCAGAAATTCCGCGAACACGCGGAATTGCTTGTTCGCGATGCTTTTTTCCTGTTCACAATTGCTGTTTGCGTGCTCGGGGAGAAATATCTCGCGAACACGCATTTTGAGAACGCGAACAAGCAAAAATTTCGCGAAATCGCGGAAAGCAGACTTTTGAGCAATTTCGCGTTCTCCGCGGAACGCGAAATTACACAAATTCCGCAAATTCCGCGAGCGGAACGGAATTTACCGCCCAGGCCTACATTTCATTCGAGGGGTTGAACACATTCCCAACAATGAAAACAATGACAACCATTAAAAAGTGTGTGATAGGGTCATTAGTACTAGGCTCAGTTCTGCCTCATCATTCTCCCATTCTTGACGCTGTGGGGCAACGGCCTGGTGATTAGATCCATAACACAAGACCGAGATCTCGGAGTTAATTACAGTTTTCAAATGAAAAAGTAGCACATGTGTGTGTCTGATGTAGACCCTCATCAGGGCTACAGCAGCTACGATGAGACAGGCAAGGCAATACTTTGACTGACTTATAGTTCATGCACAAGAACAGCCTTGAGCTCTGAGCTTTTACGTGCTGTTTTCACTTTCTCCGCCGGAAGTACCTCCAATCACGTTGAAGATAAAAGACTCGAGATCAAGATTTTCGCTTTATATGGCTGCGAGGAAGACGGCCTCATGCTTTGTTAATATAGCGCTTTTATAGCCAACAGTAGACTCATTCATCACGGGGAAGAGGGGCTCTGACAAGACGAATAGGCCTCATCAGCTGTAAATAACCCGGGGAAACAAACATGCGCACGTCAAAGTCAGAGAGCATGTTGTTTATGTTCAACAAGCCACCATGCAGTACGTGTGCACCAATAACAACTCGAGCATAACAACATCCTGTTTGGTTCTTGGTGTCTGGCTGTTGCGCAGGACAAAAAGGAAATACGGTAAATACCGGGCACTGAACAGAAATTGTTTCTGGGTCTTATTTGTAGACGACAGCGCCACGAAGTTATGAAACATAATGCATCCCAACTGGAAGAAAGCACAATTGATATCATATTTATTGACATAAAAAACGTAAGAGAGTGCTACTACAAGCTGACTGTAGACGAAATTTGTGAATAAATGCCCACGCCATGGAATTCCTGCAGCCCTCTCCAGGTGCACTTTACTCTGATGTCAAACGTTGCAGTCGGCTCTGCGGCGGCTCGAGGCCGTTCCCCTGCTGCTATTTTTCATGTGGAGAGCCGACAGACTGCGATTCAAAGCATGTAGCAAGACCTTGCCTTGCAGCGATCACCCCTCCTGGAAAGATGGGGCCATTAGATCTATCAAGCGGAGTGAAGGAGAGTTATTTGATGACAGATGGAAAGATACTGGAGCCCCTCCATTTCTGAAGATGCCCGCCTGGGCTCTCGCCGTGAATCGAGCTCTCTCTAAAAAAAAGGCACTGTACTGCGGAGATTAAAAAAAAAAGGCATCCATTGATCCGCTGGCTGTTTGGTTTAAGAGTTCGCCTCTTCCTGAAATACCAATGGAGCAGAATCACAAGAGCACCAGGAGGGAGGCTGAAGGGGCCATCGCTCATCCCGTCATCGAGCACCTGTAAAGTCAAGGAGAAATCCGCGTCCTGCGTAACCACGAAACCGAATTCATTCTCTGCCAAGTGCCTTCTAAATCATGACAGCGCATTTCTGAGCTAACTCAAAATGTGTTTGCATGGCGCAAAGCTGCTTATTTCGGATTTGTCCTCATAAAGCCGATTAGTTGGCCTCCTCGAATCGCGATAGTTGAGTGCCTTGAAGGATGCTTACAGTAATAAAAAACAGGCTATCTCAGGATGTACTAATAAAGGTAGGAAGTTGAGCGCCTTCTCGCATAATGTACTTTAAATCATAACTGCCAAGGCGAAAATACGCATTTATTTAAGGCACAAGTCTACTCCTCTGTAAAATGCACTCTTGCTCCCAGCCAGAGAATGACAATGTACAACACATGGTCATGCTCTAGATATAAACGATATTGCTGCTATAGCTAGATCTGATGGCCAAGGGAGAATGCAGTAAACACGCTTGCATTAGACTCAGAACAACATATTTGCTACAGACCAGGGCTTAAATAAGGCCCCTCGTTGTAAAGGGGCGAGGGCTCACCATTAAGTGCCACATTGTGTTCATTGTCTTTATGCATTGCTACATCTACGGATTCTTATTATTTTGCCCATTTGCCGAGTTTGTAAATTAGAAAAGCACAAGTGTTTTCAAAGTTCTGGTGGGGATTGTGGATGTCGTGGATTCCGCAGGGTGCCCACGCTGCTTCCCTCTGCCATGACTTAACAAGGGGAAATGCTGAAAGAAATATGGCCAAATACAGAAGGAGGAGAGCAATGCAAAGGAGGAATGTGTAATCGAATGACTGCGTATTGAGCTGCTCTTGGAATTGTGTGAAAATCATGCTTGCTTTGCTCTAAAATTCTTCTGTTGACACAATGACCTCTGCTGGCCCAGGACTGTCCCCTACATGGTGAACGGGCCTATACCCCTCCCATGTGTGCCGAGCTGCATTTGAAACTGGAATCCTGACTTTTTTGTTTGGTTCCTGTTGCCACGCTGATCCATAGTGTGTGCCAAGGTTAGGCCTGCCCTTAATAATGCGAGGTCCAGGAACTATTCTGCTACCTGGAGGGACATGCAAAGTGTGCAAAAATTGGCATAGTCCATAATCTGGGTAACTCTCATAAAGCTGTCGTGGCTCTCCTGACCTTTCCAGAGTGTAAAGTTTAGTTTATGTGCGAGCCCCAGATCCTTGTGCTGATATTCCATTTAGTGTGACAGGTCTGTGTTTGCCTAAAGAGTATGCAACACATTTATGATAGTAGAATTGTGCGTGTGGTAAGAGTCTGAGTCCTTACATTAGTAGGTTCCATTTTGGATAGCCCACAGTTTACCAGGGCTCAAAATTTAGGTGGGTACGGCATCCCCAAACAGTAGAAGTATATTCATTGTTTACTGTATCTAGAGGTTGGAGTTTAGTTTAGTTTAGTTTAGTTTTATCCATTTATAGAGCGCATGGTTACACCGAGCCGGTGTGTCCCCGCGCTAAGACATCTGAGAGTGAGCTGTTCTAGGGGCGAGACTAAGGTCATAAGACTAAGGGACTTCTGTCTTTCTGTAAAGCCAGGTTTTCAGGTGTTTGCGGAAAACTGTCTCAGATGTCTCTTCTCTTAAGTGTATCGGCAGAGTGTTCCAAGTTTTAGCCGCCCTATACCTGAAAGAGCGAGCTCCTAGTCTGGCCTTGTATATCCTAGGTACTGTAACCAAGGCCTTGCCTAAAGACCGCAGGTTCCGGTCCGGAATGTATTCTGTTAGTAGAGATTGAAGGTATTTTGGGCTGGTCTTCCTGAGGATACGGTGGCCGTAACATAAAGTCTTAAAAATGATCCTCTCCTCCACTTGCAACCAATGAAGTTTTTTTAGGGCATTCCTTGAATTCGCTCTTCTAGGTAAACCAAGTACAAGACGAGCAGCAGCATTCTGTATCCGCTGCAGCTTGACTAGTCCCTCTTTGGTGGTACCTAGGTAGAGGATATTGCCATAGTCTAGTTGAGAGGTTATAGTAGCGTGGACAATAGTTTTTCTGGCATCAGAAGGTAAAAGGTCTAGGATCTTGCGTAGGATTTTTATTGTTCCATAGCATTTACCAGCTACCCTGTAGATCTGGTTAGTAAAGTTTAGTTCGGAGTCAAAATAGATTCCTAAGTTCTTAACTTCTGTTTTTGGGTTAGGCAATTGTCCTAAGGAATCTGGCCACCAGGCAGAGGACCAGATGGTAGGTGACCTGCCCACAATCATGACCTCAGTTTTATTACCATTTAACTTGAGGCAGTGGTTGGACATCCAGGTCGCTACTTCTGATAGGCAATTGGAAAAATGGGAAGATGCGGAGTTATCTTTTTGTGACAGTAGGACAATTAGTTGTGTATCATCCGCGTATGATACAATAGATACATTATGTTTTTCTACAAGTATCGCTAATGGACTTACGTATAGGTTAAAAAGGGTAGGGCTCAATATAGAGCCTTGCGGAACTCCCTGAGTGAGGGGCATACTTTTGGATAGATAGGGTGTTTGAGCCACTCTGAAACTGCGTCCCGAAAGAAAGGAGACCAGCCAGTTCAAGGCTTCATTCCTCACTCCACAAGATTGTAACCTATGTAGGAGCAACTGATGCGATACAGTGTCAAAAGCCGCACTGAGGTCAAGGAGAATTAGTGCGGTCGTATTACCTTCATCGGCATGTTTCCTCAGAGCTTCAGTGGTGTACAGTAGTGCTGATTCGGTAGAGTGGGCACTTCTGAAACCAGACTGTGAGGAGTGTAGTAAGTCATGTTTATTTATGTGATCGGTTAGTTGTCTGTTCACTATTTTCTCCGCTATCTTAGCTACAAAAGGTAGTATCGAGATTGGGCGAAGATTTTCTAGAACTACACTTTTAATCTGAGTATTCTTTTTCAATGGTTTAACGATAGCCTGTTTCCATTTTTCAGGGACCATGCCTTGCTTGAAAGAGCGGGAGATGATATCCAGGACGTGCGGCATAATGGGAATTGCTCCTTCCATAATTATATCTGGTCTTGCGCTGTCTACGGGAGAACCAGATTTAATTCCTTTGGCTATATCCGTGAGTAGCTCTAGGTTATTAGTGGTAAATGAGTCAAGTGTCCCTTCTATGTGGGGAGTATTTATAGAGTTACTATAGTTAGTGCCTAGTCTGGCTTCTATCGGGAATGATTCGTAGATGTTCTTTACTTTAGTGGCAAAGAACTCAGCTATCGTGTCACAGCTTTCCCTGGAGGAAGGTTGTTCATTTGTCTCTTTATGTGATTTGAGTGACTTTAGTATAGTGAATAATTCTTTAGGGGCATTTCTAGCTTTTTCGATTCTTTCGGTGTAGAAGGTGCCTCTGACTTTTTTAATTAGTGAGTGATATTGTTTAAGTTCATGTTTATACTCTTCTCTAGTATAGCTGCAATATTCCTTCCTCCATTTTCGTTCCAACTTTTTACATGTTTTTTTGGCCTTCGCTAATTCACTGTTGAACCAAGGTGCGGTAACACTTTGCCTTTTAGGGATCCTCGTACTCCAAGGTGCTATCTCATTCAGGGTTTCAGTGATCCATAGATCCAGTTGGTCATTGGCACGGTTAATGTCATTGTCCAATCTTGGTTCACTATTCATTAGTGCTTGCGAAAAGGATGTGGAGTTGAATTTGTTCCAGTTCCTAGTAGTGGTCGCTTTCCTAGGTTGTTTACACAACTTTGTGTTAGAAGGTATTGAGAAAGGGATTAGGTAGTGATCGGACCAGGGGATAGGGCATGGTATGTCCACAGTTAATTCTTCAAAATTTGAGAAAATTGGATCCAGTATATGGCCCTTCGTATGTGTTTGAGTTTGGCCCAGGAAGGCTGAAGATAAAGCTATCCGTAAAATGTAATTGCGGACCTTGCTTGCACAGGCCTGGCTAGGTGTTCCTGAGCACTGCCATTTGGTAAAAAGAGAACAGTAGGACTGCAGCTTCTGTTTTTCGAAGGTGAGGAAGTGTTCAGGCAGGACCTGCCCTTTTGTCTTTATTTGATTACTCCTTCAGGAAGGTTGATGACAGCCAATAGTAGATATCTCACAATGTATTTCCTAGTTTTTGAGCATTTCTGCTTGGAGCCAGCATCATTGCTACCAGCCTTGGGAACTATTATCTTGCCCAAATGCTGTGTTTGAGGAAAAGCCACAAAATGATAATTAAAGAAGAACCAACCTAAACACGTTTGGAAACCTTAGAAAGTGAATACACTCCCCTGTATGGAAATTGAGTTTAAAAGTGAGATCCAAACCACCCCATTTTGTTCCAGTTCAAAGTTCTTCATGACCAAGGAAGGGAATGCTCCTCAGAGTACTTGAAGTATTGCTCTGTGAGAAGAGCTGGTGTCTGCATGACAGCCAGTCTCTAAAAGATGAGTGGACATCACACAGAGGGCCTTATTATTACTTTGGAGGTCCTCCAACGGCATTGCCACTGTGCCATCTGCTGGAGGACCGCCAAAGCCATGGTACACCTACCCGCCTGATTAAGAGTTTAATCATGGTCAGACGAGTGGGGCTGCAATGGTCTCACAGCTGAGGGATGTTAGGCTCATCAAAGAGCCTAACATGTAGGCTTCTGCCGTAACAGCGCCTGCAGCACTTTCCTGTGGGGTATGGCATGCATGTCACACTGTGCAGGGACAGGAGTGCAATTCCAGGGGGGCACAGCAATTGCCCCCCTGCATGCACCCCCAGGCACAGGAGCGGCACGGGGACCCTGTTTGAGCCCCTTAGTTGCCTCTCTGCCACCCTTTTCATGGTGCGCTCACCGCCATGAAAAGGGCAGTGAGAGGGCATCAGACTATGGTTGGCGGTGCCGCAGCAGCATCACCAGCATATTCCTGTTCCTGACCACTGCACAATTACAGCAGGATCCTGGATTCCCAGGCAGACGAAGTGGTCTTGTGGTGGTCCGACTGCCCATATCGTAATACTGCGAGCAGGTCCGCAATGTGGCGATGGTCAATCCGCCACTGCGAGTTCCGCGTTCCTATGGATCACTATATTCGTAATAAGGCCTTTGGGCTAACCCATCCAGTTGTCGAATAGCCAGCCAAATTATTGAAGCCAATCATGCAGCTTCATACCAACACCTGGATCCAAGTTAAGACCGGCACTGGATTGCACCTTGCTAGAAAAATCCAGACAAGGGGATTGAAACAGGGATGTGTGCTAGTCCCGCCGCTTTTTTATATTTTTCTAAGCCAATCTCTCAGCAAACCTGCACGCAATAAATAGCCACCCCCTAATGATTGGCCACGCACAGATCAGTAATCTCTTATATCCTGACGATCTCGCTCTTTTCAGTCGTACAAGAGTTGGATTGCAACAGCTGTTAAACTCCCTACATGTGTACTCCACCACAAACAAATTGGTGGTAAATCTTAAGAAGACATAAATGGCCTTACGGGGCAGGAAGCAGTACAGAGGTGATGGCTGGTCGTACAACAATGTTCAAATTCCCGTTGGCAAAACATACAGGTACCTAGGACTGCATATCGACCTAAGAGGCACACTGATGAAGCATCGCCATGAAACAGTCATGAAAGCCATGGCTCTCCAAGTTAGCCTCTCTAAGCTCTCCAAAAAACTGACCGGGCCAAACTTTGCTGCAATGTTGGAAGTAATGCAAGCCAAGATAGGCCCCACACTGTCATACGGTTTTGAGATCTCTCTCAGCAAGCACAGTACCATCCTTAATGAATATATGGTTAAAATCTACAAAAGGGTTGATCAGCTACTAAAAGGTTTGTCTGCTGCCCAGATTTGATTGGAGCTGGGCCTCCCAAACTATACTTTGCAAAGCGCGGGGTCCTTTCTTTTGTCGCAAGCTGAGATAGGCTAGAGCCGGCACCCTTGAGTCCCTGTTATGGTTGGGCATGAGCGTTAATAATGGTGGCGGGCCTCACAGCAGGTACTTCAACAAATGCATGTCACAACTATCAGCAGATGATCTCTGGTCCCTTAATCCTGAGAAAAAAGCTTTTAAGTTAAGCATCAAAATGCCCATCCAACTATGCTCCAGGCTGTTAGACAGAGAGATTCTAGCCAAAAGCAAGCATGCATGGGCAGTAATCAATTCGTACCAGCTAGCCCCTACCCTGCCACACATGGCTTGCTCTTTTTTTAATTTGTTTTTTTATTGCAATCCAGAATTTTAGATACAAACTATTTCATATAGCAGATGAGGTATGTATCATATAAATATCCATATAATTTCCGCAGAACTTAACATAAATTTCTTAACATAAATTTCTTTAATTTAAACAGCTACAAAAGCGCCTGAAAGAACCAACCCAGGGCGATAATGCATAATTAATTTAATATTATTCCTTCATATGGTTAATCACTGGGCCCCAAAATGACAAACCTAGTTTCCGTTTCCGTGTCCCCTTGAGAGCGTATAAGCTATGTTCCAGATTAAAAATAACAAAGAGTCTAGCTCTCCAGATTTCAAAAGTTGGGACCTCTTACTGCAGCCATAAAGAGGCTTTACATAGACGGGCTACCGCCACTGCTATAAAAATTAAATATCTGAATTCAAAAGCTGAATGTCCCTCAATTAGATCTTCCCCTATGCCCATTAACATAATGGGCGTTGTAAGATTAATTTTGACTCTCGTAATTTCCGAGAGGAACTTCTCTATATGGTCCAAAAGTTGAGTCAACTTCCTACACGTATAAAAAATATGTATAATTTCAGCCACATCTGCCCGCATCGAAAACATTTCCCATCATTAAGCCCCCCGCTCCATTTTATCATCTTCGCAGGGGTATGATATAGATTGAATATAGTTTTAAAATATTGTGTTCTTAGATTGGCTGATATTAATATTTTCCCTGCCATATCAATTGATTGTTCTATATGTATGTCTTGATCTCCCAATCTATTTCTCCATCTTATATTTTGGCCCTCCAGATCTTCTCTTTGCGTATCTAATAAGTAGCTGTAAATCCCACCAATCCGTTGCTTCCTTCTAAGAGCCTCAACTAATAAGTATGGCTCAATTGTCCTTTGTTTTTTCATCAAGAAGTCCCTCATCCGAAGAAATTTAAAAAAAATCAGTTTGGGGGAGTTTATATTTATCAGCTAATATCTGAAAGGAGAGCAGACCTCTGTCCTTATACAGTTTGCCCATACATGTAACTCCCTTATCTTTCCATTTCTGGGCAACTCTATCAGTGAAAACCACAAGTAGTAAAATGGGTGTATTTATTGGAGTGTAAAAGCAAACCCCTTGATTTGTAATTTCTTCCGTACTGCTCTCAATACCTTATAGGCAGCTCCAACTACCTTAAAATGCGTTCTCTTGTAATAGTTATACTCCAGCTTTCTAAACAGACAATTCCCTACCTCTGCCCCCAAAAGCATCTGATATACGGAGGGGTATTCTGCGGGGTTAGCAATTTCTTCTCCAGTGAGCATTATTCTGATGTTCTGCAAGATACACGCATAATAATAAAATGTAAGATTAGGTACAGCCCACCCCCCCTTTCTCTTGAGGCAGTGACTTAAAGTGCATTGTTCTTCGTGGTTTCCCTTGGGCCCATAAAAATCTCATACAGCATGATTGTAGTTGCTGTAGCTGTCCCCTAGATAGTTCCAATCAAAAGGACCTAAAGAAATATAAAACTTTAGGTAAAATTACCATTTTTAAGACATTGCATCTCCCCACCATTGTAAGGTGCATGCATTCCATTCTATCTAATGGCCTCTTTACACTCGTGAGAATATAATTCCAGATGATTTTTACAAATTCATCTAAACAGGCCCTAATTTTAATCCCCAGATAACTAACTTCATCAGTCACTCTAGGGTCTTTAACACTGGTCTGGTTAGTGCATAATATTTGTGTCTTGGATGCGTTAAGATTCGCTTCATCTCCGAAATTGACATAGCCGGATCCGTTGTTACAACCACCACGTCGTCTGTATATGCTAACACATGGTCAAAAATGCGTTTATATATAATGCAAATAACAGTGGAGAGCACGGGCAGCACTGCCTTGTGCCTCTTGTTATATACACTGGTGATGATTCTAACCCATTAATGCAGATTCGAGCTTTGGGGGTCTTATAAACTGCTTGAATTGCTTGAATAATACCAGGGTCAAACCCCATGACTCGTAGTATGCCCCAGAGAAAACTCCATGACACACGGTTGAATGCCTTCTCGGCGTCTAATAAAACTAAACCTAAGGTAGTGCCCTGTACGTTAGCTTTGTCCAACAATGCTATTACCCTATTAATGTCATTTACGGTACCCCTATTTGGTAAAAACCCATGTTGTTTCAATGATACAAGTGGGGTGATAACATTCGCTAGGCGAGTGGCTAACATTTTTGTGTATATCTTCCCATTGGTGTTTACTAAGGAAATTGGTTGATATGACCCTGGGAGCTCTGCCAGTTCATCCCTTTTTTAAAAAACAATAATATTTGCTTCCTCCCATGATGGGGAACTGTCCCCACCTGTGCTTGTTGTAGGGTAGTCAGTCGTTCAAATTTGAGCTCCTGGAAGAATGTTCTATAGACTTGCAGAGGCAGCTTGTCTGGACCCGCCGCTTTGCCACTGCTCAGATTATTTATTGCCTCTTCTAATTCTTCCATGGTAATGGGCTCATCCAAAATATATGCCTCTACTTGCCCCAGTTTTACACACTCTATGTCCTTGAAGAATGTCTCTATATCCTCTTCCCCCTGATTGTCTTCTGTATATAGTGTTTTAAAGAAAGAGTGAAATACTTCCAATGTTTCCTATGGGGTTTCCAGTAATATATCCTGTCTATCCTCCATTTTTTGGATTCTCTGTGAAGCCTCTTTAGACCTTAGCCTTTGTGCTAGACATCGCCCAGTAGCTTCGCCGAATTCATATCTTTCTCTCTTAAACAAGTTAAATTTAAGAGCAATTTCTTTGCTCCAATGAAGGTTAATTCTGGCTTTGCATTGGGCTACTTCTGATTGTAAAAGGGCAGTATCTCCTCCATTCTCTATCTTCCACATCAGTTCTACCTCTGCCAACCTAAGCCTCCCATAAAGATCTTGAATCTCAACTCTGAGTTGTTTCTGTTTGTGAAGCCCATAACTCAGAGTCTCTCCCCTAAACCCTGCATTTAGGGCATCCCAGACATATGGTTGTGAGGTTGATTTACAGTTGATTTCCAGAAATTGCTGAATCCAATCATTCATGTGGTTTATAAAACTCTTTTAAAAGCTTACGATCGAACGAAAAGGATCTATGTGAGAAAGAATTACTATTACATATAGTCAGGATGTCTATCACTAATGGGCCATAATCTGATGTGATTCTTAGGTAGACTTGTATTCTGGCACCTGTTAATAGTTTTGAATGCGCAAAGAAATTATCTAGCCGAACCAATTTGTTGTGGGGATAAGAATAAAACGTAAAACCGGGGTCTGATCTCTACAACGTAGACCATGCATCTTTCAGGCCATGATCTTCCACCAAGTGCTGTAGTGCCTTGAAAACTCTATGTTTTCTGCCTGTATAGTGATTCCACCCCTTTTGAAGACCTTGACTATCCAAGTGAAGGTTGAAATCACCACACAAGATCAGCGGGGTAGGCCATGATGCTAATTCCAGATTAAGACCCTCTAGCACTGTTGCTTCGTCAAAGTTAGACCCATATACAGAGCATATAGTAATTACAAATTACCCCCTAGCACATTCAATAACCACCCAGCGGCCCTGGTTGTCAACAGCTATTCTACCAGTGCTTTGTATCCTATTCTTTGCTAAAATGGCTACTCCGCGGTTTGTGGTTGGCTGTCGTGTGCAAGCTAATAGTGTATACCCTAGCTCATTGAGAACTTTCCTTTTGTCCCATGAAATGTGAGTCTCAAGGAGACATACCAAGTCAGATTGCATCACCTGCAGCTCAGCAGCGACCCTTTGCCGTTTCGCATTATTATTTAACCCACAAACATTAAATGAATGCTCTTTTTTCTTACATCTTAAACTAAGATTTTTGGCCCTTATGATGGGCGAGTGGCTTTTCTTAAAACAACTACCTTTATGGCGGCGAACCAAAGACAATCTTGCATACTGATGCTTTGGTAATTCAGATGAATCTCAAGAGCACGTTGCATGTATTTGCCCAGCACTGCTTTCCCTGCACTGAACAAAGTTGAGGCCTGGGAGGAGCAAATTGGGATTCCGGACCTGTAGGCAGGGCATCATAGCTGCCCTGTGTGAGAAGTTGGCCTGGTATATGCTGTTCACTAGTTAAAGTGGACACCTTGCACCAGTACAATTCGACTTTTATGGTAGATAGGTTTAAGACAACCTTTTAAAGAAAGCTATCCTAGTGGTAGCTGTGGAGAGCAGCCTTCAGGCTAAGTCTTTAGAGGAATGAAAAGCAGCTTGTTTTACCTTATAATCTCTTGAATTACTAAATGAAAGGACACCACACAGGTATATATATCAAATATATATGTATTTATTACTAGACACACTCTACTAATCTCTTTATGAGATTAGAAGTCAGGAACATATGCATAAATCAACGTTTCACAATAAATTAAGCACAAATATGGCTGGGGCCCTAGGTTCGTATCAGACTATATACTAAAAGAGAGACTTAAGAAGAACGACTTGCGAGGGGACAAGGCCTAGGGCCTTCAGAAGCGCTGGGGCCTCACTAATCCGCCCAAGGCAGGTAAGTAAAGGACCCACGGGAGACACATGCAGTGTGAGAACACAGCCGCGGATCCCAATTGACTTCAATGGGGCAAGTCGCGGTTGGAAATTGAGGGCCATATGTAGGTAGCCTAACATTTACCACTTCATAAATACCGAATTTTACCGATTCGGTATTTATGAAGTGGTAAATGATATGTAGGTAATTAGTCGGTAAATATTACCGATTCGGAAAAATTCGGTAATTACCGAATCGGTATTTACCGATTCGGTAATGAGGCATACCTTCCCATTGATGGGAAGGTATGCCTCATTACCGAATCGGTAAATACCGATTCGGTAATGGGGGAGCACATGCAAGGGTGGCAGGGTGTCACATTGACACCCTGTTGCACCATGTGTGCACATGTGTGCACATGTGGCACACATACATGCCCTAAGGGCATGTATGTCTGCCACATTGCACACTTTAACGTGCACAAAAATGCTTTTATTAACCTATTCGTCATTTACCACCAACCTTTAGTTGGTGGTAAATAACGAATCCCCACGACACCCACACACTCCCCCTACATCTCATTTCTGTATTCGGAATTTACCGAATTGGTAAAATTACCGAATCAGTAATTTTACCGATTCGGTAATTTTACCGATTCGGTAAATTCCGAATACAGAAATGATCCCCCTACATCTCAGAAGCCTAAATACCGGTCGGTAACGGTATATTTACCGAAAATCGGCCCTTACCGACCGGTATTAGGCTTCCTACATGAGGCCCTTAGAGTTTTAGGATACTTCGGGAGAGTCTACAAGCAAGTCACTTACAAGTAGTTCTAGAGCCAACACACACAGGAGCACCGTAGTGCTGGAGTTACCTCACCCAGGGAATCCGGGTGCATAGGTGTCTCTTGGTGTCGGGTCATGGCGTCGTTTTCAATGGGAGTCAAAGAAGACTTGCTGCTTGTGAAGACAGGAGAAGTGTCTGGTGGAATCCAAGGCTGGATTAAGAAGAAGGAAGACCTGAAAGCAGAGGGGACAGTGTTCAAAGTCACTTGGCAGTGACCCGGGGCAAAGAAGCTGGATGCCCACAGTCGTCGGGTGATTTCAGGTGATCACGGGTGTCTTGACTCTTCAGCCACGAGGTCCAGGCGGCGTCGACGACAACCAGGAGCTGGATTCAGTGTGTCCTGCGAAGTCTGTAGCTTACTGCGGTGTCAGTGACCAGATTGGAGCCAACAAGCCTTGGTAACAGCAAGTCTCATGGAAAGGATAAAAAGTCAGAGGTGCAGACCAGCAAGGTCTGAGGGACTCACCCAGCAAGGGTATGTCAGGGCAGGCCCGGAGCAATCAGGGGAGCCCTTTGGAACTGTAGAAAAGTCTTCTGGGGACCCACAAGCCAACCAGCAAGGGATCGCGAAGACGCCTCGGGAGGATTCACTCAACAGGGACCCACGGTCACTCGGGATGGGGTAGGCCTCTGATCTTCGGAGGGATTCCTGCTGAGGCTTGGACCACACATAGTCCAATGCACTAGTTCGTAGAACGTCGTGAAGGGGTTGTACTCAAAAATAGTGCACGGTACCCAGGGATTGCGGTTCCTCATCACTCATGGGGTCCACTTGCCTCAGCGTCACTGGGGACTCACGATGGCCTTCGAGAAGTCAGGGCTGCAGGGCCTTCGGACTCCGGCGGGAGCGGGAAAGTTTGCGACCATTGATTGCAAGATTTGGTGCCTGCCAAGCAGGGGAGTCACTCCTTCACTCCAAGGGAGATTCATATGTCTTCCAGAGGTAATGGAACGTCAAAGGTCCAGGATTCTTCTTCAGAGCGTCATCCAGGGATATCTAGTTTGCAATGGCAAGGGTTCCCTAACTTATACTGAAAGGAAGGGAGGGACTAGCTCTAGGACCCCACCTATGGGAGGGTCAGGGGAGGGGGTGGCTACACCCACTTTCCTTTGTCCAGTTTCACGCCAGAGCTGGGGCAGGTAGCCCCTGAGCCGGTTTGAACTGTTGTATGCACAGAGGAGCCTACTGCTCCCCCAGTGCAGGATTTCAAAGCACTCTAGGAGTGCACCCACCCAGCCCCAATACACTAAACCCTGTCTGGGAGGTGGCCACACCTCTCTGTGACAGGATACCTATTGTTGGGCCTCCTCCACTGCGAGTTTCGGTCATCAGCAGGAGGGCAGCCCAGTGTCTGTGACTGGTGGCATACATTTTGTGATGCCAGGGCTCTTCAGGATTCTACCACGTTTCCACAGCTATCCCTCTAGAAGGGTGGGATCATGCTCCCACGCAGGCTACTGGTGTTGGGGTATGATTCCAAAGCGTTTGACACCAAACACGACATGTTTTGATGCAGCAATCCCAAAGTTAGCATTTACCGCGAGGTTATAATGCACTTAAGAGTATATGGTTTGACCGCATTCACAAACAGCCCCAGAGACTGGACTCTGAGAGCTGCAGAGGGGCCCTGCTCAGGCATAGGCACCCCCTCACATGGAAACCAAGTACCCTGCCCTCAGGATTGTGAGAGCCTGCCTTAGGGGTGACTGATAGTTTTTAATGTGTGTGCAAGAGAGATATAGTGAACCTACATCTCAGTGAGGAGTGCTAGCACCACCTCACCCAGGCTGCAGTAGCAGGACTATGGTGTCAGATTTAGTCTGCTTCCCAGGGGTGGCATAATACATGCTTCAGCCCCTGGTAGGTTTGTGAAGTACCTATGCCCTTGGTACCTAAGGTACCATATACTAGGGGCTCACAAGGTACCACAGTATCCAATCACTAGTGCCCCTAATATGCACTCCAAGTTGTTTAGAGAGAACAGAGAGGCTGGAGCCCTGATTGGCAGGGCCCCAGCCAGACTATAGCCAGAAACCAGGGTACACATCAGAAAAAAAGTGGGGGCAACATAAGAGGCAGATCCTACTCTCCTACACCCTGAAACCAGAGAACTCTGCTTTAAACACTAACTTCATCAATTTCTTTCACTTCACTTATCGTCAATTCAAGGTCCCCCAAGTCTCTGATTCAATTTAGTGTTGTCAAGGCCCCCCACTGTTTGTTTCATCCAACCAAAGGATTACAAAGGCAGAAATCATGGGTACGGTTAGACTGCTCGGACTGTCATATTGCTTTAATGGGGGCACTGCCACTTTTTTAACTTTTAACAGTGATGAATTTTGCCATTTTATTTTTTGTAATGTTTTTAAGTATGTTCTTATGAAGAAAATTTGCATCACATGCTTTTATGATTAATGTTTACACTAAGTGAAGCTTGTTATTATTGTGTAAGCCCTTAGTGTTCAACACCATCCCCAAGTTGGTTTAGATTGTAGTGGGCCTGGCAGGTTCCTGGGGATATTTTTAAACTGTGTTTTTTAGACTAATATTGCTGAAACTGCACATTAAATTGTATTGCTTCACTTACTGTATTGAATGTTGTTTTTTAACTGACTACTGCGACTTTCCACATTTATTTCGTAAACCCTGAGTTTTTCCATTGGGTTCTTTGAACGGCAGCCATTTTGGTGGTGCCACGTGCTTGCCCTGATCAGCGCACTAGTTTTTGCATGCCGCCCTGCCTCATTCTCTATTTAATGAGCAGCAAGCGGTCGTGCAGCGCCTGACAGGTTTCTGGGGATATTTTTAAACTGTGTTTTTTAGACTAATATTGCGGAAACTGCACATAAAATTGTATTGCTTCACTTACTGTATTGAATGTTGTTTTTTTACTGACTACTGCGACTTTGCACATTTATTTCGTAAACCCTGAGTTTTTCCATTGGGTTCTTTGAACGGCAGCCATTTTGAAGGTGCCACGCGCTTGCCCTGGTCAGCGCACTAGCTTTTGCACACCGCCCTGCCTCATTCCCTATTTTATGAGCAGCAAGCGGTCGCGCAGCGTCTGACAGGTTTCTGGGGATATTTTTAAACTGTGTTTTTTTGACTAATATTGCGGAAACTGCACATAAAATTGTATTGCTTCACTTACTGTATTGAATGTTGTTTTTTAACTGACTACTGCGACTTTGCACATTTATTTCGTAAACCCTGAGTTTTTCCATTGGGTTCTTTGAACGACAGCCATTTTGAAGGTGCCACGCGCTTGCCCTTGTCAGCGCACTAGCTTTTGCATGCCACCCTGACTCATTCCCTATGTAATGAGCCGCAAGCGGTCGCCGGAGGCGCGCCGAAGGCTTGCCAAAGGCAAGCCCGTATGCGCCCGTCCGCGCCCTTTCGGGACCAGGGGCCATGACCCCTGGTCAATTTCTTTCTAATATGTCTGCCCCTTTGAGGTATTCATCTGAACAATTATTGAAATATTGCCCTCATTCAGACTTGAACTGCAATATTAGTTTTGATTTTAATAATGCCTTTCGTTGCCCTGGTTGCAATTTTTCATTTTGCATGCCACTTTTGGATGACACTTGCGATGAAAATCCGATCAGCTCTCCTTCCTCATGTTTAAAAAAAGTCTGTTTTGCCACTAGGTAACAATGCTGGCAAAAAGGTTTTTACATCTTGGAATGTGAATTGTCGGTAACTACCTAATCACAAATTGGATATTTTTGACTTTCTTCATAGTGAGCGTCCTGATGCGATTTTCCTTACTGAAACCTGTTTACACACCAGTTCAGGCCCTGATGTCGCGTTGGCGCTACCAGCTAACTATGCTATAGCCAGAAGAGACAGGGCCAACGGAAAGGGTGGAGGAATCGCTATAAATTATGACAAGTCCTACCAATGCAAATTGGAGGCCTTAGCTATTTTAAATTCTGAAGCAGCACTATTTAAAATTACGCTGTCTCCTCAGATTACCTTTTCAGGTATTCTTGTCTACCATCCCCAGGTCCCTCCAATCCTTGGGCTCGGCTTCTCCCCGAACTAGCTGCACCCTATCTTCTCAAAGCATCGAACTTCACTATATTGGGTGATTTTAATTTACATCTTGAAAATCTGAATTGTATGACTAGTGGTACTTTAATTACGGATTTTGCTGCCTTAAATCTTCTACTTAGCAACAGTGGTCCCACCCATGTAGCAGGACATTTGCTGGATCCTATTTTTTCTAATTTAACTAGTATTCATTGTGACCCCGCCCCCCCCTGTGCTGGTCTAACCACTTTGCTACCAAATTTCCGTTTACTTTTACAATGTTCCCATCTATAGCCCCTGTGAGTAAGCCTTATAGAAGTCGGAACTGGAGTAAACTGGATCTTGAACTTTTTACTAGGACTCTTAATGAAAATGCTCCTGTTATCTCACATGTCTCAACTCTTTCTTCCAATTTGATATATGAATGGATTTCAGATACAGTTGACTGCTGTCTTCCTTTAACCTAAAAAAGACATATAATCATCGCTTACCTGCCCCCTGGTTTACAGAGCAATTAAGAATAGAGAAAACCAAACGCAAGGCTTTGGAAAGGAACTGGAGGAGGAATTATCCTCAGGATTCTAAATCTAACTATAAGTCAGATTTAAAGCAATATCAAGCCTATTGTAAATTAGCGAGAAAGGATTATGTATCATTGACCATTTCTAATGCTCAAAACTGCTCACGCACTTTGTTTAGTAAGGTTAAAAAAACTTGCTGGCTCAGATACGCAGTCACTCCCACCTATTCTTAACGAACAACAGTGCGATAATCTTGCAAGCTATTTTGTAGACAAAGTTGAACAAATCTACTCTGCCTTACAAAATAAGCAGACAGTAGCATCTAGTACGACTCCTCTCCTGCTTGAATCTGATCATAGAGCATGCAATCCTCTGAGTCTGGAAACCTGGTCACTTCTCGATCTTACTTCCTTTTAAAAAATCCTAAATAGTATCAAATCGGGCTCTCCCCGCGATTTGATTCCGGCCTCTGTGCTACAGCAGCTGGATTCTTCTTCTCTGCTACTTATCATGCAGCTGCTGAACGCTTCGATTCAGGAAGCTGTCGTGCCTTCTGATTGGAAGCATGCAATGGTTCTTCCTCTCTTGAAAAAGGCCAATGCTGATCTTTCTCAGCTGTCTAATTTTAGGCCTATCTCCCTGCTTCCCATCTATTCCAAAGTTTTGGAAAAACACATTAATCAACAACTTACTCACTTTGTAGATTCTTCTAGTCTCCTACATCCTTCTCAGTCCGGCTTTCGAACAGGTTTCCCTATGGAGACTACTCTGCTTGGAGTTTCATTGATGTTACGGCAGAATTTGGATGTTAAGGACACCATAGCTCTTATCTTGCTCGATTTGAGCGCCGCATTTGATACAGTGTCCCACACTGTGCTCCTAAAACTCTTGCAGTCCTCTGGCATTACCGGCACAGCCCTTGATTGGCTCACGTCTTTTCTTACCAAGCGGACCTTTCAAGTTTTTTCTTCCAGAGCTACATCTAAAACTTACCCTTCCTCTTATGGAGTGCCACAGGGCTCTATTTTGAGCCCAATTCTATTCAATCTGTATGTTAAACCCCTGGCAACAATAGCAGAGGAAGCAGGACTGAGCCTGTTTTCGTATGCCGATGATACTCAGATTATCTTCTCCCTTTCTTCAGGACAGCTATGTGGGCCTTCGGTGCTCCAGACGAGCTTAAGGAATATTGCATTGTGGATGCAGAGTAATCTCCTTAAGCTCAATGGCGATAAGACCGAACTCCTCCTCTTAGGGAAGAATAAAGATCTTTGGGGTCCTCAGCATTGGCCATGAGAGATGGGGGCTCTACTTCAGCCGTCAACTTGTGTCCGTAACTTGGGTGTCTTGATTGATGTTAATGTATCCATGAAACAACAGGCTGTAAAAGTAGCTGCCACTTGTTTCACCATCTTAAAATGGTTGAAAAAAATCATTTGGATGCTCCCTGCGTTCACCCAGAAAACTGTAGTCCAGACACTTGTGACCTCGAGACTGGACTATGGTAACATTCTCTATTTGGGTGTTAACAAGGAGATCACACGGAAATTACAAGTGGTGCAAAATTCGGCTGCCATGCCTGCTCCCTAAAAACTCCTCTACTTCAAGTGCTTTGCATAACCTGCACTGGCTTAAGATTGGAAACCGAGTGAAGTTTAAAGCCATGTGTTATATGCACAAAATTAAAATGGGCTCTTCTCCAAAGTATCTGCAAACTTTGGTTCACCCCTATTTACCCTCTTGTGTGCTTCGTTCAGTTACCCAAGGTAAATTTGTGGTGCCTATCGTTAAACTTAAAAGAATGGGCGGTTGTTCTTTTGCCCATCTTGGTCCAGTGCTTTGGAATTCTCTCCCAATAGCAATTCGCAATGAATCGTCATTTCTGGTCTTCCGAATACTTTTAAAAACCTGGTTATTTGACCAATAGTCTGTATCCGTAACTCCTCATATTGATTGATTGATCTAGTTCTCTGTCAGTCTCAGCACTGGGAAACCCTAGTTGGGTAGCTGTGCGCTCTACAAAATTACCCTAACATAACATAACATAACATAGTAAATGTCAGCCCTGTCGTGTCCACCACTTTCCCCAAGCTGGTTTAGGTTGGAGTGTGAATAGCATATGTAACCCTTTTCTTGTCCAAGATTTTATCCAAATTTAGCATAATTTGTAATTTATTTATTTACACTTTCAATTTATTGTACACTTGTACATTTTAATAAACATATTTTTAAGGAAAAAAATAAAAGCAATTATAAAGTGATTTCAATATAAGACAACCGAGGTAAATCGGATTTTAAAATATTTTTTGCATAATGTACATTTTCAAACGTTATGGTTCAATAATTACAATTGTTAAATATTTTTAAACCTTTTTAAACATTATTTTAACATATCCTTTATTAGTATTTATTAATTCATACTTTATACGTTTTTAGACATTTATTTACAACACTGACATGTTTAAGATTTTTATAATTTTTTTCATTTTTGTTTTACAATTATTAAACATTTTTGCTATATTTCCCATTAAATTTCTATTGGGAGATAGTCTTTTCCTTAGTTTAATTTAGCGGACATTATTTTTTAATGCTACCTTCTGTTTTGTAATCTATTGGTGTTATTTTGAGTCATTTTTCGAGGAATCAGTTCTCACTTAGACGCTGCTGTTTATTGCAACAAGTTAATCCTTTTTTAAGGATAAGGGTTTTGAGGGTAGAGAGGATTTAGGATGCTTGTTTAAAACTTAGTATAGTGTTGTTTGAGAGCTTTTGCTATTTTTAGTCTGTTTATCACTATTCCATCATTTAGCATTAAAAAAAAAATGGTCTTATTAATGTTTGAATGATTTATGTTAAATTATGCGAGGTTATTTAATTTTTGATGACTAAATGTTATGCATCTGTATATTTTTTACTCTAATGTATTGTGCGGGTGGGTATTTTACATTTCTTTTACAGGATTTTTTTAATGAACAATTTATATGGGAACAATGTTTTTGTTTAAGAAAATCATTATTGGTTTATTTTAAATTGATGTTTTTATTTAATTTTTTTCAGGTTTCCTTGGAGCGGTTCTTTTTTTAAAACACGTTTTTTATAGAACAGACTTTGGATTGCTTTGAGGGATTTTCATTAAATTGGTTATATGTTTGCATTTTATGGGGCATTTTGGATTTTTTTTCTTCATCTTAGTGGATTACTATTTTTTGTTATGTGAAGATGGAAAAAATTCTGCAGCTACAAAGCAATAAGTTTTATTTCTTACTATTTTAGCGTGTGGGAAATGTGATATCATAATGTTTATGTTATGTGTATGTTGTTATTATGTGCAATTGTTTGATTTATGTGTTATTTTTTTTGTGTCCTCATTTTGCCCCTGAAACACCATTCCGCCGCCCGTTCCTGGGTTTTCCTGCCCTTTTCCTGGAAATGAGCAAAGAGGGGTATTAGAAACTGTTGCAGCCCTTGGAATGTGAAAACCCTTTCTCATGACCGCTATTCCCACAAGCATTATCTGCCCGATAGGATAAACGCTTAATCATTGGACCCCTCTTCTAAACTGTTTTGTCTTCCATCCAACCAACTTATGAAAGGATACCAACAGTCATGACTTTTCTCTTTATTATCAGATGTGTCCAAACTAACCATGCTTTTTATGGCCAATATCCAAAACTCATAATGGGGGGGTGTTTGAGACTACTAACCCTGGGCGGTGAACTCTGCTCCGCTCGTGGAGTTTTCTGTACTCCGCGTTAAGCGGAGAACGCGGAGTTCCAAAAAACTCCACGTCGCGGAGCGGAGTTTTTTTCCTCGCTCGCATTTGGTAACATCAAGTTGGCAACCTCGAGCGAGGAAAATCAACCTCCCAGCGAGATTTTTCCTTATTCGCGATCGTCAACATCAAGTTGGCGGGCACGAGCGTGGAAAATCAACATCCCGGTGAGATTTCTCAACACGGGGGGTCAGGTTTCTCATTGCCAGTGGTCGTGTATGCTCGCAACCACTCGTAATGAGAAACTGCCCATTCGTGTTGAGAAAACTGCAGCTCGACTAAAAATCTACTTGAGTTGCAGAAATGAAAAGCAGGGACCGCTTGCACTGTGCATGGTGCCGCTCGCAATGATTGCACAGTGCGGACAAGCATCCAGCAATGTGCAATCACCGCGAACGACATTTTTCGATTGTACTCCGCCGCTCACAGAGCTCTGCATAGTGCGACAGAATTTTTTTTGCACTTCGTGGAGATCCGCATAGTGGAACTCTGTGAACTCCGCCCAGGGTTAGAGACTACCCATTTTTTACAGATTTCCCTGCTTGCCCGTAACATAGTGTAGAATGAGAAACTCGGGTGCCCCCTACCACCTTTTAACTGGACCTCTGAATTTCCCAAGAAAACCAAGCAGGTGTATACCTGAAACCGGACATTCAGGATATCAGTCAAAGTTCTACTCATGTCCTCCCAGAACTGCTGAATCTTAGGGCATAATAGAAACATATGGAGATTGTCTACCTTCAGTTGTCCCCTCCTTTACCAAATTTTGAAAGCCTCAGTGTGGTCCAGTACGCCCTATGAAGTGTAAACAAATGATTTCTCCGTAAACAGGCAGGTTTAGCTGTGTTATAAAGCATAGACTGGGCATAAATTCTCCATCGTGGACTCTGGCAAGCATCATCTTTCCCATAGCTCTGATGGCAGCATGAACTCCCCATCTTTCTGGTCCATCCTAATCCAGTACCAGGTAGATATTTCTTTTTTCACGGGTGCTCCTAACATCAGCCTCTCTTCCAGTTAGTTTAGCGCCCCAATCGATATGCTAGACGCTTGATACCGGCTCTGTATTTGTAGAAATTTGAATCTTGACATCCTATTGGCCGTCCTGTCTCTACACATTTCCCATGTTATGAAATGGCCATCCTGGATCAGATGTTCCCATCTCAGCACGCCCGCTTCCCTCAACGGTTCGACCAACTTATCTTTAGTCCAATCTGGAGAGCCCAGAGATTCCCAAATTGGAGCTAAATTTGCAAAGTATTGCAAATTGAGAGTTCTTCTAATTCTGTACCAAGTCTTGGCCATACCCCGTAGAACTTCTAGTCTGACATTTTTTTAAATATTTGGGGTCAGCGTACATATACAAAAATCCGCAGTCCTCACCTTTCACCTCCTTCAACATCTCGGCAAATAATCTGCCTATGTCTGAGCACCCCGGCCTATCTAACAGCGTTTTCCAGTTTTTCAAGACAAAAGCCCAGGCGTTGAATTGTAAGTCGGGTAACGCTAGTCCCCCTTTCTCTTTTCTTCTTCTCAGCTGTTTCCACACTATACAGGGACCTTCAGAGGCCCATACAAAACTGGTGATGTGACCATGCATCTTTCCCAACCACTCCTTATTGAAAGGAAGCGGAATAGAGTCAAAAAGGAAAGTACATTTTGGAAGGATAGACATTTTTAACAGGTTTGCCCAGCCAAATATGGTTAACGGGAGATGTGACCAACTCCCCATCAGGTTGCACACTTCCTTCTTGATTTTCTCATAATTTACCTTAGCCAGCTCCAAAATACCTTGGGTTACCATGATACCTAAGTACTCTTTATAAAAGACAGTGGTCCCCAGACAGACAATAAGTTATAGTCAATAAATATAGACCCAATCAGTGCTATATTGTAGACATCTGTCTAGCCGGACAGATATTTAATATTCAATCAATTCAATATTTTCAGAAAGTAAACACAGAGCAGTTTAAGTGGGACACAAGCCTGCATCCAACTTTAGCAAGAAAGACGTACAACATAAAGTAAGGGGTTCAGGCAAGGGAAATTGTTTGTTTTCAACACATTTCTTATAGAACAAACAGAGTATACAAGAGACACCATTGCACAAAAATTAGAACATTTTCCAAAAGCGTATATGGTGTACAAGGTGTCGACGGCGTTTCGATCCCTTAAGAAAATGCTGGGATCATCTTCAGGACATTATAATATGCATGCCTGTTTACATATGATTTTAATTGCTAGAACCATGGGAAAAATTCGAAGGAAGGAAAAGGAGAAAGGAAATTGGGGTAAATTCACAGAAAAGGGTAATTTGACATTCATAAAAGAGATTGCCTTTAGTGTGGTTTCCGGTTCGATACTTGGGGCTCCTGTATATGGAAACAGGCATGTGGAATTAACGTTCAGTGAAAATTTCTAGAAAAGGTGATGCAAAGAGATAGACAAATGGAACAAAAGTGCCGACGATCAAGATGGAAACGAGATCTGGCGAAGGTGTTGAAGGAGTGAAAATAACTCTACTGGTAGCCGTGTGGTAAGTGGTAAATACAAGGAAACAACAGGAATGCTGAAAGTTTGGAATGCACTGTTATTCTATTGCGTGTCCAAGGTAGCGCATGGAGGACCTGGGAGGTAAAGAGGGAAGGGTAGCAGTCAAGAGGTCGGCTTACCCTGGGCAAAAATGACAGACTGTCTTGGGAATCAAAAGAGAAGACAACCGGTGTGGGACCTTTAGAAGTGATTGTCTTGGTGTTGGTGTGAGGGAGTTCGCACCAGGGAAGCAAAAAACCTGCATTGTGTGGAAAGGAGAAGGAGGTTTAAGGGTGGGGCAGGAAGGTAGAAGGGAACCGTGGCGTGCAAGGTGAACGCCCTTACCGGTTAAGGGAGTTCCAGTGTGAACATATTCCATATGAAGCAAGCCGCTTTTGCGGTCTTAAGCTGAGTTCCTGGGCCAATGCTGAATGGAAGGAGCAAGGGGGTGGTTAAGGATAGGGGATGAAACAGGTAAAGGGACCTTTGCGTGCACGGCGAATGCGCTTACCGGTTAGCGAAGTTCCAATGTGAACATATTGCAATGTCAACCAAGCTGCTTTTGCGGTCTCAAGATGAGTTCCCGGCCTATGCTGAAAGGAAGAAGTGAGGGGATGAATAAGGATATTAGAACATCACCTGTAATAAAGGAGATGAGTGTGCAGAGCAATCACGCTTACCGTATGTGGTCTTCAGTCTGTCACAACATGTGTCTTGTCGGTCACTGCAATGAGTGAACCGGGAGAGGGCATTCTTTATGGGAATTTCCTGTTGGAAGGAGTGGGTCAGGTGACCGGGGATAGTAAAAGAGAGATTCGTATTGGAAGAAGTGGGTCAGGTGACTGGGGATAGTAAAAGAGAGACTCATATTGGAAGAAGTGGGTCAGGTGACCGAGGATAGTAAAAATGAAAAAGAAACTTGTTGTTACCAAAACCGTGGCCCTCTTAGAGCATGAAGGAGTACATGTGCATGGCTAAAAGTGGTTGAGAACCAGAAGAAAAATGAGAAGAAAAACAGGAAGAAAAGGTTATAAGAAGTAGCAGATCTAGTCACAAAGGAGCAAAACGAAACTCAGTACAATTCATCAGCGGCAAAAACAGTCATAAAGGTTAAAAAGGCACATTAGACATTAACAGGGGGACAAAACAGGGCAGTTATAGAAATAAATGTCTGTGAAGATGGCCAAAGGCACAAGAATACTCAAAAGAAGTGGCAATTAGATTAGTAAGGTCCAATCCTCCAGAAGATTGAGGCCTGTATGGATACTTGCAGTCCTCATGATCCATTTCAGTTCTTCCTTGTTGAGAAGCTGCGCAAAGTCTGCACCCCTTGGCGGTGGCTTTATCATGCTAGTGATTGTCCACCGTATGTCATCTTCAGTGTGACCTGCTGCTTGAAAATATTCCACAAGAGGGGCATTTGGGTGATGTCTTTGAGAACTAGTTTCTCAAAAGTGAGTATTTCACCTGGAATCATGTTGGCAGAAGGTGACTAATATTGCCCAAATTGACTCACTCCTGGTTATGGAACGAGTCCTCAACAAACGACCAAGGCCCCATGTTGTGCCCATGATCTTCATACTTCAACTTTTGGAAATTTGTCTTACTAGGAATTTCTTCCTGTTTGATGAACAATATTATCAACAGGTGAAGGGTATGTTTATCGGGGCAGTTTTTGCCCCAAACCTAGCCATACTTTACATGGACCACCTGGAAACCAACCGTATACTATCTCCTATGAACCTATTCCGCACCGGGATCTTGGTGTGGAAAAGGTACATAGATGACGTTTTTATGATTAGGCAGGACTCTGACACAACTATGAGACAATTTCTCCACTGGCTTAATAACAATTGTGAAGGACTCAACTTTACTTTGACACACAGTAAGTCCACCATCCCATTTCTTGTCTTGAACATTCAGCACAAAGACGGGACACTAATCACAAGTTTATTTAGAAAGCCCACAGAGAGGAACACTCTCCTCAGATATGACAGTCACCATCCCTGTGCCCTGAGGGATTCACTACCTTACTCGCAGTTCCTCCGTATCAGGAGGAATTGCACAATAAAGGACGATTACTTCTGTGAGGCAAAAGTCCTCAGTAACAAACTGACATCAAGAGGGTACCCACATAGGCTAGTTTGCAACTCCCTTAAAAGAGCCTGGTATTGTCCCAGGGATACACTTTTGGAACCCAAAGAAAAATAACCCTAGAACCGTATGGTCTGTGTGACCACTTTTTTACCACTATCACACACCTCAGGAAGAGCGTCATTAAACACTGGAAGGTTCTGAACGCAGGAATATTTAATTTAGAACGTCCTTTGTTCACATTCCGCAAAGCAAAAAACATCAAAGATCACATAGTACGCGGGGCCCTACCATCTACCAAAAGCACAGGAACCCTCAATGAGCTTTGGGGCCTACAGCCCCTAACAGGGCATGCTAAATGTGGTGATTGTATTGTTTGCCAGTTCACAATTGAAGGGAAAGAATTTCTGTTTGATAAAATTAGGATTGAATTGAAAACCTTTTTCGAACTGTAACACCAACAAGGTAATTCATGCTATTCTTTGCCCTTGCAATAAAATGTACATTGGACAAACAACGCAAAAGGCAAGGATACGGATTTGCCAGCACAGCAGTAGAATACGCTGCAACACTCCAAATGCCCCTCTTGTGGAACATTTTCAAGCAGCAGGACAAACTGAAGATGACATACTGTAGACTACCATTAGCATGCAAAAGCCACCGTCAAGGGTTGCAGACTTTGTGCAGCTTCTTAACAAGGAAGAACTGAAATGGATCCTGAGGACTCGAAGTATCCATACAGGCCTCAATCTTCTGGAGGATTGGACCTCACCAATCTAATTGCCACTTCTATTGAGTATGCTTGTGCCGTTGGCCCTCTTCACAGACATTTATTACTACAAATACCCTGTTTTGTCCCTGTTATTGTCTAATGAGCCTTTTTAACTTTATCACTATTTCTGCCGCTGATGAATTGTACTGAGGTTCGTCTTGCTCCTTTGTGACTAGATTTGCCACTTCTTATAAACTTTTCTTCCTGTTTTTCTTCTCATTTTTCTTCTGGTTCTAAGCCACTTTTAGCCATGAACCTACTCCTTCATACTCTAAGATGGCCACGGTTTTGGAAACTATGAGTCTCTCTTTCATTTTTACTATCCCTGGTCACCTGACCCACTTCTTCTAATACGGGTCTCTCTTTTACTATCCCTGGTCACCTGACCCACTTCTTCCAATACGAGTCTCTCTTTTACTATCCCAAGTCACCTGACCTACTTCTTCCAACAGGAAGTTCCCATAAATAATGCCCTCCACTGGTTCACTCAGTGCTGTGACCGGCAACACACATTTTGTGACAGACTGAAGACCACATTCGGTAAGCGTGATTGCTCTGCACACGCATTTCCTTTAGATGATGCTCTAATATCTCACTCTAATAACTCATCTCCTTTAGATGATGCTCTAATATCCTTATTCATCCCCTCACTTCTTCCTTTCAGCATTGATCGGGAACTCGACTCGAGACCGCAAAAGCGGCTTGGTTGACATTGCAATATGTTCACATTGGAACTCCCCTAACCGGTAAGCGCATGTGCCATGCACGCCGCGGTCCCTTTAACCGTTTCAGCCCCTATCCTTAACCTTCCCATTGCTCCTTCCTTTCAGCATTGGCCCAGGAACTCAGGTTGAGACCGCAAAAGCGACTTGCTTCATATGGAATATGTTCACACTGGAACTCCCTTCACCGGTAAGCGTGTTCGCCTTGCATGCCGCGTTTCCCTTCCTCCTTTCTGCCCCACCCTTAAACCTCCCTCTCCTTTCCACCCACTGCAGGTCTTTTGCTTCCCGGTGCGAACTCCCTTGCACCAATACCAAGACCATCACTTCTAAAGGTCCCACGCCGGTGGTCTTCTCTCTTGATTTGCAAGACAGTTAGTCATTTTTGCCCAGGGTAAGCCGACCTCTTTACTACTACCCTTCTCTTTACCTTCCAGGTACTCCATGCGCTACCTTGGACACGCAATAGAATAACAGCGCATTCTTAACTTTCAGCATTCCTGTCATTTCCTTGTATTTACCACTTACCATACAGCTACAAGTAGAGTTATTTTCACTACTTGAGCACCTTTGCCAGATCTCGCTTCCATCGTGATCGTCTGCACTTTTGTTCCATTTTTCTATCTCTTCCCATCACCTTTTCTAGAAATTTTCATGGCACGTTAATTCCACGTGCCTGTTTCAATATGCTGGAGTCCCACGTATCGAACCGGAAACCACACTAAAGGCAACCTCACAAGCACTTTTTAGGAACGTCGCATTACCTTGTCTGTAAATTAACTTCAATTTTCTTTCTCCTTTTCCTTCCTTCAAAGTTTTCCCATGGTTCTAGCAAGTAAAATCATATGTAAACAGGCATGCATAGTATAATGTCCTGAAGATGATCCCAGCATTTTCTTAAGGGATCGAAGCGCCATCGACACCTTGTACACCATATACGCTTTTTGGAAATGTTCTAATTTTTTTGTGTAATGGTGTCTCTTGTATACTCTGTTTGTTCTATAAGAAATGTGTTGAAAACAAACAATTCCCCTTGCCTGAACCCCTTACTTTATGTTTTACGTCTTTCTTGCTAAAGTTGGATGCAGGCTTGTGTCCCACTTAAAGTGCTCTGTGTTTACTTTCTGTAAATATTGAATTGATTGAATATTAAACATCTGTCCGGCTGGACAGATGTCAACAATATAGCACTGATTGGGTCTATATTTATTTGCTATAACTTATTGTCTGTCTTTAGAAAGAGTTCAATTACCCAAAGTTCCCTGACCAATTGTATTTGGGCTTCCTTGTAATTTTTTAATATGATACCTAAGTACCTCATCTCTCTTTTTTTACTACTACCTCTCCTTCTTCCAATTCCAGGCCATTATCTCTGTCTTCCCACTGTTGATTGCATAACCAGATATCCTTACAAACTCCAATGTTATTCTCATTAGCTGGCTCATAGACTTCTGCACTTTTGTTGTGTAAATCAAGAGATCATCTGCGTATAGAGCTAGTTCCTTTTACCAGTTGTTGAACTTAAAAGGAAGGATCTCCGGGTCTTTTCTGATTTTCCTAGCTAAGGGCTCGATGTATAAATCAAAGAGTAATGGCGATAGGAGGTAGCCTTGCCGCGTACTTCTAGTTATTTTCAGAGGATCTGTCTACAAACCATTCACCAAAACCCGTGCTACTGGAGAAGCATAGATCCCTGCGAGTGTTCTACAGAAGTTTACTCCCAGATTCAGAGATTTCAGAACTGTTTGTAGAAAGACCCAGTTAACCTGGTAAAATGCTTTTGTGGCGTGTAGCGCAATTACTGTAAGGGGAAGATTGTTTGTGGTAGCTAAATCTATAGAGCCCACCAGAACATATGTCAGTTTTTTAAAATATCTCCCTAGTATAAACCCCTTCTGATCTCCGTGAATGAGATCTGTCATGACCCCATTCAACCTTCCCGCTAAAATGTTTGCAAAGATTTTTTAATCACAATTTAAAAGTGAGATTGGTCTCTATGCGTCACAGTTTTTTGTATTTTTCCCAGGCTTAAGAATTAAGGTGATAGTGGCCTCCTTCCAAGACTCTCGCAGTCTAGCGTCTTTCAGGAACAGTTTATTAAACATCTCCATTAATATTGGAGCTAGTGTACCTGCCAGTGCCCTATAGATTGTGTGAGGTAACTCATCCTGACATGGGGGCTTTCCCCCATTACCCATCTTGAAGGACTTGATCAACTTCCCTTCTGTTTCTCTTCATGTTCAGAGCTCTACTCTTTTCTTCTGTTAGGATCTCAAAATGCTCCTGTTTTAGCCAGTCTCCCACCCCTTCTTCAGTTGTCTCTACCTCTTCCTTTTAAACTTTTGCAAAATACCTGTGAAAGGTTTTCTCGATCTCCATTTTGCCAATCAAATCGTCCCTTTTGCTCACATTTGATTTAACAGTGTTCCTCACCTGATCCCTTTTGATTTTCCATGCCAACAGTTTGCTGCAACTTTCTCCATATTGAAAATGAGCTAAACTGCTGGCCTTCCATGATTCTTTAACTCTGCCTTCTATCACATTTACTAAGTTAGCTTGGGCCTCTGTAATTTCCATCAGTATTTCCTGGAGGACTCTCTGTTCTAAATTTGGTGTGACCAGTTTTTTTTCTAATTCATGGATTTGCTCTTCTGTCCTTGTAACGTTTTCCCAATAGGCCCTTCTTCTAGACGCAGATAAGCTACCAATTCGGCCTCTTAGATAGGCTTTATATGCATCCCAGACCACCTATACCGAGGCAGAGCCTAGATTGACTTAAAAATAAGTTTTTGTTTCCTTGTTTAATAGCTCCATTATCTCCTCCTCCATTAACAGAGTGCGGTCCAATGTCCACCTAGTTTGCATGTTCTTTACAGGGATGTTTAGCTCTAACAGCACTTCTGAGTCATCTGAAAGATGTGCCCCAGTATGTTGGATGTCCTGCACCATGTCCTTTAAGTTTATGTTGATAAAAAAAATAGTCAATTCTTGACTGGTGGCATATTTCTTATTATTATATGTTTAGACTCTCTTTAATCTTTCCCTCTGATGCCAAATATAACATAGGCCCATTTGCTCCATGATTCACCTTATTTGTCCTGCCATTTTGGGATTCACCGCAGCTCTACTATTTGTGGATCTATCGAGAACATTATCAAGGACCACATTAAAATCTCCTACCATAATGACTGGGTCCGGGAAATGTAATAACTTTAATAAAACTTCCTCAAGGGGAGCAATATCATCTTGATTTGGCCCATAGTGGGCAACCAATGTAAAAGCTTGCCCCAAAATCCTAAGTTTGGCAATAGCCCATCTGCCCTACACTGTAATAGTAATTTTCACATCATGTTTTACCAAGATGGCCACTCCCTTTGTGACAAAAGATTGTCTTGTGCAGACTACCTGTTGCACCCAACTTTTTGCCTTAAAAACCTCTAGATACTCTTTCCTCTGTTAAATGTGTCTCCTCTAAGATTATCACCTGTGCAGGGCAATCTTTTATGTACTGCAGTAGCCTTTCCCATCTCCCCCTTACCCTTAAACTATTGACATTCCAAGATAAAATTTTTATACCAACTGTTTCCCTCTCACCCATTTCTGTTCCTGATTAAGTGACCTGTAGTTACTAAGACCCCTGAGGACTTTATTTTTTTATTTTCTCCCACATGCTCCCCACCCTGTGACCCTTACCACTATCCCCCCCTTGGGGAACGCATACCTGACTCACCATGGCTCACGCCCAGTGGGTGCCCCCCTGAGTGTGCCCTAGTTTAGTTTCAAGATAAAAGAAGGGTAAAAAAAAGGGGAAGAGAAAGATAGTAACCAATTATTAAGATATAAAGATATAAAGCCGGATTTATTGTGATTGCTCAGACCCCAGACTGTCTATTCTCAATAAATTCATCTACTTTCCTAACAGATCAGAAATTAAACATTTTATTATTCAACATCACTCTCAGAACCGCCAGGAATTTTAGCGGAACGGTAGCTCCCAATTCCTTTAATGGATCAAACCTCTTTCCTAGCTCCCATTGTCTATTGGAGGTAAGATTTGACAAATCTGACCTGAATTGAAACTTAGCTCAATCAAAATCCACGGTTTTCTTGCTCAAGGCCTTCAACAATTATTTTTCTTTTAACATGTAAGTGAAGAAATTCACCAATATTTTCCTTGGCTTGGTTCTTTTGGTATTTCGCCTGAAAGGGTACCTATGAACCCTTTGAATATCCATGGCAATATCCTGCTCTGACTCTTCCAACTGCAATTCATTTCTGATCAGTTTGACTACAAATGACTTAAAGACTTCTCCCCCCTTCCCTTCCGGCACTTTTAAAATCTGCAAGTTATTTCGCCTTTGGAAATTTTCCACTCTCTCAAGTCTATCTTGTTGCTCCTGCTCTTTCGATTTTAAGCTCTCAATCTCTGCCCTGTTAACCTTCACAGTACTTTTGAGATTGCTCACAGTTTTTTCCAGAACCACTGTCCTACTTGTTAGGTCATCTAACTTTCTCTCCAGATTTTTCCAGGCCAACCTTATTTCCTTTTGGTTTAACTCTGACACCTCAAACCTTGATTTAATCTCAGAGGAAAGTACCGCTAGGAGAGAACCCACCGAAGGCTCCTCGATATCTAAAATTCCATCTCCTCTCTCCTTCTCCTTCGGTACGTTTTCCCTCCAGAGTGGCGTGGGGCTGGGACTAGGGCTTGGGGTTCTTTTACTACTGGATGCTGTCTCCTGAACATTTACTCCTCCTTCCTCTGTGGCTCGAGGTGATGGAGCTTCTTCCATCAAATGTCTGAGAAAATTGCAATGTTCGAATCTACCAGGGAATATGAACTCTCCTTGTTAGTAAGCTTGCGAACCGTATCCTTATGTATCAGATTTGCCATATCCGCTTTATTGCACTCACCTAATATTAATGTTTTAGGCAGCACCTTGAAATAGGTGCTAAGGGACGGAATAATCCTGATTTTCTGGTCTAAAGTTTTCTATTATGTCTTCAAAACGTTTTTTTTACTTGTTTGTTTAGATGTAGATTGCTTTTTACAAACAGATGGACTAATGTCTTTCTTTTTTTTTTGTCCTCATACATGGTATTCAACAGATGGCTGGGACTGGGTGCATACTAACTGGGATGACCGGTTCTACACCTCTGCCCAGGAAGCCAGGGCCTTATTAAACTATATATCTGGAAGTATATGCGATATGTCCGAACTCCAGCAGTGTTCAAAATTCCTTAATCATTGGACATTGCTATGCCTCTTGTTCTGTGTAGTAGTTTCTAGCGATGGGGCACCCTTACATGTCATCACCTGAAATCATATCCCAAATTGGTTTCCACATTTTAATCCGTCTAAATGAACCTTTAATGCAATCTAACCTACAGGTATTTTTAACAAATATGATCCATTCTCTTAATGAAGGTACTGTCTGTGTTACCCATTTTGTGCATATTTCTCTACTGGACTAATGTCTTTCTGTCCTCCCTCCTTGCCTCCCTCTTTTACCACCACAAGTCTAACACCTCCAGTGTCCCCGGAACCTTCAACGCCAATGCATCCGGCATTCTGCCCCAGCAACTCTCTTCATCTTCCCACACTCCTCAGAGTATACAGAGTCAGCCCTTTTCCCCCCCTCCAGCATACCCTTCACCTGATTTCCTTTGCCCGCAGCTCTCCTTGGCAATGTGTCTCCTCAGTCTGCCTTTCCTTGAACTGCTTGCTGCCGGGGCTGGAGGGGCTGATCGGAAGCAGAAGAGTAATATGATATAGAGACTATCTCATATGCAGACGATACGCAGCTTATTCTGGTCTTGGAGAATAATACCACTCAGGCAGAAGAAAATCTCCGCCAGTGCCTTACCGCGACTTTCAGTTGGATGAAGAATAACCATCTTAAGTGTAATTCTGAAAAAACTGAAATTCTACATTTAGGCCAAGAAAATTATTTTTCTCCAAAACTATGGTGGCCAACGAATACCACCCCTGGGAATAAAATTTGATACCACTTTATCTTTTAAACTGCAATTCCTTGGCAGTTTCCGGCACCTGTTTTCACATCATAAAAAGCCTAAAGAAATTCTTTGATCTGATTCCCATCTCAGCAAGGCAAACAGTTGCCCTCGCCTTAATTACTTCCAGGTTAGACTATTGTAATAGTCTCTATGCAGGTACCAACAAGTCAGTCCTACACAAACTGCAAATGCTCCAGCATGCTGCAGCACGGTTAGTGCTGAAGTGGCCTAGGAGGTCATTCGCTTTTGTGGCTCTAGATATACTCCACTGGCCGCAAATCCATAAACGCGTCCTGTTTAAGGTCCTTATCAATTTATGGCATTTCATTCCTTGGGACCTCAATATCTGCGAACAAGATTCAAGCGTTACACTCCCTCTCGAAGTTTAAGATCATCAAATGCCAATCTGCTGAAAAGGCCAGCTTTCAGACTGGCATCGAAGGGAGGAAAATCGCTCACAGTGATAGGCTCAAAGGCATGGATGAACTTCCTCTACAGATCTTCCATATCACATCTGAGTCCCTTTTTAGGAAGGCCCTAAAAACCTGGATTTTCAGTGCTCCTGACACTCTCTGCAAAACTCTGATCTGATTCCCTGTTTCTTACGGTCAACAGTTAACCAGGCCTTTTGTTTCCATCACTGGGTTCCGTTTTAGCGCCATGATGCTCCTCGAAGTGACAGTTTCGCTCTATAAATGTCAAAAAAAAAAAAAAAAAGCTGAAGCTCTCAATGCCTGCTCCCCTGTGCTTGTGCCCGAATGCCGAGCGACTCTCCTGCCTCCAGTCTCGCAACCCCCGCTGCCTCTTCCTCCCGGAAGGAAATTCTGGAGGCTGCACGTCGACCTCTGCGCACCTCATACGCAACCCTTGCCCAATGCAGCTCCGCTCCTCCTGCCACGTCTGCCGTGATCGCACCAGAGGCCCCGGAGAGAAAGGGAAAAACTACATGAAATCCCAGCGGTAAGGTGTCCAATTACCACACAGAGTTTAAACACGAAGCTCATGGATTCAAACTCTGGCCTCAGAAAGAAATTGCAAAACAAGAAGCTTCTTTCCGTTCTGTGGCACACTCAGAGCTCTCCCTCGACCTGCCGCTAACTGGCCGCAATGTTCTGCTTCAAAATGTTGGTTTATGTGTTGTATTTATATTTAATTTGTTTTTACTTTTATTGGTTGGTTATTGTTAAAAAATGTTTTTTAAATCAATACATATATTTTTATTATAGAAATGTTTATTAACTTTGTGATTTTATATAATTGTTCCTCAGATGTAATACCATATTTACATTAATATTTTTTATAAAAAGAATTCGTTCTTTTGGTTTAGAATTTGTTGTAGTTTTTAATGCTCTTGGTAGGTTGATATTATGTTTTAATATGTTTTTGGCTATCATTCTAACCAATCTTATTTTCTCATTTATGAAGAGCTTGACTTTAAATTGTACCATGTCGTACATACATTTGGGGCCTTATTACGATGTTGGTCAGAAAGCATTCCGACCGACTCAGAATCATTTCAGACCGAATTGGATTCTGGGACTCCGACCGACAGATTACGATGTTTCCAAACACCGTTTGGTTGGACTCCCATTGAATTCAATTGGAGACTGTGTTCCAACCGACACCACCGGCTCCCATTGCAAAAAGGGGTGGTCATGAAAAACATTGCACCCTGTGGTGGACACTCCTTGGTGCCTGCCACACCATGCATGGTTGGAAGGAGGGGACACATGGGTACCCTGACAGGCCCCAACAGGGGGTCTCTGCGTGAAAGGGGGCCTGCTATGGGCCCCCAAACTCTGATTCTGACAACCGATCTGTGTCGGACAAACCGATTCAGAAAGGCTGTCTGAATCCAACATCGTAATGCGTTGGTTGGAAACGTGGTCCGTAGACCTGTAGATTCAGCTCCGACTGACTCTGACTCTCCAAACACCAAACGAAACCGAGCTGGATCTACCAAACGGTTTTCGACTATCATAATCGGTCAATCGGGTGTGATTCCGAGTCGGTCGGAAACGTGGGTTCCGAATCGGATTCAGACAAACCAAATGCTGTTCTGATCCTTTACGACTGACATCTTAATTGGCCCCTTAGTTTGTTTGCTAAGTTTAGGGCCAATGTGGGTAACAGATTGCTGTATTCTTTGCTCCTGGCAGCTTTCCTGTTTATGTAATTCTTCAATAAATATGTATAATGTAGGTTGAGTTCTGTCTAGTGTGGACTCGAAGGAATTATACCATCATTCCACTGTGTTGTTTGTTTTTTCTTCCTGTTCCAATGTGCTGTCATAGGCATTCCACCATGGTATCTGGAACTTGGCTTGGCATATGTGTCCTGACCGATGCAGTCTGCCAACCCATTGTCTTCATTTTGTTGGTAGAAAGGGTCTTCTATTAATAAGTAAAAGTTGTTGGCTACCTCTGTGAAACAGACGCAGGCTAGTGAAAGCCTATATGAAAGATATCTTGGTGTGGTGATATTCACCAGGTGTGGTATATATCTGAGTGAATATTTTGGGACACCCTTAGAAGGTCCCGTCCATTATCCAAGTTTGACACTGTTTCATTAAGTGGTTTGCTGTAGAGAAGAATAGGATTTGTTTTTCATTATTTAGATTGCTTACTTGTACCTGGCCTCAGAGTCCACTACTGCTAAAAGTGAGTACTGGTGCGTAAGTCTACTCAACTGATGCTGATCAACAATCAAGTTCCAGGTGAACTGCTGAATGCACCCACCCTGCCAGATGTGCATCTAATGTAACACAGATAAACTCCAAACCTGAGATACCGAAGAATCAGAAGAATTGTGCACTACAAATTTATTATTCGTAATGGGTGAACTTGGATTGGTAAACGTGAACCGAACCGTTTTGGCATCTAAATATTAGGTGCTTTTAAGTGAGCTGTACCTATAAGACTTTCACATCTAGACATTTGCTATACATCAGAATTTATAAACACTAGGAAACTCTGATAGTGGCAAAGGTTTGGTAAAGAAGGGGTGTAGCATCTTATGAAGATGACACACATCATTATAGTCTTGTAACTGCGCTGAACTAAATGATAAACACTGGACTAAAACATACGTTATTGTGTCTTTTGGTCAACTGTTTGGAACTGAGGTCTTGCTTCCCACACCTCACTGAAAAGGATTTCATTGTTTGCCCTGGCTGCTCTGAGAGCCAAGTGCAGATATAATATACTTGGCCGATTTGGTAGCACTTTAGTCCATGGATCATGACATATGAAGCAAAGAACCACAACCAGGACAGTTGAGGCCCAGTAGCCCATCTGACTGGTGGTCCCCCAAGATGGGTCAACAACCTGCTTCCTTATTTCCCTATTTAGGTGCACATGTTCATCAAGGGCACTTAAGACTTAAGTAGGCACCAAATCATACATTCACACGTTATTCTCTTTGACAACAATTTCATCTCTTCTATATTTGTTAGTACTTTTCTGTGCATTGAAAAAACCTTGTATTCTTTGATGTGTAAAAAGATTATGCTGATGTTTTAGTGCCAATGTAATGATATTCTAGTGATGGCCAAATGTCTCAGACTCACCTACCTGATAAAGCGATTAACAGTTTTAAGTTTATGCTCTATCTGTATTAAGTTGTTGCTGGAGGTGGCGTTGTCTCTCTCTGGTAGCCATTGGAGTTCTGCCTTTAAATATGGACTAGGCAAAGGGGGCTGCTGCAGATCCCTTACCCCAAGGTCATACTGTGAAGCTTCACATGTTTGTGAATAATATTTAGATGCCAAGGAAAGGCCACTGTAGAAAACCAATCTTTTCTGCATGGTTACCCATATTTTTGACCTTATTGTGCACCTTTGTTTTTTTCTCTTTAGGACGCTGCACACTTTAACACTGCTAAACACTAGTAAAGGGTCAGTGCTTTCCCTCTAAAATGTGCTGTGTACTGGAACTCCCAATTTGGCCAATTAAACCTCCCTGTAAGTCTATTGTGAATGGCACTTAAAGTGGGCCTAATGCCTGAAAAGTTGAAAGTCATATGTGGGCTGCAGTGTCTAATTATACCCTCCACACATATGACTAAAGCATATAGTACCACTGTGCTCTGGCTGGGCTGTAGCTTAAATGCACTACAGTGAATATGCAACAGAGGAAAGTGTCTTTGCCCCATGGAAATGCCTATTTTTATATATTCATAAATCACACGACAACATATTGGGGTTTCTGTGCCTCACTGTGAAATAAAACCTCAAAAGTACATCATTGTATAGACCTGTCTAGACATTTCCCTAGGTGGCATTTAAATCTTTTTTTCTTTTCAACGGCCGAACATTAAATCTGTTTATTTGCAATACAAGGCGTCGTCACCCTTTATCGGCAACGTGGGCGCTCGGTGCGCGAAGCGCCCCGAGCGCCCACAGCGCGCGCACGGTGCGCGAAGCGCACCGTGCACGCAGGGTGTCGCACAGTGAAAAACCAGAAAAAAAAATAAAAAATAAATACATAACTTAGCATTTAAAAAAACGTACAAATTCACTGAAAAAAACTTAGGTTTCACACACGTTATAGTTAGGAATTATCATTTACAAAACCTTGCAAATTCACTTAAAAAACCATAGGCTTCACACATGTTATAGTTAGCTGTACATTTCACTCGTAAAAAACCAATGAAATTCCACGTTATAGTTAGATCAGGTAACTATAACTTGCGCGACCGCAATCCACAATGTGTAATTTCAGATGTCATCATTGATGTCATGAGTGATGTCACTGACCATGTCATGAGTGATGTAATATGTGACGTCATCAGCAGTTTATTGTGGGCGCGCAAGTTATAGTTACCGTGCGCGCACAGTGAGCACGCGGTGCGCTTGGCACACCGCGCGCCCACTTTACGCAGTTAGTGCCATGCACGCATGGTGGTCACGCGGTGCGCTGCACGCACCGCGTGCCCACATTATGCGAGATGGGCCATGTACGCACGATGCGCTTCGCGCACCGTGCGCACATGGGGGACATATTATGCGCATCGTTGTGAAATGTTTTGTTTATTAATTTCAATTATTTCATAAGTCATGCACAAATGGTGCCCTTCGGGCACCATTTGCACATGGGGTGGGGAGAGTGTGGATACTTTTTTTTTTTTTTAAATTTTTTTACCGTACGCGTACGGTAAGCGTAATCGGCGCCCTTATATCATTGCTGGGTGATTATTATTTCAATATACTGCCCCTTTACTGCCCCTTTACCCATTTTTGGGCTTCATTTATGCTGCCCTACTCAGAGTGCGAGAGAGAAAATGGCGGCCGCCGCTTCCTGGTTTCGGCCGATTCGAATGTTTACTAAGATCTAAGAGCCAATCAGAATCGTGCTCGCGCACGTCACCGTACGCGTACGGTAAGCGCACCGTAAGCGCACCGTAAGCTGGCTCAGATATATATATTGATTTAAAGGCTATTTTCTCAGAATCTACTGAACAGATTTACACCAAACCTACAAAAGGCACTTCCTTGACCTGAGGACTACCTCTCTGCCAAATTTCAAGTAATTCTGTTCAGCCGTTCGGGCTGTAGCTGTGTCTAAAGGTCCTATGGAAAAATGCATGGGAAAAACGCGTTTTGGGACCCCCCTTTTATCTCAGCCCCCGCTTGAAGAAACCCCCCGAGACTTTCAGGGTAGGAGCGGAGCGTAGCGCCCCACCTATTTTGAAAAATTCACGAGGATTCGTCGACCGGCGCAAAAGTTATTCAAAATAGAATGTTGCGGATTTCCTATGGAAACGTGGTCCTAACTATAACTACCTACTGGCGACCGCCAGTAGGTAATATATATATATATATATATATATATATATATCCAAAAGAAAAAGCTGCTCCCAGCATTAAGGCGCCTCACACTTCGTGCTTCAATACCATTTATTGTTCTCCGCACAGCTGCGCAGATTTTGTATTCCGCCCTGATGGGCGTGTCCAGTTGGGGATTTGAAATTTCAAGGCAGCAAGTGTGGTGCTTCAACAAACTGCCCACTGGATTTTATTTTGGTGAGGGAATTGACGGCATAATCACTATGAATTTACTTATGTAGAACTCTGTCTACCAGAATGCATCTGTTGCCCACGCCCCTCAGGGCGAAATACAAAATCTGCGCAGCTGTGCGGAGAACATTGTTGCTGCTTCCCAAAGATTGCTGTACCAGTGAGAAAGGGAGGTGAACTCCCGAAACGCGTATGGTTTTGACCCACTGTGCCCTCACGGCCGGTCACTCCTTACCTCTGCTCTGCTCCGCTGACGACGCCGCCTGCTGCCTGCCACTACCTGCTGCCTGCCGCCGCCCGCTGCCTGCTGCCGCTGCCTCTCTCCCTCAGGTGGGGGTCAACTCCTGCTCCCCGCCGGACGCGTAGCTTCTTTTGGTGCCTTTTCCCGCCACCGCTGGCCCTGGTGAGTCGCTTCTCCCGCCGCTGACCCCAGACCCGCCTCCCCTCACCTCCCATTGGTCGCCCAGCCTCCCGCCTCCCAGCCGACCCTCCCACACGGCTACCTACTTAAGGGGACCACGGGGGACCGGTCAGTGTGACCCACTGTGCCCTCACGGCCGGTCACTCCTTACCTCTGCTCTGCTCCGCTGATGACGCCGCCTGCTGCCTGCCACTGCCTGCTGCCTGCCGCCGCCCGCTGCCTGCTGCCGCTGCCTCTCTCCCTCAGGTGGGGGTCAACTCCTGCTCCCCGCCGGACGCATAGCTTCTTTTGGCGCCTTTTCCCGCCACCGCTGGCCCTGGTGAGTCGCTTCTCCCGCCGCTGACCCCAGACCCGCCTCCCCTCGCCTCCCATTGGTCTCCCAGCCTCCCGCCTCCCAGCCGACCCTCCCACACGGCTACCTACTTAAGGGGACCACGGGGGACCGGTCAGTGTGACCCACTGTGCCCTCACGGCCGGTCACTCCTTACCTCTGCTCTGCTCCGCTGACGACGACGCCTGCTGCCTGCCACTGCCTGCTGCCTGCCGCCGCCCGCTGCCTGCTGCCGCTGCCTCTCTCCCTCAGGTGGGGGTCAACTCCTGCTCCCCGCCGGATGCGTAGCTTCTTTTGGCGCCTTTTCCCGCCACCGCTGGCCCTGGTGAGTCGCTTCTCCCGCCGCTGACCCCAGACCCGCCTCCCCTCGCCTCCCATTGGTCGCCCAGTCTCCCGCCTCCCAGCCGACCCTCCCACACGGCTACCTACTTATGATGCCCCCTCAGCGACCGCGCAGCGGACGCGCGCAGCGGGAGCGCCGACGGAGTGCCGAAGGTGCGCCAAAGGTAAGCCCGTCTGCGCCCGTCCGCGCCTGAACCGCGCCCAGCGCCAGACCCCCTGGCCCCCGCGCCCACCAGCCCCCCCGCAGGACCAATGACTTCGCTACGCTCATCGCACTCAAAACCGCCCGAGCCCCCGGATGCTACCGAGCGTCCCCGCGACGCACCCATGGACCCTTCGCCTGCCGATCCTGCAACTTCTCCTGCCTCCAAACAAGCACCACGCCCACCAAGACGGACAACAGCAACCACCTCAAGTGCATCCTGCTCAACACCCGCTCCGTCCACAGACACGCCGTGGAACTCTGGAACCTCCTCGACACAGCATCTCCAGACGTCGCCTTCCTCACGGAAACCTGGATGAACGGCTCTTCAGCCCCCGACATCGCCATAGCCATCCCGGACGGCTACAAGATCATCAGGAAGGATCGCGTCAACCAGACCGGAGGAGGCATTGCCATCGTACACAAGAGCACCATTCGCATCTCGACTGACTCCATCGACGTATTCAACGCCGCCGAATACCTGCACTTCCAGATCCACACCGACCCCAAGACTACCCTCAGAGGCACCCTCGTCTACAGACCCCCGGGACCACGCACACAATTCTGCGAGGACATCGCAGACTTCATCAGCCCTCACGCCCTCCCCTCCGCCGACTACATCCTCCTCGGGGACCTCAACTTCCACCTGGAGAACAACAATGACCGCAACACCACCGCCCTGCTGGATAACCTCGCCAACCTCGGACTTCAGCAACTGGTCAACACCCCCACCCACTACGCCGGCCACACGCTCGACCCACTCTTCTCGTCCAACAAGCACGTCACCTTCAGCCACTCCACCGGACTTCACTGGACCGACCACAGCTGCGTCCACTTCAGCTTCAGAAAGAACACGGTCCACCATCACCCGAAGCAGGCTCCCCACAGAAACTGGAGCAAGATCACCGCCGACCAGCTTGCCACCTCCCTCAGCCAGAGCCCACCTGTCAGGACTACGGACCCTAACACAGCTGCCCTCGACCTCACGCAGTGGCTGACCTCCTGTGCCGACGACCTCGCCCCAATAAAGAACCCCCTCACCAGGCCCAGAAGCAAGAAGGCCCCCTGGTTCACCGACGAACTTAAGGACTCCAAGAAGGCCTGCCGCACCCTCGAGAAGGCCTGGCTCCTCAACAAGACCGCCGACAACAGAACAGCACTCAAACTCGCCACTCGCAGACATCACCAGCTCATCCGCACCACCAAGAAGAAATCTCTGCGGGAACGACTGGACAAGAACGCCCATGACAGCAAGGAGCTCTTCAACATCGTCAAGGAGTTCTCCAACCCCAGCACCGGCAACAACGACATCACTCCCTCACAGGACCTCTGCGACTCCCTCGCCTCGTCATTCCACCGCAAGATCGCAGACATCCACAACAGCTTAGACATTTCACCCCCGCACCCATCGGTCGAACCTTCGCACCCCGCCGCCACCCTCCAGACATGGACCGAGGTGACCTCCGAAGACACGTCACGCATGATGAACACCATCCACTCCGGATCTCTGACCGACCCGTGCCCCCATCATGTCTTCAACAAGGCAGCCTCTACCATCGCACCCCACCTCCGAGACATCATCAACACCTCCTTCAACACAGCAACCTTCCCGGAGAGCTGGAAGCACGCCAAACTCAGCGCTCTGCTGAAGAAACCAACAGCGGACCCGACCGACCTCAAGAACTTCCGCCCCATCTCGCTCCTTCCTTTCCCCGCCAAAGTCATCGAGAAGGTCGTCAACAAGCAACTGGCAGCCTTCCTCGAGGCGAACGGATCCCTCGACCCATCACAGTCTGGATTCAGAGCCAACCACAGCACCGAGACCGCCCTCATCGCAGCCACCGACGACATCCGAGCCCTGCTCGACAACAGCGAAACAGCGGCACTCATCCTCCTAGACCTCTCCGCAGCATTCAACACTGTCTGCCACCGCACACTAGTCCAACGCCTCAACGACACCGGCATCCAAGGGAAGGCTCTGGAATGGATCATCTCATACCTCTCCGGCAGAACACAGAGAGTACGCCTCCCTCCGTTCCGCTCCGAGGCCACCGAAGTAATCTGCGGCGTCCCGCAAGGATCGTCGCTCAGCCCCACTCTCTTCAATATCTACATGAAACCCCTCGCTGCCATCGCATGCCAACACAACCTCAACATCATTTCCTACGCCGATGACACCCAGCTGATTCTCTCCCTCTCCAGAGACCCCGACACCGCCAAAGCCAGCCTGCACGAAGGGATGACAGACGTCGCTGAATGGATGAACATCAGCCGCCTGAAATTGAACACGGACCAGACAGAAGTCCTCATCCTGGGACCATCACCCTCCGCATGGGACGACTCCTGGTGGCCCCCGGCACTAGGCACCGCACCTGAACCGACGGACCACGCACGCAACTTGGGCGTCATACTGGACTCCTCCCTATCGATGACCAGACAAGTCAACGCCGTCTCCTCAGCTTGCTTCCACAACCTCCGCATGCTCCGAAAGATCTTCCGATGGATCCCGACCGAGACCAGGAAGACGGTCACCCAGGCTCTCGTCACCAGCAGACTAGACTACGGAAACACCCTCTACGCCGGTACTACAGCCAAGCTTCAGAAAAGACTTCAGCGTATCCAGAACGCCTCCGCCCGACTCATCCTGGATGTCCCCCGACGCAGCCACATCTCGTGCCACCTGAGAGACCTGCACTGGCTCCCTGTCAACAAGAGGATCACGTTCAGACTCCTCACCCATGCACACAAGTCCCTCCACGACCTAGGCCCAGGGTACCTCAACAGCCGCCTCACCTTCTACACGCCCACCCACCAGCTACGTTCCGCTAACCTCGCCCTCGCCGTCGTCCCTCGCATCCAGAGAGCCACCGCTGGAGGAAGGTCATTCTCCTACCTGGCAGCTAAGACTTGGAACTCCCTACCCGTCCACCTGCGGATGACCCAGGACCACCTGGCCTTCAGGAAACAGCTCAAGACCTGGCTGTTCGAGCAGTAGCAGACCCCCTTCCCCAAGCGCCTTGAGACCCTTACGGGTGAGTAGTGCGCGTTATAAGTTCCATGATTGATTGATTGATTGATTGAAGGCTTAAGAGTTTGTTGTTTTATGCACGCAGCTGCAACCTTGTGAAAATCTCCAATAAATGGTATTGAAGCACGAAGTGTGAGGCGCCTTAATTCTGGGAGCAGCTTTTTCTTTTGGATATATTGTGGTTAGCTCTGACCGCTAGGTGCCCCGCGGCGGAAGAGACGATCCACAGCATGAAGGAATAAGAGATGCTGTTGGAACTTTGTGTCCAGTTGGGGATTTGAAATTTCAAGGCGGCAAGTGTGGTGCTTAAACAAACTGCCCACTGTGGATTTTATTTTGGTTAGGGAATTGGCGGCATAATCACTATGAATTTACTTATGTAGAACTCTGTCTACCAGAATGCATCTGTTGCCCACGCCCATCAGGGCGAAATACAAAATATGCGCAGCTGTGCGGAGAACATTGTTGCTGCTTCCCAAAGATGCCTGTACCAGTGAGAAAGGGAGGTGAACTCCTGACACGCGTATGGTTTTGAAGGCTTAAGAGTTTGTTGTTTTATGCACGCAGCTGCAACCTTCTGAAAATCTCCAATAAATGGTATTGAAGCATGAAGTGTGAGGCGCCTTAATGCTGGGAGCAGCTTTTTATTTTGGATATATTGTGGTTAGCTCTGACCGCTAGGTGCCCCGCGGCGGAAGAGCCGATCCACAGCGCGAAGGAATAAGAGATGCGGTTGGAACTTTGTGTCCAGTTGGGGATTTGAAATTTCAAGGCGGCAAGTGTGGTGCTTAAACAAACTGCCCACTGTGGATTTTATTTTGGTAAGGGAATTGACGGCATAATCACTATGAATTTACTTATGTAGAACTCTGTCTACCAGAATGCATCTGTTGCCCACGCCCATCAGGGCGAAATACAAAATCTGCGCAGCTGTGCGGAGAACATTGTTGCTGCTTCCCAAAGATGCCTGTACCAGTGAGAAAGGGAGGTGAACTCCTGACACGCGTATGGTTTTGAAGGCTTAAGAGTTTGTTGTTTTAGGCACGTAGCTGCAACCTTGTGAAAATCTCCAATAAATGGTATTGAAGCACGAAGTGTGAGGCGCCTTAATGCTGGGAGCAGCTTTTTCTTTTGGATATATTGCGGTTAGCTCTGACCGCGAGGTGCCCCGCGGCGGAAGAGCCGATCCACAGCACGAAGGAATAAGAGATGCTGTTGCAACTTTGTGTTCAGTTGGGGATTTGAAATTTCAAGGTGGCAAGTGTGGTGCTTAAACAAACTGCCCACTGTAGATTTTATTTTGGTATGGGAATTGACGGTGTAATCACTATGAATTTACTTATGTAGAACTCTGTCTACCAGAATGCATCTGTTGCCCACGCCCATCAGGGCGGAATACAAAATCTCCGCAGCTGTGCGGAGAACATTGTTGCTGCTTCCCAAAGATGCCTGTACCAGTGAGAAAGGGAGGTGAACTCCTGAAATGCGTATGGTTTTGAAGGCTTAAGAGTTTGTTGTTTTAGGCACGTAGCTGCAACCTTGTGAAAATCTCCAATAAATGGTATTGAAGCACGAAGTGTGAGGTGCCTTAATCCTGGGAGCAGCTTTTTCTTTTGGATATATTGCGGTAAGCTCTGACCGCGAGGTGCCCCGCGGCGGAAGAGCCGATCCACAGCACGAAGAATAAGAGATGCTGTTGCAACTTTGTGTTCAGTTGGGGATTTGAATTTTCAAGGTGGCAAGTGTGGTGCTTAAACAAACTGCCCACTGTGGATTTTATTTTGGTAAGGGAATTGACGGTGTAATCACTATGAATTTACTTATGTAGAACTCTGTCTACCAGAATGCATCTGTTGCCCACGCCCATCAGGGCGGAATGCAAAATCTCCGCAGCTGTGCGGAGAACATTGTTGCTGCTTCCCAAAGATGCCTGTACCAGTGAGAAAGGGAGGTGAACTCCCAAAACGCGTATGGTTTTGAAGGCTTAAGAGTTTGTTGTTTTATGCACGCAGCTGCAACCTTATGAAAATCTCCAATAAATGGTATTGAAGCACGAAGTGTGAGGCGCCTCAATGCGGGGAGCAGCTTTTTCTTTTGGATATGTATATATATATATATATATATATATATATATATATATATATATATATATATATATATATATATTATATATAATTCACTGAAAAAACCATAGGTTTCAGGGGCGTTATAGTTAGCTGGACATTTCCCTCGTACAAAACCCTAGAAATTCCCGTTATAGTTAGTTCAGCTAACTATAACTCGCGCCCCCGCAATGCACTGCTGATGACGTCACATATTACATCACTCATGACATGGTCAGTGACATCACTGATGACATCACTGATGGCATCTCAAATGACATCACTGATGACGTCATCCATGTGATAAATTAGTACATCTTCTCACACCCTAATAAAACCTTTGATACACCGACTCAAAATTTCAAAAGGCCATTTTGACAACCATAGATACTCCAATACCAATAACTACACACCCACTCATTGACTTTTAGGTCTACATACATGTCCACTCACTCACCTGTACAGTCACTCAGACTTACAGTCACTCTGTGCATTTATATACCTATATAGACACTCACACACTGCCAATCATCCATTGAGGTACTGACACATCTAGTCAGTCATGCAAATAATTAATCACAGTCCAATTTACTCACCTATACAGTTAAACACACTCAAGTTCACTTACTCATAAAAATACTAACAAATTCTGTGTCTTCCTGCAGAAAAATAAATAGCACATGACACAGATATCATTGCACTATGGCGCATACAGCCACTCCCAAAATCACACTCTCACATATAGATAGTTATATACTCTTACACACATATACACTGCGTTTCACATATGTAGTTACTGACACATGTACAACTGAGATATACATTCAATCACTAACACACCCATACGTACACTCACCCAACCATACAGTCCATCACAGATGCACTCTTAAAACCATGCACCCACTAAATCACCCACTCACACATCTAGTCACAGAGTCACACACACCCTACCCACACAAACACTCAGGCACTCATACAGATACTCAGACAACCAATCAATAACCCATATAGACACTCATATAGCTATTCACAAAACCATGCAGCCACTTATACACCAACACACAGACACATACAGACATTCTGCAGTAAGATACATTTAATGACTCACTTATAGAGTCAGTTACGCACCTAGAAAATCATCCATTCACACACGTGTACACCCACTTATTTTTCAACAGGCCTTTCCCTATATATATTAAACATAATAAAACTGTTCAGAAACACATACTCAATGGATGATGTCATCAGTGATGTCATCAGTGATGTCATTTGAGATGTCATCAGTGATGTCATCAGTGATGTCATCAGTGATGTCACTGACTATGTCATGAGTGATGTAATATGGGACGTCATCAGCAGTGCATTGCGGGGCGCGAGTTCTAGTTAGCTGAACTAACTATAACAGGGGAATTTCTAGGGTTTTGTACAAGGGAAATGTCCAGCTAACTATAACGCCCCTGAAACCTATGGTTTTTTCAGTGAATTTCAAAGGTTTTTTAAATGCTAATTCCTAACTATAACGCCCCTGAAACCTATGGTTTTTTCAGTGAATATATATATATATATATATATATATATATATATATATATATATATATATATCTCCGGAGCTGTGTCCTGCTTTCTATCTACTGCGGAGAGAGCATTTGGTTCATCTTTCGCCAGCAAGCTGTCGCTGGCTTTACGACATGCCCTCTCGTCCAGGAGTAGCGTGGTTAAACAGCATCTTTGGACTCTGCATTGTACTGCAAAACACGCTACCACCCCAGCAGTTTGATGGACTACTGAGGTTTGATTTCTGCAAGGGAAGAGAGGAGGCAAATTGGGGGCCTGAGAGGGGGTTGTTAAACAGCTTTTGTATCCCCCTGGGCACTCAAGCTGGTGTGGGGCCCGATATCCAATATTCATTGGGACATCACTTGGTGTTGGCTTTGCCTTAATTACTTAATAGGCAACCCTAGAGGACTCCAACTACCAGCATGCTGTGTGCTTGGCAGGATAAACGCGAGATGTTTGACACACCCTTGAGATGGAGGAGGGGCAAGTAATCACCTGACTGGGAGTGGTTATTATAACATCTTTGTTTGACCCCCAAGGACAATGAGGAGCCCATGGAACCGGCTCTGAAGAAAGCCAATCAAGGCTGAAACGTGTCTGCCAAAAGCGTTTCATGGATCTGTGTCACCGCGTGCAAGAAATTCAATAAAGCCGCTTTCTGCACTCTGGAGCTGTGTCGTGCTTTCTATCTACTGGGGAGAGAGCATTTGGTTCATGTTTCGCCAGCAAGCTGTCGCTGGCTTTACGACACGCCCTCTCATTCAGGAGTAGCGTGGTTAAACAGCATCTTTGGACTCTGCATTGTACTGCAAAACACGCTACCCCCTCAGCAGTTTGATAGACTACTGAGGTTTGATTTCTGCAAGGGGAGAGAGGAGGCAAATTGGGTGCCTGAGAAGGGGTTGTTAAACGGCTTTTGTATCCCCCTGGGCACTCAAGCTGGTGTGGGGCCCGATATCCAATATTCATTGGGACATCACTTGGTGTTGGGTTTGCCTTAATTACTTAATAGTCAACCCTAGAGGACTCCAACTACCAGCATGCTGTGTGCCTGGCAGGATAAACGTGAGATGTTTGACAAACCCTTGAGATGGAGGAGGGGCAAGTAATCACCTGACTGGGAGTGGTCATTATAACATCTTTGTTTGACCCCCAAGGACAATGAGGAGCCCATGGTACTGAAGAAAGCCAATCAAGGCTGAAACGTGTCTGCCAAAAGCGTTTCATGGATCTGTGTCACCGTGTGCAAGAAATTCAATAAAGCCGCTTTCTGCACTCTGGAGCTGTGTCGTGCTTTCTATCTACTGGGGAGAGAGCATTTGGTTCATATATATATATATACTGGCGGTCGCCAGTAGATAGTTATAGTTAGGACCTATTTTCCATAGGAAATCCGCAACATTCTATTGGGAATATCTTTGGCGCCGATTGACGAATCTTCGCAAAATTTTCAAACTTTTGGCCAGCTCCGCTCCGCTCCTACCCTGAAAGTTTTGCATTGATTCGTCAAGTGGGGGCCAAGAAAAAAGGGGGGTCCCAAAACGCATTCTCCCCATGCAATTTCCCATAGGATCTGTTGTCGCAGTTACAGCCCGAACCGCTGAACGGAATGACACCAAATTTGGCAAAGAGGTAGTCCTCAGTTCAGACTCGTGCCTTTTGCATAAATGGTGTGAATCTGTTCAGTAGTTCCTGAGAAAATTAAGGTAAAAAAGTTAGTGATATCTATGGCCGCGGAGGATCCGCGGATCCTCCACGCACCCTCCCCGAACCCTCCCGAGCACGAGCTGAATGCTAATTGGCACTGAATCAGGAAGTGTTGGCACTGCAGCCATCTTGTGCCTCGGTAGAACCGAGGCACAAGAAAGCATAAAAACAAAGACGCAAAATGCAACAAGGGGGCAGGGTAGAAACACCCTGACCCCCTAGGCCTGCTCAGGGGGTCCCACAAGGAAAATCGCGGGATGCGCGTAGGGTCCGCGCATCCCGCTAATGAAAAAAAATCGAAGCGCGGGCTCCAGCGCTTCGTTTAGATTTAGCCCCCGGGGGGGCCAAGTCCCGGGGGCAATATGGTTTTATAATGAGGGGCCCAGAGGGGCCCCCCAGCCCTGGGGACCACCACCCCCGGTGCTTATGTTAATGTATGCGGGGGGATCATGGCCCCCCCGCAGCCCCGGGGACTGCCACCCCCCGGGGCTTTAAAAAAAAAAAAACCTGTGTGGGGGGCTCGAGCCCCCCCACATGCCCCGGGGACCGCCACCTCCCCGGGGCTTTAACTTAAGTGGGGGGGCTGCGCTGCCCCCCAGAGCCAATGATGGCCCTGGGGACCAATATCCCCCAGGGCCGGCTCCTGCAGTGTCCCGGGGTGCCCACCCCCAGGACACTGCTGTTTGCTATGCTATGCTCTCTCTTCCAAATACCAAAGACGACAGCATGTTAGCTGCTCCCCATGTGGATAAGCAATGCCGGCTCCTGCAGGACGCGGGGAGCCGGCGGAGCCGTGGGGGGATTGGGGACCTCCCACGGCCCCCAACAGAGGTCAGACCCCAGGGGATGGGGTCCCCGGGGCCATAAGTGGCCCGGTAGGGGGGCCACGCGGCCCCCCTCCCCAAAATATATATTTTTTTTAATGGCCCCGGGGGATGGGGTTCCGGGGGTCATAGGTGGCCCCCCTCCATAATTTTTTTTTTTTTTTTTTTAAAAAGGGCCATGCCCCGGGGGATGAGGTCCCCGGGGCAAATTATGGCCTGGGGAGGGAGGCCACGCGGCCCCCTTCCCGTTAAAAAATTGGGGGCAGGCCCTTGGGGATTGGGTCCCCAGGGCCAAAAAAAAAGAAAAAGAAAGGGGGCTACACAGCCCCCCTTCTAAAAAACAGAGGGGGGGAAAAAAGGATCGGGCCTGAGGCCATGCCCCCTCCTTACACCACTCTGCAATCGCACCCCCTGGCGCATTTGCAGAGGGGGAATGAATTCCCCTTCAATACTAGGGGTCCCTGGGGGCTGACTAGCCCACCAGGAACCTCCAGTATGCGCCAGGGGGCTGCGTTGCAGAGAGGTGTAATGAGGCCACGCCCCTTTTTACACATCTCTGCAACGCAGCTCCCTGGCACTTACTGGAGGTACCTGGTGGGCTAGTTGGCCGCCAGGGGACCTCAGGATTCAAGGGGACTTAATCTCCCAACCTGAGGTGACATCTGTGCAAACACGCACTGTGGCGCTTTCTAAGTTGGGGAATTACTTCCTCTTCAATTCTGAGGGTCCCTGGGGACCAACTAGCCCACCAGGTACCTCCAGTAAGCGCCACGGAGCTGTGTTGCAGAGTGTTGTAAAAAGGGGCATGGCCTCTGAATACCTCTCTGCAATGCAGCTCCCTGGCGCATACTGGAGGTACCTGGTGGGCTAGTTGGCCCCCAGGGGACCTCAGGATTGAAGAGGAATTAATTCCCCAACTTAAAACGTGTCAGGCTTGCCGGGTCCGAATCCTCAGGGCTGTGCCGATGCTCTATGGGGGCCCACCTCTGAATCGACCCAAGTCTGGCTATGGATATACACAGACTTTTGGGGCAATTGAGCGGGGGAAGGAAAGGGTGGGGACTGCGGGGAGGGAGACCTGTGGGCGAGAGACAAGAAAGCACAATAAGTTCTTTGATTCCCCCTTTCTCCCTTACTCTGTGTTTCCCCCCTCTCAATCCACCCTTTCTTACCTGTAAAGAAATAAGAGCGATGTAACTGGTTAAGGAGGAGATGTGGAGGCTGCAGCTTTGCGTATCTGGCTCTCTGAGGTTTAGGCGTATGTCTTGTGGACTATAAAAGAGAAGCACACACGTACACCAGAAAGGAAAGCAACAAAAGAATAGAAATGCTACCACTGCAGCGCTAAAGTAAATGTAGACCTGAATAGTTCGGATATGGAGAATGGGCTGGTATTCGTTAGTGGACTTTCTCCCTTCCCTTTCCAAATGAGAGTTCCTGGGATACAGATTTGAACAAAGTCATGAAACAAATAACGTAGTATACTCTGTTTAGGAATTTAGAGGAGAAGGGTCACACTCATTCATCCATTCAAGGTTCCTTTTTTCCAGGCACGATATACTGTTGTACAAACGGGATGCAAAACTGTCTTGGGACAAACAAACACGAGGTGCGCAACTTGGGGATGCTCAGATGGTTAACGTCACACTCAGCCATCCATCCTACGTTGCAAAGCATACCATTCGCGGGCGCGTATTCACCCCGCACGAAACCGGGACCGGTTTCACCAACGGGGTCAATCTGGCAGCCCAAGCGCCACTAAGTGCGCGGTCGCTCCCCTGCACAGTGAATCTCTCACCTCCAACAGGGGAGTCACAGAAGTCGTTCTATGAATGCCTTGGAGACACTCAAGGGATGCGGTCGGAGGGTGTGTCCTTTGACACTCTTACCGCCAAAGTAACTGCAAGGCAAAGCGTCCAGCTTTCCCGCGGGAGATGTAGAATAATCGGCACCGCGGTCCGGACTGCAGGGCTTTTATTTCCTGCTTCCGGTCCGCTGCCGTCGTCCGATGCGCAACGTGCTTGCGTTGCCTATCGGGACTTGTAGTCCGTGTGGTTCCGCGTCTCGCGTCTCTGCCGTCTGCAGCGAGCGCGATCGCGGGAAGGCAAATCATGACAGCACATCCCCCTTTACCGGGAGCGTGAGCTGCAAGAGGGTCTTTCCGGGTGCAGACGATGAAACTTGGCAACCAACATGGGAGCATGCACTGCCTCCATAGGTTCCCAGGAGTTCTCTTCCGGGCCGAACCCTTTCCAGGCAACCAAATACCACAACTTCCTTCCCACCCTCTTGGAGTCCAAAATGTTTTGTACCACATATTCCAACTCCCCCTGCACTACCACAGGAGCAGGGCGAGATGAGATCTTACCCCGAGCGGGTTTTAGGAGGGAAACATGAAAGACGGGATAGATGCGCATATGGGAAGGAAGTTTTAGTCTCACAGCCACGGGATTGACATGTTTCTCCACCTGATAAGGGCCTAGGTATTTTGGATTAAACACACTATACCTTCTAAACCTGATATGTTTCGTGGATAACCACACCTTATCCCTCTTGATGTATGTTGGACCTGGTCTACGCCTTCTGTCTGCTTGTGTTTTGTACCTTTCTTTTGCCTTGGCTAGGTTGCCTTGTATGGCCACGAGGGTTTTGCGCATGTGCTGTAGTCGTGTGTGTACTTTGGGAATGCGTGTAGGAGAACTGGGAAGCGTTAGTGGTGTGACTCTCGGGTGGAAACCATAGGTGCTAAAAAACGGGGTGTATAGAGTGGAGGAATGTTTGGCGCTGTTGTAAGCGACTTCCGCTGCCCACAACAGGTCCACCCACTCATCGGTGTTAGCCTTCACATAGCACCTGAGGTACTGTTTTAAAGTCTGGTTGAGTCTTTCGGTCTGGCCGTCCGTTTGGGGATGAAAACTGGTTGAGATGGAGGAGGCCATTTGTAGCTCGGAACACCATGTCTTCCAAAATCCAGCAGTGAACTGGGCCCCTCGGTCCGAAACAATATCCTGGGGAAGACCATGGAGACGGACAATGTGGATCAATAATAGCTTCGCCAGCTGACTGGCCGTAGGGGCTTGTTTCCACGCGATGAAATGGCCCAGCTTCGTTAAATAGTCCACCACCACTATTATGGCGGTATTCCCTTGTTCTCTTGGTAAGCCCACTATGAAGTCGACCGAAATCCTTTCCTAGGGGACTGTCGGCGTAGGCATGATTTGCAACAGTCCTTGTGTGGCCTGGTGATCTGTCTTTGCTCGCACACACTTGTCGCATTCTTGGACCCACCTCAATACGTCTGGATGGATTGTGGGCCACCAAAACTGACGTAACATCTTCTCAAGTGTTTTGGCACCTCCTGGATGGCCGGCACATGGTGAGTCGTGACACCATACATACGCAGCCCTACGAAGCTTGTAAGTAGGAAGCAATAGCTGTGGTCCTTTCATGGGAAGCCCTTGTCTCATTCTCCATTCTGGATGTGCCTGGAGCCAGCGTTTCCACGTGAAGGTTTGTATTCTCGGTCCATAGGAACGGGACCTTTTTTCGAGTTAGTCTTGTCAATGGTGTGACCAAGTCCGAGAAATTCCTGATAAATCGGCGATAGAAGTTCGCAAACCCCAACAGCCTCTGTATGTCTTTGACCGTATTCGGACGAGGCCAGTCGAGAATGGCTTTCACCTTTCTTTCCGCCATCACTTGTCCGGATGGGGTGAGCATCACTCCCAGTAATTCCACCATTGGGACGTGAAATTCACACTTTGTGATCTTACAGTACAACTGATGTTTTCGCAGAGCTTGTAGGACTAGACGTACATGCTCAACATGATCTTCTTCGTTGTCCGAGTAGATTAAGATGTCGTCTATATAGACCACCACGAATACATCCAAATACCATCTCAGAACCTCATTGAGAAAGAATTGGAACGCCGCGGGGGCGTTACATAGCCCGAAAGGCATTACCAGGTATTCATAAAGACCGTACCGGGTCTTGAAGGCGGTCTTCCATTCATCTCCTGCTTTTATGCGAACCAAGTGATACGCACCCCTTAAATCCAATTTTGTGTATATGCTTGCGGCTCTCACTTGTTCCAACAACACAGGGATCAGGGGGAGAGGATACCGATTCTTGATGGTGATCTCGTTCAATGCCCTGTAGTCAATGCAACATCTCAAATCTCCATTGGCCTTGGGAATGAAAAAGAGGGGAGATGCCGCTGGCGATCTTGAAGGCCTAATAAACCCCAGCTCGAGGTATTTGTCCAAATATTCTCGCAGATACTTTGTTTCAGGTAGGGTAAGGGCATATATTCTCCCACAGGGCACCACTGCTCCTGGGATCAAATCAATGCGACAGTCGTACTCTCTGTGTGGTGGGAGTCTTTCGGCCTGGCTGTTGCTAAGGACCTCTGTGTAGGGCGCATAGTATGATGGAAGCGCGACCTCTTTTTCAGCGGCAGTGGCTACATGGTGGCTATGGGCTAAAATCTTTGAAGGTCTGAGCGGCGATGCGGTACAATGGACTTTACAATACTCCGACTCGAACCTCACGGTCTTGTGGGTCCACTGGATGGTGGGGTTGTGCTTTTGTAGCCATGGTAGGCCTAGAATAACACCATATTGAGGAGCATGTATGATGCAGAACGTTAAGTTTTCTCTATGGGACTCATCGTACACGATTTCGTACTCCAGCGTGTTATGGGTGACGGGACCGGTTTCCAGCTCTTGTCCATCCACCGCATACACTTTCTCGGGATAGGGTGGGGGAACTGTTTGCACCTTCAATCGTTGTGCTTCGTGGAGGTCCATAAAACATCCGGTGGCTCCAGAGTCTACCATCGCCATCAGGTGTTGGGTTTCGTGGTTTACTGTAATTGTCATCGGTATAAACAAATGATTGGAAGTATCGATATCGCATGCAGCCACTGAAGGGATGGCATATTCGCCTGAAGACTTCCCTTCTTTCGTCTTCAAGCTTTGTCGTTTCCCTCCTCCTTTTCCACGGTGAGGGCGGTGGTTTGTCCTACCCTTCCCCTACCGTACTTAGGTTTCACTGGGCATTCTCGGAGGAAGTGTCCCTTTTTTCCGCAATAGAGACACAACCCTTGTTTCCGGCGATGGTCACGTTCGCTGAGCGTTAATGACGCCCTTACCGTGCCTATTTCCATGGGTTCTGGGTGGTTATTCGTTTTCTCCCCGCTGTAGCTTCGGTCGCTGAAACCAACCCCTTTTTCATTCTTTTTGTTATCCCCTCGTCATTCTTTAAGCCGGTGATCCAATCGAAGCGTTAATTCTATCAGCTCCGCACACGTACGAGGTTGAGGATCGATTTGCGCCAATACGTCTTTGAGGTCTTCCGAGAGCCCTTGGTAGAAGATAGCGGACTGTTTGGCTTCCGGCCAATCTGTCTCTGCTACGAGTCTCCTAAAGTTATTTAAATAACTAACCAACTCAGTGGTTCCTTGCCGTAATCTCAAGAGATCTCGATCCGCTGAAAACGTGTCGGGTCTGCGGTTGAACGTTTTTTCGAAACTGTCCTTGAATTCATCCCAATCGTATAATTTCGGATCGTCTCTCCTCACAAGGGGAACTGCCCATTGAGCGGCTTCTCCTCCTAGGTAGGAAATTAAGAACGCCACTCGGGCCTGATTCGTACTAAACATTTTGGGCTTACAGTTGAAATGCAGGAGGACTTGTATGAGGAACACCTGTACCTTTTTAATGTCCCCAAAAAACCTCTCCGGTGGTGCTAGCTGAATTTGGGCTGGCATCTCTACCACTACTGAAGGTGTGTGTGTTGTGTCCCCTGCATTAAACGGATTTCTTTGTAGCCTATCTACTCTGGTATGAAGCGCCGCGGTTTCCTGACGTGAAGCGGCCAATTCAGCTTGTACAAGCGTTAGGGCCGCGACTACGTCTTCTAAGGAGGCCATGATAACTCAACACAGCCAGGAGGACACTGATTCGTGGGCCGATTATTCTGTCAGGCTTGCCGGGTCCGAATCCTCAGGGCTGTGCCGATGCTCTATGGGGGCCCACCTCTGAATCGACCCAAGTCTGGCTATGGATATACACAGACTTTTGGGGCAATTGAGCGGGGGAAGGAAAGGGTGGGGACTGCGGGGAGGGAGACCTGTGGGCGAGAGACAAGAAAGCACAATAAGTTCTTTGATTCCCCCTTTCTCCCTTACTCTGTGTTTCCCCCCTCTCAATCCACCCTTTCTTACCTGTAAAGAAATAAGAGCAATGTAACTGGTTAAGGAGGAGATGTGGAGGCTGCAGCTTTGCGTATTTGGCTCTCTGAGGTTTAGGCGTACGTCTTGTGGACTATAAAAGAGAAGCACACACGTACACCAGAAAGGAAAGCAACAAAAGAATAGAAATGCTACCACTGCAGCGCTAAAGTAAATGTAGACCTGAATAGTTCGGATATGGAGAATGGGCTGGCATTCGTTAGTGGACTTTCTCCCTTCCCTTTCCAAATGAGAGTTCCTGGTATACAGATTTGAACAAAGTCATGAAACAAATAACGTAGTATACTCTGTTTAGGAATTTAGAGGAGAAGGGTCACACTCATTCATCCATTCAAGGTTCCTTTTTTCCAGGCACGATATACTGTTGTACAAACGGGATGCAAAACTGTCTTGGGACAAACAAACACGAGGTGCGCAACTTGGGGATGCTCAGAGGGTTAACGTCACACTCAGCCATCCATCCTACGTTGCAAAGCATACCATTCGCGGGCGCGTATTCACCCCGCACGAAACCGGGACCGGTTTCACCAACGGGGTCAATCTGGCAGCCCAAGCGCCACTAAGTGCGCGGTCGCTCCCCTGCACGGTGAATCTCTCACCTCCAACAGGGGAGTCACAGAAGTCGTTCTATGAATGCCTTGGAGACACTCAAGGGATGCGGTCGGAGGGTGTGTCCTTTGACACTCTTACCGCCAAAGTAACTGCAAGGCAAAGCGTCCAGCTTTCCCGCGGGAGATGTAGAATAATCGGCACCGCGGTCCGGACTGCAGGGCTTTTATTTCCTGCTTCCGGTCCGCTGCCGTCGTCCGATGCGCAACGTGCTCGTGTTGCCTATCGGGACTTGTAGTCCGTGTGGTTCCGCGTCTCGCGTCTCGCGTCTCTGCCGTCTGCAGCGAGCGCGATCGCGGGAAGGCAAATCATGACAAAACGCACCACAGGGCGTGTTTGCACACGTCACCTCAGGCCCCTCCCCCTTCCTTCAACATTGTACAAATATTCCTCTAAAATCAGCCGAACTATGAATTCCGATGTACTCACCTGTAATCAGGAGAGAACCCAGTGCTGCATCTTTTAGCCCAGCACTGACCCTGAAAAGTAATTCTAAGCGTACTTACCAGTAACTTGTATTTCCTTCCATAGGAATCCATTGTGTGGTTTTCACCAGAAAATTTTCTAAGTGTCCATTTTTGAAACGTACAAATATTCCTCTAAAATCAGCCGAACTACAAATTCCGATTTACTGACCTGTAATCAGGAGAGACCCCAGTGCTGCATCTTTTAGCCCAGCACTGACCCTGAAAAGTAATTCTAAGCGTACTAACCAGTAACTTGTATCTCCTTCCATAGGAATTCATTGTGTGGTTTTCACCAAAAAAATTTCAGTGTCCATTTTTGAAACGTATAATTATTCCTCTAAAATCAGCCGAACTACGAATTCCGATTTACTCACCTGTTATCAGGAGAGAACCCAGGGCAGCATCATTTAGCTCAGCACTGACCCTGAAAAGTAATTCTAAACGTACTTACCAGTAACTTGTATTTCCTTCCATAGGAATCCATTGTGTGGTTTTCACCAGAAAAGTTTCTAAGTGTCTATCTTCACAAACTAAAAATATTCCTAAAAAATCGTCTGTATGACTTAAACACATTCTTTCAACTGTTTACAGGAGGTTGGCCAGTGCTGGATCCAGGATCCACCACTGAGTAAGAAAAAGTAACGATAACACTACTTACCTGCTACGTGAATTTTCTGCCATAGAATAACATTGGTGATTCTATGGGAAAAAGTTTCTAAGTGTCAACTTTTAAAATACAATAATATTCCTTAAAAATCACTACTGTAACCAAAGCGTTTTTACTCAACTGTTTACAGGAGATGTCCAAGGACTGAATCTAGGATCCAGTCCTGTGGTTCGAAAAGTAATCCATAAAGTAACTAATTGCATTTAACTAGAAATTCACATTGAGCTCAAAGTTGCTTTGTGTTTGAAATTGTGTTGCCCATTGCAACAACTGTAACTACTGTACTTAAAAGTCTGTTGCCTATTTGCCAAGTATTTAAACTAAAGTAATTCATTCTGAGAAAACATATTTTGTATTGTAATGTATAATGTAATTATAATGTAATTAAAAAAAAATATATCTAAAAATAAATAGTTTAAAAAATGTAGTAAATCAGTATAACAATTAATACATTCAAAATTGTCATTTAGAAAACCTTTGAAATTCACTGAAAAAACCATAGGTTTCAGGCCTGATATAGTTAGGAATTAGCATTTAAAAAACCTTTGAAATTCACTGAAAAAACCATAGGTTTCAGGGGCGTTATAGTTAGGAATTGGCATTTAAAAAACCTTAGAAATTCACTGAAAAAACCATAGGTTTCAGGGGCGTTATAGTTAGCTGGACATTTCCCTCATACAAAACCCTAGAAATTCCCCTGTTATAGTTAGTTCAGCTAACTATAACTCGCGCCCCCGCAATGGACTGCTGATGACGTCACATATTACATCACTCATGACATGGTCAGTGACATCCCTGATGACATCACTGATGACATCTGAAATGACATCACTGATGACGTCATCCATGTGATAAATTAGTGCATCTTCTCACACCCTTTGATATACTCAATCAAAATTGCAGACGTCCATTCTCAAAACCATAGATACTCCAATACCAATAACTACATACCCACTCATTGACTCTTAGATCTACACACACATCCACTCACTCACCTGTACAGTCACTCATACTTACAGTCACTCAGTACAGGACTATCATATGCATTTATACACCTACATAGACGCTCACACACCACCAATCATCCATAGAGGTACTCTCACACCTAGTCAGTCATGCAAATAATTAATCACACTCCCATTTACTCACCTATGCAGTTATACACACACAAGTTCACTTACTCATTAAAATAGTACCACATTCTTACGCTCTTATACAATCACTGATACAAGCACACACTCATCCATACAGCCACTCTCACAATCACACACTCTCACATATACCCACTTATATACTCTTACACACATATATACTGCCTTTCACATATGTAGTTACTCACAAATGTACCACTGAGATATGCATTCAATCACTAACACACCCATACATACAATCACCCAACCATACAGTCCATCACAGATGCACTCTTAAAACCATGCACCCATAGAATCACCCACTCACACATGTATGCACAGTCACACACACCCCGCACACACAAACACTCAGGCACCCAAACAGATACTCAGACAACCAATCAATAAACCATAGAGACGCTCATATAGCTATTCACAAAACCAAGCAGTCGCTTATACACCAACAGACAGACAGATACAAACATTCAGACAGTTTAGTCACTAGTCTGCAGTAAGATACGTTTAGGACTCACATCAGTAACGGGGGAATTTCAATGGTTTTTTACGAGTGAAATGTCCAGCTAACTATAACATGTGTGAAACCTATGGTTTTTTAAGTGAATTTGCAAGGTTTTTTAAATGCTAATTTCTAACTATAACGTGTGTGAAACCTATGGCTTTTTTAGTGAATATATATATATATATATATATATATATATATATATATATATATATATATAGATAGATATAGATATATATCGGATCCCTCTTGTCTCAAAATGAGAGAATGGTCTACGCTGATGGTGTCCACATTTACAAACATGGGGGCATATTATCAAGCCAGGCGATAAAATTATCGCCGTTTTAGCGGCAGAAAACTGCCGCTAAAACGGCAATAATGAGCTTGATAATGTGCTCTATGGAATTCTAATTGAAGCCCATGTTAAATGTGAAGGACATCTAACCTGGGCTTCAATTGGAATTCCATAGAGCATTTTATCAAGCCCATTATCGCCGTTTTAGCGGCAGTTTTCTGCCGCTAAAGCGGCGATAATTTTATCGCCTGGCTTGATAATATGCCCCATAATAGGCTTACTAGCTAAATAAGCCACATTGGAATTGGATCAAACTGTTGAGGAAATAGCCAAGATTAAGGCTATTCTGGAGAAACATTCAGAACAGGAGGAGATAAAGAAATATTCCACCCTCCTAGAGAGTAGGCTGAGCAGGTCTGAAGAAGAAATTAAGCAAAAGAAAAAAATGCAAATTCCTGAGAGATATTCAAAACTATGCCCAAGGCAGGATTCTGATGTTTGTACAATAAGTTGATGAGGAGATTCGCCAATATAAAAAGGTTGGGGCCCTAAGGCAGCAGAAGCTTGGCACATCGGAATCAGGATCTGACAATGACTTTTCCGATCTGGAAGAACAGAATAGTCTGGGAAGGCAGGAACCTGTTGCCTTCACAGCATTGGATGAGTACTGTTTTTTACAAAGTAATCAGACAGTTTGAGGAAGGCCACCAAGAGGAAGTGGAGGAAACAAAAGAAGAGGACAACAACAAGGATAGGTTGTAGAAACATCAAAGGAAACATTATCACATGGGAGACTGACAAAGCAAATGCAGAAGAAATGATGGATGAGAATGCCTTAACTGTTATCAATCTTTCCCCCCACAATCTGGCCCCTGATGAACAATCCGTGTAGGAACTGGAATTAACCTTTTGGTCCTACTGTGAACTGTGACTTGAACGGATTTATACAAAATTTGACAGAAAGCTAGATCATGGTCCAAAAAGAGTGTTTTTTTATTTGGTGTAAATCCATTCAATTTTTTTGAATAATCAAGGCTCAAAGCTTTGTATCTATCACACCGTGGATGATTTCATGGCTGACAGTTCTCAAGACGATTTCTGATTGGATGCCATCACATTAACAATGATTTGGTGTCATATATCTTAGGACTTTGAACTCAGTCTAGAAAAAAAGTAAAAACTAAATAGGGATTCAGGATAGGATACCATGACCTTTAGGCTTGGTGGTGGGGTCACAGGAGACAAAAATGTTTTAATTTAATTTTGCAGTCTAAAATGTAAAAATAAAATATGGTTTTCTCAGTGATTTAAACAAAAACCCTCCCATGGTGAGGCAGGGCCCACAGGGTGCTACATATATTATTATAGAGAGGGGGCGCATTGTGCCCTTCCCCAACTATCTAAAAGTCCCTGGGGACCCCATATCCCATGGCTGATATTTCAAGAAAAGAAAGAGGGCCCCCCTCTGTGAGCCTAGAAAGGCCTTTGGGACCTCAACCAGAGGGCTGACATTTATTAAGGAGGGGAACTTGGCCCTCCTCCCCAAGCATCTAAGAGGACCCAGGGGCCTCATCTCCTAGGGCTGTCCTTTTAATTATGGGGAAGGAGCCTGGCAGCCCCCCTCCTGAGCCTGAAAAGGCCCACATTTTCCAGTGCTGGTTCAGGAATGGTGTCCCAGGAAGCCCAACCCCAGAACTCTGTCTATTTCACTTTCCAAGAGCTCGGGCATGGAAAGTGTAATGTGCTCCCACCCGGCGAGAGCACAAAGCTTCTCACGCCAGGTGGGAGCACCAAACATTTCCCTGCCCGCACTCTCAGGTGGGTATATTACACAGAATGCCTCTCACCTGGCAGGAGCAAATGAAAACTGGTCTTGGAGGGTGAGAGGTATGCTGGCTGCTGGTGCAATGGGATGAATGCAAGCAGAGGAGCCAGCAGGGATGTGAGGGCCCGGACCTCCCCTCGTAGCCTCCAACGAGGGTCCTGCTGTGGCGCTCCCCAGGTGAGAACTGGTATTAGACACTGATCTTGCTCCCATTCATCAGCTCTACAATAGAGATGTAATTCACTATTGGAAATCAATTATTTCTTCATATAACTGTGCACCTTAAGTTTTCTTTATTTTAATATAGAATTGACACACTTGGAAAATATATTATTCAAATTATAGACATTAAACAACTCATTCAATTATATGTAGGACATTTATAATGGACAATTATTGTAAAAGTTCTGAAGTCCTTCTTGTGATCCTGTGATCTTGTGATATTTTTTTAGAAGCAGAGTCCACTCATAAGGTAGTTTTAAACAGGTTAAAATCCAGGATCCTTTTAATGCCTATGTATGCATTTAGGGTATTCAAGAAATAAATCACAAATAACCAATGATTTCTCATTTTAGGGAACTCCATATTTTAAATCTGGTCAACGCATTGTGGCCCCCTTGCTCTGTGCTTCCGCAGGACAATGCACAAGGATTCATATAGCTCATCAAATTCACCTTGCGCTATGACTATATTGTGTGTACATATGTACATATGCCACCGAATCCATCCCGCAATCCACAGACAGGAACACATGGCACTGCAAACTCCAGAAGCTTTTATGTACATTTATTGTCAATACAACCTCATCAGTGCGATAAAGAAGGACGGTCGACACGTTTCGGCACTTTGCCTTCAACTGGATCAAAAAGTCCAGTTATCTAGATCATCTTTTTAAAGTGCTTACACAGTATAATCCCCTGGTATTGTTTAGTAAAATTGACAACTAGAAAGGAAGTCTCTTCATTGCTTACTTGCACCAACCATGCACCATAATACCCATAATGTAATTGTAAAGTACAACACAGCAAATGTATTCAAGATATACATTTAGAATCATGTACAGACGTAAAAGAAACAAACTTCATTCTCCATAAAGGGGCCAGTTATGTGCACTAGTTATGGAAATTAATTAAGATGTTCAATTAATTACCAAATTTGAGTGTGTGTGCTTGTAAACAAGATGCAATAAAAGTGAACCATTTTATGATGCGTATGGAGCATTAGGAAAACCAAAATCTACATTTACTAACCAGTAATGCATTATTTTTGCTGAAAAGGTTGTATGTAAAGTACAATTGCTGAGCAGTTACCACTTTGTAGGTGTTCCTAAATAAAGCCCAAATGAGGGTGAGTGGGACATACACTCCTCCTCAATCAATATACACATACAGTTTGCTAACATGTTCCAACCCCCTAGGGCTTTCTAAGCAATGAAGACTTAAGTGTCATTATAAAACTATTCAATTGCATCAAATTGGTGGGCCTTCGAAAATCTATTCATACAGTGGTCACTTACATTATCAAGGTAATTGGCCCTTTAAGTATAGTTTGTGCATAAATTGCATAACGTGCCATTGTTAATCAATACATTTTGCACTTTGTAATTTGAGATGATGGAATTTTATGAATTATTATTGTATGCACGGTTGTTCATGATCTATTGATTTGCAAGTTAAAGACGTAAGAAATCCTCCAAAAGCTGTTTGTGCAAATGTTGCAATAAGTTCCAATTTCAAATACCATAAGATACGGTTCAACAATATAATTAGCAAAGGTTATTTTCCATATTCATTTTCCCATAGAAAATTTAGATTCAGCTGCGGGCCAAACGGCTGAACAGATTTACTCCTAATTTGGCACAAAGCCAGATCTTAGTCCAGAGAACGTGCTTCTTGGTGATTTGGAGAACATTATTTCACTAGTTTTTGACCAATTAAGACACCTAAAATGTTCTACATTTCATGCAACAAAGGATCCGCCGAGATGATAGATCTTTAGATGAGATCTAATTGGCTGTCACCACATCAACAACAATGCAGCAGCAGCCATCTTAGGAGTCAGCCCGAGTCCTAGAGAAAAGGTTAAAAAAGTTATAAGGGGGCAGGTTGAGATTTACCTTGCCCTCCATGATTGGGTGGATGTCTCCAAGAGGGCACCACTGCGGCCCCACAAAATGTGTATTGCTGTTAATTTATTTTGGATCCATGCTAGAAATAAACACCCCTGAGGTGGGCCAGGGTCCGTGGGGTTGACACATTTATATATTATGGTGAGGGGAAGCCCTCAGGGACACAAAGAGGTCTACATTTAAAGTACACAGTCCCAAGTTTTATATAGCGCTATCAAGACCTGATGGTATCAGGGCACTTTACATGAAATAAAATTGCATAGTGTTGCATAACTTAGGATGCATAAAATAACAAGCATACCTTTTAAAACAGCATACATTAAATGGGTAAATAATATTTAAGATGGTTAAAACAATCAAATAACCAACTATCACAGACGGTTGAGTTGAAGGAAGTGGCCCGATTTGGGTCACTTGGGTCACTCACAACCACCTCTCTGCTTTCTACAAAATGAAGAGCGGTCAGACAGTAGAGAATACTAACCAATATCTGTTAATTCAGAGTACGCTCAGAGTGGAGTCCTATCTGCCCAGTCGCTAGCAGTGCTGCAGAGAGAGTCTGACATCAAGAAGCATAATGGTACATTATGTACAATTTAGAATCAATTAAAATGCCCACCATGGAATTTCCCCCAGAAACGCAGCTGGACAGTAAATTACAAAGGAGTAAGTTTATCTATATCTCAAGGTTACACTGCCTGTGCCCACCACTCGACAAGTGGGAGAAGGCTTACATCTCAGAAGAAAGGTATGCATTAATAAGAACAGTGCATTCATTAGTGTGGCAGAACGCAGCTCTGAAGAAAAATAACCTAGAGAAAGCCGTTTCTCGGAAATAGCAAAGACTTAGTTTCAATCATGATACAAAATGGTGTCTGCACAGAAAATGGCGCTGCGAATGCTAACTTACGTAAAACAATACAGAAACATAATTTTATTCCCACACACCCTCCTTTTAGCATGAGCTAAGCAATTATTGTATGATAAGAAAAAGAGCATATAGTTCAACAAATCATGAATGCATTTAGGAACACTCCATATCTTCTGCATCTGAGGGGGAAACGGTAAGGAGGGAACAGGTCTCGAAAATTCCCTTGTCTATCTCCATAATGTCACTAATATCCGTTTAGGGGCGAGAAGGGTGGAGCAGTAAGAGCAACATAAAGGGAGACACTGCACCAGAACGCAGCAAGCAATCAAAACCACAATGAAATAGATCATCCTTTCAAGGGTTCAACCCCATCCACCAAAGAGGGACCAACTACAATTTCTGCTCTCCATTCCTTTAACATTTTCCAAAATGTCTAAAATATGTTGGGTGATATTCTTTTCCATATTAGTGATTCCGACTACACACTGGTCTCCTACTACTGCACACACACCACAGCTCTTAGCTAGGATGAAGTCAACAGCATATCTGGTTTGCTCGAAATATATGCGCATACTTTCCAATTGGGTGATGATGTCACGTAAAGCCGCTACTGTGGAATTAGACAGTATCTGTAGCTTACATCCAAAATATTCCCTAGCCCTTTCACCCCAGGCCATAGCGGTACCACCAAAGGTAATAATGGAGGAAAGAATATATCCAAAGGTGATATTACTACTATAATTATTGACATCAAGGTCTGTCACCCCTTCGCAAAATGTCCTTAATCCATCTGACCTTAGGCTTCACATGTTTACAAGGAACACATAGAGTCAACACCATACTAAGGGCCACATCATTCGTACCATTGTGCATACTAGAATAAGTCCCATTAGATACAAAGAAAAACCCTGGGTGCGCATAGAAAGGCCTATCATAATCCACAGCAGCATACCTGGAAAATAACCCAACTAACATTCAAAGTGAAACATAAATTGTAAGTGCTTTTGTTTTAGAATAACTCCTCCAGCCTAGGCCTGGGCTAAATTTCTGTTCCGCTCGCGGAAATTGCGATAATCATTTTCGCGTTCCGCGGAGAGCACAAAAATGTCAAAATTTTTGCATTCTGCAGCTTAGCGATAATTTGTTTCTTGCTCGCGCTGTAAAATAATACATTCTCGCGCCCGCGCGATCGCCTTACCTGAATCCCCGCGTTCGTCGACAAGTTTTCCCGATCCGGTCGCGTTCTCCACGAGATGTTGGATTGTTGGTAGCCATTTGCGCTGTCTCGCGACAATTCGCGCCCGCAGTAATGTCATTGGTCGCGCGATCACATCTTTCTTCTCGCGATCATGCACCGCGAGAAGAGTGAAAACAAGATGGCCGCGCCTGCGAGCAACCGCATGGGTAAGTTGGCGAGCCGCGACCACGCAGAAAATACCGCGAACGGGCGGGAAAAAAACGTTCTCATCTTTGTGATATTTACGCGTGTTTGCAGAGATTTTAAACATTTTCGCGATAATTTGCGAAAGTCACTTTCGCAAATTCCGCCCACCCCTACTCCAGGCCCTTCATGTCACCTTCCCGTTTGAGGGAAAGGTCATCCACAAACCATTTCCATAAAATAATGTGTTCCAGGATATTTTGGTTTTCTTCTCTCCAAACAGTTTCAGCCTCACAGAACCCCATCAGAAGATTTGCATAGGTCGTCGCAAATGAGGACCCCATGGCGTGCATTGTTTTTGTAGGCATTTCTCCCCTTTGAATAAAAACACATTATGGGCAAGGCAAAAGGATAACATCTCTATAAGCATCTCCAAATGTGCCATAGAAATAACGGTTCTGGCTTGTAGAAACTATTTAACTGCTGTCGTGCAACCCTCATGTCAAATGGATGTATACAATGATGCTAAATCAATTGTTGCCATTATTTAGTTCTCTTTCCAGGACATGTCATTCATTTTGGCTAGTTAATCCATTGTGAAACATATATAGGAGGGTAGGGATGTAACATAATTAACTAGAAAAATATCACTGAATCTTTACGTCTTTTCAAGCAATGGCCCAATAGAACTCACAATGGATTCGCCTGGTGATGTCTGTATGCATTTGTGCACTTTAGGAAGGCAGTAGATGGTAGGAACAAATGGATGCTCTAATTTTGGATAATTATAGTCTACCAGATCAAGAAGATCCAGGATCCCCCATTACTGTAACTTCTGATGGTATTCAGCAGTTATAGCATTTATTGGATTCTCTTCAAGTCTCCCATAATGTTGGTCACTCCTTAATTGTATTTTTGCTTCATCCATATAATCAATATAGTGTGGGATTACAATTTCGTCTCCTTGTTCTGATACTTTTAAAGCTGTACGTTACCCTTGGGTCAAATTTTTGTTGGTGGATTCCTGCGGGTCAAGCGGTTTATCGCCTCTATCATTATCTCTTGAAACATTAAAGAAGTGCTCTACTGGTATTCTTACACCTACAACCCATATGTTATTGGTCATATGCACATTGTATACTGTGAGAGGTGTTTAAAACAATCTATAGTTTTGGAGGTGTTTAGAGTACTTGAGGAATGAATTAATACTACATCACATGCAGGTACCAAGCTTTGCATTTTATAGGCCGCACTCTTAGTATAATTGAGGGTATTTGCATATACACTTTATCCATAGAACACTGAGAAAGTGATTCAGTGGGAATAAACTGTGAATTTTCACGTTACTGAATCTGTGTTAATGACATGCCTGCTTCGGCATCAAGCTATTTTCAAGGCTGTAAATTATACACACACACTCACACATCATTAGTCAAGCTGAAATACAGACTGTAGGAATCAGGCTAGGCTATTAGTGCCTCTGCTCTTACCTAAGGAGATTGAATCTTCATTTCTTGCCTCTTATTTATGGTGCTGCTTCAAGTTGTTCGAGTTACTGAATGCAATGATGTTTACTTAAAGGGAACATAGCTCAACTTCCATGTTGGAGTGGACACACCGGATTGGCCAAATGTTTCTTGTTTCTGGTATTCTGAGCGCGATTGGTTCCTCATGTCGTGTGTTTTAGTTCACAATCCTTTGATGTGCTAAAACAAGAGCAGTGCAGCGCTAACATGGCACCACATTCAGGGAGGCAAAATTGCACTTGAAACTCTATACCTATACTGGTCTATCTCGTGGCTATTACTATAATTAGCGGGGTGTGCTTGTGTTCATATGGGATAAATAAACTAATAAACAAATCTACAGCCCAGTAGAGAAACAAGTACATTTGGACCAAATCACTGTCCAAATAATAAAGTGAATTTACAATATGCAATCCTTCACAACCTACATTTAAATTGTTGAGGAATAAATCATTCATGAATTATATAGAGTCATCTGTGATTGGTCTTCTGTATATCAAATTCATCATTTTGTACTGAACATCTCAATATGTTAGGATGGAGGCAAAACCTTATGACCTACACATTAGGGTCATCATTTCATTGTGGTCATTAAGACCCTTTCTTACAATCTCAAATGTTTCAACAAATTTGGCTTCACAATGTCCCACACTGTATTCAGTGGATGCTTTCCTGTCATTTGGAATTATTACTACTAGCACTGTCCATGTTATATGATCAGCGGTATGCTGTTCCTCCATATGTTGCTTGAACATTAAATACTTTGAAAAAGTAAGAAAGAAGAGGCGTTTGGCAAAACAGGAAGTTTGTTTAATTAAACAATGTGGCCAGGACCACACTCCCAGGCATAGCGTCTGAGGACTGTCTCAATTTGCAATCAGGCAAACACAGACTATTATGTAGTTCATTGAATATAATAAAATGTTTCAGGTGATTCTCTTTGGTAAGGAATGTGTACCTTTGTCTTCGGAGCCATAAACATAGGCATTGGATGAGCAATCCAGATGGGTCTCAACCATTTGTTGACACAATGTGGCCAGTGGGAAACATGTCCAGATGTCCGATATTGGGAGCGCATAATCACTACATGTGCTGTGTGTGTTGTGTCTTAGTTGGATAAGTGTTCCTAACTTAATGTGGTATCAGAGATTATTGTGGTTTGGAAATGCACGCACCCCTCCGGCCATGCGTGCTTTACTGGGGCCAATCTCCCTGGACCATTGTGGTGTTGTTGTGCCTATCTGTGGGATCAATCTGGGAATTTCTGTTCATGTGTTTGTCTGCTGGCTTTGTGCTAGCTCACCTTTGATCTGTCAATCAGTGACCTCAGGCCTTGATCTCCGGGCCTGCCTAATGACGTATTTTGTCAGTCGATGTTGATGTGGAGTTCACAGGGGGACAATTTTTTGATAAAGATGCAATTTCATTCTTATACATGAGTGTATCATATTGTCCTCAACATTCTCAATATTAATATTCCCCCCTATAGTTGAATTTTTGACTACACCATCTAATCCATACTTCATGACAGTTTCTTTATTGGGGGGCTGTTGTTCTTAAGTTATGACAATTATTACATTCCTATTTACTTGCATTTTACCCAATTTCAGGACTGTCATGCAGCAGGAAATCTTCAATTGCATGGAGCCACACAAAAACAAGAACGCAATGAAAACAGGTAGCAAAAATGTGCACAATCTGTAAAGCCCTGGGAGAGGCAGGAGATCCAATTCAAGAACCACTCTTGCTCTGGGGCACCCGTTCCTAACGCATATCTTTTTGTAAATTAGGCAGTGCTTGGATGGTAAGAGTCAATGTCCCATTATCCAGGTTACTACCTGGGATAAATATGCAACAGGATGCACCAATCTTGGCACACACCCCTCCCTCCAACACATTCATTAGATTTAACAGATACTGATGCTGCACCACCATGAGGCAGGATGCTCTCAGTTCTTCCTTGACTGAATTAAGATAGATCTCACTGCTGTTCATCATTTTAAGCATTTCTCATCTGGTTATTTGTAGCCAGCGGGCACTGGATTTCGTCTTCACGGTGAAGAAGGGTATGGACCCTTCTGCTGACACTTGCGAGTTCGAGAACAGTCTAAATTCTTCTGGAATTTCCTTGTACTGAGCCCAGCAAAAATAATATGCAGTTCTTTTTTCGTGAGCCCAAAGCAGCGAGGTTATCTTCTTCCTAAGCGGGTGCTGGTGCAAGTCCAATAGTTCTTCTTTGGGAATGACCAGGGTAGGGGTGTGTATGGTGACGAGAGAGCAAAGTCTGTGCCATCCGGGGATGCGCTGAGTGTATGTAAACTCACTGCACTGGCAGTACATAGCCATCACCTTGGAGGTGCCCCAATGCAAATCCGGAACGTGCAGGATTGTGTCACAGTTTTCGTTTGTGCCAAGTGGAAGCGTTCCTTTACCACTGAAACATAAGGAATACAGTAAACGTTTAAATACAATTAGGAGCTGCCCCTTCCCTTCTAGCCAAGTGTATCCACCCTCCTCAGTATCCCTGATTTCCTGAAATGGGTGTCTATGCATTAGTTCAACCCTCTCCTACGAGACCTGTTTCCCTTTGTATTAGTAGGCTTGATGGCTCTACACAGGAACTCCATGTCGGGGGTCAACTTTTTGTTAAAGAAGACTGCCCAGGATACGCTAAGGAGGCAGGAGTGGATGTGTTTATGCATTAAGATGGGGTTTTTTCTACCTCCAAGAATCTCCTCTCTGGGAAATCTCGGGCCAAACAGTATCTCCTCCTATGGTGCCCTTGCTGTGCATCCTATCTAGATCTGTTTGAATATCGCTAGGCTCGGTGAAAAGGTATAAAGCTGTTGTGTTGGTCTTGTATTAGGTCAGATTCACTACTACTCTGTTGGGTTCTACCTTATTGGGCTGGAGTTTTGCCCTGATTCTGCACAGTTATAAGTAGAGAGGGCATTTTTCTTTTTAAGGGACTTCCTCTATATACAATTAAACTCAGTCTGCACCTACTGCATGTGGTTTCAGCAAACAGATGTAACACGACCTGGCAGATGTCTTAGAGCCCACAGCCCTCATGTGTAGTGTAAAAGGGCAATGTGTAGTGCATGTGGAATGCTAGTGTTTGCATTAGTGTAATTATAAGTGAAATGGTAAAAAACCCTATAAAAGCACTGTGATATTTTCTGAACAGACTCCTTTTGGCCAGGTGGCACTTTGGCAACAAATTGGTGCAGCAGCACCCAAACTAGACAGAGGGTACATAAAGTGCAAAAATACATGACATGTGATTCAACATTGCCGGTCTCTGATATGGATCCAGAAGAGATGCTTGTGGTTGTATGCTTATCGGATGTTTTTTTCAACAGTTCAATCAAATTGTTCACAGTGCAGTTCGTAAGTTTTATTCACACACTTTAAATCCATGTTGGGGTGATGAAGTGGCAGCTAAAAGTTGGTGCACTTGCTGGTTTGATTGCTGACCTGTTGGATAAGACTTTGGTTCATTGTTTAGTTTAGAAAAACATTGCATGTGCAACGTTGCTAATGATCCTTTCTTCGGGTTCCTGTATTTCTCTCAGGGGTGTGTTCTCCACACTCCTTTTACACAATTGTTTTAGTGTGGCACTGGAAAGTGGTCACGGTTGTGGTATCTTTTGATGGTTAAAAGCTTAAGGTGGCTTATGGGTCATCAGGCAAATTAATCTAATTTATGAGTTCTTGTACTTAACTGGGTTCTTGGTTTAGTGTCTTATGGAGTGTTCTCGTGATTCTAGGGATGAATCTATCAGTTTTTATCTAGGGTTTTATGGGCTACACCAGATTCCCTAGACCATGTCCCTCCTGATGTGTGCATGGGGGAGCCATTGGTGAGGGTTGTTTACAACCTACATGTGTGTGGGACTGAATGAGGAGGGGGTGTGTTGCTGTCGAGTGTTGTGTGGTGGTTGCAACATGCCCTGAGATCACATGTCCCTCAGCACCTGGTATGCAACATGCCCCTCCCTTGTGGTGCCATATATCTCGGTTCCACCTTTCCTCTAGAGACTTCTCTTTTTGGTCTCATTTTGGGATATTTTTGTTGGGTTTTGGGCCCTCCCCCAAATCTCACACAGTCTGCTATTTTCACTTATCATGAGGCTGAGAGGGTCGGAAAGTCGTTCTCTGGCTCCCGTGTACCACTGATCACCGTCTTGTCGTGTCTGAGGTTGGGGCTTACTACTTTCTCCAGATGGTGTATGTGAGGCTTAGTGCATTAGTCAATTGCTAGGCCTGATACAGGGTGAACGCATTGTAATGGACTTAGTGTTGCTGCAAAACTCCCTGACCTATGCTGCTATAGCAAGCTTGAAACCCTCCAGGGTTTTGTTGTGGAGTCCCCTTTAAGACTGATACAATTTATATGTTCATGGCCAATGCGGCTCCCTCAAGCGAATGTCTTTTTCAATTGTTGGACCAATTTAACAGTGTCTCTCTGGGCTTGATCCAGCTTTCCTCTATCCTCCTCTTGTTTATTTTTGTGGTAATGCAATATACAGGCTTAAATCTATTGTCCACTTTATATCTCGGTAGGCAGCCCCTTTTTGAGAATATTGTAAAAGAATGTGACTTGCAGGTCCGTGTAAGTCCATGGCTGTCCTGTCTCCTGTCTCCATCGGTCCCCTCACCCTATCCAGAAAATCAGTTAGTGTCTCCCATGGCTTCATAGTCTCTGCCATTAACCCTGCTATGTCAGGAAACATTTCCCTCAGGGCCGTCCATATTCTGTGCCTGTATGAATTTAATGCAGCCCGCTATGCTTGGTGTTTGTCAATGTAATTGCTGGGATACAAGCTTGGATGAATACCGTGTTAGTCTTCTCTCCGATAAGACTACTTAACAGACTTTTATTATCACCTATTACTAGGTTTATTCCAGCGGTGTTCTTCTCAAAGCATGAGATATATTTCCCCGCTCCATCCAGCAATGACGGTAACTTTGTCCTTAGCCATTCCTTGTCCATTGGAGCCCCTGGCACATAGATGGTCCCAATGTGCCCTTCTGTAGCAGAGAGAACATCTTTGCTTTGGGTAACTTTACTGGTTTCCCCCTAACATGGCGTTCCCATCTTCTTAGGCATTCCTACATATACTATGGCCATTTCCTCTGGTTAGAAGGATTTCTCCCTCAGTCAGGGTCTCTCCTACTGGTCTTTCCCTCAATCCATTGTGCTAGCAGGTGGCAAATTGGCCACACAAAGGTCTCACCTTCCTCTCTGGCTGCTATCTCCCTTGGGGTCAGTCTATCTATAGCGTGCATTCAGGTGGAGCAGCGTACGCCTTCGTCGCTGCTCCCCTCTTGCCATCCTGTTTTTCCAATGTCTTGGTTGGGTCAGCACCAGGCTACCTTTGACCCTGATTTCCCGATCAGCCCCTCTCCTTCATTGAAAATTTCATGAGGCTTAGATCTCTGCCCACAACTAATTCTATCTCTGACCCTTCCCCGATCAGTGCCTAGTGCCTACCCCCACTCTCCTCATGTAGGGGGCATTCTACTCTTTGCCCTCAAATTTACTCTCTGTTGTTTCCTTGGCTTCCTGGGCTAGTCCTATATCTCCACCCTCATCATCGCAACCTGGAAGACTGTGTAAGCTCTCCTAAATCAGTGAGGGTGCAGGGTGCATTTTCTCCATGCTGCGGGGGTTCTATGTGTCGGGTGTGATGGATGGGGATCGAACTTCTGGGAGCCCTTGCACCAGACTGCGGTTGCTCTGTGACTGCTTGGGCCTCCTGGCCTTTTAGTCTCTCTTGTCTGGGCCTAACTGTTCGCCGTTCTGTGGGGGGCCCTCCAACATCTTCAACTGGCAGATGAGCATATCCTAATGTGGGGATGGTGAGCAAGAACATCTCCATACCTGCATATGGTGGGGGAAGTGCTGACACCTTGTTTGCTGTTAGTAGCTTCCTGGGCTAGTCCTATATCTCCACGCTCATCATCGCAACCTGGAAGACTGGGGCCCCCTTCCTCTCTCCCAGTAGCTATATCACTTTTTAGAACCACTGCATTCATCTCTGTCACTTGTATAAGCTCTCCTAAATCAGTGAGGGTGCAGGGTGCATTTTCTCCATGCTGCGGGGCTTCTATGTGTCGGGTGTGATGGATGGGGATCGAACTTCTGGGAGCCCTTGCACCAGACTGCGGTTGCTCTGTGACTGCTTGGGCCTCCTGGCCTTTTAGTCTCTCTTGTCTGGGCCTAACTGTTCGCCGTTCTTTGGGGGGCCCTCCAACATCTTCAACTGGCAGATGAGCATATCCTAATGTGGGGATGGTGAGCAAGAACATCTCCATACCTGCATATGGTGGGGGAGGTGCTGACACCTTGTTTGCTGTTAGTAGTGCACGACTATCAATCTGGGCCTCCTCAAAGATGGATTCTCTCTTATATTTTGACGTGTATATTTTGTTTGTATGTATGTTGTCATGTGTCCAAGTATGTTAGTTTTGAAAGCACCCTCCTTTGGCCGGGTAAATGTATGAGCCATCATGTGAGCATGCCATTCTTTGCAAACCTTGTTACGTGTTTTAGCCTGAGTGGGGAACCTAGTTTGCATGTGTTTTTAATGGGGTCTCCATGATACGTTTTACAGTTTTAGAAGATAAGATATCTTAGCTTCTTTGTTTTAGGCACTACATAGTTTTGGTCTTACCTGTGGGGAAAAATACAATGGTTTACTGCTTCTAGTTATGTAACTATGAGCTCAGCTATGCACAGATGCATCAACAATTTAACATGAACATTTCATAAACACAAATAACAATGCATATGAAGGGTTGAACACTAGAAAAAGTGCAGTTTGTCAATGAAAATAGTATCTGAACGAAATTGGTTTCTGCATCAAGTACAGTTGGTGAGAAATAGCAGCATCTTCTTATGAAACATTGGGTCATCGACAAAAACGCAATATTTAGGACAAAACACAGAATGCAGTAATTTAACAGTGCCACAACATCACACAAATACCTCCCATCAACAATCACACCCTGTATCACACCCAGGTGTTACGCGTACCATCTGTATCATGCCCAGCAGTCCTAGCGACCAACACCTAAAAAACTGACAGAGAAAAAATGATGACTTTGTAAAAATAAAATTCTTAGCCCACTCCTAGCGCATGCTATCCTGTGACCAGGGGAAGCTCTGTGCGGTACACGTAACTAAGTGAGCCTGATTGTCTGTCAACAAAGGCTCCAGTACAAAGATAATAACAATAGTTCACAGAAAAAGGAATGACGCAAAAACCAAAGGCCCCTCTTGGCCAAACACAAGTTAAACCTAATCTCCCAGGTCACACTCAGGTGAAAAGCGTATCATCTGTGCTATGCCCGGGCGGTCCAATTGACTAATAGCTCTCACTTCTTTCAGATACCAATGGTGTTTGAAAATCAGTGGCACTGAAAATAAGATTGAGGTCCCAACTCTGTCAATAAATATTTACCTTTCATAGCATGATTACTATCAACTTCTGTGGGATTGCCACCAAGGCCGCCATGTGTCTACTCAGCTACGACATTTAAAGTAGGTAATATGCCAGATTTCTGTCAGTGGCAGGGCACACAGGTTATTTTTTAACACTTCTCCCTAGTTTGACATATGCCACATGCTTTACTAAGGTTCTGATGTAGTCTCTTACCCTCTGTGATGGCTGCTTTAGGATGGACCTCTGCCATGCGGATTCTACAGAACTTCCAATCAAATACGGTGTCTGCTCACCTTCCTTGTTGCACCACTATGAATCCACCCAGGTGGGGCCCCCTTCAATTGGCTGCAGTGGGGATCGAAGTACCAATCAACTCCAATGGTGGCTTGTCAAAATGTTGCTTGAACATGGAATACCTTGAAAAAACAAGAGACAAGAGGTGTTCGGTAAGACAGGAACAGTTTGTTTAATTAAACAATGTGGCTGGGAGCACAGTCACAGGGTCTGAGGACTGTCTTAATTTACAATCGGTCAAACACAGATTTTTATACAGTTCATTGAATGTAATAAAATGTTTCCAGTGATCCTTTTTTAGTAAGGAATGTGTACCTCTGTTTTTGGAGCCATAGATTTAGGCAGTGGATGAGGTATCCAGGTGGGCCTCGACCTTGAGTAGACAAAATGTGGCCAGTGGGTATTGTGTTCAGATGTCTGGCATGGGGAGCTTGTTATCACTATGCGTGCTGTGTGTTGATGGCTAAGTGATCCTAACTTCATGTGGCATCTGACTTTTTAGTGTTTTGGGAACATGTGCACCCCTCCAGCCATATGTGCTTTTTTGAGGTCAATATCCCTGGATCATTGTGGTATCGCTATGCCTATCTGTGGGATCGATCTGGAATTTATTGTTCACACTTTTGTCTGCTGGCCACATGCTACCCCACCTCAATCAGTGACCCCAGACCTAGGTCTCAGGGCCTGCGTAACCACGTATTTTTGAGTCTGGGTTGAAATGGAGTTCATAATGGGTGAATTTGTCAATAAAGTTCCAATTTCGTTTTTATACATGAAAGTATCGTTATTCATATTGATATCCACTTTCTCAATATTGACACTTACTTCTTGTGTTGTGTGTCCTCTTGTACCACAAATTGCATGGGCACCTAATGGCATAAACTAGATTCTTTGTGTTACAATTGGAAAAATAATTTTATATGATCATGCAGTGATTTATTGTAATCCCCTTTATGTTATTCATGAACTTACAGACACTTCAACTATTGCATTTACAATTATTAAAAATTATTAAAAACCATACCGTAGAAAACTATACTGCCTGAATAATATATCTACTTTATGTCCTTCAATAACAGACATTACAGCATCTAGGCATATGAAGGAATAAATGTCAGGATTTTCCATGATGGGGCCACGTTGTGAACTGATACCCCCCTGAAACCAACAGACAATAACAGCCTCTCAAGATTTGATAGTTTCCATCCACAGCCACTATGTGAACATCTACTAGTTGGTCAATTCTTGAGACTTTGATATAATTGCAGCCAACTGGTAGTCTTTGCCAGACAGATGGAATTTCTCAGTCAAAAACGCAATTACCCTGAAAACATAACTAAGAAATCACTAAAGAGAGCCGTGAATAACAGCAAGGGTGCCCTCATTAAGTATATGCACCTGGAAGATACTAACAAACAATTGTCATACATTACCACCTATTCCACTTTATCAAACCAGATAAAGAAACCAATTAACAAACACTGTTATGTTATGTTATGTTATGTTTGTTTATTTATATAGCGCATATATACCAACAGGTCTCTTAGCGCTTGACAGAAAGAGGTTGCATCAAAGTAGGTACAGACAGTCCTGGTGGTGAACAAAGTTAAAAAGTGTCTTTAAATAACAGAGTTTTTAACAGCTTCCGGAAAGGAAGCAAACCCGGTTCCTTTCGTAAATAATCAGGTAGTTGGTTCCAGAGTCATGGCAAAACAACGGAGAAAGCTCAGCCACCCTTGGTAGCCAGATTACTCCGAGGGCAGACTAGCTGGGAGGCATCTGTAGAGCGAAGTATACACCCTGGCACGTATTTAACTAAGCGTTACCGTATGTAGCCAGGGGCATGGCCATAGAGGGTTTTGTGAGCAATGCAAAGGCCATTAAATTTTACACGCTGTCTGACGGGCAGCCAGTGTAGCTTGTGCAGCAAAGGTGAAGCATGGGTCCTCCTAGGAAGGCTAAAAATCAGCCTGGCGGCGTCATTCTGCACAACCTGGAGTCGATTCCTGAGTTTCAAAGGAAGTCCTAAATAGAGTGCATTTCCATAGTCGAGGCGCGATAGCACAGTAGCTGAGACTATAGATTCCAAAGAGGAAACTGATAGGAGGGGGGCCAGTTTCCTCAGTTGTCCCAGGACGCCGATGCAGATGCCCACCACTGAGTAGACCTGATGACTCAAGGAGAGTTCCGAATCGATCTTAATTCCCAGACTTTTCACGACTGGTGACGGACATGGAGGGGCCCCAAGTTCTTTGGGCCAAAACAGGCCACTCCAGAAGTTGTTATTTGCTGGAATGACGAGGACCTCCGTCTTGTCAGGGTTAATTTTCAAGGAATTAACCGTCATCCAGTTCGTGGTGAATCTTAGGATATTTTGAACTGTCTCTTGAGCTTGGGCCGAGTTGTCAATGCTCAGGATGAGTTGAGTGTCATCTGCATAGTTGAAGACTCGGCAGTCCAGTTTGGACAGTGCAGTTACTAAGGGCTGCAAGTATATATTGAAGAGCAGAGGGGACAGAGCCGAGCCCTGGGGCACGCCACAGGGGATGTCTCCCCTGTTAGAGGAATAGTCGCCGAGTTGAACCCTTTGCGACCGTCCCGATAAAAAGGACTTTAGCCAGTTGTAAACAGCACCCCTAAATCCCAAATCCGCCAGTCGAGTCAGTAGAATGGAATGACTGACCGTATCGAAGGCCGCGGAGAGATCTAAAAGTACCAGGGCGCTCGGTGCTCTGTTATCAGTCTTTAATCTGAGGTCATCAAGAACAGACAACATAACTAGCTCCGTACTATGGTGGGCTCTGAAGCCAGCCTGGCGTGGATGGAGTAGCTCAGAGTTTTTGAGATAGCCGGATAATGCTTTCAGGACATGCTGCTCCATGACCTTAGCTAAGAAAGGAAGTTGCGAGATAGGCCGATAGTTTTTCAGCTCAGCCCTGTCAGCTCCAGGCTTTTTCAATAAGGGAATGACTCTAGCTTCCTTCAAATTAGATGGTACCTGGCCAGTGGCCAGGGAATTATTAAGAAGTGTAAGGATCTGGCAATCCAAGGCTGGAAGGGCCATCTGGAAGATCCTAGGTGGACATGGATCGGCCGGTGAGCCAGATTTGGTTTTGTTGATTAATGAGGCCAAGGCTTCCGAGTCCAAAGGGGGAAAGTCTGTGAGGAAATGAGCTGGTGAGAAGGAAGGCAACGCCGGTTCCTGGGAACTCAAAGCAACAGGAGATCTATTGATCTCACAGAGAATATCTGTCACTTTCTGAAGGAAGAAAGTCTGCAGAGTATTGACATTAAAAGGGATTGAGGTTGAATTGGCATCAACTTTTTTGCTTAGTTCCTTTAAGATCTTAAAAGTTTCCTTCTGTTTATTAGGGGCATCTATAATCCGAGCCTCGTAGTATTCGGCTTTCCTCGAGGTAATAGATTTCTTATATAGAGCCAGAGCAGCTTTGTAGATTGTCTGTCAGATAGCTGTCAGATTCTAAACATTGTAAAACTGAAGTTCAAAATACCCCAGTTCACACACAAGCATTTAAGAAACATCAAGGATTTCCTGGTACATAGTAGGGACCAAAATCTTGGTAAGAAGACTAATTTCGCCACAATGTGGGGTTTATCTGAGGACACAGGACATTATCTGTGCAGATTTTCTAATGTTTGCCATTTGACTAAATCATCACTGAACCTTGGCCTACCCAAAGAGTGGGTCCAAAGAAAACACACCAACTGTAGTCTAGCGCATCTTTTTCTTCATTACCTGTCCCTGTATACTAAGGTATTTAGGGAATGCACGTAGGTAAGTCAAACTGCAGATTGGTGAACACAGGAGTATTGTAAGATATATAAAAGCTACAAGCTATAAACAATAAAACAATAAACACACTGTGAATGATCTTAACTGGACGGTGCCTGAAAAGATCATAATCCCTGATGGTGCTGTTTCTGGCACCCAGATCCTGCTGAAAAAAACAACAGTGTATTCATAGACTATCCACACACATCACCTGACTCAATGATGACATTCCGTGGCCCACTCTATTGAGATCTTCTATAATTGTGAAGTCCTCTCTCCCCCCACCTTCCCCTCCTCCCCCTCCTCCCCCTGGCTCCCCATAACATCAGTGCCCAAGCAACACATGACAACACTATTACATGGAGATCAATGGTATAAATATGGGCCTGTGACACCTTTGATGCAGTGAGATTTTGACTGTTTTATTAGACCTGAGGCAAAACTCTCTCTAGAAATGTAGTTATTGTTGCCATCGTTAGATAAATATTGGGCAACTCAATAATATAGTCTTTTATGGTGACAAGTCAATGATTGTGACATTTATGGTCAAACAGTACATTTATGCAATCTTAATAAAACTCCTTCAATTTGTTTTTTGGTGAACAGACTTCGTTCCACCTCCAAGATCACTTTGCATCGCAATAAAGAAAAAGTGCAATGTAAACTAGTGATAGTGGCCCCTTTCCCCCAGATCACAGTAATGAACCTTCTGATTGGTCCAGTCAGTCAGCTGATGCCCCTGTCGTCATCATAGATGATGCATGATGCGTGATGAAGCCTCCAATGTTGAGCATGGAGGCCAGCTTTAGTCACCTCAACAGTTTGGTGCTGTGGGAACGATGTAGGTGTAGTGACCGGGTGCTCCCACTGACAAAGTAAATAGAAATGTCTCCATTTTACTCTAGTAGTTCTCCTACTGGACTAATGCCAGATGTGGCCTTATTTCATACTTTACAATGTTTGACGCATCAATCCACTTGTCCCTTTTATAAGCATGTATGACACACAGCAGGTATTTGGTAGGTCAGCCCCACTCTAAAGTATCACTTGGGAGAGTGTTCAAAGCCTGAGGTCATACCCTGTTTGATTTCCAGATGATAACATTTGGGCTAATAGTGTTGATAAAATGATATTATGTTTCCTGTTTCTGATTGATGGATGGGCATCTGTTGTGATTTTCCCCTCTTGGTCTCTCCCCTCTCCCCCAGCCTATCTGTCCCTCTTAGGCTCTCCCTTTATAATCTTTGGTGGGAGCTTATGTTAGAATGTTGGGCTGTGTGAATTAGACAACTTTGGCAAGTTGAAGGTGTATGTTCTTGAATAAAGCTTCAACTGGACTTACCTCATTGCATCATTCTTCACTTCATTTTGGGGACGAGGATGAGATACTGTGACAGGGACAGCTTTACACTTTCACCCTGTTGTTCTGCCTCTTGCCAGGTTCTTCGTCTCCTGTCATCCTCCTCCAACTTCATCGTTTGGCGTTTTCTTCGTGCCTGCCATGGACTTCACAGCACTTTTTTGTGCCTGCCACGGACTTCAGCTGTGCTTTGCTTTGCCTCGGACTTCAGCTGTGATTTTACTTTGCCCTGCGGTGAGTTTGTTGGTGTCGAGCCTGCTTATTTCGTTAGAGTGCGTTGTTGATGATTTAGTCACTATTGGACCGCGCTTTCATCGGAGCATTTTGCTTCCTGATTTACACTCTTGCAGCTCTGTCTTTCCTGTTGGTGTCCCTGAGAGGGTTCTCCTCCGGGCAGTGCATCACCGGCTCACCGTCAGGGCCCCTCCTTACCCGTATGCGGCTTCTTCCTTCAGCTTTCTGCTGAGGTGCACTATTGTGTATTAACTTCGCCCATTCAAGGAAGATTGCCCTGGGTTGCATCCCAGCTGTCTCCCCCAGGATTGCTGCAAGCATTTCTCCGCTGGAATCCTGTCAGCGGCATCCGGTGTGCCTTGCTCTGCTCGCGGGGATCTTCCGTCTGCTTTCGTTCGGCCAAGCAGGCATTTCCCTCAAGAGAGTTTCCCTGATTCCCTTTCCTGTTCTCGACGGACTTCTGGATCTTCTCTGTGACATACCCTGAGGTACAGTTCCTGGCGCCATTCCATTTTCCTCGCTCTCTCCTCAGAGCCTCATCGCGTCCACATCCAGTCACCACTGGATTTCCTTCTTCAGCGGGGGAATCCTCCCCTTTGGGTTTTTCCTCAGTCCTGCAAGCATTTTCATAGAAACAGGACTGTGGTAGCCAGCTCTCTATTAACATTGACATATTTATTTTCTCCAGTTTCCATTTTGAAGGATTTGTCTCTGCTTCACCTTTTGACTTTGCTCTTATGTGTATTTTTTAAAAGGTTTAGTTAACATTTTTCTCCACAGGTACTTTTGGTTATTGCTATATTTTATTGGAAACTGGTGCTTTCCCACACTGCTTTGCTTACTTTCAGCTCTTTCTGTGCATCTCTTTGAGTCACTGCTCTTGCTCTCTCTATTGTTCCCTGCCTCTTCACCATAGCAGCGGTGGGTATGAGTCAAACCCCATCTTTTCTTAATGACTTAGGTGAACCGGATATACCTTGGCGTAGGTGGGTGGCCATCTTTGAATCTTATCTCATAGCCATAGGTGGTGGTAATTTTTGTCTGTTAGGAAACAGCACATTTCATTACATAACTTGGGCAAACAAGGGAGGCAAGTTTATGAAAACATAACCTTCAGAGAGGGTAATGAGGAGCGAGACGAAGAGGTGGTTGGTGTAGATGTTTATAAATTAAACATCAGGAAATTAGAGGCACATTTCAGAGAGAAAATTAATGTAGTTTTAGAAAGACATAAATTGTTTAAAAGAGTTCAGAAAAAGGAGGAGAGGGTTTCAGCCTATGTAGCAGTTTTTATAGGCATGTCCGCAACATGTGAATTTGGCATTCTAACAGATTCACTCATTAGGGACCAGTTAGTCAGGTGTACAAATGATCAAAAGATACAAGAGGAGCTTCTCACCAGAAATCCAGAATTAGAAGAAGCAGTAAACATAGCTAAAGGTATTGAACAAACAGCATTATGCATACAAGAAATTAAAAATGTTTCAGGGCTTAACAAAGAGAAGGAAGAAGCAAAGTCACTGGTTAATGAAGAGGGTGTGTGTAAAATTTGTGGAAAAAAATAAGGATTTTTCAAGCACTAAACCAGATAACTTTCGCTGTTTTAGATGTGGTAACCCCAATCATCTAGCCAAAAATTGAAAGTGCCCAGCAAGAAATGTTGTCTGCAGGAAATGTAATAAGGAAGGCCATTTAGCCAAGGTGTGAAATGCAGCAGGTGAAAAATTACACATGATAGATGAGGCAGAGGATAAGTGTGAAGAGACCAAGGGTTACATCTTTCATACAGAACAACGGGAAATGGATGAATCAGTACAATGCCCTACATGCAAGATTAGTTTAGATGGAGAGTCTATTCAGGTCTATGCTGATTCGTCTTCTCCATACACTCTTATTCAGAAAAAATTGTTTGATGAGACGTTTTCCGCACACAATTTAGTCTTAGAAATAGAATATTCGCCCAGGTGGATACAACAAAGAACCCATTCCACTAGAGGGGATGGTTAGAATGTGCATTTCATTTAAATATAGGCACACCGTAGGGAAGGTGTACATAACCAAGAAGGGCTCAAGCTTACTAGGGTGGAAACACCAGAAAGAATTGGGCATTACACTTGACCCAAACAACCTTGATCAGTTGTTGTTAGTGGATCCACCAGTGGTAGTAGACAACCTCATAAAGGAGTTCCCTGAGGTATTCGCAGAACAACTTGGGAAATTAAAAAACTACATGCACAGAATCACACTTAAAGAGTTTGTACTCCCTGTGGTACATAAAACTTGTTCTGTGCCACTCCTAATGAGGGAACCACTGAAGTTAGAACTTGAAAAGCTGGTAAGTCAAGGTGTAATCAAGGAAATTGAAAGTTCTGAATGGTTGGCACCCATTGTTCTCACGACCAAGGACAATGGAAAGAACATTTGTTTCTGTGTTGAATTAAGGGACCTCAACTCAAATATCTTGGTAGATAGACATCCTCTACCAAGGATACATGAAATGCTAAGTACCCTCCAAGATGCTAAGTATTTTAGTGTGCTTGATTTGTCATCAGCTTACCACCAGGTAACCCTTCATCCTGATTCCCAAATGTTGACTGCCTTCACCACACCTTTTGGAAATTTCTAATTATTAAGAATGCTGTTCGTGCTAGCCTCTGCGGCTTCTGCATTTCAAAGAATAATGCAGTAGATTCTCAGGGATTGTGAAAAAACATTGTGTTTTCAGGATGATATACTAATTTATGGTGCCTGTGAAAGTGAACATAATTGCAATGTACGAAATGTATTATGCAAACTAAAAGATGCAGGTTTTACAACTAAGGAATGGAAATGTAAGTTGGGTGTCAGTTCTGTAGACTTTTTGGCTCATACAATTTTAGTGGAAGGCATCAAACCCAAAATAGATTTAGTAGAATCTGTTCCCAAAGCTCCCACAAATAAAGAGGAGATAAAATTGGTTTTGGGACTGGCAGCGTAAATGGCCAAATTCATAAAAAAAATCTCTAATTTGACACAGCCCTTAAGATACTTGCTCAAGAGTGGTACCAAACTTGAGTGGGTAGGTGAGCATGACATTGCATTTGAAGATATAAAAAGAGCCATTGTCAACGCTTCTTATATTGGCAATTTCAATGTAGAAAGAGAAACGTGTATAACCACTGATGCCAGAAACAAAGGTATTGGGGCCACGCTTTCACAGAGAGTAAACAACAAGGAGAACATTGTGGAATTTGCCTCCAGAATGCTCTCCGGAGCAGAGGTCAATTATTCAACAGTTGAGAAGGAGGCACTGGCTGTGTGCTGGGCCATTCAGCATTTTACATTTTATGTGTGGGGGCTGCCATATTCTCTGTGCACTGATCACAAGCCATTACTTTCTATATTCACAAAAAAAGAGATGGAGAATACCACACCCGAATTGCAAAATGGGTACTAGGCTTACAAGAATTCAATTACAAAATGGTATATGTACCAGGTGCTAAGAACTGCGTTGCAGATTTCCTATCCAGGGCTCCTGTTGGAAATGGTGGAGGTAATGCAGATCCCAAGGATGATATTTTGGTAGTTAGTATACCCGCTGTGGTGCAAGATCAATGGGAATTCAGCATGGAGCAAGACCTCAAAAAAGTTAAGGAGTACATAATTAATGGTTGGCCTAACAAATGTAAGAACTTATCAGAAGAGGTGCAACCATTTTGGAATGTAAGGATTGAGTTGTCCTTAGAGGGAGATCACATACTTAAATCAGGAAAAATAGTTCCTCCAAAGGACTTACGGGATCACATTTTAGACCTGGCACATGAAGGACATTTGGGTAGAGGGCTCAGTAAAGCACAGTTACAAGCAGATTACTGGTTCTCCTGCATGGATCAGCTTATGGAGGAGAACGTCCGTGACTGTCATGCATGAAGTGTTAGTGACAAAACTAAAAGTCTAAGACGTTCTCCACTTATCCCAGTGGATGTACCCACTGTGCCGTGGAACAAATTAGGGTTGGACATTGCGGGACCCATTTGGTCAATGGGTCCACAGGACAAATACCTTATTGTCCTCATCGACTATTATTCTAATTGGATCACCCACAAGTTTGTCAACATGGTCAATACCAGGACTCTCACTAGCTTCTTAAGTGTTGTATTTTCTAGGGAAGGAATCCCAGCGACCATCATTACTGACAATAGTGTTCAGTTTGTTTTTGATGAGATGAAGAACTTTCTAGCAGACATGTCCATCTCTCATGTTCACACGTCATTGTACAGTCCCAAATCGAATGGCAAAGTAGAAAGAGCGAACAGAATGCTAAAGGAGTCCACTCAATTAACTGTTGCCTCGGTAGACCTATAGAAACTTCGGTAAGAGATATGTTATGGTCATACCATACCACACCCAATATCACCACAGGTCTCTCCCCGTTTGAAGTGCTGAGAGGGAGAAAAGCTGGTTCCAAATTGTCTCCAAGTTGGCTTTTCCAGGACAAGGAGGTTTCTATTGATCATGCTGAGACGGGAGCTAAAGTAAGGAGACATCAAGAGGCATACAAAGACCTTTATGACAAAAAATGGGGAGCTAAAAACAAGCTCTGGAAAGAGGGTCACTGGGTTCTAGTCAGGAAACCTTTTGGAGCAGGCAGTAGAGGTGATAAATTCTATGCTCCTGAGAAAATCAAAGTAGTCGAGAAAAATGTTGTCATTCTGGAAAATGAAAAAATGTGGAGCATGGATAGAATTATCAATTGTCCCACAATGTTGATTCCCTGTGGAGTAAGGGAGAAGTATGTTACTAATACCTGTGCGATTTCAGTTCTCAGTAACAGGAGCGTGAGAGGCACTCATCCTCCTTCATGGCACAAGGATTACAAAATGTAAGGTGCATTCGTGTCACACTTTTCAGAGTGTGAAACTCATGTATCAATTGCTGTTGGATAGATGTTTTTCTTATGCTGTTCTTATTATTGCATGTCTCTTCTTCCTCGGTCTTCATCCTCCCTTCCTCTTTTCCCCCTGTATTGCAATCCAGGGACCAGGTAAGTCCTGATGAAAGCTGGGTGACTTGTATACCAGTTGAAACATGTTGAACTATGGATGTCTGGCGGAACATATACTCCATAGACATCCCTCGGTCTTTTTCTCGGTCCAAGGGCGCTCATAGAATACAAATTGCCCTTGAAAATATTAGCCAACACCCTAAAACATTTGAACCTTTAGCTTTCCCTTGAATCTTGGGCACCAAAGGGATTTCGGAAGGGGGTCACCTCTTTTTCTAATGATTTGTGGACACTGTCCAGTAGCCAAATATAGACTGTTTGAGCAACAGGCTAGGAAATGTATGTGCCTTGCTAAAAACTTTGCTGGAGTGAGCTTTAGAGGTTGCCTGTCACTCATGAACTGTGGCCTAGGCCCTAAGATATTCTCCTGGGTGATTGGAAGTTGTAGAAGTGACAAAAAGGAGTTGAGGTGACCTTGAAAAAACTCTACTTTTTGTGCCTAGATCTCTGGGGCAGTCCAATGTTTGCAACAAAGAGAAAGGTTTAGAGAGGCCCCTCGATGAAGGTATGGTGCCCAGTCCAAATACTGCATGAAAAGTTACTAATTCTGCATGTAAAAATTTGAACAGAGAGTTGCCCCAGCAGTAAGGTGACTTCAAAGTCTACAGTTTCCACATCTATTCTGTTTGGAGCATTTGGCAACAATATAGAAGGGATCAGTGGAAGCATGGACTTGACAATTCTGACTTCATGGTGCTCTCACCAGCTGCAGAATCCTGCCTTTCCCTGCGGAATGAGCAAAAATTACTAAGCCATAACATAAACTTTCGACTGGTTTAACCCTCTAGGCTTACCCAGTTCTTGCTCCATTGAGGTCAATCTTAAATCACACTTAGGTCCTGATCGACTGCACCTACTGACCTTTATTATCACTTTGATTTTTTTTGGTAATTTTTACTTAAAATTGTAACAAGTAAAATCTCAGATTCACTTTAACCTATTTTTGACTATGTTTTTGTTATTTTGTTTATTACATTTGACTCTTTTTTATTTAATTATTTTGATAAATGTAATAATTTGTTTCTTGACTTTAATATTGTTAGGTGCTGCTTAAATTCTTACCTTGCATGTCTTTGGAGAACATCCTGCTGTTTGTGCCAAAGCTAAAGGGGTTACACCATGGTTTTCTTATTGAAACATGTTCTGACAAGGTAAGACCCTTTTTTTACAAGCTTGGATTAATGCATTGCAAAAATCAATCATCCAGAATCTCATACAAGCTAGCCAGCCATGGAAGGCAGAAAAGTCTTGTGAGTTGGATCTGGGCCCGTGAGTGTTGTTCTACTCACTTACAGAGTACAAATGTGTTCCATCAGTAAGTACAGCTTAATACCTGTGGACCACAATGGATTGTTAGTTGAGTAGAATGTGAGACCTTCCCAAATAAGAAAATCTTGTCAGGTAAAGCACACAATATTAGTAAATAAACCTAGGTACAAACCCTGGTAGTTATGGCACGGGGCAGCCTGGCTAAAGCTAGAGAAAATGTTTAAAGTGTGTAACCACACCAAAACAATTAACAAGATAGTATAACACATTTCTAAAAAATCAACAAATATTTAATAAGAATTAATTTTTTTCTTTGCAGTTTTATATAACACAAACTTAGCCCTAGAGCTTTAAAGCACTTCACAAGAGACCAAGATTATGTTCCCTTTTTCTTATATTCAGCCATGGGAATATTATGCGATTCGTCCAGAATAAATCGAACCATATCATTTTAATTTGTGACCATAATATTGTTTAAAATGGATTATTTGTTTTGTGTATTTTAATGCAAAATGAAGATTGGTGACTCTGTGCCTCCAATTTATCAATTTGTTGGTTTTCAAACACATTTTGAGCATGTCCATCCAGTTGATGTAACTTATACAGAAGAAGATGATAAGCTATGTCTGTGTAGGGTTTTTAGTAAATACAGGAAGATTGACGCTCAGACTAATTCGCGCGGTGTCTACTATGTACAGAGTATGTGCGGTGCTGCCAGGTCTGGGGGGACTACCTTATAACCCCCGTAAATGTGTGAGTTGAGGACCCACACGAATAATGAAAATACAGTCCTGGGCACACGTAATAGGAATATCACTTTGGTTGAAATGTCTCCCTTCACTTGAAATATCTGTGGTCAACACCAGTATGCGATTCAAATGTCTTTAATAAAAGAAAAGAGAAACAACCAGCCAACACGTGTTTCGTCACATAGGGGAAGTAACCCGTGACTTCTTCAGGGCTGTGTGGTGATGGAGGGAAAAATGTGATGTCGCAAGGCCGGTGATAATTCCAAACCGGCTGTGGGGTATGAGGGAAGACCAAAACCGGTCGACTTCTTGATTCCTGGTGGGCAAGGGAGGAAGCCCAGTATAGCGGGCAACTCCAGGTGTATAACCACAAAGGGCAGTGTGGCCACTGATTACACGTCGTCCTAAGTGGGTGTGTGAGAAAGGTCTGCAGCGATGTGTGGACGCGATGGATGAGCTTTCGACAATATTAAACCACGGGTAACATGTTTAGTTCAGTCCAGTGTCTCTGGGATGTTAAGGAAGGCGGGTGCGCCGTTTAACAAAGTATATCACTGTTATCAGATGACCTGGGAGGAGACACTGGTCCCATCGGGTTCTCCGGATGTGGATCCGGATGCGGGTTACTTCCCCTATGTGACGAAAAACATGTTGGCTGGTTGTTTTCTTTTCTTTCATTAAAGACATTTGAATCGCATACTGGTGTTGACCACAGATATTTCAAGTGAAGCGAGACATTTCAACCATAGTGATAACCCTATTACGTGTGCCCAGGACTGTATTTTCAGAAGAAGATGATAAGTTTGATTTCACTATGGCATTATGTGCTATTAAGAATGTATATTGGGAATACCTTCTGCAATTATTGACAACAAACTACATAACACTACCAGTAGTGAGGTATAATTTTTCATTTAGTTATTTTGTAGCTTGTATTTCAACTTTCATAACTCACAGTTTAACATTGTTCCGTCCCTCTAGACTTGTGCTATCCTAAAGATCTCTGGGGCCGATTATGATGCAGCAGTAAAAGGCCCGACCCCTCGGATGGACCCTTTATGGCTGCATCTCAATGGGCTGGTCGGTTTATTTTACGACCGCCTCATTACGATGGAGGCGGTTGCAAAATAAACCTGCTGTTCATTCCAGCTGACTTACGACGGGCTCAGAGAGCCTGTCAAAATCCGGCCTGTAATCTCAAGAGCAGGCATTTCCGCCCTTGAGATTACAATGTCAGGTTTTGGCAGCCTTTCAGTGCCGGCCTTTCTGATACAAAAAGGCTGTCAGAACTCAACTTTGGGGTCCCACAACAGGGCCCCCTTGGGTGCACGTGCTGTGGTTGAAGGCCAAGGGGGCACCGACTGTTGATCCCTGCACCCTTTGGCAGGCGGAGGTGCCTGCCACGTGGAGGTGCCTGCCACTGGTGCAGGGATGAACTGCACCTTCCTTTTCTCAATGGAAGCCTGTTAGACAGCAGGGTTCAAGCCGTAAAATCAGCTCCCATTGAGAAAAATGCAATGCGACCGAACAGTGTTCATCCGCATTGTAATTAGCTGGTCGGGACTGCCGACCGGGTGTCGGTCGAACCCAGGACTGAGACAGTGTCAGGTGGAAGCAATTCAACCCGACATCAAAATGAGGCCCTCTGTTTTCACAGAAACTTTGCACTATTCATCAGAACAGTAACGCCGTTATGAAAATGGAATTCATCCTCTGTTTTATACTCTTGCCACGTCTTAGCACTGTGTTCTACTGTGATACGAATTTTACTTGGCTTTGTAGCCCCACAGACTTGTCAATGAACAATCCAAAGCCATGTGGTTCATTGCCAGTTGTCCAAATTCACCCGATGAAGGTTTATTCAAATATCAAGCACTGTTACAGAAATGTGACCCCCTCAATGTGTGGCACCCTAGTATATCATAACATCGAAAAAAACAATTATCCAACAGATACAGTAGAAAAAAAAAAGTTTGGGGGATGAATAAGATTTGCACGTAATGTAGAGCAGTAACACAAAGGGTACCCTTTCAAAACAAAATACCACGCCTAGAAAAATCTTAAAAGGTTTCCCACTTTGGATGTGTGCTTTACAGTGCCGCAGAAATGCACAGTTGGAAAAGCTCGGCGGGGAGGCAAAGCGGAAGACCGTAGATGAGACGGCTGGAAGCGCTGAAGTAGACAAATGTCACAGTAGGTCCTTCCACCCACGACCTCCGATGGATCAAGTAGGATAGTAATCCAGGAGACTCTCGCACTAGTACTACACTTTCCGGGGAGTTTGATCCTCACAACCCCCGGTTCTTAAGTGGTAGATCCTTTATACACCGCGTGTTAAAAGGCGGAGCCCATTTTTACAACCTTTTAGTCCCGAAGAATGCTATGTACCCTGCGGGGACACCTAAGCAGAAACATGTTGACCACATCTAGCACGGTGAGGGACAATAAGGTCCCAAGTCACCACACACCTCTTTTAATACCATGCATTTGCTCTTTGAATAAAATTAGTTTGTTGACAAATGTAATGGTTTTTAGTTCACCTCTCACTAACTCACGGGCCACCACTTAGTTTTAGAAGTGCATCCCTGTCTCCAGGTGTATGCCCGCCCTCTATCAAACAAAGTTTTTAGAGGGCGAGGACGGCCTATGATGAAGCATGACACCAGGCGATGCCAGTCCGTCACTTTTTGTGAGATGCCCCCACGGGTTTTGCATCTCTAGAGACCCTGTAGGAACCTGTAGGAATCCCAACTAGGGACAGCCCCATTTGTGTATACAGTTGGAAAAGCTAGCAGAAATAAAAATATTTCTCCTTTTTACACCTGCTTTAAAGAGGCATTTTGTTTTGGTGTAAAACTTTACCTACTCTAGCCAGTGGACAGGATTTTAATTCAAACACCACAGGTACTTGCATGGGAATGCCCATGTCCTGCCCATGGAATGTCCCCTTTACTCAATGGAATTTAAACGTGTTACATTCAGGCAACTATTCAGTGCAAAACATACTGTGACCTGGAAAGTAAACTTTAAATAAACATTTTGCGCCGGTTTGTATCACTTTAGTGATGAAGATTTGACACAAAATGTTAGCATATGTGCCCCAGAAATTAACATAAAAACCTGGGCAAAACACTTATTTAAGCCTAATTTATTTTGACCTATGAATTCAAACTACGGGTTTAACCTCTTTGTATATCATTCGAAAGATGAACAAATAAACGTATTAAATAGTTTTTCATTGCAAAAAACTTGACTTAGTATTTTCACAATTACCTATTTAAACGCATTCTTTGCCCATCCTATCGATCTGCTTGAACAGCTATATTCCTGACAAGATAGTAGGTGCAGCCGTGTATTTTTCGATCTAATGACTCACAGAATCATAATTAGAGGAACAGATAGCTTCTATTTTGTTTTGTGGTCCAATCACTACTCAAGTATCATTTTGATAGTAATCTTACCAAACAAATCTGCAGATCTGGAGTTAATCTTAAAGCTTATGGGCACAGTACAAGCCAACCAAAGGCAGTTCATTTACAAGATGAGAAAGCAGCTACTCTGTATAGCGCATATTAATGGCGATGCCTCAGCCAGCCAGCCTTTACATGAAAATATTGAAACATTTGAAAAAATACCAATGCGTTTTTTCATTGAAAAGCTAATTTTTTATGAGAAGATTCAAGTAATTAAGATTTGCAAGTAAAGGTTCAGTTTAAAAAATCGTGCTAATACTCACAGTTAAGTTTGCACTCTGTCCAAGTGAGTAATACATCTCATTTGCACAAAGGTCACAAAGATAGATATATGCAATGTTACACTGAGGGAACGGCAAGAAATAGCACAGCGCAAAGGAAAGTGAGCAGAGTCTTACATGATATGACTCAAAAAACACCTTGTAGCAAACATCTTTGTGTGCAGACATTTCGTCCAAATGCTAATGGTGAAATAGGTGTAATTCTGCTGAATATGCAAACATTTTGCACGGAAAGCTCGAGTGATGTTCCCTTTCTCTGTTGTTTGAGGGAGTTTTCATTTGACTTTAGAATCTATACTAAAACAGGTGGAACATTTTTGCATTACTTTATTTCATTGGGCTTTGTTTGAAATGCTATTGGTTTATGTGCTGTTCCTGCCACTTTAGCATGAATCATGAGGACTATGAAACTAAGAGATGCAAAACCATTGTGCACCGGTCATTCACGTTCAGCCGCAAAGTTTTACCATGTAGTATTTCGTATCATCTTGGGAATCCTTAGGCTGAAGCATGGTAATTCTTAATTGTAGCACCATCATATATTCTGGCCGTTTTGTTAATTTATCTGCCCTACATTTATTTTTTGAGGCACCAATATATCGTTGATAGTAACGCCTGCTAGTCATAGCGCTCAGAGACGTCAGACGTGCATTACCAAGCGCTATATCAACATTTAAGCTTCAATAGGTCACCAAAGGCATCCTATGCAATTGTATATTGAAAATTCGATTATCATTCACCCAAGGACGTACAGTGTGTACCGTACAAACATTGTAAGAAATTCCTAAAAAATGGACAGTAATAGACCTGGCTCTTGTTGATAAGGACGGACGTGTTATGTATGCTACCTCTTTTTTTATGATGAAGTCAATACTGAATTACCAGCCTTAAAGCAAGCAGAATAAGAGCTGCATAGTTTGCGAATATTCATTTACTTATGGGCTGTCTTTGTCAATTAAGCTGTCTGTGATACAAGACTATTGCTCACCTTTAAATGCTCTAATGCTCTCTGCTCGAGTGCCAATTTTACATTTCAGCTTAATTGGATAGAATAGATTTTTTGAGTGAGTAAATTGTTCCTAGCAATGTCAATATAGCTAGTTTTATTCTGTTTGAGTATGTGTCTTTGGAGTGGTTTTAAAACTGTTATCATGTCATGCGCTCAAAATACAAACTAACTCATTAGAAACAGACTTGTTGTAAGGTCATGGCATCATGCTAATCTAGTCTGCCCTTGGTTAGGCCCAGTGCTGTCCCTGGTAATGTGAGGCCAAGAAACAGTTCTGTGACCTGGAGGAGTGCACACAGTGTGCCCTGATAACCTACACAGGACTAATGTCCATGCACTGAGAAATTCACATAAAGTGATTGTGGCAATGTATTGAGTTTTTTGTGATTCAACAATGTGACCAGAGCGTTTTCCTCTGTGTTAAAGAGAGTGCGGTCTACTGACCCCTTTCATGTAAAGTTCTGCTGTTATGTGAACCCCAAAGCCCTGCTCCGACTTTTTGTATGATTGTTAAGTGCCTGAATGTGCTGTGAGAGGGTGGCAAGTGTATTATTGTAGAACACTGTGTGTAGTGAGACCCTGAGCACTGGGACCAGATGCATTCATATTGGATGATCACTGCTTTAGCATGTACAATGTGGAGGGTGTATGCAGCTTCCCCAGACAGCAGAAGTGTATTGACTGCATTCTTGCAGAAATGAATTGACTGCATTCTTATGGCAGCAATTTGGCAACCGAGACACTGAAGTGAAGGAGGACTGAGACGGGGCTCTGTTTAGAAATTCAGTTAGGTAATTTTCCTTGTCAGCAAAGGACTGCTGAATAATTCTTCCTCAACAATGCCATTTGGTAGATGGCAGGGGGTGAATTGAGACTGCAGTTTCTGTTGTTCAATGTGAGGAGGTTTCTATGCGGAGCCTGGGCTTTTGCCTGTTCCTGATTAATTCTTCTGAAAGGTTGATGGAATTCAGCTGCAAAGACCTCATACTACACTGTGTCACTGTTTTGGATACTCCTGCTTGGAGCCAGCACCATTGCAACCTGCTGTGAGATTCATCATCTTGGACAAACTCTGTGTCTGAGGAACAGCCACAAAATAGCATTTGAAAAAGAGCCAACCCAAACTGGTTCTGAAATCTTAGCTTATACAAGGGATACACATACTCTGTGTCCAAATGTAGGATCCAAACTACCCCAGTACCAAGTTCTTCTTCACCAAGGAAGTTAATACTTCACAGAGTAATAAAGAGCTGCTGTCTGACCAGGGCTGGTGTCTGCATAAAAACCAGTCTTATAGAGGTAAGAAAACATCACCTGAAGACTGCACTCAGGATAGAGGAATTGATGTTTCCCTAAAGGCTGCAAGCCTATTAACATGCTTAGAAAGGGGAGAAATGTGCCTGATCATGTATGGGGAGAGATGTCCAGGATTAGAAACCCACATTTTCTTGGTATGAAGAACAGCCAGTGGAAGCAAATGACTGAATGGAAGCAAAGCCAAGAATGGCCCATGTGTGAAGGGGGGCCCTCTGGTCATACTGAGTGGTTCTTGCTCTGAACTGTATCAAGCTGTGAAGTGCTATCCGCCACATGCCTGATACATTGGTGACACCCTTGCAACATCAGAGTTAGAGAATCATTACCATTGCCAGTTCAGAAGCCTTGATTTACTGAGAGTGCACAACTGTCCAAAGACACTCTGCTTGTGCCTTCCAGCCCGGAGACCATAACTGAACTGCTGATCCAATCATCTGTCTGCACCAAGCCTGAAAGGCAACTCCAGTCAAGACAAATGCCACTATGTGGGCCTATTATTTTCATCTCGCTCAGGAGTCAAGTTCATAGTGAGGTTGCCACCATGCACCACAACAGTACAAGAGCCACCACCCCAGGAACAGGACCACTGTACGCACTCATTCCGCACCACATGAAATGCAATGACAGACCGTAGGTAACTGCAGAGTCTAAACTATGATTTTAATGAGAGCTATAGAAAACATTGTTTTGCTATATAAACTTAAGACTTGTACTGGGTGGACTTGAAGTGGTAGAATAAGCTGAGATGTTGTGCACATCTACAGTTTAGGGCATTCGGAGTGAACTCCACCTATGCCTAATCAGTGCCTTGTCCCATGTTGCACATCAGAGATTACAGCTGCTGGAAAACTCCATTAGGAGTTGTGAGCGAATGGTGGAGCAGTACACACGCCCTCAGTCCTCAATAGTTAAGGTGCTGCATGTACGATCTGGGAACATATTCAGAGTACTGCATAGTCCCTTAGCCTTTCAAGGAGTGGCATATTAATCCTACTTGGGCAAGTAGCAAGATTTTCTTTCTCTGTTGCCATTACATTATTCATGGGAACATTGGGGGTCTGGATTATTTCCCCTGCACACTTCAACTGCTAAGATCAAACATTGGCCCACTTGTGATGGACTGTTAGTGCTGAATTGCTTGAAATTCCCCAAGTCAGACTCGAGATACTTTTGCAGTCAACAAAACAGTGTATGTTCTCTGTGCTAAGTGATGTGCTAACAGTCCAGATGTTGGTACAAACCATATATAGCCTTGTTGCTGGAAAAGTAGAACCTGCTGCAGGTTACTATTACTGTGAATTGCAAGAGCACTGCGTGGTCTTTGTACTGGAGTTCCAGAGTACACAGTCAGGTCAGGGTGGCAGTAAACTAGAATAGGTAACAATGTTTATATATATATATCAGCGGCATATCACAAAATGATGGCCACCTTCCGAATGAATGTGAGAGGGGCCTTTGAGTCTCCCAGATCACACAGACAATCATTGGTCTTGTGCTCAATGGTGGTCCCTGCATGGTTGTGCCCCCTACCATGCTGCAGGGGTCTGACCAGGAAAGCAGAGTGGCTTGCCCAAGCTTTTAACTATTTGTTATTCCAGTCCATTGCAAGCATTCTGCAAGGTATGCAATAGCATGACTTAGAGGGTGAGGGGGTCCCCTCAAAACAAGAAACCCTGCCCCCCGCACTGCAGGAGCCTCAATTGCACCTCTGGCATGTGGAAATTTCAGAAAGCTTGTAACCCAGTTCCAAAAGTTTTCATATCACCTCTTGTTATGCTAGCACTGAATGACTGATTGTCATGAAACTTCATGAAGCTGGTGGTGGCTAAGGTGGGAGTCAATGCCTGTCTCCTAAAACCAATTTTTCCCCTTGCACTTTTTAACAATGGTTAAAGCCATACTTTTTTTTATCAACGTGCTCCATTGTGGCACAAAGCACCATGCTATTTTGTTTTGTCCTCATATCACAATAGCTTCTGCATATCTCATGCTGTTTTACCCTTACCATCCATATATCGGACTGTTCCACCACACTGACCCAGCCTACCCAACATCGCCTAGAGCAGCGCCTTGGTGTAACCAATGGACCTCTGATTCTGTTGGAAGTCTTCAGTCGGTTCCACTCCATCTGGTGAATTTAGCCCAAACCTCGGTCAATCCTCCAGACTTTCATTCAATATCTAGATGTTCATTTTACCACTTAAAGCCAGTCTGTAATGCTTGGAAGAGATGGACAAATCCAGCATTTACAGATCTCCATCCTGGATAAGAGTATCAAGTAAAACAAGAGGCCACTTTGCTCCCTGCTCAATAGACTACATGAGGTCATATCGACCCCAATTGAACTAGTACGTGGTTTTATGTTATGGTAACCCCCAAGAAGTCCTTTAAGATACTCTCAATGTCTGCCCAGAACTCCTTAGTCCCAGGGCAATTATAAAAGATGTGTTCTTCGTTAGTTTTAAGAGACCATACCTTCTACATCTGGGGGTGGGCTGCGATGCAAACTTTGCAAACTTTGCAATCTTTTGTGGAGTCCAGTATAATCTGTTAATAGTAAGAAAGGGATTTCATTTTAGATTTGCTGGCTTGACCACTAAATACAATAATTTCAAAGAGATTTTCCATATTGGTTTTAAATCCACTCCCTGGAAAGTATCTTTCCACACCAGATATGGTTAAGAATCTTCTTGTCTTCAGTCTCTGGAAGTTTCCAATGCCACATAGCTACCTTTTTGCTTTTGGAACCCACATCCTGGAGTGAGGACTCAAATTCCCAAAAACCTCCCGGTCTCCATGGCTGAAATTGTGAGCCAGGAATACAGCTGCACATATTTAAACCTTGATATTGAATCTCCAGTTTTAATTCTCAGGAAACCCCAGGGTAAGACCCCCTGACCTGTTGTCAATCACCCCCCTTCCCCGGCAACAATCCCTGCCTGCCTCAATGGAAGACTCAGCCCATCCTTCATACATACTGGGGTGCCAGGGGAAGCCCATATAGGTGCAAAATCGGAGTATTAGCCAATACTCAGGATCCTTCTCACCCTGGAACAGAGGTTTAATGCAGTCTTTAGGACCTTCAATCATACCTTTTTGGAACATTTCGGGGCACCAAATTTATACAAAACTCCCGTAATTCCAAACTCCCTAATAATTTCTGGTAAGAGTACTGTCTGGTTTACTCAGTTACATCCAGATGATTTTAAACTGAAAAGCTATGCAATGCAGGTTCAGATCTGGGAGGGCTAAGCCTCTCTTCTCAAGACAGCTCCTCAACTATTTACACTCCAGCCTTACCCCGCGAGAGGCCCATATAAAGCTGCTATTTTCCCCTGGATCTTACCAGTAATTGAGCTTGGAAATGTAAGGGGGATACACTTGAAAAGATACATCACTCTGGGAATGATCAACATGTTGATGAGATTAAGACATCCATAGATTGTTATTGGCAAGTTCTTCCATCTAGACAATGGAATATCTGCTTCCTTTGCCACCCTATTCAAGTTGTATTATTTTACTGCATTCACAGGGTAAACAATAACTAGATATTTTATTTCTGCACACACTTGCCCCCTCCAGCATTCAATATTTAAACACATTACCTCTGACTTAGGGGCTGATTTTGATGCGTTTAGAAATGGCTCTGGCCATTAGTGGGAGCCGTTCTGACTGCATCAAAATGTCCCGTTTGGAATCCAAATGGGCTTTCCAAATGGCTTCCAACGGGCTTGAAGAGCCTGCCTGCCATTCGGAAAGCCTCCAGTAATCCTTCGGGCGGCTCTTTCCGCCCCAGGGATTACGATATCTGATTCCCACAGCCTTTCTGTGCTAGCCTTTCCGGCACAGAAAGGCTGTGGGAATCCCACCTTGGAACCACAGCAGGACCCCCATGACTGTAGGGCCACCGTATGGCAGCCTTGGGGGCACCTATGGTGCCCCCCTGTTGATCCCTGCACCTGGTGGCAGGTGCCTGCCATGGGGTGCAGGGATGAACTGCACCTCAGCTCTTTACCATGAGAGCATGCATTCCATTCGGAATGTATGCTCCCATGGTAAAGAATAGAAGTGCGACCGAACAGTGTTCGGTCGTATCCTAATTCCAGGGTTGGGATTGATGACAGGAGGTTCTTTGGTCCCAGTTAACAAACAATGTCAGACACAGTCAGGTCTGTCCAACATCGTAATCGGGGTCATAGAGTTATTCACCAAGTAACCGGACAAGTGCCAAAACCCCATCACCAGTCTCTCCACCCTAGATAGATTATCCGGTTGTTAGCATATAGCCCAATCTCACTGCTAAGGGGGGGTGAAAAGGGATAACCTTATTGTCTCTTATGATTAAATGTGGCTCACTGTAGATGCCAAACAAAAGAGGCACAGCTGTAGCTGGCATGGATCGGAGTTAGGGGGGAAGAGGTGGAAGGGAGGAGAACATGGAAGGTAGGTGGTAGTATGCGGGAGGGTTGAGGATGCTTGGGAAATGGCTATAAAAAACACAAAAATAAATTACAACTTTTATTTTTGACGCTCCCTCGCCACATCTCTCCTTCATAGTCCTTCTCTTGCTCGGCCACAGGAAGCACACACAGGCACCTAGTCAGCCACTCACAATGCTGTCGTAGCATTATTGTGATTGGTCTGAGTGCTGTGTTTTGGCACTCAGGGGCTGACTGGAGGCCTGGGCATGTTCTCTAAATAGGCTGTAACGCAGACTGCATGGAGAACATGCAAAGTGATCAGGACTGTTTTGGGTGGCCAAAGAGGGCCGTGCAGGCAGTCATTGCACACTTTTGGAGGGTGCTACCACTCCTCCCCTGCCCCCTCATGCAAACCTGTAGGCACAAGTAGAAGAAAATAAAATGATAATAACGCAAGTTATTATCATTTTATTTTCTCTGACTTTCACTGAAAAAAAGCAGTGGGGCAACGCTCCTCCGCGTTAGTGGAGGAGCTGTCACTAAAGAGGAGACAGGGGACAACCCCGCCTTTTACCCCTGTCAATACTAAAACTTCCTGTCAATGAGCCATTAAGGATAATTCTAGCTGATGAGTTTTCATAAACTTTCTGAAGCATAGAGATGAAGCAGGGGCTAAATCCCAATATTTCCAAGACCCAATCACAAGTATGCCCAACATACCCGGTAGAATGACTTGGCCCCGTTTATCGTGACCAGGGCCAGGGGGTTGGAGCAAGTGGTTGCAAGATCAACAGTTCCAATTAACTGCTGTGGAGTTCTTGGATTTGCCTCTTTGGCACGAATCCATTCTGATATGGATGTCTCAGCTGGGGGGATAACTTGGGCAATCTCCTTGCCAGAATGCTCGTAAAGATTTTATAGTCTGCATGTCACAAGGAGATTGGACAATAGGAGTCTGCCTTCCTAGGATCCTTATGCTGCAACAATAAATGATGGATGGATTGCTTACTTAATCAATCATTCACCCTCAATCAAGAGATCTGGGTTAAATTCATCACTCTTTTGCAAACTATGCCATCCCAGGTAAGACCCAGCAAACTGGAAATCAGTTTTGACCCTGTTCCTCTTGGGATCAGTGCAGCCCAAACTACCTAGCCGAGTCCTCACTGGACCTGAAACAAGCATCTTGGGACTGGTTTCAGAGTAACACCCCTCATCAGCAAAGCTAGCTTGAATCCAGTGGCACAGGGAGCAAGGGACCCACGACTGGGCATACCCATCCAACTTAGGGCAAAAAGTGCTGCGGCACCAAATTGTAGGAGAGTAGGATCTGCTTCACATGGGTACCCCCACTTTTTGCTGGTGTTTCACTGTTTTTAGACCTTAGTGTGGCTGTGGCACTGCTAATCAGGACCACAGCCTAGCTGCTTCCTCTCTAAAATGGTTTGCATGTACATTAGCTACATATCTAATGGGATTCTGGAGTGCCTTATAAGCCCCTAGTATATGGTATACTATGTACCTAGGGCATAGGTACCTCAGAGGCCTACCAGGGGCTGAAGCATGTATTATGCCACCCCTGGGAAGCATTCCAAAATGGCAAGACAGGTCTGCTACTGCAGCCTGGGTAAGGGTGTGCTTGCACCCCTTACAGTGGTATAGGCTACCTATAGCCACCTATATATACAGACACATATAAACCTATAAGTCACTCCTATGGCAGGCCCTGACAATCCTGACGGCAGAGTGCTTGGTTTTGTGTGAGAGGGTGCCCAAGCATGAGCCGAGCCCCTCTGCAGCTTTCGGAAATACTTCCTTATGGCTGTTCTGTGATACAGCCATACCATATACTCTTAAGTGCATTATAACCTCGCGGTAAATGCTAACTTTAGAATGGCTGCATCAAAACATGTCGTGTTTGCTGTCAAACGCTTTGGAATACTACCCCCCGCCAGTACTGGCGGCGGGGGTAGCATTCCACCCTTCTAGAGGGAGAGACATGTTCACACTGGTCTAATCCGGGAGGACTTTCCTGAGCACTGGCATCACAAAATGGATGCCTCTGCCACAGACAAGGGTCTGGCCTCCTGCTGCTGACCGAAACTCCGGCAGGGGAGGCCTGGACAATAGGTTTCCAGTAGAAGGGAGGTGTAACCACCTCCCCAGACAGGCAGATTTGTATTGGGGCTGGGCCGGAGCACTCTCTGGTGCTTTGAAGTCCTGCACTGGGGGCACACTTGGTGTCCCTGTGCATAGTCCAGTTCAAACCGGTTGCACGGGCTACCTGACCATGCTCTGGCATGAAACTGGACAAAGGAAATGGGTGTATCCACCCCTCTTTCCAAACCCTCCCATAGGTGGGTCCCTAGAGTATGTCCAACACCCAAACTTAGTATAAGTATGGGAACCCAGTCCTTGCGACTTTAGATGACCCTGGACGAAACTCTGCAACATATATCCTGGACCTTCGACTTTTTATCATGACTAGAGGATGGAAGAAATCTCCCTTGGGGTCAAGGAGTGACTCCCCTTCTTGGCAGGCAACAAAGAAGCAACTGACCGGTCTGCATCGCTGAAGCTCCTGCCAGATGCCAAAGTCTTTGCATCACCAGAGGTGGATTTCCAGACTTTCCCGAGGCTACCCTGAGTCCACAGCAAAGTTGAGGCCCGTGGCTATCGTGGGTGATGCAAAACTATCTTCCTGGTCCTCCTCGAAGTTGTGTTTTGGGATCCTCATAGCCCCAGCCTTGAGCACCTTCTGCACTGAATATTGTTGGCCTCCACTCCACGAGTGACCCGTGGGCCAGTTTCAAGTGTGACCGCTCGAGGCTCCATCACAATCACTAGCCCTTGGCTAGCGGGTCCCCATGAAGGCATCTCCTTTTCTGATAGAGCTTTCATGGTTGCTCCAGACGTGCCCTGACTTACCCTCACTGGGTGAGTCCCTCAGACCTTGCTGGTCTGCAGTGTAGTCCTTTCTCTGAATTCCAGTGACTTGTCGTTGCCAAGGTTTGTTGGGTCCAACCGCAGCACTCGACAGACTTTGTGGGACAGCTCGAATCTGGCTCGTGGACTTCATCCACGCCTCCTGGACCTCGTGGCTGAAGAGTCAAGACACCCATCAACTCACCTAAAGCACCCGACATCTGTGGTCATTGGTCCATCCTGCCCTTGGTCACTGGCTAGTGACCCAGACTCTGTACCCTCTGCTTTCAGGTTCCTTCCATCCTAGATCCAGGCTTGGATCTCTTCGGACACTTCTCCTCTTCACGGCACCAGCAGTTCTTTGCAGGCTTCCATTGCAATCGACGACGCGACCGGACACCAAAAGACACCCATGCACCCGGCTTCCCTAGGTGAGGTAACTCGAGTACTCCGGGGCTCCCGTGGGTGCTAGCCCTATAACTTCTTAAGTCCAAAAGGATTTGGTCCTGACTCGATTCTAAGTGTCCCTAATCTTTAAAATTCCAACTGCGACATTGCCCATAGAAGCTAATGGGACCCCGCGGTTGTGTTCTCACACTGCATACAGTCCCCGTGGGTCCCCTGTGTCACTACCTTGGGTGGTTCCTTGGGGCCCCAGTGATTCTACAGGCTCTAGGCCTTGTGTCTATCCCTGTCGTGGTTCTTATACCACTTTTTTGCTATATGGTTTGGTACGCCCCTAGGGCCCAAACGTGTATTTGTGCTATTACCAATAATTGCTAACTTGTAAACAAAGTACTTCGAACTCCAGGCTCATAAAGAGACTAGAGGGGTGAATTTTATCCTAAATACATATATTTTGAATATATACCTGGTGTGGTTGTCCTTTCATTTGATCATTCATGAGATTATAGACTGGTAAAACAAGCTGCTTTATATTACTTCAAGACTTAGCCTGAAGGCTGCTCTCCATAGCTACCACTAGGATAGCTTTCAATAAAGGTTGTCTTTAACCAATTCACCATAAGGGGTTGTTTGGACTGATACAAGGTGCCCACTAGAACTAGTGGACAGCATATATCAGGACACCTTCTCACACAAATGATGAATGGAATGCTGAATAAATCAAATATTCACCCCCAGTCAAGAGATGTGGGTTAAATCCATTGTTCCTCTGCTCACTACGCCACCCCTATTTTGACCCAACCATATGTAAATCGGTCTTGACCCTATTCCTCTTTTGACAAGTCAAGCCTGAACTGCCAAGCAAGGTCCTCCCTGGACTGGAAACAAGCATCCTGGGATCGGTTTAGGGGTAACACCCCTCATCAGTCAGGCTGGATTGAATCCAGTGGCACAGCAAGTAATGACCCTGGTCTGGGAATGCCCATTCCACTTGGGCTGAAAAGTACTGCAGCAAAAAATGATAGACGAGTAGTTGTAAACCGAAATCCTTGAACAGAAGCAAAGATAGAGTAATCTCAATAGTTACCTCGCAGATTTTCGAGACACTCTGGAGGCGTATACACTCCCAATAGAGTCCTATGACGCTTTCCTAAATTATACTCAGACTTTTGCAAAAGTGTCAACAGAAGAGACAGACCGTGCTCCTCAAGAAAGGATTAGCGGATACCTGGCCGGGGTCAAGTGACACCGCGATGTGCATTTCTTACAGAAACATCACCTCCCAAGGGAATGTCTGCGGAAGAGCCCTTCACTGCCGCATGTTCACATCTTCTGAAGCACGGCACCGCCAGCAGCACAACAAGAACCCTGCCACAGGAAATGTCGAGGACGGAGGCTGGTAGCCTATTTTCTTTTCTTTGTTGTCACATTTCTATTCCAACACAATGGAACTGCTCATTTTGACAGGTTTTATACCTGTTTACAAAAATATGTACATAAACACATTCAACAATTGAATGTACGGTGATACCTAAATTCACTACAACCACAACATTAATATTCCCTGTTTACTTCTCAGCACCCATTTTCGCTTTCAAAACCATATTTTCTTTGATACATACCATAAAAGAACACTATTATTGGTTCTCTTGAATCGTTTAAAGAAATAAAATGATTTCTTCCATTCCAAATAAAGATTAGCAACCCGTTTAATCCTTAAAAATATTATTAAAACATACTATTTTATTGGTTGCTGTCTACATCAAATAAAATATATAAACTAACATTACGACATATATTTAATTTTATTAGATACATGTACAGCCTAGTACTCATTCTAGGAATTCCAAATTGCAGAACATTTTAACACAGGATTCTTGAATAATTATACTAAACTAAATTAATTTGCTATTATTAGAACCCGAAATTTCTTTGGGACAAACTAGAAGTAGTTGTATACTGAGGGTCACTTAGAAAGCATAATCTAACTGCGCGTTATGAGTATCATTCACGAAGGCAGCTTGGTGATGACAATTCAAAATTAACGTGCATTTATTCTTGCCAACACTCATTTGGTACAGTTACAATTTTTTTCAATCAGAAGATGACAATTTGTTTTTATTTTTTTCAGTATGTTTAAAGTCTTGTGTTTTGTTCACACTGGGCTTTACTATCCATTTTAACAGGTATTAATGGGCTACATATCTTTGACAGGTAATTCTTTTCAACGAAACTGTTTCAGCCATGACTGCTCCCTGTTGCACTTATCTCTGGCCTGCAAATGTGCTAGTCAGCAGACAGTCCAACAAGGTGTCAGAACCGTACACTAAAGCAAGACAACCATGCCAGGTGCATAATGGATGTTGGCAAGAGGGCAGATGAGAAACCCTCAAGGGACGTGTCATCTGGAGCCCTTATCCATGTCTATAAATTTACTTTCCTGAAATAGATAAAGCTTCAACACACCCACTGTTAGTCCTGACAGTCTTAGCGTGGGCTTCCGCCCAACATTTTGCCTACCTCCTCCAATTTTCTTACCTTGTTCTTACTGGCTTTATGACTCTTTGCACTTTGTTACTGCTAACTAGTGCTAAAGTGCTTGTATCCTCTCCCCTAAACATGGTAATATTGGTTAATCCACAACTGGCATATTTACTTTACTTGAAAGTCCATAGTAAAGTGGTGCTTCCTGTACCCAGGGCCTCTAAATTAAATGCTTCTAGTGGGCCTGCAAGCACTCAATGTGCCACCCACTGAAGTAGCCCTTTCACCACATCTCACGTCTGCGACTGCAGAGCCTGTTTGTGCAGTTTTACCCTGCTATGTCGGCATGGCACATAAACCTTTTCCAGGGCCAAACCTTCCCTTTTTATCAATAAAAGTCACCCCTAATGTAGGCTCTGGACAACCCAGAGGGCAGGGAGCAATGTATTTAAAAAGCAGGACATGCACTTTTAAGTTTTACATGTCTTGGTAGTGAAAAACACCCAAAGAGGTTTTTCAGTACTGCTAGGCATATCTTTTCCTTAAGATAATATAGTGATTACCTTATAACATTTTATAAGTCTAATCTCCAATTGGGAGAAAAATAAAACCTCAAGATCTGGTGTCTCTGGTGTCCTAAATTAAAATCCTTATTTATGGTGAAGTTGAATTTTAAATTACAATTTTGGAAATGCCACTTCGATAAAGTTGGTATTTACTTACTTTAGCCATTTGGTGCCTACTGCCTGTCTCTGTTTAGTCTGAGGTGTATGAAGGGTGAGCTTTTTGTATTCCCCATAGATAGCCACACACAATGGGAGCTCAAGTGTGACTTGATGGGCCAATACTTGGAGGATGGAAGGGAGGAGCTGGTCCCAGCCTCACTTCCACATGGATAGGCTGTGCCTTGTCCCCACACCAAGGGCTTCATACCTCCCCGCGTAGTGAGTCTGGAGCCAGGGCCTGTGTGAACTTCAAAGACCTGTGTATGAAGTCTCCCCCACTTCAAAGGCCCAACTAGGTATAAGAACTGGACCTCTGACACCATAACTTCAGTAAACGTCTGGACATGTGAGCACTCTGTGAGGAAGAATTACTGCTGTGCTGCTGAAGGAATGGCACTCTATTGGACTGCTGATTTGCTGGCCTCCTACCTTGCTGTGCTGCCCTCCTGTCTGCTTTCCCCTGCCTGGGTGAGAAAGACTAGACCTGCATTGCTTGAACCCAGAATGACTCCATGAGCTAGCTGGCTGGCCTCCTGATCTCAGGGATATTAAAAAAACGTTCAACTTGCCTGCACCTGGACTCTGACATCAATAACTCTGCCCTGCCAAGTGGTGCCACACCAGTCCTGGACCCTTGGAAGTGACGCCTAAGGTGCTTGCATCCACACAACCCATGCATCCTCTGTCAAACCAGCACATCAGTGTCGTTGCCTGGATCAGAACCAGCTCATTGCCCCTATTGCATAGATCGGAACTGGTGCATTGCTCCTGTTGCATAGCTCAGAACCAGCGCATCCCTCCTCTCCCGTGACCAGAACCAGCAAATTGCCTCTGCTGCATGGATCGGCCCTGAGGCGTCACCTTCGGAACCACCACTACACAATGTCTTCACATCTCCGGTGATGGCATCCTCGGTGACTAATCTCTGCATCGCAGCTCTGCGCTCATCGGAGCCGATGCATATCCGCTGCTGTGTGGATCAGGACTAATGTTTCACCCCCACTGGTGGATCGACACTGAGACATCCCTTCAGACTGCATATTGAAATTCGACGCAACCTGGATCAAGGTTCTTTTGTTCAGTGGGCCTCATGGGGTCCCTGTATCCCGCCCACACTCCATTCGGTCTGAACTTTTGACTTTGTCTGGGTCCTGTGGACCAGGTATCCTAAGTAATCGCTTATTACTCCAAAGCGCTATTTTCCAGTTTGTTCTTTAAAAAGTCATGTGTCGAATTCTACTTATTGGACTTTGTTGTTTTGGTCTGGTTTTATTTATTAAATTAAGGGGCATATTAACAATAAAGTGGCGAAGTGTGTAACTAAGCCAAGAAGGCTAACGACACCCTTCGTCACTTTAGAAACGCAGGGCTACATTATAATTACCAGAATATGGTGCAGCCATGCGTTTCCACCTGCACTGGTGTTAAATTTAGCTGTCTGGCACCAACGGAGGCACCCTTGCACAATAGTGCAAGGATGCCTGTGTTGAGGTGAAGATTGTTTATGTTCAGGAAAGGAAGGTCCCCCTTTGCCCTTTTCATTTCCTTGTATTGTTTGGAGGTCCTAGTTCCAGTCTCTCTATCAGTGTTTGTTTATCTTGTTTTAAGCATGCACAGTGGCACATTTATTATGTTAACTTGATTTGATTTGACTTATTTTTGTTTCTCACCTTATTTTAGTTTAATCTTTTCCTTATGAATCATGATTGGAAAAGGAGAAGCTGGGGTCCAGTGCACTTTTTTGTTTGGTCAATCAGTTTTCTGGTACTATTGGTGATTAGTAGCCTAGATAACGCATACAAAATATAGTGACAATGGGGTAACCCAGTATCCCTCAGAACCTGGGCAATAATATATAATATAAACAATTGGTTCTGTCGGGTGTAGATTATCTCTTTAAACCATTAAACCAGTCATAGGTTTACTCACATGGAAAACAAATTATCAAAAACATCAAAAACAATACACATAGAGAGACCATAGAGGGTATTCAAAAGTTTTATAAATTACGTCATTTATAAATACCCACATTGATTTGCATGGCTGTCAAAACGTAACATAAAATGCGTTGCAATTTGTGACAAGGTGAATATGGTGCTCAGTGCTGTAGTGAAGGTGCACAATATATACAAAGTGAATTTCGCAGAACTGTCGTTTTTTAAGAGGCCAGGAAAAACAACGATGTTTGAATAGCTCTGTAAGTTGAATGAATAAGTCTTGACACAGAGTCTTTCAACTGGTCCAGGGGATATGTTGACGTTTCAACCCAGGAAGCATTACTATACTAGTCAATGCGGGTCTTCTTCATCAGGACAGGGACAATATAGACAGCCTATGAAATAGTAAGGGTATTGGTCAGGTGTGTTGTAATGATGAATGCTAGGACTAATCGTGGCAGGTAAGGCGGGAGACTCACCTAAAAAACCAATGAAACTCAAAGGGCGTGTGTATCTTCAAAGATTCCAACAGTTACAACAATGTACTGTACAGCGGGGATTAATCCAACAGGGGACCCTATTAATGAAATGAAGCATATTAGGGAACCGGAAGGCTAACAATAGGGTGTGTGCATGCGCTGTTTAATCAGCTAATGAGGACTCACCCCATGAAGAGAATAGATCGTCCACGGTTGCTGTAGGTAATGAATACCCAAGAAGGAGAGGCAGACGGACCTCCCGTCTCCTAAGCAGTCGTGCAGACCAAATGCACGTTTCTGTACGAAAGGTTAAAAGAGAATTAGCTCCTTGCATGGAACGCCTCTAAGCTTGGGATGTATACTAACTCAAGAGCATGCTCACCTTTTAAAGAACCGGGGGGCCAGGTGAAGCGGCGCAGGCAAACGTCCTGTCTCATCCGTTGTGGTCACGGGTATGCCGATTGACTGCAGGTTAAGAAGCAAGGACGTGTGTACGTTACGTAGCGTCTCGGGGTTAGTTGCTAAGCAACGCATAACGTGTGTGGCGTGCTCTGTCATGGGGGAGTCCATGTCTCGTTGCTAAGGGACAAGCAGGGAGTCAAGTGTACTGCCATTGGAGGACAGCTCTAGTGCTTGAAGTGACGTGTACTGCCATTGGTAGGCGGCTCTAATGCTTAGAGTGATCTGCAATGTACAATTGTCAGTGGGTCTCTTACAAGGCCCTGCATAAATCGGTGGAGCGAATCAAACCGTTGGCCTTAATTATAAAGGATGAGAAACCGAATTTAAATCAATTAAACATTTTAAACAAATTTAAATAAAAACAATTAGGTAATCGTAATTGAATGAAAACACAAAATACACAGGTATGTATCAAAATCATTGCGAAATAAATTACATTATATTGAGTACATAAAACCATAATTATTAGGAGCCGCGGTCTGTTATATACCGTGCAAAACGAGTGAAGGTCATGGTTTTAGCCATTCAATCTCCAAGGATTTTATTAAAAGGGGGTTAAAGCTAAAACCAGTTAAGAGTGGGACCAAATTGGCCAAATAGCTAGGGAGTGTCGTATTAATAGCTAATTGGTTGGGTAAGGCCCCATTTGTCTCAATGATGCGAATATCAGGTATGTGGGATTCCTAACCAGTAGTGGGACATAAATAGCTAGAGTTGCCCCATTTGTCTTGCAGTCTCTTCTATCTCGTTCAACCCATTCTGTACCGAGTTGAGCGAATGAATCCATCTGCATTCCCTGTAGTTTAGGACCCCAGAGATTGTGCCTCCCCTTGGGTTGGGACAGATCTTTTCAATAATCCACCATCTTTTGCTGTCAGGAGAGTGGTTGTGTGTCATGAAGTGGTCAACCATGGGTGCGCCCTGTATTTTACACCTTATTCTACTCATATGCTGAAGGATCCTAGCTTTGGCTTTCTGAGTGGTTTGTCCAACATATATCAGGTCAAAGAATGGCATAAATCACATGGGAGCTGTTGCAATTGGTAAAGTGTGGTTGCTTATACGTTTTGTTGTTATACGTAAAAGTAGTTCCTTCTTGACATAGATCACAGGCTTTACACTGTCCACATTTATGGTGTCCACTCAGTGATGGTAATCCAAAGTAGTTCCTTAGATCCGGTTGCTTGGGTGGTTCTAGAAATGCTCTGACAACAGTGTTCTTGATGTTCTTGCCTCTCTTGAAGGCAAAGATCGGGTCTTGTTTAGTCATGAGTTCACTTGCCACCAGATTCCAATACTTCTTGACGATTCTTTTAATGTCATTGCTCCTGGTGTTAAATGTCGTGAAACAGACGATGTTATCTGATTTTGTACCTTTGGTCTTGACCTCCAGAAGTTGTTCGCATGGGCAATACCAAGCGCGTTTTTTCGCTCGTTTCAGTAGTCCTTTCGGATATCCCCTTTCTCTCAAACGACTCACGAGGGTATCCGCCTCTTTGAAGAAATCAGATTGCCTGGTGCAATTCCTTCTGAGTCGAAGGAATTGCCCATATGGCAGGTTATCCCTCAGGTTACGGGGATGGTGTGAATTGTACATCAGCAATGTGTTTCTTTCCATTGGTTTCCGGTAGAGGTCACAATACAGGAGACCATCTTCAACACGAAACGTGAGATCCAAGAAATCTATCGACTCATTGTTACTCGTCATTATAAATTGGATATCATCAGATCTGGCATTGAGCCAGACATGAAACTCATTCAGCTCCTTCACGTCGCCTGTCCAAACCATTATAACATCGTCGATGTAGCGTTTCCAAACTGCGATCTGGTTCAGGTATGGATTCTCAACACTGTACATGGAATCCCACATACCTGATATTCACATCATTGAGACAAATGGGGCCTTACCCAACCAATTAGCTATTAATACGACACTCCCTAGCTATTTGGCCACTTTGGTCCCACTCTTAACTGGTTTTAGTTTTAACCCCCTTTTAATAAAATCCTAGGAGATTGAATGGCTAAAACCATGACCTTTACTCATTTTGCATGGTATATAACAGACCGCGGCTCCTAATAATTATGGTTTTATGTACTTAATATACTGTAATTTATTTCGCAATGATTTTGATACATACGTGTTTATTATGTGTTTTCATTCAATTACGATTACCTAATTGTTTTTATTTAAATTTGTTTAAAATGTTTAATTGATTTAAATTTGGTATCTCATCCTTTATAATTAAGGCCAACGGTTTGATTCGCTCCACCGATTTATGCAGGGCCTTGTAAGAGACCCACTGACAATTGTACATTGCAGATCACTTTAAGCATTAGAGCCGCCTACCAATGGCAGTACACGTCACTTCAAGCACTAGAGCTGTCCTCCAATGGCAGTACACTTGACTCCCTGCTTGTCCCTTAGCAACGAGACATGGACTCCCCCATGACAGAGCACGCCACACACGTTATGCGTTGCTTAGCAACTAGCCCCGAGACGCTACGTAACGTACACGCGTCCTTGCTTCTTAACCTGCAGTCAATCAGCATACCCGTGACCACAACGGACTAGACAGGACGTTTGCCTGCGCCGCTTCACTTGGCCCCCCAGTTCTTTAAAAGCTGAGCATGCTCTTAAGTTAGTATACATCCCAAGCTTAGAGGCGTTCCACGCAAGGAGCTAATTCTCTTTTAACCTTTCGTACAGAAACGCGCATTTGGTCTGCACGACTGCTTAGGAGACGGGAGGTCCGTCTGCCTCTCCTTCTTGGGTATTCATTACCTACAGCAACCGTGGACGATCTATTCCCTTCATGGGGTGAGTCCTCATTAGCTGATTAAACAGCGCATGCACACACCCTATTGTTAGCCTTCCGGTACCCTAATATGCTTCATTTCATTAATAGGGTCCCCTGTTGGATTAATCCCCGCTGTACAGTACATTGTTGTAACTGTTGGAATCTTTGAAGATACACACACCCTTTGAGTTTCATTGGGTTTTTTAGGTGAGTCTCCCGCCTTACCTGCCACGATTAGTCCTAGCATTCATCATTACAACACACCTGACCAATACCCTTACTATTTCATAGGCTGTCTCTATTGTCCCTGTCCTGATGAAGACCCGCATTGACTAATATAGTAATGCTTCCTGGGTTGAAACGTCGACATATCCCCTGGACCAGGTGAAAGACTCTGTGTCAAGACTTATTCATTCAACTTACAGAGCTATTCAAACATCGTTGTTTTTCCTGGCCTCTTAAAAAACGACAGTTCTGCGAAATTCACTTTGTATATATTGTGCACCTTCACCACAGCACTGAGCACCATATTCACCTTGTCACAAATTGCAACGAATTTTATGTTACGTTTTGACAGCCATGCAAATCAATGTGGGTATTTATAAATGACGTAATTTATAAAACTTTTGAATACCCTCTATGGTCTCTCTATGTGTGTTGTTTTTGATGTTTTTGATAATTTGTTTTCCATGTGAGTAAACCTATGACTGGTTTAATGGTTTAAAGAGATAATCTACACCCGACAGAACGAATTGTTTATATTATATAGATAACGCATACAGGCATCCTGGTCTATATTAAACTGCAAAAAAAGAGTGAACATGTGTCCCATGAATAAAGGTGAACATGTTCCACCTTCGCCTCCTGCACAATCAGGGTCAGCTTTAACACTGGTGGCGCACGGTGCAACAATATTTTTGGTGCCCCCCAAATGACCATCTCTGTTACGGATTACCTCACTAGCACCATTTAACAGTGCCCCTCAAGTCTCCATAACCACAGTCTCTCAGATTCATTTAGTTTTATAGCACCACTCATGCCAGTGTAAGGTGTCAGAGCACTTTACATCACAAACATTGAACAGAGACAATCATATGTGTTTTAATCAGCGTATAAGAAATGTTACTAATATATATAAAGGAAATTGGCTTAGAGGGATCAATCTCTTATTTATTTATACACAAGAAACAATGAATTTTCTCGGTAGTTACTCATTTCTTATATGTAAACTTTCAAAAATTGTTTTTCAGAAGCAAATATCTCTTGGTAGACATCAGAGTACTTTACACATAACATGTACAATTGACAAACATACAGACAAAATCATCACATAACAGCCTCTATATAAAGTTTCATTAAATCATATATCTACATCTTATATACACAACAAATTATCGCATATAAATTCCCCTGACTATGGTTCCAAAAAATGTACACTTCTTATTTACAGTAATACATTTAGAGGTAATCCTCTTGGCGTCAGAGGTATTACTCCTCTCCTGTTTTTTTGTGTATACGCCAAAATAACTGATTTCTTAGTCAACCCAATCGGTGGACTCCTCCTACATCAGTGTGTCGACGCGTTCGCGTTTCAGCCTCCAAATATTTGGCTTCCTCAGGACGGGGATTACAGTCTATCTGTATTAGGTCCTAGCGAGTCCCTAATGCGGTAATACTCTGGTTCAATTTTTTCTCAGCGCCTTAGTACGCTGGAATCACAGGACCCCTTATTAATAATGCAGTCATAGGTCGCTTACTATTCATCCAATTGGTCCCATCACTGTCGTCCAGTGATCGATAAGGTAACGATCCCGCCTATAAATCCGCCGCTTCTGCTCCACGCTTGCAAACCGCAAACCGCAAACCGCAAACATCAGACAGGACTACAAGGTGTAGTGTAATATTGATACGTCATTGATACTGGAAGGCAATATAGTTTGAGTGCTTATTCTGGAAAAGCCCAAATTCAGAATTTAAAACGTAACATCATCAGGGGTTCTCTTTAATAATAAGAATTGTTTTCTACACAAATGAACCCTTTTGGAAAGATCAGAATAATGAAAGACTGGGCAGAAATACATATAGGTCCTTGATGACAGTTAATAACTCAGTCTTCCATATTAGGAGTTTGACTTATGAAAGACAAGTAACACAAGGAGCTCTCTTACAGAAGCAGTAAGCCACTGCCCTATTTACACTATATGCATGTTGTTATCTGCATGGTACACGTTCTTAGCATCAGCCATCTTAACCCTCTGCACTACCTTAGGATGAGTCAAAACGTCCACTAGACAAACCTCCGGTCTTGTTCCAGAAAGACGATTAATAACCAGAGGCATCTCAACATTTTAATTGATGCCTGAAAATTGCTGGAGGCCAGGAACGTGGCAGCAGGTGCTTTTAAAATTATAATGTACTTGCTAAAATGACGCCCCCACCCCAAGTCAGCACCCGGTGTGGTGGCACCGATCTCACCACCCTAGAGCCGGCACTGTGCACAATATTGTTCTGTTCTCTAAAAATTGATTTGCCATTAGTAATGAGTAAAAGATTATTTCAGAAAATTGATTCAAAGTAAACTTACAGACAATAAAACAATCATTACAATACAGTAATTAAATCTCTTCAAGCCTATCATAAAAATGCTTTAAAAAGTGTAAAGCAATTCTAATAACACAGCAAGAAGTAAAAATGAGAACATGTGTAGAAAAGCAACCAGTGCATGAAACCAATTTCTCCTGGTCTAGAAATTAAGACCATTAGCTTTCCTTATAAGCCCTGACATAAGTAGATACTTGCTTACAGCAAAAACAGTGTAAATGGATGTCACCCTTCAAGATTCTCAATGCCTCCAAGTATCTTCGAAAGCCATAATACTTGCACAGTGGGCATATCCATTTCTCTCTGGGCTTTGCAAATGCTGGACAAAAAAATAGCACACGGTGTCTAGTTTCATTTGCAGACAGCCATTACCATTATTATTTCAAAAGTTTGAAGTCCTGGTTCCACTTTCACCCTCAGTATTCACTTAGCTTGTTCCTTTACTTGCAAATGTATACTTCTATGTTTGCTTGATTTCATTGACCTAATTTTTGTTATTAGCATTCTTTCAGTCTAATTTTCTTTCCTGATTAGCTGCACCGGAGATTTGTTCCCTACTCACGGTTTGAAATACTGGGCTCTAATTTGCATTTTTTCTCAGCCAATCTTTTTTCTGGCTCTTTTAATTATTATTATATATCCTTCCCTCCGCCTCCACACGCATGTATGACTATATGAGACCATGAAATGCTAAGTTAAATGGATTGCATAAAGTGTAGTCTGTGTCACCTTTGCCTCATTTCACAAGTGCATTGGACTTTTCAATTCTTTCTATTGTTTGGAAGTTCTGTCTCTGCTCCAGCCTTAAGTGTAGTTTTGGCGTATTTTGTCTTAGCCTTCGTATTTGTGTTTCTACTATGATGGTTTGATTTAGCTTCCTGCTTCATATGTATCAAAACAAGAGCTACTACATAGAGTTATGCCCTCTCTCATGACTGAATATGCAAGGTTTTACTCCGTTTTTAGTTCTGGTGTTTACCAAGACATTTTGACTTACCTAAAATATTATGGGCCTTATTTATGAAAACTGTTGCTTTGCTGCGTGAAAACAGGGATGCAACAGTTTTCACTGCGCTCTCCTTGAGACATGATGGACATGATGGATGTTTACTGTATGACACATCATGTTGCGAGGAATGACAGATACGCCAGTATTACTGACACATCTGTTGGCGCAAAAGTGACGCATTGCTGAGGTGTGTCTGAAAACAGACATAACTCTAGCAATGTGTCCTTTGACATGGGGCAAGCCCCGTGTGAATGGGCCTGCGCCAGTCTTACGCCTGCTGTGAGGCACGCCTAAAATATTATCATGGATCAGTACTGAGGTCGCTCAGGATTCAGTACTCCAGGATTCAGTATTATGGCTTACATGGGCACATGTATGGTGATAACGCATTTCACCAATGGCTGGATAATTGGTAAAGTCCATGTTTTATCATGGACTGCATAAGCACAATTCTCGTTAAATAGAATGTCCTTTTGTTTTCCTGTTCATTTTAGTTAGTCATGTTTATATGCCCATATTTCCATAGCCATGTCCGATGTTCGTCACATGCGGTAGAAAAGACTGGAAGCGCACTTATGAACACATGTCACTGTGGGTGTGGTCTCTGCTATAAAAGGCATCCACAGCTACCAACGGTTGCTCATTATTGCCGAAACTTCGCTGTGCGTATTTCTGTTGGAGTGGTAGCACGTCGAGGATTCGGTTCATTTGTCCGAAGTTTTTCTGATTGGTGAGCAGAGTAAGTCGGTGCTTGCAGTTTCTTCTGCCGTGGTTCGGCACCCGATGTCTTAAGGACGTTTTTGATAGTGAACACAGGTGGGTTCTAATCTTTCTATTTTATAGTGTTTGATACAATTACTGGTTGCCGGTTTTTTGCTTATTATCAAAGAACTAATTTGGGCAGTATGAATGTGTACAGAACATTACAGAAGGCAGATTCATCACCCATAATGAAAGAAACAATATCTGATGTTTATGTACCTGATGCTATTCAATGAGAGTGTGAAATTAGGCTCAAAGACACATTCTTTATAGAGAAACAAGATTCTGGGTGAAACTCATCACAAGGTCAAGCACAGTTTACAAAGACAGCGCCTGTGTTATCTTCTATGAGTCTGATTCTTACAAAAACTATAGATTACAGGTTAAACTATCTTATATAAGTCTCAGTGATTCAACCAATAGCGAGAACCTTATATCTTGTGGATTGAACAAGTGATTTAACAACTGTCCAACATTAAGAGTGGTTTGTATTTTCTTTGACAGGTCTCCCTCACCTCAGTACCCTGCCTAATACCCTTACCCTCATCTGGCCACTCCAACCTTCTGTTGCATGTACAGAATTGGTGCTGCCGGAAGGTGGGCATATTTAGGGTACTGCTTCTGTGGAATTGGATCGTGATGAGCCTTTACATTTTTATTCCTCCTGAGCAGTGCTTTCAATATATTTTCAGTGGAGCACGTATGTACTATGTTGGCATCCATGCAAAAAGACATGATAGTAGCGCAACAAGAAACAGTAGCATTAGAAAATCAGGTAGCCACTCTTCAAGCCCAATTAACGGGTGGACATCAACATTCAAAGTTTAATGATATACAACAACTTCTGATAGTGGCAGATCAACCCCAGCAGTAGTAGTAACAGTGCCAACCCCTGTGCCTTTAGCTGCACCAGAAAGGTTCACAGGAGATCCTTCTAAAGTTCATACCTTTCTTCACAAGTGCAGTTACATTTCATGGTGCAACCAACAGCGTTTCCGGATGCGCAGTCTAGAATTGCATTTCTAATTTCATACCTGAGTAGAGATGCTGCTAAGTGGGCAGTGCCATTGGTGATTGCAGATAGTAGGTTGTTATACAATTGACGATAATTCAAAGAAGAGTTTGAAAAAATATTTGATCGAAGAACTATTACTAGATCAGCAGACTGCGCATTGCTGGAACTAAAGCAAGGTAATAAAGATTTAGTGCATTATCTTCCACAATTTAAGAAACTAATCTCGGAGACAAATTGGCCTGAGGAAAAGCTAGCTGCTGTGTATTATCAAGATTTAAAAGATGAGATCAAAGATTTATTAGCACAAATCGATCCTCAACCTGATTCCTGTGAAGAGTTGATTGCTCTTTCTTTACAATTAGACCATACACTTACTGATAGAAAAAATGATTGACGAATAGGAGATTGTTGTCAAATGAAAAAAACAGCCTCAATTCATTCAGACATTAGTGAACCAATGGAAATAGGAGGCATTCGGTATCCTTTAACACAAGAAGAAAAGACCCTATGATGTTAAAATGGCCAATGCCTTTATTGTTGAAAAAAGGGCATTTCATACGAGAGTGTCCAACTTGTCCTAAAACAACGACTCAGAAATCAGTATCTTCTAGTGCTTCGCAGGAAAACTAAAGCGCTCAAAAGGAGAGCAAGAGAACCACTTGAGCAAACCATACCTCACTCCTGACCAAGTCCTTGCTAACACATTACAGATTTATTTTCCACATCTGACTCTTCATGCCACTATAAGGAGAGATACCATTAGGCATGACGTAGTAGTCATGATAGATTCAGGCGCAAAAGGTAACTTTATCAACACCAAATACTGTAGAAGTTCGTAATAACCCATCCAGGCTAAAGGACACCAGAGGCAGTAAGAGCCGTGGATGGAACAATGCTAACTTCAGGGCCTTTTACTCATTCTATAAAAGCAGTTAAGTTACTTATAGACCAACACTTCGCTACACATTAAAAACTGATCCCTTTTGATATTATTGATGCACCTCAATTCGGTATTATATTAGGCATATCCTGGTTAACAGAACACAATCTGAGGATTGATTGAGCTAAAAAAACTGTCCACTTTGAATATGAGTGGTGCACTCATGTTTGCATGGCAAAGACCGCTGTTACAGGTAAGCAATCAATAAACAACCCAACTCAATTAATAACTTTGATCATAACTGACACCATAGCTACAGCTGCGGAGCAAGATACAATACAACAAACACAATACGAGTCGTTCTGTGATGTTTTTAATGTTAATATGGTAGAAACCATACCTCCACATAGAGTTTACGACTGCCAAATAGACCTTATACCATGATCAAAAATCCTTTGTAGTCGCATCTACGCTCTCACTGAACAAGAGAACCAACATTTATGAACCTACTTAGACCAATATTTAAAAACTGATTTATTAGACCATCTAAATCACCTGCCGCTTCGCCACAGTTTTTTAGACCAAAAAGTAATAGCGATCTACGCACATGCATAACACCATCACGGGTAAAAATCTTTACCCATTACCACTCATCCCGGTACTACTCGATCAGGTGAGATCTGCTAAGATATACACCAAGTTGGATCACAAATGCGCCTATCACCTAGTTCGTGTTCATGCTGGAGATGAGTGGAAAACTGCATTCTGCTCAATATATGGGTTATTTGAATACTGTGTTATACCATTTGGGCTTTGTAATGCCTCCGCGGCTTTTCAATTTCTTGTAAATGAAGTTCTCCAGGATTATTTGGACAGATTTGTCATTGTTTACATTAACAACATGTTCATTTTTTCTGCAACCATGGAAGACCACATACAACGTGTCACGGTTGTTTTGTCAGCTTTACACACTAACGGTTTGTATTACAAGTTATAAGTGCAGATTTCACACCACTAAAGTGGAATTTTGGGGATTTATTCTAACACCACATGATATAACAATGGCAGAACGGAAGATCCAAGCTATACCAAAGTGGCCCAGACCACAGAATGTGAAAGATATACAAGGATTCCTGGGTTTACGAATTTTTACAGGAGATTTATGGATCATTTCTCCACTAAAGTTAAACCTCTCACCACATTGCTTGTAGTTTTTTGTTGGTCAGAGGACGCTGAAAACGAATTTTTAGTGCTAAAAAAAGCATTCACATCTGATCCAGTTTTAAACCATCCAAACACTGAATGACCTTTCAATGTCGAAACAGATGCTTCAGAAACTGCTATTTGAGCTATTTTATCTTAGAGAGATTGTGACACTAATCAGTTACATCCAGTAACCTTTCTTTCTAAGTCATTACAAGCAGCTGAACGCAATTATACAATTATGGAAAAGCAACTTTTGGCTTTTTGGTTAGCCTTCAAGGAATAGCGTCACTATTTGTTAGGTGCAAAATATCCAGTAACCGTCTATACTGACCATAGACATTTTCAATTATTATGTTGTGCTAGGGCTTTAACACACAAACAATTACGTTGGACATTATTCTTTGCAGAATTCAATTTCCAAATAACTTTTCGGCCTGGCAGTGCAAATAACAAAGCAGATGCATTGTCTCGCTCTGAAATTAACACAACCGAAAGTAAGAAGCATCCCCATCTCATGATTCTTTGTGAACAAATTATTGGAGGAACCCTCAGTCTAACCAATAACTTTTTAACCAAGTTCAAAAAGCATGACCTATGCACAAACTGATTCAATGGTGCCAATCTAATCAAGAATGTCAAATGTTGGACGGTCCACTATTTCAAGTAAAATGTTTGTTCGTCCCTACCAAGAAACTGCAAAAACAGACATTACAATCGTGTCATGATCATCCATTGGCTGGTCACCCAGGGCCTCTTAAAACTGAAGAATTACTTGGAAAAAGGATGTAAGACTCTATGTACAACAATGTGAGATTTGCAGTAGAACAAAACCTGATAGATCAAAAAAGAGAGGACTGTTACAACAGCTACCCACACCTATGACAGCCTGGGAAGACATATCATTAGATTTTATCACAAAATTACCCAAGGACCAAGGAAAAGATACTATTATGGTGGTTTCTGATCGTTCATCAAAAATGGCTCATGTCATTGCTTGTGCAAGTCTCCCAACAGCAGCAGAAGTGGTTAACCACTTATTATCGCAAGTAGTGCAGTAACATGGTGTTGGACTTGACCCTTTTTGCAGGGTCATCCCTGAACTTTTTGCCTTCCACTTGCCTTTTTCTAACATGGTGTTGGTGGTTTTAGGACTCTGGGCACTTTTGCACTGTTTTGCAGTGCAAAGTGCATGCGCTTTCTGCCCTCCATAGGCTAACTTCGAACCCCCACCCTGATGGGATAACTCCTAAATGGAACAAAATAAGTATGTTATGTTTGGTATGTGTGGAATGGAAATAATAAATGCTGTGGAATGGCGTGTGCAGATTTATTTTCACTATTTTAGGAAAGCCACCTTTATAAGTTGGCATTTCTGTGTGCTGTGTGCCTGACTGCCTGCCTGCATGTCTGGTTCTATAAGTGACCGGGGCTGGTGAGGAGTTGGTGGCTCCAGGGAGGGCAGGATGAGTCAGCCCTAGGCTAAATAGAAGATCTGCAATTGGAGTAGTGGGAGGAGAAGTCCCCTGTCCCTGAATAGGTCTGTGCCTGCCCTGTACAATGCTGGTTCCACCCCCCTGTGGTGTGTCTGATTACCAAGCCCCAGCTCACAAAGGGAGGAGGAAGGCCTGGTAAACAATGTGCTCTACACTCCCCCACAACCAGTTGGGACTGGTTTCCCCAAAGACCTTCCAGAAGCTTCTTCCCCCTTCTAGTAGCAGGGCAGAAGAGTATATAAATACAGGGTCTGTAACCCCATGAGTGGTGTGTTGTGCTTGTGCTGACTTGGAGGGGACACTCTGCCAGGAGGAACCACCGCGGGACCCAGCTGCTGACTCCTGATGGTCTCTGCGTGCTGGCCTGCCTATGCCCAGAACAGCCCCTCTACACATTTGGGGACACTACTGGACTTGGAGGAGACTATGCTGGAGTATAGGCTGCTGTCTCAGGAGGATTGCCACCTTGCTAAGTTTGACTGTTTTTAGGAACTGCTACTTCATTGGGCTGAGCTGCCCTACTGCCTGCTGATCTTTGCCCAGCCTGTGCCTGCTTCCTTGCACCTCGTGAGCGCTATATTTTAACTCCCCCAAGAAGAAGAAGTGTGGATCCTGCAGCGCTGCTGAGGAATCAACGTCCCAAGGGAATCCCAGCGTGTGGGGTTCCCCCTGCGCTTCCTACAGCCTGAGCGGGAGCCTACCCCTTGTTTTTGTGCCCCCAGGAGAAGAATCCACATTCCAAGTGGGGTTCCTGGGTGCCAGGGAGAGCCCCGCATTTCAAGGAAGAGCGGGTGCCCACCCTGCATTTGTGCCACATTTTTGCTGCTTTCAACAGGATCCCAGCCTGCATGTGAGCTCAACCAGCGGGTGCTCACCCCGCATTTGCGCCGCATTTTTGCTGCTTTCAGCGGGAGCCCAACTCGCATGTGAGCGTAACCGGCAGGTGCCCACCCCGCTTTTGTATTTATTTAAAAATGGGAGCCTACCCTGTATTGTCCCCGCACGAAGGAATGGCCCAAAACACCGAAGCGGCCTGAGACGAAGGAAAGAGCCGCCGCCACCACAAGCGTCCCGGAAGTCAGGCAGGACGAGCCTGAAGGTGGGCGGGGCCTTGTGCCCTCTGGGGCGGTAGCTGCGGCCGGTGAAGAAAGTGGAGCTCCCCTGCATGAGGGAGAGGACGGTGTCCAGCAGCATTTGTTGACTGAGGCGGAGGGGGGTCTGAGGCACATTGTCGGTGCCTGCCCCCGCTGATTTGAAGGAGTCTCGCAGAAGGAGCCCAGTGAGTGGAGCCAGAAGTGGCACCAGAAGTGCCCGTGTTGGTTTCTCTGCCTCATTTTACACAGCTGCGTGGCAGGAGCGGGCAGCTGCAACTTTGTGGGCAACATTTTTAATTTGAGAGTCCCAGAGTAGGGGCTCCCCAGGCTCTGGAGCGCCACATGCTAATTTCCACAGCTGTGCTGCCAGTTAGCGGCAGCTGGAACATTGGACAAACTTTTCTTTGAGGGCACCGGCGCAGTGGCGTCAAAGGCGAACATGCAACATTGGGGGCATTTACAATGTGTGCAGCTTTTCCCAAAGGTGTGCATTGCTGATTTTATGCCTAAGTATGGTTTGTGTATGCTGCATTCATGCTGATGTTTTGCACAATGCATTTTTATGCCCTATGAGACGCTATGATTATGCCTAATGCTGATGTGCATGCCTAATATCATGTTATGGTGTTTTAGGTTCATGCCTGATCTAAATACGATTCATGCCTATCGTGGTATAGTGCTAGGTTCATTCTTTTACCAGTAGCTACTGGCTGTTATTACTGGTTGGTTACATTTACTGTTTATGCTTGGTGATGGTTCTAGCAGTGACCCGATTGGTGCTGCCCTGTACATAGTCACCTGTAAATAATGACCTGGTGCCAGTTGGCACAGTGTATATATCTGTGATGGTGATTCTAATGTGTTTTACATAATACAAAGGCTATTTTTATATAACCTTGTGTGGAGTCTCTTTTGTAGTGTGCCTAGTGTGTTGCCACCTATGTGTCTGTTGCACATACACTTCACACATTGCCTCTGGGATAAGCCTGACTGCAGAGAAAGGGGGATACTGATAGAAGTCAACTGCCGCACAAAACTGTACCTCTATGAGGCCCTTAAAAGGGAAGAACCCTTTGAGCCCTGTGGGGACCTTTCCGATTACCCCTCTGCATACCTAAGTAGTGGGTTTGAGGGAGACCCTGAGGAGGATCCAGAGAGTAGGGAGGACTCTGAGAGCGAGGGTTCCCAGTCCATACCCCTGGGGGGAGGTGGACCTGAAGAGGAGGAAGAAAATGACAGGGCAGGGACTCCAGTAGATAGTGAGGACCCCATAGATAGGGAGTCCCTTGCTGGGTCCAGTGCCAGGGGCAGTGCCCAATTCCTTTTCCTGTCCCCAGGGGCCAGAGGAGTGGTTGGATAGAGGGAAAACAGGGAGCATCAGCTGGCATTCAGAAGGCTCAGAGTGGAGCTAGCGCAGCTGAGGTTGGAAAGGAAAAGGCTAGAGACTGAAAGGGTCCTGGCGTAGGAGAGGATGGCAGAGGCAGAGAGGGCCTTCGCCAGGGAGAAACTAGCTCTAGAGGGTAGGTTGTCCCCTGGGAGTGGTTTCTGTAGGCTGGATTCACCAGTGAGGGTGGGGTCCAGTGGTGGCAGCAGTATTTCATCCAGTGTAGGAAGTCCCACTCCCAGATCTCAGAGTATGGTGTCTGGTACCCAGGAAGAGGGGTACAGGGTGAGGTTCAGGGGCGGTAGAAAACTGTCTCATCAGTCCTGGGGGAAGTTTGTGGACTTGTGTTGTAATGCACTGGAGGATTGGGTGGTGTGTAGCATGGCGAACTATTTTAAAGGGCTTTTCCATCTGATTATCAGAGAGCACATACTCAGTAACCCTGGGCGTAGTTTGCGTAGTCGCGCTATGCAAAGCTACTCGAAGATGTCATTGCACTACGCGAGCTACGCGTAGCTACGCAAGCGTGCGTAGTTGCTTGGGGCGCCCGTTCGCGATGCATTTTTCTTGTTCTGGAGCACATTGTGCATGTTCGGGGCACTGTTGCGTGCTTGGGGTATAATATCTTGTGAACTTACCCATGCGGTCGCCTATGGGCGCAGCCATCTTGTTTTTGAATTGTCCCGCCCGCTCACGATGCCTTATTTCTTGTTTCGGGTCGCGTATAGCATGTTCGCGATGCGCATGTCATGTTCGGGAGCGCGTTTTACTTGTGTTTGTTCATGAGAAATATCGCGCAAACTTACGCACGCGGTCGCAAATGGGCACGGCCATCTTGTTTTTCACTCTATGCTATGGTTCTGGGCCTATTTTTCTATCCTCCCATAATCTTTGCAATCCTTAGTTTCTTACACAGTTTTTCTGACTTTTTTTATTTATCATCTATCTCTCTCTGTCCCTAAGTTTATATTTTGCATTTTATTTCTACTTTTACTGTGTTTTTTTACTTTATATTACTTCTTTCTTTAAGCTACTACTTCTTCCCCCTAACTTTATTTTTTCCCTTCTAACTTTTCTTTTCCACCTCCCACCCACCCCAGAACCATGGCGAAGGGCACTAACGGCTCAAAGGGCTAGGCGCCTGCGCCCAAGAGCCGCCTGCCTTGCGGCAGAATGCGCCCTGCAGGGGTGCAGGCCCAGCAGCTTTTTGACGAGGCGGAGGTGGCTGCCCTTGTTTTTTTTATCTAGCGCCACCTCCCCTTGACCTTGGCAGAAGGTGGCAGGCCCGGTTTCGGGTACCCTACCCAGGAGCGTCACCGTCGGTGGGCATAGGTGCACCAGGCAGTGTTTCGTTGCTCAGGGGTCCGTCGCACCCATAACCAGCTGGCCCACCGGTGGTCAGACATCCTGGACCAGGAGCAGGACCTGTTGGACCTGCTAGGTGTCGAGGTCGTGGGGCTTGGTGAGTAGCTAATATATAGTAGTATAAGTATTGTGTATAAATCTTTGACGCATAACAAGATTACTGCTTCTAACATTGCTGGCAAACTACGTTTCAAAATCTTGTGTGATTGTAGAACACAAGTGCTCGGCTGTACTCTTACTTGTTTGCAACTTTGCGCTAGCTTGGGCTGATTAATGTAAGAGTTTACTTTAGAGAACTAAAGTTAGGTCATGCTATTGCTAGAGAGACTCTAGTCCTTCCATTGTCCTCCTGTGAAATAGTGGTGGATGGATACTAGGTTTAGTTAGTATTAGTTCATAATTTTTTTACGGTCTGTGTGACGCCTCCTCTGTCACTGAGTGCTGCTTACCTCAGTCCTCCATAGAACCTTTTGTAGTTTGTTTAGTGAGTGGTAGGCTTAGCAGTGTCAGTCAGTTGCAGAACAAGATCAGACGCAACCAACCCACAATTTGGTGTATGCACAAATTTATTCATGTGTCCTCCATCTCATCTATGCATTTTTTATGGCTTAAAAAAATGGAAATGCAGACTTAGTGAACAATTGGCTCATCACGAATAGGTGGTCTAGGTCAGGTGGTACTTAGGCTTCATTAGTATTCTGGAATCAGAATGATTATGGAACACTGGAGTGTTCATAAATAAGTAGACGATCCGTGAATCCAGCAAGCAGCCCAGTAGTCGATCCATCTGATTAGATAGGTCAATTTTATTGCAATTGTTGTTTCCTAAAATGTTTTTGACGTTTTTTTTAAATGATTTATTTGTTTCACAGCACTCCTTAATGTTTGTCTCTTTCTTTATTATATCTCACATGATCATCAGCACCACCCAGGGGTAAGAAGATGGGGTCCGAGTCGGCAAGACAACAACCAGAGGACCGCTCCTCTACCGAGGCCCCTGCTGCTGCCCCAGTAAGTCCTCCAGTGGTTAATATTAACAAATATATTTCCCTAACTTTTACTGCACCTTTTTTTTCCGAACTATTAATTATGGTTCCACTTCCTAATTCTATTTTTTACAAAAGCTTCTTTGACCTTGACTATCTGTTTCCAAATTCTGGTTATCCCTGCCTCTAGGTTCCTTCTAACTGCCTCTGCTATGACTCTCTGTACTACTACTACAATTAGTCTGTCTGTAGCTAAGCTTGCCCAGTTGGCCACTCTTTATTGAAGGTTTTCTTTGGAATAAAACTCAGATTGACCAATAGATCTAGCCACTGTGTCCTGTCCTTTGGGTTGTCCTCTTCTAGTCTTCTTAATCTTGAGGCTTTGACAATTCCTACCAACAAAATGCCAAACCAGATATTTGACTAGTATTTTGGATAGGATAGTACATACTACTACTGTTGCAGGGATTCTGCACAGCCACATACAGAACTATGCACAAGAAAATAGGATGTTGGTGATGGGAGGTTGGACCTTACTCACACCTCAGTCAGAAGAACCCATAATCCCCTGACCGACTAGCTATAGTGTCTCATTAGGTCCCGACCCCCCACACGAAGATACCCAATGATGATGAAACAACCGAGAACATAACACCCTTTTGCACACTCACTTGTGTAAGTCCACCCCACCACACCAAATACCACAGAGCCTATGTGTAAGTTCAAAAGGTTTATTTTCAAATAAGTAACAAGCTCTGTACGTCGTTCTATAATATTATTACTACAGCCAGCTCCATCAGCAAAAAGCATAAGATTAAAACAGTAAACATTTACAAGTGCATGATAGAAGACAAAAGATCTGTGTGAATTCTGGAAGACCCCTCACGGTAGAATGCAGAAATACTGGTTACATGAATCATAAGCTCTGCAAATCTCTGGTTTGTAGAAGGGAATCTTCCGCCTGTTATGAGAAAAATGTTGCACGTTAGACAGTATAAGGCAATTATGCAAGCATTTCGCAGTCATGCCAAAAAGTGTAACATGTGATGGCTAAGCAATACGGACTAACCAAACTCCATAACAAAGTGGCTTCTTTTTCGACCTCTTCACTTGTACGCAACACTCATGTGGCCTCAAAGGCATCTACTGCACAACAAGCTGCGAGGTAATATGCGCAAAAGAGTAGACATGATGAATCTAAAATGGTTACACGGCTCAGGCTAACTTTCCAAAGAGTAGAGTAGGACTAGATGACCCTAGGGACCATAATAACACTACTAGTGTCTGACTACTGACTCTACTCTAGTACCAGATTTGGACTAGTGATGATAGTTGTTGTATTAACTTTTTTTCAATCTTCCTAGTGAAAACTAATAAAATAGGGGGAGGTGTACAGGAAGCTAAAAATGTGTAATGTTTTTTCTAGGCGTACTACCAACCACCAGTCCTGGCGGGGCCAGCGGCGATGGCGATGCGGCAATTCCGGAGGGGGCAGGAGAACATGCGGCACCTGCAGGAGCTACAGGGGGGAGCCAGCAGCAGTGGCGGGCGGTGGTAAGTTATATTCTTTACTTATTGACATTACTACTAGCTGGAAGGGTGTTCACTTCACTCACTGTACTGTGAGACTTATTAAGTTGTAGTGAACATTATACAACGGTTGAAGAAGACACCCTTTACTTAGCATTAGAAATGCATTAGCAATAGCATTAGCAGCGTGAGTTGAGTAACCAATGGCCTCTTCTATCTGACTCCAACTCAGCTGTGAAGGTTTTATGGAGAAGACTAAAACTCAGATCAGATGACCTTGATGGATGTGTTGAACAAAGAGGGAAAGAAGGGCAGAAGGAGGAAGGACGGGCGAGATGTAATATGACTGGCAGAGAAGGATATGTTGGAAGCATGCATAGGTGGCTGATAGGAATCAGTTCAGATGCATGGGTTGTTGAAGGATGGGTGGAAGGTGAAAGAAGATGCCTGCCTGGGTGGACGACACAGTATGGGTGGATACTAGTTAGCAAGAATCATCAGCGGTGTTTGGGTCAAATTCAAAGCCAAGGCAAGCAAGGAAGGAGTGGACGCATGGGTGGTTGTTGGTGAAACCAACTAAGGTTTGTTAAGAGATATATAAGAAAGAATGATAGACATTTACTTTTAATGGATGGATGCCTGGATGTACTATCATCATAGACAGCATAGGTGGAGACTATCACTGGAGAGCCTTACTTTGAAGAGAATGTAAAAGAAACTGCGCCAGAGTAGCAAAGCGGAGGGGAATATAAGTAGTATTTTCAGAATACAGTTGACTCACAGTAGTTTGCAAGCACATCACATATATATATTTATATTATCAAGTGCCTTCCTCCGACTCCGAGGACCATTCCCTACCTATGTTAATGTATTTTCGATTGTGTCAGCCTGCCTATCTGTTGGTTACACAATCAATGAAAACAAAGCACCCTATGCAGTAGCGGTCGGTGGTGGGAGTGCGGCGGGCGGTGACATGGGGAGGGGCAGGGTGGGGATAGTAAACTATGTATTACGGCAAAATACTGGTAAGTAAACATAAAAATAAATAAAATTAATTTCATTGTGCGCACTGCACCTCCAAATGCGATGCAGTGCGTGCAAAGAAATTTGTTTTATTTATTTATATGTATTGTTTACTTACCTGTAATTGTCCATAATCCATAGTTTACAACACCCCACCCTGCCCCTCCCCACGTCACCGCCCGGCAGCACTCCCACCACTGACTGCTACTGACCTTATGTCGTGTTCCCATCTATAATATAAGCAATGATCATTGGATCAGATAAATATTCTGCCTTTTTGTAGTACCCAGGGCAGGGTGAAAGTGAAATTGAGCAATTGCCATGTGCCAGTGCCACCCGTAATACAAAAATATGAGCTTCCACACCTGCAGACAGTAGTAGTAAATAAAACTAACGTGAGTCTGCATCATGTGACTCGTATCTGTTTCTCTTGGGTGCAAGGTTAGCTGACTGAGCTGGCATGCCGGCTACAACAAGGTTATGTCATTTCGCTAAACTAGAGATAAGAACAAGACGACTGGTGGGTACTGGAGTCCATAGTGCTAGTATAATGCCTGAAACTCCCACAAATGTTAGAGTCTGAGGAAGTAGGAGGATAGATACTTACCACAAATGTTATGTACTGTGCTTGCTAGTGATACTGTGCCACTATGTGTTGAATTAATTTTGTGTTACTGTTTTGCTAAGAGTATTGGTCACAATATTATTTTTCTTTCTTGATATAGTTCCCCCTTCCCAACAAAAACCCATGCGGAAGGAGTTGGCAGCCAGGGCCCGGTGCCGTAAACTGGAGGCCATTTGTGAAGAATACCGGCGGCTGGTAGCTGAGGCGGAGGAGGAGGAGGAGGCGGCGGCAGCTGCAGCCTCCTCCAATGCCTCGGGCCCCAGCCAGGCCCCATTTCTAGTTTTACGGCACCGTGGTCAAGCAGCCTCCCACCGCCGTGCTTCAATAACATCAAGCACTGCTGTCCCCCACCCTGGATGTAACTGCAGGGTATTTTGCCACCAGATGCTCCTCCGGATGGCACACTTGGAGGAGCACCAAGAGGAGCGGGTGAAGATCCTGGTCGATAAACATCTGAAAGCCCACCAAATTTAGGACCTTGTTGAATTGCCCCTTTTTTAATTCCTTTTGTTGGTGGGTGGGTTTTGATCTTTGGGATTTATGGACATTTAGGACTTTTGGACACTGGTTGGGGTTAGGGAGAGGGGTGGGTCAGGTCAGAGTGGGATAGTTTATTTTTGTTAGGGTAATAAATTATATTTACTTAAACATACAATTTTAATGTTTTGTGGGTGGGTTACTGTTTTCCGAATTTACGTGACATGGTTTCCTTGCTGCTGCAGGCCCGCAGCCAGTGTTTGATTTAAAATATCTGCCGATTTTGTAACACACAAACAGATAGATGCGGTACCCCTCACTGAGTTATTTTATTTGTCCTACTAGTACTGTCAGTCTCTCCTCCTAGTCCATTATACCTCCCACCAAACTTATCTGTTATCTTACCTGTGATTGATGATGATTAAGTTCGGCACAGCGATGGCTGCATGGTTTCCCAAGAGAATGGAGAAGATGCCATGGTTGTGGTGGTAGTAGTAGACACTGGCACTAGCATTTGAAAAAAAAAAGAGACAGTCAATTGTCTTAGAGAGACTGTGGGAGGAGTAGTAGAACGAAGTAAAGTACAGCATGGGTGGGCAAGCAGAAGATCCTTGCCCTGCCTTGAAATTGAATTATTGTTGCTTTCACCACATCTGCCCCAGCAAGCGTGTGATCAATTGTTGGTGCACATTAAATGTAGTCACATCACACCTCAATATAAATCACACAGCCCGGGGGAAAAGGGTTAGGGATTGATGAATGGATGGGAAGGGGGTTTGGGGAAAGGTTTGACAAAGAAAAACTGACAGTACGCATGGACACAACAAAAGTAAAACACAATCTTGGAAGACGACCATGATCCATTATCCAATAAATCTATAAAGGGAGAAAAAGGAAATGCATGCATGATGATAAAGAGAACTTGATGGTTAATGAGTAGTACTTACTAACCACTACTACACAATTAGAAAGTACAGGGCAGAAATTATTAATATGAAATTTGCCTTGCCTGTCTGCCCTCAGAGAGACCCAAATTACATGCTGTACCAGGCTTACTTTTAGTTTTAATGCCAGCAAAGAAAATGAAAAAATTAGTTGTAGGGATCAATTACCAAACAAACCACAACACACAGTCGTAATGATTGAAGAGAAAAAAGGAATCAAATAAATTAAAAGACGAATGATGAATGATACTAAAGTTACTGTATTATCCTTGTCCAATTGTGGAGTTGCATCATTCTCGTCATTCATCTTGGTCCTCCCTTCCATGGACAGGCACTCCGCACATCAATCTTGGGTACCACTGCCTACCTGATGTGGATTGGCAAGGTAAGTGTGAGTTGTTTCTCCCACTATAGCACAGGGTAAAGGCCAGCCTGTAAGTGTAGATGGAAAAACAAATGGGGTATTGAAAAATAACTGAATTAAAAAAAAAAACTCAATTACGGTGGAGTGCAAGAAGAGAAGACAAGACTCTTGAGAGAACACTTTCAGACTGAGGCGCTTGGATACATCGTGTCTACTCTACAGCATTAAGCTACAACAACAACAGGACAGGAGTCAGCAGCACAGAACAGGCCCACCACAGCACTGGGCCGGCCCGTGACCCAACCTCCATTTACCTTAAATTTTGACAGAGCCAGACAAAAGGCATATACAGCAACCAGGCATTTTCCAAATCAAGTGACTAAATCAATGCGCCACTGCCAGTCATACCACTACACTCTACTCCACAACACTACACGGACATGTAGCCTAGGTCTGCTGTGGATCTTGTTGAATTGTTGTGTTTACCTTTTATGCCAGTCCATGAAACGCAATTATTCCATCAATTATCTCTGATCCAACTGACTGACTGCATGCAAAGATAGTATGGTCATCATCGTCACTTTTACTTTGTAGATAAACTAGTATAGTTCGACTTCATGCACATTCACTCGGAGTCAGCAAGCATCCAATGCAATGTATGCCATCATTCATTAATCATTACCTGTCTTGCTCTTCTCTTTGGCTGTCAGATCAGATGCCTAGCCTTCTGACAGTGATGTGTTTTGGATCTGAAACATAACGGAAGATAGCTGTAGTCACGTTTCACTTCTTATGGAGGGACTGTTTGAGGCAACATTTATTGTACTATTCTCCATCTCCATCCAATGTCTGGCTTGCTGGAAATGCATTTAGGGAGAGTAAGGAAGATGGAGCAGCACACTGAGGAGTGGAGTGGACAGTTATGCACAGACATGCAACTCCAATAGGGAAATAAAAAGAGGAGATGGTGTTGATGGATTTGTTGTGATTAGATTTGAACCAGAAAAACAGATACACACACAAATAAAGGAAGGAAGAAAGTAACAATTTGAAAGCCTAGTTGTCAGGGAAGAGGAGCTCGTCCTCAAACTCTGGTGGTTCGGACAGAAGTAGGTCATGTAACCCACTACTAATGTCACTAAAAGTCACCCTCCTCTTCCTGCTGTGATTCACGTATTTTGTACGCCGGTGGTATAAAGTGCTGATTTATTTTGATAATGGCTAACCTCTCCACGCATTTGGGCAAGAGACTGGTCCTGTTCACAGTTACAATGGCACCAGCAGCACTGAAAACACGCTCAGAAGAGACACTTGCAACAGGGCAAGCCAGATACTTTATCGCCAGCCTGCTGAGCACTGGCCATTGGCTTCTTTTCCCATACCAATACACCAATGGGCTTTGCTCCATGAAGACCTCTGTTGTGTCATCCAGATAGACCTGGACCATCCGCTCAATGTTCAGGGGTGCTCCGATTTGCATGGCCTCTTTTGCCTTTCCATCATCAATGGACGTACAAAACCCTTTCCGTAGAAACCAAACACTTGCCTTTTTTTGATGTGGCTGATGATCCTCTTGATGCTGTTGTTGATGTTATTGCTGGTAGTGTTGGTGACTGCTGGGAGGCAAACCCACTGCTCTCAGGCTCTGAAGTAGACTTGACTCTGGGTGCCCTGTAGTACTTGTTCTTGCATGGGGTGGCTGGCCTCTAATTAAGAGCCATTCGTTTTTGAAATCAGTGGCTTCCTCAGCTATCAAAGTTTTGTACTTGGCAACATCCACTTCTGAAAAAGGAATGACTTCATTACTGTTCAGAAATAATTTGTTCCGTGGATCCAAAATTGAGGCAGTAATGTAATGTCGATGTGACACAATGTTATTTTGAATCCTTGTATTTTCAGATAAGCGATCAGCTAAGGTGTCCACCAAATAATATGCGTCTACTTTGTCATCCACAACTGCGTACGTTTCAGACATCTCCTTCAGCTCTTGCTCTAGCATGTACAACAATGGGATAGCTTGGCCCATAGTACAGTACTCCCTGCTGACTTGACGTGTGAAGACCTCAAAAGGAAGTAGCATCTCTGTCAGGCATTTAGCGAGGTCCCATTGGGCCATCTCAATGGTCATGCCTTTCACAGTAGGATCTCCTGACCTTTTCATGACATAAGCATTGAGTGGTACATACTGCTCAAACAGAGGCTCAACCATGTAATAAGTTGAGTTCCAACGTGTTGGCACCTCCTGGATGAGTGCTTCGACTGGCATTTTATGCTCACGTTGAATGACATTCAGCTGCTTCCAGGCTTTAAAAGAATGGTTGAAATGTGTGCATATTCTTCTGCAGGTGGTCAATAAGTTGCTGACTTTGCTTTCATTTTTCAGAAAGTCTTGAACAACAATGTTGATGCAGTGTGATAAACATGGGACCCTGAAATAGCCACCATCTTTCATGACCCTAACTACATTACTGCCATTGTCCGTCGCAACAAAACCAATGTTAAGCCCTCTTGGTCGCAGCCACTCAAAGACCTTGCTGTTAAACTCATCCAAAATGTTTGCAGCAGTATGAGATTTCTCCATAGCAAACATGGCTACAGTTGCATGTTTGCGAGTGTCATTAAAAATCTCAGCAGTGTCAACACCTGCAGATATCTTATCTCTAACACCCGAAAAAGAGACCCAGTGTGCAGTGATGCACATGTAATCAGTGGCTTGGCAACTGGTCCACATGTGTGTTGTCAGGTGGATATTCTGAACAGCACTCTGTTTTAAGGCTTTTCCAAGCACTTCCAGCACGTCGTGATGTAGTGCTGGAACAGCAACTCTGGCGAAATAGTAGTGGCTGGGAACCTTTCATTTTGGGCAGAAGGTTGTCACAAATTCCAGAAAACCCACCCCTTCAACAAAAGAAAAAGGGAGAAGGTCCAGTGCTAACATTTTAGCCAGCTTCGCATTGTACAAATGTGCTATTGGGTGGTTGCGTTCGTACTGCCCCTCCGGCCTAGTAAACATGCTTAGAATGGTAGGCTCTGTGGTATTCCTTCCTGTTATGCTCAACATCGCACTTTTTTTCAATGCATTACTCTTTGGTGTCTCAGGCTGACTCTTACTCTTGTGCCACTGAGATGTTGCTGAGGATGTGGGCGTTACTACTGCAGTGCTGGCGACAGGGCTACTTTGTGTACCACTACCACAGAGAATGTCTCCCTGTTCTTCTTCTACTCGTTTATCCCCACCAACAGTAATGCTTCCAGTTTTTATGCGACGATGGTGCTCCTCCCAGTGGATTGCGTGGTGTTTTTTCAGATGGGTCATTTGGCCTCCGGTACCATAGTTTGTACCAAGCTTACCATGACTAACAGAGGTATGACAAATGGAGCATATAGGAATGTTCTCCTCCTTTTCGCTAACCGTAAAGAAGTCCCACACTGGGGAGCTTAACTTTTGTCTCCTGCTGGAGGTGCCACTTCCAATGCCGGATGAACTGGAGGGTGTGCGTTGAATTTGACTCTGTGCAGCACCACTACCTACTTCTGCTGAGGTGGTGCTTGTGCTGGATGTAGGACGCTGCCGGCCCTTTGCTATTGTAAATATGGAAGCTGGAGGTCGTGTTGGTATTACCTGTTTTGGAGGTATGCGTGCTACATCCCTCGCAGCCATTTTGGATAGGGTAATAATGTTGGTCTCCATCTCCTCTGGGCTGGGAGTGATGTTCGTGATGACTGGCTCATCATCATCAGCATCCTGCTGTTCTACATTAACCTCCATAAGTGTGAGGCTTTCTAGAACCTTCCTTTTCCCTAGCCTGATCTTGGGACGTGTCTCCCTCTCAGACTCAGTTTGTGGCTTCCAAGTGGCATCTAGATCATCAGAAGGGGGGCTTGGCGAAGAACTTGATGGACTAACCCTCCTTTTCCTTGCTGGGGATTTGGAAAACAATTGAATTTCTGTAGAAGTGGCTTCATCTTCTTCCTCTGCATGAGGCTCAATTTCCTGAACTGCCCCTACTTCGGGAGGAACAACAACTATTATTGCGGGCGGTGGTTGCGGCTGTTGTTGTTGACCACTTATCTGCTGTGTTCCCTCCTGCATTGATTGTGTACTACTTTGAGATAGCGAAAAGTTTAGGTCAGGCTCAGCATCACTGCTTTCCACCAATAGGCTGGCTACCTCTTCCACACTCATCTGCTTGGGCTTGGGTTGGTGGGTTGGTCCAACTGATGCGGAGATGCTGCCCCCAGCTTGGCCCCCGGACACCACTGCTGGAGGCGTCATTTTTGGTGTCACAAAAAAGGTTTTGGGCGGCACACCAGACTTAAGTGACACTTCCTTCTTCTTCTGTTCCTTCTTCTCAATGGCAACTTTCTTGGTACTGGAGGACCTGCTACCTACTTTCTTTGGGGGCATCGTCTTCAGATGTCAGCAGCACTGAGTGGCACAAGTTGCAGAGATGGCTGGTCAGGTAACTCACACGTCACTTAGTGTACAGCAGCAGGACGTCGGTCTGGCACCACAACGGGAGATGATGACACACCTCCTCCTCAGTCTTTTGTGCACCTAAAAGCAAAGAAGCCAAAAGAACATCATTCAAAAGATAGTACAATCAAACTAATATAATATATAACTTCTTAGTGTGTGGTGGATGGTCAGTGAACAACAACAGTGTAGCCATTTATGAGACTTTGACAACAAGGCCAGAGCTCCTGTTGTACTGTACAGTGTACACTCAGGAAGAATAAGAATAGCAAAGAACAAAAACATAAATGTAGTGGAGCCTGTTTGTCCTAAATAAAAATGTGTGCATCACATGGGATGGATGCAGCATCAGGGAGCAACAACAACGAACACATACACATAAAAAGGCATTTATTTAACATACCTAAAAAAAAATATACCCCAGGAAAAAAGTAAAACCCACATTTTGCAATTCAATCCAAAGCTATCCATGCCATACATGATGTTAAAATTCAACAGACAACACAAAAACAGTTGTTTAACTTTCATGCACCCATGATGATTGATGAGTAGTACCCCTGGGCCTACTTGCAGACTAGGCCACAAGCTTGGAGGCCTATGGCAAAAGCACAGTGGCTGGTCCCACAAAATGGCCACCACCACATGGCCAGGCCACTCACAAAAACAAGAAAAGGAATACAAGACAAACAATGCAGGCCTATGGCAAAAGCACAATGCCTGGCTTCAGAAAATGGCCGTCACCCACATTGCAGGCCACCCACCACAATTGTCAATAACAAGAAAGTGAATACAAAGGACAGGAACAGGAAGTTGGAGTCTCTGTGGAACTTACTTCCTCTTTTAAACATTATTTAAAAAAATAAAAGTGACTCCATGTACCAAAAACTACATCCAAATGACAACCTGAGGAGTTTTCTTAGCTAAATGCACAAAATCCTCATTTTCAAGAAGGTTTATGTTGCTCGTGAGATATTGTTTGCCAGATTGCAAATTCTGCGTATTCGGCATCGCGAAGTGTACAAAAAGTCGTTATCGCGTGCACGTACACGCATATTGAGCACGCGAAGAAGACAAAAACTGTGAGTCAGCGTTGTCGAGCTGTGCAGAGTTACCCAAAGTACGCTAGCTGAACTCCTAGGGTTACCTACTGGCTGAAAGCCCTATTTATTTAACACACATCCAAAAACTGAAAATCCACCCCAAAAACCACCTTTTGCAATTCAATCCAAAGCCATCCATGCCATACATGATGTTAAAATTCAACAGACAACACAAAAACAGTTGTTTAACTTTCATGCACCCATGATGATTGATGAGTAGTACCCCTGGGCCTACTGGCAGACTAGGACACAAGCTTGGAGGCCTATGGAAAAAGCACAGTGGCTGGTCCCACAAAATGGCCGCCACCACATGGCCAGGCCACTCACAAAAACAAGAAAAGTTCAGGAATACAAGACAGACAATGCAGGCCTATGGCAAAAGCACAATGCCTGGCTTCACAAAATGGCCACCACCCACATGGTCAGGCCACCCACCACAATAATAACAAGAAAGTGAATACAAAGGACAGGAACAAGAATTTGGAGTCTCTGTGGAACTTACTTCATCTTTTAATTTAAAAAAAAAAAAAAAAAAGTGACTCCATGCTCCAAACTACAGCCAAATGACAACCTGAGGAGTTTTTTTAGCAAAATGCACAAAATCATCATTTTTTAGAAGGTTTTATGTTGCTCGCGATATATTGTTTGCCAGATTGCAAATTCTGCGTGTTCGGCATCGCGAACTGTACAAAAAGTTGATAGCACGTGCGCGAACACGCTTATTGAGTGCGCGAAGAAGACAAAAACTGTAAGTCCGCGTTGTCACGCTGTGCAGAGTTGCCAAAAGTACGCGAGCTGAACTCCTAGGGTTACCTACTGGCTGAAAAGTCCTATTTCATTAACACACACTCAAAAACTGAAATTCAACTTCAAAAACCACATTTAGCAATTCAATCCAATGCCAACCATGGTGTTAAAATTCAACTGACAACATAAACAGTATTTATGCACCCATGATTTGGTGATGACTACCTCTGGGCCTACTGGCAGACTACGCCACAAGCTTGGAACTGAATGGCAAAAGCAAGCACACTGCCTGGATGGCTCCACAAAATGGCCACTAGCCACCCACAACAACAAGAAATGGAAGACAGACAATGTAAGCCTATGCCAAAAGCACACTGCCTGTCTTCACAAAATGTCCGCCACACACATGGCCAGGCCACAACAACAACAAGCATAAGCCAAGGAAAACAAAAAAAAACATGCAGGCCTATATGGAAAAAGAAGCACACTACTAAACTACCACCACAAAATGGCCACAAGCCACATGGCCACTCACAGTCACAACAGGCCATGGAAAACAATGAACTGAAGCAGGCCTATATATGACCAGACAAAGGAGACCTGCTAAACAACACAGCTTTAATCCAAAAATGAAAATCGACAGGGCTACGAAAGCATTGGAAAGTTACACATCAAGCACACACACACATCCAACAAAGGTATTTAAAACACACACCCAAACAGTGAAATACACCACAACCACATTTAGCAATTCAATCCTATGCCATCCATGCCCTACATGATGCTTAAATTCAACAGACACCACAGAAACATGGACCCATGGGTACCTCTGGGCCTACTGGCTGAAATTTCAAAGAAAAACAACTAGGCCCCTATTGAAAGTACAGTCCACCCACAACAATAATTTTTAAAAACAATGAAAATTCCAGTAAAATGTAGGTACAAACAAGCCCCAATCAAACAAACATACACCAATTCTCCAATTTACTTGTAAAATTAAATCTCAAATCCAAAAGTCCTCAAATAAATCCAATCCAATGATATGATGCAGCAGACAGACCCAAAAAGTGATCCTTCCAGCTCCAAATCCAAATGAAAGTGAACAGCACATGGACAAAGCACTGGGAGGAGCCTGCTGGACAGGAACAGGAAGTTGGAGACTCAGGGGCACTTCCATCCTCTTTGCACAAAAGACTACAGCCAAATCACAATCTGAGGAGTTTTTCTGAGCAAAATGATCATTTTCGAGAAGGTTTTTTGATGCTCGTGAGATATTCTTCACCAGATTGTAGTTTTGCGTGTTCGGGATCGCGATCTTACCAAGACAGCCGCCGGAAGTCAGCTTGCGCGTCCGAATGACGTGTTCACGTTCGCACACTCTCGCGTGATCGGGCGGCCATATTACCGATCTCGTGGTGCACGCGAACGGATAGAAAATCGAGTCGGCGAACACAGAATCACGGTAAGAGTTTACCGTGCGCGAGGAAGCAAAACAACTACGCTACACTGTAGATTGCATAGTATTCGGCAACTTCGCGCTCTACGCGAATCGCGAAGTTACCGAAACTTCGTAAACTCCGCGAGCGGAGCGTAGTTCACGGCCCAGGCTTAATACTCAGTAATTGTTTTCTGGGGTTACGCCACCATCTGTTGGAGTGTGGGTTCTCTGATCCCCAGGGAGCTTGCACAGGAGGCAGACCTCTGGGTAAGTGCCATAGGGTCTGAAGAGGCATTGGGGAGTGATCCTAAAAGGAGTGGCTCATGAATCTTCTAACCCAGAGTGGTGGGAGAGGGTCAGTGTAGCCCAGCTAGGTCCCGGTGTAGTGGCAGTGTTGTAGGGCCTCATGTCCTGTCTCCAAGGAGAAGGAGTGAGATGGGGTGGTGTCCCAAAGTGCCCCAACCTCAGTCCCAGGTCTGAAGGGTTCCATTAAGGAACACCAGGTGGGAAGCCTAGGCTGTCCTGATGGGTTGTCCATGGAGGGGGATCTCCTGGTGCCAGGAGAACCTGGAGCATCTGTAAACAGAGCTCCAGAGGTTCTGGTGTCTGCTTAGCCGCAGGGTTTAGATCCTGGGTTGGGAGGCCAGGTCCTGGTACTGCCAGACCTGGAGGGAGGGACATCTGTAATCAGTGTCCCTACCAGTTTGTATTCCAGGGGTACTTCTCCAGGTGGGAGGGTGCGGAACTCTGGAATGTGTCCCCAGTGCAGACATCAAAGCACTCTCAGAATGCACCCACCCAGCCCCAATACACTAAAGCCTGTCTGGGAGGTGGTCACACCTCTCTGTGACAGGAAACCTATTGTCCAGCCATCCCCTGCCAGAGTTTCGTCCAGCAGCAGGAGGGCAGACTCGTATCTGTGGCTGGCAGCATCCATTTTGTGATGCCAGGGTTTGTAAAGCTGGTACCGGGTGTACCAGTGTAGTCATATTTCTCCCTCTAGTAGGGTGGAATCATACCTCCCACACCAGTTACTGGTGTGGAGGTATAATTTCAAGGTGTTTGACACCAAACACGACATGTTTCCATGCAGCCGTTTTAATGTTAGCATTTACCCCGAGGTGATAATGCACTTAAGAGTATATGGTTGGCTGCATCACAAACAACCCTGGAATAAAGGTTCTGAAAGCTGCAGAGGGGCTCTGCTCATTGATGGGCACCCTCTCACATGAAACCCAGCACCCTGCCTTCAGGATTTATAAGGCCTGTCAAAGGGGTGACTGATAGGTTTATATGTGCAGTGATTAGGATAGATATAGTGAACCTATATCTAAGTAAGGGGTGCATGCACCACCTTACACAGGCTGCTGTAGCAGACCTTTGGTGTCATTTTGAATGGTCTCCCAGGGGTGGCATACTACATGCTGCAGCCCCTGAGAGGTCTCTGGGGTACCTTTGCCCTGGGTATATAGTATACCATATACTGGGGACTTATAAGAGTACCCCAGAATCCAATCTGTGGTGTACCTAAAGTACATGCAATCAATTTGGAGAGGAAGCAGCTAGGCTGGGGTCCTGGATAGCAGGATCCCAGTCAGACTAAGTCGAAAAAACTGTGAAACATCAGCAAAAAGTGGGGGTAACTGTAAGAAGCAGATCCTACTCTCCTACAACCAGCTCAACCTGAACCTGGGTTGGGAGGCCAGGTTCAGGTACTGCCTGACCTTGAGGGAGGGACATCTGTAATCAGTGTCCCCCCGGTTTGTCTTCCAGGGGTACCACTCCAGGTGGGAGGGTGCAGAACTCTGGAAGGGGGTGCAGAGGGAGTGAGGACTCGCCTCTGGCACCAGTGTAACCTGAGGGTTTAGACCCTAGGTTGGTGGATCTGTTGTAGGGTCAAGGTCCTGAACTGGTGGGAGAATGGTGTTCTGAGGGTGCCTCTCCTAGGAGGAGAGTGCTGGACCCCAGAAGGAGAGGTAGGGGGAGGAAAGCCTCACCCTTGACTTCTGGTCAGCCTGAGGGTGCGGACCCCAGGTTGGAGGATCAGTGGCAGTTTAGAACTGCACTGATGAGAGGTAGAGTGGTAAAAGTGTACTATGTGCCTGGGGCTACCACCCATCACTCTGTGAGATGGCAAGGACCAGAGACATCTGGATGGCCTAGGGCCTGGTCCTGGCCACGGACCACTAGGGAGTACCAATGGGGTAGCTTAGGTGGTCCTGGGAGCTCTGACAGAGGGAACCACCGGGGTACAGAATGGCGTAGTGCTGGTAGGTGCCCCTGCAGTTGCGGGCCCGCGTCTGTGTTCTATCGTCCCAAGCAGGGAAGTCCATCAAGGTATTGATTGGTCTAACCTGGCTTTTGGCTGGAAGGGTGTTATGTTGGACTTGGCCCTTTTTGCAGGGTCATCCCTGAACATTTTGCCTTCCTCCTAGCCTTTTTTCTAACATGGCGTTGGTGGTTTTGGGACTCTGGGCACTTTTGAACTGTTTAGCAGTGCAAAGTGCTTGTGCTCTCTGCCCTATTTAGGTTAACATTGGGAACCCCCCCTCATGGGATAGCTCCTAAATGGAACAAAATAAGTATGTCATATGTCATGTTTTGTATAAATGCTGCGCAATGGCGTGTGCAGATTTATTTTCACTATTTTAGGAATGCCACTTTCAGAAGTTCGCATTTCTGTATGCTGTGTGCCTGCCTGCCTGCATGTCTGGTGCTAGAAGTGACCAGGGCTGGTGAGTAGTGGGTGGCTCCAGGTAGGGCAGGATGAGTCAGCGCTAGGCTGAATAGAAGATCTGCAATTGGAGTAGTGGGAGGAGAAGTCCCCTGTCCCTGAATAGGTCTGTGCCTGCCCAGTACAATGCTTGCTCCAGCCCCCTGTGGTGTGTTGGATAATCTAGCCCCAGCTCACAAAGGGAGGAGGGAAGCCTGGTAAACAAACTGCTCTACACTCCCCCAAAACCAGTCGGGACTGATTTCCCCAAAGACCCTTCCAGAAGCTTCTGCCCCCTTCTAGTAGAAGGGCAGAAGGGTGTGTAAATACATGGGCTGTGACCCCATGAGTGGTGTGTTGTGCTTGTGCTGACTTGGAGGTGACACTCTGCCAGGAGGAACCGCCGCGGGACCCAGCTGTTGACTCCTGATGGTCCCTGTGTTCTGGCTTGCCTGTGCCCAGAGTAGCCCCTCTACACATTTGGAGACACTACTGGACTTGGAGGAGACTATGCTGGAGTAAAGGCTGCTGGGCCAGGAGGATTGCCACCTTGCTAAATTTGACTGCTTTTAGGGACTGCTACTTCGTTGGGCTGAGCTGCCCTATTGCCTGCTGATGTTTGCCCAGCCTGTGTCTGCTTCCTAGTGCCTTGTGAGTGCTATATTTTAATTCCCCCAAGAAGAAGAAGCGTGGATCCTGCAGAGCTGCTGAGGAATCAATGTCCCGAGGGAATACCGGCGTGTGGGATTCCCCCTGTGCTGCCTACAGCCTGAGCGAGAGCCTACCCCGCGTTTCTGTGCCCCCAGGAGAAGAATCCACATTCCAAGCGGGGCTCCTGTGTGCCAGGGAGAGCCCCATGTTTCAAGGAAGAGCGGGTGCCCATCCCACATTTGCATTGCATTTTTGCTGCTTTCAGCGGGAGCCCACCCCGCATGTGAGCTTAACCGAGGGGGCCAACCCCGCTTTGTATTTATTTAAAAACGGGAAGGAATTGAAGGAATCACCCGAATCACAGCCATGGCTCGAGATGAAGGAGAGAGCCGCTGCCACCACAAGCGACCCGGAAGTCAGGCAGGAAGGGCCTGCTGGTGGGCGTGGCCTTGCACCCTCTGGCGTGGAAGCTGCAGCCGGTGAAGAAAGAGGAGCTCCCCTGCATGAGAGAGAGCCCCGCGTCCCACAGCATTTGGTGATTGCGGCGGAGGGGGTTGTGAGGCACATTGTCGGTGCCTGCCCCTGCCGCATTGAAGGAGACACTGCTGAAGCCTCCCCAGCGAGAGGGGACATCCGAAGGAGTCCCGCAGAAGGAGCACGGTGAGTGGAGCCGGAAGTGGCACCAGAAGTGCCCGTGTTGGTTTCTCTGCCTCATTATACACAGCTGCACCGCAGGAGCGGGCAGCTGCAACATTGTGGGAAATATTTTTAATTTGAGAGTCCCAGAGTAGGGGCTCCCCAGGCGCCTTAGCACCACATGCTAATTTGAACAGTTGTACTGCCAGTTAGCGACAGCTGCAACGTTGGGCAAACTTTACGTTGAGGGTCCCAGAGTGGGGCTGCCCTGGCATAGTGGCGTCAAAGGCGAACCTGAAACGTTGGGGGCATTTACAATGTGTGCAACTTTTCCCAAAGTTTTGCATTGCTGATTCTATGCCTAAGTATGGTTTGTGTATGATGCATTCATGCTGATGTTCTGCACACTGTGTTTTTATGCCCTATGAGACTCTATGATTATGCCTAATCCTGATATGCATGCCTAATATCATGTTATGGTGTTTTAGGTTCATGCCTGATCTAAATGTGATTTTTGCCTATCGTGGTATAGTGCTAGGTTCATTCTTTTACCAGTAGCTATTTGCTGTTATTACTGGTTAGTTACATTTATTGTTTATGCTTGGTGATGGTTCTAGCAGCGACCCGATTGGCGCTGCCCTGTACATTGTCTCCTGTAAATAATGACCTGGTGCCAGTTGGCACAGTGTATATTTCTGTGATTCTAATGTGTTATACATAATACAAAGGCTATTTTTATATAACCTTGTGTGAAGTCTCTTTTGTAGTGTGCCTAGTGTGTCGCCACGTGTGTGTGTGAGTGTTGCGCAAATGCTTCACACATTGCCTCTTGGATAAGCCTGACTGCTCGTGCCAAGCTACCAAAGGGGGTGAGAAGGGGTTTTCTTCAGTGTGTAACTCCCTCGCCCTGACTAGAGCGGGGGTTTCTGCCTGGCTGTGGCGCATGCCCTAGCCAACCGGGAATCCCTGTTTCTAACACATGGCTTGCCAAAAACATCCTGATCGAGGCTCTCGATTTACATCACGTTTTTGGAAAGCTTAGTGTACAGCACTTAGTATTTAAAGTCCTATGTCAAGAAGTTTCCATCCTGAAAGTGATGGACAAACCTACAGTGTTAATCAAGTAAAAAAACAATATTTACGTAGTTCTTTAGCATCCACAGCCGAATCATGGGTCGATCTCCTTTGGGAAGCTGAATTTGCTTATAACAATTTACAACATTCCTCCACACAAATGTCTCCATTGTATGCGAATTATGGTCAACACCCTCATTTTTTACCTTTGCTTCATCCATTACCCTGTGATCAGGTTCCTACCATGGCACATAAATTAAAGAGACTGTCCACTATGGCTCTATACCTTCGTCAGAATGTTATCAGAGCTAAAACATTGTATAAATATTTTGCAGACAAAAAACGTCAAATTCAGACCATTTATTAACCTGTGACCATGGGTGGTTATCTACAAAGAATATACCATTTAAACATCGCCAGCGATTTCACCCTCTACACTGTGGACCATTTTCAATATTAAAGTGAGTTAATCCTGTTGCTTTTAAATTGGATTTACCACCCACAATGAAGTTACATCCAGTATTTCACACCTCTCTCTTGAAATCTGCCAATTCTTCTCTTTGTACCCTGCCACCATCTATGCTTATGGTGAATAACAGTGTGGAGAACAAAGTACAAGCCATCAAAGATGTTTAAAAGCACAAAGGGGTGCTCTGGAATTTGGTGTCATGAAAAGGGTATGGCCCTGACAAAGATTTCTGGGAACCTAACCATGCCATTCATGCACCGCGTTTACTGTGCCAGTTTCACTCTACACACTCGATTCCCTCTAGACTCTGTGAGAGATGGACTTTAAGGAGGGTGTGATGTCATTGATCAGTACTGATGAAATTATATGTGGTCCATGGACGTTCAGGATTCAGTACTCCAGGATTCAGTATTATGGCATACATGGGCACATGTACGGTAATAACACATTTCACCAGTGACTGGATAATTGGTAAAGTCCATCTTTCATCATGGACTGCAGAAACACAATTCTTGTTAAATTGAATGTCCTTTTGTTTTCCTGTTCATTTTAGTTATGTGTTGTTTTCTTATTATTTTCTTCTTCTTTACGTGATGCTCATGTTTATATGCTCATATTTCCTTAGTCATTGCCATTGTTCATAATGTGCGGTAGAAAAGACTGGAAGCGCACTGACGAACACGTGTCACTGTGGGTGTGGTCTCCGCTATAAAAGGCAACCACAGCTACCAACGGATGCTCGTTATTGCTGGAACTTCGCTGTGCGTGTTTCTGTTTGAGTGGCAGTGCCTCGAGGATTGGGATCATTTGTCTGGAGTTTTCCTGATTGATGAGCAGAGTAAGTCGTGTGTGCAATATCTTCTGCCGTGGTTCGGCATCCGATGTCTTGAGGACGTTGTTCGTAGTGAAAACAGGTGGTATCTAACCTTTATATTTTATAGTGTTTCGTACAATTACTGGAGGCTGGTTTTTTGCATATTATCAAATAACAAATGTGGGCAATATTAATGTGTACAGAACATTACAGAAGTGCATAATGAAAGAAACAATATCTCATGTTTATTTACCTGATGCAAATCAATGAGAGCATGAAATTAAGCTCAGAGGCACATTTCTTTTATAGAGAAACAAGATTATGGGTGAAACTCATCACAAGGTCAAACACAGTTTATAAAGACAGCACCTGTGTTATCTTCTATGAGTCTGATTCTTACAAAAACTGTAGATTATAGGTTAAACTATCTTACATAAGTCTCTGTGATTTGACCAATAGTGAGAATCTTATACCTTGCGGATTGAACTAGTGATTTAACAACTGTTTAACATTAAGCGTGGTTAGTATTTTCTTTTACAGGTCTCCCTCCCCGCAGCACTCTTCCTAATACCCTTCCCCCCGCCTGGCCACTCCGACCTTCTGTTGCATGTACAGAATCAGTGCTGCTGGAAGGTGGAAATTTTGAGGGTACTGCTTCTGAGGAATGCCCACCCTGCATACATTATACCTGACGTAGGTATAATGTAGCGCAAGCCTGTACAGAATGACTCATCCGCTTAGATGCTTCACTTTGTAAATGGGGCAAAATGTGGCACGTTTTTTACGGTACTGGTGTGTCACAAAATGTGACGCAACAGCGGCATAAAAGTGTCACAAGGCCTCATAAACACGGCCCTATGTATACTGTACTTACTTAAAGAGGCTTTCAGCCACCTCTATTCATGCTTTAGTCTGTTATGTCATTCACATTTTGCTTCTGGCCACCACAACATGCAACATGGGCCAATGGGTCAGCTTACTTAAGTCACTGGTTAACTTCACATTAAGTGATAGTGTTTTTGTCTTTCTCATGGAGCACATCCACACTCGAAGTAGTACCTTTCAGTGCCTATGTTTTCCTTTTTGCTGTTTTTACGTTGTCATTTCTTGAGTGTTGCCTGTTATGATGGCAGGATTGGTACATTTCAAAAGTATGACTTCTTATCTCTTGCCAATGCTGTTGTAAATTACTTTTGAATGGACATTCTGTATCTGACTACTCTATTTCACAGCATGCCATATTGTGTTCCTGGACTCAGTATTACCAATGGTACAGCTTTGTAAAGGAAGGAAACCAAACTTGATCATGTTTTATTTACAGTACACTTGCAGCACTTATTATTAAACATAGGGTTGGAGTAATTTGACTGTTAGTATCCAATATTTTTTACTGTAAACCCTCTTTCCTTCCTTGTTTCCATTTTCTTTCTTTCTTTCTTTCCATCTTTCTTTCATTTATCTTTGCTTCTATCCATTTTTTCATCATGTTTTCCTTCTTTCTTTCTTTATATCTTCTTTACTTTTTTCTGTTTTTGTTCCTTTCTTTATTTCATTCGTTATTTCTATCCTTTACTTTTTTTACTTCTTTCCCTTTTGCCTTCTTTACTTTTCTGCTTTGTTCTTTCTGTCCTTTCTTCTTTCTTTCTATTTTGTCTTTTGTTTTTCCTTCTTTGTTTTTTGGCCTTTTAGTTTTTCTATCCTTCCTTCTTTCCTTCCCTTGTCCTTTCTTGCTTGCCTTCTTTCTTTCCATCTTTCGTCTCAGTTTCCATTCCTTCTTTTCATCTTTCTTTCTTTTCTTATTCTTCCCTTCTTTCATTTTTGTGTTCTTTCTTCCTTCCTTCCTTTCTTTATTCCTTTCTTTCTTTCTTTCTTTCTTTCTTTCTTTCTTTCTTTCTTTCTTTCTTTCTTTCTTTCTTTCTTTCTTTCTTTCTTTCTTTCTTTCTTTCTTTCTTTCTTTCTTTCTTTCTTTCTTTCTTTCTTTCTTTCTTTCTTTCTTTCTTTCTCTCTTTCTTTCTTTCTTCCAGGCTTCATCCATTGGTCTGTGACGGTGTGTTTTGCATTTTTCTTCCACCCACTCCAGCATGTATCAAGGGGCAACGTGTCAGCTTACTCCATCCATTGACTGACTTCACTATGAGTTATGGCATGCCTCCCTTTCACCACAAACACATCCACACACAAAGTAGTTCTCTTCAGTACAACAGCATACTATGATAATGTGTATATTTTTTAGACCAAAAACACATTAATGTCTTTTACAAATGTCTTTTTTTGGATTTGGCGAGGGTCTGGCAGCTTCCCTATACTAAAGCTTTGTAAAATGTACAAATCATGACTATACAAGAATTGCCAAAAGGCTGGCGGCCAACGCCAGACCTATTGTCTTTGCCAAATGTTTGTTTTGTTTGAGCATCTGTTTTCTGGCTGTATTGATACCAGTGCCTAATTTGTAAAAAACATAGTGCCGGGGCACTCGACAGGAGGACACTAGACCTTGTACCATCCGTTTCCACTGGCAGCACTGCCAATGACAGCACCAACGCACTACTAATCATCACACTCTTAAAAGTGTGGCCACTCATACTATTACAGGCCCCCAAAGCTATAAAAATGGCTGGCAATTAAGTGCAGGTGCTGAGCACCGGAAAGCACCGGCACAAATTAAGCACTGATTGATACCCTCCAAATCCTGAGGCATGTTGGACTGTATCAGAACCCAGTAGGCCTACCTGTGCAGTGGGGAACACACAAAGGCCATCCTGAAATGACGCTCTCATTGCTTCCTGAATGTTGTCCGTATCCATATGTTCTCTCTCTCCCTGAAAGTGTTGCTGTTCCTTGTTCCTGCTTTACTTCAAATCAAGACTGCAATAGCCCTGGTCATCATCAAATCCCAGCAAAGGTTTTTCTTACGGAGACATGGCTTTACAAACTGATAGGACCTGGCATTGCAATGGTGGTTCCCTCACTCTATAAAATCATGCACACTGATCTTGTAAACAAGATGGAAAGACCCTTGGCCGTTATTTTCGGGATTCCGTCACAATAACTAGATTAGACTAATCAATTAAATCTAACTCATGTATTTCATTTCACAGTCACTCTTACAGGCATCATTAGTGGATTTATTTTTCTGTTTCCCTGGACCGTTTTGCTCATTTGGACCTGCATTATTGTAATACGTGTCACTTTTGTTTGCTTGAATGTTCTAATTTCATTGTCCCAAAAGACGTAAACACGTATGTAACTCCAGTGACAATACGTTGCCACTTTTCTGATTTTACTGTCATTTTAGCGGCCTAAACAATTGGTTACGTCCCTCTCCCATATATATCATGGGCCAAGCACCCCATTTGTACCTCTGAATATTCTTATCCATTTCTGTGCCCGTTCCCCTTTCTTGATTGACCCATAAGGAATTTGGCAGCCACTCTAGAGAGTTAACCCAAACCTACACCACATGTGTAAGCTAAAGTTTCATCAGTCCGTTTTAATCAGGCCCTTAAAACCCCACCCACCTCTTTTGAAATGATATGGAGAACAATGTTGATATCTACCATGGGTGGTTAGAGGCAGCTCTTGATAGTATCATATGCTTAAAGGCTTTCACCCAAGATAACCTTTGGCACCATGGTATTCTGAAGCACTCTCTGTTGGCAATGTAATGCACTGGAAGGAATCTAGATTCAGATTTCATAACGCTTTGCATCAGCACAAAGCAAAGGAAAACAACGTAAATTGGGAATTTAATATGCAGCACAAAACGTGTTTTGTGTTGAAAAGGTGCCTTTTTTAATACAATTCCCCTTTGAGCTGCTTTATGCGTGCATCTAGGGGGCATTAATGGGGCGCTTACTTTAGTAGGTCAGCGCCTATACCATATGTTTTGACACTGAGCCCAATATAGTAACATATTCAGGCTGGGCTTTGCATCAAAAATAATTCATCCTTTGAAGGCATTATCAATGAGAAATGTGTTCATACATTGTGTAAGTGCTGCAGTGGACAGAACACTTCCAATGCGTGTGAACCTTGTGGGTTTGTCTAGGTACTGGAATTTGCATTGAAAGGGTAGGCATCCGCTACAAATCCCATGCTATTAGCAAGGCGTCGCTAACATACATTAGCACATGTTAGCAGCCGATTCTGCAACGCATCTCATGACAGCGATAAATATCGCTAATGAGATGCAAAGTAGGCGTTCCCTCCAAAGGCAACATGAGAAATGCTCACAAAACCAACATCGCTGTATTAACAATGCTGCAGCTGAACTGCGAAGCGATACCAAAAGGCGCGCTAACCCCCATTATCGCATGATTATAACGCCTGAAAAAACCTAACCTAGCATTATTGCCTATGGGAGGTGGATTGTATGGTTAAGTACACACTCCCCTATTACCAAGCTTTTCATTAGCACTGTGAAATCATCGCTGGATTTCACACGCTAATGATGAATATAGCAGTCTATCGCTGGATTGTACTTCGCCTGTTAGCAAAGCGTTGCTAAAACGTCGCTAACACGGCAAAGTAATCCAGCGATAGGCGGCGATAAAAAAATATACGCTATGCGCGATTTGCGATAATTATCGCACGGTGTTGAAAATATGCCCCTTAGATTCTTCCACTCCTTCAGTGGCACTTTCCGTGAAGGCAAGGTCCCCATTGACCTCTGTACAGCATATGTTGTGTCCATAGCTCTACATATGTTTGAGATTGCCCTCACGATGCTGAAGAAGCCATCTGCTGATTACACCAACTTCAGATATTATAGACTAATCTCTTTGCTCCCTGTACCATCAAAGAGTCTTGTGAAAGAATCCAATTCCTATCACCAGAAAAGAGGCAGCTCTTCTAATTTGGGGCAGCTACACTTTGAAATGACTTCTGCTTCTAAAGCTCTGTGGTTGAATATCACCTTATTTGGAGAAGCTTTTGATGCCCAGGGGCATATTATCAAGAACGGCGCTAAAATTATCGCCGCTTTCGTGGGAGGAAACTGCCGCTAAAATGGCGATAATGGGCTTGATAATATGCCCTTGAGAATTCCAATAGAAGCCCAGGTTCACACCAGAACCTGGGCTTCTATTGGAATTCTCAAGGGTATATTGTCAAGCCCATTATCGCCGCTTTAGCTCCAGCTTCCTGCTGCTAAAGCGGCGACAATTTTAAAGCCGTTCTTGATAATATGCCCCTTATTCTTTTCCGCAGCATCAAGATGCCCAAATGTGGCACCACAGCGCTCTATTAAGTTTAATTCTTTCATTCATTCGTTCGTTCATTCAGTCATTCATTCATCCATTTATGTATTCATTTAAAGGTCCCTCTTCTCCAGCAAATAGACAAAGTAAAATAAATGTATTTCACTACATTTTACGTTGCCATGTCATCATTTCAATTGCATTTCACCTTTCGGTTTCCTTGAACCTGTGCACTAACGATTACTTCAGTGTTATCTTCTCTCCATATAATTTGCTCCATCTCGCACATGGTTGCTTTGTAAATGTGGAAATGGGAAAGCCAAGCAGTCGAATGATTTGTTTCCTTTTTACTTGCATAAAAAGTACATTTATTGCTGCAGGAACATTTGCCTGGTTGCCCATTTCAAAAAGGATGCTTCTTAATGTCTGTATGTCAGAATGCAATCTATTTGTCATTAGAAATCCAACTCCATACAGGTTAAATGTGTTCATGTTATTACTGTTTTGCAATTTTAGTCTGCAATGGTGCTGTCACTGCCCCCCGGTTGCCTTTCAGGAAAATGTTTTACATTGCTCTCAGATTCCACATTCCTGTTTTTACTTGAAGATTGCTGATTTTTTTGGTATAATTGGAAACCAAACAGAAAAGAAACTCGACAATGATAACATGTTAACTCTTGACCTTTGCTCTGTGGGAGCATTGTTTTGAAGGTGACCTTGGTTATTGCATGAATTGTCAGGGAAACTATTATTTATTGCAGTGAAAGAACAGTCTAGGAAAGTCAAAATGAATAAGATTGTGAAATATTTTAGGTTAGCATTTAAAGGAGCTAGTGGACTGATGTATCAAGGTATTTTGTCATCCCCAATCCTGTGATTCACAAAATCAGAAGGTTTGCGACTATAAAATACCGCTCTACCGTTTACCAAACTCTCCTTACAAGTTATAAATGTCTTCCCAGAGTGGACCTTAGGTATCCAGGCTCTGAAGACTGGTGATGTTCTGCTGCAGATTGAGGTCCAGGTTTACTAAGCCTTTGCATTGCCCTTGATTTGACCAAGGCGACGCAGGGCAACACAAAGGCTTATTTATGATCTACAAAGCCACTCAAGGCCTGATTTGTGTGGCCTTACTTGGCTTTGCAAGGAAATGTAACCCAACACAGCATCTTTCGTTGCATTGCGTTATACTTCTTAATGCTAGTTATTCCATGGGTGGAGCATGGATGTTCCCGTACAGAATTCATGCAATTCTAGACTTAATAAGGTTTGTAAGGCTGGAACTGAGGAAAATCGGTGTGTCTACCACAGAGAAGAATAACAAGGATAAATATGTTTTTTTCTCCTTGTTGCCTCCTCTTTCGATGCATAGTGCATTTTGCATCACACATAGAAAGATTGGGCCTCATTTATGAAAAGAGACGCATCACTGCGTGAAAACAGTGATGCGTCACTTTTCACTGCGCCCTCCCTGCGACTCCAATGATGCGTCATATTTACAGTATGGCGCATCATGTCGCAAGGAGTCACAGATACGTCAGTATTTCTGACGTATTTGTAGGCGCAAAAGTGACGCATTGCTGGAGTGTGTCACAAGAGTGACGCAACTCCAGCAATGTGTCCTTTCACATGGGGCAATCCCCATGTGAAAGGGCCTGCGTCAGTCTTACGCCTGCTGTGAGGCAGGCGCAAGATATTGACGCATTTGCACCCTAGAAGTGGCGCAGTGAAATCTCGTAGATTTCACTGCGTCACTTCTACGATACTTACTTACGTGGGAACGCCCACCCTGCATACATTATACCTGACGCAGGTATAATGTATTGCAGGGGTTTACAAAGTGACGCATCTAGGTAGATGCGTCACTTTGTAAATATGGCGCATCATGGCGCATGTTTTACGCCACTGGTGCGTCACAAAAAGTGACGCACGGTGGCGCAAAAGTGACGCAGGGGCTAATAAATGAGCCCCATTGTATTTAGGCAGCAATGTATTACTTCTTGCACAAAAACAATCCTGCCGGTTACACAGGAACCATTACACCATCGTGCATCGCCAGTGCAAGGTGAGAGCGTCTCTCTCCCATTCTTGCAACTGAATGCAGCAAGTTTGATTGCTGCCCTGCGCTGTGTGAACTTTTCTCAAATATCTCTCTGAATAAATTAGCCCTGATGATGATTCATGAGCTAATTCAGTTTTGGGTAAAGATCTCCTATTTGCATCTAAAACGTGGCTGCAGGGAAGGCATAAAATGTACAAAATACAGGGCAAATTGCAGCTTAACTCCACAAAGGTTGGTCGCATGTGCAGGTAATTCCCAATTCTAAGGTGCCACACCTGGAATTGGACACAAATTAAAAGTAGTAATTAGCAGGCTTTCAATCTGATGCTATTTCTCTGGAGTCATAAGCAGGCTTTTCGTTTGTATGACTTTAGTTCTAATTCTAAATTCAAAATGTGTGTATTCACTTCTCTTACATCACATAACTGAAAAACTAAAATTGCTTTTCACTGCTGTTATATCACTTGGGGTAGTGCTGACTTTCCCAGTATTTCACAACCTTGCCCAGGTTTCTAGCTGCACAATTGTAAATTGGCAAAGGTTGGTCAGATGACCTTCTTGCATTTAATTGCTTCTCTTGAGGGTCCAAGACCGGATGTGATGAGAATGTTAGTGGTATGCTAGTGTTACCAGCCTCCATCGTACCTGTTTGCTGTGCATTTCCGAAGGCTTGTACTGACAGGATCTTGCTTTCCATGCTGATAATGGCTCTATCTCCATTGCTGTTGATTAACAATGTCTTACCTCTGTCTTGTAGTGAGATGGGTGCTTGGTGGAAAGGTAGTACCCAGAAGGATGGGTGGCAGGATGCTATATATATATATATATATATATATATATATATATATATATATATATATATATATATATATATATATATATATATATATATATATATGTTACAGGGATGTTATACTTAGGATCCGATTTCACTTATACAAAACCATTGAAATTCAGCAATTATAGTTACCCGAGCTGACTATAATTTACGGCTGCGCAATGCACTGCTTATGACCTCACATGTTACATAACTCATGACATGGCCAGTGACATCACTGATGACTTCACTGAGGACATCCCAAATGACATCACTGATTACATCATCCAGTGAGTGTGTTTCGTAAAAGTTTCTGAGAGTTAAGGATATATACTAAGCTGCTGTATAAGTTAAATTACTATTTCTTTTGTACTACTGAGTGAAACTGTTTCTAAGATATATCATCTGAGTTGCAATGTGATTGTATCAGTGTGGGAGTGGGTGTCTGAGTGGCTGTTTGGGTGTGTGAGTGGGTGTGTGGGTGAATACGTGTGTGTGTGAGTAGCTATATGGGTGAGTGAGTGACTGATTGAGTGGCTGTATGGGTGGGTGATTGTCTGCGTGAGTGGCTGTATCAGTGAATGTGGTGGCTGTGTATGTCGGTTTATGGGTGGAGGAGTGTGTGTGTAGCTGTATGAGTGACTGAAACGCTGTGTGAATGGCTCTTATGGGAGAGTGACTGGGTGTATAAGTGGATGTATTGGTAAGTGAGTGGCTGTTTGACTGGGTGTGTGAGTGGCTGTTTTGCACAGTAAATATTTGTGTGCGTGGCTGTAAAGACGAGTGAGTGGGTGTGTGAGTGAATGTATTGATGTGTGAATGGGTATGTAAGTGGTTTTGAAGATAAGGGAATAGCATTGCGAATGACTGTATGGGTTTGTGAGTGGTTGTGTGGGTGTGTGAGTGAGTGAGTGGCTGTATGGGAGTGTGAGTGATTTTGTAGGTGTGTGAGTAGCTGTATCATTCTGTGAGTGGCTGTATGAGTGAGTGAGTGTGTATGTCAGTAGTTGTATGGGTCTGTGACTGGATGTAGGGGACACTGTATGGGGGTGCAAGTGGGTATGAGTGGGTCTGTGGATGAAATAATCAGTTATGTCATTAGTGATGTCATTTGAGATGTCACTGACCATGTCATGAGTGATGTAATATGTGAGGTTATAAGCAGTTCATTGATGGGACATAAGTTATAATTAGCTTAGGTAACTATAACTGCTGGATTTCAATGGTTTTGTATGAGTAAAATCTGAGTCTAACTAAAACGTCCCTGTAACCTTTGTTATTTCAGAGCATAGTAAAGTTTTTAAAAATTATATTTCCTAACTATAATATCCCTGTAACCTTCGGTGTATTCCCTGAATTTTTACGATTTTTGAAATTTTATTTCCCAATGATAATATCCCTGTAACCTTTGGATTTTTCAGTGAATTTCTACGTGTTTTAATTTTTTTATTTCTTATCTATAACCTGGAACCTTAGAGAGTTAATTTGTGAGTCAGTGTGTGAGTCTCTGAGAGATTGTGTGAGTGGGTGCATGAGTGTCTGAGACTCTGAGTGGGTCTGTGAGTGGTTGTGTGGGTCTCACAGTGGGTCTGTGAGTGGGTCCGTAAGTGTCTGAGTGGGTCTGTGAATGGGTGAATCAATGTCAGAGTGGGTCTGTGAGAGCATGAAAAAGTCTTTGAGTGTGCCTGTGAGTGTGTGCATGAGTGCCTGAGTGGGTCTGTGAGAGCATGCAAAAGTCTCTGAGTGTGTCTGTGAGTGTGTGCATGAGTGCCTGAGTAGATCTGTGAGTAGGGGCGTTAGTGTCTGAGTGGGTCTGTCAGTGGGTGTGTGAGTCTCTGAGTGGGTCTGTGATATGGTGCATGAGTGTGTGAGTGGGTGTGTAAGTGTCTGAGTGGGTCTGTGTGTGTGTGAGATTCTCAGCATGTCTGTGAGTGGTTGAATGAGTCGTTGAAAAGATCTGTGAGTAGGTGCATGAGTGTCTGAGTGTGTCTGTCAGTGGGTGTGTGAGTGTCTGACTAGATAGGTGAGTGGGTACGTGAGTGGGTCTGTGAGTGGGTGCATGAGTGTATGAGTGGGTTTGTCAGTAGGTACACAGTAAAAAAAAGTAGGGGGATACACACAAGCAAGTCCTCGTGCCAGCTTTCTTTGTAACGGTCCTCCTATCCAGCTTGCCTGCTGTACACTACTTTCTGCTGACTTCGGTTTTGTGCCTCCTCTGCTCATTTTCTCCTAATTTTTCTGCCTCTTCTCTGCTCATTCCTGTCCTCTATCTTGCCTCTTTCTGCTCGTTCTACTTGTTATTTTCCCTGTTTCTGCTCAATCCTGACCTTTATAGTGCCTCTTGCTGCTCATTTCTGACCTCAATTTTGCCTTTCTGCTCCTTATGCCTGATATTCTGCCTCTTTCTGCTCACTCCTGACCTTTATTTTGCCTCTTTCTGCTAGTTTTTTACCTTTATTTTGCCTCCTAGTGCCCATTGCTGACCTTTATTTTGCCTTTTTGTGGTTGTTTCTCACCTTTATTTTGCCTCTTACTACTCATAGCTCACCTTTATTTTTCCTCTTTCTGCTCATTTCTCACCTTTATTTTGCCTCTTCCTGCTGGTTTCTGACCTCTATTTCACCTTTCTCTGTTTGTTTGTCTCCTTTATTCTGCCTCTTTGTGCTGGTGTCTGAAGTTTATTTTGCCTCCTTCTGCTTGTTTCTGACCTTTATTTGGCCTCTTTTTGCTCTTTTCTGACCTTTATTCAGCATCTTTCTGCTCATTTCTCATTTTTATTCTGCTGCTTTCATCTTGTTTCTGACCTTTATTCTGCTTCTTTCTGCTCGTTTCTGACCTTTACTCTGACTTTTTCTGCTTGCTGCAGACATTTATATTGCCTCTTTCTGCTCGTTTCTGACCTTTATTTTGCCTGATTCTGCTCGTTTCTCACCTCTATCATGCCTCTTTATGCTCGTTTCTGACCTTAATTCTGCCTCTTTCTAGTCAGTGTTGACCTTTAGTCTGCCTCTTTCTGCTGATTTGTGAGCTCTATTCCACCTCTTCTTGCTTGTTTTTGACCTTTATTTTGCCTCTTTCTGCTCGTTGCTGACCTTTAATGTCCCTCTTTCTGCTCATTTCAGTCCTTTATCCTACCTCTTTTTGATTGTTGCTGACCTTATTTTGACTCTTGCTGCTCATTTCTGATCTCTACTTCAGCATTTCTGCTTGTTACTGACCTTTATTCTGCTGCCGTCTGCTAATTTCTGACCTTTATTTTGCCTCTTTCTACTCCTTTCTGACTTTTATCTTGCCTCTTTTTGCTCATTGCTGACCTTTATTATGCCTTTTTCTATCTTTTTGTTTGTTTACAACAATGAGTGTGGCTCAATGGTTAGAGCAGCAGACCCTGATGCAGAGGTCTGGCCCGGGACCAGGGTTCAATTCCCCGCCTCGGTGGGTCTTGGGCTCAAAATTCCACGGACCTTACAATTCTCGCCTCGGTGCCTATTCCAATCATGGAGTCCCACTCTGCAACTCTGGGCAATAGCTTGCTTAATCTCCACAACGGCCCCCACAACGCTAAGGATGCCTGGCCTCCACCTTGGGGGTGCCCAGGAGTGGACACCTCACAGGGAAAGCCAGGATGGGTTCCACAGCGGTATTCGTACAAGCGCCTTGAGACCCTTGTGGGTGAGTAGTGCGCTATACAAGTATCAATTTACATTTACATTTTATGATCTGTTTTGCCTCTTTCTGCTTATTTCTGACTTTTATTCTGCCTCTTTCTGCTTGTTTCTGACCTTTATTTTGCCTCTTTCTGCTCATTTCATACCATTATTCTGCCTCTTTCTGCACACATCAGGCCTTTATCTTGCCTCTTTCTGCTCATTGCTGACCTTTAGTCTGGCCTTTTCTGCTCATTTCTCACCCTTATTATGCCTTTTTGTGCTAATTTCTGACCTTAATTCAGCCTTTTTCTACTCCCTTCTGACCTTCTTCCAAGACCGCGGGGGGAGAGTTAAGGCCCTTGTGGCCCATCCAGCTCCCTGCCTCCTGTGTGAGCCGGCATTGCTGCTGATCACATGGTGCTGCTGGAACTGAAGCTCCCTGCAAGAAGGAACAATACTTTCATCTCTTTCCCTGTCCGCATGCCTGCGGGCAAGGAAAGTGATGAAACCTTCACTTTCAGCGGGCGGGAGCACTTTGACAGCTCCCGCCCATGGGAACTGGAGTGTTGTCTTTTTGCTTGGTGTGAGCTATCAGCTCCCACCAAGCCAAAGCAAACAGCTATATCCCAGGATGTGCATCCCCGGAAATAGCAGAAGCCGGCCTTGAATTGTTTTGGTCTCCAGGGTCATTAATGGCTCCAGAAGGAGGTGTGCTCCACTCCCACATGTCGTTTTTTTTTTCTATCTCTGGGAGATGATGGTCCCCTGGGTGTGGGGGATTCACATGGCTCCTCAATAATTATACTCTCTACTCACAAGACCCATGGAGGGAGGTCCCTGCAGGCCCCCTCCAGTATTTTAGATTAAGCCCCGTGGAGGTGGTATCCCCAGGGCTCATGAGAGCCCATCGAGGTGGCCTGTGTGGCCCCCTGTTATATGTAAAGAAAGCCCTGGGGAGATGGTGGTCCCCGGTGTTCTAGGAGCATTAAGAAGGGGGCCCCATGGGACCCCTCTTTATTTTAATCAATTCCCCCAGAACCTGGCCCACCCAGTGGAGTCTAATCAAAACAAGCACTGAAGCCTATGCTTGTTTTTCTAAAAAGATTTTGTTGTGGATTTGCGGATCCGTCGTGTTTCCATGACAAAAATTACAAAAAGAAAAGGGCTTTTTAGCCCTGTCAGGGTCACAGGAGGACCCCAGGACCTCAGCTAAGGTGTCAAGGTATTCCTACTTTATCCTCTTTTCTTTTTTTTTTACAATTTTTTGCGGGACTCGGCTGAAGCTGAGTACCAAGATGACTGCAAACTAGGGGTGGGCGGAATTTGCGTAATCGCGTTACGCAAATCTCCGCGAAACGGTAAAAAATCCGCGAACACGCAAAATTGCTGGTTCGCGATGCTTTTTTCCTGTTCACAGTTGCTGTTTGCGTGCTCAGGGAGAAATATCTCGCGAACACGCATTTTGAGAACGCGAACAAGAAAAAATTTCGCGAAGTCGCGGAAAGCAGAATTTTGGGCAATTTCGCGTTCTCTGAGGAACGCGAAATTACCGAAATTCCGCAAATTCCGCAAGCGGAACGGAATTTACCGCCCAGGCCTACTGCAAACCCTTCCTGGTTGAAATGTTGGCAGCCAATCAGATTTCAGCACAGGAACTGTTGGATCCTCAGAGGATCCGCATCCCTATATCTTTAAAAATTTGGATTTCTATAATATCTCAAAAACTGCTGAATGGTTTTACACAAATTCAAAAAAGGGTTGCTTTCTGAACCAACAGCTACCTTTCTGCCAAATTTTATGTAATTTCATTTGGCAGTTTGGGCTGTAGTTGTGTATAAAGTCCCTATCAGAATAGGCATGGGGAAAATGCATTTTAAGAAGCAATGTAAGGAGGTTTAGGAAATGCAGTACTGGTAGGTGCTTCACCATTCATGCACCAAGCATCCTCACTTCAAGATCAGAACTCATTACTTTCTTCAAAGTGATGTGAAAGTGAAACAGTGGGCACTCACAGCCCACCAGGACCCAAAACAAAGAGAGCCACAGAGTTCAGTAGCCACAAAGTGTCAAGTGGGTTTGTGCCCTCTTTACAGTTAATCTGTCTGATGAGGCTCGGACTCCCGGACTGCCAAAAGCAGGGCTTGTCTCCAGACAGGTGGTGCTGCTCGGTTTGTTCACAGTCCACAGTCCACAGTCCTCACCACATCACACCCACCATCACTGGCTCTTTGCACACTGAGCCATCTTCTCTCATCATCTCTTCTCTCCCTCTACTATCCACATATTGTGGTTTCCTTATCCTTCCACTTAGTTATTTCTTTTCTTTTTTTGCTTACTTCTACACGCTTCTCACAACCCGCCTCAATTTGTACTTATGCTGCCTTTTTCAACATTTACTTTTCATTGTACTCTCTGCCAACTCCCTTTCCTGTGTCTTCCTCTGCCTACATCGGGGTCTCATTTTCATACTGCCTGCTCTCTTTTGGTCCTCTGTTTTTTATTCCTTCTTCTCTATGTCTGACACTGCTAACTTCTCTCTGCCTCCTCCTCATTGTCTTGTCTAATAATCTTTCTTTCTACAATCCTTTCAGAGTCTTTGCTACAATGTACTTTCCCTCTTCTATTTGTCTTCCCTCTTCTCTCTTCTCATTGTCTTCTCCCAGAGTCTGTGTTCTCCCACATATTATTAGTATTCCTCTCCCACATGTTATTCTCACATGCCTCTCTGAGTATTTTCTCTCCCATCTTATTTTTCATCCTCCTCCTCGCAGATCTTCTTTTAGCCAAACCAGTAGAGTCCAGCCAGATTTATGAGAGAGATCCTTAATGAATATGTCTGAAGATCAGATACTTATAAGGAGTTTGAGAAGAGAATATTTGCATATTCGGTGCCCTATGTAAAATATATAGTGACGTTTACTCTTTTAAAAAAAACCATGTTTTAGTAAGTCTTCTATTGTAGAAGCCGCAAACTAAATTGTCTCTTACCAGGTCTCTACTATTGTCTCACTATGTCACTTTAACTGTATTTATTTATTGCAATGTCTGCAAAGCTTCTGGTAGTGTTGTGAAAACACAGAACTAGTCACCAACAGCTACAAAAACACCTAGGTTCAAATTTAGAAATGGTAGAGAGCAGGCTTGTTGTTTAAAACAACCATATTCAATACCTTTCCTAAACAGAATGAGGATTGGTTCCATTCTCTAGAAGTGGGTATGCAGGTTCCACCATTTTCTGCCACTGAGATTTACAGGGTTTAGAAAGCGGAGAAGATGTTATGAAGCTCTATATTAAAAAGTGATTTGTTTTACTTTGCTATGGCATCAACATTTCTATAGCTCCTTCCATAATCAGTATTAAAGTAGGCTCTCATTTTGGAATGGGTAAGTGATTACCCGCTGATATTCTGCATCTGCAGAGTGCAGTACTATTTCCTGGTCTCTTGAGGCAAGACAGTAGTAAACTGGTTCCTCAGCGATTCCTCTTTGTTAATGCCTAGTTCTACTCTATGCATGACTCTACTCTGTTCTGGGTCCCAAGGCCGATGCAAGGCATGGGCAGCTGCAAAGGGCCCCACTCCCAGCTGACCAGCATAGGACCCTATAAGTGTGTGGCTCACTGCCATGGGCATTGCAGCTAGTGTGTAGTGCTGTGAGGCCTAGGACCTCACAATCATGTTACACTGCAAAGAATATGGCAACTCTCTTTCAGCCCATTATGAGCTGTAAAAGATATGCTTGTAGACAAGAAGGGAGGCGCTGCAGCACAGGAAGGGCCCTTCAAAAAGCAGGTTCAGGAAAACCTTTAGCTACTGGAATGCAAACAGCCTTGAATTACTGAATGAGACCTGTGTTCAGGACCTGTCCTAGAAGTATGGCTTTGGTGTCTATTTCTTCTATTAAGGCTGTTTCAAAGTGCTTCCACATTGTCAACTAAGTGGACAGGACACAGGGTAAATATTATTTGCCCAGGATCAAACAGTTGGTTATATTAGTAAAGCTAAGACTGCAGCGCACAGCTACTTGGTGCAAAGGCTACATAGGGCAACTAAATTATGCAGTAAGAAAAGGCAAATTGTGCGGCATAGTAGTACATTTCATGATAGTATTTTTTTTATTTTCTCATTATTACGCTTGTTAATACTGTCTGGGCATAGTGTACCCCTCATTTGTACAAGTTTAACGCCCAATGCAGCAATAAGTAACATAAAGGTGACCAGTTAACCTTTGAAAATGGCCTTTCACTGCACAGCAATGTGTTGCTGTGTGTCTAGTAACTGTTGAACCATTTAAGCTAGAAACAATTTGATTTGGGTTAAAATTTATTGATGATGTAGCAGATAATGGTTTATGTGGTAAATGTGGCAAATCCATAATAATACGAAAAACACCATGGCCTACAATCACATAATTCCAGGGGCTCTGGCTATACATTTACCACTGTATTGCATTTAGGTGAATATACCATGTGATTGGGCACTTCTCTCCTCTCAGGTACTATTCAGCCTATGTTCTATTCATAGTAGCAATTTGTACATTGAATTAAAGTACTCTCAAAAAGGAACAAGTTCAGAAAAATGAATGTCTAAGAGCACACTGGAGGTCAGGTTTAAAGAATCGTGTCTCCTGGTTCCACATTTCCAACTAGTCCACCAGATCACAACTGGAGTGTCAGTTATTCCTATGGCAAGACCAAGGGGCTGCTCTTCCCAGGGAAATGCCATTCTAGTCATGGTATTAATTTCCATAATATTTAGGTGAAATGATAAAGCTGATATTAGATGTCAAATATTGTAATTCTATGTCTAGAATATGCCCAGTGGACAAGGCCTGTGGCCAAATATTGTACAGTATGCATGGTAGCTACTGATATATACTACTGGTGTTTCAAAGCGTAACCGTTTAATTCCATTTGCATATCAGAGCCCATTTTCTAAACTTTCTGCTCAAAATCTGCAACAGCAACCAGGAAGGCTTATTACAGGAGGTGGTAAAGGGATTAGAATTCAAATATAGCGTGAATAGCAATCACAATCAATAAACTCAATCTCCAGCCAAGTTATTTTAAGATAGGTTGAGTCACCTGCCTTCACCTTTACCCATCCCTGAACAAAGAAGTCAACCTCAACTCTCTTTACCTATTTATACCCACCTCTGAACCCTCAAGTCACCCTCACCTACTTTTATCTCTACTCACCCCTGATCCCTCAAGTCACCCTTTCCTTCCTTTACCTCTACCTACCCTTGAACCATCAAGTCGTCCTTATCTCCCAGTAACTCTCCCCATCTCTAAGCTGTAAAAACTAAGGGGCATATTAGCAAGGGCTGGCGATATAATTATCGCCGCATTAGCGTCTGTTTTTGGGCGAAAAGCGGCGATAATTATATCGCAATATCATCAAGGACACGCTAGCGCGTGTTTCCTTGATGTAGAGCCCGTTTTTTCACAGCCTCGCATCGCTAATGAGATGCAAAGAAGACATGGCTGTGAAAACAACACATGTTAATATCATGAAGGCAGCTTTGCGATATTAACAAGGAGGTGGAGCGATAAAAAAAATCGCGCTACCTCAGCCTTAACTCAGGAATTTAACGTCTGTTAAATTCCTGACTAAGGCATACTTTTAATGGGAGATGGATTATGCTGATAGGACCACAGGGTCCTATCAGCAACGTTATCGCTTTTTTCAATGGAACATCGCTGGAAAACCAGCAATGTTCCATTGAAGACACCGCTATCGCTGAAATATTATCGCCATAGCGCTATGCGTTGTAAATATAGCGTTATCATGGCAATAATATTCAGCGATAGCCGGCGATAATATTTCTATCACTAATATGCCCCTAACTTTGTTTTAACCCCTTCGCTGCTAGGCCTTTTTTGGGCTATTTGGGGTATTGCACGCTTAGGCCCCTGTAACTTTTTGACCACATAAGGTATCCACGCCAAATATGTGTCCTTTTCTTCCAACATCATGGGGACTCTAAAGGTACCCAGGGTTTGTGGATTCCCCTGGAGGGGTCCCAGAAATTAGCCAAAATACAGCAATTTTTGTATTTTGTTTTGGAAAAATGGGAAAAACGGCCTGCAAATGAAACCGTCTGGGTTTTTCTCTGTAAAAGGTATCAAAAAAGGGTTTATGGGGCTGAAATCACAATGTTCCTAGATTTTATGGAAGGGCAGACTTTTGTCAGAAAGCCAACACTTTTTACACAGTTTGGCCATTTTTCTGGGACATGGCCTATTTTTGCTATTTTTTGTGCTTTCAACCTCCTTCCAGTTTATGGTAGAAATGGGTGTGAAAGCAATAATGGATACTCGAAAGCTATACATTTTAGAAAAGTAGATACAATTCTGAATTTAGCAAGGGGTCATTTTTGTAGATCCATCAAGGTTTCTTTATAGAAACTAACAGGTAAATATAGGAAAAATTGAAAATTAGTTGAAAAAAACAGCCTTTTGAGTCAACGTTTTTACCTGTAACTTCTTCTAATTATGACAGCACTTTGAAAGCAATATACCGTTACATCCGCTGGACCTTCCTGGTTGTGGGGATATATAGGACTCATAGGTTCACTAAGAACCCGACGAACCCAGAGTCAAAAACTGAGCAGCAATTTGCAATGGTTTTTATTATGTTCCGGGTATATAGCAATTATTGTGGGAAAATATATACATGGAAAAATCGGTATAAGAGACACCTATGTATTTCTGAAATGGAAACAAATTATAGAGTTTTGAAACAGTACATATTTGCACATTTTCGAAATTGGGGATACTCATACTAGCATGAGAATTATCAGTCATTTTTCAAAATGACTTCTTTTTTACACAAAGTCAGAAATGCATCAAAAATCAATAGGTAATAACAGTTGCTTTACAAATCTGAATTACCCTAAGTCTCCTGATAAAAATGGTACCTCACTTGTGTGGGTAGACATAGTGCCCACAACAGGAAATGGCTCAAAACCCAACATGAACACACCACATTTTCACAATGAAAATGTACCCTTTTTTTGCGAAGTGTCTAGCCAGAGTTTTTTAACACTGGCTCTGCTGGCACCTAGGGAAATGTAGCAAACCTATACATTTTTGAAAACTAGACAGCCAGGGGAATCCAGGATGGGGTGACCTGACTGCCTCCCACCAGGTTCTGTTACCCAGAATCCTTGCAAACCTAAAAAATTGTGAACAAAACACATTTTCCCCACATTTCTGTGGTGGAAAGTTCTGGAATCTGCCTGGATTCCCAAATTTCGACCCACCCCGTGTTCCCCAAAGTCTTACGAGAAAAATAGTACCTCACTTGTGCGGGTCGGCCTAGTGTCCGTGACAGGAAACGGCACAAAACGCAACGTGGTCACACCTCAATTTCGCAGTGAAAAATGACCCTTTTTTGGCAAAGTGCCTAGCTGTCGTTTTTTAACCATAGGTCTGCCGGGACCTAGGGAAACGTAGCAAACCTATACATTTTTGAAAACTAGACACCCAGGGAAATCCAGGATGGGGAGACTTGACTGCCTCCCACCAGGTTTTGTTACCCAGAATCCCTTGCAAACCTAACCTAAAAATTGTCAAAAAATACACAAATTCCCCATATTTCTGTGGTGGACTTCTGGAATCTGCGTGGATCCACAATTTTCCGCCCACTCCGCGTTCCCCAAAGTCTTCCGAGAAAAACTGGTACCTCACTTGTGTGGGTCGGCCTAGTGTCCGAAAAAGGAAACGGTGCAAAACGCAACGTGGTCACACCTCAATTTCGCAGAAAAAATGTGCCTAGCTGTAGTTTTTTAACCCTAGCTCTGCCGGCACCTAGGGAAACCTACCAAACCTATACATTTTTGAAAACTAGACTCCCAAGGGAATTCAGGATGGGATGACTTGACTGCCTCCCACCAGGGTCTGTTACCCAGAATCCCTCGCAAACCTAAAAAATTGTCCCAAAAAATACAATTTACCCACATTTCTGTGGTGGAAAGTTCTGGAACCTGCGTGAATCCACATATTTCCACCCACCCCGCGTTCCTCAAAGTCTTACGAGAAAAATGGTACATCACTTGTGCGGGTCGGCCTAGTGCCCGCGACAGGAAACGGCGCAAAACGCAACGTGGTCACACCTCATTTTCGCAGTGAAAAATGACCCTGTTTTGGCAAAGTGCCTAGCTGTAATTTTTGAACCCTAGCTCTGCGGGCAACTCGGGAAACCAGGCAAACTTATACATTTTTGAAAACTAGACACCCAGAGGAATCCAGGATGGAGGGACTTGACTGCCTCCAACCAGGGTCTGTTACCCAGAATCCCTTGCAAACCTAAAGAATTGTCAAAAAAAACACATTTTCCGCCACATTTCTGTGGTGGAAAGTTCTGGAATCTGCGTGGATCGACAAATTTCCACCCACCCCGCGTTCCCCAAAGTCTTATGAGAAAAATGGTACATCACTTGTGCGGGTCGGCCTAGTGCCCGCGACAGGAAATGGCGCAAATCGCAACGTTGTCACACCTCAATTTCGCAGTGAAAAATGACCCTTTTGTGGCAAAGTGCCTAGCTGTAGTTTTTGAACCCTAGCTCTGCGGGCACCTTGGGAAACCTAGCAAACCTATATATTTTTGAAAACTAGACACCCAGGGGAATGCAGGATGGGGTGACTTGACTGCCTGCAACCAGGGTCTGTTACCCAGAATCCCTTGCAAACCCTAAAAATTGTCCAAAAAAACCACATTTTCCCCACATTTCTGTGGTGGAAAGTTCTGGAATCTGCGTGGATCAACAAATTTCCACCCACCCGCGTTCCCCAACGTCTTACATGAAAAATGGTACCTCACTTGTTGCGGGTCGGCCTAGTGCCCGTGACAGGAAACGGTGCAAATCGCAACGTGGTAACACCTCAATTTCGCAGTGAAAAATGACCCTTTTGTGGCAAAGTGCCTAGCTGTAGTTTTTGAACCCTAGCTCTGCGGGCACCTTGGGAAACTGAGCAAACCTATACATTTTTGAAAACTACACATCCAGGGGAATTCAGGATGGGGTGACTTGCCTGCCTCCCACCAGGGTCTGTTACCCAGAATCCCTTGCAAACCTAAAAAATTGTCAAAAAAAACACATTTTCCCCACATTTCTGTGATGGAAAGTTCTGGAATCTGCGTGGATCGACAAATTTCCACTCACCCCGCGTTCCCCAAAGTCTTATGAGAAAAATGGTACCTCACTTGTGTGGGTCGGCCTAGTGCCTGCGACAGGAAGCTGCGCAAAACGCAACGTGGTCACACCTTAATTTCGCAGTGAAAAATGACCCTTTTTTGGCAAAGTGCCTAGCTGTAGTTTTTGAACCCTAGCTCTGCGGGCACCTTGGGAAACCTAGCAAACCTATACATTTTTGAAAACTAGACACCCAGGGGAATCAAGGATGGGCTGACTTTACTGCCTCCCACCAGGGTCTGTTTCCCAGAATCCCTGGCAAACCTAAAAAAATTGTAAAAAAAAAACATTTTCCCCACATTTCTGTGGTGGAAAGTTCTGGAATCTGCATTGATAGACAAATTTCCACCCACCCCGCATTCCCCAAAGTCTTATGAGAAAAATGGTACATCACTTGTGCGGGTCGGCCTAGTGCCCGCGACAGGAAATGGCGCAAATCGCAACGTTGTCACACCTCAATTTCGCAGTGAAAAATGACCCTTTTGTGGCAAAGTGCCTAGCTGTAGTTTTTGAACCCTAGCTCTGCGGGCACCTTGGGAAACTGAGCAAACCTATACATTTTTGAAAACTACACATCCAGGGGAATTCAGGATGGGGTGACTTGACTGCCTCTCATCAGGGTGTGTTACCCAGAATCTCTTGCAAACCTAAAAAGTGATTAAAAAAAACTAATTTTCTCCACATTTCTGTGGTGGAAAGTTCTGGAATCTGCGTGGAGCCACAAATTTCCACCCACCCCGTGTTCCCCAAAGTCTTACGAGAAAAATGGTACCTAACTTGTGTGGGTCGGCCTAGTGCCCACGACAGGAAACGGTGCAAAACGCAACGTGGTCACACCTAAATTTGGCAGTGAAAAATGACACTTGTTTGGCAAAGTGTCTAGCTGTAGTTTTTGAACCCTAGCTCTGCGGGCACCTTGGGAAACCTAGCAAACCTATACATTTTTTAAAACTAGACACACAGGAGAATTCAAGATGGGGTGACTTGCCTGCCTCCCACCAGGGTCTGTTACCCAGAATCCCTTGCAAACCTAAAAAATTGTCAAAAAAAACACATTTTCCCCACATTTCTGTGATGGAAAGTTCTGGAATCTGCGTGGATCGACAAATTTCCACTCACCCCGCGTTCCCCAAAGTCTTATGAGAAAAATGGTACCTCACTTGTGCGGGTCGGCCTAGTGCCCGCGACAGGAAGCTGCGCAAAACGCAACGTGGTCACACCTTAATTTCGCAGTGAAAAATGACCCTTTTTTGGCAAAGTGCCTAGCTGTAGTTTTTTAACCCTAGCTCTGCGGGCACCCTGGGAAACCTAGCAAACCTATACATTTTTGAAAACTAGACACCCAGGGGAATCAAGGATGGGCTGACTTTACTGCCTCCCACCAGGGTCTGTTTCCCAGAATCCTTTGCAAAAGTAAAAAATTGTCAAAAAAAACACATTTTTCCCACATTTCTGTGGTGGAAAGTTCTGGAATCTGCGTGGATCCACAATTTCCACTGTTAGACCTGTCAGCCCTTTGGGTGGTCCCTCCTCATCATTATTTATTTTGTCCCACTTTTGCCTCAAACCCTGTTAGTATTTTTCCTTTTTGGGAACCACCAGACTTTTTAGTGTTGATGCAGGGTCAGGGAGCCATTTTCCCTACCCCTGGAACTTCTGTCTGAGGGCCTGAAACACAAAATGGTGGCCACCCATTGTCACCTGTGACATCACTGGAACCTACTAGTACCTTCCAGAACATTCTAGAACCCTGTGACAGTGTGAGGCAGGTTTAGAATGTTGGGAAGCCAGCTCAGGGTTGGCAGTTGGAGTTGGCAGTTGGCACCTGACTGGTGAAGGGAGAGCAGCACAACACTGAAGGAGGAAGGAGTGAGGCAGCAGGGGTGGAAACTTGTGCCTGGAGTGGGGTCCAGAAACCCACCCTTGATACTAGTCCCTACTGACTGAGCCCAGCCTGAAGCCCTGTGTGGGATAAAGACAAGAAAATCATCTCAAGGACATGAACAGCCGGAACAGGCCTTGGAAGTAAAGAACAGCAAGTTCCTGACCTGTCTATTGGTATCTTCCTGGAGTCCGACGCCGAGAAGCCTAGAGACCTGGGGCCGGAGGTGAAGAAGCGGCGCTGACTGGAAAGCAGACGTCGTACCCGGAGCCGCCAGAGGTCAAGAGTGGGCGCCGACGGAGGTCGTGGAGACACCAGAGGTCGAGGAGGAAGACACCTGAGGTCGAGTGTGCGGCATCGACGGGGGAGTGAAGTCCGCCCTCCGGAGTCGCTGGAGACCGAGGTGAATCGTGCCGGAGGTCGGGAGTGGAGATCGCACTCCGGAGTCGCCGGAACCTGAGGAAAGGAGCACCGGAGGTCGGGAGTGGAGGTCGCACTCCGGAGTCGCCGGAACCTGAAGGGAAGAGCACCGGAGGTCGGGAGTGGAGGTCGCACTCCGGAGACACCCGGAAGTAGGGAGTACGTGTCCCTGTGACGCAGGAGACCGACATCGAATCGAGGCTGCCCAGCGACATCGAGCCGAGGCCGCCCGCCGACATCGATCCGGAACCGCCTCACGGCGTCAACAGGAACTGACATCGAGCCGAGGCCGTCCGCCGACATCGATCCGGAACCGCCTCACGGCGTCAACAGGAACTGACATCGAGCCGAGGCCGGCTAGCGACATCGAACCGGAACCACCTCACGGCGTCGACACGACTCCGGCGGAGTCGGAAGTTCATAAAGAGGGCAGTAAGTGGAATAGAGGGCACCTAAGGCCCTGTGGTGCCCTAAGAGACCATCCTAGGGGCTAGAGAGGTGTTAGGACCAGCCTGGGAGTGCCAGGGGTGGACTGAGACTGATACAGTGACCTGTGTGAGGGGTTGTGTAGTTTGGGAGAGCCAGATTCCTAGATTACCCTTGATCTACCTCAGTTTTAGCCTCAGCCTTATCCAAGTTAGGTGAGACACCCCCAGGCCATCCACATAACCACAAGCTGTGACTGGGCCAAATCAACCCATAGTACCTCACAAATGTGACCTGATTTGAAAGTGTACTGATGGCTTATATTTATTGAGAGTATTGTATTCTTTGTATTTATCCTATTTATTGTCTCACAGTATTTATTGTCTCACAGTATTTATTCCCTCGCAGTATTTATTTGCCTATGTATTTTATGCACATCTATTTATTCATTGATTATTTATGATCTGAGCTTATTTATTTGACCTACCCTTTTTACAGAAGAAGCTTTGTGTACTGTAAGTGTGTTATTATTTATTTAACCTGCAACTAAGTGAAAACAAGATAAACAAAGAGATTTTCATAAATTTTTACAGTGTAGTGTCGTTTTTGGAACGGATGCACGCATGGTTACTGTGAGGGTGTGACGTACGCTTAACACGGTGCCTTCCTTACCGCTCGAGCCAAGCTACCACAGTATGTGTTGGGAAACACCGGGTGACTGCAAACCCCGGTTGCCCGGGGTTTTCTAACATCCACCTACCCCTTGTTTCCCAAAGTCTTACAAGAAAAATGGTACCTCACTTGTGCGGGTCGGCCTAGTGCCCGCGACAGGAAATGGTGCAAAACGCAACGTGGTCACACCTAAATTTGGCAGTGAAAAATGACACTTTTTTGGCAAAGTGTCTAGCTGTAGTTTTTGAACCCTAGCTCTGCGGGCACCTTGGGAAACCTAGCAAACCTATACATTTTTTAAAACTAGACACACAGGAGAATTCAAGATGGGGTGACTTGCCTGCCTCCCACCAGGGTCTGTTACCCAAAATCCCTTGCAAACCTAAAAAATTGTCCAAAAAAACACATTTTCCCCACATTTCTGTGATGGAAAGTTCTGGAATCTGCGTGGATCGACAAATTTCCACTCACCCCGTGTTCCCCAAAGTCTTATGAGAAAAATGGTACCTCACTTGTGCGGGTCGGCCTAGTGCCCGCGACAGGAAGCTGCGCAAAACGCAACGTGGTCACACCTTAATTTCGCAGTGAAAAATGACCCTTTTTTGGCAAAGTGCCTAGCTGTAGTTTTTGAACCCTAGCTCTGCGGGCACCTTGGGAAACCTAGCAAACCTATACATTTTTGAAAACTAGACACCCAGGGGAGTCAAGGATGGGCTGACTTTACTGCCTCCCACCAGGGTCTGTTTCCCAGAATCCCTTGCAAACCTAACAAATTGTAAAAAAAAAACATTTTCCCCACATTTCTGTGGTGGAAAGTTCTGGAATCTGCGTGGATCGACAAATTTTCACCCACCCCGCGGTCCCCAAAGTCTTACGAGAAAAATGGTACCTCACTTGTGCGGGTCGGCCTAGTGCCCGCGACAGGAAATGGCGCGAAACGCAACGTGGTCACACCTCAATTTCGCAGTGAAAAATGACCCTTTTTTGGCAAAGTGCCTAGCCGTAGTTTGTGAACCCTAGGTCTGCCGGCACCTAAGGAAACCTTCCAAACTCATACATTTCTGAAAACTAGACACTTTCTGGGAGGTATGGCTTGCGTGGATCCCCCAACGTTTCCTTACCCAGGATCCCCTGAAAACCACAATTTTAGCTGAAAAAATCACATTTTTACACATTTTTGGGTGGGAAAGTTGTGGCACCATCGGGCTCACACAAATTTACCACCACCCAGCGTTCCCCCAGGTCTCTCAGTAAAAATGGTGCCTCACTTGTGTGGGAGGCCCAAGTACCCGCGACAGGCAAGGGCCCAAAACGTACTGAGGTGACATCAAAATTGCCTAGCTCAAAACCACCTGGTTTTGCAAGAGGGGTCACCTGGGTTTTTGGTCCGGTGCTCGGCGGCCATCTAGGGAAACCTACCAAACCCATAAATTTCTGAAAACTAGACACACGGGGGTTTCCAGGAAGGTATGGCTTGCATGAATCCCCCAACGTTTCCTTACCCAGAATCCCCTGCAACTCTCAATTTTAGCTGAAATAAGCACTTTTTCACATATATTTGTGTAGGAAAGTTGTGGCATCACTGGGCTCACACAAATTTCCCACCACCCAGCATTCCCCCAGGTCTCCCGGTAAAAATGGTGCCTCAGTTGTGTGGGAGGCCCAAGAACCCGCTACAGGCAAGGGCCCAAAACATTTTTTGATAGGTAATGTTGATGTCTCCTCACTATGTTTTGGGCCCTTGCCTGACGCGGGCACCACTCCAACTCTAGGAACACTTGCCTGTTCCACAACAACAAGGCTGCCTATCACAGATTGCTGAAACTGAACAAAAGTCAAATTTGATGCAGGAGAACACTCCTTGAACACAACAAAAGCATTGAAAGTTGCTAAATTAAAGAGATGGATGGCCAACTTCTTATACCAAACATAAGCCTTACGAATAGCAGTGTAAGGTTCCAACCTCTGATCTACTCTATCAACACCACCCATGTGCTTATTGTAGTCTAAAATGCACACAGGTTTGCGCATTTCCGAAATCTGACCCCAAACAGCCACAGGTTAAGTACTCTCATCATGGATGGTAGTCAGCATGTACACATCCCTCCTGTCCACAAATTTCACAGCTAGTAGTTCATCACTATGCAAGGAACTGCACTGTCCCCTCTGAAGTTTTCTGCAAACAAGCTCTTTTGGATAACCTTTACGGTTAGAGCGGATTGTGCCACAAGCAAAAGTGTCCACTTTGAACAATTCCTTAAACAATTGCACAGCAGTGTAGAAGTTATCAAGGTACAAATGGTGGCCTCTGTTAAACAGTCCTCTAGCAAGATCCCACACAATTTTCTCAGAAACTCCAAAAGTGGACGGACAACCATGGGGGTCAATAGTGGAATCCCTACCAGTGTACACACGGAAATTAAAAACATATCCTGTCATACAATCAGACAACATATACAGCTTAATTCCATAGCGTGCCCTCTTGCTAGGGATGTACTGCCTAAAAACCAAACGGCCCTTGAACAAGACCAAAGACTCATCAATAGATATTTCTTTCCCTGGAGTATAGATCTCTGAAAATCGATCTACAAAGTGATCAAGAACAGGCCAAATCTTAAAATGACGGTCACAGTCAGTGTGATCTCGTGGCAACGCCAAAGAATTATCAACAAAATGCAGCATCCGTAGCAAAAGCAAATACCGATCCCGAGTCATAACTGCAGGAAATATGGCCGTTGCCATCAAGGGACTGGTAGACCAAAATGAAGCCATGGACGGCTTCCTTATCAAACCCATCAATAAAGTCAAACCCAAAAACTTCTTCATCTCTTCCAAATTTGTGGGAGTCCACAGGGTAGGTCTAGAGTGGGGCCTAAGTTTGTCACTGTTGTCCCTCAAAAACTGTTCAGCATACAAATTAGTCTGCTCAACAATCTCACGCAAAAATACATCATCCATAAACAACTGAAAAATCTGTATAGGCAAAAAATGTTCACAATCCACTCTACACCCTGCATCACCACTAAAGGCAGGCAACACCGGCTGCACCATGTTTGGATTAACCCAGAGTCCAGCACTTCCAGTAGGAAGCCTAGCAGTCTCAGGCTGCAATCCAGATGCCTCTTGCACCATCGCCACCGCAGTATCCTCCTCAAAAACAGGCACTTCATCCGCACTGAGAGTAGCTTCATCTGCACTGAGAGTACCTTCATCATCCGATGATTCCATGTGGAGAGAAAACTCACTGCCTGAATCTTCCCCTCCCTCCTCTCCCTCAGACGCACTGTCAGTCTCATAATCCTGCTCAGAGGAAGATTCAAGAAGCACACCAACCACCTGCTGAGCAGTCATTCTACGGCTAGCTATACTGCTTACTAATAAAAGTAACTTGTCAAACAAGTCAACAACAACAAACACTTTGTAAAATAACAATAAACAAAATGCACCTTTATCAGAAATACCTATATACTCCAAAACGATACCACTCACTTGCCAGTAGATAAATTCACCACCACCTACTCTGCACAGTATGGATCAACAATATCCCACTAAAAAAGGAAGAGAAAAGAAAATTACACATAAGACAATGCAAAACACATCGCAAAGAATTCCATGCACAAAACTAAATAAGCTGCCATTATGACACCACTTACAAAAAAATTCATTCATACATGACAAAAATACTAATTTGGAGTATATACAACAAAAATGATTTTCTTACCAAAAAAATGCAACTATGCAAAACTGCAGAACACCACTGTCGAAATCGCGAACAGGAATCAAAAGCTTTACACTAGAATAAAAAGAAGAAAAAAACATTAAAATCACATATGCAAATAATGCACCAGTCCACACACAATCCACTAGCCAAGCTAAGGGGTAGGTGAGCGTAAGAGTATAAATAAAATATTCACCCCATAAAAGGGGAACAACCCTTGCCCTTGAGGCCACTCCCAAACACAAAAATTAAAAAGAAAACGCAGGTAGCTAGTGGCTTCTGCCCCTCTTGAGGACAGATGGGCCTAAAAACATACTGCTATTCTGCCACCCAAAGAGGGCAGAAATGACCACAATCAGCCTCCCATAAAAGGGAGCGACCCTTGTCCAAGGGGCCGCTCAACAACATAAAAAAAAAACCCGGGTGGCCTAGTGGCCCAACAAATAAACAAATCAGCCGATCTGCCCCTCAGGGTGGCAGAAACGGCCAAATCAATGCTCACCAAATGGGAGCAACCCTTGCCCAAGGGGCCACGCCCCACAAAAAACTCACTGGTGGTCTAGTGGGCCCAATTTTGAAAAAACATGGCCATCTGGCCCCCTGCGGGGCAGACACAGCCGCAAAGATTGACCCCAAAGGAGTGACCCTTACCCAAGGGGTCACTCTCCTCAAATAACTCCCTGGTGGCCTAGTGGGCCCTACATTAGACAAGCATTTGCAATGCAATCGGTCTCGCCTTTTGGACCTTTCCCCTGAAACATTTGCTGTGCTTTGACATGGAGGGAAAGTAAGCACCAAACTACATGACACGCCAAGTATTGGAACACACAGGGAGAAATATTGCCTTTCAGCGGGAAATGGTATAGTCCAATGCTCTGTTTTTAATATGAAAAATATGGGCTTTCGGTGATCATATCATTGACAATACAAGATTTAAAAAAAATATTATTGTCTATGGGTGCTCGTGGAAGACAATTTCTATGGACTGAAAACTAGAGAATGCAGAAGTGATTTTGGTATTTTACTGACCTCTGCTGGTCGTTTTCTATCAAAAAAGTTAAATAGAGTCAGTTGATCAGAAAGAAAAGTCTCTAAGCGGAAGCATACAAGTCCTAGGGCTGATCTCCAAGGCACACAAACCATAAAAAACATATAAGTAAATACTAAAGAATATACAGGAGGTCTCAAATGCTCCACCTAAAAATGGCGAAATCTGCCCCTCCATGGGGGCAGACAGCCAAAACCTTAAGCCCTCAAAGGGGAGTGACCCTTGCCCAAGGGGCCACTCCCCACTAAACAATCCCTGGTGGTCCAGTGGGCATTTTTTTTATTAATAAAGAAAATCTGCCCCACCAAGGGGGGCAGACAAAGCCTAAAACATAGCCCCCATAAGGGAAGCAACCCTTGTCTAAGGGGCCACTCCCCCAAACAAAACCGAACTTCATGGGCATACAATATTGGCCCCCAAAGGGGAGTGAACCTTGCCCAAGCGGCCACTCCGCAGTACATTTATTAAATTAGCCCAGTGGGCCGATTTATTTTAATAAAACTAAAACTGCCCACCCCCCCGGGGGCAGACAAAGCCAAAATGTATGCCCCAAAAAGGGGAGTGACCCTTGCCCAAGGGGCCACTCCTCACTACATTTATTCAATTGGCCCAGTGGGCCGAATACATTTTTTTAAATTTAATTCGGCCCCCTCCCAGGGGGGCAAACAAAGCAAAAATGTAGGCCCCCAAAAGGGGAGCAACCCTTGCCCAAGGGGTCAGTCCCCTGCACATTGGCCCAGTGAGCCGATTTTATGGGCCCAAAAAATGTTCTGCCCCCCCAGGGTGGCAACCGAAGCCAAAACATATGCCCCCAACAGGGGGAGCGACCCTTGCCCAAGGGGCCGCTCCCCCAACCAACACACAGTGCCCAAATAAAAAAATGTAAAAAAATCCCTGGCACTAGTGGGCATTCCTGCTGCACGATCGCACAATTCCTTTCCCCAATGCCTCTTTCGTTTATATCCCCCCTCCCCAGCCCCATAACTTACCTCTTTGTTCACCGACGCGCAGGAAGCAAATGGCTTCCTGTGCGTTGGTAAACAAAGGGAAACCTCCAATGACAACAGCGCGCCTCGCGCGCTGACGTCATTGATGACTCGGAGGGGGGCACGGGGGGAGGCAGGGAAAACGCTGATCGACCACCCACGGTAGGAGCGCCAGCGCTTCCCCCGTGGGTGGGTGTCATGACGAGCTGGGCTCGTCATGAGCACACGGCGACTGTGTGCCATGACGAGCCCAGCTCGTCATGAGCACACAAGGAGTCACATAACATGAAAAGTATCTTATTTATTGGAAAAAAGCTTACCTTTGTGGTAAAGACTGTGTGGTAAAGGCTGTAAGGTAAAGGCTGTTTCCCCTCAAGCATTTCACAAATGTTTTGGATGGCACTATCAATTTTTTAATGTCCTTCAGTATAATTGGCAAGAACTTTCACCTCTTTGACAGTTTGCCCCGTCCGACCGTCCACCCACACCCTACACTTTAGGTTTCTTCTGAGACATTTTGTTTACCTAGGGGCCTGAGAGCCCGACCATTGGTTGGCTTCATTGTCACTCTCATTTCCTTGCTTTTCTTTGGTCAGTAAGTGCCGGCTTTACTTCCTCTTTGTGTTTTTGTCACTACAAAAAAATGTTCTTTACTGATAGCTGGCCAAAACTCAAATAAAATTCTCTCTTTCTGCTGCCAGATATCCCTCTTCACACTTCCTAAAAGTTACAGATTTACATATATGTGATATTTACTCTTAGTAAACTCGAACCACATTACGCGGTGCATACGACACAAATCACCAGCCGAAGTGCAGAACACAGTTATAGAAAGAGGGGGTGAAATTCTCAAGGCATAATGTACCACAGCAACAAATGAGAAGTCATTTGGTTCCTTCTATAATGAACTATTCCATAACAAAAATTCCATTCTTGCTCTCCATCTTGTGTGTGCCCTGCCAAACTAGAGGCTTCCAAAACGGATCTGACTTCAATAGTCAAACACACACACACAGAATCTTATACCATACATGTGTCACATGTTCACAGTACACACACATACACATGCGCACACACGTGCAGGACCATCTTTGTGCCTCCCTTGACTAACCAGTGCCTCTTCCAACACCAAGTTCACAGACAGAGCTTGAGTGCACCTGAACTATTACCTGATGGTAAATCTCCAGAGTCCCTGATAAGAAGCAATTGCAGAACCACCAGAATCCAGTATTTAGTCAGACCTACAAGTTACAGTTAGCGAGTTGATTAACATAATCGCAAAAGAGACCTTCTGCTACTACTACTACCTCTAATAAGTAAGTGCACTATAGTGTTGTGTCCAGTGTAAAAAATGAATACTTTTTTTGCCAATCTGTTTGGATTTTTGGTCAAAATGTGATAATGCATTTCCTTTCCCAGCATCACATCATTTGTGCATTTTCTCTTTCTATGTTGCGTACTGAACAATTCTATAGTACTGTACTTATATTACCCTGACCAAAATCAAAAGCCTTAAAATGTAATATGATGTTACCTAACAGATTCATTTTTGCCACAGGTACAAAAATAATTTGGGAAACCTGCTTGACCACATTGCCTGTATCTTCAGCTAAAGGAGATTTTTCAGCTAGGTTCCTCTGCCACTGTAAAATATACACTGCAGTTTCTTATGTATTGCTGAAACACTTTAGTCAGGCAAGATGCTGACTAGAATGTTCTTCTTGCTGTGCAAATCTGATGGTGTTATAAATATGCCTGGGTGGAGTTTGCAGAGTTCTGCTCCAAGGAACTCGACACAGTGCTGAAAAATCTCCACCATGCTCTGCAGAGATCCTTGAGTGGAGGAGTGTAGTAAGTCACCCTGCTTATACTGATTTTTAGCTCTGGGAGTTTGTTTCACACAAAATCATTGCAAACGATGTTATGTGTCACACTAAAGAGCACTACTTCTTTCTGACGCTCAAGTAGATATTCTACTCGAACGGCAGCTTTCTCAACGTGAGCAGCAGATTTCTCAATACAAGCGGTCGAGACTTGCAGCGATCACTCTCATTGAGAAATCATGCCAGGAGGAGGTCTAGTGTGTTATTTTTCTCACTCACCAACTTAATGTTGTTGTTCCGCGCAAGAGAAAAACCTTTGCTCTGTGTCACTTCGCGGAGTTTTGTGGAACTCCGCTTGGAGTGCGAAGTGGGCAAAACTCTGCAAACTCCACCGACGAAGCAGAATTCTTCACCCACCCCTAGTTATAAAGCAGCTGGATAGACCTTCTAGGAAGCCTTTGCACACACATCACTTCCCCTTACTGTCACACTACATTGGGAGAGGATCCTTACACTGGAGGAAGGTTTTGCCCCTAACACGCCCTGTGTTGATTACATGTGAGGTTGCACACAAAAGTCTGATTGCAACTTTTGAACTGCTGCTAATTATTCTGTAAGGTACCCAACTGCAACTGCTACAAGATTATATGTGCCTCTTTTCTTAGAATGGACATGTGGAAATTCTTTGCAAAGAAACAGCCATGTGAAGTGAACCTATATTCAGACAACTCAGAAACTAACACAATTCATTGCAATAATATGCCGGAGCTACAGTATACAATTCAGTATAGAGTTAGAGCTGCAGATTTAGAAATATCAAGTAACATTTTGTAGAGTTGTCACTGCCTCAGACAAATCAAGGAACAGTTCTTCTACAACAACAACCAGTCTTCAGAATAACGAGGAAACACTACGAAGCACAGTGGCACCAAACCAATCGAATGAGAGCACATTGCTCATTCAAATCACTGTAAAACAGTAACAAATGAAGAAAAACACATGCTGCATTTAAAAAAGATGGTTACAGGATTTCCCCTGGCTCCATTACATCAATAGAGTGGCAGGAGTGCTATGTTTTCACTGTGCAAAGTCTAAATCACTGAAATTAACTGAGCTTTCGAAGGACACAGAGGAAGCATTTTGCAGCAACAGTTACACCAACTGTAAGAAGTCAATAGTAAGGTTCAAAAAGCATCAGAACAGTTATGCTCATTCATATGCAGTCACTAGTACAGTATAAAAGAGGATAATCAATCAACAGTTATCATAGCAATTCCAACAATAACAGAAATAAGTCTGGCTTTGTCGTAACACAGTCATACATGGCAAAGCTCATATGGCAAAACAAGGCCTTGTACTTCAAGGTCATGATGGCAGTGATAGGAATTTCTCTCAATTTCATGAGCAGAGGATGTATCTTCTTTGAAACAGTGAATTACAGCAAATCGAGCAGAATATCTCAGCCCAGACATCCAAAATGAAGTTCTTCAGTTATTGTCCTATGCAATTTTGCATCAAATTCATAAAAATCTTGGTGACGCAGTAATTGTTGCAGATACACAGGATATGTCTAGTCAAGAACAAGAAAGCTTTTGTATTCGTTACACTTGCCAAGATCTGTGCCCTCAAGAGGATTTTATTTGATGTATTAGGATGATAATACCACTGGTACTGCAATTGCTACAACTGTAAAATATGTGTTATGCTGTCATGGCCTTTCTCTGTCAAATCTGAGAGGACAAACATATGATGGTGCAGCAAAAATGGCAGGGAAATACCACGATGAACATCACTTGCTCTTTATGTCCATTGTGGAGCACATTGTACAAATATGGTTATGCAGGCTGCAGCACAAAAATTATCCATAATGAAAGATCCACTACTTTATGTCCACAAACTTGGTAATCTGTATGGGCAATCTATGGCATGTCGTACAATATTCTCAGACATCCAGCACAGTGTAGAAGGTCCTGTAAATGTGTTAAAAAAGAAGTCACTGTGTCCGACACACTGGACAGTCCATGTACAAGCTGTACAAAAAATAACGGATAATTATTAACCTGTTCTGGGAACCCTAGAACAATTATCAGCATCCAAGTCCAGTACACTAGATAAGAGAACACTGCCTCAGCCTGAGCAAACTTTAAAAAAAAATATTTTCAAGAGTATGCCTGGACAGCTGTGCAGGTGCTGACTTCAAGGTGTACTTCTGAGAAGGTAAATGTGACTTTTCATGTGGCCTCCTATTCCCAGTATACAGAGTTCTGTATAGCTGGGATCTCTACCCAGAGGAATTAGGTTACCCCATATTGTATTGCATTGTATAGAGATTAGTACCACTAAGCAGGGCATTCAAGCGCTTGCCTACATCGGTATCATGCTACATTGTGCCAGGTTTGTGGGTGAAAGGATGTTGTATTAATGCTATGTGGGAAGTGTTTCTATGTCATGTATGATGACCACTGAGGTTTCGTTATTGTGTTATGGGACACAGCACTTAGCATTGTGATGGATGAAGAAGTGTGAGAAACAGGCATGCTGTTTATGGTTTTTAGTAAGCTGGCAACTTTGAGCCCTGCAGATCCCTTATGGTATTTCTTATTTTCACAGTCTACTGAGCTGGCTACTGCACTAGGTTTTCAATTCTGAGATATCTTGATTGAAGTGTAAAGTTTATGGTCCTGTGCAGGCATAGTTTGGAGGGAGACATAGATCAGACATCTGCTGGGATGGACTTTTTTACTTTCATCCTATGTCTTATGATCATTGTGAGATACCAAAAGTGGTCATTGTATGTAGCTATTTGGGACCCACAGCGGTGGACTGAATTAAAATCCCCCATTGGCCAGAGGTATGTGGTAGGTCTCTTCAGTTGTTCCATGCCTGTTCAGTTTGTAATAGATAGTTTAATGCAGTGAACAGGTATATTACAATGTGGTGGACCTGAACCATAGCAGTTTTGTCTTAAGTGAGTGTGAAAGTGTCAGGAAGTATAAAGAAATTATTATGCAGTCCGTATGGGCCACAATTGACTGCCCAACCACTGAGTGTCATGTAATTAGTGTTAGTATGAGGCAGAAAGGTTATATACTGTACTGTATTGCAACTACATTTATATAGGACTTACTACCCCATAAAAGAGGTATTATAGCATGTTACGCCACACAGCAAGCTGCTCAGAACTCAGGTCAAGTAGTTTTGTTTTGATTATTTTTACTTATTGGAATTAGTCTTGTTCTCTTAAAGAAACCCTATCATGCATTTAATTATTTCTCTATATGGTAGATCTAATTATTAGGAGTTAGGTGTGACCTTTAGTGGGAGGCGGTAATCCATGCATTAGATTGAGGTACTAATAGATGATCTACAGAAGATTAGGCATTGCTAAATTGCAGGGCTATGAGTTTCAAAGGATAAGTTGTGATTGTTTAAACAAGGTGTGGACAATTTGCAGGAAAATACAATAATAAGGATTAATGGCAAACATGCACATGATTTATAGTAGACTGTGCTCAGAGAGAGTAGTCATGCAGAACATGGAAAGAAAAGAGAGAGACATTATAAAGTAAAAGGAGATTTTAAGGTTGGAAGTTTTAAGACAAAGGGAAAATGCACATTTATTTTTCCCTGCAGGAAAATATTTAGTGCACCTAGTTAGAAGCATTCCATTCACTTTCTCTCTAGGTGGCTAATGAATGTGCACTCAGTAAAGTAGGTTAAGGAACTTTGTGAGTGTTGGTAGAAATGTGTAACTTTGAACGTAACGAATTGTGATTCTCTTTGAATTGAGTTCCTTGTAGCCTTCTTTCAACCAATCCTGCACAGACATGCTCTCTTATTTACACATCTACTTTTTCCTGTGATTCTACTCCAGAGAAAACTGAGGTGGAGCAGGGACAAGGGCTATGGCTCCGAATTAGGTTGTAGCCTGAGGTTCAAATGCAAAAACTATGGAACAAACCTGCTACTGCAAGGTGCAGGTGATCTCTGATGGGCTTACTGGCATCTCTGTGACTCGTTTCCCATCCTTTTTTCATTTAACACTACATGAACAGTACACACACAGAGACAAAGAGGTGAGATTCATTCAACTAGTAGCATGAGTTATGGGGGCATTAGAACAAGCCATCAGGACAACAGCAAAATCCTATTTCCATAGCATCAGCAAGCGATCAGGAGAGACATCGGAGTCGAATGCCAAGATACCTGTTTAGGTGAATGTTTGCACTCTAACAAGTGTCTGTTAATTATTCACTTACAAGCCAGCAAAAACTCAAGCACTGAAATTTCGACATAAGAAAACCAGTGGCACAAATGTACTGTCTGCTTACCTTACCGGAACACTTTAGGCAGGCACTTAAGATTAACGGACAATCAGATAAGAATGCGGATGAACTGCCCAATATGGCAATCAAGGATAATTTTTCTTTTAAGAATAATTTTTTAGAATCTATGTGGGTTCACTTCACTCCTCCATAATTTGCATTTTTCAAACCTAAATGACAGAACATGGATATATAATAATAATGTGGGTCTCTGGGGCTGAAGGATTGTTTGCAATGCATTTAAATGAAATGCGTCATACTCATTCCTTCATTTCTTTTCACATGAGATTGATGATGATGTTCTGCTCATCGCCCAGATGAATATTGTCCCTGTGTAGAGTTTGTCTTTGTCACACCTTTCCCCAAATCCCCTTTCCCATCCATTCATCAAACCACTAACCCTCTTCCCCCGGGCTGTGTGATTTATTGAGGTATAACTTAATTTACACCATGAATCGATCACACAGTTGGTGGCACAAATGTAGTGAAAGCGACACCAACTCACTGAGGGATCCTCTATTACCTGAGCAATAGCCCGCACTGATCTTATTTTCCCAACCACAAATAAAAGTTATCCATATTTTAGATATAGAAGAACATCATTCGTCAATGTCATAATTCAAGGCCTTGTGTTATGCTGCATCTGCCTCTGGTTCCACTCCTCCTGATTCGAAGATTTTGTAAGTTTAGTTTTAATTAAATGCTCGTTCCACATTGCTCAAAAGAAGTTACTGTTGCTACTTTTTGCTATCATATCAGGTTTTCTTTGTTGTGTCATGGTGGTAGTCTGTTCTCAATCTTTCTAAAGTTATGATATAAATAATATAACCCACTAGCTGTGAGTTTTCATTCAATATAGTTCCCTGTGATGGATAATACTTTGATTAATCCTACAGTTCGATCTCATTGAGGTTAGAGTGGGACCTCGCTTTTGATTTCTTCCCTGTTAGCGCAATAGCCTGCTACTGCTACCATCACCATAAGATGGCACCTTTGGAAACCCTTCAGTCAGAAGACTAAGAGAGGTAGCTTCCCTTGCTTTATCTATTCAGGTAAGAGAACTATGGAATATTGTAGGCAATGGCAATCCCTCTCTCATGGTCAATATAGTTATAGATGACAATTGTACTGTATAACTAACTTGTATACACTTTTTAAAGGTATTTTTTTAAAACACAGGCTGTGTTAAAATGCAGCAGTGAAGACTAAAAGATCCTAAAAATTATTTGAGGCATACATAAAATAAAATAATTATTTATTACCCTTTAATTATTTTCAACAATAAAACTCACCCTTTCTATGCACAATTGGCCCACCGCTCTCCACAAACAAATCTCCCGATCCCCAATCACTGTCCAAATGTCAAAGCTGAAAGTAAAAAAAAACAGTCCAGCTCACTCCCATCCCAATTCCCACCCTCTCCACCCACAACAAGTCCCTCCCACCAAAACAAATAGTAAAAAAGGGGGCTTAAGAATTGGGCACTACACACAGGTCAGAAACTTCTTGAGGTGCCTCTCATTGCATGCTGTTTGACTTTCTAGACATGCCAGCCTTTGCAGGGCATGGCACTGGAAAAGGCAGTCTGGGTGCAAGGGAGGCAGCAGTGGTGATTTGACGGGCAGCTGCAACAGCACTTGTCCGTGTTGGGTGGCTGGAGGGCCTGGCGGCTCTCTGAGGCCCTGTGAAGCAGCAGCTGACTCCTCTTCTTCCTCTTCCTGCTCCTGAACGACAACCAGCCAGGCTGCTAACCACTGCCTAGTAGGTGGTCAACCAGAAGGAGTAGCTGTATCAAGAAAGAAAACAGATACATTGTAAACAATGCTCTGTACAAAGCAGGGACCTGGCCTAGCAGTTCGGTCTGGACTGTTCCCATGTGGCACAGGGTCAAGACTGATTTGCATATGTCTGGATCGAAACTGGGGTGGCAAAAGAACAATGGATTTAACCCAGATCTTTTGACTGGGGGAGAATGTTTGCATTGTCAGCATTCCGTCTATCAATTGTTTGCTGTAACACTTTTGCCCTAAGTGGGATGGGTATGCCCAGAAGTAGGTCCATTGCTCACTGTGCTACTGGATTCAAGCTAGCCTGGCTGAAGAAGGGTGACCTACCCTGAAACGGCTCCCAGAATGCTTGTTTCCGGCCCAGGGAGGACCTGGCCTGGTAGTTCGGTCTGGACTGTTCCCATGGTGTACAGGGTCAAGACTGATTTGCATATGGCTGGGTCCAAACTGGGGTGGCGTAGTGGGCAAAAGAACTATGGATTTAACCCAGATCTTTTGACTGGGGGAGAATGTTTGTATTGTCAGCATTACACCCATCAATTATTTGCTGTAACACTTTTTGCCATAAGTGGGATGGGGAAGCCCAGACATGGGTCCCTTGCTCACTGTGCCACTGGATTCAAGCTAGCCTGGCTGAAGAAGGGTGACATACCCTGAAACCGGTCCCAGGATGCTTGTTTCCGGTCCAGGGATGACCTGGCCTGGCAGGTTGGTCTGGACTGTTCCCATGGGGCACAAGGTCAAGACTGATTTGCAAATGGCTGTGTCCAAACTGGGGTGGCGTAGTGAGCAAAAGAACGATGGATTTAACCCAGATCTTTTGACTGGGGGAGAATGTTTGCATTGTCAGCATTCCGTCCATCAATTGTTTGCTGTAACACTTTTTGCCCTCAGTTGGATGAGTATGCCCAGGCGTGGGTCCCATGCTCACTGTGCCACTGGATTCAAGCTAGCCTGGCTGAAGAAGGGTGACATACCCTGAAACCGGTCCCAGGATGCTTATTTTCAGTCCAGGGAGGACCTGGCCTGGCAGTTCGGTCTGGACTGTTCCCATGTGGCACAGGGTCAAGACTGATTTGCATATTGCTGGATCCAAACTTCAGTGGCGTAGTGTGCAAAAGAACAATGGATTTAACCCAGATCTTTTGACTGGGGAGAATGTTTGCATTGTAAGCATTCCGTCCATCAATTGTTTGCTGTAACACCTTTCGCCTTAAGTGGGATGGGTATGCCCAGACGTGGGTCCCTTGCTCACTGTACCACTGGACCCAAGCTAGCCTTGCTGAAGAAGGGTGACATACCCTGAAAGCGGTCCCAGGATGCTTGTTTCTGGTCCAGGGAGGACCTGGCCTGGCACTTCGGTCTAGACTGTTCCCATGGGGCACAGGGTCAAGACTGATTTGCATATGGCTGGGTACAAACTGGGGTGGCATAGTGGGCAAAAGAACAATGGATTTAACCCAAATCTTTGGACTAGGGGAGAATGTTTGCATTGTCAGCATTCCTTCCATCAATTGTTTGCTGTAACACTTTTCATCCGAAGTGGGATGGGTATGCCCAGACGTGGGTCCCTTGCTCATTGTGCAACTGGATTAAAGCGAGCCTGGCTGAAGAAGGGTGACATACCCTGAAACCGGTCCCAGGATGCTTGTTTCCGGTGAAGGGAGGACCTGGCCTGGCAGTTCGGTCTCAACTGTTTCCATGGGGCACAGGGTCAAGACTGACTTGCATATGGCTGGGTCCAAACTGGGGTGGCATAGTGGGCAAAATAATAATGGATTTAACCCAGATCCTTTGACTGGGGGAGAATATTTGCTTTGTCAGCATTCCGTCCATCAATTGTTTGCTGTAACACTTTTCGCCCTAAGTGGGATGGGCATGCCCAGACGTGGGTCCCTTGCTCAGTGTGCCACTGGATTCAAGCTAGCCTGGCTGAGGAAGGGTGACATACCCTGAAACCTGTCCCAGGATGCTTGTTTTCGGTCCAGGGAGGACCGGGCCTGGCAAGTCGGTCTGGACTGTTCCCATGGGACACAGGGTCAAGACTGATTTGCATATGGCTGGGTCCAAACTTGGGTGGCGTAGTGTGCAAAAGAACAATGGATTTAACCCAGATCTTTTGATTGGGGAGACTGTTTGCATTGTCAGCATTCCGTCCATCAATTGTTTGCTGTAACACCTTTCGCCTTAAGTGGGATGGGTATGCCCAGACGTGGGTCCTTTGCTCACTGTGCCACTGGACTCAAGCTAGCCTGGCTGAAGTGGGGTGACATACCCTGAAAGCGGTCCCAGGATGCTTGTTTCTGGTCCAGGGAGGACCTGGCCTGGCACTTCGGTCTGGACTGTTCCCATGGGGCACAGGGTCAAGACTGATTTGCATATGGCTGGGTCCAAACTGGGGTGGCATAGTGGGCAAAAGGACAATGGATTTAACCCAAATCTTTTGACTAGGGGAGAATGTTTGCATTGTCAGCATTCCTTCCATCAATTGTTTGCTGTAACACTTTTCATCCTAAGTGGGATGGGTATGCCCAGACGTGGGTCCCTTGCTCATTGTGCAACTGGATTGAAGCGAGCCTGGCTGAAGAAGGGTGACATACCCTGAAACCGGTCCCAGGATGCTTGTTTCCGGTGCAGGGAGGACCTGGCCTGGCAGTTCGGTCTCAACTGTTTCCATGTGGTACAGGGTCAAGACTGACTTGCATATGGCTGGGTCCAAACTGGGGTGGCATAGTGGGCAAAATAATAATGGATTTAACCCAGATCCTTTGACTGGGGGAGAATATTTGCTTTTTGTCAGCATTCCGTCCATCAATTGTTTGCTGTAACACTTTTCCCCCTAAGTGGGATGGGCATGCCAAGACGTGGGTCCCTTGCTCAGTGTGCCACTGGATTCAAGCTAGCCTGGCTGAGGAAGGGTGACATACTCTGAAACCTGTCCCAGGATGCTTGTTTTCGGTCCAGGGAGGACTTCTTATACCAAACATAAGCCTTACGAATAGCAGTGTAAGGTTCCAACCTCTGATCTACTCTATCAACACCACCCATGTGCTTATTGTAGTCTAAAATGCACACAGGTTTGCGCATTTCCGAAATCTGACCCCAAACAGCCACAGGTTAAGTACTCTCATCATGGATGGTAGTCAGCATGTACACATCCCTCCTGTCCACAAATTTCACAGCTAGTAGTTCATCACTATGCAAGGAACTGCACTGTCCCCTCTGAAGTTTTCTGCAAACAAGCTCTTTTGGATAACCTTTACGGTTAGAGCGGATTGTGCCACAAGCAAAAGTGTCCACTTTGAACAATTCCTTAAACAATTGCACAGCAGTGTAGAAGTTATCAAGGTACAAATGGTGGCCTCTGTTAAACAGTCCTCTAGCAAGATCCCACACAATTTTCTCAGAAACTCCAAAAGTGGACGGACAACCATGGGGGTCAATAGTGGAATCCCTACCAGTGTACACACGGAAATTAAAAACATATCCTGTCATACAATCAGACAACATATACAGCTTAATTCCATAGCGTGCCCTCTTGCTAGGGATGTACTGCCTAAAAACCAAACGGCCCTTGAACAAGACCAAAGACTCATCAATAGATATTTCTTTCCCTGGAGTATAGATCTCTGAAAATCGATCTACAAAGTGATCAAGAACAGGCCAAATCTTAAAATGACGGTCACAGTCAGTGTGATCTCGTGGCAACGCCAAAGAATTATCAACAAAATGCAGCATCCGTAGCAAAAGCAAATACCGATCCCGAGTCATAACTGCAGGAAATATGGCCGTTGCCATCAAGGGACTGGTAGACCAAAATGAAGCCATGGACGGCTTCCTTATCAAACCCATCAATAAAGTCAAACCCAAAAACTTCTTCATCTCTTCCAAATTTGTGGGAGTCCACAGGGTAGGTCTAGAGTGGGGCCTAAGTTTGTCACTGTTGTCCCTCAAAAACTGTTCAGCATACAAATTAGTCTGCTCAACAATCTCACGCAAAAATACATCATCCATAAACAACTGAAAAATCTGTATAGGCAAAAAATGTTCACAATCCACTCTACACCCTGCATCACCACTAAAGGCAGGCAACACCGGCTGCACCATGTTTGGATTAACCCAGAGTCCAGCACTTCCAGTAGGAAGCCTAGCAGTCTCAGGCTGCAATCCAGATGCCTCTTGCACCATCGCCACCGCAGTATCCTCCTCAAAAACAGGCACTTCATCCGCACTGAGAGTAGCTTCATCTGCACTGAGAGTACCTTCATCATCCGATGATTCCATGTGGAGAGAAAACTCACTGCCTGAATCTTCCCCTCCCTCCTCTCCCTCAGACGCACTGTCAGTCTCATAATCCTGCTCAGAGGAAGATTCAAGAAGCACACCAACCACCTGCTGAGCAGTCATTCTACGGCTAGCTATACTGCTTACTAATAAAAGTAACTTGTCAAACAAGTCAACAACAACAAACACTTTGTAAAATAAGAATAAACAAAATGCACCTTTATCAGAAATACCTATATACTCCAAAACGATACCACTCACTTGCCAGTAGATAAATTCACCACCACCTACTCTGCACAGTATGGATCAACAATATCCCACTAAAAAAGGAAGAGAAAAGAAAATTACACATAAGACAATGCAAAACACATCGCAAAGAATTCCATGCACAAAACTAAATAAGCTGCCATTATGACACCACTTACAAAAAAATTCATTCATACATGACAAAAATACTAATTTGGAGTATATACAACAAAAATGATTTTCTTACCAAAAAAATGCAACTATGCAAAACTGCAGAACACCACTGTCGAAATCGCGAACAGGAATCAAAAGCTTTACACTAGAATAAAAAGAAGAAAAAAACATTAAAATCACATATGCAAATAATGCACCAGTCCACACACAATCCACTAGCCAAGCTAAGGGGTAGGTGAGCGTAAGAGTATAAATAAAATATTCACCCCATAAAAGGGGAACAACCCTTGCCCTTGAGGCCACTCCCAAACACAAAAATTAAAAAGAAAACGCAGGTAGCTAGTGGCTTCTGCCCCTCTTGAGGACAGATGGGCCTAAAAACATACTGCTATTCTGCCACCCAAAGAGGGCAGAAATGACCACAATCAGCCTCCCATAAAAGGGAGCGACCCTTGTCCAAGGGGCCGCTCAACAACATAAAAAAAAAACCCGGGTGGCCTAGTGGCCCAACAAATAAACAAATCAGCCGATCTGCCCCTCAGGGTGGCAGAAACGGCCAAATCAATGCTCACCAAATGGGAGCAACCCTTGCCCAAGGGGCCACGCCCCACAAAAAACTCACTGGTGGTCTAGTGGGCCCAATTTTGAAAAAACATGGCCATCTGGCCCCCTGCGGGGCAGACACAGCCGCAAAGATTGACCCCAAAGGAGTGACCCTTACCCAAGGGGTCACTCTCCACAAATAACTCCCTGGTGGCCTAGTGGGCCCTACATTAGACAAGCATTTGCAATGCAATCGGTCTCGCCTTTTGGACCTTTCCCCTGAAACATTTGCTGTGCTTTGACATGGAGGGAAAGTAAGCACCAAACTACATGACACGCCAAGTATTGGAACACACAGGGAGAAATATTGCCTTTCAGCGGGAAATGGTATAGTCCAATGCTCTGTTTTTAATATGAAAAATATGGGCTTTCGGTGATCATATCATTGACAATACAAGATTTAAAATAAATATTATTGTCTATGGGTGCTCGTGGAAGACAATTTCTATGGACTGAAAACTAGAGAATGCAGAAGTGATTTTGGTATTTTACTGACCTCTGCTGGTCGTTTTCTATCAAAAAAGTTAAATAGAGTCAGTTGATCAGAAAGAAAAGTCTCTAAGCGGAAGCATACAAGTCCTAGGGCTGATCTCCAAGGCACACAAACCATAAAAAACATATAAGTAAATACTAAAGAATATACAGGAGGTCTCAAATGCTCCACCTAAAAATGGCGAAATCTGCCCCTCCATGGGGGCAGACAGCCAAAACCTTAAGCCCTCAAAGGGGAGTGACCCTTGCCCAAGGGGCCACTCCCCACTAAACAATCCCTGGTGGTCCAGTGGGCATTTTTTTTATTAATAAAGAAAATCTGCCCCACCAAGGGGGGCAGACAAAGCCTAAAACATAGCCCCCATAAGGGAAGCAACCCTTGTCTAAGGGGCCACTCCCCCAAACAAAACCGAACTTCATGGGCATACAATATTGGCCCCCAAAGGGGAGTGAACCTTGCCCAAGCGGCCACTCCGCAGTACATTTATTAAATTAGCCCAGTGGGCCGATTTATTTTAATAAAACTAAAACTGCCCACCCCCCCGGGGGCAGACAAAGCCAAAATGTATGCCCCAAAAAGGGGAGTGACCCTTGCCCAAGGGGCCACTCCTCACTACATTTATTCAATTGGCCCAGTGGGCCGAATACATTTTTTTAAATTTAATTCGGCCCCCTCCCAGGGGGGCAAACAAAGCAAAAATGTAGGCCCCCAAAAGGGGAGCAACCCTTGCCCAAGGGGTCAGTCCCCTGCACATTGGCCCAGTGAGCCGATTTTATGGGCCCAAAAAATGTTCTGCCCCCCCAGGGTGGCAACCGAAGCCAAAACATATGCCCCCAACAGGGGGAGCGACCCTTGCCCAAGGGGCCGCTCCCCCAACCAACACACAGTGCCCAAATAAAAAAATGTAAAAAAATCCCTGGCACTAGTGGGCATTCCTGCTGCACGATCGCACAATTCCTTTCCCCAATGCCTCTTTCGTTTATATCCCCCCTCCCCAGCCCCATAACTTACCTCTTTGTTCACCGACGCGCAGGAAGCAAATGGCTTCCTGTGCGTTGGTAAACAAAGGGAAACCTCCAATGACAACAGCGCGCCTCGCGCGCTGACGTCATTGATGACTCGGAGGGGGGCACGGGGGGAGGCAGGGAAAACGCTGATCGACCACCCACGGTAGGAGCGCCAGCGCTTCCCCCGTGGGTGGGTGTCATGACGAGCTGGGCTCGTCATGAGCACACGGCGACTGTGTGCCATGACGAGCCCAGCTCGTCATGAGCACACAAGGAGTCACATAACATGAAAAGTATCTTATTTATTGGAAAAAAGCTTACCTTTGTGGTAAAGACTGTGTGGTAAAGGCTGTAAGGTAAAGGCTGTTTCCCCTCAAGCATTTCACAAATGTTTTGGATGGCACTATCAATTTTTTAATGTCCTTCAGTATAATTGGCAAGAACTTTCACCTCTTTGACAGTTTGCCCCGTCCGACCGTCCACCCACACCCTACACTTTAGGTTTCTTCTGAGACATTTTGTTTACCTAGGGGCCTGAGAGCCCGACCATTGGTTGGCTTCATTGTCACTCTCATTTCCTTGCTTTTCTTTGGTCAGTAAGTGCCGGCTTTACTTCCTCTTTGTGTTTTTGTCACTACAAAAAAATGTTCTTTACTGATAGCTGGCCAAAACTCAAATAAAATTCTCTCTTTCTGCTGCCAGATATCCCTCTTCACACTTCCTAAAAGTTACAGATTTACATATATGTGATATTTACTCTTAGTAAACTCGAACCACATTACGCGGTGCATACGACACAAATCACCAGCCGAAGTGCAGAACACAGTTATAGAAAGAGGGGGTGAAATTCTCAAGGCATAATGTACCACAGCAACAAATGAGAAGTCATTTGGTTCCTTCTATAATGAACTATTCCATAACAAAAATTCCATTCTTGCTCTCCATCTTGTGTGTGCCCTGCCAAACTAGAGGCTTCCAAAACGGATCTGACTTCAATAGTCAAACACACACACACAGAATCTTATACCATACATGTGTCACATGTTCACAGTACACACACATACACATGCGCACACACGTGCAGGACCATCTTTGTGCCTCCCTTGACTAACCAGTGCCTCTTCCAACACCAAGTTCACAGACAGAGCTTGAGTGCACCTGAACTATTACCTGATGGTAAATCTCCAGAGTCCCTGATAAGAAGCAATTGCAGAACCACCAGAATCCAGTATTTAGTCAGACCTACAAGTTACAGTTAGCGAGTTGATCAACATAATCGCAAAAGAGACCTTCTGCTACTACTACCTCTAATAAGTAAGTGCACTATAGTGTTGTGTCCAGTGTAAAAAATGAATACTTTTTTTGCCAATCTGTTTGGATTTTTGGTCAAAATGTGATAATGCATTTCCTTTCCCAGCATCACATCATTTGTGCATTTTCTCTTTCTATGTTGCGTACTGAACAATTCTATAGTACTGTACTTATATTACCCTGACCAAAATCAAAAGCCTTAAAATGTAATATGATGTTACCTAACAGATTCATTTTTGCCACAGGTACAAAAATAATTTGGGAAACCTGCTTGACCACATTGCCTGTATCTTCAGCTAAAGGAGATTTTTCAGCTAGGTTCCTCTGCCACTGTAAAATATACACTGCAGTTTCTTATGTATTGCTGAAACACTTTAGTCAGGCAAGATGCTGACTAGAATGTTCTTCTTGCTGTGCAAATCTGATGGTGTTATAAATATGCCTGGGTGGAGTTTGCAGAGTTCTGCTCCAAGGAACTCGACACAGTGCTGAAAAATCTCCACCATGCTCTGCAGAGATCCTTGAGTGGAGGAGTGTAGTAAGTCACCCTGCTTATACTGATTTTTAGCTCTGGGAGTTTGTTTCACACAAAATCATTGCAAACGATGTTATGTGTCACACTAAAGAGCACTACTTCTTTCTGACGCTCAAGTAGATATTCTACTCGAACGGCAGCTTTCTCAACGTGAGCAGCAGATTTCTCAATACAAGCGGTCGAGACTTGCAGCGATCACTCTCATTGAGAAATCATGCCAGGAGGAGGTCTAGTGTGTTATTTTTCTCACTCACCAACTTAATGTTGTTGTTCCGCTCAAGAGAAAAACCTTTGCTCTGTGTCACTTCGCGGAGTTTTGTGGAACTCCGCTTGGAGTGCGAAGTGGGCAAAACTCTGCAAACTCCACCGACGAAGCAGAATTCTTCACCCACCCCTAGTTATAAAGCAGCTGGATAGACCTTCTAGGAAGCCTTTGCACACACATCACTTCCCCTTACTGTCACACTACATTGGGAGAGGATCCTTACACTGGAGGAAGGTTTTGCCCCTAACACGCCCTGTGTTGATTACATGTGAGGTTGCACACAAAAGTCTGATTGCAACTTTTGAACTGCTGCTAATTATTCTGTAAGGTACCCAACTGCAACTGCTACAAGATTATATGTGCCTCTTTTCTTAGAATGGACATGTGGAAATTCTTTGCAAAGAAACAGCCATGTGAAGTGAACCTATATTCAGACAACTCAGAAACTAACACAATTCATTGCAATAATATGCCGGAGCTACAGTATACAATTCAGTATAGAGTTAGAGCTGCAGATTTAGAAATATCAAGTAACATTTTGTAGAGTTGTCACTGCCTCAGACAAATCAAGGAACAGTTCTTCTACAACAACAACCAGTCTTCAGAATAACGAGGAAACACTACGAAGCACAGTGGCACCAAACCAATCGAATGAGAGCACATTGCTCATTCAAATCACTGTAAAACAGTAACAAATGAAGAAAAACACATGCTGCATTTAAAAAAGATGGTTACAGGATTTCCCCTGGCTCCATTACATCAATAGAGTGGCAGGAGTGCTATGTTTTCACTGTGCAAAGTCTAAATCACTGAAATTAACTGAGCTTTCGAAGGACACAGAGGAAGCATTTTGCAGCAACAGTTACACCAACTGTAAGAAGTCAATAGTAAGGTTCAAAAAGCATCAGAACAGTTATGCTCATTCATATGCAGTCACTAGTACAGTATAAAAGAGGATAATCAATCAACAGTTATCATAGCAATTCCAACAATAACAGAAATAAGTCTGGCTTTGTCGTAACACAGTCATACATGGCAAAGCTCATATGGCAAAACAAGGCCTTGTACTTCAAGGTCATGATGGCAGTGATAGGAATTTCTCTCAATTTCATGAGCAGAGGATGTATCTTCTTTGAAACAGTGAATTACAGCAAATCGAGCAGAATATCTCAGCCCAGACATCCAAAATGAAGTTCTTCAGTTATTGTCCTATGCAATTTTGCATCAAATTCATAAAAATCTTGGTGACGCAGTAATTGTTGCAGATACACAGGATATGTCTAGTCAAGAACAAGAAAGCTTTTGTATTCGTTACACTTGCCAAGATCTGTGCCCTCAAGAGGATTTTATTTGATGTATTAGGATGATAATACCACTGGTACTGCAATTGCTACAACTGTAAAATATGTGTTATGCTGTCATGGCCTTTCTCTGTCAAATCTGAGAGGACAAACATATGATGGTGCAGCAAAAATGGCAGGGAAATACCACGATGAACATCACTTGCTCTTTATGTCCATTGTGGAGCACATTGTACAAATATGGTTATGCAGGCTGCAGCACAAAAATTATCCATAATGAAAGATCCACTACTTTATGTCCACAAACTTGGTAATCTGTATGGGCAATCTATGGCATGTCGTACAATATTCTCAGACATCCAGCACAGTGTAGAAGGTCCTGTAAATGTGTTAAAAAAGAAGTCACTGTGTCCGACACACTGGACAGTCCATGTACAAGCTGTACAAAAAATAACGGATAATTATTAACCTGTTCTGGGAACCCTAGAACAATTATCAGCATCCAAGTCCAGTACACTAGATAAGAGAACACTGCCTCAGCCTGAGCAAACTTTAAAAAAAAATATTTTCAAGAGTATGCCTGGACAGCTGTGCAGGTGCTGACTTCAAGGTGTACTTCTGAGAAGGTAAATGTGACTTTTCATGTGGCCTCCTATTCCCAGTATACAGAGTTCTGTATAGCTGGGATCTCTACCCAGAGGAATTAGGTTACCCCATATTGTATTGCATTGTATAGAGATTAGTACCACTAAGCAGGGCATTCAAGCGCTTGCCTACATCAGTATCATGCTACATTGTGCCAGGTTTGTGGGTGAAAGGATGTTGTATTAATGCTATGTGGGAAGTGTTTCTATGTCATGTATGATGACCACTGAGGTTTCGTTATTGTGTTATGGGACACAGCACTTAGCATTGTGATGGATGAAGAAGTGTGAGAAACAGGCATGCTGTTTATGGTTTTTAGTAAGCTGGCAACTTTGAGCCCTGCAGATCCCTTATGGTATTTCTTATTTTCACAGTCTACTGAGCTGGCTACTGCACTAGGTTTTCAATACTGAGATATCTTGATTGAAGTGTAAAGTTTATGGTCCTGTGCAGGCATAGTTTGGAGGGAGACATAGATCAGACATCTGCTGGGATGGACTTTTTTACTTTCATCCTATGTCTTATGATCATTGTGAGATACCAAAAGTGGTCATTGTATGTAGCTATTTGGGACCCACAGCGGTGGACTGAATTAAAATCCCCCATTGGCCAGAGGTATGTGGTAGGTCTCTTCAGTTGTTCCATGCCTGTTCAGTTGGTAATAGATAGTTTAATGCAGTGAACAGGTATATTACAATGTGGTGGACCTGAACCATAGCAGTTTTGTCTTAAGTGAGTGTGAAAGTGTCAGGAAGTATAAAGAAATTATTATGCAGTCCGTATGGGCCACAATTGACTGCCCAACCACTGAGTGTCATGTAATTAGTGTTAGTATGAGGCAGAAGGGTTATATACTGTACTGTATTGCAACTACATTTATATAGGACTTACTACCCCATAAAAGAGGTATTATAGCATGTTACGCCACACAGCAAGCTGCTCAGAACTCAGGTCAAGTAGTTTTGTTTTGATTATTTTTACTTATTGGAATTAGTCTTGTTCTCTTAAAGAAACCCTATCATGCATTTAATTATTTCTCTATATGGTAGATCTAATTATTAGGAGTTAGGTGTGACCTTTAGTGGGAGGCGGTAATCCATGCATTAGATTGAGGTACTAATAGATGATCTACAGAAGATTAGGCATTGCTAAATTGCAGGGCTATGAGTTTCAAAGGATAAGTTGTGATTGTTTAAACAAGGTGTGGACAATTTGCAGGAAAATACAATAATAAGGATTAATGGCAAACATGCACATGATTTATAGTAGACTGTGCTCAGAGAGAGTAGTCATGCAGAACATGGAAAGGAAAGAGAGAGACATTATAAAGTAAAAGGAGATTTTAAGGTTGGAAGTTTTAAGACAAAGGGAAAATGCACATTTATTTTTCCCTGCAGGAAAATATTTAGTGCACCTAGTTAGAAGCATTCCATTCACTTTCTCTCTAGGTGGCTAATGAATGTGCACTCAGTAAAGTAGGTTAAGGAACTTTGTGAGTGTTGGTAGAAATGTGTAACTTTGAACGTAAGGAATTGTGATTCTCTTTGAATTGAGTTCCTTGTAGCCTTCTTTCAACCAATCCTGCACAGACATGCTCTCTTATTTACACATCTACTTTTTCCTGTGATTCTACTCCAGAGAAAACTGAGGTGGAGCAGGGACAAGGGCTATGGCTCCGAATTAGGTTGTAGCCTGAGGTTCAAATGCAAAAACTATGGAACAAACCTGCTACTGCAAGGTGCAGGTGATCTCTGATGGGCTTACTGGCATCTCTGTGACTCGTTTCCCATCCTTTTTTCATTTAACACTACATGAACAGTACACACACAGAGACAAAGAGGTGAGATTCATTCAACTAGTAGCATGAGTTATGGGGGCATTAGAACAAGCCATCAGGACAACAGCAAAATCCTATTTCCATAGCATCAGCAAGCGATCAGGAGAGACATCGGAGTCGAATGCCAAGATACCTGTTTAGGTGAATGTTTGCACTCTAACAAGTGTCTGTTAATTATTCACTTACAAGCCAGCAAAAACTCAAGCACTGAAATTTCGACATAAGAAAACCAGTGGCACAAATGTACTGTCTGCTTACCTTACCGGAACACTTTAGGCAGGCACTTAAGATTAACGGACAATCAGATAAGAATGCGGATGAACTGCCCAATATGGCAATCAAGGATAATTTTTCTTTTAAGAATAATTTTTTAGAATCTATGTGGGTTCACTTCACTCCTCCATAATTTGCATTTTTCAAACCTAAATGACAGAACATGGATATATAATAATAATGTGGGTCTCTGGGGCTGAAGGATTGTTTGCAATGCATTTAAATGAAATGCGTCATACTCATTCCTTCATTTCTTTTCACATGAGATTGATGATGATGTTCTGCTCATCGCCCAGATGAATATTGTCCCTGTGTAGAGTTTGTCTTTGTCACACCTTTCCCCAAATCCCCTTTCCCATCCATTCATCAAACCACTAACCCTCTTCCCCCGGGCTGTGTGATTTATTGAGGTATAACTTAATTTACACCATGAATCGATCACACAGTTGGTGGCACAAATGTAGTGAAAGCGACACCAACTCACTGAGGGATCCTCTATTACCTGAGCAATAGCCCGCACTGATCTTATTTTCCCAACCACAAATAAAAGTTATCCATATTTTAGATATAGAAGAACATCATTCGTCAATGTCATAATTCAAGGCCTTGTGTTATGCTGCATCTGCCTCTGGTTCCACTCCTCCTGATTCGAAGATTTTGTAAGTTTAGTTTTAATTAAATGCTCGTTCCACATTGCTCAAAAGAAGTTACTGTTGCTACTTTTTGCTATCATATCAGGTTTTCTTTGTTGTGTCATGGTGGTAGTCTGTTCTCAATCTTTCTAAAGTTATGATATAAATAATATAACCCACTAGCTGTGAGTTTTCATTCAATATAGTTCCCTGTGATGGATAATACTTTGATTAATCCTACAGTTCGATCTCATTGAGGTTAGAGTGGGACCTCGCTTTTGATTTCTTCCCTGTTAGCGCAATAGCCTGCTACTGCTACCATCACCATAAGATGGCACCTTTGGAAACCCTTCAGTCAGAAGACTAAGAGAGGTAGCTTCCCTTGCTTTATCTATTCAGGTAAGAGAACTATGGAATATTGTAGGCAATGGCAATCCCTCTCTCATGGTCAATATAGTTATAGATGACAATTGTACTGTATAACTAACTTGTATACACTTTTTAAAGGTATTTTTTTAAAACACAGGCTGTGTTAAAATGCAGCAGTGAAGACTAAAAGATCCTAAAAATTATTTGAGGCATACATAAAGTAAAATAATTATTTATTACCCTTTAATTATTTTCAACAATAAAACTCACCCTTTCTATGCACAATTGGCCCACCGCTCTCCACAAACAAATCTCCCGATCCCCAATCACTGTCCAAATGTCAAAGCTGAAAGTAAAAAAAACAGTCCAGCTCACTCCCATCCCAATTCCCACCCTCTCCACCCACAACAAGTCCCTCCCACCAAAACAAATAGTAAAAAAGGGGGCTTAAGAATTGGGCACTACACACAGGTCAGAAACTTCTTGAGGTGCCTCTCATTGCATGCTGTTTGACTTTCTAGACATGCCAGCCTTTGCAGGGCATGGCACTGGAAAAGGCAGTCTGGGTGCAAGGGAGGCAGCAGTGGTGATTTGACGGGCAGCTGCAACAGCACTTGTCCGTGTTGGGTGGCTGGAGGGCCTGGCGGCTCTCTGAGGCCCTGTGAAGCAGCAGCTGACTCCTCTTCTTCCTCTTCCTGCTCCTGAACGACAACCAGCCAGGCTGCTAACCACTGCCTAGTAGGTGGTCAACCAGAAGGAGTAGCTGTATCAAGAAAGAAAACAGATACATTGTAAACAATGCTCTGTACAAAGCAGGGACCTGGCCTAGCAGTTCGGTCTGGACTGTTCCCATGTGGCACAGGGTCAAGACTGATTTGCATATGTCTGGATCGAAACTGGGGTGGCAAAAGAACAATGGATTTAACCCAGATCTTTTGACTGGGGGAGAATGTTTGCATTGTCAGCATTCCGTCTATCAATTGTTTGCTGTAACACTTTTGCCCTAAGTGGGATGGGTATGCCCAGAAGTAGGTCCATTGCTCACTGTGCTACTGGATTCAAGCTAGCCTGGCTGAAGAAGGGTGACCTACCCTGAAACGGCTCCCAGAATGCTTGTTTCCGGCCCAGGGAGGACCTGGCCTGGTAGTTCGGTCTGGACTGTTCCCATGGTGTACAGGGTCAAGACTGATTTGCATATGGCTGGGTCCAAACTGGGGTGGCGTAGTGGGCAAAAGAACTATGGATTTAACCCAGATCTTTTGACTGGGGGAGAATGTTTGTATTGTCAGCATTACACCCATCAATTATTTGCTGTAACACTTTTTGCCATAAGTGGGATGGGGAAGCCCAGACATGGGTCCCTTGCTCACTGTGCCACTGGATTCAAGCTAGCCTGGCTGAAGAAGGGTGACATACCCTGAAACCGGTCCCAGGATGCTTGTTTCCGGTCCAGGGATGACCTGGCCTGGCAGGTTGGTCTGGACTGTTCCCATGGGGCACAAGGTCAAGACTGATTTGCAAATGGCTGTGTCCAAACTGGGGTGGCGTAGTGAGCAAAAGAACGATGGATTTAACCCAGATCTTTTGACTGGGGGAGAATGTTTGCATTGTCAGCATTCCGTCCATCAATTGTTTGCTGTAACACTTTTTGCCCTCAGTTGGATGAGTATGCCCAGGCGTGGGTCCCATGCTCACTGTGCCACTGGATTCAAGCTAGCCTGGCTGAAGAAGGGTGACATACCCTGAAACCGGTCCCAGGATGCTTATTTTCAGTCCAGGGAGGACCTGGCCTGGCAGTTCGGTCTGGACTGTTCCCATGTGGCACAGGGTCAAGACTGATTTGCATATTGCTGGATCCAAACTTCAGTGGCGTAGTGTGCAAAAGAACAATGGATTTAACCCAGATCTTTTGACTGGGGAGAATGTTTGCATTGTAAGCATTCCGTCCATCAATTGTTTGCTGTAACACCTTTCGCCTTAAGTGGGATGGGTATGCCCAGACGTGGGTCCCTTGCTCACTGTACCACTGGACCCAAGCTAGCCTTGCTGAAGAAGGGTGACATACCCTGAAAGCGGTCCCAGGATGCTTGTTTCTGGTCCAGGGAGGACCTGGCCTGGCACTTCGGTCTAGACTGTTCCCATGGGGCACAGGGTCAAGACTGATTTGCATATGGCTGGGTACAAACTGGGGTGGCATAGTGGGCAAAAGAACAATGGATTTAACCCAAATCTTTGGACTAGGGGAGAATGTTTGCATTGTCAGCATTCCTTCCATCAATTGTTTGCTGTAACACTTTTCATCCGAAGTGGGATGGGTATGCCCAGACGTGGGTCCCTTGCTCATTGTGCAACTGGATTAAAGCGAGCCTGGCTGAAGAAGGGTGACATACCCTGAAACCGGTCCCAGGATGCTTGTTTCCGGTGAAGGGAGGACCTGGCCTGGCAGTTCGGTCTCAACTGTTTCCATGGGGCACAGGGTCAAGACTGACTTGCATATGGCTGGGTCCAAACTGGGGTGGCATAGTGGGCAAAATAATAATGGATTTAACCCAGATCCTTTGACTGGGGGAGAATATTTGCTTTGTCAGCATTCCGTCCATCAATTGTTTGCTGTAACACTTTTCGCCCTAAGTGGGATGGGCATGCCCAGACGTGGGTCCCTTGCTCAGTGTGCCACTGGATTCAAGCTAGCCTGGCTGAGGAAGGGTGACATACCCTGAAACCTGTCCCAGGATGCTTGTTTTCGGTCCAGGGAGGACCGGGCCTGGCAAGTCGGTCTGGACTGTTCCCATGGGACACAGGGTCAAGACTGATTTGCATATGGCTGGGTCCAAACTTGGGTGGCGTAGTGTGCAAAAGAACAATGGATTTAACCCAGATCTTTTGATTGGGGAGACTGTTTGCATTGTCAGCATTCCGTCCATCAATTGTTTGCTGTAACACCTTTCGCCTTAAGTGGGATGGGTATGCCCAGACGTGGGTCCTTTGCTCACTGTGCCACTGGACTCAAGCTAGCCTGGCTGAAGAGGGGTGACATACCCTGAAAGCGGTCCCAGGATGCTTGTTTCTGGTCCAGGGAGGACCTGGCCTGGCACTTCGGTCTGGACTGTTCCCATGGGGCACAGGGTCAAGACTGATTTGCATATGGCTGGGTCCAAACTGGGGTGGCATAGTGGGCAAAAGGACAATGGATTTAACCCAAATCTTTTGACTAGGGGAGAATGTTTGCATTGTCAGCATTCCTTCCATCAATTGTTTGCTGTAACACTTTTCATCCTAAGTGGGATGGGTATGCCCAGACGTGGGTCCCTTGCTCATTGTGCAACTGGATTGAAGCGAGCCTGGCTGAAGAAGGGTGACATACCCTGAAACCGGTCCCAGGATGCTTGTTTCCGGTGCAGGGAGGACCTGGCCTGGCAGTTCGGTCTCAACTGTTTCCATGTGGTACAGGGTCAAGACTGACTTGCATATGGCTGGGTCCAAACTGGGGTGGCATAGTGGGCAAAATAATAATGGATTTAACCCAGATCCTTTGACTGGGGGAGAATATTTGCTTTTTGTCAGCATTCCGTCCATCAATTGTTTGCTGTAACACTTTTCCCCCTAAGTGGTATGGGCATGCCAAGACGTGGGTCCCTTGCTCAGTGTGCCACTGGATTCAAGCTAGCCTGGCTGAGGAAGGGTGACATACTCTGAAACCTGTCCCAGGATGCTTGTTTTCGGTCCAGGGAGGACCGGGCCTGGCAAGTCGGTCTGGACTGTTTCCATGGGACACAGGGTCAAGACTGATTTGCATATGGCTGGGTCCAAACTTGGGTGGCATAGTGGGCAAAAGAACAATGGATTTAACCCAAATCTTTTGATTGGGGAGAATGTTTGCATTGTCAGCATTCCTTCCATCAATTGTTTGCTGTAACACTATTCATCCTAAGTGGGATGGGTATGCCCAGACGTATGTCCCTTGCTCATTGCGCAACTGGATTAAAGCGAGTCTGGCTGAAGAAGGGTGACATACCCTGAAACCGATCCCAGGATGCTTGTTTCCGGTGCAGGGAGGACCTGGCCTGGCAGTTCGGTCTCAACTGTTTCCATGGGGCACAGGGTCAAGACTGACTTGTGAAGTACTGGGTATTTTAGTCCCAGCGGTGCAGGGGCACACACCCTATGACTTCGGGGTTTCACCCTGTTCCGGACCTACAGAAACACAGAGTCTTCTGGGTGAAGTCAAAGAATCGTTTATTGGCTGCAGACCAATGACAGGTATCCTAGAAGTACACCAGCGTGTATGTTCTCAGGAGACTGCTGAAAATCATAGGAACGGACTTCTCCTTAAGTACAAAATATCATGCTCCAGGCATACATTCCTTGGTTTATGATATGGTCATATAAAGGCATACATTACAAACGAAAAAGCAGAGTCATGATGACCATCCCACATTCCAGTTCGGCCAGCCCACAATGATTTACACAGGAAGGTTCAGATCCCATGTTTGAAGTAAATAGACCCCCCAATAAACATGAGCATCTCCTGTTTTGGGAAACAAGTAATAAAGCAAGAACAAGCAGGTGTAGAAGAGATTAGCCGGGGGATTGTGTAGAATGAAAGGGTTTTATGACGGGTCAAGCCCTGATACGAATCACAGGTGGAAGGAGGAAGGGGAGCTCGTGAGACCGGTTTGACCCGGGGCAGCAGAGCCAGCTGCCCAGGTCACGGAGAAGTCAGAGGGGAAGCCCGTGTACTGTGAGGCCCGTATTAACTCCATCATAGCCTATGTGAGGGCAATGACAAGATGGCCACTGCTTCCAAAATGGAACCCGCGTAGTTGAGCAGAATACGTGTACACAGTGCGTTCGTAACTAGAACGACACGCAAAGCACTCGTACGTGCCGCATTTACCATTCGCGGTTCGCTAATACCAAGATAGACAGGGGTAGGACCCTGTCCCCTACGCGGTTCCCGAATATCAAAGTACGACAGACCCTCCTTTTGCCCTTACATAGGCAATCACTATACTCATCTTAATCCGAGTCTAGGTCAATGTTCACGAAGTCATGGAGATGTTGCTGTAGCATCATCCTATTACTTAACTCGTCCCTCGATACAGGTTTCCTTACACATAAGGTAGCACAGAGGCCATATATCGCAGGAGCACACTGTATACATAGACAGAACAGGAAAAGAATGGCTAAGATCATTCCAATGACCATCAGAACCTTCCAACCCCAGGCAGATATCAATTCCCAGAACCATCCCATCAGTGACCAATCTCCCTTATCCACGTGTATGGCTTCAGATATTTTATGGAGTTTGGAGATGGCTTGATACACTGTTGGAGCATTATCTGGTATGAAAATGCAGCAACTGGATTGGATGACCTTGCATACCCCACCGCGGTCTGCAAGAATAACGTCTAGGACCATGCGGTTCTGCAAAGTCATAAGGCGATCCGCTTGGAGCTCAGCTGTCAAATTACTAAGGGCACCAGCCGTTACATTGACGGTGGATTCAACCACACGAGTCAGCTGTCTCAGGTTCCTACTATTGACCATAGGTCCCCAAAACGGCAGGAAACCCAAGAAGAAGTCTCCTGCTTCCTGACCGGCAGTGTCCTCCTTACTGATCACACCTCTCACAACTCTGGTCTTGTGATAATCAGAGGCGGCAGTAAATGTCGGCGGTAGCAAGTTCGCAATATAACATGTGCCCGAGAAATCAGGGGGCAACCATGTATATGCTCGGTCATGACAGATGAAATATGTGCCCTTAGCAGCCAAAAACGCAGGGGAAAACTGTGACGGGAAAGTGTACGTTTCAGTACAGTCACTTCTTCCCAGTTGAGCCCTAGGGTTCTGACCATTACCCTGTAAGCAGAACCGACCCATGTGGGGTACGACCCAGATTGGAGATGAGATTTTTCGCTGTCTTTCACCCAGACTAATACTATACCCCGTCGCGTTCCATCCCATATAAGGTCTCAGCTCTTCTTTGGGAATGGATGAGTATGCATTAATATCTCTACTCATATCGGCAACTCCTTTCATCAAAGCCTTATTATTGGTGATGGGTCTGATGGAACGCGGTGGGCGAGGGGAGTATGTATCTAGAGCATAGAGAAACATGGTTTGGAATGCCCATGACGATCCATTGTAACTGTACGGTAGCACCAGGTAGGGAATACCCTTGTTAATGGTATGTGGCATTAACCCACAGATCCAGCAATTGGTCGTATTCATTACCAGTTGGTGCTGGTGCAAGAGTTGGATAAACGAGTTATTTACGAACTCTGATCGTCGGGTCTGTTCGTGCTCAGGCAAAGGGTGAAAAGAGTGAGAGGAGGCAGTAGAAAGAAGTATAGGCTGTTGAGTGGGTGCAATGGGTTTTGGAGCAGAGAAAAACACACATCCTACAATAAACATCATGATACTACACAGTGTAAAAAAGCACAAAAAGACAAAACATTTACTTCTTACAATTCTACACATCCTGGCTTGAAAGTTCATTTCTTCAATCGGTCTCTCCATCTTACAAAACTCCATCCTCTACTCGGGCCGCTCGCGGTGGATGAGTTTCTTCTGCTAAGGAGTACGCCTGTCAGTCCAGGGAAACGCCCTAGACCAACCAGAACCGTCGACCTAGCGTCTTCGGCCTGTACCCCAAAGTCTTGGCACCGCGACCCTGCGGCAGAACCCGGATGGTGGTTCGAAAAACAAAAATCAAGAAAGTCCTTCAGATGGGAGAGCAAGAAATGTCAAAAGGGAAATAATGAGGGAATCTTTATTTGTCCATGGGCCTAGGTCTCAAATTATAGCGGAGACGGCCAGGTGTTGTTTGGTCTTGAAAAAGAAGTTCAGGCTCAGTGGTGTCCAGTCGATTCGATGGCGGCACAGCTTCCTGCAGAATATTGTCACTCTCTTGGACTGAAGCTGTGTCTTTTAGGCGTGCGTCACTGAATGGTACAAAACGAGGCACAATGTCTGTCTCTGAGTCGGCGATACCCTCTTTGACCCACTGGTCATATGACAGAGGCAAGGGAACTACCTTGCAGTGAGTACCATGAATCCAGTGCTTCTTCCCTTTCACTCGCACTGCTGATCTTGTCGAAAGAAGAACAAGATGAGGGCCGATCCAACGAGGCTCGTCGTTGCCCTTACGCTGGAAATTCCGTACTAGGACCCACGAACCAGGGTTGATGGGGTGTCCAGGAGGTTCAGAGGCTTGGGGAAGAGTATCATGTACCTGTTGGTGCAAAACACGCAGTTTAACAGTCAAATCATACAGGTAATCGAGCAGTACTGGATGCTCTATCTCGCTGAACTTCGTAGGCCTTGGCACACCCCATACGTTGGCCGGGCGGCCAAAGACTACTTCATAAGGACTAAGTCCCACTCGTGAGTGCATCGTCATTCTGGTGGACAAGAGTGCTAAAGGCAGAGCGTCAGGCCATTTAAGACCAGTGCTCGCCTGGATTTTGGCTAACTTGAGCTTTAAGGCTCCATTGTAGCGTTCAACCAGTCCAGCTGATTGGGGGTGATTTGCAGCGTGAAATTTCTGCCTTATGCCTAAACCTTCACATACATTCTTCATCACTTTACCCACAAACTCACTTCCGTTATCACACCACACCATTCTCGGCATCCCAAACCTGGGGAAAAACTCCTTCACAAGGGCTTTGGCTGTGGATAGGGCAGTGTTATCTTTCAGAGGATAAGCCTCTACCCATTTGGAAAAAGCACAAACAACCACCAATACATATTTTAGGTTGTTGCACCTTTCCATGTGAATAAAGTCCAGCTGCAAAACTTCGAATGGACATGATGGGGGTGCAAAGTGACCGGCCGGAGTTGGGGTTCCCCTACCAGGGTTGTATTTCAAGCATACCATACAATTCTTGACCACATTCTCTGCACATTTGGGAATTCCAACATTCTGCCATACTGGAGCCAACAACTTACAGATACCTTTCGTACTGATATGTGCCATTCCATGTGCCATAGTAACCACTGGAAGCACATATGCATCAGGCAACAACCATCGCCTATGTTCTGTCAGGTCAATCCAACAACCATTCTCATCCAACTTACCCATACTCTCTCTCCACTTGCTTAACTCTTCTTCTGTAGCTTCAGCCTGAAGCGACTTCACACTCTCTATTGTGTTCTCACATATTCCCACATCATTAACCCATCTTGCGGGACCTGCAACATACATTCTAATCTTCACATTCTGTGCGGTTTCTCTCGCGGTCTCATCAGCAAACGCATTCCCACGTCCAACATCATCGGTGACTTTCTTGTGCGCACTGCATTTCATGATCGCAACTTGCAAAGGTAGGGTCAGTGACTCAAGGAGATCATTCACCAACTTGCCATTCTGAATTTTAGCTCCATGCGACGTCAGGAACCCACGCTCTTTCCACAAACGCCCAAAATTATGAGCCACGCCAAAGGCGTATTGGCTATCTGTGTATATGTTCACTCTCATTCCTTCAGACAACACGCATGCTCTCGTGAGGGCAATTAATTCTGCTGCTTGGGCCGAATTATGTGGCACTCGTGCAGTTTCCACGACCGTGTGTAAAGTCGTGATAGCATATGCAGCAGTCGTGTCACCATTAGGGAGCTTGAAACAGGACCCATCTACCCATAAAGTGCCATCACACTCAGTCAGGGGAGTATCTTTGAGATCTACTCTCCCTTTCGTCTCTTCTTCTGTTCTGAACAGACAGTCATGTTGCTCAATCTCATCTGAGTCTGCTGGAATCGGCAATAATGTGGCTGGATTCAGCGTATTGCATCTTTTTATGTGTATATGATTAGCTAACAGTGTGAGTTCATACCCTGATAATCGCGCACTAGTCAGGTGTTGTGTCTTGGTTCTATTTAATAATGTATCTACAGCGTGTGGAACCATGACAATCAGTGTGTTGTCCATTACCAGACCAGCAGATTGTCGGATAGACATCGCTGCAGCAGCTGTCGCTCTCAGACAGCTTGGCAATGCCCTCGCTACAGGGTCCAAGGTGGATGAAAAATATGCGCATGGGCGCGGTCTGTCGCCAAAAGGCTGTGTTAACACTGACAACGCACATCCATCTTTCTCGTGAACATACAATGTAAAAGGCTTACTGTAGTCAGGGGTGCCCAACACAGGAGCTGAACACAACGCATTGCGCAATTCCACAAAACTTTTCTGGCACTCTTCAGACCATGGGATAGGATTCGATGTGTCTTTGCATGTTAATGCTAATAAAGGTTTTGCCAACAAAGAAAAACTAGGGATCCAATGCCTACAGTATGAGGTAATACCCAAGAAAGCACGCACTTCTCTCTGTGTCTTTGGCACACTCAACTGTGCAATGGCTTGAATTCTCTCTGGGGTCAGTTTCCTTCCCTCCTTCGATAAGAGATGACCTAAGTAGGTCACTTCTTGTCGACAATATTGCAGCTTAGAGAGAGACACTTTGTGATGGTAAGCTGATAAATGGCGCAACAGTGACAATGTGGCTTCTTTACAGATCTTCTCAGTATCCGCGGCGATCAGTAAATCGTCCACGTACTGGATCAGGATAGCGCCACTAGGTAAAACAAGTGCATCAAGCTGCGCTTTCAGAGCTTGACTATATATGGATGGACTCTCGCAGTAGCCTTGGGGAGCGCGTTTGAAGCGGAAGCTTCGGCCTCCCAGACTAAAACCAAAAATGTCTCTGCTCTCTTCTGCAATTGGGATACTAAAGAAAGCATTCTTTAAATCGATCACTGAAAACCATGCAGCAGAGGCTGGAATCATCGTTAACAAGGCAGTTATATCGGGGACAACCGGAAACTGAGGCACGACAATCTTATTAACCTCTCTAAGATCAATCACAAATCTGTAAACAGGTGGCTGTGAAGGATCCGTTCGTTTTAAAACAGGTAAAATCGGGCTATTGCAAACGTTGCCTCTTGTCTCTTCAATCACACCCTTATTAATCAAGTCGCTGACAATGTCCAACAATGCTTTCTGCCCTTCATTAGAGATCTTGTACTGGGGAATACGTGGCAGTCTGACATTAGCCTTTAGAGTCACCACATATGGTGGTATTTCCAAGAGGCCCACATCATTGGGACCAGTAGCCCAAAGGGCATCCGGAAGGGATGACAATTCAGGTGGCATCGTGTTTTTAGACAAATACATTGGGGAAACCACTTTCTTGCCTAATGTAAGTTGTACTCCTGAAGGAGAACAATACAGTGTAGCGTGCAATCTTTTCAACAAATCTAATCCCAGCAAATTCTCACCACAACCTGTTGTCAGGATCAGGGGCGCTTTCAGCTCGCAAGGTCCAACAGAAAGTGACATGGGACTGGAAATCGGGTTCCTAACTGGGGCGCCAGAAAAACCTACTGAAACATTTATATCGCCAGACAAAGGTGCGCCAGGGAGTTTGGAATACATGATTGAACTCTTTGCAGCACCAGTGTCTAGCAGAAAAGGCTCCGTTACATTTGCTGTAGTCACCTCAACATACGGTCCACTCTGATCCACTGGCACTGAAACAACTCCCTCTCTCTGTCTATGGCTGTCCTAGTAACCATTATTTTCTGCATCGCCATCTTCTGCATAATAATCATTATTGTAATACTGTGCCGTATTACCAGTCGCGTTAGCTTGCTGATCAAAACTATTAATTGCGCTTTGGGGCGGAAGAGGACGCGCATTTTGGGGAACACTTCCACGCCCTCTGCCTCTAGGAGCTTGCTGACCACCTCTACCTCTTGCGCCATACGTATTACCATTCCGTTGCATTAATTTAGGACAACTATATTTAAAATGACCTTCCTCTTTACAGTATGAACATTGGTTGGGACCTACAGGGACACGTGGTTGATAATACCCATTCATTTGCTGGTTTGTCTGAAATTGTTGGGGTTGGTGATAGACACCTTGGGGTTGTCTATAATTATTACCACCGCCACGTGGTGGATAGGCCTGCTGTAGAAGGACCTTCGTTTTTAGTTCCTTCGTTTTCTTCTCCGTCCTATCTTTCTCGTCTTTATCTCTGTTTTCATAATACTGTGCAGTAGCCAGTATTTGCGCTGAAGAGGAAACAGCCCAAGAACTCTCTGAATCTTTCAACTTTTTACACAGGTCAGGGAGTAAATTCTGCACAAACTTGTCCACAAACAACCGTTGTCCACCCTCAGTACTCATATCTTGCCCACTGTGGTCAATAAACGTTTCCTCAAACCTAGTAAAGAAGTCTGACACTGTCTCATCTTTCTTTTGCTTGCACGCAGATAACTTGTCCCAATTTACGCGCATCGCAGGCATTATTGTCTTCATATACGTGATGATTCTACCAGGCAATTCAGCTACTAAAGGTTCTGGTTTCGCACCACCCGTTTGTCTAGCATCAGCAGCAACAATGTTAGCCCACGTATCCCCTAGTTCTGCATTGTGATCTACATTACGAATTGATCCCCATAGAGGCTGTGGAACAACATTACCGAACAACATGTCTATGTCGGCCAGATTCATAACGCATGACCCTGCCGTCTGTGACAACTCTTTATAATAACCTGCTGGGTTTTTACGGGGATCAGGCAATGTCTGCTTAAGTGCTAACACCTCAGAGCGCTTCCACGGAACGTGCACCCAAACACGTTGGAAATGCGCTGGCACAGCGGGGTTATTGCCGACAGCTGCAACTGCTTCCTTCCACACCGGGGGAACTTCTCTCATAGGGTATTGTCGCGCTTTTGCCTTTTTCCCCACAAGGACCTCTTGTTCAAACAATGACTGTTGGCAATCGTCATTCCTTAAGGACAGTACAATCGCAACTGCTTTATCTACTTCGCGGTCCACAATTATACCAGTTCCAAAATCGCACCTCACTCTACACAATTCCTGCGGGTTCGGATTTCTACCACTATCCTCCAATTCTTCACAGAGAATTTCGCACATTTTCTCAAATACGTATCTCTGTTTCGGGGCATCCCATTGATGGAAAGTGTTAACAACCGATTCCACATCATACAGTGAAGGAAAAACGATCCATCTGCGCGCCATGTGATCTATTACCTTTTTCTCATCGGGGTTAGGCAATTGGCTGCGCAACTGCTTACGCTGTACACCAGGAGTTGCACCAGATGACCCAAAGAGAGGCGACATTAATGTAGTAACCACATTAGCCAAACGCTGTCGCGCTGAAGGAGAAGCTGAAGCGAGAACAGGGGGAAAAACAGAGGGAAGAAAAGAGGATGTAGAGACAGGTACTGGAGTGGTAGAATGAAGAGTATTAGGGGAGGTAGTTACTGGATCAAGCAAAGTCGCAGAAAGTGCGGAGGTAGTTGGAAGCACAACTGGAGGCGCTTGAGAAGACTGCGCTACAGGAATAGGAACTGGTTGCAAAGCAACTGGCGGTTGCGGCAAGGCTTGCAGTATATGCACTGGAGGCGGCATATTTACAAGCTGAGGAGGCGCCGTGGCAGTTTGAGCATACGGGGGTGGTGAACTCAACAAATGTGACATCAAGGGATCTTTCTCCTTTTCTTCTGACTCATCCTGCTTAGAATATGGCAAAGCCGGGTAACATTTGTCAATCCCTAACTTACGTTGCCTGTGCAATTGCTCATTCATTTGCTCCTCTTCATTGTCTTTAAATTGTACAGCTGCTTGCATTACTGACATACCTCTCTCTCTCTTATTCTTTTTCGCTAGCTTAATTTCCTTCTGTTTGGCTTCTTTTCGCCATAAGCGGAAAGAGTCAAACATCGCCGGCCGGGCTTTCTTCTTAAACAATTTAATTTCCAGATTATCTAGAATATCGGTATCGAAACTACCATTTTGGGGCCATTTTAAAACACCGTCTTTCCTGGTGTAGTGGATCCACACTTCGTTATATGCAATGGGGCCTACGCCATGTTTCACATAGAGCTCATAAGTTGGAGTTCCAACCGGAGGAACCGGACATGATTCCTCTAGCTGGAAATCTTTTCCACAACCCAAACAGAATAATCTACCAAATAGTCTAGAACCAGGCATCTTCGCTCACTAGTCTAGATCCAAACGTCAAAGGATTATCGATTACGATATTCTCGTGAATACACGAATCCTCTGGCTTTGGGGTTTGCAAACACCAAATCACCAATTACCAAATCAAACCAAACGATCCCGAGGGATACCAAAACAAATGGGAGACGCTCCACTTATACTTAACTGAATATAGCTGATCGATGACGTCACCAGAAGACTCTCTCGATTGTTTCGCTCTCTCAAACTTGTCAAGGGTCCAAAACAGGTCGATTAATCAGGGCAGCAGTCCTTCGTAGCCGTCGGGACGCGGAGAACCTCGCAGAAAAGACTTTCGGACCACGTCGACATGCAGGGGTCGATGAAGTGGCGGCCTTCCTCCGGAATTTCCACACGAAGCTCCTCACGAACCTCTGGCTTGGACTGGTACCGCTGAAATCGGCCCGAGTTGGGCGCCAAACTGAAGTACTGGGTATTTTAGTCCCAGCGGTGCAGGGGCACACACCCTATGACTTCGGGGTTTCACCCTGTTCCGGACCTACAGAAACACAGAGTCTTCTGGGTGAAGTCAAAGAATCGTTTATTGGCTGCAGACCAATGACAGGTATCCTAGAAGTACACCAGCGTGTATGTTCTCAGGAGACTGCTGAAAATCATAGGAACGGACTTCTCCTTAAGTACAAAATATCATGCTCCAGGCATACATTCCTTGGTTTATGATATGGTCATATAAAGGCATACATTACAAACGAAAAAGCAGAGTCATGATGACAATCCCACATTCCAGTTCGGCCAGCCCACAATGATTTACACAGGAAGGTTCAGATCCCATGTTTGAAGTAAATAGACCCCCCAATAAACATGAGCATCTCCTGTTTTGGGAAACAAGTAATAAAGCAAGAACAAGCAGGTGTAGAAGAGATTAGCCGGGGGATTGTGTAGAATGAAAGGGTTTTATGACGGGTCAAGCCCTGATACGAATCACAGGTGGAAGGAGGAAGGGGAGCTCGTGAGACCGGTTTGACCCGGGGCAGCAGAGCCAGCTGCCCAGGTCACGGAGAAGTCAGAGGGGAAGCCCGTGTACTGTGAGGCCCGTATTAACTCCATCATAGCCTATGTGAGGGCAATGACAAGATGGCCACTGCTTCCAAAATGGAACCCGCGTAGTTGAGCAGAATACGTGTACACAGTGCGTTCGTAACTAGAACGACACGCAAAGCACTCGTACGTGCCGCATTTACCATTCGCGGTTCGCTAATACCAAGATAGACAGGGGTAGGACCCTGTCCCCTACGCGGTTCCCGAATATCAAAGTACGACACTTGCATATGGCTGGGTCCAAACTGGGGTGGCATAGTGGGCAAAATAATAATGGATTTAACCCAGATCCTTTGACTGGGGGAGAATATTTGCTTTGTCAGCATTCCGTCCATCAATTGTTTGCTGTAACACTTTTCGCCCTAAGTGGGATGGGCATGCCCAGATGTGGGTCCCTTGCTCAGTGTGCCACTGGATTCAAGCTAGCCTGGCTGAGGAAGGGTGACATACCCTGAAACCTGTCCCAGGATGCTTGTTTTCGGTCCAGGGAGGACCGGGCCTGGCAAGTCGGTCTGGACTGTTCCCATGGGACACAGGGTCAAGACTGATTTGCATATGGCTGGGTCCAAACTTGGGTGGCGTAGTGTGCAAAAGAACAATGGATTTAACCCAGATCTTTTGACTGGGGAGAATGTTTGCATTGTCAGCATTCCGTCCATCAATTGTTTGCTGTAACACTTTTCGCCTTAAGTGGGATGGGTATGCCCAGACGTGGGTCCCTTGCTCACTGTGCCACTGGACTCAAGCTAGCCTTGCTGAAGAAGGGTGACATACCCTGAAAGCGGTCCCAGGATGCTTGTTTCTGGTCCAGGGAGGACCTGGCCTGGCAAGTCGGTCTGGACTGTTTCCATGGGACACAGGGTCAAGACTGATTTGCATATGGCTGGGTCCAAACTGGGGTGGCATAGTGGGCAAAAGAACAATGGATTTAACCCAAATCTTTTGACTAGGGGAGAATGTTTGCATTGTCAGCATTCCTTCCATCAATTGTTTGCTGTAACACTATTCATCCTAAGTGGGATGGGTATGCCCAGACGTATGTCCCTTGCTCATTGCGCAACTGGATTAAAGCGAGCCTGGCTGAAGAAGGGTGACATACCCTGAAACCGATCCCAGGATGCTTGTTTCCGGTGCAGGGAGGACCTGGCCTGGCAGTTCGGTCTCAACTGTTTCCATGGGGCACAGGGTCAAGACTGACTTGCATATGGCTGGGTCCAAACTGGGGTGGCATAGTGGGCAAAATAATAATGGATTTAACCCAGATCCTTTGACTGGGGGAGAATATTTGCTTTGTCAGCATTCCGTCCATCAATTGTTTGCTGTAACACATTTCGCCCTAAGTGGGATGGGCATGCCCAGATGTGGGTCCCTTGCTCAGTGTGCCACTGGATTCAAGCTAGCCTGGCTGAGGAAGGGTGACATACCCTGAAACCTGTCCCAGGATGCTTGTTTTCGGTCCAGGGAGGACCGGGCCTGGCAAGTCGGTCTGGACTGTTCCCATGGGACACAGGGTCAAGACTGATTTGCATATGGCTGGGTCCAAACTTGGGTGGCGTAGTGTGCAAAAGAATAATGGATTTAACCCAGATCTTTTGACTGGGGAGAATGTTTGCATTGTCAGCATTCCGTCCATCAATTGTTTGCTGTAACACCTTTCGCCTTAAGTGGGATGGGTATGCCCAGACGTGGGTCCCTTGCTCACTGTGCCACTGGACTCAAGCTAGCCTTGCTGAAGAAGGGTGACATACCCTGAAAGCGGTCCCAGGATGCTTGTTTCTGGTCCAGGGAGGACCTGGCCTGGCACTTCGGTCTGGACTGTTCCCATGGGGCACAGGGTCAAGACTGATTTGCATATGGCTGGGTCCAAACTGGGGTGGCATAGTGGGCAAAAGAACAATGGATTTAACCCAAATCTTTTGACTGGGGAGAATGTTTGCATTGTCAGCATTCCTTCCATCAATTGTTTGCTGTAACACTTTTCATCCTAAGTGGGATGGGTATGCCCAGTCGTGGGTCCCTTGCTCATTGTGCAACTGGATTAAAGCGAGCCTGGCTGAAAAAGGGTGACATACCCTGAAACCGGTCCCAGGATGCTTGTTTCCGGTGCAGGGAGGACCTGGCCTGGCAGTTCGGTCTCAACTGTTTCCATGGGGCACAGGGTCAAGACTGACTTGCATATGGCTGGGTCCAAACTGGGGTGGCATATTGGGCAAAATAATAATGGATTTAACCCAGATCCTTTGACTGGGGGAGAATATTTGCTTTGTCAGCATTCCGTCCATCAATTGTTTGCTGTAACACTTTTCGCCCTAAGTGGGATGGGCATGCCCAGACGTGGGTCCCTTGCTCAGTGTGCCACTGGATTCAAGCTAGCCTGGCTGAGGAAGGGTGACATACCCTGAAACCTGTCCCAGGATGCTTGTTTTTGGTCCAGGGAGGACCGGGCCTGGCAAGTCGGTCTGGACTGTTCCCATGGGACACAGGGTCAAGACTGATTTGCATATGGCTGGGTCCAAACTTGGGTGGCGTAGTGTGCAAAAGAACAATGGATTTAACCCAGATCCTTTGACTGGGGGAGAATATTTGCTTTGTCAGCATTCCGTCCATCAATTGTTTGCTGTAACACTTTTCGCCCTAAGTGGGATGGGCATGCCCAGACGTCGGTCCCTTGCTCAGTGTGCCACTGGATTCAAGCTAGCCTGGCTGAGGAAGGGTGACATACCCTGAAACCTGTCCCAGGATGCTTGTTTTCGGTCCAGGGTGGACCGGGCCTGGCAAGTCGGTCTGGACTGTTCCCCTGGGACACAGGTTCAAGACTGATTTGCATATGGCTGGGTCCAAACTTGGGTGGCGTAGTGTGCAAAAGAACAATGGATTTAACCCAAATCTTTTGACTAGGGGAGAATGTTTGCATTGTCAGCATTCCTTCCATCAATTGTTTGCTGTAACACTTTTCATCCTAAGTGGGATGGGTATGCCCAGACGTGGGTCCCTTGCTCATTGTGCAACTGGATTAAAGCGAGCCTGGCTGAAGAAGGGTGACATACCCTGAAACCGGTCCCAGGATGCTTGTTTCCGGTGCAGAGAGGACCTGGCCTGGCAGTTCGGTCTCAACTGTTTCCATGGGGCACAGGGTCAAGACTGACTTGCATATGGCTGGGTCCAAACTGGGGTGGCATAGTGGGCAAAATAATAATGGATTTAACCCAGATCCTTTGACTGGGGGAGAATATTTGCTTTGTCAGCATTCCGTCCATCAATTGTTTGCTGTAACACTTTTCGCCCTAAGTGGGATGGGCATGCCCAGACGTGGGTCCCTTGCTCAGTGTGCCACTGGATTCAAGCTAGCCTGGCTGAGGAAGGGTGACATACCCTGAAACCTGTCCCAGGATGCTTTTTTTCGGTCCAGGGAGGACCGGGCCTGGCAAGTCGGTCTGGACTGTTCCCATGGGACACAGGGTCAAGACTGATTTGCATATGGCTGGGTCCAAACTTGGGTGGCGTAGTGTGCAAAAGAACAATGGATTTAACCCAGATCTTTTGACTGGGGAGAATGTTTGCATTGTCAGCATTCCGTCTATCAATTGTTTGCTGTAACACCTTTCGCCTTAAGTGGGATGGGTATGCCCAGACGTGGGTCCCTTGCTCACTGTGCCACTGGACTCAAGCTAGCCTGGCTGAAGAAGGGTGACATACCCTGAAAGCGGTCCCAGGATGCTTGTTTCTGGTCCAGGGAGGACCTGGCCTGGCATTTCGGTCTGGACTGTTCCCATGGGGCACAGGGTCAAGACTGATTTGCATATGGCTGCGTCCAAACTGGGGTGGCATAGTGGGCAAAAGGACAATGGATTTAACCCAAATCTTTTGACTAGGGGAGAATGTTTGCCTTGTCAGCATTCCTTCCATCAATTGTTTGCTGTAACACTTTTCATCCTAAGTGGGATGGGTATGCCCAGACATGGGTCCCTTGCTCATTGTGCAACTGGATTAAAGCGAGCCTGGCTGAAGAAGGGTGACATACCCTGAAACCGGTCCCAGGATGCTTGTTTCCGGTGCAGGGAGGACCTGGCCTGGCAGTTTGGTCTCAACTGTTTCCATGGGGCAAAGGGTCAAGACTGACTTGCATATGGCTGGGTCCAAACTGGGGTGGCATAGTGGGCAAAATATTCATGGATTTAACCCAGATCCTTTGACTGGGGGAGAATATTTGCTTTGTCAGCATTCCGTCCATCAATTGTTTGCTGTAACACTTTTCGCCCTAAGTGGGATGGGCATGCCCAGACGTGGGTCCCTTGCTCAGTGTGCCACTGGATTCAAGCTAGCCTGGCTGAGGAAGGGTGACATACCCTGAAACCTGTCCCAGGATGCTTGTTTTCGGTCCAGGGAGGATCGGGCCTTGCAAGTCGGTCTGGACTGTTCCCATGGGACACAGGGTCAAGACTGATTTGCACATGGCTGGGTCCAAACTTGGGTGGCGTAGTTTGCAAAAGAACAATGGATTTAACCCAGATCCTTTGACTGGGGGAGAATATTTGCTTTCTCAGCATTCCGTCCATCAATTGTTTGCTGTAACACTTTTCGCCCTAAGTGGGATGGGCATGCCCAGACGTGGGTCCCTTGCTCAGTGTGCCACTGGATTCAAGCTAGCCTGGCTGAGGAAGGTTGACATACCCTTAAACCTGTCCCAGGGTGCTTGTTTTCGGTCCAGGGAGGACCGGACCTGGCAAGTCGGTCTGGACTGTTCCCATGGGACACAGGGTCAAGACTGATTTGCATATGGCTGGGTCCAAACTGGGGTGGAGTAGTGGGCAAAGGAATGATGGATTTAACTCAGATCTTTTGACTGGGGGAGAATGTTTGCATTGTCAGCATTCCGTCTTTCAATTGTATGCTGTATCACCAATATTATAAAGTGGCACAGTAGCAGTACATTGCTGGTCCCCTCCAGCCTTTCAAATTGATGTGATTAGAGCCACAGAATTATTTTACCCACACATGCCTCACAGAAAAGGCAAATGCACCAACCGACTGAAAGGAATTAAGGCAGAATAAACCACATACCATTTTAAGATAGGATTTCTTAGCAAAAAACTAAACAGACACTAAGAGCCCGATTACGATGCGGTTTGGAATTATTCTGTCCGAATCGGTTTGGGAATGATTTCCAAACGACTCGGAGCGGGAGAGTCCGACTGACCGATTACGATGCATCAGATGTTTCCAGATACAATTAGGTTGGACTCCCATTAACTTCTATGGGAGCCTATGTTCCGACCGAATGCATTTGCTCCCATTGAAGAAAGGGGTGGCTGGGGAAAATCGGACACCCTGTGGTGGGCACCCTGTTAGGTTTGAAAATCCCATTGATGTAATGCACTTGTTTCATGCTATATTAGGTTAGCAGTGTGTGGCTAAATAGATGCCATTTGTGTTCACGTTATGCAATCCACTGAGTTATCCCCGTAATGTGCAGGCTTCAGTTAGTGAGTGTGAATCCATTTTTTATTTCGGAATCTCCATTAGGCTGCTTAGTCTGTGCCTGAGCTAGGCCTCATTACTCTTATTGCTTGTCTCAGCAGAACACTGTATTTTGTTATTTTCTCTTCTGTTCAAGGCTGTTTCTCGACTTACTAATGAATAGGCCATTCTGCCCTTGCATACCTATCCAAGTGTGTAGTTCTGCTTCCACGTTAGGAGACACTGAGGCTCAGCACGGTAACCTTGAGTTGCAGATAGCATGTACCCATCTGGCAGGTGGTAGCTCATCCCTCTATGCACTCTTTGTTCATGTTTGGCCCAGGCCGGTAACTTTCCACTGTGGGCATGGTTGGAGGCTCTTGGGAATAATCATTATGTGTTGTAGACTGTTGGGGGGTCAGTCCCTCGGCAGACATCTTAGGGTGCAGGTCAGAATGGACTCCTCTGCAGAGTATTGCTAATAAATGTATCTTTGTATTCTCTACTGTCTGAGTTACTCTTCATTCTTGGAAAGGCATAGCAGGTGGCTGTAAGAAACCCCAGTGGGCCCTAAGTGCCACTTCCTTCAACTCCCTGATGCCTTCCACACTGTGCATGGCTGGTAAGTGTGGACCCATGGGTACCCCCACGGGTCAGATTGGGTAGACTTCGGAAGCAGGGGGGCCTGCTACAGGCCCCAAAAGTCTGATTCTGATTGCTAATTTGAGTCGGACAGCACGATTCGGAAAGGCTGTCCGAACCCAGCATCGTAATTGCTTGTTCGGAAACACAGCCCATAGAGACGTATAAGACTGCTCCGTATTGCTCGGTCATTCCAAATACCGTCCGGTTCCGATTAGGATATTCCTAACTCACATCGCAATAGGTTGGTCGGACACCTTTCCAATTTGGTCAGAAAGACATGTTCCCAATCCGATTCCGACAGAGCAAATGCCTTTAGGAGGCCTTCCGAACCACATCGTAATCGACCCCTTTGTGTGGAAAAATAAAATAAATTACCTCTCATTCATTTGTAAGGCATTATGCACTATGGTGTACAAGTATTCTTGTTGTGCAAAATTAATGGAGGAATGCTAGCTAGTGCATCAGTAGTCATTACTTTGCTACTCTCTGCAGTCTGCAGTGAGGGCAGCTGTAATGGACAATTATCTTATTTTAATTCCATTGACCCTGCTCTTCTCCAAAATGCCTTTCACTTTTACCCTCTAAGAGGCAGATGAATAATATTGATACAATGTCACACATGTCACGTCACCTATAACATGCGGATATGCTGTCTGCCATAAGTAGATGGGGAAAATGATGCAATGCAGTATACAGAAAGGATTAAGGAACAGGATATATATAGATTGCATTTGGCATGTTTGTCACAGAGTATTCCATCTGTACAACTCAAGGCACTTAGTCCCACTTTACTCGCTAGCCTAGCCCTCTGCCACAATTTATAATTATTTCCAACAAATATATTTGCTTGGCAGTAAGGAAAGGAAACTTAACCTACTCTACTGCAGGGTAAGCTAGAAGGATTAGGCCAGGTAAGTAGTGTTCTGACTACAGAATAGTTGATGTCACTGATCATCTTCATGTGCCTAAGCTTTGGCTTAGTCAGTCACTGTAGCTGATGATATAGTAAAACTCCGCAACTCTGCCCAGGCCTCAAAATGACAACATTTTAAATTAGGGCTCCCGGTTTTATGGTATTTTTTTTTTTAACATTTCCATCTGTATTTATCCATATTTATATTTTGGCCATATTATGTGTATTTATCCCTATTTATTTTGTGTTTTGTGTATAAATGAAATTGTAAATCTTCAAATTTCCATATTCTTTTAACTGATAGACACGCACTCATAATTTGATGTCTGTCTTGATTTAGCTATTTAAGCTGCCATATATTACGTAACAATACATCCACTAAATATTAGCATTATACCACAAATGTATGTTGACATATGCCATTATTTTAAGTAATTTCATCTTGTTTTTTAATTTCCCATGGCGTCCATTTGCTCAGCTGCTGGACTACAATTCATAAAAGACAGCACGGAGAGTCACTTCAAAGAAGCACAATTTTCTGTATTTATCCACATTAAAAAAATAAATGCAGACAGAAAACACATTGTTTTATGTCTGTATTTATCTGTAAAAATCCATAAAAATGGAAAACAGGGAGCCATACTTAAAATACACAAAAACACACACTGTTGCAATAAAGGAAAATGAGGGGTTGATGAGTCGGATAGGGAGAGGATTGAAAAGATTTGGGATGGCTTAAACAGCACCATGCACAGAACAGAAAAGAAAATGGCTGTGCCCAGGCAGACAGCATGTTGCCGTTTGCACGCAGCTTCCAGCGCAAGAATGCTCGTCATGCTAAAATGTCAAAAACAGAGCGCGAACAGGCGCATCAGGAAGCTGTGCCCATCCGTGGAATTCCGCAGAATCTCGCAGAAGTTTTGGCCCGCTCCACAGATTTCCATGTACCAGAACTCCGTGAGCTCCATTCAGGCCTAGTCTTCCCTAAAGATTTTGCTTTGCTCCTCAATATTTGCTGTTCTCATTTTTGGTGGCCTTGGCACATTTCCGTTGCTAACCAGGGCTAAAGTGTAGATGCTCCCTCCTTTAAACATTGTGAAAGTGACTTCCACTCAATTGGCACATTAATTTACTTGTACATCCCTAGTAAAGTAGTACTACGTATACCCAGGGACTGTAAAGTACTGCTGCCCCTGCAGCACTGATTGTGTCACCTGACTTAAGTAGCCTTTAAACGTGTCTCAGGTCTGCCATTGCAGCCTGGTATTCAGTTTACACTGCCATGTCAACCTTGGCAAAATACACCTTTACCCAGGCCTAAACCTTCATTCTTAATACTCATAACTCACCCCTAGGGTAAACCATAAACAGCCCATAGGGCAGGCTGAAGTGCATTTCAAAAGTTGGGAATGTGCACCTAACTTTTACATGTCCTGGTACTGAAATACTCTTACATTTATTTTTTCACTACTTCAAGGCCTATCTCTCCCATAGGATAACATTAGGTTACCTTATTGCACTTGATTGGGGCTAGATATCAATTATGAGCAGGTAGGAATTTCATGTTGGTGTCTACAACATTGTCATTTAAAACGTTCTTCAATGGTAAAGTTGGATTTTAAGTCACAATTTTGAAAATGCCCCTTTTAGAAAGTTATTAGCTATAAGGAGTGGTGGGCCCTATTACACACAGCAAGATTGGGCTGGTAAATACAATAAAAAATGAAGTAGGCTTGTTAGGCTGCCAACTATTTAGACAGACTCAAACCAAAATCATTGAGTATGATAATCTACATCATTTAATTATTCAATGTTTTCAACTATTATTGTTTTTTTTAGTTCAGAAGACATATGGACTACACTTCACAACTACATAACACCAGGACAAACTGAGAAAAAAGAAACATCAAAACAAATTTCAAATGACAATCAATGTAACTGTTACCAGTCAAGAGAAAAACAAGGTAACCCACATTTCAAACAATGACAGTTTCAGTGGCACAGGTTAGGGTTACCAACCAACGGGGGTAAAACATTTGACACAACAAAGGAATTGTACGTTTTAGACACATTATTTCCCTCCGACGCGTTTCGAATGCCAATTTATTTAAAGAGATTCTCTTCAGGACTGTGACTGGATTCTGTAAAACCAATCAAGAAAAAGATATTTTGAAAAAAGGGATATTTAATAAAAAGTGCCCTCTGTGTCAACTTGAATTATACTAAAGAAGTGACAGGGGAGTCTGTACCCCTTGTTGAATTTGCAAATCAATTTGTGATTGTGAATAGCCCGGTTTCCACACGTTGCTGAGCGACTGGCCTGAAACATGAATGGGGGGTACAGAGTTAAATGCATAATAATTAAATAGGAAACTGTTATAACTTGTAGGTACTGGCTATTTGACTTACAAGGGTTAGTTGACTGACAAGGGTTAGTTGACTGACCTCCTCATCAGATCCTCAGGGACACAAAAGACTCCAACTATCTTGTACCCAGCACCTGGAATCTACTTGTTGTCACTCTTGAGCTCAAAGTAGTGGCACCCCTGTCATTTGAGGTAGGCCTGAAGGTGCTCTGTCAGTCCAGCTGGCATCCTGTGGCTGAACTAATGCAGCGTGATGTATCTCCTCACATCTTTACTTCGGAACCGCCACAGCACAATGCACCCCCGAAGCCAGACCTTACATTGCACCCCATAGTCTTCTCAGAACTACTGCTGTGCAATGCATCCTTGACGCAGGCCTTCGCATCATGCATCAAGGCCTCTCTGAAGGCATCCTCAATGATGACCCAGATCTTTGCATTGCAGCCCAGCAGCTTCTTTGGAACTGCTGGTGTGCATCACAACTTTGACACAGGACTCTGGTTTACGGCATCCTTGATGGCACAGGATTCTGCATCGCAGCCCCACAGATTACCCAGAACCGTCGATGTGCGACCGATCCTTGACGCAAGATCTCTCATCGCTCCGCAGACCAGGATTTAAGTGGCTCATGGTTCATATATCAATCAAGCTCCCGGTAAGCTTAAAGTGGAAAACATCTATTGGCACACATTCATTAATTTTATGGTTAACTTATAGGGGAGGTCAGGATATCGTCCTGGCCAATTTTTATAATAATGTTTTTAACAATACTCGGGGTAAGGTGGTTCTAGCCCAAAAGAGGGTCTGCAAACTTTACTCCAGTCCATCTCCAATAATTTTTTACGACTATGGTTCGGAGATTTTAACACTCACACATGCCGACACTTTGCTACACTGGTATGTGGGGTAATCGATAAGGCTGGGATCAGTTTTCTTCTTTTTTTCCACAATCACTATGGTGATCATCAAGTTTGATTTACATTTATTAGAAAGTGCCTGGGACAGTAACAGGGATTATATTCCAACTTTCATAGGTAGGAATTCCTCTTCTGTTATTCACCATATTTTAATATCTGCTATTGCATGTAAGTGGTGCACCGCACCATGGGTTACCTGCCCGGGTCCGAGTGGCCACAACTGTATAATTTTGTCAGTGTTTTTCTGGGGCAAGTCCATTGTTGCAACTTCTAATTGTGTCACTGACATTGCCCCAATTAGACCTAATGGGACCCGCATTAAAGTGAAACGGAGTGGAACAGACCCCATTTTTGCACGAAATATGTACCAAGGGCTATATCATGTGTTGTTTAGAAGATGTGGTTACCCAATATCAGATACTCTATAATTTTACTGGCATTACCACCATAATAGACGTTCTCCTGACTCGTCCCAATAAAATAGGCCATGCCAAATGTAAAGGCTGATTTGACCATGCATGTGCCATTGCCACCAGTGATTTGAATCTGGCTCCCTGTAAACGACCCAGAGACAATTCATTGATTAAATTTCTTAGATTCAAACATAAAGAGGTACTTTTAGTTAGGTAAAAAATAGAACTACAAGATGCAGCTTGGATGGAATTGTCCCAAGCAGAGGATATAGAAGATAGTAAACTATTTTGGGATACTGTTAATTCTCCTTTCCTAAAGGATGATTCTTTTCCCGAATTGATTTCACATGTCACTTGTGACCCATGGGTTGCTCATTTTACTAGTATTTGTAACACACTAACAGCAGAAATGGTGACCATTCAAAACAAGGAACAGTTGTTATGTTCCCCTTTATCTCTGGATATTACAATACAAGAAGTGTCATGGGCTCTGAATGAAAGCAAAGGGGGTAAAGCCGGGGTCCAGATGGGGTCCCAGTAGATGTTTTTAAGAATAATACTGATTTATGGGTGCCAATCTTAACTGGAGTTTTTAACATGGATGCGAAGACAATGAGTCCGCCCACTTGGGGTGCGTCTATTATAATTCCCATTTTTAAGAAAAGCAATAAATCAGATCACAAAAATTACAGGCCTATTTCACTGCTAGATTCGTTGGTGAAAGTGATGAGCAAAGTCCCACTAAAAAGACTAGAAGAATGGGCTTGGGATTGCTCAATACTTTCACCGTCCCAGTTTGCATTCAGGAAAGGCTTGGGGGCCATAGAGCAATGTGTGAACCTCGATTTACTTATAGGCAAGTATACTCATGCCAAAGGTGGAAGACTATACCTTTGTTTTGCAGACTAGAGCAGCGCTTTCGACCTAGTAGATCACTCTATTCTTTGGACCACTTTGCTTGCTATGGGGGCACCCTGGCCATTCGTCTGCTTCTTGGCAAGATTATATGAGGATTTGGCGAGTAAAGTACACTATTGTCCCCGAGGGGAAAGCACCAACACTTTTGAAGTCAAACGTGGCATTCGGCAAGGCTCTGTACTAGCCCCTCTGTTATTTCCTATGTTCATTAACCGGGTGGCTCAGACCTTACAAGCAGTGCATGCCTATGCCCCTCAAGCGCTGGGTGCCCCACACCTGTTCTTTTATACACAGATGATGCTGTCATGCTGGCCAGGACTCTTGTGGGACTGCAACGTTTAATGGATGCCTACAGGTATTTTATTGCTGCTAGGAAATGGATTGACAATGAAAGTAAAACCTTTACAATGGCCTTTGGGCCAAGGGTTAAACAATGCAGAACATTTTTTATGGATAAATCACTTGAGACCTCTGTCGAGACCTTTTAATACCTGGGCATTACTTTGTCACATAACGGCTCATGGACTCGTGAAATTACCAATGTTAGGAGCAAAATGGACAGAAGCACCCATGATATTTTTAGATTTTCAGCCAAGCTGGGTTCTAGGCCCGTCACGGAGCTGACAGCAATTTATAGGGCAAGCGTTTTATCCATTGCAACATATGGGGGTGGTGTGTGGGGTTACCACGATAGTAAAGCACTGCAGATGGAGGAAAATGGTTTCCTCAAACGCCTTCCCAGTCTGCACACTTCTGCTTCTTCTGAGATAATTCACAGAGAAGTAGGGCTTAGAGTACTTCGCAGACATAGTTGCATCTCGTCCCTTATTGTTCTGGCATTGCATATGGTCCAAAGAAGAAATTACTTTTACAAAATCCATAATTTTAGACTGTTTTACTTTGGACAATGTCATGATGATTCCCTGGTTGAGTTATATTATTTTATTGTACAGTAAATTATTTAAGATGCCAGCCAGACTAACCCCATACAAGTAATATCACTCAGTAACTTGTCTATTACAGAAACCTTTATCAATCATAGGAGAGAAGTTCGGCTTGACTGTGAGAGCAGGAAACCAACTGTCAAGTTTTATCTAACACTTACTTCAACAGTGGGCTGTCAAGATTATTTAACTTATGTTCCCACTCTCACGCATCGTTTTATACTAGTTAGATTTAGATTGGGAATTGTCCACCATTTAGTTGCCTTCACTAACATGAAAACCTGCCCTTTGTACTCAATTCCTTGCTGATGTGATGGACAGAGTAAGCAGAGCACTATGCACTTTATGTTATTCTGTGGCTTTTATTCTGGTTTTAGAAGTTATTATTTAAAACCACTCTTGCTTGCCCGTGGCAATGGTTCGCATCTTGATGCAGTAAAATAGTTGTCCGAGCTAAATGATGCCTGGGTTTATCTTAACGTGGCACTTTTTATTATGAATTGCATTTAATACACGCACACGTATTGTTGCACCGACATAGTGTGGACCCCATAATGATTTTAAGAAATTGTACTGTCTTTTTAAAAACTATAGATATATATTTTATGTGTTTTAGGCATGAATAATTTTGGTCCCATGCTATATATACATTGCTATCTGCCTTGTTTTGTACTATTTGATACTATTCCTGTGTAAAGCAATCAATTTTTATGTATATACACTTTTATGGTTGTTTTTATACATACCGAATAAAGACTTTGACTTTGAAGTGACTTTGTTCAGCTGTCCTAACTAGGGACTGAATCTGCGACTTTATCATGTTCCTGCGTGACCAGATTAGCACAGTTATTGCTTTGTGCTTCACTTAATTGTTTAAAATAGCATATCTCCGGTTTTACTAATTAGATTGTTTGGTGCTTTGGTCTCAAATAATTTAATACATGTTACTCTAATTTTCTAAAGTGAGATTGTCTTGTGTTGTGTTTTTACTTCATCACTATTTGAAGAGCTTCATCAATACTTTACACATAGCCTCTAAGCTAAGCCTGACTGCTTTGTGCCAGGGTACCAGAGGTTAAGCACAGGTTAATTTGGGCTTGCTTGTGACTTCATCCTGACAGAAATTGTGGTTACTGATTAAATAGGGTTTCATACCCCTGAACTAGAAATCCAATTTCCAACTATAACGAACATTGATGCAGATTGGACCTGATGCAAACATTGGGACTAGCTTGCCTGTGAAATACCAGCAATGTCACTAGACACCCTCTGAAAGCATCCAGTAACAAACAAATGTAGAGCTGCTAAGACCTTCACATAGGCTGCGATAGCCTGGGAGCAGCATGCAGCAGAACTAAGATTCTGATCCCATTCAGAAACCTTGTTCAAGATGACATCAGGCAGGAAGTGAAATCTGGAAAGCAGACCTTGGCCAGACATCCCAAAGATGTTAATTCTGTCCTTGAAAAATCCTCTGAGCTCTTTTACTCCTCATCCTCCTCCTCAGATTATTCATTCTTATGATAAGGGGCAACCCACAAACACATACAGTGACATGTTGAAAAGTATGAAAGTTTGCTAGTCCATTCTCTTTTTTATTTTTTTAGTCTGGCTGATAGGCTGTTGGGCTAACAACATTTTGATGGAGATGAGTGAGGGATCGTAAACACATTCACAGTTGTTTGAAACATTATTGGAAATGTGAGTTTCAAATTGAGGTTTTGACTTATGAATACCATTCACGTTGAACTGATTGTGAGAGAAAATACAGGACAGATAATTGATTTTTATACTTATAGTGAGCTCTTCTATGCTGTTGCAAAAGGAACTCGCATTTTATTACTGCCACCTGTAGGGTAATATGATTGTATTACTATGAATGAATTTTACTTGATTTTTCTACGCTCTTTTCGGGGTGAGGGTTGGCTGTCTCAATAGCCTCTTAAAGACCCTTCCAAAATAGCTAATTGCTCCTAGCTAGTACCCTTACATTTATTCCAGAGTTTTGTCCCTAAGTTATGTGTGTCCCTCGATCACTGTGTACTTCAATGTTTAGGTACATGTTGTTTTCTACGTGATCTGCACACATATACATATGGAACAGGCAAACGCTTGAGACAGCAATTTTTTTAGATTTTGCAGTCTGTACTAATGTTTTACTATTAGAAAATGTACTACATGATAAGGTTTGTGATCAGGGCCTATGTGCAGGCGATTGCACCTCTGTCTGTCCTGTTCTTTCATTATGGTGTGCACCACCCTGAGCGTGGAGTCTCTGCCCTTAGTGCGGATTCTTTGCTCCGAGTGCAGAGTCCCTGTCCTGAGTGCAGTGATTCCACACAAGTGCAGAGGTTCATTAGTCATAAAGGTACTACTAGTAAGTGCCTTTGTGCATACTGAAAAGTACAGTGCTCAAGTAAAGATGGGCTAAAAAAGTAAGTTCCAGAGCCCTTCTCAGGAGGCACTGCAATTTGCACCACTCATTGCCCTACAAGTGCTGCCAATGACAGTACCAACACAACTACTAACAACTACAAACAATCACACTTCTACAACTGTAACAATTCAGAACATTCTAGGCCACCCGGAGCTAAAAGAATGGCATGGGCTGTAGGTATTATTTCATGTCATTAGTGACAGTGTTTGGAAATAAGTGGCTGTGTCTAGACCACCAGAAACCACCAGCTCAAATTAAGCTCTGAATGTGCAGGGAGTTATGTTCGGAATACAATCTTCTCCCTCTTGTCATTTGTCTACCATATTTATAACATTACCTTAAAGAGTAAAAGATGGGCAAATACTGTCTGTTTCCTTCCAGAGTCCCAACTTAAGAATCCTAGTCTTCCTTACTATAGGAACTCAGGGCTAGATGTATCGAAGGGTTTTTCATATTCTGTGTCTATGGGTAAATGATTTAAAATATACGGGACTCAGTCCCTTATCATTCAGCACCCTGGATCATGGCCTAAGGACATTGGCAAATATGGATAAATGTAGCTTCTATAACAATATGAGGTTGGTGTTTTGTGCCAGGCCTTTGGACAAGAAGGATGACCCGATATTAGTTTACCTTCCCTGAACTTCATTCATTTAAATGGCTAATCCATTTCAGTGGTTATAACACTAAACTGCAGACATACAGTAATACAAATGTTACAAGGGCGTCCTTTTACTGGAGGAGATGTTACCTTTGGGGTAGAGGTCCACAAAGCATATAACTCAGAGGTATTCTTTTCATGGGTAACATTTCAGGCAGCAGATGCCAATACAAGAAATGTTCACACATACACTGAAGCAGCGATACCAAACAATTACAGAACATGTGGGGGGGGGCGTGGCTTGCCCGGCTGCAAGATGGCCACACTCTAACTGGGCTCTGACGGCAAAGCTCATTATCCGGAAGAATGCTGCAGACAAAGACAAGTATGCTGCACAATAACTGACTTCTCGGCTGTGCCTCCACTCGAGGCATTACCCCGTGCTGCCCCTGACCCTCTGCGCCTTGCAGGGTCTGAGATCCTCCGCCCATCTGCTGCACCAGACCTGTGCCTCGTTGCCTGCGAGGCCCGGCCCTCTGACCTTATTGCTGGGCTGACTTGCTGGACCTGTGGATCATCTGGAGAACTGCGAGGAATCCTGCTCTACACTGCTCGGTGAGTGCTGCTGCCTCTGGGGTCTCACACGGTGGGACTGGGGGCCCGTGAGCTGCACTGCCCGGCCCAGGCCATTTTCGCGCTTCTTGTGCCACTCTCCCCTCCTTTTAGCGCCCGCTATGATTGCCCCAGACTGGGCGCGCTCTCCTGACCCCTCTGCTGCTGTGCTGTGAGAGGTGACTGGAGTCCCCTCCCCCACTGCGGCCTTCTCCAGCGGCGTAACTCACACTTTGCTGTGCTGCCCCGGCCTCTGGTGGCCGCACCGATCCCTGCTCATCGGGAGTACCTGGCTCTGTGCCACTACCGCCCCTGACTTTGTCCTCAGGCCTGCTCTCCTGTGGCGTGGACTGAGCCTGCACCAGCCCTGGGATCGGCCTTGCTCCAGCTGGCGTGTGCTCCTGTGTGGTCCCCAGACTGCCAGACCCAATTCTGGGACCAGTGCATTCAGGCAGCCAGCTGTACACCTCCGCTGTAATCACCACCACAGTGTAGTCTCCTGCGGTGTGGCCCCCGGATCATGCGGTGCACAGCAGGGCCCCCCTGTGCCCCCCTCCTGCTCTGCCACCCTTCCTTCGCGGGGGCAACCGGTCCTGAGGTGCTGGTCCCTCGCTGGGCGGATGACTACTTCTTTTGGTGGCCTATGATCTGCGCTGCTGGCCTTTCCGATCTCAGTTCACTGTGGTGAGCTCATGCAGAATGTGGGGGCCGCACTTGTCAACCTGCTGCACCGCCGGCCCGGGGTCTCCAACTCCTGCTGGGTCCTGCTATCGCCTCATCTTTGCTCGCTCCTCTTAGTGACCGGCTGCCACTGCCACTGCCCATCGAGCCTGGTGACCCCGCCACAATCCCTGGGCTGTCCATTGCTGCTGTTCATCTGTGGCTCACGTGGCATGTTTATTGACGCTTTTCCTTCTGGCCACAAATCCCCCACTCCTGGTCTCAGGGGATATCTCTTACCTGCTCCTGCCTGCCATGGGGAGGACTGACCCCAAGCAGCCCAAGATCGCCTTCGATCAGCGCAGGCCGACTCGACAGGACGGTGCGAGCTCGGATGGTGGTGGCCCTACGTCCGCCATGGAGGCACTGCCTGAGCATGAAGATGACCTGAAGGTGATTATGCTCGATGTTAAGTCCACTGTCACGGGCATTGCTGCTCAACTTGATCAACTGTCTGCCCGTCTAGACTCTGTAAAGGCCCGAGTTGACTCCCACGATGCTCGCCTCTTGCATGCGGAATCCAGGATCTCTGACGCTGAGGATGCCGCCACTTAGGATCACCAAAAATTATTGCAGATGGACAAAATACTCGACATTATTCAGAACAAAAACGAAGATTTGGAGGCGTGCTCCCGGAGGAGCAACCTCCGCATCACAGGAGTGCCGGAATCCACCAATATCTCCCGTATGGAGGACTACGTGGAACAGCTCATCCGGGAACTCTTTGGCGACGTCCTTTCCTCCGTCTTCATCGTTCGAGTGGGCACATCGTTCCCTTGGCCCGCGTCCCGGCCCTGCCTTACCAGCTCGCCCCATCATTGCTAAAATCTTAGACTTCAGAGACCTTGACGCCATTCTCCGAGAGGCTCGGGAAAGGGGCAAAGTAAATCATCAAGGCAACTCGCACTCCTTCTACCCGGACTAAACTATCGCTGTCCAGGCAGCTTGCCACAAATTCCTCCCGGCAAAGCTGATCCACCAAAAACACGATGTCCCTTACTCCTTGGCCTATCCGGCAAAGCTGCGGGTCTGACAGGGCGCAAAAATACTTGTCTTCCCTGATCCCAGAGACGCCCTCGCTTTTGCTATAAAGCTTGAAAAATTGCCTTGCACCTCACCAACTGGTTCTCAAGCGGCTGCAGCCGACCACCTCAGTGACAATGATTGACTGGCTGACTGTCCTCAAGATTCGGGGCCCGGTGACCTGGGCGATGATGACTAACTTGACCCAATTATGGTACTGTTAACCTGCTGTTCCTGTCATGGTGACATGTCAATTTTTCTGCCCCTGATTTATTGTCACTCCATTTGCCCCTGTGTGGGCGTATCCTTCACCGTAATGCTCCAGGATCAGCCAACATTGTTCTCTACTGTTACTCCGATATTTATGTTGTCTGTGATCTCTGTTTGCTTGGCCACCCTGCTCTGGCGGCAGGGGTATTTGCCGAGCCTCGCCATGCCTCTGCGGGATAATTCCCACTTTGGATTTGGACTCTTCCCTTCCCAGTCGGGGTTCCCTGGAGTGGTCGAGGGTGGTTTCTCAACCTGTTTGGGGGGTTGGTGTGGGCGGAGGGTGGGGGGGCCGTGGGGTTTTGTGGCCTCCTTCTGAGGCGTCCCAGTTTTGTTTCTTTTGTTTTGTTCTGTTCTTCAGTCTACCCTGCGATGCCATTCTTTACTGGCTCTGCTTTGTCATGCTACATTGCTCTGTGTACTACCCCAAGTCCTTGCTCCTGGTCCTGACACTTACTGGTATCCTCCTTCAGGGGCTTGACTCTAGTGGCCTTTGTTTTTCCCCTGGTTGTTGCTCCGCACATCGTTTTCTCAATTGCTTAGCACTACCACATGCATCCACACGAAGATCCGGGCCAGAGGTACCACACCATGTTCGATCACTTTTCACGACATGTCTGAATGACTGACATTACCTATTGGACTTGGAACATCTGGGGTCTTCATGACCTCCGCAAGGCTCAACTTGTCCATGCCTACCTGGTTCGGCACAAAGTGGACATCTGCCTGCTGCTAGAGACCCACCTGCTTCCTGCATCTGCGGCCAGACTGCACTCTCGGCACTCCCGACACTCGGTACACTGGGGAGAATCACACTCTTCTACTCTCTCTACTCCAACTACTCTTGGGGGGTCTCTATTCTCGTGCATAGGGGGCTCCCCTGGCAAACCTCCCACCCTATTACTGACCCCGCAGGGCAATTTGTCATCCTCCATGGCTCCCTTCAAGCTCAACCTGTCACGATAGCTGCCATCTATGGTCCTAATACTGACGACCCAGATTTTTTTGCGCAGGTGTGGCACCACATCTCATCCCTTGGCCCCGCTGCACTCCTCTGGGGTGGAGATTTTAATGTCACACTATCCCCTGCCATGGATTGCTCTGGCCCACATGCTTCCCACACCTGCGCCGTGGCATTCCTGAATTCCATTCTCACTTAGAACTACCTGTATGACGCTTGGCACCACACACATCCTGTGGCCCGTGAGGGCACTTGTGTCACCGGTACTCATGGCTGTTGGTCCCGGCTAGATCTCTGGATCTCCTCTCCTGATGCTCTTTCCTGGCTTACTTCCGTTGATCACATGGTGCGCACCCTGTCAGATCACGCTCTTGTTCTGCTCGGGCTCTGTCTACCACTGTCCACCCGTTGTGCTTTCTCCTGGTGCCTACCGTCTAACGCCCTACGTGATTCCGGCTTTTGTGACGAGATCCAGACCGCGATCACTGACTACTTTGAGCTCAATGAGGGCTCTGTGGATTCCCCTTCCACTCTTTGGGAGGGTTTCAAAGTCGTCATTCGGGGGCGTGCATTTCTAAACAATCCGGGGTCCTACGGTCTATACGCAATACCATTACTAAGCTGGGATCCGAAATTAAATGCCTGGACGCCTCTCAAGCTCTTGACCCTAGCCCCGACACACTCGCCCGCCTTCGCAAGAAACACACTGAGTTTGCCGAAGAGGCTCACAGAGAACTCTCGTTCCTTGGCGGGGAGGCCTGGGCGCGCCGCTTTGGAGAGGGATACCGGCCAGGTAAGACCTTGGCCAATCTTCTCCGTCCGGCCTGCGCTGCATCCTACATCATGGCGCTCCAGGACAGTGGCCCTGCTCGTACTACCTCCCCCGAGAAGATCAAGTCGCGTTTCACAAACTTTTATTCGCAGTTGTACACTGCAGGTCCTGCTCCCCTGCGAGAGGCCCTCGAACAGTATTTCGATACCCTCGAGCTCCTATGGCTCGGAAATCACCACTGAAAATATCTGGACGAGCCCTTTTCTAAAGAGGAAATCCTTGCCACCATCAATTGTATGCCTGGTGACAAGGCACCTGGTCGGGGCGTCCTGCCTGTCTCCTTTTATTAGACTTTTGTTTCACTACTCATGCCGCACCTGGCCAACATGTATAATGAGTAGGCCTGGGCTAAATTTCCGTTCCGCTCGCGGAAATTGCGATAATTTGACATTTTCGCGTTCCGTGGAGAGCGCGAAAATGTCAACATTTCCGCATTCCGCAGCTTAGCGATAATTTGGTTCTTGCTCGCGCTGTAAAATAATACATTCTCGCGCGCGTGCGATCGCCTTACCTGAATCCCCGCGTTCGCCGACAAGTTTTCCCGATCCGGTCGCGTTCTCCACAAGATGTTGGATTGTTGGTAGCCATTTGCGCTGTCTCGCGACAGTTCGCGCCCGCAGTAATGTCATTGGTCGCGCGATCACGTCTTTCTTCTTGCGATCATGCACCGCGAGAAGAGTGAAAACAAGATGGCTGCGCCCGCAAGCAACCGCATGGGTAAGTTGGCGAGCCGCGACCATGCAGAGAATACCGTGGGAAAAAAACTTCCGCATCTTCGCGATATTTCCGCGTGTTTGCGGAGATTTGTAACATTTTCGTGATAATTTGCGAAAGTCACTTCCGCAAATTCCGCCCACCCCTAATAATGAGTCCTTCGAGTGTGGCCAATTTCCACCTTCGCTCCAGGAGGCCATGCTGACCCTTCTTCTAAAACCGGCTAAGCCCCCCGAACTGCTTGACTCCTATCAGCCCCTGTCTCTCATAAATATTGATAACATAATATTCGCCAAACTGCTTGCGTCGCGTCTCCTCCCTCTTATGCCGCTCATTGCCTGTCTGGACCAGTCCGGCTTAATACCGGACCGGGCAACCTCCCACAACCTTCGGACCATTTTTTCCGTCCTTCATCAGATTAACCCTGTGCTTCCTGCTGTGGCCACCCTGCTCGATGCCACCGAGGCCTTCGACACCTTGGAATGGCCCTTCCGATTCTTTATCCTCCCACGTCTCAGTTTTAGTTCAATATTTATTCGTAAAGTCTCACGGCATGGTATCCGATCCCATCCCTATCGGACGTGGCACCTGCCAGGGATGCCCGCTTTTGCCAATGCTTTTCGCCATCGCGATGGAACCACTGGCGGTCCGACTTCGGCAACACCACACCCAGAGGGGCATCGGGTTTGCGGCATGCGCACTTCTGGTTACTATGTATGCGGACGACATCACTTTATATGTCCGCCATCCCAAGGAACATCTTAGTCCTTTAGTGGGAGAGGTCATATGGTTTGGGGGCTATTCAGGCATACAGGTCAACTGGAACAAGTCAATCCTCTTCCCTCTCATGGGCGCCACCACTTTTACCTCGGAATATCCTTTCATCTGGGCGTCCGGTCCCACTCGCTATTTAGGTGTCTGGCTGGGCAGGGACGTGGACGAACTTTGGAGGGCTAATTTTGGTCGTGCGGTGGACTGGCTTGAGTCAAAGATCCCCCTTTGGAGCCAGCTGCCCCTCTCGTTAGCTGGTCGAATAGCCATTGCCAAGATGGTCGTCCTCCCAAAATTCGCATATTTATTTCTGAACATACCTGTCCCCCCCACCACTTTGTCCTCAGGCCTGCTCTCCTGTGGCGTGGACTGAGCCTGCACCAGCCCTGGGATCAGCCTTGCTCCAGCTGGCGTGTGCTCCTGTGTGGTCCCCAGACTGCCAGACCCAATTCTGGGACCAGTGCATTCAGGCAGCCAGCTGTACACCTCCGCTGTAATCACCACCACAGTGTAGTCTCCTGCGGTGTGACCCCGGATCATGCGGTGCACAGCAGGGCCCCCCTGTGCCCCCCTCCTGCTCTGCCACCCTTCCTTCGCGGGGGCAACCGGTCCTGAGGTGCTGGTCCCTCGCTGGGCGGATGACTACTTCTTTTGGTGGCCTATGATCTGCGCTGCTGGCCTTTCCGATCTCAGTTCACTGTGGTGAGCTCATGCAGAATGTGGGGGCCGCACTTGTCAACCTGCTGCACCGCCGGCCCGGGGTCTCCAACTCCTGCTGGGTCCTGCTATCGCCTCATCTTTGCTCGCTCCTCTTAGTGACCGGCTGCCACTGCCCATCGAGCCTGGTGACCCCGCCACAATCCCTGGGCTGTCCATTGCTGCTGTTCATCTGTGGCTCACGTGGCATGTTTATTGACGCTTTTCCTTCTGGCCACAAATCCCCCACTCCTGGTCTCAGGGGATATCTCTTACCTGCTCCTGCCTGCCATGGGGAGGACTGACCCCAAGCAGCCCAAGATCGCCTTCGATCAGCGCAGGTCGACTCGACAGGACGGTGCGAGCTCGGATGGTGGTGGCCCTACGTCCGCCATGGAGGCACTGCCTGAGCATGAAGATGACCTGAAGGTGATTATGCTCGATGTTAAGTCCACTGTCACGGGCATTGCTGCTCAACTTGATCAACTGTCTGCCCGTCTAGACTCTGTAAAGGCCCGAGTTGACTCCCACGATGCTCGCCTCTTGCATGCGGAATCCAGGATCTCTGACGCTGAGGATGCCGCCACTTAGGATCACCAAAAATTATTGCAGATGGACAAAATACTCGACATTATTCAGAACAAAAACGAAGATTTGGAGGCGTGCTCCCGGAGGAGCAACCTCCGCATCACAGGAGTGCCGGAATCCACCAATATCTCCCGTATGGAGGACTACGTGGAACAGCTCATCCGGGAACTCTTTGGCGACGTCCTTTCCTCCGTCTTCATCGTTCGAGTGGGCACATCGTTCCCTTGGCCCGCGTCCCGGCCCTGCCTTACCAGCTCGCCCCATCATTGCTAAAATCTTAGACTTCAGAGACCTTGACGCCATTCTCCGAGAGGCTCGGGAAAGGGGCAAAGTAAATCATCAAGGCAACTCGCACTCCTTCTACCCGGACTAAACTATCGCTGTCCAGGCAGCTTGCCACAAATTCCTCCCAAAGCTGATCCACCAAAAACACGATGTCCCTTACTCCTTGGCCTATCCGGCAAAGCTGCGGGTCTGACAGGGCGCAAAAATACTTGTCTTCCCTGATCCCAGAGACGCCCTCGCTTTTGCTATAAAGCTTGAAAAATTGCCTCGCACCTCACCAACTGGTTCTCAAGCGGCTGCAGCCGACCACCTCAGTGACAATGATTGACTGGCTGACTGTCCTCAAGATTCGGGGCCCGGTGACCTGGGCGATGATGACTAACTTGACCCAATTATGGTACTGTTAACCTGCTGTTCCTGTCATGGTGACATGTCAATTTTTCTGCCCCTGATTTATTGTCACTCCATTTGCCCCTGTGAGGGCGTATCCTTCACCGTAATGCTCCAGGATCAGCCAACATTGTTCTCTACTGTTACTCCGATATTTATGTTGTCTGTGATCTCTGTTTGCTTGGCCACCCTGCTCTGGCGGCAGGGGTATTTGCCGAGCCTCGCCATGCCTCTGCGGGATAATTCCCACTTTGGATTTGGACTCTTCCCTTCCCAGTCGGGGTTCCCTGGAGTGGTCGAGGGTGGTTTCTCAACCTGTTTGGGGGGTTGGTGTGGGCGGAGGGTGGGGGGGCCGTGGGGTTTTGTGGCCTCCTTCTGAGGCGTCCCAGTTTTGTTTCTTTTGTTTTGTTCTGTTCTTCAGTCTACCCTGCGATGCCATTCTTTACTGGCTCTGCTTTGTCATGCTACATTGCTCTGTGTACTACCCCAAGTCCTTGCTCCTGGTCCTGACACTTACTGGTATCCTCCTTCAGGGGCTTGACTCTAGTGGCCTTTGTTTTTCCCCTGGTTGTTGCTCCGCACATCGTTTTCTCAATTGCTTAGCACTACCACATGCATCCACACGAAGATCCGGGCCAGAGGTACCACACCATGTTCGATCACTTTTCACGACATATCTGAATGACTGGCATTACCTATTGGACTTGGAACATCTGGGGTCTTCATGACCTCCGCAAGGCTCAACTTGTCCATGCCTACCTGGTTCGGCACAAAGTGGACATCTGCCTGCTGCTAGAGACCCACCTGCTTCCTGCATCTGCGGCCAGACTGCACTCTCGGCACTCCCGACACTCGGTACACTGGGGAGAATCACACTCTTCTACTCTCTCTACTCCAACTACTCTTGGGGGGTCTCTATTCTCGTGCATAGGGGGCTCCCCTGGCAAACCTCCCACCCTATTACTGACCCCGCAGGGCAATTTGTCATCCTCCATGGCTCCCTTCAAGCTCAACCTGTCACGATAGCTGCCATCTATGGTCCTAATACTGACGACCCAGATTTTTTTGCGCAGGTGTGGCACCACATCTCATCCCTTGGCCCCGCTGCACTCCTCTGGGGTGGAGATTTTAATGTCACACTATCCCCTGCCATGGATTGCTCTGGCCCACATGCTTCCCACACCTGCGCCGTGGCATTCCTGAATTCCATTCTCACTTAGAACTACCTGTATGACGCTTGGCACCACACACATCCTGTGGCCCGTGAGGGCACTTGTGTCACCGGTACTCATGGCTGTTGGTCCCGGCTAGATCTCTGGATCTCCTCTCCTGATGCTCTTTCCTGGCTTACTTCCGTTGATCACATGGTGCGCACCCTGTCAGATCACGCTCTTGTTCTGCTCGGGCTCTGTCTACCACTGTCCACCCGTTGTGCTTTCTCCTGGTGCCTACCGTCTAACGCCCTACGTGATTCCGGCTTTTGTGACGAGATCCAGACCGCGATCACTGACTACTTTGAGCTCAATGAGGGCTCTGTAGATTCCCCTTCCACTCTTTGGGAGGGTTTCAAAGTCGTCATTCGGGGGCGTGCATTTCTAAACAATCCGGGGTCCTACGGTCTATACGCAATACCATTACTAAGCTGGGATCCGAAATTAAATGCCTGGACGCCTCTCAAGCTCTTGACCCTAGCCCCGACACACTCGCCCGCCTTCGCAAGAAACACACTGAGTTTGCCGAAGAGGCTCACAGAGAACTCTCGTTCCTTGGCGGGGAGGCCTGGGCGCGCCGCTTTGGAGAGGGATACCGGCCAGGTAAGACCTTGGCCAATCTTCTCCGTCCGGCCTGCGCTGCATCCTACATCATGGCGCTCCAGGACAGTGGCCCTGCTCGTACTACCTCCCCCGAGGAGATCAAGTCGCGTTTCACAAACTTTTATTCGCAGTTGTACACTGCAGGTCCTGCTCCCCTGCGAGAGGCCCTCGAACAGTATTTCGATACCCTCGAGCTCCTATGGCTCGGAAATCACCACTGAAAATATCTGGACGAGCCCTTTTCTAAAGAGGAAATCCTTGCCACCATCAATTGTATGCCTGGTGACAAGGCACCTGGTCGGGGCGTCCTGCCTGTCTCCTTTTATTAGACTTTTGTTTCACTACTCATGCCGCACCTGGCCAACATGTATATTGAGTAGGCCTGGGCTAAATTTCCGTTCCGCTCGCGGAAATTGCGATAATTTGACATTTTCGCGTTCCGTGGAGAGCGCGAAAATGTCAACATTTCCGCATTCCGCAGCTTAGCGATAATTTGGTTCTTGCTCGCGCTGTAAAATAATACATTCTCGCGCGCGTGCGATCGCCTTACCTGAATCCCCGCGTTCGCCGACAAGTTTTCCCGATCCGGTCGCATTCTCCACAAGATGTTGGATTGTTGGTAGCCATTTGCGCTGTCTCGCGACAGTTCGCGCCCGCAGTAATGTCATTGGTCGCGCGATCACGTCTTTCTTCTCGCGATCATGCACCGCGAGAAGAGTGAAAACAAGATGGCTGCGCCCGCAAGCAACCGCATGGGTAAGTTGGCGAGCCGCGACCATGCAGAGAATACCGTGGGAAAAAAACTTCCGCATCTTCGCGATATTTCCGCGTGTTTGCGGAGATTTGTAATATTTTCGTGATAATTTGCGAAAGTCACTTCCGCAAATTCCGCCCACCCCTAATAATGAGTCCTTCGAGTGTGGCCAATTTCCACCTTCGCTCCAGGAGGCCATGCTGACCCTTCTTCTAAAACCGGCTAAGCCCCCCGAACTGCTTGACTCCTATCAGCCCCTGTCTCTCATAAATATTGATAACATAATATTCGCCAAACTGCTTGCGTCGCGTCTCCTCCCTCTTATGCCGCTCATTGCCTGTCTGGACCAGTCCGGCTTAATACCGGACCGGGCAACCTCCCACAACCTTCGGACCATTTTTTCCGTCCTTCATCAGATTAACCCTGTGCTTCCTGCTGTGGCCACCCTGCTCGATGCCACCGAGGCCTTCGACACCTTGGAATGGCCCTTCCGATTCTTTATCCTCCCACGTCTCAGATTTAGTTCAATATTTATTCGTAAAGTCTCACGGCATGGTATCCGATCCCATCCCTATCGGACGTGGCACCTGCCAGGGATGCCCGCTTTTGCCAATGCTTTTCGCCATCGCGATGGAACCACTGGCGGTCCGACTTCGGCAACACCACACCCAGAGGGGCATCGGGTTTGCGGCATGCGCACTTCTGGTTACTATGTATGCGGACGACATCACTTTATATGTCCGCCATCCCAAGGAACATCTTAGTCCTTTAGTGGGAGAGGTCATATGGTTTGGGGGCTATTCAGGCATACAGGTCAACTGGAACAAGTCAATCCTCTTCCCTCTCATGGGCGCCACCACTTTTACCTCGGAATATCCTTTCATCTGGGCGTCCGGTCCCACTCGCTATTTAGGTGTCTGGCTGGGCAGGGACGTGGACGAACTTTGGAGGGCTAATTTTGGTCGTGCGGTTGACTGGCTTGAGTCAAAGATCCCCCTTTGGAGCCAGCTGCCCCTCTCGTTAGCTGGTCGAATAGCCATTGCCAAGATGGTCGTCCTCCCAAAATTCGCATATTTATTTCTGAACATACCTGTCCCCCTCACCACCCACTTTTTTCGCAGGATTCGCTCGTTGATCATCTCTCTTCTCTGGGCCGGCAAGCAACCCAGCATCGCGTATGATGTACTCGCCCTTCCGATGTCATGTGGCGGTCTCAGCACCCCTAATTTCAAGCTCTATGCAGTGTGTGCTCAGGCCAGCTTCTTGCACTTTTGGCTTCACCTCACTCCTTTCCAGCCTCATGTGGCAGTTGAGGTTGATCTTGCTGCCCCATGGCCGCTCGCCACTGACCTGCTTGCCCCAGAAAAACTCCCACGCACAGAAATAGACATGGTTGAGACCTTGCGATGGGCCTGGGAAGGACTTCATCGTTTTTACGGCGCTCCCTGCTCTCGGCAAATTCGATGCCGATAGCCCGGCACCCGTCTTTTCCTTCTCTCCAACCATCTGGCATGGCTAAACATGCCACCCACCTGGGGCTGAATACGGTAGCAGATCTCTATCTGGGGAGTACGTTTTAGGCCCTAGTGGAATATTCCAGCCCCATGGACACTCTGCTTTTTTATCAGCTATGGGCCATCTGCCGGGAGCTGCAACCTGCGTTCCCTCTGCCTCCTACCTCGATGATCGCTCTTGAGTTCCTAGCGGACACCTCCATCTCCACTGATCATGCTCGTGTGGCATGGGGCGAGGACCTTGGAATAGATATATCTCAACCTGATTGGTTATACTGTTGTAAGCAGACTAAGTGGCTGTCCCCTAACTACCGCCTGCGCCTTATTCATTTTAAATACTTGCATAGGCTCTACCACACCCCTGTTCAGTTGCACAAGTTGGGACTTATCCCCAGTGACAGACGCTGTTTGGCTCCTGCGGCAGATTTTGCTCATCTTGCCTGGTTGTGCCACATGGTCGCCGATTACTGGCATGAGGTCTGTTCTGCTATATCAGAGATCACCTCCTCTCCGGTTCAGCCTGACCCCCCGCTTTGCTTCCTCGGCTTTGTTAAATTCTGCCCGGACACCTCCCGCCACCTAACCACCATGCTACTTGGTCTTGCACGGCGCAGGGTTTCCATGTGTTGGGGCCGCAAACCTGCACCTAAATTCACTCAATGGCTCGAGGATGCATCACGCTACTAGACCCTATTGTCTGATTTCTGGGACCTTATGCCAGCTAGATCTCGCCCAACCAACATATAGGGGCCCCTTGTGTCATACCTCCTTGCTCGTTCCCCCAGCGCCTGGCTTCCTCTCCCCGCCGGCACTCCGCCCATGGCAGTCACCGGTGTAGGACAGTAATCGGCCTCCCCCCGCTCCTTCCCCTTCTCAGTAGGGCCTCCCCCTCCACCCGAGCCCTGTGCGCTTCACTCCAATGACTATTTATTGTCCAAACGTGCCTGTATACCTTTTGCCACACTGTCCTTTTCTAATGGTACGAGCTATTGGTCCCTAATGTGATCTTCATTTGTACTCATGTGCATGGTGTTGTGATTTAGTGCGAGAATGTAATTTGTCTCTGCAACTCTGTCAATAAAGGTTTTTGAAAATCAAAAAAAGCAAACTACCGAACATATGGAGATTTGAAATTCCACTAACATTTCAGGAACACACAAATTGGTTCCAAGGTGCCCTACCACATCCATTAGCAAACATTAGACAGGGTCCCCTCAGCAATGATGGGGCAAAATGGCCAGTTTTTGCCAGTTACACACCATATCCACAAAAGCAGCAGTAACAGCAGCTGAGCTTACTGCATTTTATACTGGTGTAGCTAGATTATACAGGTGTATGGCACAGTTCAATATGCAAAAAATATCAACATGCCCAGAGAGGACTGCTCAAGCTGAACAACCTCATTTAACAGTCCAGTAACAATTAACTTGATTATGGGAAAGGCTCCCACCAGACGAGAGCCAATTCACAAAAAGAAAATCAGATTGAAGCAGTGTTTCCTCATATGAGACCTCAAGATAATCATAACACTCTCACAATGTGCTTAACTTCAGGGATGGTTTCCCTGGTAGAAGAGTGTACCACACAGGGCATTGTATTTGCTGCAATCTGTACCATCACACATGGTACACCATCCATAGCTGTTTTGCCTGAAGCATTCAAGCAAACATAAAATGAATCCAGGGCAGCCCCTGCCTTGGATCTGGGGATGAAACTTATTGGCATTTATGCCACTGTATCCGGATATATTTTAAGTAATATGATAGGAGAAGCAGCAGCTTAGGCCATATGCCAATGCCTCAGGCAGGTCTCTCTTAAGGGTAATTCTGCAAAGTATAACTCAAAACAGGCAATGGGGACTTCTAAAGAATGTTGGGATAATAAGAAAAATATGGAAAAGGTTAAACAATAGGGTGGATCTCTTCCAATAGAGTCCTCTGCAAAACACTGCAATCTAAGCAACCTAGGAACAACTAAACAGCCTGATAGGTCTCAGTATACTAATACACCTCCTTCTCATTCCTTTCCAGAAGGATTCAAAACATCCTTCAGACATCACCATAAAAAGGGAAGAAAAACTTCCCCAACAAAAGCCTCAATTTAAGAAGAAAAAGGTGGCTAGTATTGTGCTTTAATATGACACAGATATTGAGTACACTGCTTCTGAACAAGGAGTGGGCTTAGACTCTGCTAGACAGTGCTGCAGAAGTAAAAATAATTTGCCAGAATTTTCAAGAGTTTATGGTGGTGAAAGTATCAGTTAAACATGCATATTCCAACTGGTGGGCCCTTGCACAAGCCCCTGCATTATATTGCAACCATGTTGGTGAAGGATGAAGATTCACCTTACCATATAATACCCATAAGGTCCAGTCCACAAGTCAAACTACAATACACCATAAAACACGAAGCTGAACGTCCAATTAGAGAAGCATAACTTATATATTAAGGCATAAATGAGTCTTGTACCTCACTGTTGGAGCCGGCCTCGTGGCGTGGTCCTGTTCCCTCTCGCCAAGCTGCACGAGGTCCCCTGCACCTCGGGGCTCCTCCATTTTGGATTGTACGTGACTCTGCGCGCCAGCCTATGTGACCCCGCTCAACCCGGCCTCGGCCCCAGCAAGCCCCGACATCCAGGCACCACCAACTGGCCAGGGGGTACCACGTGGACACTTCCCCACTCCCGGCGGAGGGCAGTATCGATGGGACCCCCAACCGTCCTCCCACACCTAGGTGCGATCGCCCCACAGCTCTCCTGGGCCTGGCGACTCTCCCGCTGGGCGTCTGGCCTCTCCCAGCCCGGCCTCTCCGCCCCCCTGGGCGCAAGGGTCCGGACATCAAAGGGCACCAGACCTATATCTGGAGCGACCCTGCAACAGGACAGCAGTTGTATCCCGGAGTCGAGAGCCCTGCTGATTGAATTGCGGCCGACCCAACGGAGAAGAATTCTTGCTTGAAACTCTACCACGAGCCCTGCTGACTGCGTCGCGGCTCCACCCTATTGAGGTCACGAAGCCTCACGGAACATCGGAGCCCTGCTGACTCTGTCGCGGCCCAACCTCGCTGAAACCTCCCTCGGAGCCCTGCTGACGTCGTCGCGGCTCGAGCTGAACCAAGACACCGTAAGAGCCCTGCTGACCTGGTCGCGGCTCGAACTCCACGGACTGAACACCAGAGCCCTGCTGACGCCGTCGCGGCTCGACCCCTCCGAGATCCGGAGGCCCTCCAGCGTGGGGATAAGAACTGGGCCCCAGGTACCCTCGTACCAAGCTGCTGCTAAAGACTGTCCCGCTACCCCGTCCCTACCAAAGACTTTGAGACTCTTGTGGATCCCTCGATCCCCCCCTTGTAAATATTGATAATCGTAACTTCATAAGTACTGATAAAGAACTGCTCGTCTTGCTGAATCCCCTTGAGTCCTGTGTGGTGGTGTTACTGTGCTAGTACGTTATAGGAGAAGGACCTCTCCCCGGAGGCTTCTCAGCAGCGCTCGGCTACTTCGTGCAGTGTGGGGGCCCCTCTGGGTGGTATCTCCGACCCCCCGAGGCCCGCCTTCCAACATTTGGTGGCCAGCGACGGGATCCGAGCCGAACGCAGTTCGTACAAGCAAGTAACCCACTCGCTATCCATCCAGACGAACAGAGACCATGAGCAACCAGGAAACCACCGCGACCATGGAGTTCCAACCAGAACGGTTGGAAGAGTATACTCACAAAGAGTTAAAACAGTTCTGCAAAGACAAGGGCATTGCAACAACCGGCCTAGGTACCAAGGAAGAGATGCAGAAAGCCCTGAGAACCTGGATAGAGTCCGAGGCGGACCCCTCCCAGAACGAAGGGCCCCTGCCCCTAAATGCAGCCACACCACCCGCACCGCCCCCGGCGAACGGAGGGAGAGACAGCCTGGGAACCGGCCTCCCCGTGGAGGAAATACAAGAGCGGGAGAAGGTCCGGACCCACGAACTAGAGCTTGCACGACTTCGGCTGGACGGCGAACTCCGGCTGGCCGAAAAGAAAATGGCCCTAGAACAGCTACGGCTGCAGGAAGAGATAGAGGAGAAAAAGCGGCATCGAGAATTGGAAGAAAAAAGGTTGACCCTTGAACACGAGCGGGGCCTCAAAGAACTCGAACTCAAGGCCCAGAAGGGGGAGACCGGCACCCCCAGTAATAGAGACGCTCCACCCCCCGCCGAAGCCAAGGTGCATATCCCCAAAGATGTTGTCAAAGAATACTATAAAAACGACGACATCCAGCAGTGGTTCAAGGCGTACGAGGTGGCCATGACCTCCCATCGGGTGCCCCGGAAGGATTGAGGTGCTGGCCTGTGGGGGCGGTTCCTTAGCGAGGGCCGAGATACCCTGCTCCAGCTACCAGAAGAGGTGGTGACCTCCTACGACCATATGAAGGAGGCCCTGCTCACCCGCTACGGACTAACCGCGGAAATGTACCGCCAGCATTTCAGAGACTGCAAAAAAATCCCCGGTACCACGTGGGTAGAATATGTGGACTTCTTCAGCAGGGCCCTAGAAGGATGGATCAAGGGTAGCAAGGTCACCACCTACGGGCAGCTGGTCGACCTCATTATTTGGAAACACCTCTCCAACAACTGCTTCGTGAAGCTAAGACAACACCTCCTCGACAGCAAGCTGACCGAACCGCGGAAGCTCGCCGCCGAGGCCGATCGATGGGTCAACACCCGAGTCCCCCGGAACTCGATGGGGGAGTACCAGAGAAACACCACCGGACCTCCCCGCCAGCGCGGCGGAGGAGGAGGGTCGAACCGGAATCGGGACATCCCCGCCGGGCCACCCTGAAGTCCGCCTCGAGGGCCGCCTCAGCAACACCTCTCCCCGAGCCTGGCCCGAAGGAGGACGGCACCAGCCCGGACCGGACCCCGGCCCTCGATAACCTGCTACGGCTGCCAACAAACCGGACACTATGCCAGCGACCCGGCCTGCCCCATGAACCGAAGAAGTATGCCGGCGGGCCCCCGCCCCGAGAGCTGGCGGCTGCCGCCCTGGGGGAAGGGGAGGAAGAGGAAGAACCCCTCGACAGAGGAACCACTCAGTGGGAGCCGGCGGCCATGTCCCTGGTCTGCCTGGGCAGCCGAGAAATGGTGCCCCGAACACCCATCCCGAGCAACACCCAGAAGTACCAGCAGTGGGTCACTATCAATGGACAACGGGCCGAGGCCCTCCGTGACACCGGAGCCAGTGTCACCGCTGTCCGCTGCCACCTGGTGACCCCCGAACAGATCCTGCCCAATGTACTATGCCCCGTCCGGACGGCCGACAACAGCGAAAGCATGTGCCAGATGGCCCAGGTCCCCTTCGAATGGGGAGGGGTGACGGGCGTACTAAAGGTGACTGTCCGCGACGACGCCCCGGTGGACTGCCTCCTGGGGAACTACCTAGAGAGTTCTCCCTGGGCTCAGGTGGAGCGGCGAGAGCACCTCCGAATGTTGGGGCTACCCGAATGGTCCTGCGCCACTACCCGGTCCATGGCCACCCAGGCCCCACGCTCGCCCATAGCATCCGACCCCACCAGGCCCGAGGGGCCCGTGCCACCACCCGCCTCCAGCGAGAAAGAAGCGGACGCTGATACCGGATCCACCGAACCCTCCCCAGACGAAATCGCCTCTCTCGAAGCGCTCCCAGCGCTTGCCCAATGGTGCCGCAACGGGGGTCCCACCCGAGAGCAGTTCCAGCAGGAACAGAAGACCTGCCCCTCCCTCGAAGGGGTCCGACAGCAGGCGTCCTCGCAGGCCAACGGTGACCAGACCGGAACGCACTGGGTCTATTGGGCAGAGGGCCTACTGTACAGCGAACAGAAGATTGCGGAACTGGGGGCCAGTCGCGTGCTGGTGGTCCCCCTCTGATCCCGGGAGTTCCTCCTTAACCTAGCGCATGATGTGCCCCTCGCCGGGCACCTGGGGCAGGACAAAACCTACAGCCGCCTGGTGACCCACTTCTACTGGCCCCGGATGCGGAGAGACGTGGACAACCACTGCCGGTCCTGCCAGACCTGCCAAGCCAGCGGGAAGTCGGGGGGGCGGGTCAAACCCCCCCTCCAGCCCTTTCCAACGGTCAACACCCCGTTTGAATGGGTCGGGATAGACAATGTAGGGCCCCTGGACCCCCGGACCGCCCTGGGTCACCGCTTCATCCTGGCCCTCGTGGACCACGCAACCAGGTACCCTGAGGCTATCCCGCTTCGGACTGTGACGGCCCCCGTGGTGGGCCGGGCCCTAATGGGGATCTTCTCGAGAGTGGGATTCCCCCGAGAAGTGGTGAGCGACCGGGGTACGAACTTCATCTCTAAATACATGCGGTCCCTGTGGCAGCAGTGCGGGGTCATGTACAAATTCACCACCCCATACCACCCTCAGGGGAACGGACTGGTTGAGCGGTTCAACAGGACCTTAAAGGGAATGATCCAGGGCCTGGAAGAGCCCCTAAGGCGGAGATGGGATGTCCTGCTGCCGTGCCTCCTGTTTGCCTATCGGGAGGTCCCGCAGAAGTCCCTGGCGTTCAGCCCTTTCGAACTGTTGTATGGGCATCCGGTCCGCGGACCCCTCAGCCTGGTCAAGGAGGGCTGGGAGACGAAGCCCCAAGATGCCCCTCCCGACGTCTACCGATACCTCCTGACCCTACGAAACCAGACCCGCAGGTTCCGAGCCCTGGCCGAAGCCAACCTCGAGGCCAGCCAGGAGGACATGAAGCGATGGTATGATCGGAACGCCTCTACCATTGAGTTTGAGCCAGGCCAGCAAGTCTGGGTCATGGCCCCGGTTGACCCCTGCGCCCTCCAGGACAAATGGACTGGGCCCTTCAAGGTGGTGGAGAAGAAGAGCCCCGTCACCTACCTAATCGACCTAGAGTCCCCCCGGAACCCCCTCCGGGTCCTACATGCTAACCGGCTCAAACCCCACTTTGCCCGGACCGAACTGAGCCTGCTACTGGCAACCGACGATGGGGGCGAAGACGACTCCGAGCCCCTACCCGACCTCCTGCGGATCAGCGACCACGATGGGTCCATCGAAGGCGTCCAACTCGCCTCCTCCCTGACCCCGGAACAGCGCCACGACTGTCAGCAGCTGTTGCAGCCCTTTGCAGCCCTCTTCTCCCTCACTCCGGGGGTGACCCCATGGTGCGTCCACGACGTCGACACCGGGGACAGTCCCCCCGTGCGACACCGAGCCTACAGAGTACCCGACCGGGTGCGGGCCTGCATCCAGGGCGAGGTGGCAAAGATGCTGGCCCTCGGGGTCATCGAGCCCTCCGACAGCCCGTGGGCCAGTCCCGTTGTCCTGGTTCCGAAGGCCGCTGCCCCAGGCCATCCCCCGGAGCTACGATTTTGTGTGGACTACCGGGGTCTGAATGCTGTTCCCAAGACCGATGCCCATCCCCTTCCCCGGGCCGACGAGCTCATCGACCGTTTAGGAGCAGCCTGCTACCTGAGTATTTTTGACCTCACCGCCGGGTACTGGCAGATCCAGCTCACCCCGGCGCCCGAGAGAGATCCGCTTTCTCCACCCCTGATGGGCACTACCACTTTCGGGTGATGCCCTTCGGCATGAAGAACGCCCCGGCCACCTTCCAGAGACTGGTGAACAAGGTTCTGGCCGGGCTAGAGGCCTTCAGCGCGGCTTATTTGGATGACATTGCCGTGTACAGCAACCACTGGGCTGAGCACCTGGGGCACCTCAAGGCAGTCCTGGCCGCCCTCCAAAGGGCTCACGATCAAGGCCAGAAAGTGCCAGATAGGTCAAGGATCGGTGACCTATCTGGGCCATCAGGTGGGGAGCGGTCAGGTGGCTCCCCTCCAACCAAAAGTTGATGCCATCCAGGCCTGGGAACCCCCCACCACCTAGACAGCTGTCCGGGCCTTCCTGGGCCTCACCGGGTACTACCGGCGATTCATCAAAGACTATGCGAGCATCGTTGGCCCCCTCACAGAGCTCACGTCCAAAAAGCAGCCCAAGAAGGTGCACTGGACACCCCGCTGCCAGTCGGCCTTCGAGACTCTCAAGACGGCGATGTGCACTGCCCCCGTGCTACAGGCCCCTGACTATAGCAAGGAGTTCGTTGTGCAGACGGACGCCTCCGAATATGGAATTGGGGCCGTCCTGTCCCAGGCAGACGCGGAGGGACTCGACAGACTCGTGGCCTTCATCAGCCGACGGCTATTGCCCCGGGAACAGCGGTGGAGCACCATCGAGCGAGAGGCCTTCGCTGTCGTGTGGGCCCTCAAGAAGCTCCGGCCCTATCTCTTCGGCACCCACTTCCGGGTTCAAACCGACCACCGGCCCTTGCGGTGGTTAATGCAGATGAGAGGCGAGAACCCCAAGCTGCTGCGGTGGTCCATCTCGCTGCAAGGGATGGACTTTTCCGTCGAACACCGGCCCGGCAATTACCACGCCAACGCCGACGGCCTATCCCGCTTCTTCCGCCTCGACGAGGAGAATCCCCAAGGAGATGGGTGACTCTCCCTGCCTTCAGCTGGGGGGAAGCTTGTTGGAGCCGGCCTCGTGGCCTGGTCCTGTCCCCTCTCGCCAAGCCGCACGAGGTCCCCTGCACCTCGGGGCTCCTCCATTTTGGATTGTACGTGACTCTGCGCGCCAGCCTACATGACCCCGCTCAACCCGGCCTCGGCCCCAGCAAGCCCCGACATCCAGGCACCACCAACTGGCCAGGGGGTACCATGTGGACACTTCCCCACTCCCGGCGGAGGGCAGTATCGATGGGACCCCCAACCGTCCTCCCACACCTAGGTGCGATCGCCCCACAGCTCTCCTGGGCCTGGCGCCTCTCCCGCTGGGCGTCTGGCCTCTCCCAGCCCGGCCTCTCCGCCCCCCCGGGCGCAAGGGTCCGGACATCAAAGGGCTCCAGACCTATATATGGAGCGACCCTGCAACAGGATAGCAGTTGTATCCCGGAGTCGAGAGCCCTGCTGATTGAATCGCGGCCGACCCAACGGAGAAGAACTCTTGCTTGAAACTCTACCACGAGCCCTGCTGACTGCGTCGCGGCTCCACCCTATTGAGGTCACGAAGCCTCACGGAACATCGGAGCCCTGCTGACGCTGTCGCGGCTCGAGCTGAACCAAGTCACCGTAAGAGCCCTGCTGACCTGATCGCGGCTCGAACTCCACGGACTGAACACCAGAGCCCTGCTGACGCCATCGCGGCTCGACCCCTCCGAGATCCGGAGGCCCTGCAGCGTGGGGATAAGAACTGGGCCCCAGGTACCCTCGTACCAAGCTGCTGCTAAAGACTGTCCCGCTACCCCGTCCCTACCAAAGACTTTGAGACTCTTGTGGATCCCTCGATCCCCCCCCTTGTAAATATTGATAATCGTAACTTCATAAGTACTGATAAAGAACTGCTCGTCTTGCTGAATCCCCTTGAGTCCTGTGTGGTGGTGTTACTGTGCTAGTACGTTATAGGAGAAGGACCTCTCCCCGGAGGCTTCTCAGCAGCGCTCGGCTACTTCGTGCAGTGTGGGGGCCCCTCTGGGTGGTCTCTCCGACCCCCCGAGGCCCGCCTTCCAACATTCACCAACGAACAGTCCTTTGTTTCCAGTAGTGAAACCAGATCATTCTTAATATTTAGTCTTAGACCATAGACAATTAAATAGTCACACTCGCACACATGCAGTACAAAAGACACACAGCGCAGCAGTAACGAATAGCATCATTCGTACAAAATAAAAAACAACATCAGATATTCCAAATGGATTTTTCTGCCAAAGCATAGCACCTGAAAGCAGGTATTCAACTGCATTTACTGTGCTGCGGTCACTAAACAATTCTGTTGAGTTTAACAGGGGTATAACAACAGCCAAGGTTTCTGTTCTGCCCATGTAACAGGACTGTTACAAACTATTGACCAGTTAGTATTTTCCTATACCTTATGGATGATGACTTAGAAACAAACCTGGCCATAGTAGATCTTATGGGATTTGCTCAAATAGGATACAAATTTAATTTTCAGAAATCAAAAATTGCTTTTCTCAGTGTTCTGTTCTTGGCATACGAGCTATCAAGTGAGGGCAAGAGCTTAGCGCCACATATCCTAGACAAGTGTGCACTCGTAAAGCTTCCAAACTCAACAAAAAACCTTCAATCACTTTTAGGCTTTTTAAAATTTTGGTAGAACATACATACCAGATTATGCATAATGAGTAAAACAGCCAGGCTTCTCAAGCACACACTGAGCACCAGAACATCCACAGATCTTGTGTTCAATACAGACTGACATGTTAGCATCAAAACACTTCCACACCCGTGTCAGCACCACAAACGTGGTGATCTGTGTAATGGCAGAGACCACGGGCTTCACATTTGTCACTTTCAACAAGGGCGACACGGTATTGATTGCATGTAAATAGCACTTATATTCCAATGCAGAAATGCATTTTGCACCAGCAGAAATAATACTGACTGCAGTACAGACAGCTGTAGTGAAAGGAAGATCACTGGATATCATGGAAAAATGCATAATTGTCATGACTCCCATTCCAGCCTTAGAGACTTTCACAGAAGCCAACGTCCCAAACGCGAAAGCCTTACATCCTAGATGGACACAGTGAGCCAACTCTTTAACAGCAACAGACGTGAACTATGTCTTGAATTCTACATTACAAACACAAGCATGCCTACAATATGAATGAACATATCTGTGCCTAGTGAAATAATGCCTCTAGATCAGTACGACTTCATAGTTTACACTGATGGTGCTGCCCAGCCTCTAGTCAGAAAAAAGCATCAATACTCTGTTGATTGCACAGCGGTAAGGGGTATAAAGAAGGATGGAGCCTTCCAAATTCTCAAAACATTTACGCAGTGCCTAGGTGATTGCACTGCACAACTGGCTAAACTAGTTCTGAGACTAGAGAATACTGATCCAGAATTCCCCACACTTATACTATATGATTCGTATTACTGTGTCAAACCTTACAATAGGTATTTACGCTATTGGAGCCAGAATGGATTCAGAGACTCTAAAGGGTATACTATCAAGCACAAGCTTTTTTGGGGACTGGTGGCAAATCTTAAAGCAAGTTTGCCATGGGCTCATGTTATCCACACACTGATCCACCAGCATGTTGAAATACAAGTTTCAGGGAATTCACTGGCTATTGAAGCTGCAAAGGCAGCAGTGCAAACTTCTGTCATAGCTGCAATAGCCTGTTCCAATTCAAAGGTAGATAAACATATCATGGTGGCTGTCACAAACTCGGTTTGTGGTACCCAATTGCCAAAGTGATACCCTGCAAATTACTCCTACCTATTGAGTGTGCAAAACATTCCATTTGCTTATATTCCCTGGGTGGGGGATAGAGTGATTTAAAATTCAGGGGGATATTCTCAAGAACGTGTGATAACTACCACAAAAGTAGCTTAACGCAACTCTTCACATCGCAGTCTATTGAGGGAAAATAACACCGTGGTAACGTGGTATTCACAAGCTGGTGGTACCATGCTATAGGCTCACGATAACATGTCAAATGTCTGCGATAAAGTCAACACAATACCGCAAAAATGCGAAACACCAACGCAAAAAATGTTGCGATGATGCCAAGCGCGATAGAAAAATCAGCGAAAACCAGCGCCAGGCCTACAATTCCAACACGTCATGCGGGAAAATGCACCATAAAAGCAGACAAAAAGGGGGGAAAAAAGAAACTGTGTAGCACCATGGATCCACCCGGACCGAGTGCAGAGGCCAAACCGAACACCACAAGCCCCACAGACCACCAGCAAGGAACCTTGTGGTTTGGGAAGACCAAGGAGAAGAGGAAGAGGCAGACAGGGTGCAGTCCGCAGGAAAACCAGATCAGCGTCACGGACGTAACAGAACACAAACACCCACTGAACGTCAAAATGGCAAATGTGAACGCAGTCGGAGTGTCGAGGAGGTCAATGGAGGAGGAAAAGAGGTGCTAGCATGATGTGAAAAGCCAAACCAAGTACAAACAATAGTTGATGGACAGAACAATGTCATACATTCACCCCAGTACAGAGATCTGGGCCTAAATCCATTGTTTTATTGCACGCCATGCCATTCCAGTTTGAAGCCAGCCATATGCATACCAGTCTTGACCCTGTGCCTCATGGGAAAGGTTCAGCCCGTACTGCCAAGCCAAGTCCTCCCTGGACTGGAAACAAGCATCCGAGGACCGGTTTCGGGGTTTCACCTCTCTTCAGCCAGGATAGCTTGATTCCAGTGGCATGGAGAGCACGGGACCCACGTCTGGGCATACCCGTCCCACTTGGGGTGACAAATGCAAAGACAACAGTTGATGGACAGAATGCAGAACAATGTCATTCATTCACCCCAGCACAGAGATCTGGGCCTAAATCCATTGTTGTTTTGCTCACCATTCCATTCCAGTTTGAACCCAGCCATTTGCAAATCAGTCTTGACCCTGTGCCTTTTGGGAACAGTCCAGCCCGAACTGCCAAGCCAAGTCCTCCCTGCACTGAAAACAAGTATCCTAGGACCGGTTTCGGGCTTTCACCCCTCTTCATCCAGGATAGCTTGATCCCAGTGGCATGGAGAGCACGGGACCCACATCTGGGCATACCCGTCCCACTCGGGGTAACAAATGCAAAAACAACAGTTGATGGACAGAATGCAGAACAATGTCATACATTCACCCCAGTAAAGAGATCTGGACCTAAATCCATTGTTTTTTTGCTCACCATGTCATTCCAGTTTGAACCCAGCCATATGCAAATCCGTCTTGACCCTGTGCCTCATTGGAACAGTCTAGCCCGAACTGCCAAGCCAAGTCCTCCCTGGCCTGGAATCAAGCATCCTAGGACCGGTTTCAGAGTTTCACCCCTCTTCAGCCAGGATAGCTTGATTCCAGTGGCATGGAGATCACGGGATCCACGTCTGGGCATACCCGTCCAACTCTGGGTGACAAATGCAAAAACAACAGTTGATGGACTGAATGCAGAACAATGTCTTACATTCACCCCAGTACAGAAATATGGGCCTAAATCCATCGTTTTTTTGCTCACCATGTCGTTCCAGTTTGAACCCACCCATGTGCAAATCTGTCTTGACCCTGTGCCTCATGAGAACAGTCCAGCCCGAACTGCCAAGCCAAGTCCTCCCTGTACTGGTAACAAGCATCCTAAGACTGGTTTTGGGGTTTGACCCCTGTTCAGCCAGGATAGCTTGATTCCAGTGGCATGGAGAGCACGGGACCCACGTCTAGGCATACCCGTCCAACTCGGGGTGACAAATGCAAAAACAACAGTTGATGGACAGAATGCAGAACATCTGTCATACATTCACCCCAGTACAGAGATCTGGGCCAAAATCCATAATTTTTATGCTCACTATGCCATTCCAGTTTGAACCCAGCCATATGCAAATTAGTCTTGACCCTGTGCCTCATGGGAACAGTCCAGCCCGAACTGCCAAGCCAAGTCCTCCCTGGTCTGGAGTGAAGCATCCTAGGACCGGTTTCGGGGCTTCACCCCTCTTCAGCCAGGATAGCTTGAATTAAAGTGGCATGGAGAGCACAGGACCCACGTCTGGGCACACCCGTCGTACTCGGGGTGACGAATGCAAAAACAACAGTTGATGGACAGAATGCAGAACAATGTCATACATTCACCCTAGTACAGAGATCTGGGCCTAAATCCATCGTTTTTTTGCCCACCATGCCATTCCAGTTTGAACCCTGCCTTATGTAAATCAGTCTTGACCCTGTGTCTCATGGGAACAGTCCAGCCCGAACTGCCAAGCCAAGCCAAGTCCTCCCTGGACTGTGAACAAGCGTCTTAGGACCGGTTTCGGGGTTTCACCCCTCCTCAGCCAGGATTGCTTGAATATCAGTGGCATGGAGAGCACGGGACCCACGTCTGGGCATACCCGTCCCACTCGGGGTGACAAATGCAAAAACAAAAGTTGATGGACAGAATGCAGAACAATGTCATACATTCACCCTAGTACAGAGATCTGGGCCTAAATCCATTGTTTTTTTGCTCACTATGCCATTCCAGTTTGAACCCAGCCATATGCAAATCAGTCTTGACCCTGTGTCTCATGGGAACAGTCCAGCCCGAACTGCCAAGCCAAGCCAAGTCCTCCCTGGACTAAAAACAAGTATCCTAGGACCGGTTTCGGGGTTTCACCCCTCATCAGCAAGGATAGCTTGATTCCAGTGGCATGGATATCACGGGATCCACGTCTGGAGATACCCGTCCAACTCGGGGTGACAAATGCAAAAACAACAGTTGATGGACTGAATGCAGAACAATGTCTTACATTCACCCCAGTACAGAAATCTGGGCCTAAATCCATCATTTTTTTGCTCACCATGCCGTTCCAGTTTGAACCCACCCATGTGCAAATCTGTCTTGACCCTGTGCCTCATGAGAACAGTCCAGCCCGAACTGCCAAGCCAAGTCCTCCCTGTACTGGCAACAAGCATCCTAAGACTGGTTTTGGGGTTTGACCCCTGTTCAGCCAGGATAGCTTGATTCCAGTGGCATGGAGAGCACGGGACCCACGTCTGGGCATACCCATCCAACTCGGGGTGACAAATGCAAAAACAACAGTTGATGGTCAGAATGCAGAACATCTGTCATACATTCACCCCAGTACAGAGATCTGGGCCAAAATCCATAATTTTTATGCTCACTATGCCATTCCAGTTTGAACCCAGCCATATGCAAATCAGTCTTGACCCTGTGCCTCATGGGAACAGTCCAGCCCGAACTGCCAAGCCAAGTCCTCCCTGGTCTGGAGTGAAGCATCCTAGGACCGGTTTCGTGGCTTCACCCCTCTTCAGCCAGGATAGCTTGAATATCAGTGGCATGGAGAGCACGGGACCCACGTCTGGGCATACCCGTCCCACTCGGGGTGACAAATGCAAAAACAAAAGTTGATGGACAGAATGCAGAACAATGTCATACATTCACCCCAGTACAGAGATCTGGGCCAAAATCCATAATTTTTATGCTCACTATGCCATTCCAGTTTGAACCCAGCCATATGCAAATCAGTCTTGACCCTGTGCCTCATGGGAACAGTCCAGCCCGAACTGCCAAGCCAAGTCCTCCCTGGTCTGGAGTGAAGCATCCTAGGACCGGTTTCGGGGTTTCACCCCTCCTCAGCCAGGATTGCTTGAATATCAGTGGCATGGAGAGCACGGGACGCACGTCTGGGCATACCCGTCCCACTCGGGGTGACAAATGCAAAAACAAAAGTTGATGGACAGAATGCAGAACAATGTCATACATTCACCCTAGTACAGAGATCTGGGCCTAAATCCATCGTTTTTTTGCCCACCATGCCATTCCAGTTTGAACCCTGCCTTATGTAAATCAGTCTTGACCCTCTGTCTCATGGGAACAGTCCAGCCCGAACTGCCAAGCCAAGCCAAGCCAAGTCCTCCCTGGACTGTGAACAAGCGTCTTAGGACCGGTTTCGGGGTTTCACCCCTCTTCAGCCAGGATTGCTTGAATTTCAGTGGCATGGAGAGCACGGGACCCACGTCTGGGCATACCCGTCCCACTCGGGGTGACAAATGCAGAAACAAAAGTTGATGGACAGAATGCAGAACAATGTCATACATTCACCCCAGTACAGGGATCTGGGCGTAAATCCATAGTTTTTTTGCTTTTTGCTCACTATGCCATTCCAGTTTGAACCCAGCCATATGCAAATCAGTCTTGACCCTGTGTCTCATGGGAACAGTCCAGCCCGAACTGCCAAGCCAAGCCAAGTCCTCCCTGGACTAAAAACAAGTATCCTAGGACCGGTTTCGGGGTTTCACCCCTCATCAGCAAGGATAGCTTGATTCCAGTGGCATGGATATCACGGGATCCACGTCTGGGCATACCCGTCCAACTCGGGGTGACAAATGCAAAAACAACAGTTGATGGACTGAATGCAGAACAATGTCTTACATTCACCCCAGTACAGAAATCTGGGCCTAAATCCATCATTTATTTGCTCACCATGCCGTTCCAGTTTGAACCCACCCATGTGCAAATCTGTCTTGACCCTGTGCCTCATGAGAACAGTCCAGCCTGAACTGCCAAGCCAAGTCCTCCCTGTACTGGTAACAAGCATCCTAAGACTGGTTTTGGGGTTTGACCCCTGTTCAGCCAGGATAGCTTGATTCCAGTGGCATGGAGAGCACGGGACCCACGTCTGGGCATACCCATCCAACTCGGGGTGACAAATGCAAAAACAACAGTTGATGGTCAGAATGCAGAACATCTGTCATACATTCACCCCAGTACAGAGATCTGGGCCAAAATCCATAATTGTTATGCTCACTATGCCATTCCAGTTTGAACCCAGCCATATGCAAATCAGTCTTGACCCTGTGCCTCATGGGAACAGTCCAGCCCGAACTGCCAAGCCAAGTCCTCCCTGGTCTGGAGTGAAGCATCCTAGGACCGGTTTCTTTGCTTCACCCCTCTTCAGCCAGGATAGCTTGAATATCAGTGGCATGGAGAGCACGGGACCCACGTCTGGGCATACCCGTCCCACTCGGGGTGACAAATGCAAAAACAAAAGTTGATGGACAGAATGCAGAACAATGTCATACATTCACCCCAGTACAGAGATCTGGGCCAAAATCCATAATTTTTATGCTCACTGTGCCATTCCAGTTTGAACCCAGCCATATGCAAATCAGTCTTGACCCTGTGTCTCATGGGAACAGTCCAGCCCGAACTGCCAAGCCAAGCCAAGTCCTCCCTGGACTAAAAACAAGTATCCTAGGACCGGTTTCGGGGTTTCACCCCTCATCAGCAAGGATAGCTTGATTCCAGTGGCATGGATATCACGGGATCCACGTCTGGGCATACCCGTCCAACTCGGGGTGACAAATGCAAAAACAACAGTTGATGGACTGAATGCAGAACAATGTCTTACATTCACCCCAGTACAGAATTCTGGGCCTAAATCCATAGTTTTTTTGCTCACCATGCCGTTCCAGTTTGAACCCACCCATGTGCAAATCTGTCTTGACCCTGTGCCTCATGAGAACAGTCCAGCCCGAACTGCCAAGCCAAGTCCTCCCTGTACTGGTAACAAGCATCCTAAGACTGGTTTTGGGGTTTGACCCCTGTTCAGCCAGGATAGCTTGATTCCAGTGGCATGGAGAGCACGGGACCCACGTCTGGGCATACCCGTCCCACTCGGGGTGACAAATGCAAAAACAAAAGTTGATGGACAGAATGCAGAACAATGTCATACATTCACCCAAGTACAGAGATCTGGGCCTAAATCCATCGTTTTTTTGCCCACCATGCCATTCCAGTTTGAACCCTGCCTTATGTAAATCAGTCTTGACCCTGTGTCTCATGGGAACAGTCCAGCCCGAACTGCCAAGCCAAGCCAAGTCCTCCCTGGACTGTGAATAAGCGTCTTAGGACCGGTTTCGGGGTTTCACCCCTCTTCAGCCAGGATTGCTTGAATTTCAGTGGCATGGAGAGCACGGGACCCACGTCTGGGCATACCCGTCCCACTCGGGGTGACAAATGCAAAAACAAAAGTTGATGGACAGAATGCAGAACAATGTCATACATTCACCCTAGTACAGAGATCTGGGCCTAAATCCATCGTTTTTTTGCCCACCATGCCATTCCAGTTTGAACCCTGCCTTATGTAAATCAGTCTTGACCCTGTGTCTCATGGGAACAGTCCAGCCCGAACTGCCAAGCCAAGCCAAGTCCTCCCTGGACTGTGAACAAGCGTCTTAGGACCGGTTTCGGGGTTTCACCCCTCCTCAGCCAGGATTGCTTGAATATCAGTGGCATGGAGAGCACGGGACCCACGTCTGGGCATACCCGTCCCACTCGGGGTGACAAATGCAAAAACAAAAGTTGATGGACAGAATGCAGAACAATGTCATACATTCACCCTAGTACAGAGATCTGGGCCTAAATCCATTGTTTTTTTGCTCACTATGCCATTCCAGTTTGAACCCAGCCATATGCAAATCAGTCTTGACCCTGTGTCTCATGGGAACAGTCCAGCCCGAACTGCCAAGCCAAGCCAAGTCCTCCCTGGACTAAAAACAAGTATCCTAGGACCGGTTTCGGGGTTTCACCCCTCATCAGCAAGGATAGCTTGATTCCAGTGGCATGGATATCACGGGATCCACGTCTGGAGATACCCGTCCAACTTGGGGTGACAAATGCAAAAACAACAGTTGATGGACTGAATGCAGAACAATGTCTTACATTCACCCCAGTACAGAAATCTGGGCCTAAATCCATCATTTTTTTGCTCACCATGCCGTTCCAGTTTGAACCCACCCATGTGCAAATCTGTCTTGACCCTGTGCCTCATGAGAACAGTCCAGCCCGAACTGCCAAGCCAAGTCCTCCCTGCACTGGCAACAAGCATCCTAAGACTGGTTTTGGGGTTTGACCCCTGTTCAGCCAGGATAGCTTGATTCCAGTGGCATGGAGAGCACGGGACCCACGTCTGGGCATACCCATCCAACTCGGGGTGACAAATGCAAAAACAACAGTTGATGGTCAGAATGCAGAACATCTGTCATACATTCACCCCAGTACAGAGATCTGGGCCAAAATCCATAATTTTTATGCTCACTATGCCATTCCAGTTTGAACCCAGCCATATGCAAATCAGTCTTGACCCTGTGCCTCATGGGAACAGTCCAGCCCGAACTGCCAAGCCAAGTCCTCCCTGGTCTGGAGTGAAGCATCCTAGGACCGGTTTCGGGGCTTCACCCCTCTTCAGCCAGGATAGCTTGAATATCAGTGGCATGGAGAGCACGGGACCCACGTCTGGGCATACCCGTCCCACTCGGGGTGACAAATGCAAAAACAAAAGTTGATGGACAGAATGCAGAACAATGTCATACATTCACCCCAGTACAGAGATCTGGGCCAAAATCCATAATTTTTATGCTCACTATGCCATTCCAGTTTGAACCCAGCCATATGCAAATCAGTCTTGACCCTGTGCCTCATGGGAACAGTCCAGCCCGAACTGCCAAGCCAAGTCCTCCCTGGTCTGGAGTGAAGCATCCTAGGACCGGTTTCGGGGTTTCACCCCTCCTCAGCCAGGATTGCTTGAATATCAGTGGCATGGAGAGCACGGGACCCACGTCTGGGCATACCCGTCCCACTCGGGGTGACAAATGCAAAAACAAAAGTTGATGGACAGAATGCAGAACAATGTCATACATTCACCCTAGTACAGAGATCTGGGCCTAAATCCATCGTTTTTTTGCCCACCATGCCATTCCAGTTTGAACCCTGCCTTATGTAAATCAGTCTTGACCCTGTGTCTCATGGGAACAGTCCAGCCCGAACTGCCAAGCCAAGCCAAGCCAAGTCCTCCCTGGACTGTGAACAAGCGTCTTAGGACCGGTTTCGGGGTTTCACCCCTCTTCAGCCAGGATTGCTTGAATTTCAGTGGCATGGAGAGCACGGGACCCACGTCTGGGCATACCCGTCCCACTCGGGGTGACAAATGCAGAAACAAAAGTTGATGGACAGAATGCAGAACAATGTCATACATTCACCCCAGTACAGAGATCTGGGCGTAAATCCATAGTTTTTTTGCTCACTATGCCATTCCAGTTTGAACCCAGCCATATGCAAATCAGTCTTGACCCTGTGTCTCATGGGAACAGTCCAGCCCGAACTGCCAAGCCAAGCCAAGTCCTCCCTGGACTAAAAACAAGTATCCTAGGACCGGTTTCGGGGTTTCACCCCTCATCAGCAAGGATAGCTTGATTCCAGTGGCATGGATATCACGGGATCCACGTCTGGGCATACCCGTCCAACTCGGGGTGACAAATGCAAAAACAACAGTTGATGGACTGAATGCAGAACAATGTCTTACATTCACCCCAGTACAGAAATCTGGGCCTAAATCCATCATTTTTTTGCTCACCATGCCGTTCCAGTTTGAACCCACCCATGTGCAAATCTGTCTTGACCCTGTGCCTCATGAGAACAGTCCAGCCTGAACTGCCAAGCCAAGTCCTCCCTGTACTGGTAACAAGCATCCTAAGACTGGTTTTGGGGTTTGACCCCTGTTCAGCCAGGATAGCTTGATTCCAGTGGCATGGAGAGCACGGGACCCACGTCTGGGCATACCCATCCAACTCGGGGTGACAAATGCAAAAACAACAGTTGATGGTCAGAATGCAGAACATCTGTCATACATTCACCCCAGTACAGAGATCTGGGCCAAAATCCATAATTGTTATGCTCACTATGCCATTCCAGTTTGAACCCAGCCATATGCAAATCAGTCTTGACCCTGTGCCTCATGGGAACAGTCCAGCCCGAACTGCCAAGCCAAGTCCTCCCTGGTCTGGAGTGAAGCATCCTAGGACCGGTTTCGGGGCTTCACCCCTCTTCAGCCAGGATAGCTTGAATATCAGTGGCATGGAGAGCACGGGACCCACGTCTGGGCATACCCGTCCCACTCGGGGTGACAAATGCAAAAACAAAAGTTGATGGACAGAATGCAGAACAATGTCATACATTCACCCCAGTACAGAGATCTGGGCCAAAATCCATAATTTTTATGCTCACTGTGCCATTCCAGTTTGAACCCAGCCATATGCAAATCAGTCTTGACCCTGTGTCTCATGGGAACAGTCCAGCCCGAACTGCCAAGCCAAGCCAAGTCCTCCCTGGACTAAAAACAAGTATCCTAGGACCGGTTTCGGGGTTTCACCCCTCATCAGCAAGGATAGCTTGATTCCAGTGGCATGGATATCACGGGATCCACGTCTGGGCATACCCGTCCAACTCGGGGTGACAAATGCAAAAACAACAGTTGATGGACTGAATGCAGAACAATGTCTTACATTCACCCCAGTACAGAAATCTGGGCCTAAATCCATAGTTTTTTTGCTCACCATGCCGTTCCAGTTTGAACCCACCCATGTGCAAATCTGTCTTGACCCTGTGCCTCATGAGAACAGTCCAGCCCGAACTGCCAAGCCAAGTCCTCCCTGTACTGGTAACAAGCATCCTAAGACTGGTTTTGGGGTTTGACCCCTGTTCAGCCAGGATAGCTTGATTCCAGTGGCATGGAGAGCACGGGACCCACGTCTGGGCATACCCGTCCCACTCGGGGTGACAAATGCAAAAACAAAAGTTGATGGACAGAATGCAGAACAATGTCATACATTCACCCTAGTACAGAGATCTGGGCCTAAATCCATCGTTTTTTTGCCCACCATGCCATTCCAGTTTGAACCCTGCCTTATGTAAATCAGTCTTGACCCTGTGTCTCATGGGAACAGTCCAGCCCGAACTGCCAAGCCAAGCCAAGTCCTCCCTGGACTGTGAACAAGCGTCTTAGGACCGGTTTCGGGGTTTCACCCCTCTTCAGCCAGGATTGCTTGAATTTCAGTGGCATGGAGAGCACGGGACCCACGTCTGGGCATACCCGTCCCACTCGGGGTGACAAATGCAAAAACAAAAGTTGATGGACAGAATGCAGAACAATGTCATACATTCACCCCAGTACAGAGATCTGGGCGTAAATCCATTGTTTTTTTGCTCACTATGCCATTCCAGTTTGAACCCAGCCATATGCAAATCAGTCTTGACCCTGTGTCTCATGGGAACAGTCCAGCCCGAACTGCCAAGACAAGCCAAGTCCTCCCTGGACTAAAAACAAGTATCCTAGGACCGGTTTCGGGGTTTCACCCCTCATCAGCAAGGATAGCTTGAATCCAGTGGCATGGATATCACAGGATCCACGTCTGGGCATACCCGTCCAACTCGGGGTGACAAATGCAAAAACAACAGTTGATGGACTGAATGCAGAACAATGTCTTACATTCACCCCAGTAAAGAAATCTGGGCCTAAATCCATCATTTTTTTGCTCACCATGCCGTTCCAGTTTGAACCCACCCATGTGCAAATCTGTCTTGACCCTGTGCCTCATGAGAACAGTCCAGCCCGAACTGCCAAGCCAAGTCCTCCCTGTACTGGTAACAAGCATCCTAAGACTGGTTTTGGGGTTTGACCCCTGTTCAGCCAGGATAGCTTGATTCCAGTGGCATGGAGAGCACGGGACCCACGTCTGGGCATACCCATCCAACTCGGGGTGACAAATGCAAAAACAACAGTTGATGGTCAGAATGCAGAACATCTGTCATACATTCACCCCAGTACAGAGATCTGGGCCAAAATCCATAATTTTTATGCTCACTATGCCATTCCAGTTTGAACCCAGCCATATGCAAATCAGTCTTGACCCTGTGCCTCATGGGAACAGTCCAGCCCGAACTGCCAAGCCAAGTCCTCCCTGGTCTGGAGTGAAGCATCCTAGGACCGGTTTCGGGGCTTCACCCCTCTTCAGCCAGGATAGCTTGAATATCAGTGGCATGGAGAGCACGGGACCCACGTCTGGGCATACCCGTCCCACTCGGGGTGACAAATGCAAAAACAAAAGTTGATGGACAGAATGCAGAACAATGTCATACATTCATCCCAGTACAGAGATCTGGGCCAAAATCCATAATTTTTATGCTCACTATGCCATTCCAGTTTGAACCCAGCCATATGCAAATCAGTCTTGACCCTGTGCCTCATGGGAACAGTCCAGCCCGAACTGCCAAGCCAAGTCCTCCCTGGTCTGGAGTGAAGCATCCTAGGACCGGTTTCGGGGTTTCACCCCTCCTCAGCCAGGATTGCTTGAATATCAGTGGCATGGAGAGCACGGGACCCACGTCTGGGCATACCCGTCCCACTCGGGGTGACAAATGCAAAAACAAAAGTTGATGGACAGAATGCAGAACAATGTCATACATTCACCCTAGTACAGAGATCTGGGCCTAAATCCATCGTTTTTTTGCCCACCATGCCATTCCAGTTTGAACCCTGCCTTATGTAAATCAGTCTTGACCCTGTGTCTCATGGGAACAGTCCAGCCCGAACTGCCAAGCCAAGCCAAGCCAAGTCCTCCCTGGACTGTGAACAAGCGTCTTAGGACCGGTTTCGGGGTTTCACCCCTCTTCAGCCAGGATTGCTTGAATTTCAGTGGCATGGAGAGCACGGGACCCACGTCTGGGCATACCCGTCCCACTCGGGGTGACAAATGCAGAAACAAAAGTTGATGGACAGAATGCAGAACAATGTCATACATTCACCCCAGTACAGAGATCTGGGCGTAAATCCATAGTTTTTTTGCTCACTATGCCATTCCAGTTTGAACCCAGCCATATGCAAATCAGTCTTGACCCTGTGTCTCATGGGAACAGTCCAGCCCGAACTCCCAAGCCAAGCCAAGTCCTCCCTGGACTAAAAACAAGTATCCTAGGACCGGTTTCGGGGTTTCACCCCTCATCAGCAAGGATAGCTTGATTCCAGTGGCATGGATATCACGGGATCCACGTCTGGGCATACCCGTCCAACTCGGGGTGACAAATGCAAAAACAACAGTTGATGGACTGAATGCAGAACAATGTCTTACATTCACCCCAGTACAGAAATCTGGGCCTAAATCCATCGTTTTTTTGCTCACCATGCCGTTCCAGTTTGAACCCACCCATGTGCAAATCTGTCTTGACCCTGTGCCTCATGAGAACAGTCCAGCCCGAACTGCCAAGCCAAGTCCTCCCTGTACTGGTAACAAGCATCCTAAGACTGGTTTTGGGGTTTGACCCCTGTTCAGCCAGGATAGCTTGATTCCAGTGGCATGGAGAGCACAGGACCCACGTCTGGGCATACCCGTCCAACTCGGGGTGACAAATGCAAAAACAACAGTTGATGGTCAGAATGCAGAACATCTGTCATACATTCACCCCAGTACAGAGATCTGGGCCAAAATCCATAATTTTTATGCTCACTATGCCATTCCAGTTTGAACCCAGCTTATGCAAATCAGTCTTGACCCTGTGCCTCATGGGAACAGTCCAGCCCGAACTGCCAAGCCAAGTCCTCCCTGGTCTGGAGTGAAGCATCCTAGGACCGGTTTTGGGGCTTCACCCCTCTTCAGCCAGGATAGCTTGAATATCAGTGGCATGGAGAGCACGGGACCCACGTCTGGGCATACCCGTCCCACTCGGGGTGACAAATGCAAAAACAAAAGTTGATGGACAGAATGCAGAACAATGTCATACATTCACCCCAGTACAGAGATCTGGGCATAAATCCATTGTTTTTTTTGCTCACTATGCCATTTCAGTTTGAACCCAGACATATGCAAATTAGTCTTGACCCCGTGCGTCATGGGAACAGTCCAGCCCGAACTGCCAAGCCAAGCCAAGTCCTCCCTGGACTGTGAACAAGCGTCTTAGGACCGGTTTCGGGGTTTCACCCCTCTTCAGCCAGGATTGCTTGAATTTCAGTGGCATGGAGAGCACAGGACCCACGTCTGGGCACACCCGTCCCACTCGGGGTGACAAATGCAAAAACAAAAGTTGATGGACAGAATGCAGAACAATGTCATACATTCACCCTAGTACAGAGATCTGGGCCTAAATCCATCGTTTTTTTGCCCACCATGCCATTCCAGTTTGAACCCTGCCTTATGTAAATCAGTCTTGACCCTGTGTCTCATGGGAACAGTCCAGCCCGAACTGCCAAGCCAAGCCAAGTCCTCCCTGGACTGTGAACAAGCGTCTTAGGACCGGTTTCGGGGTTTCACCCCTCTTCAGCCAGGATTGCTTGAATTTCAGTGGCATGGAGAGCACGGGACCCACGTCTGGGCATACCCGTCCCACTCGGGGTGACAAATGCAAAAACAAAAGTTGATGGACAGAATGCAGAACAATGTCATACATTCACCCCAGTACAGAGATCTGGGCGTAAATCCATTGTTTTTTTGCTCACTATGCCATTCCAGTTTGAACCCAGCCATATGCAAATCAGTCTTGACCCTGTGCCTCATGGGAACAGTCCAGCCCGAACTGCCAAGCCAAGTCCTCCCTGGTCTGGAGTGAAGCATCCTAGGACCGGTTTCGGGGTTTCACCCCTCCTCAGCCAGGATTGCTTGAATATCAGTGGCATGGAGAGCACGGGACCCACGTCTGGGCATACCCGTCCCACTCGGGGTGACAAATGCAAAAACAAAAGTTGATGGACAGAATGCAGAACAATGTCATACATTCACCCTAGTACAGAGATCTGGGCCTAAATCCATCGTTTTTTTGCCCACCATGCCATTCCAGTTTGAACCCTGCCTTATGTAAATCAGTCTTGACCCTGTGTCTCATGGGAACAGTCCAGCCCGAACTGCCAAGCCAAGCCAAGCCAAGTCCTCCCTGGACTGTGAACAAGCGTCTTAGGACCGGTTTCGGGGTTTCACCCCTCTTCAGCCAGGATTGCTTGAATTTCAGTGGCATGGAGAGCACGGGACCCACGTCTGGGCATACCCGTCCCACTCGGGGTGACAAATGCAGAAACAAAAGTTGATGGACAGAATGCAGAACAATGTCATACATTCACCCCAGTACAGAGATCTGGGCGTAAATCCATAGTTTTTTTGCTCACTATGCCATTCCAGTTTGAACCCAGCCATATGCAAATCAGTCTTGACCCTGTGTCTCATGGGAACAGTCCAGCCCGAACTGCCAAGCCAAGCCAAGTCCTCCCTGGACTAAAAACAAGTATCCTAGGACCGGTTTCGGGGTTTCACCCCTCATCAGCAAGGATAGCTTGATTCCAGTGGCATGGATATCACGGGATCCACGTCTGGGCATACCCGTCCAACTCGGGGTGACAAATGCAAAAACAACAGTTGATGGACTGAATGCAGAACAATGTCTTACATTCACCCCAGTACAGAAATCTGGACCTAAATCCATCGTTTTTTTGCTCACCATGCCGTTCCAGTTTGAACCCACCCATGTGCAAATCTGTCTTGACCCTGTGCCTCATGAGAACAGTCCAGCCCGAACTGCCAAGCCAAGTCCTCCCTGTACTGGTAACAAGCATCCTAAGACTGGTTTTGGGGTTTGACCCCTGTTCAGCCAGGATAGCTTGATTCCAGTGGCATGGAGAGCACAGGACCCACGTCTGGGCATACCCGTCCAACTCGGGGTGACAAATGCAAAAACAACAGTTGATGGTCAGAATGCAGAACATCTGTCATACATTCACCCCAGTACAGAGATCTGGGCCAAAATCCATAATTTTTATGCTCACTATGCCATTCCAGTTTGAACCCAGCCATATGCAAATCAGTCTTGACCCTGTGCCTCATGGGAACAGTCCAGCCCGAACTGCCAAGCCAAGTCCTCCCTGGTCTGGAGTGAAGCATCCTAGGACCGGTTTTGGGGCTTCACCCCTCTTCAGCCAGGATAGCTTGAATATCAGTGGCATGGAGAGCACGGGACCCACGTCTGGGCATACCCGTCCCACTCGGGGTGACAAATGCAAAAACAAAAGTTGATGGACAGAATGCAGAACAATGTCATACATTCACCCCAGTACAGAGATCTGGGCATAAATCCATTGTTTTTTTTGCTCACTATGCCATTTCAGTTTGAACCCAGACATATGCAAATTAGTCTTGACCCCGTGCGTCATGGGAACAGTCCAGCCCGAACTGCCAAGCCAAGCCAAGTCCTCCCTGGACTGTGAACAAGCGTCTTAGGACCGGTTTCGGGGTTTCATCCCTCTTCAGCCAGGATTGCTTGAATTTCAGTGGCATGGAGAGCACAGGACCCACGTCTGGGCACACCCGTCCCACTCGGGGTGACAAATGCAAAAACAAAAGTTGATGGACAGACTGCAGAACAATGTCATACATTCACCCTAGTACAGAGATCTGGGCCTAAATCCATCGTTTTTTTGCCCACCATGCCATTCCAGTTTGAACCCTGCCTTATGTAAATCAGTCTTGACCCTGTGTCTCATGGGAACAGTCCAGCCCGAACTGCCAAGCCAAGCCAAGTCCTCCCTGGACTGTGAACAAGCGTCTTAGGACCGGTTTCGGGGTTTCACCCCTCTTCAGCCAGGATTGCTTGAATTTCAGTGGCATGGAGAGCACGGGACCCACGTCTGGGCATACCCGTCCCACTCGGGGTGACAAATGCAAAAACAAAAGTTGATGGACAGAATGCAGAACAATGTCATACATTCACCCCAGTACAGAGATCTGGGCGTAAATCCATTGTTTTTTTGCTCACTATGCCATTCCAGTTTGAACCCAGCCATATGCAAATCAGTCTTGACCCTGTGTCTCATGGGAACAGTCCAGCCCGAACTGCCAAGCCAAGCCAAGTCCTCCCTGGACTAAAAACAAGTATCCTAGGACCGGTTTCGGGGTTTCACCCCTCATCAGCAAGGATAGCTTGATTCCAGTGGCATGGATATCACGGGATCCACGTCTGGGCATACCCGTCCAACTCGGGGTGACAAATGCAAAAACAACAGTTGATGGACTGAATGCAGAACAATGTCTTACATTCACCCCAGTACAGAAATCTGGGCCTAAATCCATCATTTTTTTGCTCACCATGCCGTTCCAGTTTGAACCCACCCATGTGCAAATCTGTCTTGACCCTGTGCCTCATGAGAACAGTCCAGCCCGAACTGCCAAGCCAAGTCCTCCCTGTACTGGTAACAAGCATCCTAAGACTGGTTTTGGGGTTTGACCCCTGTTCAGCCAGGATAGCTTGATTCCAGTGGCATGGAGAGCACGGGACCCACGTCTGGGCATACCCATCCAACTCGGGGTGACAAATGCAAAAACAACAGTTGATGGTCAGAATGCAGAACATCTGTCATACATTCACCCCAGTACAGAGATCTGGGCCAAAATCCATAATTTGTATGCTCACTATGCCATTCCAGTTTGAACCCAGCCATATGCAAATCAGTCTTGACCCTGTGCCTCATGGGAACAGTCCAGCCTGAACTGCCAAGCCAAGTCCTCCCTGGTCTGGAGTGAAGCATCCTAGGACCGGTTTCGGGGCTTCACCCCTCTTCAGCCAGGATAGCTTGAATATCAGTGGCATGGAGAGCACGGGACCCACGTCTGGGCATACCCGTCCCACTCGGGGTGACAAATGCAAAAACAAAAGTTGATGGACAGAATGCAGAACAATGTCATACATTCACCCCAGTACAGAGATCTGGGCCAAAATCCATAATTTTTATGCTCACTATGCCATTCCAGTTTGAACCCAGCCATATGCAAATCAGTCTTGACCCTGTGCCTCATGGGAACAGTCCAGCCCGAACTGCCAAGCCAAGTCCTCCCTGGTCTGGAGTGAAGCATCCTAGGACCGGTTTCGGGGTTTCACCCCTCCTCAGCCAGGATTGCTTGAATATCAGAGGCATGGAGAGCACGGGACCCACGTCTGGGCATACCCGTCCCACTCGGGGTGACAAATGCAAAAACAAAAGTTGATGGACAGAATGCAGAACAATGTCATACATTCACCCTAGTACAGAGATCTGGGCCTAAATCCATCGTTTTTTTGCCCACCATGCCATTCCAGTTTGAACCCTGCCTTATGTAAATCAGTCTTGACCCTGTGTCTCATGGGAACAGTCCAGCCCGAACTGCCAAGCCAAGCCAAGCCAAGTCCTCCCTGGACTGTGAACAAGCGTCTTAGGACCGGTTTCGGGGTTTCACCCCTCTTCAGCCAGGATTGCTTGAATTTCAGTGGCATGGAGAGCACGGGACCCACGTCTGGGCATACCCGTCCTACTCGGGGTGACAAATGCAGAAACAAAAGTTGATGGACAGAATGCAGAACAATGTCATACATTCACCCCAGTACAGAGATCTGGGCGTAAATCCATAGTTTTTTTGCTCACTATGCCATTCCAGTTTGAACCCAGCCATATGCAAATCAGTCTTGACCCTGTGTCTCATGGGAACAGTCCAGCCCGAACTGCCAAGCCAAGCCAAGTCCTCCCTGGACTAAAAACAAGTATCCTAGGACCGGTTTCGGGGTTTCACCCCTCATCAGCAAGGATAGCTTGATTCCAGTGGCATGGATATCACGGGATCCACGTCTGGGCATACCCGTCCAACTCGGGGTGACAAATGCAAAAACAACAGTTGATGGACTGAATGCAGAACAATGTCTTACATTCACCCCAGTACAGAAATCTGGGCCTAAATCCATCGTTTTTTTGCTCACCATGCCGTTCCAGTTTGAACCCACCCATGTGCAAATCTGTCTTGACCCTGTGCCTCATGAGAACAGTCCAGCCCTAACTGCCAAGCCAAGTCCTCCCTGTACTGGTAACAAGCATCCTAAGACTGGTTTTGGGGTTTGACCCCTGTTCAGCCAGGATAGCTTGATTCCAGTGGCATGGAGAGCACAGGACCCACGTCTGGGCATACCCGTCCAACTCGGGGTGACAAATGCAAAAACAACAGTTGATGGTCAGAATGCAGAACATCTGTCATACATTCACCCCAGTACAGAGATCTGGGCCAAAATCCATAATTTTTATGCTCACTATGCCATTCCAGTTTGAACCCAGCCATATGCAAATCAGTCTTGACCCTGTGCCTCATGGGAACAGTCCAGCCCGAACTGCCAAGCCAAGTCCTCCCTGGTCTGGAGTGAAGCATCCTAGGACCGGTTTTGGGGCTTCACCCCTCTTCAGCCAGGATAGCTTGAATATCAGTGGCATGGAGAGCACGGGACCCACGTCTGGGCATACCCGTCCCACTCGGGGTGACAAATGCAAAAACAAAAGTTGATGGACAGAATGCAGAACAATGTCATACATTCACCCCAGTACAGAGATCTGGGCATAAATCCATTTTTTTTTTGCTCACTATGCCATTTCAGTTTGAACCCAGACATATGCAAATTAGTCTTGACCCCGTGCGTCATGGGAACAGTCCAGCCCAAACTGCCAAGCCAAGTCCTCCCTGGACTGGTAACAAGCATCCTAGGACCGGTTTTGGGGTTTGACCCCTCTTCAGCCAAGATAGCTTGATTCCAGAGGCATGGAGAGCACGGGACCCATGTCTGGGCATACCCGTCCCACTTGGGGTGACAAATGCAAAAACAACAGTTGATGGACAGAATGAAGAACGATGTGATACATTCACCCCAGTACAGAGATCTGGACCTAAATCCATCTTTTTTTTTGCTCACCATGCCATTCTAGTTTGAACCCAGCCATATGCAAATCAGTCTTGACCCTGTGCCTCATGGGAACAGTCCAGCCCGAAATGCCTAGCCAAGTCCTCCCTAGACTGGAAACAAGCAGCCTAGGACCAGTTTTGGGGTTTCACCCCTCTTCAGCCAGGATAGCTTGATTCCAGTGGCATGGAGATACCCGTCCCACTCGGGGTAACAAATGCAAAAACAACAGTTGATGGACAGAACAGCAACGGCACCATGGCTGGCTCCCAACACTTCACCTAGGCACACATCGCATTCCAATGCCAGGTGTGGGAGTGCCAAAAGGAGAAGGCCAAACAGCTGCGGTGGAGTCAGAGCTCATGGAAGCCGAACTGGAACACATTTGTGGGTGTCCCATCAGGGACCACCTACACCCCACAAAGGAGACCCACACTTCGACAGATACACATGCATGTGCACATTTCCTGCAATGAACCACCGCCAGAGCCACTGAATCATCATTCCCACCCCCACGCTGGACCTCTGTGCGACAGCCCAGTCCACTCCTCTTATGCAATTTAGTGGCTGACGACAAAGTTACATGTCCCTAGTCTTACCCGCTCCCAGCGGTTATATGGTTACGTCCACTGTACACAGCACAATGTGATGTTGGAGGTCCCTGGGCCTTCATGTATACATCATGACCACACGGACACATACAGATAGTTTGTGGAAATGGCTACAGGCATGTGCACCTGTCCCCTTTATTGGCAGGATCACATGTACAGTGATGCCTGTGCTGGATGGGTGTGGGGTGAGTGTAAGCCAGCCCGCAAGGAGTTCTTGGTGCTTGCAACAACTTGAACAGGAAACACCATTAAAACAGAAACAGAAAACACCAGCATGACAGAGAAAACTGAGGTGCATCACGGTGATAAGCACAGAGGTCACCCAATTTGCAAATACATGTGTCCGTGAGTTGCAGTGGCACTGAGGTTGGAGCACTGGAGATGAGCGTGCTCATGTGAAAAAAATGTCGTGGATTGTGTCCCTTTGGGCTATTCATGGTGCAGCTGCTGTGGTGTGTGTTACACATGCATCATCTTCCCTATCATCATCCCACATCTCCCACACTGCCTGAGGTGACATTGCTGCGTGAGCTCACCACAGCACACAACTCATTTAGAAATGGTCCATGAGTTAGTGGCCCTGGAGTGCTGAGCAGGGTAGCAGGCAGATGATGGCATCCACAACAGGTGTGAGCAACTCCGTTAGTCTGCCAGTACGGCTGTTTCGACACTGGCAATTGCCATTTGGCGGAGGTCCTGGTGGGGGTGGCGTGTGCCTCCTGCGGTGGTACGATGTCCGGGCCGGTCAGAACGCGATTTGATGTGTGACCGCATTCGAGTCCGGAGGCAGTGGACAGTGCAGGGTCACAGACACATGGCGTTGAGGACCCCAAGGCCATCGTTTCAGAGGCCATCTAATATCTCACCGGACAGAGTCCCTGACTTGAGCGGCACAGAGTTAGTGGCCCTGGATGCACTTCGGCCGGCACAGTCCCACCGCCACCGGACAGTGACTTGCGGTGCAGTGAGATGGGCCACGCAAGCTGAGCGGGTCCTCATCGATGTCCGAGGTGAATGTGGCAGAGGGTTGCGGGTGACAGTCGAAGGTGTCCTCCAGGGCATGATGCAACCATTCGGAAGCGGCAAATTGAGGAGAGGAATGCTACAGCCTTGTTTTCGCCAAAAATCAGTATCAACGACATGATGATGAAGACAACCCCAAGTCCATGGACTCAGTCACCACCAAAGTCCAACCAGAAATTGTGCATGGCTGTCGGGAAACAGACTTAGTGGCAGCGGAGCTGTAGAGGTATGCAGTCTGCGATGAAGCCAGTACAATGATATCAAAGCTGCTTTAAATAAATCAATACTGAGTTCCCAATGTGTGACCTACTCGTTGCAGTGTAGGTCCGAGGCAGCGGTCCGCATGGGCCCACAGACACGTGTCGTTGGGATGCTATGCACAGATTTGCTGGCACCATATCGAAGGGAGTACAGTGAGATAAAAGCTGCCATAAATAAATGGCCTCAGACATCATGAAATCAAGACTCAGTTCCCAATGTGTGAGTGACGTACTGGACCGCAGTGTAGGCCCGAGGCAGTGGTCAGCAGGGGCCCACAGTCACATGTCGTTGGCTCGCGATGCACAGAGTCAGTGACACCAGAGCAGTTGTTGGCAGTGTTCGATCTCCTCCGTAACGAGGATACTTTTTTCTTTCGGACTGCACCACCTCTTCCTCTTACTCCTCTCCATGCATTCAATGATATGAACTCTGCCATACACAAATCAAGACTCAGTTCCAACTGTGTGACCTACTTGACCTCAGTGAAGGCCGAAGGCAGTAGTCAGAAAGGGACCACAGACAGGTGTCATGCAGGATGCTATGCACAGAGTTGGTGTCACCACATCGAAGGGGGTGTAGTGACATAAACTCTGCCACAAAGTGTGTATTCTGCCATTGCGTAATCAAGACTCAGATCCAAATGTGTGACCGACCTGGCAGCTGTGTAGGCCAGTGGAGTATGTAAACAAGAAAGGAGTACTGCGGGCCTGTGTCGCGGAGGCTGTGATGGTCTGAGGAGGCTGCTCAGCTCGCGGGCCTTGGGCTTGCGCCGGCACTTGATGGGCCCTCCTTGACACACGCCAGTGATGGCAGGTGAGCAGTGAGGCCTGGCTGCGCGGGGGCAGGGATGACGGGTTGGGGAAAAGCGGCCCGGGGTGCAGCAGGTGCACATGTTTGCAGGCAAATCCGCTCACAGCGACAGCCTCATGGCAGGCTGGGAGGCACCGCCATGGCAGAGACATTGGGAATTCCGGAAGAGGACCACGCCCAGAGCTACATGCTTTTTATTCACACCCCTACACGTGCCTCCCCACTCCGCACATGCTTACAGGAAGGGGACGTCACAAGCTACATTTTCACGATCTTCCCCACTGGCTGGGTTGACATGGTTGCGTCCACAGTCCACTACACTCCATACACCAGCTGTGTATGTGGACATGGATATGTCTGTGGTCTGCATACTGCAGTCTGTCCAGCACATCTCCGCCACACTTGGCATTGTGTAACTTCTCATTCATGTGTCACTTGCCTCCATCACACATGCCTGGTTCCCATCTCTCCCCACATTCTGCTATTGTGTGGCTGAGGTGCCATGCCGTTGATGGCTCATGTACATGGCTAGCGCAGGTTGCTGCAGTAAGTTATGCTGTTGTGTCTGGTGGGTGGGCAGATTGTTTGGCATGTTGAATGTGAGTCTGTGATGTGTGCATTCCCAGAGTTAGGATTTGAATGATTGTGGAGATGGTGGGTGTGATGTGTTTATTTGGTACTTGCCAACGAGCAGTGCATTTACATGGGTGCCTTCCTGTTAACGCTGGTTGATGATGGACTGTGGGTAGGGATAGGAATCATGCACCCTGCCTGTGTAGTTGGCGATGACGTTGGTGGCGATTTCCAGGTCGTCCACTGTTGCCTGCACATTGATGGAATGCTTGTGATTTCTGTTGAGGTAATTGTGTGCAGTGTCACCAGGGGGTACAAGTAGGACATGTGTGCAGTCAATTGCCCCTGACATGTGTGGGAAGCCAGCTATGGCATAGACGCCTTCCTTGGTCTACAGCTGTTCATGCGCAGTGTGTGGGGATTATGGGTACTGGGGTACCAAGCTGATGATGGCATCCGAGACAGTTGTGATGAATTTGGATTATGCTGGCTGTGAGACTCCTCTGACTCTGTCAGTTGTTGGTTGGAAGGTTCCAGAAGCCAACATATGCAGCACAGCCAGCAGCTTTGTCTGCAGGAGGATGTTGGTTGTCTGCTGTGTTGGTACCGTCAGCTTGTGGGCAATGGTGGTCAGGATGCGTAGGATGGTTGTCCTTTTGAGCCTGTAGTGGGCAATGACATTCTCTGGTGTTGGGTCTGTGAGGTTGGTGCGTTTTCTGGAGATCCACTGTCTTGGTCTGAGCTGCCTCTGTGGTGGTCTGGGGAGTGCGGGGGGGCCAGGAGGGTGGCGGTCCTGGATATGGTGGCAGTGGGTGTTGTGGCCCTGTTGGGGCTCTGTGCTGCATGATCAGTGGATCCAGGGCATCTGTTCTTCAGGTGTGGCTGTGGTCTGGGCTCCCTTTTCTGGTGACGGTTGTCGTCTGACTTTGCACCAGGTCAGAGCAGGTGTTAATTTCCTGCTGCTAATGCACATTATCACATGTTTGTGTTCTTATCGCAGATCTGGCTGGTCATTGAGAATGTTGTGAAGTGCTGTTGTTGCGGCTTTTTGCTCGGGGACGCCTATTCTGCATCTTATTAGCGATAGTTGCCAGTGTCATCCGTGGCAATGTTTTTTGAGGATGCTATCACTGGAAAACTGGTGATATCGGCTGTTAGCACCAGCTTGTGAATGGGGCAATACATTTATCATGGCTTTGGCTGCACTAAAGTGCCGATAACATGGCGATAGATCCTTGAGAATATGCCCCTCAGACTGGAGACCAGAGTTGATCATGGCAGCACATGAGGAATTAGCCTCTGCCCATGCAGGTATGGCGGCTACAATTTCACTGCTACAGCCGCTTTACTGGTGGCCAGGACTATATAAACAGATTAAAGGCTATGTCCTTAAATGTGACATTTGTCAACAAATTAAAGTTTCTGTAACAACTCGCCTACTACAAACACCACTATTGATTCTAACAAGACTCTGGTCTGTGTGTATCTGGACCACTGCGTATCATTACATAGTGAGGGCTCCTTTGAATACATTTTGTTAGCAATGGATTCCTGTTATTGATTCCTATGGGTATGGAAACAGCATTCAGCTGAAGGTTGAACTGCTATAGAAGATTGGCAAGTCTACTTTGGGATATGTTCAGTAGCCATGTCCCATTTGGACCTGGGCCCAGCATTTGCCTCTAAGGCTTACCGGGGCACCATGAGTACACTGGGCTTGGCTGTGGACTATTCCTCTCCCTACCATCCCAAGAGAAATTACATTGTAGAGAGGAAAGATCATGACTTAAAGCAGCCTTTATTAGCTAGAGTATTGGTTTCATGTCATAGTTGGATAGACCACCTGTACAGGGTCTAGAGAGCCTTAAACAATGTTCCTAGAACATCCTTCTGATGGGCAATCTCCCTATGAAATCTCATTTGGAGTCCAAATGTGGGTTCTGAACCTCAACAATCCTAGCCCAGTGCTGGCGGAGATGCCGTTTGATATCTATGAACATTTGGCTACCTTACAGGAACTGAAAGACTTTCGTTATGAGCAAAGCAACGAGCACAAGAAATATTCCGCCACAGTAGAGGTGACGGTACAAGCCCCAACTCCTGGCTGGATTCCAAAGACTGGAGATCTGGTCTAAGAGAAGCTTGTGGGCAAGAAGGAGTGTGGCCTACCTTAAAGAGCAGAAGTGCTAGTCCTAACAGTTGAAAGTACCAGACCTCTAGGTTTATCACCCCTTGCTGGTTGTAAAAACAAACAGTTTTTGTCAATTTACCTGATCAAACCACACTATGTGGCCAGTCCTACACAATACTGCCCCATGTGTTTTCAAAATATGACTGAATTATGTTATCATTCCTTTTCAACATTTCTGATGACTGGGATAACAGCACTGTAAGACTTATGGTCTCTCAGCTAGAACATTATACTGTATTGGAAAGTGAAGACTAGTATAGTGAAACATCTAATTATGATTAAATGTTTTGTTATCATCACTACGCATACCATTACTTTGACAGAGCTAGTAATCCACATGCAGTATTCAATTATATACAATGGGAACATTGCCCTACACCACCTTTGGGTAGTCCAAAAACATATTCACTGAAGTGTGCATATTATTTTAGCAACAACTACGCAGACCTGGCATCTCATTATTATAAACTTCTCCCTTCCCCGGCATAGAAAAATATGCTGACCAACACAACATTTATTTATTAACCCCCTTATTTACCAGTTGTCAATACAAGGGTACGACTTTTCGAAAGACAATATTAATTTAAAATCTGTTTGGGTAACCAAGACTAGCAAGTTCAAGGTAAAGAGGCATTGTTTAGAGCATGTCTAATACCAAGCAAATCATTTTCCTGAACAAAACTGTACACAAATGTCCTGCCTAGGCTTGATGAAAATAAAGGATTTGATTACACCAAACATTCCCACATTTGCACGTTTTGAAACATTGGCAGCAATTCACTGACTACATAGAGGAAAAGCTCAACAATATGCTAAGGAATGGTACATACAATTCTTCACATTTCTGTCCAGAGTGATGGCTAGTGTGGCCATTAGATACTAATAGTTGTCATGCATGCTTTTGGAACAACATGAACGATTTTAGAATAAGCAGACCAGACCCATGCTACGTTCAGACAAAACACTTGGGTGGTAACAACGTACATCATAGGAAAGTTATATCTCCAATGGTAATGACATTTCATGTTAGATGAGGTGGTGAAAGAACAATTGTCTCTCCTTTCAGATGACATGGATTTACATGATTTTGTGTAGGTCCTAGGAAGCCACATCATAAGTGCTTTTTGTATGCCATATACAATGTGTTGTGGAAAGTGTCACAGCAGGAAACTTCTGAGTTGATACGTGAGATTGACAGAGTGAACTTGGAAAATGCTCTGGCAGTAGTTGACAATAGCATGGCTACCTTATCCACCAGAATTTATTCCCTGAGTAACATTGTGCCGCCTGCTATTGACATCATAGAAAGTGACATGTCCCTCTAACAACATGGACAAATCCAGCTTCAATCAATCATGCTACTAAGATGGACGTTACAAACTCTGCAGAGTGTTTGCATGCCATGGAAACACCTGAATATTGCAGAGTTATTTCAGCCCTCTAATTTGATCAGAGAACAGAAAATTATGGCAAAGAAGAATGTGACATATACAAAGTCAAGCCTAGAACATTTAGAGACATTACCATTCACTCTGGCAGAAACACCATCAGCCGATTGAATAATTCATGGATTACATTTAAACATTCCACTTTATGAACTGTTTAACCCCTTCAGCGCTGGGCGAATTCCGCCGCGGTGCTGAAGGGTTCGAGCGCGGGCGGGACCATGACGGAACGGTTCCGTCATGAGCACAGCTCAACCGTGGCTCATGACGGAACCGTTCCGTCATGAGCATGGAAGGGGTTAAAACACTATAGGGTAGATACATATGAAGCATTAGGGGAGAGATTTCTACACAATACAAGTGTAGAAATGAAGACACTAAGGTATTTCTTAGTGGCACAGACAACAAAAACACTTTTGCCATTATTTAGTTTGCAGGGAAGTTAAACTTCACGGGGCATGTAATGCACCAAAAGTAAACTTAGCTTGTCATCTGAAGGGTTCCCCAGCTGCTGTAATTCATCTTGCATTCCAATTGCTTTCTAATCAAAGCTTTTAGATGTTCAATTAAGTTGCTGTGGAATGAGACCGGGAGTACCCAATGTGGCGAAAGTTTTGGAAGTCGTGACCTGTTGTACAAATGTATTTTTTCCACCAGCCCATACATTTAGAGGAGTGATGGTATGGGCTTCAATTTCTATCTTTAATGTGAACATTGATAGTTTGAGCTTACTTAAAGCCTTATTGTTTCAGAAGGAAGTTTCTTTAACATCTGCAAGAGGGACGTTTGATCTGCAAGTTGCAAGGTCTTCTTATGAAATACAATCACTAGTATGCACTAACCTCCTACAACACTTCGGAGAACTTGTGCACCACATTTTTAATCCTGTAATAATACAGGAGTAGTGCACTTCTTTAGATCGATTGGGCCTGGGTTTTTTAGCCCTCTTCAGACTGTCTTCAGAGTGATTCCATCTTTATTTCACTTCTTGCTTTCCAGTGTTTTTGGAGGCATTCCGCTAGTTCTATTTCTGATTGTCGAGATCTTGATTCTATTTTTGCTGCTTTGCAATGGATGTTCTGCCACACAACCAAATGGGAACAGCACTACCACATGTGCAACTGTGTCGTGAATGCATGATGCAGTATTTTGATGCACCTTTACTATAGGAACTGGACAAGAACTGGTCTTTCTCCTCTCGACCTCTATGGTTACATTGCATACAGCCCGTGTTCTGCCGTGTGATTTGCACTTTCGACTGTGCCTTGGATATATGACTTAGAATGCAATTGGTTTAATCTACAGATATCGAAGTGCAGATGGGTCCAGTAAGACTCCATTTGCAAAGATGTCCTGTGCTATTGCTGTTGCTGCAGAATGCATATTATGAGCCTTCTCTAGTTGCCTCGGCTCCTGGATGTTTGGATCCTGGCTTGTCCTCTGCAAATGCACTTCTGGCTGTTGTGCCTTCAACAGCTGCTGAATGATTTTGATATTATCATGTTTGTTCTTTGGAACTAGTGACTGGGTGTCAACAAAAACATTGTCTAGTGAACCTGGAAACAACATTGTTTCTGTTGACTCACAGAACATTTAAACATTCAGACAAGTTTGAGTACTTTTTAATTAAGCAACTTTTTAATACAAAATAGACCTTTTTTCAGCGTGAATTAATTGTATATTTCTAAGATTGACTTTTAATGCAATTTAGCTTTTGTTATGCTTTGTTATTAAAGTGAAACTTTTTAGACTTTTAGGTTTCATGTGCAATTTAAACTTTGATTTTAGTATATTTGCTGGTCTAATATGAAGTTTTTTAGTTTTCTTACAGACAAGGAGTAGGTGTTGTGAGGCTAGTAGGCCCTGTGCACAAACACTTACATTTTAAATGTTCACGTTTAAATTTGACATCTTTTTAAACTGTGACTTTTAAAACACATTTGGTTGCACACCCATATGAGATAGTGTACTCAGAAAAGGTTTGCTTTCAATTACATTTCCTTATAGGCACTTTATCATACCGTAGAACATTCTGTCCAATGACGGGTAGACTGCACAAATTAGCCTTGTTTGTTGTTGTCTGTTCAGCAGCAGCTCTGGGTGGGCAGAATAAATATGACAACGAGACCAGAACTCAGGAACAGTATTTATGGGTTCAGTTTTGTTATATATATTGCACCAAGCCTTTGTTTAGACAGAGGATTATTTTGATTGATTGTCGCATTCCCCCATGCCTTAATTCTAGCCCAAAAGGGGGTGGTGATGCTTAATTCTAGCCCAGCTGAATTCCTTCACTATCTCAACAGGGACAGCAACCTGCTTTACACCAAGTCTGGAAACCCGATGACCCATGCACTTAGGTAAATGGGGATTTAGACTGATGCAAGGTATTCTGGCCGACCAGCACACCCTATGCTTTCTATGATTGGCAGCCCTAGGCAAGAGTTCAATTATATCTGTTCATATAATCAATGTAAGTGCACATGGTTGAATTTCTATCTTTTTCACCATGCTCACAATGCTGGTTATTATGCGGTGCTGTATTCTACTACTCATTATTGCAGCACACATATTTTACACAAGAATGCAATTTGTTCAATAAATGTTTTACATGACAATTTTTGTATTTCTTGAATTTACCTTTGGGCATGCTTGAGTTATCAACGAAAGGGTAGATCTGTTTTCAAAATTTCCTTGGGTGAATCAGGATCGTCATGTTCTGAGGTTGTAGACACTATTTGGTACCTTGTAAGGTTTAGAGGTCCAGATGGCACACTGTGAACTAGCCAGGAACTAGGTGAACATATTCTGATGGTATGAGTGGACTCAGTCATCCATAGGTTTGACCCTTAAGTTGCACAAACATACAGTCTTACTGAATTAGTAGAAACCGTATTATAGGCATGCTAAATTTTGCATGCAGTTGACGAGTAAATATTTTTTGTATAGTCATAGCATTGCCGCTATGTCAGTATTAGCGTCTATTGCTGTTGGATTACATTTGGCGAGCTGAAGCGTACTCTACGGCTGGAAATGTTTTTACTGATAATTAGACTATCACCTTTTGTAAAGGAAGGCTTAAAGTAATGTTTTCAAAGCTTGTAAGAAGATTTTTTATTTTTCTGTGATATTTTATAGACTGTTTCTTTAAAAATACACAACACATAACGGTCTGAAGCAGAGTGATAATTGCTGATGAAGTAGACGTTACATTTCAGCCAGTATTTCTTATTTTGAATCTGTATAAAGTGAGGTGCAACTAACAAGTTATGTGCAAAAGATGACCTTGTGTAAATTGTATTTAAATCAGTCTTCATTGATATGCAGAGTAGATCTAGGTGTCATAGCTCACACTAATGAGATGCAGGGACTTCTACAACATTAAATTAACACTATGTATCTTTCTGTTATTATTTTATCCTGTTTCAACAATTTACAAATTGTACTCTGCATATCAATGAAGACTGGTTTAAATACAATTTACACTAGGTTATCATATGCATATAGTTTGTTTGTGGCACTTCACTTTGTGCAGATTGAAATAACAAAAACAGGTTCAAATGTAACGTCTACTTTATCAATAATTATCATTCACGACATCGCTTCTGATCTCAGAAAAAAAGTTGTGCCTTAGTTTTAAGCCCCTTCTGATTAGTGACAAGAGTCATAACAAATATTTGAAAGTGTTCTAGGACTTTCTTAGGAAGAGGGAATCACTCATAAATGTCTTCATTTATAGTCCCAGGGTAAAATTGTTTTTGCAAAAACTGTTACTTGCGTAAGGCATCTAGGGGCATATGTATCAAACTCCCCTTTAGCGAATCTCAAATTGCGAGAATTTGCGATTCGCAAAATCAGATTCGCTAAACGGGATGTATAAAATAAATCGCTAATCATTTGCGATTCCTTAAAAATCGCAAATAATTCGCAGAATCCCGTATTGCGATTTCTTAATAGCGAAATTCGCTAAATAAGAAATCGCAAAAACGGGAATCTGCAAGCCTGGTGCAGGCTGATGACATCACAAACAGGAAACTGTAGTGATTGCCTGCACCTGCTCACCTGAGCCACACCCAGAGGCTGCTTGTGGAGTGTGAGGAGGCTTTCCTGGAGACAGCAACCAGCAATGGATCCCAAACAAAACCAGCAGGGCAAAGATGCAGAAAAAAGAAAGAGAAAACACAAGTTTTCAGAAAAGGAGCAGGAGGTCCTCATTGAGGAGATGGTCTGCAGCCATGAGCTCCTGTTTGGGAAGAAGGCACTCAAAGTCCCAGAGGCCAGGAAGAGGAAAATCTGGCTGGAAATACAGAGCAAGGTGAATGCTGTTGGAGTCACCACACGCACCATCGAGGAGCTGCGCAAGCGGTGGTATGATATGCGCCAGAGGTCCAAGGAGAGGGTGGCAGCCAGACTCAAGGATGCCAGTCAGACTGGAGGAGGACCATCCACTGCAGAGCAGCCAACCCCCCATGAGGAGCTTGTGGAGTCAACCCTCCTGCCTGAGAGCGTTGGTGGTGTGGCTGCAATCGACAGCTCCGACCCCTCATCCAGCAGACAAGGTAAGATGCATGCCAAATCACCCTGCACTCCTCCCCATCCCTTGCACACTCCCCCAAATGCGCATAGTTAACTCCCAACATGCCAATCCAGCCCAGGTCTTACAGCACACCCAGCAATGCATCATGGTACTCGTAGTACTGTGTCTGACTGTGTGTCCATGACACCATCACAAGTAAATGCAACATATGTGTTTTGGGGATCATTGAATAGAAATGTGTCAGAGATTAGCCGTCAAAGATTTGTAACTTTATTGAGTGCCACATGCAGACAGTAACACAAACTCATATAGTCCCCTTTACATCCACAGCACACGCCATGCCACATGAAGACAGCGCTGAGGGAGAGGAGCCTGCAGACCCTGCGGACTCCAGCGATGAGACAGAGCAGCAGCCAATTCAGCGCAGGAAGCGCGCACATGTGCCCCCACTGCCTCCATTTGAGGATGAAGTCCCAGCAACAGGCGATGACACCGACAGGAGAGAGGGGAGTCAGGGTGTGACAGACATGCCCCGTCATGACGCACCAACACCAAGGCAAAGGGAACAGGCCATTTCCAGGTCAAGGCCCAGGAGCAGCACTGCAACAGAAGGAGAAGGCACCGTGTTCTCCGGCTTGGAACAGTGCATGTTGCAGGAACAGCGCCTGCAAAGCAAGGCAATGCGGTCAATGAGTCGCCAGCTAGGCCGCCTACATCAGGACAATCGCAGCATGGTAGCGGCAATACGAGAGCTCTGTGCCACTTTGAGGGACACCCAAGCTGCCAATGACAGGGCTGGACGACGTGCCAATGCACGGCTACACAATTACACCAAGGCAGTCAACCGCCTCTGCACCACCACCAGCGCACTCACACGCAGAAGCGTCACCATGCAGGTGGACATGGCACATTGCTGCCAGGACATAGCGCGAGGGCTGGCGCAGGTGACCACTGCTGTGGAACAGCTGCAGACAGCCAATGCAGGTGGCAGCGCACTAATGGCCTCTGCTGAGAGTGAGGACACATCGAGTCGCAGCAGCATCACTCCAACCTTGCCAGGTGAAAGACGCCGCAGTGGCAGACAGGTAGCAGGCCAAGGGCGCACCATGGGGGTCAACCACCCTGGACGGCACCGACGGAGGTGATCATCTGCGGGGACACTGACTGCAACACGGGTGCATTAACCCGCAAAAGGCTGTTTGCCCTATTTCTTGTGCCTTCTCTGCACTGTGTGTACAACATGTGCTGGGGACAATTACAATTTCTGTCATGTTAAGTGTGATTAAACACTTGACACATCATCAGGCTTTGTAGTCTCATTTCCTCAACACTCACCTAAAAGTAGTTTTGTGTGATCTCAGTCCGTCTCTGGCGTCCAGCAGCTGCCCCAACTCCTGGTGCTGGTCTGGCAGGGGGAGCAGGGCGCTCGTCATCTGATGTGTCTGTATCGCTCACATCAATTGTGGTGCCTTTCCTCATTGCCATGTTGTGTAGCATTGCACAGCTTGCCACGATTTTACAGCAGGTCTCAGGGCTGTATTGCAGTGCGCCTCCACTCTTATGCAGGCACCGGAAGCGGCTCTTCAGGATTCCGAAGGTTCGCTCAATGACACAGCGTGTAGATCTGTGTGCCCTGTTGTAGCTCCTCTCACTTGCATTTGCAGGATCCAGGTATGGGGTCAGGATGAAGTCGCGCACTGCATAGGCACTGTCACCTGCATGGAAAAAAACACAATAGGTGAGTCAATGTCCCCCCCCTCAAGTGATGTAGTGGATGTATTGATGTGTGCAATGTATTTACCGAGCAGGTACCCCTCCCCAAACTCTCCAGCACTCAGACGTCTGTGTATTCCACTGTGTCGGAAGATGAAGGAGTCATGTGTACTGCCGGGGTATTTGGCTACGATGTCGGTGATGTGATACTTAGCGTTGCACACAATCTGTATGTTGAGGGAATGGTAGCATTTCCGATTCCTGTAGACATATTCAGTTTCTGCTGGGGGTGTGATGGCCACATGGGTCCCGTCAATGCAGCCGATGACGTGGGGGAAACGTGCAATCTGGTAGAAGTCCAGTATCGTTTGTTGTAATGCCTGTTGGGTGGTGGGGAAGTAAATGTGATGTGGGAGCCTCAGTAGCATTGCATCTAGGAAGGCATGGAAGAAGCGCGAAAGTGCACTCTGTGACACACCACCAACCTCCGCTATGACCCGTTGAAAACTCCCTGACGCGAGGAGGTGCAGGGAGCACAGGACCTGCACATGTGTGGGAATTGTTTGTGTCCTGCGAGTAGGGTGCTCCAAGTGGGGTTTCAGCTCCTCAATCAGGTCCATTATGGTCTGTGGGTGCAGTCTGTACTTGTCATAGATCTCCTCTTCAGTGTTCTGTAACAGGGTCATGCGCAGCCTGAAGATACGTTCCTGTCTCATTCTCCTGTGTGCAAGGGCCCGAATACGCAGCCTCCTGGCTATCACGTACATTGCAGCCATTGTGGGTGTGTTTGTTGCATTGTGGGCTGGTTTTTGTACCTTGCACCAGTTTACCACCTGCAAGCAATTGGTGTTAATAGCGATTTCTTAATTAGCGAATTTCGTAAAATCGCAATTTGCAATTTTTTCATACATGTGTTTGCGATTTCTTAGCTAGCGATTTCTTGTTAGCGATATTCGCAACGCTAAGGAATCGCAAAATAGGTATTCGCTAGGAAATTCGCAGTTTTCTTGTTTCGCAGCCTAAGAAATCGCTAATTTAGCGATTTCTTATTTTTCAGTTTGGAAATGTGTCATACATATGAAATAGCGAAAAATCAGTCGCAAACGCTGTTTTTTGCGATTCGCAGCGTTTGCGACTAATTTTTGCTTTCATACATATGCCCCTTAATTGTTTTACACCTGATTTTGACATTAGTGTAAGATATGTGGTCGATTGTAACAAACCATTTACGTGCAATTGCTCGTGCATTATTTCTGGATTTTCTCAGTTTTTCATTTTCTCATAAAATAGGAGTAAAACTCATGGCAGGAATAAATGTAGAAAGCTTGGTCCGTTATTGACTTCAATTCTAAATCAGTGCAGGACTCAAAAAAAGGAAGTGACGTTTAGACCAGGCTGTTGGTTTATGGAATTGTGTGCCACACAAAAGCAATTCTTTAAGTGCCTCAGATGGTATTATGACATAATATAGCTCCCTTAAATGTTGTCCAGCCATTGATTCCATATGTTTTAATCTAACGTTACTCTTTACTTATAAACATAAAACATTACCAATTTGTTGAAAAAATGATGGAATAGCCTGCCATACCAAATGCATCTTGCTGTATGTAACACACCGCTGTCAATATTTGCGTTGATGAACTGCAGTGGCGTACAGAAATTGTTACAAGGCATAGTAGATCTTAGAGAAAGAGATAGACTGTATTTACAGCATTTGTTATGTGACAGAGACATTTGAAGACATGATCTTTCACGACTGTATGGGGCTTAAGTATAAGCCCCTTGCGCTGCCAGTAGATCACTTATCCCCATTTTAAAAGTGACGCACTGGCGGCACAATATGTTTTAATGTGCTTGAGTAACTCTAAGAATATCATTGCTCAGCTATCTTCTCTTTATTATACAGTATGGAATGTGTCACTCAGCCCCAGTGTCGGAGTAAGCCTCAGCAAGGCCTACCAGTGCAAGGGGTTCGCCCTTCTCTGCACAATAGACCCATAGACCAATAGGAAGAAGTTGGCACAGAAACTGGAATAGAAAATACAAAGTTTAATAAACCTCATGAGGAGGAACTACATTCACACAGCACCCTTCGGTAATGCATGAAGTAGCTCACCGAACAGAAGGAGCATGTTCCTTTTATACCCACACAGGGGCTCAAAAGAAGGCGGTACAAGTACAGAAGAAGGTTTTAAGTTACATATAAGGTCTTATAGAAATGCACAGTCGACAAGTAGGAGGAGTTAACAGTTTGCCAGTGCTAGTAAACAGATCCTGACAGTTACATACTACTAACAGCTGCAATGACAGCTGCAAACTCAACTGGGCATGTGCCAAGGTGGAAGATGCTAAATATAGTTCATTTCTAGCCAGATTACAAGAGCAGTCAACACTGAGGGAGGACAGAGCACATGGTGAGCACGTGGCAGCACATGGCAAACAAAATGGCTGCCAGAAATACAAAATGGATTCAACAAAATGGAAAAGATAGCCTCTAAATACAAGATGGCTTCCGCTAATGCTAACCCAATCGCTGCCCATTTACAACAGACGGCCCTTTTAGCATTAGCTGAAGACATTCGTTCCTCTGGGGTAATCTAAATATGCATTCCCGTACATCTATTAGCATTATTTCGGCCACCTCTTTAGTCAACATTTGTTGGGCCTTTGTTTCTGCAACATTCCTTTTGGCAGGTATACAAACAGAGATGCAAATGGAGCAAAGCATTGGACCACATTGGATACAAACACAGCATGTAAAAAGTATCGTAATAATTACACACAGGATAGTCAGTAGCTTCCAGCCCCAAGCAGAAACAAGAGTCCAAAACCATCCAGCAAAAGTCCAAGTACCAGTCTCTGGATGAATTTCTGAAGCAATCTTATGCAGTTTTGATATTGCGTCATATACTGAAGGTGAGTGATCCGGTATGAATACGCAACAGCTAGTACCGATGATGCGACATGCACTACCTCGATCAGCCAGAACCACATCTAGAACCATTCGGTTCTAGAGAGCTACAATCCTTGCAATTTGCAGTTCCTCTGTAATGTTCCCAAGGGCCATAGCTGTCTGATTGGTAACAGCTTCCACAACTCTAGTCAATCGTCCTATTTTCCTACTGTTTAATGCAGCACCCACAAAGTAGAACAAACCTAAATTAAAATCAACATATTGTTGCAGAGTAGTGTCAGTTTGGTCTACTTCGTCAGCACTTATTGTCCTTTTGTATCTATTTCTAGAGATATCGTCAAATAATTTAAGGTCCCGGTGGTATGATGCAGGTGCTAGAAACACAGGGGGCAATAGAAAGGACACATAGCACACACCTGACCACCCAGCAGGTAGTTGATAATATCCTTGGCTACCACAGATAAAGTAAGTATTTTGTGAGGCTATAAAACTACTGTTATTTACACCTTCAATAGTCAGAATTACAGTACATTCACTTTTCCCCACTGGAATTCTCCCAATACTGCTTATACATAGATCTGCTTTAGCTCTAGTAACAGAAATCACACATTGTTCATTACTGGTAAAAGTTCTCATATTTGTGAAGACATATGGTGTTGAAATATTGTCCGGTTGATACTCTTCCCATTCCCATTGGGTCCCTTTGGCTTGAGGATAACCATCTTTATCTTGGTAGCGTACTTTATTAAGGCGAAAAAGAAGCCCGCCTACTGTACGTCTTCCAGATGCAAACAAAAGCACATACCTAGCTTGACAAGAACCATTATGAGAAAAGGGAAGAGGAATAAAAGGTGTTCCTCTTTTCTTTTGATGTGCAGGTATCATCCCACACACCCAACAGTTGGTAGTATGTGTGGCATTATGAGTATGATGCAACATCTGGATAAAGGTATTATTTAAGTAGGATTGTCGATGCTTCTGCTCATGGTAGGGAAGCGTAAAGTAGTGGCGATCAAAAGCTCTCGAGCAGGAGCCACTTTCTCAACGAACCAGGTTATTACTGCTACAGTCACCATAGCAACAACAAACCCTATAGCACAAATGATCTTTCTCTTAGCAACAGTTGTTCTCATTGTGGATATGATCAGCTCGTCGTTGGAAACAATCGTTGGAGCTCTTATCCCTGGGCAGCCGTTGGTTTCTTCACCGAGGGTCAAGACGGGTGTCGCTACACTATACAGGACTGATCCCCCCCCTTGCCACATCGGCATTCCGTTTCACTAACCAAGGGCGGTTGCTCAACCAGTCTATTTCAATGATGCAGGCTCTTTCCGTGGTCTCAGTTGGTATCGGGATACTCCAGGAATCGTGTGATCCGGGAAGACCTCCTCAGATTCGTCAGGTGATATGGCGTGGCCTTTCTCCTCCGCATTCATGATCTCTCGATGGTCAGTTAGCACAGCAGGTTCCACCAAGGTAGGTAGCACCTTCTTGCAGTGGGTGCTATGGACCCAGTTCTTCCGAATCGTCACTCAAACCGCTGTCCTCGTGGCCAAGAGCACCTGCTCTGGTCCTCGCCACCTCGGCTCCAAGCTGTTCGACCTTTCAAAGACTTTGACCATTACATGGTCTCCGGGCCGGAGTTCATGGGCCCCACCTGTGGATCTTTCAGGAAGTGCTTCTCGAACCTGTTGATGAATAGAAACCAAACTGTCGGTTAACTGTGCCAAATAATCACTCATTAGAACAAATGTTACATCATGTATGGAGCGTGGCTTAGGAACTCCCCAAATGTTCATCGGTCTCCCAAACACCACTTCATACGGGGTAAGGCCAGTTTAAGAATGTGGCACTGATCTAATAGACAATAATGCCAAAGGTAATGCGTCTGGCCATTTCAAGGATGTGGAAGCCAGTATTTTTGCTAATTTCAGCTTCAGAGTAGCATTATACCTTTCCACTAGCCCTGCTGATTGCGGGTGGAAGACCGAATGGAACTTCTGTTTGATCCCTAATCCTTTCAAGACATACTTAATAACTTCCCCAACAAAATGAGGTCCATTATCATTCCACAAAAGTTTGCAAACACCATACCTAGGGAAGAATTCCTTCAAAAGCACCTTCGCTGTGGTGATAGCAGTATTATCCTTCGTGGGGTATGCCTCTATCCATTTACTGAAGGCACATACCACCACTAGAACATACTTCAGGTTATTACAGCGTTCAAGTTGGATATAATCCATTTGCAAAACTTCAAAAGGTGCAGTCGGTGTAGCAAACCCTCTTGCAGGAGTTTGTGTCCCTTTTCCAGGATTGTACTGCAAACAGATCAAACAAGACTGTACTACTCTCTTAGCTGTGCTGGCAATTTCTGGATGCTCCCAAACTTACATAAGAAATTTTGTTATTGCTGAAGCTCCAACATGTGCCAGTCCATGTGCCATCTGAACCATAGGTTGTACAAAAGCTATGGGCAGTTTCCATTTGTCCATCTGCTTATTCCGCCAACAGCCCTCATCATCCAACTCTCCCTCTTCAAACCATTGCTCACGTTCTTTCAGATTTCTGTATGTCTAGTACTTCTTGTCTAGCATCATGCCAATGTTCAGCTTGTGACTTCACTACATACATAGAAGTAGTGCTTCGCTGCATCGCAGTCTCACCAGCTAAGCGGTCTGCAAAGCCATTGCCTTGTCCTGCCTTATCAATCACTTTCTTGTGTGCACTACACTTCACAATAGCTATTTTCTTTGGATATGTCAGTGCAGTCAAAAGATTATGTACTAGTTCCCCGTGCATTATCTGCATCCCGTGGGACATAAGAAAGCCTCTTTCCTTCCAGAGCAGGCCAAAATCATGGGCTACTCTAAAAGCATAGCGGCTATCTGTATAAATGTTCACACACAAATCAGTGCTAAGCTCACATGCTTGTGTCAAAGCTATTAGTTCAGCTGCTTGAGCTGACTTCTGTGGTATGCGAGCTGTCTCCACTACCGTGTGAAGTGTTGTAATTGCATATGCAGCTGAGGTCGTACCATCTGGCAACTTCAAACAGGACCCATCAACCCACAATTCCCCATCTACATCTGAAAGGGGCGTATCTTGTAAGTCAACGTGACCCTTTGTCTGTTCTTCAGTAAGGAATATACAATCGTGTGATTCCTGCGACTGAGACTGAGTCACCGGGTATGGCAACAAAGTGGCTGGGTTTAGTGTCGCACATCTCTTCAGTGTAATGTGAGGGGCCAACAATGTCAATTTGTATCCTGTCAGACGAGCAATAGTTAAATGCTGCGTCTTTGTCTGATTTAAAAGGGCATCAACCGCATGGGGTACTAGCACCAACAGCTTATGTGACAAAACTAACCCTTCACTCTGACTTATTGACACAGCTGTTGCTGCAACTGAACGGAAGCATCCAGGCAATGCACGAGCAACAGGATCAAGTACTGCTGAAAAACATGCACAGGGACGCTGTTTGTCACCGTGTGTCTGCACTAAAACTGACAATGCGCATCCATCTTTCTCATGTACATAGAGTGTAAAAGGCTTCGTATAATCTGGAGTACCTAACACTGGTGCTGAACAAAGAGCTTGTCGTAACTGTCGGAAAGCAGTCTCACATTCATCTGTCCATTGGAGGGGCATTGGAGTATCTTTAGTCAAAAGTGCCAGCAAGGGTTTAACAATGTGTGAAAAACCTAATATCCATTGCCTACAAAAAGAAGTAAGACCAATGAATGCACGGACATCTTTCTGAGTGGAGGATACTGGTGTGTCTAAAACTGCTTGAATGCGATCTGATGTAAGTGCACGGCCCTCCTTAGACAGAAGGTGACCTAAGTAGGATCCCTTCGGTCTACAATATTACAATTTCTTTCGTGACACTTTGTGCTGATGTGAAGCAAGAAAAGAAAGCAAGGACAAAGTACATTTTTCACACTGTTCAGGGGTATCGGCTGCCAACAAGATGTCATCGACATATTGTATGAGAGCCACACCTTCAGGCAAAACGAAAGAATCAAGTTGTCTTTTTAAATTCTTGACTGTAAATACTAGGACTCTCAGTATAGCCTTGAGGAAATCTACAAAATCTATACGATTGATTATTCAAAGTGAAACCGAACAAATATTGGCTATCAGGATGAATAGGGAACGAAAAGAAAGCATTCTTCAAGTCTATCACAGAGAATGTAGTTGCTGTCGGAGGAACCAAAGTAAGAAGTGTTGTTATGTCAGAAACCACGGGGTATTGTGGTACTACAATCTTGTTAACTTCTCACAAATCAATAATGAATCGGTAAATCCTAGTGTCAGTATCTTTTTTCAGAATAGGAAGAATCGGACTGTTACAAACATTGTAAGGAACTTCCTCAACAACCCCCACTTCAATGAGATCATGGACAATGCGTATGAGTGCTTCTTCGCCTTCCTATGAAATTTTTTACTGAGGCAAACGTGGCAGCACAGCACCATCCTTGACACTAATATGTGCTGGTGGAATAACCATTTGCCCCACATCAGTATCTGAAGTAGCCCACAAAGTACTAGGGAGTGAAGTTAATGCAATATCCTCTTTAACAAGACAAGCTCTCTTCATCACAGGATGGTTGTCATTCAAGATAACACGTACACCTTCTGGAGAACATCATATCGTAGCCCTAAAATACTTGAGCATATCAAGGCCCACAATATTGTCTGGTGTATTCGGGGAAAGCAAAAATGGACATGGAGCAGTAAATTTATCAACATGGAATGCAAGTGGTTGTGACAGTGGGCTAAGAGAAGGTGTTCCATCGAAACCTATCGATGTAATGGTTAAGCCAGACAGGGGAGCCCTTGGAACCAATTGTTTAGACAAGGTGCTACGAGAAGCTCCTGTATCAACCAAAAACTGATCAGTAGAACCCAAAACATGTGCTGTAACATAGGGATCCCTCTGATCTACTGGAACTTCAACTGATTCCTTACCCCATCCTATGCAATCCTATGCATAAGCAGAATCTTGAAAATCAGGCGGCACATAGTTGGACATTTGATATTGGTTCCTTCTATCAAAAGTGTTAAACCCATCCTGCCCACGTATATTAGCATCAAACCTAGCACGATCACCTGTGCTTCCTCTAGGCCCTGAATATCCTGAATGATTTCTAATTTGTCTCGGACCACATGGACACTGCTGAGCACGCAGTGCTGGACAATCGGAAGCCCAATGCCCAAATTTCTTACAGTACGCGCACTGGTCAACAGACAAATTCAAACGAGTATAAGATGGGAAAGACGAACCATAAGATCCACGTCCACCCCTATCACTACCTCTAGAATGTGGACCATAAGCCTGAGCCAACATAACCTTTGTTTTTAATTCTTTAGTCTTCTTATCCTCATTACCCTTTGCTTCTAATTCCTGGCGTTCATAATACTGAGCCATAGTCAAGAGAGAAACCGGAGAAGAGGTAGTCCATGAACTCTCACTGGCTTTTAGGCGACTAGCTATTCCTGGCAACAGGTTTGCAACATATTTATCGACAAACAGATGTCTGCCCGTGTCATCTGTCAATGACTGGCCACTATAATCGTGGAATGCTTCTTCAAAGCGTGTAAGGAAATCAGAGACGGATTCATCTGCCTTTTGCTTACAAGATGCTAAAACAGTCCAATCTATCTTTTTAGGGGGAATAATCATTTTTAACTTAACTAATATAGCTCAGGGAAGATCTAAAATTAACTGACATGGCTTCTGTGCGGGTTCCCTTTCTACATCCATTTGTTCTAAGTCTTTCCATAACGCCTCAAAAGCTGCACGATCATCAGTTTTACGAACAGTTCTCCACATATCAGGCGGTAATATCAATCCGAAAAATAAATCAATATCAGGCAAAGTCATAGTACAAGAGCTAATAGCACCCTCAACTTCCTCGTAAAAAGCGGCTGGATTTTTCCGCGGATCAGGCAATGCAGTTTTAAGTGCCATGACATCCGTCCTATTCCAAGGAGTGTAAACCCAATTATAAATAAAATAACCCTTTGCATCGATAGAAGCCTTATCATCACTTGTACCCGTTCCTTTAGGAGGAACATACAAAGGCGTGGCCTCCCGCATAGGTTTCCCATGAACTATCATAGTCTTATCTGTTCCCAAGATAGAAGATTGTGCCATGCAGGTCTGAGATGTCTGTGCAGCGACGTCTACAGCATTTTTCTCCTCTCGCAAACGGACTGCATCAACACGCAGTTTAACCAAATGCCTGATTGAATCAGCCACCTGGGAGAAAACAAAAAGACCATCACGCATTTGCTTACAATTATCTGCTACATCGTCAGGCTCTAACTCCTCAGAATATTTTCTAAACAGCTCAAGGACCTCTGCGGCAAACACCTCAGTAAAATACAGCTGCTCCCTTTCCTGCCACCCTTTCATACTATCTAAAAGTTCAGAGGCGGGGCAGTGCTACGAACTGCTTTACGAGCAGCAGATCTAAGCTGGGACGCACGCTCAGCGGTCAACATAGAACGAGTTTCTCGTGCCTTCTGTTGCTTTGAACCGGAGTCCTCATCTGACTCATGAGGGGCAGAAGGAACAGTATACAGAGGTGGAGGACGAACTAATAATAAGAAATCATCTTGTGGTTTATTAAGTAAAGGATAAAGGGGCCGCCGAACAGCGTATTGGCCAGTTACCTGTAAATTGCGCTCCCTATCTTCTCTCTCTTTTAACTCTTTTATTTCTTTGTTTTTCAACTCTAATGCTTTCGCATAAATGTTCTTTCGCTGTTCTTTTTCAATCAAGGCTTGCTCACGCTTCATTCGTTCACGCACTTCTTTCTCCCACATTCGTACACAGTCAAACATATCTTGCCTAGTCTTTTGCTTAAACATACATTGTTCCACATACTCAATCTTTCGTAAATCAAATGACCCATGCATAGGCCAACGCAACTCAGAATCCTTACGAGTGTATTTATTCCATAATGTGCTGTACATTATAGAAGAAAGACCATACTTAATATACATATCCCTATTAGGCGTCCCCTCTGGGGGGGCCGGTTGTGCTTCATCGAGTCTCAAACTGGTACCACTACAAAAGCAACACATCCTACGAAGTGTGCTAAAAACAGGCAATTCTCCTCATTACCTGCCTATATAAAGTGCAATTTATATATGAATCTCATAGAAATCCAAGTTGGTCAACACAAGTTCCAAAATACAAAAGCCGCAGTAAGTGTTACTAAACTACCTTACCAATCCCAGGCATAAAAACCAACAGCAAGCGCCGCAGAAAGACTCTTACCAAACACTTGGTGTCCAGGTTCCAACTGCCAAGTTCTAAAATCGACCAAATGGTCACTGCACGGCGAATCAACAGAAGAGATCTCAGTCGAGGACCGGCACCGCCTGGATGGTCGGATCATAAAGAAAGGAAAAACGCCATGGTTGCCAAGACTCGGGTCTCATCGGGCAGCGATCGAGTCCAGAGCGAGATTCCAATCCTTCATCACGACCAATCCTTCGGGCATCCGAGTCGCCGATGAGCCCCGCCTATTGGGCGCCAATTTGTCGGAGTAAGCCTCAGCAAGGCCTACCAGTGGGAAACATCGTTTACAACGCTGGGATTACATCGCGATGCCATTACATCGCGGTTTTTACAACGCAAGTCGTTACAACGACTTGCGCTAGATGGCGCTCTAGGACAAGGAATAGTATAATTTACTATCCAACACCTTCCCTACTGTATGTAGACTGGAGTTGGAATAGTAAATAATACTACTCCTAAGTCCTATTCCTTGTCCTAGAGCGCCATCTAGCGCAAGTCGTTGTAACGACTTGCGTTGTCAAAACCGCGATGTAGTGTACCGCGATGTAAATGTATGCGTTGTAACGTCATACATCCCCTACCAGTGCAAGGGGCTCGCCCTTCTCTGCACAGAGTCCTCAGACCAATAGGAAGAAGTTGGCACAGAAACTGGAATAGAAAATACAAAGTTTAATGAACCTCATGAGGTGGAACTACATTTACAAAGCACCCTTCGGTAATGCATGAAGTAGCAAACCGAAGAGAAGGAGCATGGTCCTTTTATACCCACACAGGGGCTCAAAAGAAGGCGGTACAAGTACAGAAGAAGGTTTTATGTACATATAAGGTCTTATAGAAATGCACAGTCGACAAGTAGGAGGAGTTAACAGTTTGCCGATGCTAGTAAACAGATCCTGACAGTTACATACCACTAACAGCTGCAAGGACAGCTGCAAACTCAACTGGGCATGTGCCAAGGTGGAAGATGCTAAATATAGTTTGTTTCTAGCCAGATTACAAGGGCAGTCAACACTGAGGGAGGACAGAGCACATGGTGAGCACGTGGCAGCACATGGCAAACAAAATGGCTGCCAGAAATACAAAATGGATTCCACAAAATGGACAAGATAGCCTCTAAATACAAGATGGCTTCCGCTAATGCTAACCCAATCACTGCCAATTTACAACACCAGGGCCATTCTGATCAATTGTTTTACGCACTTAGATTAACTGCTTAGATTAACTGTATGCTCTAGTCTAAGTATCTATCTTTTCCAGTATGACCTAATGTGTAAGTATCCTGCCATTAAAGCTTTCCTCTTCAGACAGTTATTGATGATGGGTAAATAAAACTTGAACCAGCTTCCAAAGGGAAAGATGCCACCATTAATTAACCAATTGCTTGAACTCTGTTTACATTAGGAAAACAGACATCTTCATATTTCCAGTATTTTACTTTATATCTTGTTCATACCTTGAATTATATTCTATATTTAGAAAAAATATTCTTCAAGAAAAGTTAAATGGCAGAGTTGTTCGGAGTGAAATCACACAGAGTGCTGATGCATGTGAAACACACATTTATGTTCATCTTTCGAAAAGGAGCTTCATGTACTCAGATTGAAAATGTTCTGCTAGAGAGAAAATTGAACATTTGAAGTAATCAGAAATGTGATGCACAAATTACTTAGTCCATAAAGCATCTGAAAATGTTTTATGCACTATCATATTGCAAGTGTTAAAACACTTCATCATAATTTCACAAGGCTTCTCCTAGGCGCTTAAAGCAAACAACACTTACCTAGAAAAATATTACACTTGCAAATTATTCTTACAATCACACGAGGCATTTCAGTGCACCTACTAAAACAACTCCACTTTCTCATTTACAATCTCATCAAATATAAAAGCTGGAGGAAATGAAAGGAGAAGCATTATTTATCACGGGAGAATAAAAGGACATTTAAATTCCAAACTGCTTCAAGTTTTACTTTCCTCTCCTTTGATAGGGTAGTGGATGCTGGGATTAGATTGCATTTGGCCATCTTGCACAGAATTCTATTCTAATTGAAGCTCAGTATTAAGAAGGAGACTAAGCTAAAGACAATCACCCTACTGAAACATCTTTTTTTGCTGTGTATGCATGTATGCTATAAGACTTGGCTATGATTAGAAAATAAATCGACCTCAACATGTCAAATAAATATAACTTTATTGGTGCATGCTTTACTGCAAAGCTTATAATTGGTTTACCCCAAAATCACATTAGTTTTCAATTAATATAGCCCTCCTAATTCACATTTACATCATTATGATAACTGATAAGATGATTGCAATTTCTAAAAGTTGTAAGAAGATCAAGATCATTAGTAATAGTCAGGTTCATAATAAACAATACAATACAATATATTTGGAGCATATTGGTGGCCCTCAGTGGACTATTATGCAGCTTCCAATTGCATTACTAATTTAACTTATGACTGGAATTCGCGCCTATGATCCTATCGTCTTAATGAGAGAAGATTAGAAGATGACTAAAGTGCAATAAAATACACTTTCTTCTCACTTCAGGGTCAATTTAAGTGAACAAGTATTTTTCAGTATTTATTTTTTTGAGAGCTTTACAATAGGTGAAGTAGGCTAGGTTATTTAATAAGACAACAAAATCAGGTATGAACCAAATTGATAGAATGGTTGTTTTCAACACATTTTTTAATGTCTTTAGGGTGGTAGAGTATCATAAAACAAAGGTGCAGATTTAGAGTTTGGAAAATAGAGTACTCTGTTGCAACATGGAGTAGATACCCTGCCCACCAAACTGAAGCTTCGCCCACTTCATTTGTAGTCGGGCGGACCGTAAGCATGCCAATGATGGAGACTGCAACACATACTCCTCCAATGGCCCAATAGAGTAAGGGCCTTCGGAAGTTTGATCTTTCAACCACATGTCTGATTTAGAGTGGGATCGTCAAATAGCTAGTTTTTACTCTCCCTTACTATTGTGATAAACCTGCCTACAAGGATATATAATGTTTAAAGGCCCCCACAACATGGGAAAAAAACTCCAGTGGTTTGGGGGTCATTAGATTTTGATTATTCCAAAATAAAATCCAGCTTTGGGATGTTGGTTTTGGAGAAACAAACGTAAGTTAAAAGTTTGACAGATGGTACCATCATTTTGATCGCTCTATTCATAAAACTTTTAACGCATTGAAAAGAACCACCATGATGGCGGTTCCTGTCAATGACTAAAGATGGGCCAGATGGGCCGGGTGGGCCAGCAGACATCTCTGAATTCAGAGAATGGTACTCCAAGCTCTTAATTAGATCGAAAGTCAATAGTGTTATTTTGGTCAACCTGTAAAGTTAGCCTCTTCTTGTGGGGTTAATTTAATTTGTTTATTCAAATGCTAACACCAATAATGTGTTATCACAATGTGGGAATAACCAACTGCAGAAGTCAAACATATAAGTAAGTTAGCATTGAGCTCAAGTTCTATATGTATCAACTGTATAGGTATATATTTGTTTTCACCAATTAATCACTTCTGTGCTGGGTCTTCCAACAAATCTGTATTCTTATTATTTACTTGAAATTCATAATTGGACACTGTATATGAGAATGAGAAGATCTGCAGTTGCTAAAGTCTCTTTGTAGGGCAAAGATGGTGACACCCATATTTCCAGTTAAGGTACATCACGTTCACAGAATTTTGTGTAGAATAATCAACTTGCACCTGTATCATATTTATTGCTGCCAAACACCAGCAGTTTGTAAATATTTAGCTTATGAAAATTGCTTTATGCATATTGCAACAGAGGCATCAAACCCCTCTACTACACAATGGAAATTTGATTGCAGACAACCTTGCTATGTGAGTATTGCAAAACACGAACACACATAACTCATAATGGAGGAAAATCCCAAATACTGTTAATTAACCCATCTCAACAAATGCTAAGAAAAAGATTAAATAATAGTTGTATGCCGATAGACATGTCTCTTCCAGCTGTACATTCAATATTCCTACCCTCTTGTGGTGTATATCACTCACAATGATGACCACATTTAGAACAACACCTAATCTCAGAAGTTTCTTCCACGGAAAACAAATTAATCAGCGTTGCCAAATTCATTGATGCCAATCTCAATGCAAGGGTGACCCAAATTCATTAACATTTTCTTCCGAAGTACCCTTGAGAAATAGGAAGCACATTATGCTAACTGTTTTGAAATTAGGTTTGCAGTATTTTTGCTGAGCGGCAGAGCAGTAGATAAACATTATTTTCCAGATCTGATTAGATAAACAAAGATGACCCCATGCCATAATACTGATATTTGTCCAGTCAATGCCAAAGCACTGTAATCAATTAACAGGTAGAAAGACTGAATTCCAAACTCTACTCCTGTGAGAACATTTTTGAATGTCTGTCCTCTTCACCTGTCTGCTAGCTTAGGAGTTACTACTTCCAATACTATGAAAGCAAAACGCATAGGAACCATCTTTGATTTAGACCTTTTAATGACACCCTGAATCAGCAATGTTAAAGGAAATCTTGCAGTACTCAATTTCACTCCTTCAAACTTTAAACTATCATTCAGATTGAAATCACATGAAGCCTGGTGAGGGACAACCTAGTTTATTGAAACGTGATATACAAAGGCCTTCCAAACAAGCTGATCTCTAGACTCCAAAGCAGGTATCTCTAACCAGTCGATCGCAAGCTACCAGTAGCTCACAGACACCTTCAGAGTAACTCGCCGCCTTGAGTTGATTGTTAAATAAGCAGAGGGTCACATTTTCCCTTTATCATCAGGCAGCAGATTCGTGGGCCTGATAATGAGCAAAGCTGGAGTTAGATTTATGACCCAGGGTCAGGTAAAGAGATGAAGAACTTAAGCACTGAGGTATTTAATTCTTAAATGAAAGTCCTTGTCAACTCACTATTAGAGCATGAGAACAAAATGATGCTTTTGAATGACTTTAAATTGGAGAAAATTCAAATCAAGAGTTAACCTAATGATTAAGTTAACTCTTCATTTTAATAGTCTCCCATTCCAAAGTGTAACATTTACAAATAGCAGGCCTCTTGCTCCCAGAGAGCCAGTAGATACTGTGCCATATTTATAACTGAAAAATAGTAATTTTTTTTAAATGAGAGATCTTTAAAGTAAAGAAAAATATTTCTATCAAACACTAAGGACCTTATTACGACTTTGGTGGTCTTCCAATCAGCCCGGCACTGCAACACCATCAGGAGGACTACCAAGGCAGTTATGCATCCACCCGCCCTTCGAATTATGATTTTAATCCATGGCAGTGGGCTGTGCGGGGACGGTCTCAAGGCAGTGGTATGTTAGGCTCGTAGGAGAGCCTAACATGCAGACCGCCACCATGAGAGAGCTGACTTCACATTCCTGCATGGTTGTAATTCCGGGGGGGCATCACATGTCCAGGTCCTGGAGTGGCAAGAGGCCCTGTTAGGGTCCCCCATTTGCCTCTCCACCTCGCTTTTTCATGGCGGACTCACTGCCGTGAAAAGGGCGGTGGAAACGCAACATATAATATGCTTAGCAGTGCCGAATTTGGCACCCCCAGCATATTAATGTGCCTTTCCATACCACTGGCACAGAGGGATCCTTATTCCCAGCGTAGCTGGCTGTCTTGTGGAGGTCCGACTTCCCCCAAATCACAATACCGCACTGGTTTGACTTCCACCAGGAGTACAGTGGTCCACTGGACCACCGTACTCCTAATAAGGGCCTAAATCTTAGTGTTGTTCTCCACTTTCAATTAAGTCTATTATGCCTTAATATTTTATGAAACCCGAAACCGGTCCTAGGATGCTTGTTTCCAGTCCAGGGAGGACCTGGCTTGGCAGTTCGGGCTGGACTGTTCCCATGGGGCACAGGGTCAAGACTGATTTGCATATGGCTGGGTTCAAACTGGAATGGCATGGTGAGCAAAAAAACGATGGATTTAGGCCCAGATCTCTGTACTGGGGTGAATGTATGACATTGTTCTGCATTCTGTCCATCAATTGTTGTTTTTGCAATTAATATTTTATGAAGCATGTTTCTTCACGTTAAATTCCTTCCTGAAACAATGGCTGTATTTTTCTGTTATAAATATGGCAATGTGCCTACAGGCCACTGGTTACAATATTCCAACCAATCGTCCATGCATAATTGAAATGGGAGAACATTTAAATGATGAGTTTCATGGAATCCATCTAAACAAATATAAACAAGGTTAACTCTTTAGTTTAACTTTCATTCATTTCAAAGCGTCACATTTACACAGAGCAGGTATTTTGCTCCCAGTGGCTAGTAGACAAAGTGCCATATTTATAACTGAAAAATGAATTCATTTTTCTTTATGTGGGAGACATTAAAAGTGCAGAAATATGTTCCATATCATGAACATTGTTGCAAAGCATTTTTCTGCCCATTAAATGTATCCCATCTAAAAAAGGGTTGTATGTTTGTGTTATGCCAGCAGTATATATGACACAGGCTCTGATTCACCCATACACATATATCCCATTCATGAGCACAAATGTTCATATATCCCCAAAGACCACGCTCTAATTGACACACATGGTAGCCCTTTCATAGTGCTCCTCGTCAAAGTGTTTTATTCAAACTATAGTATCTGTCTCTATGAACATTAGGCTTAAAGTCAATGAAGCCTGGCTGAGAGACAGCTGCCTCAAGCTCAACTCAGATAAGACCAAAGTCCTCATCCCGGGGTCCAACACCTCTGCTTGGGATGACTCCTGGTGGCCCACCAAGCTAGAAACACCCCAACACCCATGGATCACCCACAAAACCTCAGCATCATACTGGAATCCTCCCTCACCATGAACCACCAGCTCAACACCGTCACCTCATAATGCTTCCACACTTGCTTAGGAAAACCCTTCAGATGGATCTCCACTGAGGCCAGGAAAACAGTCACCCACACACTCATCAGCAGTAGACTTGAATATGGCAACACACTCTATGCAGGCACTACCCAGAAACTCCTTAGAAAACTCCAGAATGTGCAGAACGCCACAGCCAGCTTGGTCCCCCACTGTAGCCACATCTCCAAACGCCTACAAGAACTCCACTGGCTCCCAGTCAACAAAAGAATTATCTTCAAACTCCTCACATGCCTGCAAACCCCTACACGACCCTGGACCGGCATACCTGAGCCACTGCCTCCCATTCCATGCTCCCACCAGACACCGCTGCTATGCCCAATTGGCACTTAACACAGTTTCTCGTATCCGCAAGACCAGGACCAGAAAAAGATCCTTCTCCTATCTTGCTGCCAAATGCTGGAACGCATGCCTCTTCAGATGAGGCTCTCCCCATCTCTGATGCAATTCAGAAAGGATCTCTAGACCTGGCTCTTCGAATAAACCACAGCACCCAGTTGGACTTGCAACCCCCAGCACCTTGAGACCCTCACGGTGAGTAGTCAAGCATTGATTGATTGATTGATTGATTGATTGATTGATTGATTGAATGAAGCTGGACCTGATGGTGTTTGGTAACACTATGCAGTTGAAATGGCCTCCAGTAGGACATGGTGATTTTAACTGATCTGAAGCAGCTCTGAATACAGAAAAGGCTGGAGACCCCTGCTCCAAAGAGTTCACAAACAAGCTTCCAAGATATGCCTGAATTTGCTAAAGAACAGATTTGCTACATTTGCTCTGAAACATTCAGCATGCTCCCAATCAAGATACTCTACAAAGCCTACTGAAACAAATGAATTACAAATGTATAAAATGTGGCTCCACATTATTTTTCTGCAAGAAACGTTCACTTTGGCACTTCATACTACAATTTCCATATGCTCCCAATCCAAATGTCAAAAACACAGAGGCAGGTTCTGGGGCATTGTAAGCCCCAAACTGTGGAGCAGCCACAAACCTAACATCAGAGCTGAACCCAGATTCAGGAAACACGTGAAAACGGAACTCTCAGATATCTTTTATCATGCTGAAAACCTAGGAGGGGTGTCAGATTTTAACCTCATGCTTCTGGACTCTAATAATTCTTTGGTTACTGTACACTATTTTGCCTTACTTTTCCATACGTAAAAATAGTGCTATAAAGTTATCATAAGATGAAAGCAAGTGATACACAAATCTATAAATAATAAATAATTGGTTTAAATGAATAAACAGATAAAAAATAAGATGCCAATATTATGCTTCTCAAGATGTTGTGGTCAATGGCTTGGAATTTTACATCAGGAAATTAAATTGGCCGAAATCTAAATGTAACAAATTTATTACCCTGCCTCTTGGAGCTTTATTGATTCAGGATAACATATGTTATCATTTGGAGAACAATATGTTTGACCCACATTTTGTCCAAAATATAGCAACCATGTTCTCTGCTTGCATACCTGACAACTGACAGGCAAAACTATTTACATTTTTACTTCTAGAATGTGGAATATTTTATACTAATACTAAGGCCATTTTTTAAATTTGATAATTTTAACATTCCTTCTTGAACTTTTAGGACATTGTGCACTTTGTCTTGTTGGGTAGCAAACTATTATTCTTGTAGCCTGTTTTCTGAGGACAGTAATGTACTTGATGCTCAGCTCATTATCAAATCTTTACAGGCACCTACTTGTAATATAAGACAAAGGAGGTGCGATGGCTGGGACAGTTGGCGCACTTTACCATATAAGTCTAGTACCTGTAATATGTTTAAAATGGTCATTATGAAAAATCTCCTAACAAGAATTATAATTAACTATGTAAGCTTCCTAAAGCAATTGAAGGCACAGGTGCTGCTAATTTAGCCACCTAGATTTTATATTATGCATGCCATGATGATCAACAAATTTGACAACAGTTTGGCAATTTATCACTTAGGGTCTTATTAGGATGTCGGTCGGAAAAGCTCCGAATCGCATTCAGATTTTCTTAACCCGTGTCGGAACCTATGTTTCCGACCAACTCGAAAACATTTCCAACCAACCGATTACGATGGAAAGGTAACCATTCAGTTTTTCTAACTTGGTTCCGACTGGCATTCGGAGACTCTGAGTCGGTCGGAGCCGAATCATACAGGTCTATGGACTACGTTTCTGTTTCTGTGATACAATGTCGGATTCGGACACCCTTTCTGAATCGGTCTGTCAGACACAAAATGGCTGTCGTAAACTGACTTTGGTCCCACTTTACTCAAAGGCCTCCGGTTGGGTCAAGCCATGGTACCCATGAGACCCCTCTTTACAACCATGCACAGTGTGTCCGGCACCTTGGGGTGCCTGCCACAGGGGGCAAGGTTTTCCGCAACCACCCCTTTTTTCAATGGGAGCCTGTGTTGTCGGTCGGAATACAGGCTCCCATTGAAGTCAATGAGAGTCCGACCGAACGGTGCCCGGAAACCTTGTAATTGGTCGGTCGGACTCCCTAAACCCGAGTCAGTTGGAAACGATTCCGACAAGGAGTCGGTCGGAATAATTTTCAACCGACATCATAATGAGGCCCTAAATTGTAATATACTAAATAACATATCTGGTGATTATTCCTCCACGTTTTACATTCATGGGAGGCTAACCCACCTGGAGAACGATATGCAGATCCTCCAATTAAAGCAGTGGGTCAAGGGGCCCCCACATATTGCAGGGCATACACTGGACTTACTATTCTCTAATATAGAATCAACTGTGGTCCAGGAGATCAAACCCATCTCCTGGACTGATCACTCTCTAATCACTTTCTCGCTTAGCCTGCAAACGACCTTAATGAAAGCTCCCAAACCTTCACATGTGGCAAACAGAGCCTGGAGACTGGTCACCTCTGACTCATTTCAGCTCTATTCCGTCCTTAAAGATTCAGAGGCCCAAGGAGCCCTCCCCGCTGACATGGGTGCAGTATGTCTCGAAACAGAGATTACAAACACACTGGACCAGTGTGCACCCAAACTTAAACCAAAATCCATAAAAAGAACATTATCCGAAAAGAGGCATACACCTGAACTTAGAGCACTGAAAAGTAAGTGTAAAACAACGGAGCACAATTGGAGACTGTCCAGACAGGACACAGACAGGTTAGCATATAAGGCAGAAATAAGGAGCTATAATAATGCACTTAAGGAGGCCAAAAGAACTTATTTTGCAAAACGAATAAATGAGAATAGCAATTCGGCAAAAGAGCTATATAAAATAGTACGAGAACTTTGCAAACCAACTTGTATGTCCCAAACCCTGCCTCCCTCAATAGAATGCTGTGAAATGATTAGTGTATTTTTTTATGATAAAATCATTACAATATTCTTGTCGTTTAGCAGTAATGCCCCAGTAGACTCTACTAATTGGGAACAGCTGGATCCCAATCCTGATGCCCCAGTACGTCTAGGTAGCTTCTCCCCTTTTACAGAGAAAGAGGTTGAAAAGGCAATGGGGGAAGTTAAATCAGGGTCCCCTCTTGATCCTTGCACACACTTCATTTTTTCTTGGATAATACCTGTAATATGCCCATATGTCACGCAGCTATTCAATCTCTGGAGACTGCATTTTACCAGAGATTTGGAAGCAGGCCATAGTGACTCCCCTGTTGAAGAAGGCAGGCACAGATGTACATAATCCAGCCAATTATCGGCCAATCTCCCAACTCCCCTATCTCTCTAAAGTGATGGCGAAGCTGGTCAACGGACAACAGTCCAACTATCTTGAGACCAACAAACTATTTGACCCCTCCCAAACGGCTTTAGGGCCACCAATAGTACAGAGGCAATCCTCCTGGCTGCCCTAGACAACATAAGATCGTTGTTGGATCAGGGGAAGGCAGTAGTCCTGATTATGTTAGACCTGTCGGCAGCATTCAACACGGTCTCACACCACCTTGTGTTGGAAAACCTTCATGAGAAAGGTATACACACAAAAGCCCTTCAGTGGTTCTTGAGTAACAGAACGCAAACTGTACAAATGGGTGCGTTTTCCTCAAGTCCAAAAATCATCAGTTGTTGTGTCCCGCAGGGAGCCACCATAAGCCCTACGCTCTTTAACGCCTATACATCATCTCTGACAAAAATTTGCGCGAAATGGGGTTTCGACATTTGCTCCTATGCGGACGACACTCAACTGATGATAGCCATTGAAGAGAAGAGAAGAGATGTCAGAACATTGCTTAAAACTAAATGCCGGAAAATCAGAAATCCTGCTCTTTGGAGGAGCCAATCTTATCTGGGAAGATTCATGGTGGCCCCAACAGTTGGGAGATGCCCTGGCACCCAAGCAGTGCGCAAAAATCCTGGGTATCCTCATTGATAATACCTTATCCATGCAGCATCATGTGCGGACCTTGTGTGGAAGAATCTTTTCCACTCTGAAGCTACTAAAAAGGCTCTTCCCCTGGATTCCATTGGAATGCAGGAGAACAATCACACAAGCCCTACTTATCAGTAAGTTAGAGAATGGAAATGCACTGTTCTTTGGCATGGCAGATTACCTTTTCACACGCCTGCAGGTGCTACAAAACACAGCGGCCAAACTGGTGTGCAATAAAGGCAGATACAGTTCAGCAACTGAATGCTTGAGGCAACTTCACTGGCTGCCCATGCGCCAAAGAGCGAGATTGAAACTTTTGGGCCATGCACACAAGACACTATACCAGCGCGACCCCATTGTTCTTCGTAATAAAATTACATTGTATGTCCCGACCAGGTACCTAAGATCATGCCATAAGACGTTAGCGGAGACAATTTAAAAAAAAAAGGCGAGGGCTGACGGTCGCACATTGTCATATCTTGCAGCTATGCACTGGAACAAGCTACCACAGGATTTACGTCTCACTGCGGACTACATGGAATTTAGAAAGAAACTAAAAACTCACCTGTTCCCAAAGGCCTGATGTCAGACTTTTTAGCAGCCCCTCTTCACCTTCACCACGAGACCCTGCTACCTTAGCGCCATGATATCCTGTTGGATGAATGTCACGCTTTATAAATAAATAAATACATGAATAAAATGCTAGATTGTATGAACAGAGTTGATGTCAGAGACAAAATTAATTACTTAAGCCACCATATCCTCTCTTGCAGGTAGACTTGTGAATTAGAATTGTAATAACGAGAGTCTTTGGGTAAATTTAATTCAAAGTTGTATTGAAAACACAGTTTTTCCTAATACAGAGACATATATTTATGAGGCTCTTGCACTGCTGTTGCATTACTTTTTGTGACCCAAACCACTTAATCAGATTGATGAAGCCACGCAAAGCCATTTTGTGTGGCTGTGAATGACCTCATAAATATGGAGTAAAGACAGTTCAGATTGCTGCGTTGCCTTGCACTGCACTAGGGAGGCGTGCCATGGGCGTTGTGGTGGGTGTTGATTTGACACACTCCAGAGTGACAAGACTTTGACAAAGTAAGGATGCACCAAAATCTGATGCCTATGAAGTGAAATATAACTATTAATCCTCGTTGGTTCCTCTTTCTAGGTGTGCCGCGTTCTGCAGCACACCTTGATAGAGGACAAAGTCTCCCAGGATTGTTTTCGTGCAGGAAGGTACCCCGTTCTACACAAAAACAATCTTGCATGCAGCACAGACACCCTTGCACCATGGTGCAAGGGGGTCTGCCTTGGCACTAGACTTCCAAACAGCACCAGCACAGGGGGAAAAGACATGAAGGAGCCATATGCATTAGATACGGTGCATTCCTTCCCTTTCTCTTTGGTGCAAGGCAGTGCAGCATAATGCCCAGCACCAAAATCTCATAAATCTGCCTCAGAATGTATAACTATGAATGATCTTATTTTTTGCAATTTAGTATAGCTAATCAATCTTTACCCCTTTGATCCTATCCACAGTCCGCACTGTTATGGCATATGGATCTGTCCATCAACCATTCTCCATACCTCCAAATAGCCTCTGGGCATTGACTGTGAACTGGGGCACTGGCAGAAGGCCATGGCATTAGGCCCACACTGGATCCAGTCCATCTGCCCCCATAACCACATCTCGTAGTCTTCTGTGATGTACATCACAGAAGGCTTATGAATGCCTTTCCTTTTGGTCAAGCTTTGTATTTTTCGCGATATAACCTACCTGGCAAAACCGATTCTTTAATTTGAGTTCAGTGAGCACTGGATGCATGATGAGGTGCTGACCCTGAACCAAGTCCCTCTGGGCCTAGAGGACAGCATACTGTGTACATGTATTTGCCATGTGAAAAGGCACTAGATACACAACATAATAGTGTAAACAGTCATATTCTCACACCTGCATCTTTAGAATATCCATGATAGTACATTTACCCCACTTTTTATAGTCCACCATTACAGCGCAGCTGTCGTCAGGCACTTATCTGAGAATAACAAGGCAACGGGTTTTGGCTCCAATCAAATGTCGGTAGCCATGGTTACTCAACTTGATTGGGCAGAAGTTGCAGGCTACCTCAGAAAGAATGCTTGTATTGCACTTCTATTGGTTGTTGCAGGGTTTCTCCTCACTTAACAAGGCTGCTGCATTAAAACGTGATAATGCAGCAGCATGGAAGAAAACCACTTGATAATATTGCAGTTCCACTAGCTGTGAGGGGTATCTCCTCTGCTGAGACGACCACCCCAATTGGAATTATTTTATGGATCTACTGTAGCTTGTTTCTCTCTTGTTCATTGTGAAGCCCTCGAGTGTGCACAGATCATTATTATTTGATTTTTAGGTCCAGGAACAATAACTGATTTGTCGAGAATCACAGAATTTTGATCTGTTGATGGGACTCGAAACTGGTTTTCCTATTCCAGTATCAGCAGCTTTGGCAGTTACGCCACACCTACTTACCTGGGTTAACAGTCTGGCAAATGTGAAATCCGTTTTTATTTGAATAGCATGTCTCAGCCCAGGCTGCTGCAGTTCGAGCTGCTGTGGACTTGGCTGGGCAGTGTCTGGAGTCTTATCTCTGGCACGCCCAAGTTTTTCTTACAGGTCTTGAAAGACCATTTCCAGTACCCCTGGGCCACCACTCTGCCTAATCCTTGCATTTGCATTTTACATTTAATGCCATAGTGTAAGAATGTATTTCATGAAAGGGAATATAAAGTAGGGTTGCCAAAAGAAAAATGCCAGCCATGCGTTGTTTAAAGAGCCTGCCAAGACCTCGTCTTGAATCTAAATAGGGGTATAAATAAAAAAAGAATTTATTCATTTGTAATGTGACTTTTCTGTCTTTGTTCCCTTTAATTATCAGTCACGGATCGTTCGGGCAGCCCTAGAACACAATTAACCCCTTGAGTGCCCATGACGAGATAGTCTCGTCATGGGCCGCGGTTGCGCTGTGCCCATGACGAGACTATCTCGTCATGAACCCCGCCCGCTAATTCAACGCCCGGCACAGGGCGGGCAAAGGGCGGGACACACAAGGGGTTAAAAGTACTTTCTATTTATATTTGCTGATCGAAGTATGCACAGATCAGTGCTGAAAATACGACTTTAGGTGTCTGCTTATTTTTGTACCGTCTGGGACATTAAAAAATTAGCTGACAACCCTAATCATAAGACTGAAAGTTTATTGCAGAATCAGCACACTATATATTTCCTCCACCCTCGATCCTTGATTAATGCCATAATAGCAATAGTTTAACTTATATCTCAAACCGTACGCCGCAGTCAATAACATGCTGAGTTACTTCAAGTGTCTGTGAATGCACCCTGCATTCAGATAACTCACTCCTCATGCTCGCCCTTCACTTTCACGCTCATCCTGTACTCACACTGATCACCATGCACTCACACCATTCACCTACTCCCTCTGCACTCACAGTGATCTCTCTGCACTCACAATCACTTGCACTGTTCACCCTGTATCTCACCCTGCAGTCTCACTCAAACAAGCCCATCAATAACCATGCATTCATTCATCCCACTCTGCTCTTACATGTGCACCCAAATTCATATGATCACCTCACTCACCCTGCAGTCACCCCTCTTACCCAACTCTCACACTGTTGCATCACTCACAGTACATTCACATGGGCAGTCCTGCCACCCACACAGTGCAGAGGGTTAATGTGGCTGCTACAAAGAAGGTGTACCATGCAGATCACAGAACTGAGTGTGAGTAAAGTATGAGTGGCGCTATAAAAAATTAGATGGTTGTCAGAAAGGTGCTTGTAGGAGTCTGGCTTAGTATATGGTACTCACGTATGTAAGTGTAGCACCCTGCACTAATCCAGACAACCCTTATGGTTTTTAAGGGGTACTGTGAAGCAGCTTGTTTTACCGGTACTTAATTTATGGTGTAAGTTAAGTGAAAAAGAACCACACAGTGTAAAATAGGTATGGATTATAATCACTCACTAGCACATTGCAATTTCTCCTACCCGGAGATATAATCACAATACACACAATACTTCAACAATAGAACACTTAAGTAGTACAAATACACAGTGGTTTCCGTGGAAAGACAAGCCCATATACTAATAAAGTGGAATGTGAACCTCAACATAAGCGAGACTGGACCCAGAAGACTTAGAAAAGCCCGGACCCAAGAAACCATCCAAGGTAAGTACCCAAGAATCCCACGGAAGCCGTGTACTGTGTGGAAACACGAACCCTTGCTTAATACAGGTCAATGGGGAAGTCGCTGCTGCAGTTTTCAAAGAAGAAGGAGCCTCCCAGAGGATCCTGAAGAAGCCCCGTGGAAGATGAAAGTTTGAAGAGTCACCCCACCCATGGATACCCCGGGAACCAGGATACCTACACCAGGGAAGTCCAGTGGAACCTAAAGGTGGATTCAAGGTGAGAAGAACCTGCAAGCAGAGGGAACAGTCTTTGCCACTTAGGAGTGACCAGAAGGCATGGAAGACAAATGCCCTCCGATGTATATAGAAGCAGTAGAGTTGACGGTGCCGTTGAAGTTGCAGCTGTGTGGACCAGGCGATGCTGAGGATGACCAGGAGCTGGTTTTGAGCTGTCCCACATAGGGTGTCGAGAGCCAGGAGGTCAGTGTCCCCTGGGGGTACCAACAAGCCTTGGCAATGGCAAGAGGTGCAGCAATCAAAAAAGGTGCAATGTCGGGACCAGCAAGGTCCAAGTGACTCACCACGATCAGGTAAGTCAGAGCAGGCCTGAGCAAGAAGGGGATCCCACTGGAGCCAAAGAAGACCCTCATGAGGAGCCACAGTAGTTGCAAGTGGACCTCGAACAGCTCCCCAGCGATGAAGGGCCACAGTGCAGAGGATGCGGTGAGGACAAACATCTTGGCTGCAGGAGAGGCTTGAGGCTGGAGCTTCTTGGAGCCCAAAGATCGCTGAAGGAGAGAGCCAGCAAGCCTTGACAATGGCAAGTCTGCACAGTGCACATGGGTGCTGCTACAATGGTTCCATCGAGGGATACTGGCTTCAAATTTGCTGTGATGACAGATCAAGCCACGAGGGAGGTGCAGAACAACAACCTGTGTTGCTGAGCCTTTTGGATTCTGTGGGAGCCCAGGATCAGCATATCGGTCAGCTGTATTGCGGTGCCTGCAGATTGCGGGAAGTGACTCCTTTATTTCAAGGGAGATTCCTTTGGGTGTCTTGGATGTCCACAGGCCCTGTGGAGAACCTGTATGGAGCACAGGCACAGACGTTGAAGAAGATTTGCAGAACGACAAGACCAGGAGTAGCAGGAGTCTTCCCAAGTTGCAGTCTTGGTTCCCAATGCGAAGTCCAGAGTGCACAGAAAGTCAAAGATGAAGTGGAGTTGGATCTGAATCTTGTCCCACCACGAATCTAGTGACCCACCGACAAGTAAGCACTTAAGCACCCTAAGGAGAGGGTTGGGACGATTCAGGGTTACCTCCTAGTTGAGGGCCTGGACAGTGGGCAGGATACTTCCATGTCCTTTGCCCAGTTTCATGCCACAGTGGGTGCCAACGGCTCCCTGAGCTGGTTTGAACTGGCGTATGAAAGGAAAGCTTCAAATGTCCCCTTCAAGCTGTCTCAGTGGCACTGGCAAGCGCACCCACTCTGTCCCAATCCACTAAACCCTGTCTTGGAGGTGGTTGCACCTCCATGTGACAGGAAACCTATTGTCCTGCCTTCCCCTGTCCAAGCCTGGTTCAGCAGCAGGGGGGGCAGAATTGTGTCTCTGGTCAGCAGCAGCCATAGCTTGCTGTCTGAGTCTAAAAGACTGGTACCGAGAGCACTGAGGGCCTCCCAGAGGAGCTTCACAGTGCATGGAATCATACCCTTATGTTTGATACCAAACATAACACGGTTCATTACAGCCAGTTTAGAGATGGCCATTGTGCTTTGACACACGGCCACTCTATGTATCGTAATGGCTGAGGCACTCACAACCCTGGATAATGGACTCCAAAGGTTGTAGGGTTTGCCCTGCTCATGCAGGGGCACCCTCACACTTAGAACCGAGCACCCTGCCTTCAGGATTGAAAGGCCTGCCTTAGGGGTGACATATAGGTTTTAAGTGCAGTAAACTCACATATAGGTAAACCTTTATCTGTTGTAAGTGGTTTACACAGACTGCAATGGCAGGCCTATAGTCACAATTTGAGTGGTCACTCATGAGTCGCATAATATATGCTTCAGCACATGGGGGGCTCCGGTTTATCTATGCCCTGGGCACCTTCATACCATATTCTAGGGACTTACAAGGGTACATCAGTAGCCAATCTGGGGCTACCTAAGTACTCATCATGTCCAATTTAGGCAGAAGCACAGAGACAGGGGTCCTGATTAGCAGGATCCCAGTCAGACTAGTCAGAAAAACATAATGACACCAGTAAAAAGTGGGGGTGACCATGATATCAAATCCTACTTTCCTACAGTGCTATAGAGAGATGAGTTGCATTGTTGGTGAGTGGTGGTGAGGGAATTCATGGAGAAGGGGGAAATGGGTGGGAAGACTGTCGCACTGTGTGCAGCCAGTGCTAGGACCAACCCTGGCTGGGAGTGTTGGACCCCCCCCCGAAGTTCGGGTCTAGTAGCACCCCTGGCTCTTGGGCAAGTGTTTCCACACAGCCAGTGTATTACAACTCCACACATAGTAGGAGGGCGCAATTCAGAACAGCAATTATTGAGCCAATCGAGCAGACAGTAAGAGACACTCTCCTGTCAGAACACAGCATTGAAATCCTGGGGAGGGCCAGCAGGAGAACGGGCACAATGCCACTGTAGTTCAATTTAAAGACTGTATCCCAGAACATGAGAGAAGGATGTACATTCTGGAACTTTGGTTAATGTGTTTAGGACAACATGTTTGCATGGCCAGAGATTACTAAAAATAAAGGGGATGCGCACTATGGAGGTTAAAAGGCACTGATAGGTTTGTTTTATGCTCTGGCTTGAGGGTGCAGCTGTCGCCAGGCAATTATGTGACTTTGTAAGCGTGAGAGTATTCTGCTGTTATCAGTGCAGGGTGAGAGGTGTGCTGTGTAATTAAATGGTTAAGGAAGTGTGTGAGGGTAGGGTGAGAATTGAGGGGTTGCCTGAGTTAGTGCAAGTTGAATAATGTGGCTGAGTGCAGCCTTTCAGTTTAAATTGGGAGTGCAGGGAGAGGGGAGTGTTTATATCGGTGTAGTGAGTTATGCCTGTGTAAGTGTGCATTGATGGATGTGCCTTTGTGAGTGTGGGTTGAGTAATGTGCTTTTGTTTGAGCAAGTGCTTTACTGCAGGGTGAACGGTTTGTATAGCAAGTGCAGCATGCCTGTATGAGTGCAAAGTGAGAGGTATGCCCTATGTGTGCAGAGTGAGGGGTGTGTCTGTGCAAGCATATGGTGAGAGGTGTTCCTGTGTGAGTGCAGCATGAGGTTTCTCCTTATATGAAAGTAGGATGCATATTGGAACCGGGCCCGGGAAGGCAAAGCCGGACCCGATGGGGGCGCGTAGCAAACGCCGCCCGGAGCGGGAATCACGCCCCACCCCGTAGGAAGCCCGTGAAAAAGGGGCGACCCTGGGCAAGCTAGGTCGCCTCGAATCCGGGGGGAGCTGAGTAGCAGCCGGGGGGGTTAAAAGAGGGGCACAGGGCCTGAGTAAAGCACTCATTCCCCCCATCAAAGTGAAGAACTTTTGCTGACATAACAGGGGTCATGTGGGGCTGGCTATCAGAACAGGAAGATGTCCTAGGTTTCATAGAATGGGCCTTCTCAGCGGGGAAGACAAAGTCCTGGGCCCTGACCCACCTTAACACCGCAGCATACTATACAAAGATGGCGACAGGGGAAGATCTGACAAGGTCCTTCCGATGTAGGATGGCATTGAAAGTTTGGAGCAGGCAAGGAAGGACAGTAGGCTACCCATTCACTTTCCCACACTCTTTAAGGCAGCTTTCGCACTGGCCTTCTTTGGGGCATACAGGGTCAGCGAGTTGGTGGCACCCACGGTAGATAGCCCAGGCACCTCATGCATAGGTTGGGCTGACGAGGAACTGGGGGAAGGGCACATGAATATCCTCCTGCGGAGGTCAATAACAGACCAAATAGGCAGGCAAAAATGGACCAGGATAAACTGCATCAGGGACACCTCATGCTGCCCATCTGTTTAGTTAAAAAATACATGCAGCTGGGGTCACACAACCGGGGCCTCTGTTGGTACACGGGGACAGGTTGTATTTTAGCCAGTTCCAATTCATAGCAGTAATGAGAAGGTCACTGGAAAAGATAGGGCTCCCTGCCAAGGCTTTCAGTTCCCATTCAGTCCGGATAGGGGCAGCCACCACTGCGGCAGAGCTAGGCCTAGGAACAAAACAAATAAAGGAGATAGGACGATAGGCATCCAAAGCATTTAAATGGTACATATTTCCCACATCATCCTAAGTCCGGTCTCCTCCTCCCTTTCACGTCAGGCGGAGCAGAGTAAAAGGTCTGGATCATAGGGCACTCCTACATAACAAGAGCACAACGGTGGGCAGCAGCCAGACGCGAGTTCCGAGGAATTTGGCTGCGGGACACCAAAATAACATGGTTAGGGCGTTTAGGAATGAAATGGGATCAACTGCTCCCTGTGGAGTGGAAAGCATTGGGGGAAGGTGGCGAACCGGATGCGGTGGTGATCCACCTTGGGGGAAATGACCTGGCAGCCATAGGCAGGAGAGGGCTCCTGGAGAAAATGTAGGCCAGCCTAGCAGCCCTCGCCAGGCTGGTAAGACTGGCAGAAATAATCTTTTCAGAGATAGTAGTGCGCAGAGCATGGAGGGTGGGACTAGATCTGGAGGCGGTGGAGAAATCCAGGCGTAAAAATCCAGGCGTAATCTGAACATCACCATGGCCAAAATATGTAGGGCCAACGGCTGGGGATTCATAAGACACAGGTTCATCAAATTAAGACCCCTAGGCTACCACCTAGAAGATGGAGTACACCTGACAGGGGTGGGGATGGATATTTACCTGCTAAACATCGTAGGGGTACTCGAGCTGATGGGTTTCTTGAAAGGGGGGAGCAAAGAGCAAAGGGGAAGCTCCATCCGGACGGGAAACCGTAGGTAGCGTGGTGGAGGAATCTTAAAAAAATTAGAAAAAAAAGAGATAAAAATGCTAGAGGTAGATGGAAGGCTCACACAGTGTCCTTGGATGCCTCACGGCAGGGGCACTGAGGGAGCTAAGGATGGCGCAAAGCCGATGGCAGAGTAGATGTGATTCTCCCACAGGACCCTTGGGATGCCTCACGCAAGCGGACTGAGGAAGCAGAAGATCAGGGTGAAGCTCCAACAGAATAGAGGAAAGGCTCACAAGAGGTCCTTGGGATGCCACATGGCAGGGCCCACCGGAGGAGCAGGGAGGGGCCAGCAAAGGGTCCACGGAAAAGCGGCACTTGCAGCCCAGGCAGGTCCTGACGGACACCCACCCATTCGGTAGCAAGTTGAAAACTAGAAGCTGCAAACAAAGGCGCCCATGACGCTTAGGCCCTCCCACCACTAGACTATCCGGGAGCGCACAGCAACAATTTATGGATGTTCTTAAAATTTGCAAAGACAATGAAGTATGCATTATCATGGATATTGTGAATAAACAATGAATTGCAAATATATAACCGTATGATGTTTTAATAAACTGCGACCTGTTCAGGCACCAGAGCATGTTGCCAAGCGGTGTAATTTCAGTGTTAAGGGACGCAGTTAAAGGCAAGGGGAGGGGGAGGTGGACTCGCCCCTGGAAGGGGATGTGTGTAAGTGTAGGGTTTCAATGAGTATTGTGAGTGCAGGGGGAGGGGCGTTTGCGTGCGGAGGGAGGGAGATGTATGTGTCAGTGCAGGATGAGCACTGTGCTCCCTGTGGGTGCAGAGTGGTCTGTGTATCCCAGTGAAAGCAGGGTACAGCACATTATAGCCAGCCTGCTGGCAATGCCAATGATTGCTTCTACTCTTTTGCCATTGCATATCTCCTAATTTAAAAATATGTAAAGATGAACATTTCTAGAGACAAATGTAAAACATTTTTTTAGTTTTTTCTTGTAATGTATCTGAGTTGGTTGTTTGAGAGTGGGTTGGGATCCAATATGTTGATGTGATGTTTAAAATGAAGTTCTGGGCCAAAGTGAACAGAAAGGTATTCGAAAAGTGTTGGTTAGAGACATTTTATTTTCCCCTTTTGCCTCATTCCCTTTATTCCAACATCCTAATTTATTATTCTATTCTTTTTTAATCCACTCCATCCTCTTCCATTACTTTGATGTCTCCCCGTTACATTAAATAAAATACTGTGTTGCTCTGTTGAGTTCGATTGCACTCTGTATTGTACGCTTATGTTTAATTTGGAATTCATCAAAATCACCACCTAATATTCCCATACATCTTTTACCCTCCTCAACCCTAACTAACATAGATAGGTCACACTGTTTAAATAGGTTTGTTGGTTGATTGTGCTATTTATGCCACATTCAACATTCAACAATTCTTAGGTCACATTCCCAAAGATATAGGGACATATTTACAATGTCTGGCGCATCTTTGCAAATCAGCAGGGATGCGCTAGAACAGATGCAACACGCAATTCCCCCCTTGCGCCACCACGGATGCATCGCATTTACAATGCGGCGCACCGTGATGCAAGGATGGGCAGATGCGTGTCGCATCTTGTGGCGTAAGGGCGGCGCATTGCTGGAGTGACGTCGCAAGCGTGAAGCAACTCCAGTAATGCACAGGGGCCGCCCATACCTAACGTGGTGCGTCATTCCTTACGCCTGCTTCAAGCAGGCATATGGGTTTGATGCAGCGGCGTCGTAAAACTGACTCAGTGAAATCTTGTAGATTTCACTGCGTCAGTTTAAGGGCTTTCCTGAGATGGAACGCCCACCCTGCAACGGAACGCCCACATGAAACCTGACGCAGGTTTCATGTGGCGCAGTGCTTTACAACGTGACGCATCTGCCTAGATGCGTCACGTTGTAAATAAGTCGCAACGTGGTGCATGGTTAACGCCGCTGCTAAGTCACAAAAGTGATGCCACGGCGGCGCAAATGTGTCGCAAGGGGCTTGTAAATCTGCCCCATAGTGTTCTCTGATGCTCCGTGCATCCCATTTAAAGCAGCGGGTTTGTTATATTTAAAGCAGGTACATGGTAATGTCACTTGAGAGCGAGAGCAGAAAATTAGCCACTGCAAATGTTACGAGAATGACTGACTGCAACGAAGGAATGAAAAGGCTTGAGATATTTTTATATTTATAGGTATTGTAAACCCAACGGATTACTGCAGGCCAAGGTCCTAGGGGGCAGATTTACAAGCCCCTTGCACCAGTATTGCGTCACTTTTAACATGGGAAAAGTGACGCAAAAGTGGCGCAAGGGGCTTGTAAATCTGCCCCTAGGTGTTTTATTAGGTATAAAGACGGCTAAGTACAACATGGGTGTATTCTCTTGCAACAGCCATCTTTGGCACAGATGACCCTCAATTTTAAAGGAAAGCAAAGGTTTCCATCCTCTATCAACAAACATGAATGCTGGCGCTTTGGTGAAATCAGTTTGCCCAGAAGTCATAACGACACGAGAAGTTCACAAAAAGACGATATACAAGTATATTTACGAAATCAGGATTACATATGTAATGTATATAAGTAACTGTTTTCTGTAGCAGGACTCTGGTATCATTACTATTTGTATGGCCTTGCCATTTCCCCTCATCCTGATCACTGGAGCAGGAACGGATGCCCCGGTATGGGACATCGCTTATAGTGCCACGTAGGGTGATTAGCTATGTATCAACACCCTCTTTGGTAACATTCAGCAACATGAAACAAATATCTGGGGAAGAAGGGAAATAGAGTGAGTGAGTAGGTCTGCTGATGCAGTCTGGCAGCCGGTATTTGTTAGCAGTGTGGTTTGAGGGTATAAATACCAGAGGTCACCACAAAGGATTCTATATTTAGATGTCACGCTCATTCTGGAAGTTGCCTATTACAGATCCTTTAATAGAAGTTCTAATCATAGCTTGAAACTCTAGGGATAGGCTTTTTGGCACTTTAATGTAAAAATTAGTATGTGAAAGTTCTGTGGTTTTTGAAATGACACCATTTCTTCTTCAGTTCCTCATCTGAATACTGTGGAGGACTGCAATAACTCAAATATATATAAATGTATGTACATATTTTGGAAACCATGCTAGCTCAGTGTTGCCTGTATGTGTGATGGAAGCTGATACTGTTTTCAAACTGTATGCCATTGAACATCTGTTTATGCATTGAACAGTTGTGTCAAATAAAATAAATAATGCGGTTTCCCCACGTCTCTGGAAATTACTTTACTGTACATACCGAAAAAAGCATTATTGTGCTTCTGAAAGTTACACGAATGGCCTAATTCATCGTGGACTTAAGTGTTCTTCTCAAAGTGTGGCACATATGCAAATATTATTAAAATGTAATGGATGTGTGAAACTATAAAGCATCATCTAATACTGTTTCAGAGTTAATGTAAATGCAAATTAAGTACCTCGATGTTGTTCTTCTTTTCCTAATGAAAAACAAGAATAAAGCGAGCCTGCAAATTGAACAATATATTTTAGGCGCATTGGGAAGTCCTTTATAGTGATGTTAAAGTCTTTGAAAAGCAGTGCTTTTGAAATGTCATCTGGTTTGATGGGTGAATTATAAACACTCGAGGGCTTAAAAACGTGACGTTCACCTTTCAGATATAGGGCCCGATTCTCCAAGCCCATTTTAGAAAATGAAGGTGAAAGTCCACAAATGTGTTAACCTTCCCCAACGCAGACATATACGGAGTGTGCAATTTAGCACAGTAGCAATACCACGTAAAAAAACAGGTACCTGACTTCCTTATGAGTACCCTGGACTTTCTTATGAGTACCCTGGAAATTTGCTACGGGTTCAGCTTCTCATGTGTACGCAGTGAAGGAATAGTGTAAAAGTAGATTCAAGCAGGAGAGGCTATTTTCAATGGTACTACTATAAGATAGAGGTAAATAATATTCCAGAATCTACAGGCGAGTACCAAAGAGGTTGTGCTCTTTTGTGTTTTTTGAGTAGTCAAGTCAAGTCAAAACCACTTTATTCGATTATTTAAAATCATAAAAGTATGCTATACAAATACAAAAGTATTAAAAATCTAGTTAATAGCGAGTATACAAATAGAAACTATTCAATAACAATTAAAAATTCATGATTAACCATAGCCAACTTAAGCAGTCAATACAGAATCAATTTACAGTTATTAGAGGGGATCAACATCTTATACAGCTTTTAGTCTGGCCCTCCTCTCTCTGACAGATGCTGCTAAAAAGCTGGCAACACAAAACATAATTAATGGGCACTCTAACAAGTTTAAAAACATTAGGGCTGGCTTGCACTGAGTAAAGTTCATACTTTTTAACAGTGGAATGATGAACTTTTTCCTAGCGTGTTTAAAAAATGGGCAGAAGAACAAAAAGTGCATGGTGTCTTGTGGGGAAAAGTCATCGCACTTGCAAGGTGCAGCATCATCAGGTCTACTCCAACCCTCCACATCCCATAGGACCAAATGTATTTGGTTGAACCGCAGTTTAGTCAACAACCATCTATGGAAGGAGTTGGTAACTAATGTCAGGTATAATGGCATCCCCGGGGACGGGGTTAGCAAAACATGCCCCCTGACCGAGGGTTTACAAAGTTCAACTCCCTCTCGCTCGGCCTCCCTTAATTTAATAAAATTAGATTTTACCCACTCAAGATCTGCCTTACATAGGGATTCTGGGTTAGAAAAAATGTCTGGTCTCCCCATGTATGCAGCTAACATCTCAATATTAGACAACCACTGAATTTTATTCCTATTGTCTAATCTAATGCAGTCCTTTAGGATTTTATGATTAAGGGAGAGATTCGGATTTAACCATGTTTTCATCCATAACAGTAATGGTGCTAGTTTAATTATATCTGTTATGTGTCCAATCCCAAGTTCCAAGTGGACTGAGTAGGAAGCGGTTGATTGTGGGAGGCCAAGAAGGGAGCGGAAACATTTATTTTCCTCCGTCTGGATCACATCATGTTTAATATAGCCCCAAATTGACGCCCCGTACCTAACAATAGAAATGGTTTTGGCTTTATAGATTGTTAATATTGCCTCGACCGGCTTTCCTCCCAGCCTTTTTGCAAAACCTAGTACTGCCGCAGAGGAGTTTCTCGCGGAATTTGCCTTTAATGAAAGCTGGGGGGACCAAGAACTTTTGTCATCGAAAACTACACCTAGGTAGGTAAAAACTCTCACTCGTGAGATTTCTTCTCCCCCGCAAAAGAAGGGCTTAACATTATTTTTTGCGGGGCCCAACGACATCACATGTGATTTACTGTTATTAACTACCAGGTCCAAGCTTTTCATGAAGTGTCCAAACGAGTCCAACAATTTTTGCAAGGCCAGGGGAGTCCTGGCCAGAAGAACGGCATCATCCGCGTATAGGAGGACTGGAATCGGGGTACCTCCCATACGCGGAATGTCCGGCGTTGCTGCCAACAGATTATGTTCCAGGGCATTAATATATAATGTAAACAGCATGGGAGCTAATATACATCCTTGTCGTACCCCTCTGCTGGACTTAAAACTGGACGTACATTTCCCCTCGGTTGTCATCCTAATAGAGGCGTTCAGGTCTTTATGGAGCTCAGCAAGGAAATACACAAGGGACCTATCAAGTCCCATTTCCAGGAGCATTGTCCACAATTTAGACCTGTTGACAAGGTCAAAAGCTGTGGACAAATCCATAAAACCCAAGTAAATGGAGCCCCTGGCCGCCTTGGTGTATTTGGCTGTTATTAAGAGAAGGTTTAAACATTGGTCCTCCGTACTCCGCCCAGCTCTAAAGCCATATTGGGCATCTGACAGAATGTTATTGTCAGAGGCCCACCCCGTTATCCTAGCTAGGATAACTTTCCCCAAGATTTTTATAGAGGAATCCAACAGGGATATGGGCCTATAACATCTGGGGTCTGCCCTTTGACCCTTCTTAAAGACCGGTATTATAACCGACCGGGACCACGATTTAGGGAATCCAACACAAGCCGAGTTATTAAATACATTTGTCAGTATGTTGGCCCAAAACAAAGGATTGGCCTTATACATATCGGTTGGGACTCCGTCTGGTCCAGGGGCCTTCTTTCCTGCAGAATCTTCAATCGCTTTGGTAACCTCTCCTAAATGGAACCTAACTGGCGTAGACGAGGGATCCAAGGCTTGTCCCACGAAGGTTTCTAATTCGAGGTGACTGCCATATATATTTTCAAAGTGGCTCAGCCAATCCTCCTCTGCGATATTAGTTTCCAGCACATTATTTTTAATATTAGTAAAAAGAGGCGTGTTAATAATTGACCAAAATTTTGCGCTGTCTTTTAAAGTGGCTTTGTCCATAAGTTCAACCCAAGCATTATATTTGATTTCTTTTTTCCTGTCCTCTAACGTTTTTTTTAAATCTCTTCTAAGCTGAGACACCAGAATTTTATTCCTCGGGCGTGCTTGAAGAGCTTTTTTGAGGTAATTGTAAGATTTAGTACATTTATGGTCAAACCATCCCATAACTAACCTATTAGTGGCAGGTCTAGTTTTACTGGTTAGCTCTTTTGCCACTTTGAGGCAGATAGCTTCATACGAGGATATTACATGCTTCCCCGTAGAATGATGATCTCCACATATTTCTAGATCCATAGCCGCCTCTAATGTAATGGTGTTAAAAAACTCCTCTGGAATTACCTTGCTCCAGTTTAGCCTCCTCCCCTGATCTTTTGTCTTCACTTCAGCAACCATCAAGGAGGGGGTAGATGTATTTAAAAAAGAGAAACCATCTAACAATTCAATTGCCACTGGATTATGGTCACTAAAAAGTTGACTGTATAGCATTATAGGAAACTACATATTTTAAAAGGCCAGAAAAGAGAAATATGTAGTCAATTATTGTATCACTATCCCTACCTATAAAAGTGGGAACCCGAGTCCTTTGATCGAAGAAGCCTGGGTCATACAATTCATTTTCAGATAAGAGTTTCTCCAGTGCTTCCCCCTTTTTTGAGTGCTCAAAGTGTTGCGGGATGTAAAATCTGGCCCATCAATGTCAATTAACAAACAGTTATGACTACATAAGTGCACATTAAAATCGCCTAACAAAATATAGTGGCAAAAAGTGGTTTGCTTTAAAGTGTAGGTATTTAAAAAGTTCGACAGCCAAAGCAGGTGAACATTCGGTGAGTCCCCTTGCTGGGAATTATAACAATTCACTAGTAATAATTTTGTGTTATTAGTGAGTTTAAATTCCAAGATGAGAAAATTATTGGATGAACAGGATATCCTGCTAACTGTCCCTCTTAGTTTCACCGATACCAAGACCAATAAACCCCCTATAGCCCTCCCAGACACTGGTTTTATTGCTGGGACAAAATAAGACGTAAAACCGTCCAACCAAAAATCACAGTCGATTTCCCAAGTCTCTTGAAAAGCCATAATATCGTAGTCCCTCAAGAAACTTAACCAGGAGGTATTATCTCTCTTGGACCGTAAACCCGCCACATTCCAAGTTACCATCTTGAAGTTTGCCCCCTTAAGATTACCATGGGTCATTTGACTACAAGTAATATCAACGGGGTTCATAAGTGCTTGATCTTTTTCCTGAGGCGCCAAACCGGGGCAAGACTCAACCCCTATACCCTCAGTGGCCTCTCGTCAATCACACATATCCAGGGAAGAAAATACCTCAAATCGATTGCGTGTAGGGATATTAGACCCATACTTAAAGTAATTTTCTCCTCCGGGACCCTGGTTGGAAAACGGTGTCAATGCTGTCCCTGGTATATGATTTCTCGATTTTATACTAAGTGGGAGGTCTCTGGGGGGGTAGTTATAAAAGAAACCAAGGGGACGCACCTGGATACTGTTTTCATCTTGTACCAGAGAGGCAGCCCTCAATAAGACAGTAGCCACATGTTGTGGATGTCTAAAGTTAACTATTATGCATTCACCTACACAAGATTTTTTAGAAGGCCCAATCCAGTTCACTCGTCTAGTGCTTAAGATATCATTAGCAAAATTGAACGGGAATCCACACTTCCTGTGCAACCAGGAAACAGTTTTGTGTTTAAGAGAGTCATGTGATTCCTTATACGTTCGGTCTGAGTGACTATCCTGGGTCGGTACATTAGTTAAAATCACAACATAAGGGGAACATGCCGGGGGTAAGTTTATAGATCTACATTTCTTTTCCTCCTGGCTATTGAATGACGCAACCGACCCCGTTGAAACTGGTATAGCAGTTCTTTGTGCGAGAGTGGGCTCAGGTAAAGTTGGTCTAACCGGGACTTTAGTATTTGGGGGCTGGAGTGTTTGCTGTTGGTTTACTACTCTGGCTACATTCTCTTGCCCAGCTACGCCCGTCACCTTATTGTTGCTATCTATCAATTTTAGATGTTTTGTTAGCAAGCCTCCTAGCCTCTTTACCTCATCGGCCACAGCGTCTAGTTTCCGAACTAGGGGTTGCACAAACTGATCTAGTTTGGATTCAAATATAACCTCTAGGGAGCGCAATAATTGGGACAGTTGATCAGTGTCTATTAGGCTGGTTTCGACATTACTATCTACTCGAGAGTTTGGGGGCTCGTCTAAATTAACCTGTGCTTGTTTAGTAATGTCAACCATTTTTATAGACTTCTCCCCCCCCTTTTACTATGCTGCTTCCTACAGTTCCTGACTGGTCTAGCAACAGAGGTGACCTCGTCGGTAATTTCACTCGATATATATGTTTCAGCAGCTGAAGAATCCATGTGAACCTGGGCTGTAACCTGGGCTGTAACTGTGGAAGCAGCTATAGAGGCCGGCTCGCAGATACCATGTTCCAGCGGCCTCTCTACAAAAGTCAGAGGAACTTGGGTACTTAATGGCGGACTATCCATTCCGAGAGAGGCCCTTCGGTCGTTGTTTATTTTGTTTACCTTTTTCACCAGGTAATTATCAAGCGGACCTAACACCGATGTAAGTGAGTCCTTTAGGCCTATAGACATTGTGAGTGCTCACAAATTTATTAGTTATCAACAGCAATGGAATGAATGGGATCTCACTAGCACCACAGGAACAATATAACAGGGTAACACTTTACCAGAGACAAAGTCCTCAAAGTCCTGGTACGCCAATACCAAACGCAAACGGAATGGCCCAGCCCAGCCCAGCCCAGCCACGGCCAGTCCCGGACTGTCACAGACTGTCCCGCCCTTGTCCCGGGCTTAGCCCGGTGCCGCCCGCGCGCGTCCCGCGACGCGGAAGAAGCGGTGGACTTTTTAAGCGCCTCCGGGCACGTAGATGACGTCAGGGCCCAAAGGAGTCTGGGGGCTGTAGTCTCCCCCCGCTCCGAGCCGCGATATACAGTAGCGGCGGCGGGGGAGACACACAGCCGAGGAGACCCAAGAGGCAGCGACCACTGGACCGGGCAGTAATGCGACCAGCAACACCCCAGAGGGTAGCATAGGGAAAATACGATCAGGAACAGAGACAAGCGAGAACGTACGTGGAGGCAAGGGGAGGGAGGTAGGGCCAACTGGAGAAGGCAGGACACTCGGGGTCAGTGAGACGTCCAACCAGAGAAACAAGACGGAACGCAAAACATTGATCTGCGGGGCAAGGACGAGGCCGGCGTCTGCTTGAGGTTCCCGGTTGCTGGGTGTTTTTTGAGTAAAGAATGCCATTTTGTGTGCAAATGCTATTCCTAGTGTCAGTCCTAGAAAATTACCAAAAATGTCAAAAGGTCTAGCTTCTGATAAAAAATGCCTTTTCAATGATAGTGTGCGCAGTTATGTGGATTCTAGATTAAAAAAATATATATATCAATGGGTAGATCGGCAAGTGAGTAAATGCATGGGACAATGAGTTCCACGAGACCAGATACCCTCTCGCCGAAGGCCTACTGAAACAGATTTGCTGTTGCGGAGAAGCTCCAAGGTGGAGAAATCTGTTTCTTTAGGACAATGAATTGTTTGGTGGTTGGTCCCGGTCCTCCGGAGGGCTGAAAGTCCAAATTTCTTTTAAGTCCCAACTTTTTAGATGTGTTAGGAGATGTTCAGTTAGACACAATGGTCCCAGGACTGCAGTAACAGCACCTTGAGTTCAAGATTCACTCCGGTAGGGGCCACAAGCAGAGTTCAGTCCATTTCCTGTATAGGAAGGGGTCGCAAATTCGAAATCATTTAATGCACCATTACTGTCCCACAAAAGATTTAAGATCCAGGAACCTAAATTTGCTGGTTGTCCCAAGGGCTTATAAGACCAAGAGGGGGGCACCCATTTGCACACTTGGTTCCCAAATACTGGAATTCCCTTTCCCTAGTGCTCAGGCAGAATGACAATTTACTCAGTTTCAGGAAACAGCTTAAAACATACACGTTTGTGATTTCCTATGAGTCTGGCAGACCTTTTAGTGCTGCGAAGTGCATTGAATAGCCATGCGCTTAAGAAGTGCTTTTAATTGAATTGAAAATGAGTGTCATTTTCTATCTGTTTAATCATCAAAACATAATGTAACATGTTTTATGTTTTATTATTAAAATAGCTTTAAACAGTTTAAAAAATGTAATATATAAAACATATTATTTTTATGAATACATTTTAACCAAAATATATGTTATTAATTTTGAAATTAAATATTAAATATGAATATGTCATCTTTAAAACATATTAAATATATCAACATCATCATTATAATTTTAAGCTACCACTATTTATTTAGAAGAGAATGTATTTATCATTTACATTTCGCGATTAATTTCAATTGTAGTGCATAAACATAATTTCTACCAATCACATTATTAAATAGGTGAGTATTGAACATAATTTCATCATTTTGGCTTAGCTTTCTAATGCAATATGGTGAATATAGGGTTTGTGTTACACTGCACAAGAAAACTCACACAATCCGATGGAAAATGCCATAACATTGGTTGTGGTTTCCAATTGCCTTTTATGGGGTTGTTGTTGAGGAGAGAGGATGTGTTTTTAGTCGGCTGGAGTAATTTTAGGTGCTTAAGGAGATTTTGGAGTGTGTGTGTCCTATTTTTGTTGGTAGGTTGAGATTGGTCATTGTTATTGTGTCTTGTTTGTTGGTGGGCGTATAGTCCTTGTTTGTATAATTGTGTGAAATATGTGTGAGAGTCTTAGTGTAAAAATCTTTTTCTTCGGGTTGTGTTGTGGGTATTTGGTTTCAGGATACCTGGTGAGAGCAGGTATGGTGGTTGCCCTGGCCTTGAGATCAATAGGGAAGTTAATGAATATGACTCTTACATTTTTAATTGTATTTAATAATAGTAAATGAGTTCAATATTTTATTTTTGTTCTTGAAATACAATTAGAGTATATAGAGTAACAACTCCTTCAGGATGATTTAAATCTGACAAATTAAAGGGTGGCATGCTTCATGTTAGGGCTCCTTGTCACACTGTTCAGGTTGCAAAAACAAATTTAATTATTTAACAAATGTTTTATTAAATGTGCAGATTTTTTGTTTAAATATAAAGAATGTTTAATGCAAAAATTGTAGTTGGCAACCACACTTAAAACCTATAGGCCTGCAACCTAGTAAGGAAGTACAAATTTTTATATTTGCATATGTGAAGATGCCCTGCTTATTTCGTGAAGGCTCATTAATACTGAAATGCTTGTTTTTCACTTTAAAAGACAATTATGCAAGTTGCTTTTCTTCTCTTTGCTGCAGACATTCCCTTTTCGGAAGCTACTGTTTATTAGTCAATGAATAAAAATTTGTTGTACTAGACCACTGACAGTGCGATTCACCACACATTACATGTAGATGACCGGGGGGATGATCATGGGAAGCCGATATTATAAACAAGAAATGATTTGCCCACAATGTTCCAGGACATGTGGTTCAAAGATGATTGTGCTCTGGTGATAAGATGGGGATTAGACCTGCTCCCAGGAATGTGCTGAAAGCTTATTGGTCTACACGAAGAAGGAAGAATATTAATATTGCAACATAGAAAATGTGTGTTTATATTTCTGCATGTTCCTAGACTAGTTGGACAGATTTGATTAGGACAGATTCTTCCACCCATTAGATTCAGAGCACACTGATTGACTGAGGTCAACATCTCTTTCTGTTTCCTTTTTCTGACTATCTGAGAGGGGACTCTGTACTGAGTTTTCTGGACATCTCTTTAAGAGAAGTCCTTGATCTGCTACTATTTGAGCTGGGAAAACGTTACAGCTTATTCTGCTACAGCTTTATGCTTATGCTGGAGTCTCTTATCAGAACTCTTCATGGGCTTTTGAACATTTAATACACCTTTCATACTTTTTTGCATTTATCTTCACTTAGCTTAGAATAGGGAAACTTTTTAATGAAACCTGCTTGTTACATATATTATATCAATGCTTATTTTGATTTTCTGTACTGATTTATCTTGTTACTAAATAATGATTGATTGATTGTTAACCTTTACTGATAACATCTTTATTGACAGAGCTAAAATAATGATAATTGATAAGGATTTATGTTGAGATTTAACATTGACATCTCAGCTAACAGCAGAGATTCATCGACCTGATGAGCGCTGGGTTATTGTTGATGAGCAGAACCCCGTGCTTCAGCAGTTGGTAGCAGAATATGGTTCATATCACTAGACACAAACTGTAATAATAATCAATAGCTGTAGTTTGAAATACCCATGTCCTTAAGCCCAAGCATGAAGAATGACGGAGTTGCGATTTTGAAGGTGATGGCCGTGGTGAAGGAGTGAGTATAAATATGATCATGCATTGCTATTGTCTTGTTGTGCTTGAGAATAAGTTGTGTGCAGGCGCTAAATGTTGAGCAGTTGAAGTGGTTATTGGGTACAAGGTAATCAAAGAACACGGGATAGATAAATGAACAGTTGAAGTTGTGCTGGTATTTGTCTGCTAAGATTTGTGATGTATAATCGTGAGGTGCCATCAAATTGCACAATTGAAATAGGGAATGTAGCATTGTTGTGATTGTACTAATATTGATTGCTTTTAGACTTCATTTGTATGTGTAAATGTAGGGAAGTCATAGGGAGTTAAAACCTTAATTTCGATTGATTCTCGTATGAATTACTTTGTTTTTTTTGTTGATCAGACAAAGATATGTGTTTGTTATGCTTACTTAGAATTGTACAATTTGTAGGTGACCAAATTGTATAAAAAGGTGAACCACTGCAAAGAGTGTTACTGTTGATCCACATTGTTTGATGACGACACAGAGTGCCACACTGACATAGGTCAGTTGTTGTAAAAGTGCCATGTTGAAATTGGTTGACGAGTCTTGAAGTTCTAGAGCTCTAACAGGATTGGAGAAAGAAATTGATGTGTATGGAATTAAAAACAGTATCAAATATTGAAATTTAATTTGATGCCTGTACACTTACTGTTGAGTTATTGCAAAAATGAAATGCTTTAAGACTTTTAGAGGTTTGATGAGGGAAGATGTAAAAGTCCCATTTAGGGAAGATGAAGAAGTGTCACTGGATGGTACGCCAGCTCATTACATGACAGCAAATGTAGGACTACATACCTGTTTATGGCTTCATCAATGGTGCAAGATTACTGAAAATCCGTTAAAGTTTCCACAATATTGTACATTCAGTTTAAAGGTCATTGAACATCTGAGGGAGAAATTAAATCAGATGAAACCATCTCTTAGACCCACACAATATGAGGCATTATGTGCATGGGAAATAGAGGCACATTCTAAAGAGAAGGAGACATATCATAAAAGGGTGAAGAAAGTTATGCAAAATAATGCAGATGCACAATGGGACGAAGGATAGCAAAGATTGAGAAAATGTATAATTGAGGGAGCTAGAATTTATCTAGTTATAACTACAGAGAAGGTTAAAAAGAATCGTAAACAGAGAAATGAGGAAAAAGCTAGAAGAGAACAGACACTGATAGCGATTCTGGGAATGATATTCTGGATGCTTTATTGGCTCCACGTCCGCCACCTTATGTGGCACCTACAACAAATATTGATAGTGATGCAAGTACTAAATTGGCTACAGCTCCTGTTGAACTAAGTATAATTCAGGTTGAGGGACAATTTCCAGTACTTCAACTTGCACCTTTTGAAATGCCTCATACTGTAATAACTCTATGTGTGACTGTTTCTGTACCAGTACCACAAATTGTGACTGCACAGACATTAGCATGGCTAGGTTCGACTGCCCCAATAAATTGTGCCCCTAATCTTGAAGCTCAAGGAGCGATAGGAGGAGTAGCTGCAACAGGGTTCATCCCAACATCACAGAATAAAAATTAAAAAAATCATGGGTTCCCCTGCAAAATGGTCAATCATTGAGAAAAGGAAGGGGGATTGTCTTTACAATACCTATGGAACAGGGAGGGGCAGGAAAGTTTGAGGATGGGATATTCTTCCATAGTTTGAAGAGACTCCCCAACCCCTCAACCTACAGGCACCTATACTATGTGCGATGGCTCTCAAACGCAGTATTTCAATTACCCCCCCTCGCTAGCAATCCTCCCTCATCTGGGCACCTCAACAGCATGCCCAGTTTCCCAAACCCTTTCTCTCTCTTATGATTTCTCCCTACCTACCACTAGACAAACCCTCTCCCTCACTTCCCCCTTCCAGCACTCTCCTCCCGATATTCCTATTATTCAACTGCCTGTACCTATTTCACCTTCTCCTAACTACCTTCCCCCCTAGCCAAGATGTTATTAGCCAGGATATTATTTCACCTCTCCCCCCTCAAGACCCCTTACCATCTCAGGATACCTATTATGACTCCATGCACTCCCTCTCCGAATACACAGACCTCCCTCCGTCCACTAACCTAAGAACGCCTCTCCACCACCCCCCTGAGCTCCCAACCCAAAGACTCCACAGACGCTCTCCCCGGATAAGTCTGATCCAAATTTAGCACAGACCCTAGATAACATCGAAAGCTATCTTCTGACCTTGTCTGAACTCTCACAGCTCAAGAAAGTTCTGTCCTTGTCGTCTGAACTCTCTCAACTCAGGAAAGACTTTAACTCCCTCTCCTCTGAAATACTCCTTAACCGTGCGATTTCCCCAAACCCTGATGCACAAAGCAACTCCAACCCCCTACAGTGGAGAACCTTCCCCCGCTGCAACTGTTCCCATTGATCCCCCGTGCCCAGAGCCCTCTCTCCCCCTCTGACCTCCTTGACCTTTGTAACTTCTACCTCCATAAATATCCAATTGACCCACCCACTCCCCACTCTACCATTCCTGTGATCCTGGGGACAAGCAGAATCCCTTCCTCCCCGTCTCCCCCAGGCCTCCAACACAACTTACCACTATCCAAACATGCCCTCCCCCCATAAACGAACCAAAACCCCTCACATGCATGGTTGTCAATTGCTGCTCAGCTTTCAGGCATGCGACTGAAATAGCTGAAACCATTCTCTGCAAAGACATTGATATGGCATTCCTTTCGGAAACTTGGCTCAAGGTCCACTCTACATCTATCCTTGACCTAATATCCCCCAGGTGCTGGTTCTGTTCCCAAAACAGTCATGATGTGTCAGTTGTGTTTTACGCAGCAGAGGATATGCCGGTTCCACTCGAACGAGCACCTGGATCCACTTCCAATGCACAAGGCACATGAGCAGGGGATAAGACTATGATATGTGTGAGTCTTAGAACAGGAGGCAAACCATCATGCCATTGGAAATCACTATGGGTTCAAGTAAGGTAGTCCAGTTCCTCCTCAGCAGGGCAGAGGGTAGCAGGCAGCAGGGCAGCATAGTAGATAAATGTTCTTCCAGAGCAGCAGTCTATCAGAGTGACAGCCTTGAAGCAGAGCTTCCGCCTAAAGCCATGGTTGACTAATCAATACCTTGATGGCCTTCAATGCTTAGGTGCTAACCACAAAAGCATTTGACCCTCAATAAGTAAGGTCACGTCACAAAACTGGAACACATCACAACAGTTGCCAATACTGATGAACATTCACTCAGACTTTTATTCAAAGATCACATAACCTAATCGCTATGCTCTGAAAATATATTTTTTATTTTCTTTTGAATTGTTTTTATTTAGAAAGTTTGTTTTGTGCAACTTTTATACGTATTTAAACACACACTGTAATCACAACATGAAAAAATGACATACATGTTCAATGACAGAATACATTTTCAATACATACAAACATCACATTACAGAAAAATAACATAAACCATATATATAGCTCGAGTTTGTATCGTTTATTTTCAACCAATTACATTAACAACTAATACCTCTGGCTTCCATCTCAATTGGTTGTGTTTTGGTTATTTTCAGAGGTAATGACAAAATGGTGACCCTACTATGCTCACATTAGTTTTTTTAACAGAACAATTTTCTGAGATTAGATGATTTAAAAAAATCAAAACCAAAAGAATTCAAAAGAAAATAAAAAACACATTTTCAGATCCTAGCGATTAGGTCATGTGATCTTTGAATGAAAGTCTGAGTGAATGTTCTTCAGTATTGGCAACTGTTGTGTTCTTCGTCACTGCTTAGGGCCAGAGCACATGGACAATGGCCCACTACTACAGGGGCACTTGCCAATTTAATGCCTCTCTGAAACCAGTTGGAATCCTCTGTCTATACTCTCTGGGGCTACTGAGCAAATCCATGGGGAATCCTTCTCCTTACCCGAGGACCCCATCTGTGCAGCACTAAGAGGGAGGATATGACCTAACAGAGTAGTTGACCTCGGAGCTTGGGAACCGGGCTCAAATCTCAGCAGGGACGCTCAACATCATGTGATTCTGAGCCATTCACTTAATCTCCCTGTACCTAACAAATGAATGTGTCCGTCTGTAAAGCAACCGAGGCTCATGTAAAGCGCTTTGATACCTTCAGGTTAAGTTTGCACTATATAAAACTCAAAAACAAAAAAAACTTAACTTGACACAGATGCATCGCAGTAGGTAGATAGTACCACCATGTCCAACAAAGAGATGTGACCCATTTCACCTCTTGGGGATGACTTCTGTCCCCAACCAAAGGAAAACTGTCCACAGGGACAATATCCAACAGAGACCACTGCCAGCTGTCAGGATCACCAGTCAGACCCCAGTCATTGCAGGGGTATCTTGCCTCTGTGGTTTCTCAGTGTAGAAGGCAGTAGTCCCAGGTGCCTTGTAGACTTCTTCCACTCCACCTCTCACCCGTTCAGGGGTGGAATCCTGAAGCTGGTCCTTCAACCCAGGGCCTGTACACTTAGGCTGAATAGGAGCCAGCGGTGAGTCCTTTGTCATCCTGCCTTTCCTTCTGTGCTTCTGTACGTTCTGTTTGAGAGTGGTACCCCCAGAAAACTGAACTGTCAGAGCATCTGTCGTGACTGCCCTCCCAGTTCTTCTGACACGGGGTCAACTCATTTCCCAGAAAAAAGTCAATGGGCATCTGGGGACTAACTGTGACCCTTCTCTGTGTCACCTCCTCATGCCACGCTAAGGATACCAGGGCCATAGGGCGGATAAAGTCCTGATTCTGGGCCAGAGTCACCCTACACACCTTGCCAGTGCACTGCTCTGGGGGACTAGCCTTTCCACATCCGTGGTCTTGCTAACCCCAGTATCCCTCAGAGCAGTGACTGGCACCCCATTCACTTTCACCTGTTAGAGTGATGACCATCATCAAGGATCACAAGCTCACCCTCTGAGTATATCTACCAGCTAAGGGAGATCAGGGTCTGGTCTATGGCATGCCCCTGTGAACAAAATTCTAGTAAGGCCACATTGGCCATGCCGGTAGTGTTTCCACCAGTGGGTTGTCTCTTTGGACAGAACGAGTCCCCCTGCTTGGTCCAGGTTGAGAAAAATCAAAGCAGCTGGGTTGGAAATGGTGTGCCCTGGGCCTCAGCCCACCAGAACCTCACTCCTTCTTCTCAGAAGGGACATGGGAACTCTTTCCCTCCCCCTTAACCTGAGATCTGTTCAGGTCACCCTTGACCTCCCTCTCACTCTGTTGGAGGAACCTGAACCACCATTCTTGGGGTCACTCCCTGTTACCTTGTTGGATACTCTGGTGCTGAACCAGATGCCTGTCTCCTCAGAAGGTTTACTGGGGTCAGTCAGCTTGTTGTCTACCAGTTGTTGCAGAGGCTTTGGAAATCAAATATCAAGTATGCACTCCTTCAAAATTAAGTTATACTGCCCAGAATAATCATTGACCTTACTACCCCACACCCAGCCCTCCAGTGCCTGGCTGTCAGATTCAAGGACATCCACTCATGTTTGTGATGAGATTTTGTGGCTACCCCTGAATATATGCCTATACCTCTCATGGGTCAGCCCGAATTTGCTGACAAGAATGGCTTTCATTGCTGTGTGACGTGTTTGTTCCTGTACCTCCAATGTTAGGAGTTTGTCTCTCCCCACTGTTGGCATATACCTCCAAAAACTACTCCCCAGGACTCCTTGGGAACCTTATGCACCCTTAGAGCCAATTCATAGGCTACAAACCATTTATCTATGTCATCCCCCACCACATAACTGGTCACCAAATCCTTTGGGATGTGGACCCTTATTTCACCAGGGGACCCTGTGTGTACGCTGCTACCTTTACTGCTGGACTCCACTTGCATGGCTCTAATGTTCATCTCTCTGAGGCGTAGCTCATGGGCCATCTTTCTTTCCTCCATTACTAGCCTCTTCTCCTCTGAAGCTTGCTCCATCTCCAGTTTTGCATGCTTCAGCTTAAATTTCCTCTCCTCCCTCCTGTTCCTCTGGGGACAGACTGCTGGATGACACACTGCCTCCTGCATTTGGAGGACTTCCAGTCCAGGGAGGATGCACCCTCCCTCACCAACAGGTCTTATGTCAACCTACCTCCTCATTATCTGTGTTGTTTTGATAGGCTTCTACCCATGATCTCAAAGCTTTCTGGAGCTCTGCTTTCTAATACCTCCTTTTCGTAAACACCCACTTTTCTTGTCAGGATCCTTTGAGCTGGATCATAGTGTAGCACTCTAGATTGGCCAGCTCAAACTACATCCTATCAGTTGAGGTCGTAGACACAGCAGAAAAAATGGAATATGGATAACTTTGGAAACATTTGAAATGTCAAATTAGGGAGAATGTATTTGCATTGGTCTAGGTATGAAGTAGTAGTGTACACCAAGTCACTGTTTGGCACTGCACAAAAGTCCTATCCTCAACAGTGATGAACAATGTTAGAAATTGGATTTCTGGTTGGCAGATACATGCACTCTGTCCAAGTAGTAGCCAGAATCCTAGTTAGAAAAAGTCAGATATACACCATAAATTACCCTGTGTTCACCCTCTGCTAGCTTGGCACAGATCAGCCTGGCTTAATTTAAGAGGCAATGTGTAAACTATTTGTGAAGCACTTCAAACAGTAACACAGTGAAAACACCACAAAAAGACTCCACACTAGTTTAGAAAAATAGATTATGATTTTGTAAATAAAACAAGAACAAAACTACAAAAATCTAATAAATAGAAGTCAAGTTATGAAATTTTGAGGATTAAAAGTAATAATAGCGCTTGGAAGCAATAAGCGCCTAGTTGGTCATCTGGTCGCATTTGACCGGGCTCAGAGTCAAGAAAGAGTTCAGGTTGACTGCGATTAGGCCTGGGCAGTAAATTCCATTCCACTCGTGCAATTTACGGAATTTGGGTAATTTCGAGTTCCTCGGAGAGCGCGGAATTGCCCAAAATTCTGCGTTCCGCAGAGTCGTGGAATTTTTTGCTTGTTTGCGTTCTCAAAATGCTAGTTCGCAAGATATTTCCCCCTGAGCACACAAACAGCATTCGCGAACAGGAAAAAAGCATCCTGATTGTAACAGCGAGATGTGGGTGCAGCCAAACAATGTGTTGATGTCAATCCCACAGTCTAGGTGATGGGTTGATTTACTCCATGCAACGGTTCTGAGATGTGTTGGTTCAAAGTTCAATGTGCTGGGTTTCACTACGCAGTCAATGAGATTGTGTCCTGCAGCAATGACGATATGGTGGGTCCGATGTTGATGTGCTGATTGTAAGTGCAAAGTACCTGTTCTGTTCCTGAAACAGCAGTGATGCATTGATTCTGCATCACGCAGCAGAGGATGCAATGGTTCCACTGGAGCAAGCACCTGGATCCACTTCCACTGGAGCAGGGGTTCACTGATAGAATTTCGATGTATCGATGTAAAAAATATCGATGTCAAAAATATATTTTTTAAATATAGACTACAAAAATATCGACACCCATACACAGATAATACCAAAATTATCAAATATCAAATCGAAAATATCGATGTTAAAAATATGGATGTAAAAAATATCGATTTAACAATATATATAAAATAAAATAATATATATTTTAAATATATTAAATATTAATATTAATTTAATTTGTTTTTATTGAATTTACATTTTTACAAAACATTACAAATAAACGTAATTAAAAAAATAAACACAAACATAAAACTTTACACATATATATTTAATTTAAAATAATTAATAAACTATTATCTTTAATTTATTTTAAAACTTTGAAATTATATAGAAATAAAATATATATATAAATAATTTAAAATATAAAAAAACATTGTAGAATAAATTAGAACATTAAACCATAAAAATCAATATTTAAACAGTAGGAAAAGTGTTGGAAAGCAAAATAATTAAATTTACTATTTTAACTCGAGTAAGTGCAACAGTAGAGAAAGTGTGGGGTAGCTGAGAGGTAAAAACAACTATTCCCACTCCAAAGAGTTGTATAGCCGAGGGTAAAAATTACTATTCCCACTCCAGTGAGTACAACAGTAGGATAAGTGTTGAATAGGGGAGAGGTAAAAATTTGTATTCCCACTCCACTGAGTGCAACAGTAGGGAAATTGCTGGATAGCGGAGGACTAAAAATTACTATTCCATCTCTAGTCAATGCAACAGTAGGGAAAGTGTTGGATAGCAGAGGGGTAAAATGTAATATTCCCAATCTAGTGTGAGCAACAGTAGGAAAAGTGTTGGATAGCGGCGGGGAAAAAATTACTATTCCCATTCCACTGAATGCAACAGTAGGATAAGTGTTGGATAGCAGAGGGGTAAAACAAGTTATTTCCACTCTAGTGAGTGGGACAGTAGGGAAAGTGTTGGATGGCAGAGGGGTACAAATTACTATTCCCATTCCAGAGAGTGCAGCAGTAGGGAAAGTGTTCGATAGCGGAGCAGTAAAAATTACTATTCCAACTCCAGTGAGTGCAACAGTAGGGAAAGTGCAGAAAAGCGGAGAGGTAAAAATTACTATACCCCTCCAGTGAGTGCAACAGTAGGGAAAGTGCTGGATAGCAGAGGGGTAAACATTATTATTCCCACTCCAGTGAGTGCAACAGTAGGGAATGTGCAGGATAGCGGAGAGGTAAAAATTACTATTCCCACTCCAGTGAGTGCAACAGTAGTGAAAGAGCTGGAGAGCGGAGGGGTCAAAAATTACTATTCAACTCCAGTGAGTGCAACAGTAGCGAAAGTGCTGGATAACGGAGGTGTAAAAATGACTATTCCCACTCCAGTGAATGCAACAGTAGGGAAAGTGTTGGATACTGTCGAAAAAAATTAACATTCACACTCAAGCACTTAAAAAAATATATATATTGAAAAAAAAATAATAAACAATATTTAAAAAAATTAAATAACATTTACTAAACATATCAAAAGAACACATTAATTACAAATAAAAACCTACCAATACTATATATAATAAAATAATACATACATTTACAAATACTTTTTTTTTAAACTAGTAAATATTTACAACAAAAAAAAAAATGTATTTATCTTATTTCCTAACCTATAACACCACACCGATAACAAAACACTTCACATTTTTTATTTAAATTTGTTTACATAATTAACATAATTATTGTTCACTTGGAGATCACTCTGGGTTCAAGTAAGGTAGTCCAGTTCTTCCTCAGCAGGGCAGAGGGTAGCAGGTAGCAGCGCAGCATAGCAGAAAAACTGTTCTTCCAGAGCAGCAGTACAGCAGATTGGCAGTCCTCATAGCAGCACAGCAGTACTTCCTCCTGGCAGCGTTTCTTCACAGGTCCAGTAGTGCTAGTCTTGGTAGGGTCAGAGGTCCAGGTCCAGTGCTTAAACCCAGTTGTGCCTTTGAAGTGGGGGTGACTTCAAAGAAGGGTCTTTGAAGTGCACAGAGGTCCTTTCTTTCTGACCTGACTTCAGACTAACTACATTGGGTAAGCAGCCTTTTCTGTGTGGACAGGCCCCTCCTATTCAGGTGTAAGAGTGAGACTGTGCCCAGCTCCTTCCTTCCTCCCAAGGAAGATGCATTAAGTCACAACCAGCCTTCCTTTGTATGGGACAGTAGGGGGAATACGCAAAGTTTACTGTCACCCAGCCCAGCCAGTGATCAGAGACAGGCAGCAGACATCAAATGGCTAGGAGCAGGAAAATATACAGCTTTCTAAAAGGGGCATTTTCAGAAATCAAACTAAAACCCAACTCTTAATTAAAGAGGATTTAGTATTGCCATTCCAGCGGTACTAAACATGACAACTCTATCTTGCAGCTTATGAAGTGCAATAAGGAAACCCCAATGTTATCCTACAAGAGGGGTAGGCCTCTCAGTAGTTTAGTTATTTTTTACTGCCAGGACATTCAAACCCTAAAATTACATGTCGTTCCTTTTAGATACACAGAGCCCTGCCCTGTGAGCTACTTAGGGCCTACCTTAGGGGTGACTTCTAAGTGATAAAAAGGGAGTTTAAGGCTTACCAAGTTGACAGCAGTGTACACTGCACACACAGGCTCTGCAGTGGCAGGCCTTCATGTTTGAGGGCTACTTGAGTGATTGGCCCAAGCAGGGCCAGCCCCAGTTGTAGCATTTAATTTACAGGTCATGGGAACATGTAATACACTGTACTAGGGACTTATACGTAAATTAAATGTGCCAATTAAATATGAGCCAATGTTACCATGTTTAGAGAAGAGAGAACATGCACTTTTTCACTGGCTAGCAGTGGTAAAGTGCCCAGAGTCCTAAAACCAACAAGGAGATCTAGTGCTTTGCTGGCTGGTAGCAGAGAATTAATGACTATTAGATCAATGGATTTACAAGATCGATTAGCTTTAGACAGTTTACTGGCAGAGAAAAGCTGTGTTTGTCAGATGCTGAAAGCTCAGCATTGTCGTTCATACAAACCTGTTGAGAGCAAACAAGATAAAAGAATTTGCAAAGCACATTTCTAATTTGAACCCTGAACTAGAACTATTTGAAGCTGCTGGTAAATTAAAATATATTGGCAAAGGAGTTTTTGCTATTGGTGACTGGTTTGCAACAGTAGCAGCAGGAGTTTTTGGAGTCATTTTTGAACCTGTACTCATAGTACAGGTACTTGTTTAATAACTTTATATACTGTATATAAAATAGTTAGATGTTTTCCAAACATACTAAAGAATAGAGAAAGAAAGAAAATTCATGAGAGATTAAGAATTGGAAGAGAAAAAGAATAGGGAATACAAAAAAACTGAGATAACTTTGAAAACATAAAAGTGAAAAAAATAAAAGGCTCAACAAAGTGTGAGAGTGTATTTTAATGATTCATTTGTGAAGAAATTATGATATTTTCCAGCCATCAAAGGGGGGAAACTGCTAACACAAATTAATTCTATACTAAAACTTTATTAAAATTACAAATGTGCAGAATTTACATTAAAATATAATGAATGTTTAATACAAAAATTATAGTAGGTAACAACACTTAAAACCTTTAGGCCTGTAACCTAGTAATGAAGTAACAATTCGAATATTGGCATATTTTAATACACTATGGTGCCAATTACGATCCGGTAAAAAAATTCCCCGTACAACTCGTATCCGGTCTTTTTACCGTACGAATCGTACAAGTGCCGTACAAACTGCCAATTACGATTCGCATGGTAAAAAGTCCATACGAACCGCCTTGGGAATTATTCCCCACACGTCCTCGGGTCGGAAAATGTGTCCGACACGTCCTCGGACGATTTACCGTACAAATGTGAAAAGTGAAGTCCGACCGAGTAATCACGATACATCCCGTGCGTCCGATGTCACAACCGTATGGAAAAAACACCGTCCGCACCGAACTCCCATAGCAACCATGGAGACATGTGCCCGCATACGCGCCCAACACTCCCCCCAGCCCCCGTACGTCCGAGACATACCCCCTGTGTATGTACACCCCCACCCGTGTATGTACACCCCTGTACGTGTCCTACCCCCGTGCATGTACACCCCTGTACGTTCGAGTCGTACCCCCACCCGTGTACGTGTCCTACCCCCGTGTATGTACACCCCTGTATGTTCGAGTCCTACCCCCACCCCTGTACATGTCGTACCCCCATGTATGTACACCCCTGTACGTTCGAGTCGTACCCCCACCCGTGTACGTGTCCTACCCCCGTGTATGTACACCCCTGTACGTTCGAGTCATACCCCCACCCCTGTACGTGTCCTTCCCCCTTGTATGTACACCCCTGTACGTTCGAGTCCTACCCCCACCCCTGTACGTGTCCTACCCCCGTGTATGTACACCCCTGTACGTTCGAGTCCTACCCCCACCCGTGTACGTGTCCTACCCCCGTGTATGTACACCCCTGTACGTTCAAGTCGTACCCCCACCCCTGTACGTGTCCTACCCCCGTGTATGTACACCCCTGTACGTTCGAGTCGTACCCCCACCCCTGTATGTGTCCTACCCCCGTGTATGTACACCCCTGTACGTTCGAGTCCTACCCCCACCCCTGTACGTGTCCTACCCCCGTGTATGTACACCCCTGCACGTTCAAGTCCTACCCCCACCCGTGTACGTGTCCTACCCCCGTGTATGTACACCCCTGTACGTTCGAGTCGTACCCCCACCCCTGTACGTGTCCTACCCCCGTGTATGTACACCCCTGTACATTTGAGTCGTACCCCCACCCCTGTACGTGTCGTACCCCCTTTGTATGTACACCCCTGTACGTTTGAGTCCTACCCCCACCCGTGTACATGTCGTACCCCCATGTATGTACACCCCTGTATGTTCGAGTCCTACCCCCACCCCTGTACGTGTCCTACCCCCATGTATGTACACCCCTGTACGTTCGAGTCGTACCCCCACCCCTGTACGTGTCCTACCCCCATGTATGTACACCCCTGTATGTTCGAGTCCTACCCCCACCACTGTACGTGTCGTACCCCCGTGTATGTACACCCCTGTACGTTCGAGTCCTACCCCCACCCCTGTACGTGTCGTACCCCCGTGTATGTACACCCCTGTACGTTGGAGTTGTACCCCCACCCCTGTACGTGTCATACCCCCGTGTATGTACACCCCTGTACGTTCGAGTCGTACCCCCACCCCTGTACGTGTCCTACCCCATGTATGTACACCCCTGTATGTTCGAGTCATACCCCCACCCATGTACGTGCCCTACCCCCGTGTATGTACACCCCTGTACGTTCGAGTCGTACCCCCACCCGTGTACGTGTCCTACCCCCGTGTATGTACACCCCTGTACGTTCGAGTCGTACCCCCACCCCTGTACGTGTCCTACCCCAGTGTATGTACACCCCTGTACGTTCGAGTCCTACCCCCACCCCTGTACGTGTCATACCCCCGTGTATGTACACCCCTGTACGTTCGAGTCGTACCCCCACCCCTGTATGTGTCGTACCCCCGTGTATGTACACCCCGGTACGTTCGAGTCTTATCCCCACCCCTGTACGTGTCGTACCCCCCTGTATGTACACCCGTGTACGTCAGAGTCGCACCCCCACCACAACCTCCTAAGTACGGAGAGCACCCCAGGCCCCAACATCACAACCGCATGTACGAGTCGTACCAAGCCACACACAAGGACAGCACCGTACAACCAAATGGCCCATGTACACACCATACACACGCTAAAAACGCACGTACACAACCAGGACAAACCAAAACAACACAAGAATACACCATTCGAATGGCACAAAGCCACAAAACATGTCCAACAACCACTAAAATAACACATTCACTGACCTGCAACTGCCAAAAACAAACAAAGGCCCAAAACACCACACACCCACCCAAACTTCAAACACAGCCACACCCAGCAATGGACCAATAAAAAGGGCCCACACACACAAACCATGAGCCTTTGCAACAGACTCACTGCTGCCAGACACCACAGACAACCTACAGCACCATACTACAAGCTTCACCACACCTTACACTTGCACACCTTCACACAACCACCTTCACAAACACCCCCTCATAACATTCACACACACACACACCTGCACAACCACCCCCACACACCCACAACCATCCACACACACCCCCCACCATCCACACCCACACCCCTCACTATGCCCACTAACAAGAATCCAAAGTTCAGTAACCGAGAGTTGGAGGTCCTTGTCGATGAAATCCTCAGAGTCGAGCCACAGCTCTTTGGAACATTGGTCAGACAGACCAGCATGGCAGCAAAAACAGCCATGTGGCAGACCATCGTCGATGCTGTGAATGCTGTTGCGGACACCAGAAGGACCAGGCATGAATGCCAAGCCAGGTGGTACGATCTGCGGAGGAGGGTCCGAGCCAAGATGCTGGAGGAACACAACCAGGCCAACGCCACTGGAGGAGGGCCGTCCCGCAGTCGAAGGATTAGGAGGACTCCGAGACCCGGGTGAGTACACAAACAACGCACCTCACATGGGGGGAACGTCATCCACAACCAAAATCACTAACAGGCACGCAACCACCCCAAGCTATCGCATGACTCAACCACACTCCATGAACATGCACATGCCACTGCCGCCACCATGCCCCATGCACCCAGCTGGACAATGTCAAGTCACAGGCCACAGAAGACACCAACACATGACACGGTAACCCGGATGGCGGGAGGGTGGGCCCCAAAATTCACATAGTGCAACTCAGAAGCAGACAACAATGCCCTCTGCCCATATGGCCCAGGTCACAGCCAGACAAACAGTGTGTCCCCACACAGGAAAGACTCGCCAGCAAATGGCGGACGCCTTGCATCAACACATGGGGGTTGAGGTTCTGGACTTTTAAGAGTCCAGAGGTGTCAGGGAAACAACACCCGAAGACCCCTGAGTTCCTCCTGTCTCGGTGCACAAATAACAGAGACACGGGCTTCTCGATGGCGGCGTCAAAGACCAAGGTTTATTACTGCAGGGATACAGAAATCATAGGAACCACACAGAGGCAGAATCTACGAGACTGTTCAAATTGCATTAAGTGGGTTGCTTCTTAAATACAAGAAAAATGTCTTGGGGCAACATTACACGAATATTTCTCATGCCTAACCCGGTATCCCAAACAGACAATAAATAAATATCAAACAATGATTTGTTGTGGGTTTTCGGTATTCAATCAGGTCCTCTCAACAGTTTTTCATTCTCTACTTGATCCTCCCCATCATAAAAATCGTAACCTCCCCATTGTAAAAGCCCAGAAAGAAAGGAGCAGAGCCAGGTGCAAAGGATTGAAATGTAGGATAAGAGGTGTTTATGGATCATAAACGGGCAGGGCAATCGTCTTCGGCCTTTCAGTCAGGACAACGGACACGAGAACCAGTATAGCAGGACTGGCCTCAGGCAAGGGAGGCAGCTTGATTCTGCCTAGTCATGTAGCGTCAGCCTTTCTCGGGGCTCGAGCTTACGTGTCCTTAACAAGGTGACTCTGCCGGGGTCATCGTCCGTTCATTGACTATGTGAGGGCAAGAAACAAGATGGATGCCGTAACTAAAATGGATGCCGTGACTTTTAGAGAGAATGCCCTAGTTTCCAGTGAATTTGTGCTAGTTGCGCAGCGAAAACACTGTCACGTATACAATGGATCGTTTGCGGTTCATTGGTACCAAAATCGTGTCAGTACTATGATACCGAATTCACAGGTTCGGATCGCTACAGAACCTCAGACCGTCCTTTTGCCCTTACATAGGCAACAACTCACTCTATGTCAGAGTCCAGTTCTATATTCATCAGGTCACTGATATGTTGTTGTAGCATTACTCTATCCCGTGGCGTATCTCTGAAAACAGGTGGTCTTCTTACGCATGATGAAACACAAACGCTACATAAGGCAGGGCCACACTGAATAATGAGACAGCACGAGAATAAAAATACTAACGTAACACCAATGACCATTAGAACCTTCCACCCCATGCAGATAACAGGTTCCAGAACCATCCCATTAGTGACCTGTCACCTTCCTCTACGTGAATGGAGTCGGAGATTTTGTGTAACTTAGAGATGGCCTTGTATACTGTTGGCGCATTATCTGGGATAAAAACGCAGCAACTTGATTGGATCATTTTGCATACCCCACCTCGATCTGCAAGTAACACGTCAAGAACCATACGGTTCTGTAACGTCATGAGGCGATCCGCTTGAAGCTCAGCTGTCAGGTTACTAAGGGCACCTGTAGTTTCAATAATGGTGGATTCAACTACTCGTGTTAGTTGACGCAGGTTTCTACTGTTGACCATAGGCCCCCAGAACGGGAGGAAACCTTTGAAAAAGTCTCCTGCTTCTTGGCCAGCAGTATCCTCTTTACTGAATACACCTCTCACAACTCTCGTTTTGTGATAGTCCGGTGCAGCAGTGTATGTCGGAGGTAACAATTGAGCGATGTAACATGAACCTGAGAAGTCAGCGGGCAGCAATGTATATGCTCTGTCTTGACAAACAAAATAGGTACCCTTAGCGGCTAAGAATGCAGGGGAAGATTGTGACGGGAACACGTATGTTTCAATGCAGTCACTCTTCCCCAGTCGAGCCTTCGGATTCCTCCCATTCCCTTGCAAACAGACCTGACCTTGGTGGGGTACGACCCAGATCGGAGTTGAGCTCTTGCGTTTGTTCTCACCCAGAGTAATGCCATATTCTGTAATGTTCCACCCCATGTAAACTCACAACTCATCCTTGGGAATGTACGGAGTATTAGTGACATCTCTCACCATATCAGTGATTCCTTTTACCAAGGCTCTATTAGCAGAGTTATACCGGGTGGAACGCGGAGGTCGTGGAGGGTAGGTCTCTAGAGCATAGGCGAACATGGTCTGAAATGCCCAGAATGATCCATTATAACTGAAAGGCAGAACCAAATAAGGGATGCCCTTGTCCATGGTATGTGGTATCAGGCCACATACCCAGCAGTTTGTTGTGTTAACCACTAGTTGATGTTGATGCAAGAGCTGAATGAAAGTGTTATTTATAAACTCAGAGCGTCGAGCTTGCTCGTGAGCAGGAAAAGGGTGGAAAGAGTGAATAGTACCAATAGTTGGGGAAACAGAAATATGGGGAGATACTGTGGACGTAACAGGTGCAAAGATCAATTGAATACCAAAAATAATTCCGCCTACTAGAGTTATAAAAACAATCAGAAGTGTTAGGGCACATTGCATTAGGAAACATTTACTATACAATATGTCATATAATTTTGTCTTGTGCACATTTATGACTTTAACCCGTCGTAATTCAGGAAGCTCCATCTTCTACAACCGTTCGCAACGGATGGTTTGTACCTGTTAGAAACTTACCTCTGTTTATCCTGGGAGTTCCCAAGACAAACAGAAGAAACCGACCTAATGTCTGATTCCCTGTAAATTAAAACAAGGCACACGTTACGACCCTACGGTAACCCAGATGGCAAGGTGAAAGAAACAAAAATAAAAATAAAAAAAAATTCTAGCAAACTTCCTGATTGACTGGAATGCAGTATGATCAAAACAGTTTTACAGTCTTTAAACAGAAGGGCAATAACGCAATGTCATTAGTTCATAACATGAGAACGTAGATTATATCTGTACTTTCCGGGTCTTGTTTGGTCTTGAAATAGCTGGTCCACAGGTGCAGAAATGTTCAACTCCACAGGAGACAAGTGTTCACTTTGTGCAATATTTGGTTCAGGATTCAAAGGAGCTGTTTCTGCTGAGGTGCCAAAGTTCTGCGTTTCGGTTCGTGGATGGTCCGTTAGGTACTCTGCATCACTGAAAGGGATGTGCCTAGGAACAGGTTCTGTTTCGGACACACCAATTCCTCGTCTAACCCAGTTGTCATAGGGGAGTGGAAGAGGGACACGCTTTGTGTGGCTGGCGTGCACCCAATTCTTCCTTCCAGCTAGCCGTACTGCAGTTCTGGTTACGAGGAGGACCTGAAACGGGCCCACGAATCTTGGCTGAAGGTTTCGAGTGCGTTCAAAATTCCGCACTACAACCTGGTTGCCGGGTTTCAACGTATGGCCTGGACTCTCCGGCAGTTTAGGCAAGGATTCGAATACCTGTTGATGAATAAGGCTCAGTTTAGCAGTCAAGTCATAAAGGTAATCAATCAACATTGGGTATTCGATCTGTTTGAATTCCTTTGGCCTAGGGACTCCCCAAACATTAGCAGGACGACCAAACACAATCTCATATGGGCTAAGCCCTACTCAAGAGTGTACAGTCGCTCTGGTGGACAGTAAAGCTAAAGGCAGTGCGTCTGGCCAAGAGAGACCAGTGGAAGCTTGAATTTTCGCAAGTTTCAGTTTCAGGGTACCATTGTACCCTTCCACCAAACCTGCTGACTGTGGATGATTCGCACTGTGGAATTTTTGTACAATTCCTAGACCTGTACACACATTCTTCATAACTTTCCCTACAAACTCACTTCCGTTGTCTGACCAAACAATCCGTGGCATACCATACCTAGGGAAGTACTCTTTGAGGAGGATTTTGGCAGTGGACATGGCAGTGTTATCCTTTAGTGGGTATGCCTCAATCCATCTTGAAAAGGCACATACTACCACTAGGACATACTTCAGATTGTTACACCTGTCCATGTGGATATAGTCCAATTGAATCACTTCAAAGGGACAAGAAGGGGGAGCAAAATGACCAGTTGGGGTTGGGGTTCCCTTGCCAGGATTATGCATCAGGCATACCATGCAGTTTTTCACCACTCTTTCCGCACACTTAGTAATTCCATCGTTCTTCCATACTGGAGCTAACATTTTACAGATCCCTTTCGAACTGATGTGCGCCGCTCCATGTGTCATCGTGACTACTGCAAGTACATACGCATTGGGTAACATCCAACGTTGCTGCTCAGACAGATCAATCCAACATCCACTTGGATCCATTTTACCCGTTTTCTCCTTCCATTCATTCTTCTCATTTTCAGTTGCCTCATTTTGGATTGTTTTCACACTGTCAATCGTATTCTCACACATTCCTGATTCAGCAATCCATCTTGCAGACGTTGCAACGTACATTCGGCTCGTCATGTTCTTGGCCGTCTCTTTGGCAACCTCATCGGCAAATGCATTCCCTCGGCCAACATCATCCGTAATCTTTCGATGTGCACTGCACTTCACAATCGCAACTTCATTCGGTAGGGTCAGGGATTCCAATAGATCGCTGACTAGCTGTCCATGTTGGATCTTAGTTCCATGAGACGTGAGAAAACCTCTTTCTTTCCAGAGACGCCCAAAACTATGTGCAACGCCGAAGGCGTACTGGCTGTCAGTAAACACATTCACTCTCTTTCCCTCAGCTAAAACACACGCTCTTGTCAATGCAATTAATTCTGCTGCTTGGGCAGAATTCTGACTCACTCTTGCAGCCTCAACAATCGTACTCAAAGTCGTAACTGCATACGCGGCCGTCACGTCACCATTCTGGAGTTTAAAGCAGGACCCATCGACATATAACGTGCCGTCTGGGTCTGATAACGGAGTATCCTTTAAATCATTTCTACCTTTTGTCTCTTCTTCAGTTCTGAAACAACAATCATGGGGCTCTGAATCACTCGACTCCTGAGCAGTCGGCAACAGCGTTGCTGGATTCAATATGTTGCATCGCTTGATCTGAATATGACTTGCCAATAGTGTCAGCTCGTAGCCTGATAATCTAGCACTGGTGAGGTGCTGAGTTTTTGTTCGATTCATGAGTGTATCCACAGCATGTGGAACCATGACTACTAGCATGTTGTTCATGACTAATCCGGCAGACTGTCGAATAGACACTGCGGCTGCTGCCGTGGCTCTCAAACAACTTGGCAATGCTCTGGCTACCGGATCTAACGTGGATGAAAAATATGCACAGGGCCGCTGCTTGTCGCCAAATTGTTGCGTTAATACGCTCAATGCGCAACCTTCTCTTTCGTGGACATATAGAGTAAACGGCTTACTGTAGTCAGGAGTACCCAACACAGGAGCTGAACACAGCGCATTACGCAAGTCGGAGAAGCTCTGTTGACATTCATCAGACCATGGCAAAGGGCTTGGGACACCTTTTCCAGTCAGGGCTACCAATGGTTTCGCCATGAGAGAAAAATTTGGGATCCATTGCCTACAGTATGACGTAATACCCAAAAACGCACGCACTTCTCTTTGTGTGCTTGGTACAGTCATCTGTGAAATTGCTTTGATTCTCTCTGGGGTCAACCTTCTTCCCTCCTTTGACAAAAGATGACCTAAGTAGGTCACTTCTTGGCAACAATATTGTAGTTTAGAAGGTGACACCTTGTGATGTAGGTCTGACAAGTGACGCAATGAAGAAATTGTAGCTGCTTTGCAAGTTTCCTTGTCGTCAGCGGCTAATAAAAGATCGTCTACGTATTGGATCAGAGCAACACCATGAGGAAGTACAAGAGCGTCTAATTGACTTTTTAATGCTTGGCTATAAATTGAAGGGCTTTCACAATAACCTTGTGGAGCGCGTTTGAATCTGAAACTGCGTCCTCCTAAGGAGAAACCAAAAATGTCTCTACTTTCTTCTGCTATCGGAATGCTGAAAAATGCATTTTTCAAGTCGATCACCGTAAACCATGATGCCGATGCAGGAATCAACGTCAACAATGCGGTGATATCTGGTACCACTGGGAACTGTGGAATCACAATTTTATTTACCTCTCTGAGGTCAATCACAAATCTGTAGATTGGAGGTTTGGAAGGGTCAGTGCGTTTCAAAATCGGTAGGACAGGACTATTGCAGACGTTTCCTCTAGTTTCCTCAATCACGTCTTTCTGTATCAAGTCTTTCACAATCAGCAAGAGTGCTTGTTCACCTTCATTTGAAATCCGATACTGTGGGATTCGTGGAAATTTAACATTAGCTTTCAGACTTACCACGTAAGGGGGAATTTCCAAGAGGCCTACATCGTTTGGACCAGTCGCCCAAAGAGTATCAGGGAGAGAACGTAGCTCCGGTGGGAGCTTGTCCATCGACATGTACATCGGAGAGATTACTCTTTTTCCAAATGTGAGCTGTACTCCCGAAGGAGAACAGTACAGTGTCGCATGCAGGCGTTTCAACAGGTCTAAACCAAGGAGATTCTCATTACAACCAGTAGTTAGGATAAGGGTTGCTTCTAACTTGCATGGCCCAACAGAGATAGATAAAGGATTGGACACAGGATTGTGAACAGGGGCGCCTGAGAAACCTACTGAAGTGTTCGTTAAGCCGGACAAAGGTGCGCCAGGGAGTTTCGCATGCATGATTGAGCTTTTTGCCGCACCAGTATCCAACAGAAACGGTTCGACCACGCCTGAGGTAGCTACTGCGACATAAGGTCCACTCTGATCAACTGGAACTGATACTACTCCCTCTCTCTGCCTGCGGCTGTCCTATTGCTCGCTTCTATGAATCTCTTCATTATGATCGTAGTAATCTTCAACATGATACTGCGGAGATCTACCTGGCTGCGTAGGTTGTACATTTCGCTGGTCGAAATAATTCGATTGACGATCAGCCTGTGGTGTCATTGTACCACGTCCTCTACCTCTAGGAGCTTGCATAAACCCAACATGACCTCTCTGTGCTGGGACACCACTAGTTTGTGGGTGTAGTACTGGACACTCATTCTTATAATGACCCTCCTTTTTACAATAGGCACACTGATTCCATGCTAACTGTTGTCGGGGAAAACTATAATTAAATCTCTGGGCCGTCCCTTGCTGGAATTGTGGCTGCTGTTGAAACTGGGGTCGCTGCTGTGAATCTGACTGATTTGAACGAGGCGGATATGCCTGTTGCAAAAGGACTTTGGTTTTTAAATCTTTCGTTTTCTTTTCTGACTTTTCCTTTTCTTCTTTCTCTCTATTCTCATAATACTGTGCAGTTGCAAGTATCTGTGCTGTCGTCGACACTGCCCATGCACTTTCAGAATCCTTTAACTTGTTACTAAGCTCAGGTAGTAAATTAAACACGAACTTGTCAACAAACAACCTCTGACCTCCCTCGGTACTCATATCTTGTCCACTGTGGTCTATGAAAGTCTCTTCAAATCTAGTGAAGAAGTCAGAGACGCTTTCGTCCTTCTTTTGCTTGCATTCTGATAGTTTATCCCAATTTACTCGTAACGCTGGCATCAGCGTTTTCATCAGGTTAATTATTCTGCCAGGTAAGTCAGCAATCAGAGGTTCGGGTTTAGCTCCGCCAACCTGCTGTGCGTCTGCCGCTATGATAGCTGGCCAATCACCTCCTAAGGCGACTGGGTGGTTCTCTTGCCGAATCTTAGCCCATATAGGCTGTGGTACTACATTACCAAATAGCATTTCAATGTCTGCCAAATTCATGATACACGCTTGGACTGTCTGCGTTAATTCTTTGTAATAACCAGCAGGATTCTTACGAGGATCTGGTAATGCTTGTTTTACTGCTAGTACTTCAGCCCGTTTCCAAGGAATGTGTATCCACACTCTCTGGAATTGTGCCGGAGCAGCTAAAATACCCTGAGCCGCATCAGCTTGAACTGCATCACGCCATATCGGTGGAACTTCCCTCATCGGATATTGACCTCGTCTTTTCCTAGTTATCGGTGTACCATCAGGGTCTCTTGTCGCTCTAAAAGGGGACTCATCCCGATAAGCTAAAATCAATTCTATCGCTCTCCCTACTTCTGAACCTATCACCATTCCTGCGGCGAATTTCTGCTGAATATTTATTAAATCCGAGGGGACGGAATCTAAGTCATCATCTTCCCATTCTTCACGCACAAGAGAACACATCACGTCAAAAACATAACGTTGAGTCGGTTCATTCCATTGCATAAATGTGTCTTACACTCTTCGTGCATCATACTTCGCAGCTTTCGACATCCACCTAAGAGCTGTCGAATCTAACGTGTCTCGTTCCTCGGGATCAGGAAGCTGGCTACGTCTCTGTATAGAGTCAGAAACGGGGGTCTCAATTAAAGACCTGTAAAGAGGAGTTAAGATATTAGTTACAGAGTCGGTTATCTTCCGACGAACGGAAAGCGGAGTCAGAATGACAGGGCTTGGGGACAGGGCAGCTGAAGCAAATGAAGTAGTAATGGTAGGAGTAGTAGGTAAAGCAGTTTGTGAAACGATAGGCAAAGGCGGAATAGGCGACCCAGGGAGAGGGGGTGCCGTAGGATCATTGATCACGGGAAAGACAGGAGCTGGATTCAAAGGAAGTGGAGCACCTATTCCATGCTGACCAGCAGCTGGCTGTACAACAGGTAGTAACTGTGGTGCTGTAATACCCTGTGCATACGGTGGAGGTGAACTCAACAGATAAGATAACAGAGGATCCTTTTCAGGGTCCTCTATCGGCTTAGCAGGACAAGATGACAAGACAGGGTAGCATTTATCAATCGCCAAATTGTGTTTTCTATTCTCTATCTCTATTGCTTTCTCGGTCTCGTTGACATGCAGCTGCCTAGCAGACTCCATCAAGGTCAACCCTTTCTCTTTCTGTTCTTTCTTCGTTTTCCTAATTTCTCTCTGTTTGGCTTCTTTGCGCCATACGCGAAAAGAATCAAACATTGCCGGCCGGGCTTTTCTCTTAAACAACTTCGTTTCTAAATTATCTAGAATTTCTGTTTCGAAACTACCATGCGGTGGCCAACTAAGGACACCATCTTTCTTGGTATAACGGACCCATACTTCATTATACGTAATAGGACCCACACCATGTTTACAATAGAGCTCATATGTAGGAGTCCCAATCGGAGGGACCAAACACGAGTCCTCCAACCGTGAATCCCCATTGCAACGTAACCAGGACAAAAACAATTGTTACCCTTAGTCATGACTACAAGGACAAATTCCAACCAAAATGCGCAGAGAACTTAGGCCTACCAAAATGAACCAATACCAAATACAAAGATTATCTTACCAAGAGCAACCAATGATAATCTACAAATCCAAAACAAACGTATCCAAATAACCAAACTGAGCACAACCCACTTAATACTTAACTGAAATGTGGAAGACGTCACCAAGGAGAACCCGTCTACGTCTCGCCGTACTAAGGTCTGCACCTCGGGTCCAAGACAGGGCGACAGTCAAGGCAGCGGTCCTCTGTAGCCGTCTGGGAACGGGAACCCTCGTGGAAGAGATCGTCGGGCCACTTTAACGACATGCAGGGATCGATGAAGCGGGGTACCTCCCTCCGGAATCTTCACACGAAACTTCTCGAACTTTTCAGGCTTTGGACCGGTACCGGATGACGTCGCCCAACGTTGGGCGCCAATTTGAGGTTCTGGACTTTTAAGAATCCAGAGGTGTCAGGGAAACAACACCCGAAGACCCCTGAGTTCCTCCTGTCTCGGTGCACAAATAACAGAGACACGGGCTTCTCGATGGTGGCGTCAAAGACCAAGGTTTATTACTGCAGGGATACAGAAATCATAGGAACCACACAGAGGCAGAATCTACGAGACTGTTCAAATTGCATTAAGTGGGTTGCTTCTTAAATACAAGAAAAATGTCTTGGGGCAACATTACACGAATATTTCTCATGCCTAACCCGGTATCCCAAACAGACAATAAATAAATATCAAACAATGATTTGTTGTGGGTTTTCGGTATTCAATCAGGTCCTCTCGACAGTTTTTCATTCTCTACTTGATCCTCCCCATCAGAAAAATCGTAACCTCCCCATTGTAAAAGCCCAGAAAGAAAGGAGCAGAGCCAGGTGCAAAGGATTGAAATGTAGGATAAGAGGTGTTTATGGATCATAAACGGGCAGGGCAATCGTCTTCGGCCTTTCAGTCAGGACAACGGACACGAGAACCAGTATAGCAGGACTGGCCTCAGGCAAGGGAGGCAGCTTGATTCTGCCTAGTCATGTAGCGTCAGCCTTTCTCGGGGCTCGAGCTTACGTGTCCTTAACAAGGTGACTCTGCCGGGGTCATCGTCCGTTCATTGACTATGTGAGGGCAAGAAACAAGATGGATGCCGTAACTAAAATGGATGCCGTGACTTTTAGAGAGAATGCCCTAGTTTCCAGTGAATTCGTGCTAGTTGCGCAGCGAAAACACTGTCACGTATACAATGGATCGTTTGCGGTTCATTGGTACCAAAATCGTGTCAGTACTATGATACCGAATTCACAGGTTCGGATCGCTACAGAACCTCAGGGTGAAGGCACTGTTTTGCACATGACAGCAGCTAATGAACAGCCAACATTGTGAAAGAGTGGCAGCACACACCACCACAGCAGCAGCGCCGAGACACACACTACACCCAATGGGTGCATGGAGATCAGAAACAAACTCACATCAACAAGCCAAGGGCCATTCAAAGATCTGCTAACAGTGTGTGCCCAGGAAGCTGGGCTGAGGTGACAGAGGGTGACACACAGAGGGAGGGAGAGGGGGACAGAGAGGGAGGGAGAGGGGGACAGAGAGGGAGGGAGAGGGGGACAGAGAGGGAGGGAGACACAGGGAGACGGAAAGAGGGAGGAGGCTGACACACGGAGGGAGGGAGAGGGGGACAGAGAGGGAGGGAGACACAGGGACACGGACAGAGGGAGGAGGCTGACACACGGAGGGAGGGAGAGGGGGACAGAGAGGGAGGGAGACACAGGGACACTGACAGAGGGAGGAGGCTGACACACGGAGGGAGGGAGAGGGGGACAGAGATGGAGGGAGACACAGGGAGAGAAAATCAGCCGTGTGGTGTGTGGGAATGTCTGCTCGTCAGCAGGTAGACTGCGTGCATGTAGCTAAGGGTGGCCAGTGCCAGAACCCCCCCTCTTCTCCATGGCAAAACACAGGGCCATGTCACAACCTGTTCACGAGCACAACGACAGCTACCTGCATTATATAACTGTGTGGATCCACTCCATGTGCACATGTACAGTGCTACACGGAAGGCGCCAATGCATGGCTCGCCACACCTGCCCACTCCACTGCTGACTGCAGTCACACTTGAGGCAGCAAGTAAGACTGTGCCACACATAGTTAAAGGGGCCAAAGTGGTGCCCAAGGGACACACCCATGCACAAGTGCACTGTGAGTGGAATGCAAGACAGATCCTAATTCCAAGAGGAAATGTGCCAACTTTGAAACTGATGAAACATGGATGTTGCATGGACCAAAATTAACATTGTCTCTCTCACACACAGGTCAACCTCGTGGTTCACCCCCCAACACTGGGGGGGAAGACTCACAGGACCCGGATCTGCGGGAGCCCGATCCCACCGGCAGCGACGACTCTCACCACTCTGTGGACGACCCCGACCAACCTGGCCCCTCTGGTGTCCAACCACCTGCAGCACCTGCATCAGGTACAACGGGGCCAACCACCACCCCCACTCCTGCCACATCCCAGGAGACACCCAGGATCCCTGCCCCACCACCACAAAGCAGCCAGGCTGGCCAGGAGGGACACGGTGTCCCGGGCACCCAGGAGGAGGCAGGCGACAACGCCAATGACACCCCTCAGGGGTCCCGGACACCCGATGTGCCCACAAGGGCAGGCCAGGTGCAAGTGGGCAGGGGTGGTGGGAGTGGAGGACGGCAGAGGCGCCAGCCTGACCAGTTGGCTGGGGAACCGGTATATTCCCATGTCCGTAACATCCTGGACACATACCGGCAGGACACCACGGGCATGGCCCAGGTTGTGTTCACCCTCAATGAGATCAAGGGGACCCTCGATGAGATAAAGACCCAGCAGGCCCAGCAACATGCCTGTCTACTGCAACACCAACGGAGGATGGAGGACAGACAGGCTGAGCAAGTGACGGTGTTCCAGGGGATTCACAATACTCTCCGTCGGATGGCCGACAACATGGGCAACCCTCCCTGTGCCAGAAGGCGTAGAGCATCACCACCCACAGGGAGGGATCAGGAGGAGGAGGAAACATCCGATGGAGCATCCCAAACATCGTCACGGCCTGCTTCTGAGGGTCCCCGCAGGAGGCCGGGTCGTCCACGCAAAGGACCGTGAGGGTCGGCGCTACATCACCATCTCCCAGGACACCTGGCCTGGCACCTGGCCCACTGGAGCAACAGCATCACAGCATCAAGAGACATTCTCTGCCACATGGCCCTGCTGGTCACTGTCTGACCAATGTTGACAAAGACTGTGGCATGGACTCAGAGGATTTCCAATGGCAAGGACACCAACTCCCCTACTGAACTTTGGATTCCAAACTCCCGGAAAGCCCCTCACGTCATACCCTCCCCTCACCCCCCCACAAAAATAAAAAATCGCACCATGAAGAGAAGATGCCTGCTGGTTGCATTATTACCTTACATGTGTCTTGTAAAGTCTAAACATGCCTGAGTTATCTTTTGACTTCAACCATCCACACCCTGGGGCCTGAGTCTGGCACAGGACACACGGGTCACAGTGTATTAGGCAAGACAGACATGGAGCACCATACACACCCGTGATGGGCCCAACCAGCTGAGGGGGTGGCCGCACAACCGTGCTGACAGACATATTGAGTACAGCAACAGTCATGCGCAGAGGTCAGGGATCCAGTCCAGTGTCCTGGGGGGCACCCAGGTATGTGTAGACAGGTGGCAGAACCATGTCCTGCAAGCTTGAGTCCGGTGGATGCAGAGAATGGGGGCCTGGCCAACGTTGGATGCATGGGGATGGCACATGTCACAATACCCACACAGTCATGGACATCATGCCCAATACACAGTCTCATCCCACACACACAGCTTGCATCTTGCTACTCGACACATCGACACATAGCCACTATCCGGGAAAACCATGCCAGACATGCTGGATGCACCGTGGCAACACACCAGCATTGACTGAGAAGAGGCACCTTGGAGGCATAGGGACACCTTTATTAGTCATGTTTTCGGGATTGCAGAGGCAACTTGAAGTACACATGAACACTTCATGTGGAGTAACATGTGGGTCCAACACTGGCACCCCCCTTCTGCAGCACAAATGCGTGTTAGCCATGGAACTGGCACACAATTGTCGGGCACCAGCTAAACACCCACAGCTGCTCACGGAGAGACTGCCATACACCATTGATCCGCTGATGTAGAAGTCCCACACCATGTCAAGCCAATGCAAACCGTATGTGTCCGAGGGCAGTGTTACACACATTGATGCCATCATCACAATCCACTATCCCATCACTGATGACTGTCAACCAGTCAGACCATCTATTCAGGTGTACACAGCTGCATGTCGTGTCCCATGGTGATGCTACATGGCTGCAGAGGAACCAAACATCGACAGGGGCAGTGTGCATACATCGTGAACAACTGCCACACCCAATACACCCCTGATGCATCCCTTACCCTAAGGAGACTTCCAAACTTGTCCGTGCGTGTAACGCTGAGTCAGCACACGATGACGTGTCCATGAGGAATAGCAGTGCCACAACAATGCAACCAGCAGACGGCATGCGCAAGTACCTGGGGATGAGAGACACACAAGAAGTCAGCCACAAAAAGCACAGCCACTTGCATGTGCATGAGCTCGACACATGTATGGATGACAACATGCTAGTTCACAATTATGACTGGGGAAATACAACCATCACTGCCACCATCACTCCAGTGACACACCCACACACACCTCTGACTCACGTGCCATACATGCAGGTGGAGACACACATCACAACACATGCCACACGTGGAGCAATGTGTGCACACTCAGACACTGGTACTCACCACTAAGCAAAGAAGTCGCGTATGAGCCGAGTCCGGATGTCCTCTTGCGGCTCCACATCACTAGCCCCATTGCCAAGCCCTTCGTCCTCCACGGGTGGATGGTCCTCGTCATCTTGATCCAGGATGAGTGGCACAGCTTTCTCAACTGCCATGTTGTGCAGCATGCAGCAGACCATGAAGATCTTGCAGACCTTCGCAGGGGCATATGGGAGCGCGCCGCCGGTCTTGTGAAGGCACCTAAATCGGCTCTTCAGCAGGCCAAACGTCCTCTCTATCACTCGCCTTGTCCGGCCATGGGCGTTGTTGTAGCGGAGCTGGGCCGGGGTGATGGGGTTGCGGAGAGGTGTGAGCAGCCATGGCATGTTGGGATAGCCAGCGTTCCCTACATGGGAAGCACATGGACATCGTTAGAACTGGTGAAGCGGTCGTGCTGGTAGGCTATGCAAAATACAGGACAGACAGACTGTACCCACCAACAACACATGCTCGTTCGTTGCGCAGCTGCATCATCATTTCAGGCACCCTGCTACGCCTCATGATGTAGGCATCGTGTGCTGATCCTGGAAAACGAGCACAGACATGTGAAATCACCACGTTGGACAGACACACCACAAGGGCATTGATGGAGTGGTAGTGCTTCCGATTGCGGTACGCTACCTCCCGTGCGTGTGGTGGTACCAAAGCTACATGTGTCCCATCTATGGACTCAATGACATGGGGCATCCCTCCCAGGGCATAGAATCCACGCTTGACCTCAGTCAACTGTTCAGGGGTTGGGAACTTGATGAAGTCATCCAGGTGAATCAACATGGCCTCTAAGAAATCCTGCAGCACACGGCAGAACATGCTCTGGGACATGCCACCAACATGAGCTATGGTATTTTGACAGGTACCCGTGGCTAGAAAATGTAGGGCTGCCATTACCTTCAGCTTGGGTGTCAGTGCCGTAGGATACCTGTGCAGCGGTTGCAGGTGTGGTGCCAGTCTCGCCGTCAACTCCAGAATCAACCGTTGGGGGAAGCGGTAGCACCGGATACGATCATTCTCCCGCATGGCAGCCAAGTCCGGAATTGCTCGAGGAAGAGGCGGCGCTGTGCAGGAATTTGGAAGTGACAAGGAAGAGTGAGTGCCCCACAACAACAAATAATTTGTACTGAGCACATGTTAATCTGTCTATACACATATGCTACATACGGAGTCAGGTATGTGCCACATGCCCTGGACACGTATGGCTGGCAGGTGACACTCCTACCAAGACCCAGCTACACACGGAGATTGAGAACCTCCACATGCCATGCCATGGGATTAGCTGTGTCCCAGTGCAAGTGAACAGCCAGACGCAACACAGGAGTGACATACACCCACACATCAGCAGAAGTAGGATGCCGATTGCAGAGACTGGTAGCGGAGCACTAGAGACACAGGTCACATGACATTACACTAGGACAGCCCACAGACCTTGCCATGAAGGTGCACATGTCATGACTCACCGATGAAAATCGACACTTGCGCCCGCAGCCTCCCTGTGTCCCAGGAGGGACTGACCGCCTGAGTCCCGCGTTAACAGCTTGCAGCACCCGCTTCGCGGGTGCCGCTGCGCGGCGCTCAGGTGTGGGGTCGAGGCAGCAGGGCTACACCTAGCATCCAGCACCCGGGAGGAAGAAAGAACCGTGCAAGGCAATTGGGGGCGAGTGACGCAGGGACCACAGAGACCAGGAGCCCCCGCGCCGCACAGGTGTGCACGGCCGCACCCCCAGCAAGCCACGCCCCCGGCCGTCCAAGCGCTGCAGAAAAGCGAATCTTCCCAGAGCACAGTGGGACTTACTCACCGACGAAAACCGACACTTGCGCCCGCAGCCTCCCTGTGTCCCAGGAGGGACTGACCGCCTGAGTCCCGCGTTAACAGCTTGCAGCACCCGCTTCGCGGGTGCCGCTGCGCGGCGCTCAGGTGTGGGGTCGAGGCAGCAGGGCTACACCTAGCATCCAGCACCCGGGAGGAAGAAAGAACCGTGCAAGGCAATTGGGGGCGAGTGACGCAGGGACCACAGAGACCAGGAGCCCCCGCGCCGCACAGGTGTGCACGGCCGCACCCCCAGCAAGCCACGCCCCCGGCCGTCCAAGCGCTGCAGAAAAGCGAATCTTCCCAGAGCACAGTGGGACTTACTCACCGACGAAAACCGACACTTGCGCCCGCAGCCTCCCTGTGTCCCAGGAGGGACTGACCGCCTGAGTCCCGCGTTAACAGCTTGCAGCACCCGCTTCGCGGGTGCCGCTGCGCGGCGCTCAGGTGTGGGGTCAAGGCAGCAGGGCTACACCTAGCATCCAGCACCCGGGAGGAAGAAAGAACCGTGCAAGGCAATTGGGGGCGAGTGACGCAGGGACCACAGAGACCAGGAGCCCCCGCGCCGCACAGGTGTGCACGGCCGCACCCCCAGCAAGCCACGCCCCCGGCCGCAACACCCCCTACAAACAAAGTGCGGTAACGCTTAGCGGGACGCGAGCGGGACGCCGAGCGAAGCCCGGGCAAAGGGCGGGCCCTCTGTGGCCCTCAGGGGCCAGAAGAGGCAGGGCTGGGCCAGCCCCCTAAAATTGCCCTTCTAATAATACACCGCCAATAGTTCCACGGCATTTAGCCCGACCACCACTGGCTATCCCCTCGACACAACCTACATCTGCCCGTTACCACCCAATATAGTACCCCTCGCAATGAGGAAAACTACCAAGAAAACAAGGATGCCTACCCTAAGATCGAGCTCAAAAACTAAATCGGATCATCCATCCCCACTACCGACCTTTACTGCCATCGACAAAATGCTCAAACGGACTATAGGGGCGGTTTCCGATGCCATAGCTAACACCGAGAGAAGAATGTCCTTACCTCCTGTAACTATCATTCAAGAAACTCAGGATTCATTGATTAACCTATCAGAAGCCTCCATAAACTTGGCAGAGGAGATGGATACTAGCCGGCCCATAACCCCACCATCTTTTGTTGATCTTCCTTGTGCCCAGCCACCCGCTGAAATCAGCAGGGATAGACATGGTGCACAAACAAGCATTCAAATAAATACTTATGATAAAGATATATCTCCTGCGGAAATAACGCCGCACAGGGAAGTCCACAAACAAGGGAGGAAAAAAGGGCATGTCAAACCCAGCAATCACAACCTGATCACGCCTATAAACCCACCTACACCGGGAATACCATGCTGGATAACCAACATGGTGGCGGACCTTAAACTTGACCTGGAGCACTCTATCACGGTGCTGTTAAAACCCCTCATAGCAAAAATAGATAGATTGACTTCACTGGTCAATAATAAGGGGATCAGCCCGAAAACCTATCCTGTGCAGGAACGGGATTTGACAAATCCAAAGGACCCTACACCAAGATGCTTACCAAGAGATAAGGCCTCTCTAGCAATCAATGGGGGGGATAAGCTAAATAATATCAGTGTCACGCAGAAAAGAGCCCAGGAAAAACAAAAGGTTGCCTCTACCCCGCAAGTAGGCAAAAATAAAAACCAAATATCCACTGGCAACAATAAACCTCCACTCGGACCTTCACAAACGTCAGAAGAAAATAAGGCTCTAACCCCTAAGGTGGTTCCTAAGTCCCCACGGCTTGCCATCGCGACAACCACTGACGACAAGAACACTGCAACATGCTTCAGGACAATCAATCTTCCGCCTGAGGCTCTGCCCCTTGTAGTCGTCCTAACAGGAATTCCCCCTTTAAAGGAGGGTCAACGGGAATCACAGATTGAACTAAAAAATAAATGCATACAGTGGCTGCAAATACATAGACCCTTGCCCCCTAACATCCACGGGGAAATCCTTGCAGTGAGAAGGGGAGAGTGGATCGGCAAAGGTATTAAGACCATCGCAGGGGATATCATCACGGTCAACTTTAGAGACAGGGCGGCTGTTAACTTCATCTGCAATGCCCCCCCGAGTTATACTCGATCACAAATTCACCCGGTTCGTCTATCCTACTTTTACCCCTTCGCACTTCAAAGGCCCAGGCAGAATATTGGCCCTGACAGAACATCGCATCTGGGTTTCCAATATGGCCCACCACAATGGCAAAGGCCAAATCCTGTATTTCCAACTTATGACTCCTCCATTACACAGTACGCCCACTGGAACAGGTTTAGTACACTTGAAGGGGTGGACTGACTGAGATTGGGCCGTTCACCTTCAAAAACCAAATATAGGAAGGAGCCAACTCTACCACCAACAGGGATAAAAGATGGAGCCGACCAGGGCCAAACCGACGCTCTGGATCCTGTGCACACCATAGGAGGCAGCAACACACCATCGAATACCAACCGGGGTAAAGGGGAGGGGATAAATCCCACAATAGATAACTCCCATTCCACTCACAGAAGAATTGCTACCCCCTACAGGCCGCAACTAAGCCGGGTTGCTGCACCTGCAACGGATAACCAATTAAAGCATTTGCAAGGCGAGGGAAAAAGAACACCCAAGGTCATGATTCATGACAATCTACTAATAGCCACCTGGAACATCGCAGGGCTAGCGGCCAAGTTCGCATCCCAGGACTGGCGTAGCTATATAAGCAAATTCCATATTTTATGCCTACAAGAGACCTGGGCCACTGAACCGCACACTTATAGCCTGGAAGGCTATAAAAGCTTCTTTGTCCCTGCAAAAAAAGCCACCTCGGGGAGAGCAAGTGGGGGGCTTGCGGTCTATGTCAATCTAGACATCAAGGGCACCTGGTCCAACACCAAATGGGCCACACCCAACCTCCAAGTACTAAGGTTCACCTCACCAAGTTTAACATTCCTGCTAATGAACTGGTACAATACACCGGCTATAACGGAGAAGGGAATAGCCGTAAATGAATTAGAAAACTGTTTGAACTCTTTATCCAAGACACCAAATCTCACGGATCTAATACTAATGGGAGATTTTAATTGTCACCTTTGTGAGAAACTAATACCCTTCAACAACGACTGGTCAAGATGCACGATCATGAAAGGCCCTCACTTTACCCATTCAACTGAGGGCTGGGATTTAGAAAGACTTATGAAAAGGTACAACCTAATCCAAATCCTAGACCTTGTCACCTTTAACGAGAAAGGAGAATTAACTCCAACATTCAAAGGAAGAGGTTGTCACTCTTACATTGACTTTGCACTAGTCTCTCCCAATCTAAAACGAAGCATCAGTACAATTATCATAGAGGCCAGTAGTTTCAGTGATCACAATCCGGTGATCATTAAAATGGAAGGTTTTGTTTTTTCACTCCAAAAGAGACCTGCCATTACGGAAAGAGTAGTGGACCAGGGCAGAAGAATTAAATGGGCCAAAATTGATGCGGACAGTTTTCACAAAAAACTATTACTCGAAGCCCCAGCAGCAATTGATAAATGTCTTGACCCCTGTGCAACCGGAGCTGAGGTGGTGAAGGCATTTGAAGAAATCGCACAGGTTGTAAACAACTCCTTACATACCCCAGGAGCTAAGAACAAAATGCCCCTAAACCCCCGCTGGTTTGACTCAAATTGTACAAAGGCGCTGAAAAACCTGAAGGATAGCCTTCATGCCCAACCAAGGGACAAAATGAAGGTGGCACGGAACAGAGCTGAATACAAAAAAGCTCTGAAGGCACGAAAGCAAAGCATACAAAACCAGGCCTGGGAAGACTTAAGGGACGCCGCAGAAAGAAAAGATTCTATTGCCTTCTGGAAAGTGATCAACGCCCCCTTCTTCCAGGACCAAGGGGCTCCCAAAATCATGAACACCATTCTGCCGGAACAATGGCAGAAACATTTCCAGGGCTTATACAACCATTCAAACAAGGAACCCCAGGAGGAGCTAGCGGAGGCCCACCAGCCCGTAAAGCTAAATTTTACCCTGAAGGAGGTCGAACTAGGAATAACCGGGCTCAGCAAAAATAAAGCCGCGGGCCCGGACGGAATTCCACCAGACCTATTCCTAAGTAGACCCGAACTATGGGCTCCGTTACTCATGAGGGTGCTAAACGAGGCAGGGGAGGTAGGCCTCCCCCAGTCCTGGTCAACGGCGACCATAGTCCCCATTTATAAAAAAGGCAACCGTGATGACCCCCAATGTTATCGACCTATTTCCCTCATTGACGTGTCAGCCAAGGTCCTGGGGCGAGTCATCCTATCGAGATTGCAAGATTGGGCAGAGGAGCAACAAATCCTCTCAGAAATCCAATACGGCTTCAGGAAAGGCAGATCTACCACCGATCAATGCCTAAATCTATACCTCCTGATTGCAAAATATACCATCGCCGGGAGGGGGTCAATACACATGGGGTTTATGGACCTCTCAGCGGCCTTTGATCGCGTAAACAGGAGAAAGCTCTGGGTTATGCTAAAAGAGCTAGGTGTGGACCAATCATTAGTCGACACTCTACAAAACCTCCACCGGAACACCTCTGCAAGCGTAAGGTACAGTCAGGAAGGCAAAAAGACCGATCCCTTCACCTGCAATAGTGGAGTAAGACAGGGATGCATCCTTGCGCCCTTCCTTTTCTCTATTTACATTAACGCACTGGAAAAGGACCTCCTTAAGCTCAAAGTTGACTCACCCCAAATTGGTCATCGAGCAGTGCCCGTACTACTCTACGCCGATGACGCGGTCCTGCTCTCTAGAACACCTTTGGGACTGCAAAAACTAATTGACGGGTTCGTCAAATTTATGGAGAAACTGGACCTGGCAACAAACCTGGAAAAGTCCTACATTATGTCATCTGGGAAACCCACAAAAGGAACTTTCACCTACAACATCGGGTCACATAAAATAGATCAGGTCAAGTCTTTTACGTACTTGGGGGTGTTATTTGACCACGCCTTATCGTTCAAACCCCTGATTGAGAAGCATTCTACAAAACTGGCAGCTGCAGTAGGGGCAATCATGGGGTATGGGCAAAGATTAGGGAAATGGTCCCCCGAACAAATTCTGACCTTATACAGATCCATCTGCTGTGCGAAAGTAAGTTATGGGGCAGAAGTGTGGGGCTTCCTGGGCAAAAAAGCACAGCCGCTTCAGACTGAAGAAAACAAATTCTTACGAAGATTATTAAAAGTCCCACAGAGTGTTTCGGCCCACATTATACACGAAGAGGTAGGAGAACCCTTTCTAGAGGATAAAATCAAATCCAAACCCCTCCTGGCATGGGTGAAAGTATGGACCAACCCTGAGGCAGCCCTTACGAGACAAATTATCGAGGACTGTCTCAAAAGAGACAAAGGCCACGTAATTCCTTGGCTGAAATTTGTCAAGAAGTCGCTAACAGAGATTGGTTGCTCTCAATACTTCTCATCCCCAGACTCTCTGTCCCGGGAGAGCAAGACCCTGGTTAAAAAACTTTTTCTCACACACTTGAAGACATCAAGGGCTGAAAAGGAGAAGCATAAAGCCACTAATCACTTGTATAACGACCTCACTGTGAAGCAAGGGATGGAACCCTATCTGAGGGTCATGTACAATGCGCAGGATCGCTACCTCATGACCCGCTTCAGATTTAACATGTTACACCATATCCTTGCAGTGCAATCTGGGTTTACCCACACAGTGGAGGAGAAGGGTACCTGCGGCTGCGATCTTAGATCTCCGCAGGATACCCTCCATTTTGTTTTACTGTGTCCTTTCTACACGATGCCAAGACGCAAGTTCCTGGTGGGAATCCTGAAAGAGCTAAAATTTAAACATGCAAAATTGGCGCTGAGATTCTTACAGGAAGTGGAGGACGCTTACACCCTGTTTTGCACGATAAACTTTATTCGAATTGCAACAAGATTGAGGAACACCAGAGACATTGGCCCCTAAACGTGATCTGAACATTTAAAACTCTTCAAATCCCCTGGCCCTCTACCTGAGTACAGAAATTTTAATATTTATATTTTTCTTTTTTTTTTAAACTGAATATCACTTGCTGTGTTTTTAATTTGTGCATATTTATACTGTATTTGTGCTTTTATGGTGTCTTTTTAAGAACCGAATAAAGATTATAAATTGAATTGACTCACCACACATTCATTGAGAGGATGCAGACATGTCCTTGTCACGCTACTCCGTGTCCCATGCATACATACGCACCTCACATCCGATACCACATGTGGCATGGTGTGCGGAACAGTGTCCAATGTCAATCTACACACATACACATGTTGGTTGCTGCAACAGCTGCAGCTTTTGAGGGTGCTCCAACATCAACCTAATGGGAAGCCCCCACATATACATGACATAGTCACATCATGCACCGTGGGTAGTGACAAGTCAGGTGTGGTAACCCCTGTACCGGGCATCAGGGGACACTTCCATGTGTTGGTGTCCGTGCCATGCCAGTGACGCTTATCCCCAGTGTGCAGTACGACATGCACACATGTCAAAGGAGTCAAGGGCATGCCTGGCACACATTGCACCGTCACACATTACATCTGTACACATCTCATCATACATCTGGTGCCTTCTCGACTCAGGAGTAATGTTCCACATCACAGCCTGTCACACCTGTGCCCCACACATGTAGTAATGCACAGACAATGCCTTGATGTCCATCCATGGACAAGTATGTCCGCCCTATTCCTTCCTGTGTGCTGCCTGTCACCACTGTGATGTGTGAAAACCGCCGTACTGCTGCTAAGAGGGCCTGTGTACGTTCCAATATCACTATGGGAGTGCTGCCGTATGTGTACCCATCGTGATGGTGAGCGTACAGGCATGTTTACGGTCCGTACCACTACGAGTATGCATACGCAAGAACACCCATAGTGGTAGGGCCGTACACGCGCCTGTACGCTCCCTATCAGTATGGGTGTCCTCGCGTATGCGTACTCGTAGTGGTACGGGCCGTACACGCGCCTGTACGCTCCCTATCACTACGCATACGCGAGAACACCCATAGTGATATGGAGCGTACAGGCGCGTGTACGGCCCTACCACTATGGGTGTTCTTGCGTATGCGTACTCGTAGTGGTACGGACCGTACCGACGCCTGTACGCTCCATATCACTCTGGGTGTCCTCGCGTATGCGTACTCGTAGTGGTACGGACCGTACACACGCCTGTACGCTCCATATCACTCTGGGTGTTCTTGCGTATGCGTACTCGTAGTGGTACGGACCGTACACACCCCTGTACGCTCCATATCACTATGGGTGTTCTCGCGTATGCGTACACGTAGTGATAGGGAGCGTACAGGTGCGTGTACGGCCCGTACCACTACGAGTACGCATATGCGAGGACACCCAGAGTGATAGTGAACGTAGGCACGCGTGTACGGGCCGTTGCTATGCATTTGGGGTGCCCTAGGGCCCCGGAACGCACCGTACCTGTGTGTGAAGCTCCAAATTACATAGGGGACACATGAGGGACAAGTATTAAGGCCTACATGCATGCTGGTTGTCATGGAGACCAAGTTCAAATTTTGAATTTGTTCAGGAAGCTGCACGGCAGAAGTCAGTTGGAATGAATCTACTTTGTTGCAATGTGTTTGTGGGGCTGACATCATGCAGGAGAAAAAAACAGATTGAGAACCCACAGACTGCTAGGTTTGAAGGGATTGGAGGAAACATAGGATGCAAATGTGAGTGACCAATCACTCTGTACTCCTGTGCATGAGATGGGCCAGCAAGGCAGATATAAGGCAGCCAGGTCCCATGAGGGAGCACTTGCCTGCACATCTCTGTATTCCACGACCCAGCTGCTGCTACTGATTCCCTGGAACCATGTCAAGGGCAGTGGAGAGGTCACAGCCATTCACCCTGGAGGAGAACATGGCTTTGGTGGATGTGATCCTCCCACGGTACCCCATGCTGTACGGGCGACCAGGTTATCAGGTGAGTGCAGTGTCCACTGGCACTGACTGTGTCCCTTTTTAGTGACTGTGACTTCTGCCATTGTGTCCAGGTGTGACACATGCTATGTACTGTAGGGGGGGTCCCGGGGGGGGGGAATGCCTGATGTCTCCCAGCAGTGCCCTGAGACAGGAGGGGTGTGTGCAGAGTCCTCCCAGCAGTGCCCTGAGACAGGAGGGATGGGGGCCTATCACTCCCAGCAGTGCCCTGAGACAGGAGGGGTGGGGGCCTATCACTCCCAGCAGTGCCCTGAGACAGGAGGGGTGTGTGCAGAGTCCTCCCAGCAGTGCCCTGAGACAGGAGGGGTGGGGGCCTATCACTCCCAGCAGTGCCCTGAGACAGGAGGGGTGTGTGCAGAGTCCTCCCAGCAGTGCCCTGAGACAGGAGGGGTGGGGGCCTATCACTCCCAGCAGTGCCCTGAGACAGGAGGGGTGTGTGCAGAGTCCTCCCAGCAGTGCCCTGAGACAGGAGGGGTGGGTGCCTAACACTCCCAGCAGTGCCCTGAGACAGGAGGGGTGGGGGCCTATCACTCCCAGCAGTGCCCTGAGACAGGAGGGGTGGGGACCTATCACTCCCAGCAGTGCCCTGAGACAGGAGGGGTGTGTGCAGAGTCCTCCCAGCAGTGCCCTGAGACAGGAGGGGTGGGGGCCTATCACTCCCAGCAGTGCCCTGAGACAGGAGGGGTGGGGGCCTATCACTCCCAGCAGTGCCCTGAGACAGGAGGGGTGTGTGCAGAGTCCTCCCAGCAGTGCCCTGAGACAGGAGGGGTGTGTGCAGAGTCCTCCCAGCAGTGCCCTGAGACAGGAGGGGTGGGGGCCTATCACTCCCAGCAGTGCCCTGAGACAGGAGGGGTGTGTGCAGAGTCCTCCCAGCAGTGCCCTGAGACAGGAGGGGTGGGTGCCTAACACTCCCAGCAGTGCCCTGAGACAGGAGGGGTGGGGGACTATCACTCCCAGCAGTGCCCTGTGACAGGAGGGGTGGGGGCCTATCACTCCCAGCAGTGCCCTGAGACAGGAGGGGTGGGGGCCTATCACTCCCAGCAGTGCCCTGAGACAGGAGGGGTGGGTGTGATGCACAGTGTGAGCCTGGATCATTGATTGTGTAGTTGCCCTCATTCCACCTGTGTCCTTTCAATGGCACGTACTGCTTTTGGCCTTCCCCCAGATGTTGAAAATTGAAACAGCGATATGATTAAGCATTCACTAAAGACATGAATTCCCCTTCCTTGGACCAAGTTTCTCTCCTTATGTTGACTAGTGTCTGGACTCCATTTTGTATTGTCGTGTCTCCATGTGCTCAGCACGAGAAGAGTCCTATCTTCGTATCAGTTGCTCTCATAATCTGCCCAGTAACAGTCTATAAATAGCTCCTTTGTCTGTCTGGCGCATGCCCAGGCTTGACCACATCTGTTATCAGTTAGTCCTTGCTTGACCATGTTTTCGCGGGCTTAGGAGTGTGTTAACTCCGCCCACATATTGATTCTGTATCGAAAATGTCCATAAAAGGTAATATTCTTTGCTTCATGTTGTATCCACCCACTTATGAGCCCCTCTGTTGTGTATAAAAGGGGACTGTGTACGCAAGTTCTGTGTGCTACTCTATGCAATACTGAAGAGTGTTGTATAGGTTGTAGGACCACCCCTAAGGGTTAATAAACTCTGTCTTTGTATTTTGCAGTTTCCGTGCCAACTTCCTTATAGCTTTTGTTACAGGAGAGCGAACCCTTGTATTCTGCGGGCCGAGCTGGGGCCTGTATTCATCAATTGGCGCCCGTCACGTGGGGCTCATCGGCGACTCGGATGCTCGAAGGATTGGTCGTGGCGAAGGTGAGGAATTTGGCCGGGGATGTGATCACTGCCAGGGGCATTTTAGTCCTGGCATCCCGAGGTTTTCTTCCTTCCCTTCCGAACTGACCTTCTGGGTGGCGCCGGTCCTCGACTGAGACCTCTTCTGTCGGTTTTGCCGTGACAGCCGTTTGGGCGAATTTTGGAACTTGGCAGTTGGAATCTGGACACTCTTGATTGGTAAGAACCATTGTACGGTACTTGCTCCGAGTTTTGAAGCCTGGGTTGGCTATTTGAGTTTGATTTGTGATGACCGGTCATATCTTGTATTGATTACTGTGAGAAGATATGCGTTGCAACACATATAGGCAGGTAATGTCGAGATATTTCTCCGGAGCTGTGTAAATTTGAACGGCGCAAAGTTTAAGTGCCATTTTTGATAATACTGCATATTTTGCATTATTTTTGAGCATGCCTGCTTTTAGCGCACTCCGTAAGTGGTGCTGCTGCTTTGGAAACCGGTTAAACCTCGAGGAATCTGCTCCAGCCCCCCCAGAGGGGACTCCTAATAGGGATATGTATGTGAAGCATGGTCTTTCTTCTATAATGTACAGCACAGTATGGAGGAAATACACCAAAAAGGATCCTGAGTTGCGCTGGCCTTTGTATGGATCGTTTGATATGCGTAAGATTGAGTATGTGGAACAGTTTAGGTGTAAACGGCGTGCTCGTCAAGATATGTTTGAATGTGTACGGTTATGGGTGAAGGAAGTGCGTGAGCGAGAGAAACGTGAGAAAGCGCTGTTTGATAAAGAGCAACGGAAAAATAATCATGTGCGAGCACAGGAAGCGAAGCGTCGGGAGGAAAGAGAACTGGCGGAGAGACAAGAGAAAGAGCGTAGGTTGCAAGTCTCGGGTCAATATGCTGTCCGCCAGCCACTTTATCCTGTCCTTACTAATCTTGAAGATGATTTTTATTTATTAGATCGTTCTCCGCCCCCTTATGTTGGCGCGTCTGCCCCGAGATCACAGGATTCTGGATTGGTTTCGGATAAGGTAGACACGCGGTCTATGTTATCAGTTGAACGTATGGGTGAGCTTCGGAAAGTTTCTCTTCGTGCACTTAAGGGCAAGTTATCCCTTGCTGAATTGTTGGACTCTTTGGAAAAGTGGCAGGATAGAGAGAAGTTGTATTTTCTGGGAACCTTTTCTGATGAAGTGATTACTGCCTTTCGGAAATATTCAGAAGTTTTTGAGCCTGATGATGTAGTATTAGATGCTAAAGCATTACGTAACAGTGTTTTTTCTCACTCTAAGGCGACTGATGCGGTCCGACGGCTGTTTGCATTGCGGGACGCGGCGAGTGACCTTAAAGAGAGAGCGCGCCTAAAGGCAGGGGAGGAGCAGTCGGATCCACGTATCGGCGATGATCAATCATCTACCTCCCACTCAGATAAGAGCGAACTAGTGCATGCTAAACCGATGCGAGAGGCAGCACCTTTGTATGTTCCTCCTAAAGGAGTGGGAACTAGTTTGGATATTACTTCCGCCGATGCTAAGGGATACTTTGTGTATAATTGGGTTTATACTCCCTGGCATAGGGCTGATGTTATGGCATTAAAGAATGCATTGCCTGACCCCCGCAAGAATCCAGTGGCCTTTTATGAAGAGGTCGAAGGGGCCTTGAATTCTTGTACTATGACTTTAGCAGATATAGATTTGTTCTTTGGGCTCATATTACCACCGGATATGTGGAGATCTGTGCGGAAGGTGGACGATGTTGCCGCTTTTAAGGCTAGGTGGTCCGAGATTGAGGATGAGGATAGGGAGAGAAAACCCGCGCAAAAACCACCACGGATTATTTTAGATCTTCCTGCTGCTATCTTGACTAAGTTGAAAACGATTATTCCCCCTAAAAAGGTTGACTGGAATATGTTAGCCTCGTGTAAACAGAAGGTTGATGAATCAGTCTCAGATTTCTTTACACGCTTTGAGGAGACATTTCATGATTTCAGTGGTCAGTCACTTACGGATGATACGGGTCGACATCTTTTTGTGGATAAATATGTGGCGAATTTATTACCGGGAATAGCAGCTCGTTTAAAAGCGAGTGAAAGTTCTTGGTCCACCTCGTCTCCGGCATCCCTCCTGACTATGGCTCAGTATTATGAGCGTCAGGAACAAGAAGCGAAGGGGCATGAGGAGAAGAAATCAAAAGATTTGAAAACAAAGGTGATGTTAGCGCAAGTGTATGGTCCGCCTCGTCGGGGTGTCGACAAAGGTAGGGGAGGATTCTATGGTCCCCCTTCGGGTCGGTCAGATGTAAATAGAAATCAATGTGCGTATTGTAAACAGTCGGGTCATTGGGCCAGAGATTGTCCGGTGTTGTATGCATCTCGTCAGGGACGTGGTCAGGGACCACCGAGAGGTAGAGGGGGCTTTTCGAATTTCAGAGGGAATTCTAATGATCGTGCTCGCTTTGAACCTAACGCGCAGCAACGAGATAGACCCAATGTATTTGATCGGCAAAACCAGTATCAGATGTCTGGGACTGACCGCTCTGGGTACCATGATTCGCAGCATGCATAGGATTGCGTTGGATGGGGGTTAGAATCAGTTGAAGTGCCGGTTGATCAGAAGGGTCCTTATGTTTCAGCAAATGTTTTGGGTTCTACTGATCGGTTCCTAGTTGATACAGGAGCTACCCGCAGTGCGCTGTCCAAACAATTGGTTCCGAGGGCTCCCCCATCTGGCTTAATGGTTACATCGGTAGGGTTTGATGGTACACTCTCTCGAAGCCCTCTTTCCCGACCCCTTGCATTCCATGTTGACCACTTTTCTGCGCCCTATCCGTTTCTGCTTGCCCCGAACACGCCTGACAACATTATGGGTCTTGATATGCTCAAGCACTTCAGAGCTACGATCCGCTGCTCCCCCGCTGGAATACGTGTGATATTAAACGACAATCACCCGATGATAGACCGGATGTGTGTGGTCGCGGAGGATACTGTATTAGCTTCCCTCCCTCATTCTTTGTGGGCTACTTCAGATACTGATGTGGGACAGATGGTGATTCCACCTGTCCATATTAGTGTCCAGGAGGGTGCGGTGTTACCGCGCCTCCCTCAGTATCGCATTTCCCAGGAGGGGGAGGAGGCACTCATACAGATTGTGCAGGATTTGATTAAGGTGGGGGTAGTGGAAGAAGTTCCCTATAATGTTTGCAACAGTCCTATCTTACCCATTTTGAAGAGAGATACGGATGCCAGGGTTTATCGGTTTATCATTGATTTAAGGGAAGTGAACAAGATTGTGATACCTCAGTATCCAGTGGTTTCTGATATCACGACGTTACTCACTTTGGTCCCGCCAACGGCGACCACGTTTTCAGTTATTGATTTGAAAAATGCCTTCTTTTCGATCCCTATTCATCCTGATAGGCGATACCTTTTTGGTTTTACTTTGAATAATAGGTCTTATAGATTTTGTAGAGTCCCTCAGGGCTACACAGAAAGCCCTAGCATTTACAGTCAAGCATTGAAAAGGCAATTGGATTCCTTTGTTCTGCCCGAGGGTGTCGCCCTTATACAATATGTTGATGACATCTTGTTGGCGGCTGACACTCCTGAGCTGTGTGAGAAGAGTATGTTATCCTTGCTTTCCTTTTTGGCATCTCACAATCACAAAGTGTCGAAGAAGAAATTGCAATTCTGTAGACCAAAGGTGACTTATTTGGGTCACCTTTTGTCTAAGGAGGGGCATGCACTCACACCAGATCGTATTCAAGTAATTTTGGACACGCCAGTGCCTTCCACACAGAAGGACGTGCGTGCATTTTTGGGTCTTGTTTCTTTTTGTAGGCAATGGATATTGGGGTTTTCACACATAGCTAAACCATTGTTAGCCCTTTTGACAAAAGACACACCAATTCCTCTTCCCTGGTCAAATGAGTGTGAAATTTCCTTCCAGCAATTGCGACAGGCCCTTTGTTCAGCACCAGTGTTAGGGACCCCTGATTATACGAAGCCCTTTTCACTGTATGTGCATGAGAAAGATGGGTGTGCATTATCAGATTTAGTGCAGATGCACGGCGACAAGCAGCGCCCTTGTGCATATTTTTCGGCTGTACTTGATCCTGTTGCCCGAGCATTGCCTGGTTGTTTTCGCTCGGTTGCGGCGACAGCTGTGTCAATACGTCAAAGTGAGGGAATTGTGTTATCTCACAAACTGTTGGTATTAGTCCCCCATGCTGTTGATGCCCTGCTTAATCAGACAAAGACGCAGCATTTGACCAGTGCCCGTTTAACGGGATATGAGTTGACGCTTTTGGCTCCTCATATTACGTTAAAGAGGTGTGTAACGTTAAATCCGGCCACATTGTTGCCGTTCCCGGAAACTCAGTCTGAAGCACGGAAAGCACACGACTGTATTCTTGTGACTGAGGAACAGACAAAGGGTCGTATTGATCTCCAGGATACGCCCTTTACAGATGTAGATGGAGAACTGTGGGTGGACGGATCATGCCTGAAGCTACCAGATGGTACGACTTCAGCAGCGTATGCAATTACCACATTGCAAACAATAGTGGAGACAGCACGCATACCGCAGAAATCAGCTCAAGCAGTGGAACTGATAGCATTAACACGAGCATGTGAGCTCAGTGCAGGATTGTGTGTGAATGTTTATACAGATAGCCGCTATGCCTTCGGAGTAGCGCACAATTTCGGCCTACTCTGGAAGGAGAGAGGGTTTCTAACGTCACATGGAGCGCAGATAATGTACGGGGAGTTAGTTCACAACCTTTTGACTGCATTAACATATCCAAAGAAGATTGCTATAATTAAATGTAGGGCCCATAAGAAAGTGGTTGATAAAGTTGGAGAAGGGAATGCTTTGGCAGACCGGGTGGCACGAGAGACTGCAATGCAGCCTGGTGCTACTGCAATGTATGTTGTGAAGTCACAGGCAGAAAGATGGCACGATGCTAGGAGAGAAGTGCTGGAAATACAGAGGACCGCTTCCGATAAGGAACGGGAGCAATGGTCCAACGATGGAGAATTAGATGATGAAGGGTGTTGGAGAAGTAAGCAGATGGATAAATGGAAGTTACCCACAGCCTTTGTACAACCTATGGTTCAGATGGCACATGGACTAGCGCATGTCGGAGCTTCCGCAATTGTTAAATTACTCACACGAGTTTGGGAGCATCCGGAGATCGCTAGTATGGCAAAGAGGGTAGTGCAGACCTGCATGATTTGCCTGAGGTATAACCCGGGAAAGGGTACCCGAACTCCAGCAGGAGGATTTGCGACACCTACTGCACCCTTTGAGGTTTTGCAGATGGATTACATCCAGCTTGAGCGCTGTAACAATCTGAAGTATGTTTTAGTAGTGATTTGTGCCTTCAGCAAATGGGTTGAGGCATACCCTACGAAAGACAATACTGCAATGACTACAGCCAAGATGCTATTGAAGGAGTTCTTCCCTCGATATGGTGTTTGCAGATTGTTGTGGAGTGATAACGGACCTCATTTTATAGCAGACGTTATCAAGTATGTCCTGAAGGGCCTAGGTATTACCCAGAAGTTCCATGCAGTATTTCACCCTCAGTCTGCGGGATTGGTTGAGAAGTATAACGGTACTCTGAAGCTTAAGATCGCTAAGATCCAAGCTTCAACTTCTTTGACTTGGCCAGACGCTTTGCCGCTGGCATTATTGTCAATTAGATCGATACCGCATTCTCGGACCGGTCTCACACCTTACGAGATCGTGTTTGGACGCCCAATGAATATTTGGGGTCCACCAAAACCCAAGTCACTGTATGATGTACCTTGTGTAATGATGAATGATTATCTGGCACAGCTAACGGATAATTTGGTTTCTATTCATCAACAGGTTCGAGAGGCGATCCCTGATCGGTCCACAGGTGAAGGTCATAATCTCCGACCTGGAGATCAGGTTATGCTGAAAGTCTTCCAAAGGACGAACAGTCTGGAGCCGAGATGGGTTGGTCCTGAGCAAGTCTTGCTCGCAACGAGGACAGCTGTGCGGGTTTCCAATCGGAAGAACTGGATCCACTCCTTGCACTGTTGCAAAGTGCCGTCTGGATTGGTGGAGCATGCTGTGTTGACCGACCATCGAGAAATCCTGACTGCGGAGAAAGGCCGTGCTGTGGAACCGAACGACACTGAGGAGCTCTTCCCGGACCAAGCTATTCCTGGAAGAAGAAGATATCACCTCAGACCAAGGAAGTGATTGCTGTATCCAAAGTTGTCAGAACGGCCCTTAGGTTAGTGAAACGGAGAGCCAATGTGGCAAGGGGGGGGGATCAGCCCTGCATTAGTGTAGTGACATCCGTCTTCGCCCGCTGGTGAAGAAATCAACGGCTGCCTAAGGGGAAGAGTTCTGACAACCTTTTAGTTTCAGGAAGATATTGACTTCTTACTACAAGATGGAGAAGAAGAAGATTCTTTGTGCGACAAGCTTTATTATCATTGTGGCTATTGTTGGTATAACCACATGGTTTGTTGAGGATGTGACTCCTGCCCGTGAGTTGCTTGTTTTGACCACCCCAGTGCCTGAGGAGCACTACTTTTATACCCTTCCGTATCAAGAATTGAAGCATCGTCAGTCTTATTTGAATAACACTTTCATCCAGATGTTGCATCATACCCATGTTGCTACAAATGCTACGAACTGTTGGATATGTGGTATGATGCCAGCTCATCCCTTTTCTCATAATGGCTCTTGTAGAGCATGGTACACTTTGCTTTTTGCCACACGGAAACCTACAGTGGACGATTACTCTTTAGACTTAATAGGGAATGTCATCAAGATAAAGATGGTTATCCACAAGCGAATGGGACAATATGGGAATGGGAAGAGTATCGACCAGACAATGAATCGATCCCCTACATTTTCACGAACACTAAAGACACTGTAGGGAAAGAACAATTTGTGATTCAAGTGGCACAAGCTCAAGCGGACCTGTGTGTCCAGAGTGTGGGTTATATTCCTGTTGGTGTTAGTGACTGTATCATTATCCTGAATATTGATGGGTTGAATAATAGTACTTTCTTAGCCTCCCATAACACATACTTTGTATGTGGGAATAAGGGTTATTATCGTTTACCAGCCGGCTGGTCCGGAGTATGTTATGTAGCATTCCTATTACCTCCTGTATTCTTGGCACCTGCATCTTATCATAAAGATTTGAAGTTGTTGAATAATGTGACTGTAAATAGGTATAAACGTACTCTATCTATTGATGATGTTGATCAAACTGATACTAGCTTGCAGCAGTATATTGATTTTAACTTAGGACTGTTTTTCTTTGTTGGAGCTGCCCTAAATAGTAGGAAGGTTCGAAGGTTAACGAGAGTTGTAGAGGCTCTAACGAATCAAACCGCTGCTGCTCTTGGGAATCTTACGGAAGAATTACAAATTACTAGAATTGTTGCATTGCAGAATCGTATGGTATTAGATGTTATGTTAGCTGACCGAGGTGGAACATGTAAAATTATCGGGAGTAGTTGTTGTGTGTTTATTCCTGACCACACGCCATCAGTTTATAATGCTATCAATAAATTGCATAAAATTGCAGCTGAAATCCATACAGAAAATGGCACTTGGACCTTTTCTGGATGGTTTTGTGCATTGATCATTACATGGGGGTGGAAGGTTTTGACTGGTCTCTGCATTATTGTAGCAATTCTGTTTTCTTGTTGCATTTGTGTCCAATGTGGTCCTTTACTCTGTTCCCTATGTGTGTCATTCTGTATTCCTGATAAGAAAGCTACTGCCAATGTTACCTATCAGAAACATTTAACTAAAGAAGTAGAAGAGATGATGAAAATTGACATATATGATGATTATCCTAATAAACCGAATGTCTTCAGTAAATGCTGAAAGGGTCGTCTGTTGAAAATTAAAACAGCGATATGATTAAGCATTCACTAAAGACATGAATTCCCCTTCCTTGGACCAAGTTTCTCTCCTTATGTTGACTAGTGTCTGGACTCCATTTTGTATTGTCGTGTCTCCATGTGCTCAGCACGAGAAGAGTCCTATCTTCGTATCAGTTGCTCTCATAATCTGCCCAGTAACCGTCTATAAATAGCTCCTTTGTCCGTCTGGCGCATGCCCAGACTTGACCACATCTGTTATCAGTTAGTCCTTGCTTGACCATGTTTTCGCGGGCTTAGGAGTGTGTTAACTCCGCCCACATATTGATTCTGTATCGAAAATGTCCATAAAAGGTAATATTCTTTGCTTCATGTTGTATCCACCCACTTATGAGCCCCTCTGTTGTGTATAAAAGGGGACTGTGTACGCAAGTTCTGTGTGCTACTCTATGCAATACTGAAGAGTGTTGTATAGGTTGTAGGACCACCCTTAAGGGTTAATAAACTCTGTCTTTGTATTTTGCAGTTTCCGTGCCAACTTCCTTCTAGCTTTTGTTACAGGAGAGCGAACCCTTGTATTCTGCGGGCCTAGCTGGGGCCTGTATTCATCACAGAGGATCATGTCCCTATGACAAAGGTGCAATGCGTTGGATGCATACTATGCCTTGTTGTAAACAGCGAATGTGTTCTAATCTGTGTCCCTGTGACATGTGCCAGGTGTATTGATGTAGTGTCACTTGTCCATCCCCACAGGTAGACGACTCTGCCAAGGAGCAGATATGGCTGGACGCCGTCAGCGCCGTGAGGAGTGCGGATGGTCGGAAGCGGCGCCTGTCCCAGGTGAGGAAACGCTGGCGGGATATCCGGTGCTGGACGCGGAGGATCGCACGGGTCCTGCTGGGGGACTCACCTGAGAGCCATAAGAACCGCGGGCGCCGCCGTCTCTCCCACATCCAGAAACGTGTGCTGGCGGTGGTCTTTCCTGACTTGGACAGGCGCCTACAGGAGATGCAGCAGCCGGAAGGGGGTAGGTACATGTGTGTGTTTGTTGTGTTTCACCAGCATTTGCAAGTGCACTGTTCCATGGATACACTTCCATGGTTTATGGTGCTGTGCAGATCCTGTTACCCACAGTGTTGCAGGGCTCTCCTGCCTCCCTTCCCCACCTTGCAATGTGTTCCCTGGTCTCTGTGTAGTCACTCCATCACAAAGTTATGTAGCCTGACACCTTCTCCAAGTGTACAATGCCTGCAGCATCATGTGTGGGGGTGGTGTGTAACAGGTTTAGTGACCTTGCCTGTGCCCTGTACAGTTCTGGACTTGTGGGTTCCATGTCAGTTGGCACTAATGCTGATTACAGACATGGGAGTTAATCTCTCGAGTGCGAGGCCTTCCAGCAGGCATGTCCCATGTGGTGGCCTGTGACATGATGTGCATGATTGTGCATTACGCATAGTGCAGGGATGTTAGCGTGTGTTGCAGTCATTCCCATTCAGGAGCATGGAGTTGTGTGGCCACTACTGTCCCCAGGGGCATCTTTTCCTAGGTATCATGTGAGTAATCCGAGAATGTCGACAATCTGTGTCTACAGCATAGGTTGTGCTCTGTGCCATTGTCCCCTGGCACCATGTATATTGACGTGAGATGTATTACAAGTGTCCACTGTACAGCCTGACCTGATTTTCCTATTACATACTCACGGTGGCCATTGCCTTTGTGTCTTGTTGCAATCATCTGATGATGCCCATTTGTACATGATAATTTGGACAGCCGCACCTTGGGTAGTTTGTGTGCAATATTGAAGTTTTGCATCCCATGTGTATTTCACCCTGACTAAGAGATGTAAGTGCTTCCTGTGTCTCCACAGATTTGTCTCATGTAGGGGGTGGGTGGTGCGGGCATGGCCTACATGTCAAGACCTGTCATCTCCTTGCTAGGACTGGCCAGTGTGTGATGTTTGTCTGGACATACACTCAAGGTGCATTGTGCCAGTCAGGGTGGGCATGTTCTCAGTATTACCTATGCTGCATGTGCCTCTAGTTCTTGGATGTGGTCCCTGCTCATCCCTATTGCCTGCCACGCTGTGTGGTGCAGATGCAGTGCTGGATTGTCCCCAGGGCCTTGCTCCTCAGTCAAAATTCCATGTCATCTCATTTGCTATTGTGTCATGCTCTCCATAGTTTTTCCATGGCATGGTGGGTCACACAACTGTGTCTTGCAGGGCCTACATATGTACCTTGTTTTGTAGTTGTAACTCTTCCTTTGTTTCAGGCTATGCACTGTGACCTAAGTAGATTTGACTCATGTGACATATGTATACAGGTGTATGATTAATTTCTGTCTCTTCACCCTGCCCACAGCATCGTCGGGGGACACGGAGGGAGACATGGACACAGACGGCGCGGAGGGACCGAGCACCAGTGCCAGCGGTGGCATCGTGCCTGGCACTTCGAGTGGGACAGAGGCGGAGGAGAGTGAATCCGGGGACCTGTCGACTGGCACAACAGAGTATGAAGCTGACGGGTCCGAGGATGATCTCTCCGAGTGGGCGGTGGCTGCACCACCATCTGACAGCAGCCCTACATCTCGCACCGCCCCCTCCATTGGCATCAGCCGCCTCCCACTTGCTCGTGTCCCTTCCCAACGTGCCCGGTCACCACATGTCTCCTTCCTGCCAGGCACCGCACCCCCTGCCCCTGTCTTCACTGCTGCCGCCAATGCTGAGTCTGTGGACATCCAGCGGCAGTTGCAGATTGGTCAGACTGCGATCCTTAATGTCCTCCATGCCCACAGCCAGGTCCTCAACAACATGGAGGCATACTTGGAGGGCATTCATTCATCGCAGGCTGACCAACGCAACTTGCTGAGGTCCATAGACTCCACACTGACTGCAGCAGTGGGTCTCCTGCAGCGCTACGTCCCACCCCCTACCCCTGCTCCTTCCACACTTCCCACTCCCATGACTGTCCCACATACACACAGACGTAAGCATGCACCCACCACAACAGACACAGGCACCACACCAGCAGGGAAGCTCCGCCGCACACCTCCCGACACGCACACACAGGGTGAAGTAGGCACACCCACTGGGTCGGGGGGCAAACGTGTGACACGCAGCCAGAGTGGGAGTCCGCATTCCACCCAATCCACTCCCTCCAAATCCCCTACCCTTCGCCCTCCTGTCCCTGCGGTGCCTGTTCATTCCCCCCCACTTGATGCCCTCACCCCTGTGGAAGACAACGGCTTGTAACTGTGCAGGCAAGCTAAGGGACATGCATCCCACTGTGTCCCCCATCCAGCTGTGACTCCTGGACTGCCCTATGGGCTTTGTAAATATTGAACTTCCTACATACCAGTTTTTGGATCATGCTGAATAAAGCTATTTATTTTTTGCCCTTGGAACACTCCTGCTTTGCTGGCATTGCTGTCGGTGGGGCTGCTACATGGTTGTGGGTGGTGTTCATGTGTTGGGTGTGTGGGAAATGTAGTAGTGTGCTGCTCATAGGGGGGACCATGGGATCTGTGTGCCATCACACGGTGTTAGCTAGCTTTCTCAATTAATGTAAGCAGTTGCTGCATGTTGCAATTGTCCCAAGGTGTTTTCCTTCCTCTGTGTACCATGACTTCTTCCCTGCAGGGTGTTCCCAATATTTAGCGCTGAGCTGTGTGTACATTAGCTGGGTGTGTGACGGACTCCTTCAACTTTGCACATGCATGCTGAGCCATTCTCCACCTGCATCATTCGTGGCATCCTTGGTAGTCATTGTACTTGTGTATGTGGACTATTGACATGACTTCATGTGTACATGTTTTCTTTTTGGCCCTATGCATGTGTATACTCCCAGCCTCGCACACATGTGGTACATGTACTGCAGGGTCTTTGTGCACCTGACTGACATTTGTGGGCATGGTATCTGTGGCTACTCCACCCTTTGCGTTCCATGGGCACTGCTGGGAGTGATAGGCACCCACCCCTCCTGTCTCAGGGCACTGCTGGGAGGACTCTGCACACACCCCTCCTGTGTCTGGGCACTGCTGGGAGGACTCTGCACCCACCCCTCCTGTGTCAGGGCACTGCTGGGAGGACTCTGCACACACCCCTCCTGTCTCAGGGCACTGCTGGGAGGACTCTGCACACACCCCTCCTGTCTCAGGGCACTGCTGGGAGTGATAGGCCCCCACCCCTCCTGTCTCAGGGCACTGCTGGGAGTGTTAGGCACCCACCCCTCCTGTCTCAGGGCACTGCTGGGAGGACTCTGCACCCACCCCTCCTGTCTCAGGGCACTGCTGGGAGTGATAGGCCCCCACCCCTCCTGTCTCACAGCACTGCTGGGAGGACTCTGCACACACCCCTCCTGTCTCAGGGCACTGCTGGGAGGACTCTGCACCCACCCCTCCTGTGTCAGGGCACTGCTGGGAGGACTCTGCACACACCCCTCCTGTCTCAGGGCACTGCTGGGAGTGATAGGCCCCCACCCCTCCTGTCTCAGGGCACTGCTGGGAGTGTTAGGCACCCACCCCTCCTGTCTCAGGGCACTGCTGGGAGGACTCTGCACCCACCCCTCCTGTCTCAGGGCACTGCTGGGAGTGATAGTCCCCCACCCCTCCTGTCTCAGGGCACTGCTGGGAGGACTCTGCACACACCCCTCCTGTCTCAGGGCACTGCTGGGAGGACTCTGCACACACCCCTCCTGTCTCAGGGCACTGCTGGGAGTGATAGGCCCCCACCCCTCCTGTCTCAGGGCACTGCTGGGAGTGTTAGGCACCCACCCCTCCTGTGTCAGGGCACTGCTGGGAGGACTCTGAACACACCCCTCCTGTCTCAGGGCACTGCTGGGAGGACTCTGCACACACCCCTCCTGTCTCAGGGCCCTGCCGGGAGGACTCTGCACACACCCCTCCTGTCTCAGGGCACTGCTGGGAGTGATAGGCAACCACCCCTCCTGTCTCAGGGCACTGCTGGGAGGACTCTGCACCCACCCCTCCTGTCCTCGGGCACTGCTGTGAGTGTTAGGCACCCACCCCTCCTGTGTCAGGGCACTGCTGGGAGGACTCTGCACACACCCCTCCTGACTCTGGGCACTGCTGAGAGGCCTCTGCACACACCCCTCCTGCCTCTGGGCACTGCTGGGATGGTTAGGCACCCACCCCTCCTGTGTCAGGGCACTGCTGGGAGGACTCTGCACACACCCCTCCTGACTCTGGGCACTGCTGGGAGAACTCTGCACACACCCCTCCTGCCTCTGGGCACTGCTGGGAGTGATAGGCAACCACCCCTCCTGTCTCAGGGCACTGCTGGGAGTGATAGGCCCCCACCCCTCCTGTCTCAGGGCACTGCTGGGAGGACTCTGCACACACACCCCTCCTGTCTCAGGGCACTGCTGGGAGGACTCTGCACCCACCCCTCCTGTGTCAGGGCACTGCTGGGAGGACTCTGCACACACCCCTCCTGTCTCAGGGCACTGCTGGGAGCACTCTGCACACACCCCTCCTGTCTCAGGGCACTGCTGGGAGTGATAGGCCCCCACCCCTCCTGTCTCAGGGCACTGCTGGGAGTGTTAGGCACCTACCCCTCCTGTCTCAGGGCACTGCTGGGAGGACTCTGCACCCACCCCTCCTGTCTCAGGGCACTGCTGGGAGTGATAGGCCCCCACCCCTCCTGTCTCAGGGCACTGCTGGGAGTGTTAGGCACCCACCCCTCCTGTGTCAGGGCACTGCTGGGAGGACTCTGCACACCCCCCTCCTGTCTCAGGGCACTGCTGGGAGGACTCTGCACACACCCCTCCTGTCTCAGGGCCCTGCTGGGAGGACTCTGCACACACCCCTCCTGTCTCAGGGCACTGCTGGGAGTGATAGGCAACCACCCCTCCTGTCTCAGGGCACTGCTGGGAGGACGCTGCACCCACCCCTCCTGTCTCTGGGCACTGCTGTGAGTGATAGGCACCCACCCCTCCTGTGTCAGGGCACTGCTGGGAGGACTCTGCACACACCCCTCCTGACTCTGGGCACTGCTGGGAGGCCTCTGCACACACCCCTCCTGCCTCTGGGCACTGCTGGGAGTGTTAGGCACCCACCCCTCCTGTGTCAGGGCACTGCTGGGAGGACTCTGCACACACCCCTCCTGACTCTGGGCACTGCTGGGAGGACTCTGCACCCACCCCTCCTGTCTCTGGGCACTGCTGTGAGTGATAGGCCCCGCCCCTCCTGTCTCAGGGCACTGCTGGGAGGACTCTGCACACACCCCTCCTGTCTCAGGGCACTGCTGGGAGTGTTAGGCAACCACCCCTCCTGTCTCAGGGCACTGCTGGGAGGACTCTGCACCCACCCCTCCTGTCTCTGGGCACTGCTGTGAGTGTTAGGCACCCACCCCTCCTATGTCAGGGCACTGCTGGGAGGACTCTGCACACACCCCTCCTGACTCTGGGCACTGCTGGGAGGCCTCTGCACCCACCCCTCCTGTCTCAGGGCACTGCTGGGAGTGTTAGGCAACCACCCCTCCTGTCTCAGGGCACTGCTGGGAGGACTCTGCACCCACCCCTCCTGTCTCTGGGCACTGCTGTGAGTGTTAGGCACCCACCCCTCCTGTGTCAGGGCACTGCTGGGAGGACTCTGCACACAACCCTCCTGACTCTGGGCACTGCTGGGAGGCCTCTGCACACACCCCTCCTGCCTCTGGGCACTGCTGGGAGTGTTAGGCACCCACCCCTCCTGTGTCAGGGCACTGCTGGGAGGACTCTGCACACACCCCTCCTGACTCTGGGCACTGCTGGGAGGCCTCTGCACACACCCCTCCTGCCTCTGGGCACTGCTGGGAGTGATAGGCACCCACCCCTCCTGTCTCAGGGCACTGCTGGGAGTGTTAGGCACCCACCCCTCCTGTCTCAGGGCACTGCTGGGAGGACTCTGCACCCACCCCTCCTGTCTCTGGGCACTGCTGGGAGTGTTAGGCACCCACCCCTCCTGTCTCAGGGCACTGCTGGGAGGACTCTGCACCCACCCCTCCTGTCTCTGCGCACTGCTGGGAGTGTTAGGCACCCACCCCTCCTGTGTCAGGGCACTGCTGGGAGGACTCTGCACACACCCCTCCTGACTCTGGGCACTGCTGGGAGGACTCTGCACACACCCCTCCTGTCTCAGGGCACTGCTGGGAGTGTTAGGCACCCACCCCTCCTGTCTCAGGGCACTGCTGGGAGGACTCTGCACACACCCCTCCTGTCTCAGGGCACTGCTGGGAGTGATAGGCCCCCACCCCTCCTGTGTCAGGGCACTGCTGGGAGAACTCTGCACACACCCCTCCTGTCTCAGGGCACTGCTGGGAGTGTTAGGCACCCACCCCTCCTGTCTCAGGGCACTGCTGGGAGGACTCTGCACACACCCCTCCTGTCTCAGGGCACTGTTGGGAGTGTTAGGCACCCACCCCTCCTGTCTCAGGGCACTGCTGGGAGGACTCTGCACTCACCCCTCCTATTTCACAATATGTACGCTCATGACATACACGGATGTGGGTACGCTCCATGCATTCGAGGTGGGGGTACGTGTCGTACTTACACTGTTGGGGTGGGGGGTACGCTCCATACGTCCGCGGGTGCGGGTACGTGTCGTACGTACAATGTTTGCATGGGGTACGCTCCATGCATTCGAGGTGAGCGTACGGGTCGTACTTACACTGTTGGGGTGGGGGTACGCTCCATGCATTCGAGGTGAGGGTACGGAACGTACTTACACTGTTGGGGTGGGGGTACGCTCCATACGTACGCGGGTGGGGGTACGGGTCGTACTTACACTGTTGGGGTTGGTGGTACGCTCCTTGCATACGCGGGTGGGGGTACGTGTCGTACTTATACTGTTGGCATGGGGGTACTCTCCTTGCATACGCAGGTGAGGGTACGTGTAGTACTTACACTGTTGGGGTGGAGGTACGCTCCATGCATTCGAGGTGAGGGTACGGGTCGTACTTACACTGTTGGGGTTGGGGGTACGCTCCTTGCATACGCGGGTGGGGATACGTGTCGTACTTACACTGTTGGGGTGGGGGTACGCTCCATGCATTCGAGGTGAGGGTACGGGTCGTACTTACACTGTTGGGGTTGGGGGTACGCTCCATACGTATGCGGGTGGGGGTACGGGTCGTACTTACACTGTTGAGGTTGGTGGTACGCTCCTTGCATACGCGGGTGGGAGTACGTGTCGTACTTACACTGTTGGCATGGGGGGTACGCTCCTTGCATACGCAGGTGAGGGTACGTGTCGTACGTTCACTGTTGGGGTGGGGGTACGCTCCATGCATTCGAGATGAGGGTACGGGTCGTACTTACACTGTTGGGGTTGGGGGTACGCTCCTTGCATACGCGGGTGGGGGTACGTGTCGTACTTACACTGTTGGCATGTGGGTACGCTCCTTGCATACGCGGGTGGGGGTACGGGTCGTACTTACACTGTTGGGGTGGGGGGTACTCTCCTTGCATACGCGGGTGAGGGTACGGGTCGTACTTACACTGTTGGGGTGGGGGTACGCTCCATGCATACGGGGTGGGGGTACGGTCCGTACATATCCGTCCCCACGCTATGTGATGCTTGTGCGGCCCGTACCCAGGCCTTTGCCATGTGGGTACGAGCCGTCCCGCCATTGTTGGGGTGACGTAGGTATGGGCGTGGTACGACTCGTACCCACGCTCTTAAGGCGTGGGTACGGGACGTACCTGTCTGGTTGTGTTGCCGGTTCGCGTCGTCAAGAACTTCCGTTGTGGCGGTCGCTGGCTTAGCTGGACACGCCCCCACCCCCTCGTAGTGACCAGGGCCTGGGAGTCAGGTATGTCCAGGGCATGTGTGCTGTGTGACTTTGGTGGGGGGTTTGTGGCCTGCCCTGGTCCTGCCACCCCCTCTCCCTTTCCCCCCTCCCTTAGTTGTTCTGACCTTCTGCGGCGTCTGCGTCGTAACCTGTAGAGGAGGTCGACTGCTATGAGGGCCGGGATGACACGTAGGTTCGGGTCCATGTCTGTCTGTCGCGTACGGGTACTCCTTGTTCGCATCGTCCTGTCTGTCCGTCGCGTGCAGGTACTCCTTGTTCGCGTCGTCCTGATTTCCCGGCAGTTTTTGGCTGCCGGATAATATTCCCCGTGTGGGATGACGTCGGTGCGAATCGTAATTCCTGGTTCGTGAATGGCAGGCTGCGAGCGTCCCGACGTCAGGTCGGCGCTTTCCCGGATCGCATTTGTATGTTTTTTTTCGTCGGTCGGGGTTTTGTACGAATCGTACGGAAATGGTGTTTCCGTGCGAATCGTAATTCCATGTTGGTAGATTTTGACGACCGGGTACGCGTCGGACGGAGAATATGCTCCGTCCGACGGTTCGTACCCGGTTTTTACAGGATCGTGATCGGCGCCACAGTTTGTAACACGAAGACCCATTAATACTGAAATTCTTGTTTTTCACTTTAAATGACAATTGTGCAAGTTGTTTTTCTTCTCTTTGCTGCAGACGATGCATTTTCAGAAGCTCCCGTTCATTAGTTAATGAATAGACGTTTGTTGTGTTAGATGACTGATTGTGAGGTTCACAACACAGAACATGTAGACGGCAGGGAAGATGATTCATGGGAAGATGATATTACAAACAAGAAAGGATGTGCCTGCAACATTTAAGGGCACATGGTAAAAATTAAATTTTGCTCTGGTGAGATGATGGGAGTACACCTGTTCCCAGAAGCTTGCTGATATCTTAATGGTCAACATGAAAAAATAAGAATATTAATGTTGCAACATTGAAAACATGCGTTTATAATAGTGTGAGTTTCTAGACTGGTTAGGCAGATTTGATTAGGGCAGATTCTTCCACCCTTTCGATGCAGAGCACACTGATTGACTGAGATCAAGATCTCTTCCTGTTTCCTTTCCTGACTCCCTGAGAGGAGACTCTGTACTGAGCTTTCTGGGCATCTCGTTATGAGAAGTCTTAGCTTATTCCTTGATCTGCTATTATTTGATCTGGGAATACATTCCAGCTTATTCTGCTAAAGCTTTATGCTTGTGCTCAATTCTCTCATCAGAACACTTCACGGGTTTATGAACTGAGACCTTTAATCCTTTCCACATTTATCTTGCCTTAGCTTAGAATAGGGACGTTTCCTAATGGAACGCATTTGTTACACATATTATATTAATACTTATTTTAATTTTCTGAATTGAAGTCATCTTGTTACTAAATATTGTTTGATGGTTAACTTTTACTGATGACTTTTGAAGAATAATACTTTCATAAAAAGAATGAATAACAAAAACATTTAAAATAAAACACTTCAACTAAATTTAACTCTCTTTATTGAATAAACTAAAGTCATGACAATGACTTTATTTTGACATCTCAGCTAACAGCAAAGATTAATCAACCTGATGTGCATGGGGCTCTTTATGAGGAGTAGGTTATGAGCTGGACCCTGTCCTCTGGCCAGGTTGCGTTACAATATTGGCTTTTGACATTTCTGAAGAAGATTTCTTAAGGTGCCTGCATGTGCCTGGGATTATGCTGAAATGTCCTTTTGTGGATGACAGAGCGAAAATAATCTGTAGTATAAAGGGTCTACTGGTAAAACATTTTTCTTTAGAACATATTCCTGCCTTGTGAGTGCACATGTAAAGGCTTTTTGGTAAACAATCAACCCTGTAATAAAATAAACGTGCTTACACCCCAGAATAAATGCTCAAATCGGTTTCAGGGTTTCATCAGGTTTGTTTCCTTCTCTGGGGCTGATTCTGATTCCGACCACAAAATGAACCGACCGACATGGACCCGGACCAAATACCAACCGACACGGACAAGCGCCGTATGACCTGTGCAGTACGATGCAACGCAAGTGAATTATAACGACAAGTACGGAATACAAGCCGTATGACCGAGCCATAGGGAAAATAGTGATCCGGCCGGAAAACCGACGCGATTTTCACTGACCGACACAAACCCGGAATGAACCTGACCGACCCGTACCCGCGATGTCCGATCCGCGCAGTACGATGCAATGCGTGTAAAACCAGACCGACTAGCACGGAGACCAAGCCGCACGACCGACACGCACAGACAACCAGGCCCACAAGCAATAGAGACCTTCGCGACCGACGCGTATGAAACACAGAAGATAGGCAGCGTGAACGAGGCGGAGAAGCCCGCACGAGACAACAGCAGCGTCCATATTCCGTCACATGAACATCTCCTTCATGCCTACAAAACCCAAAGGAAAAAAGACAAAAAAAGGACCAAACAAGCAATGACAAAGCCAATAAATAGCAAATAAAAAAAAATGGGACAAAGACACACCCACAACTCCAACTATATAAAGGACTACAATCACTACCATCATCCCTTGCAAACAGGAGATGCAGCCAGCAGCAAACACCATTACCCAGCAACCACAGACACACTCACAACTCACCCATCACACAACTCACACACCATCAGCACCTCATACAAAAGCACACACACATACACCCAGCAAACCCAACACCAACCCACCCTCACTTGCACCCTCACACACACATCCCTCACCACCACCACCCATCACCATGCCCCAAAGAAGATTCCGAAGTTCATAGATAGTGAGTTAGAAGTGCTGGTAGATGAGATCATCAGAGTAAAAGCCACATTTGTTTGGTACATTGGTCCAAACGACCCCCATGTCACAGAAAACAAAGATGTGGGCAAGGATTGTGGAACAGGTGAATGCTCAAACACCAGCAAGGTGCACAAAGGACGATATCCAGAACAGGTGGTATGAGGTGCGCAGGAGGGTCAAGAAACTCATCGAAAAAGGTCACGCCCTGAGTCAGTGCACAGGCGGTGGCCCTCCTGCCAAACCAGTCTACTTCAGGACCTGGGAGGAGAAGGTACGGGACATCCTACCACCAGAGAGCGTCCATGGGCTAACAGACATCCCAGAGCCTGGTGAGTATACAAACAACATACTCAAGATTGTGTGGCAAGGGGACAGTGAAACCATGCACCGCAAGCAAAGCTACAGTAACCAATAGATAATCATACCAAGATATGTATGCCAGTCAGACAAACACAATACCTACCATCTCATAGTGTTACAGTTTATTGTTTATATTGTGCAAAATCTGGACATTTTGCAAAAGAATGTCCAATAAAACCTAAAGGGACAAAGAAAGCTAATTCCGTAGTCACAAACATTACAGGAGAACAGGAAAACTAGTAAACTCGGCAAGTAAAGAATCTTTGTTGACCTCCAACGTTTCCACTAATGTGGTACCAAAAATACCTCGACATTTCATGATCCATGTAGTTTTGATAATTAGTACCCATGTGAGGCATTCCATCCCAGTCTTATTAGATTGTGGAGCCACAGGGAATTTCATGGATATTAAAATGGCAGAAAAATTACAGATTCCAACTGAGTGGAAAATGCAACCTGAATCTGTGTGCGCTGTAGATGGGTCGGCTTTGTCTTCTGGAATGATTACTAAGAAAACAACTCCCTTGATTATGGTATGTCAGAATGGACATACGGAAAGAATAGGCTTTAATTTAATTTATACACCTACTTTTGGGTTAATTCTAGGAGTACCATGGTTAACTCAGCATAATCCTAGAATTAATTGGGCTTTGAGAACGGTAACTTTGGATTCCACCTTCTTTCGTGAGACTTGTTATCAAGAAGCACACACTGAATCTATGACTATTTTACATTGTGCAGCTGCGCAAAAACAGGTAGTTCATCTACCAGTTGAATATCAAGAGTTTAAAGATGTTTTTGACCCAGTAAAGGCTGGCTCCTTGCCACCACACAGGTCGTATGATTGTCGAATTGACCTAATACCTGGAGCTACCTTGCCTAACTCGAGAGTATATGCTCTCACAGAAGAGGAAACAAAATATTTGAGGACTTATCTTGATGAGTTATTGGCATCAGGGTTTATAAGACACTCTACTTCTCCTGTATCCTCGCCACTATTTTTTATTCCTAAACCTGATGGAAGTCTCCGCGCGTGTATTGACTATCGCGGATTAAACAAGGCCACAATAAAGAATAAATATCCATTGCCCTTAATACCTGTTCTCTTGGACCAATTACGTCATTCCACAATATACACAAAATTAGATTTGAGAGGTGCATATCACCTGGTTAGAGTCAAGGAAAATGACGAATGGAAAACAGCTTTTAAAACTAAATTTGGCTTATTTGAATATACAGTGATGCCTTTCGGTCTATGTAATGCACCCGCAGCATTTCAATTTTTTATCAATGAGGTGTTGCATGAATTCCTTGATGTTTGTGTAATTGTGTATATCGATGATATACTTATTTATTCAAAGACAAGAGAAGAACATGTGCAGCAAGTTAAAGCAGTGCTGCAGAAATTGTTGACAAACCATCTTTTTGCTAAACTTGAAAAATGTATTTTCAACACAGATACAGTGGATTTTCTTGGGTATTGTTTGTCCCCAGAAGGTATAATGATGGATGTTAAAAAGGTAAATGCTATTAAGGAGTGGCAAGAACCTACGACAGTTAAGGAAGTACAAAAGGTTTTAGGTTTTGCCAATTTTTATAGGCGTTTTATTCCTTGTTTTGCAGAAACTGTTGTACCTCTGACCAAATTGTTACATAAGGGACAAAAGTTTGTATGGACAGAATGCACAGCTCAGGCATTCAAAACCCTTAAAGAAAAGTTCACCTCTGCACCCTTATTAAAACATCCAGATCCAGATCTTCCATTTTTTGTAGAGGCAGATGCTTCACAGGTGGCGGTGGGAGCAGTATTATCTCAAAGGGACATCCAGGATGGTCAGCTACATCCTGTAGCTTTCTATTCTAAAACACTGTTGCCTGCTGAACAAAATTATACTGTGGCAGAGCGTGAGCTGCTGGCAAACAAATTGGCTTTTACTGAATGGAGACACCACTTGATGGGCACAAAATTCCCAGTCACTATATTTAGTGATCACAAAAATTTACAGTTTTTTAGTTCTGTAAGAGCTTTGACACCTCGACAGATGCGTTGGCTGAATTTTTTTAGTGCCTTTGATTTTGTTATTACGTATCGACCAGGTGTGCAGCAAATTCAGTCAGATGTTTTATCTAGATATGGGTACACAGCTGATGTAAAAAAAGAAGGAACTGGCCCCCCCTTAATTCCTCCACAAACAAATTCTGGCTCCAATTGTACAACAATATTTTTTAAAACAAATTAGGGAGGAACATTTAAATGTAACAGCCCAGGAGTGGTTAAAAAATCCTCACAATTCTATTCAAGATGGTTTAATGTACCATAATTCTTTGTTGTATGTGCCAACTAAGAGTTTACAAGAAAGGATTCTATCCTGGCATCATGATTCACTTTTAGCAGGGCATCCAGGATCACAAAAAACCTTGGAAAAGTGTAACAAACATTTTTGGTGGTCTTCCATGATCGCAGATATTAAAAGATATTTCAATTCCTGCCCCATTTGTGCAAGAAATAAATCTGTACACAAAGCACCCATGGGTTTATTACAACCATTGCCAACTCCTCCAAATCCTTGGCATACAATCAGTTTGGACTTCATAGTCAATCTACCTAAGGCAAATATGTATACCACTATTTTGGTGGTAGTGGACTATTTGTCAAAAATGGCACATTTCATCCCTTTGGTTAAACTCCCCACTGCAGCACAGTTGACAGATGTTTTTATTAAAGAAATAGTGAGGTTACATGGGTTACCAGCCAAAATCCTTTCGGACAGGGGGACTCAATATACCTCAAAATTTTGGACCAATTTAGGAAAAAGTCTAAAAATGGATATAGCTCTTTCAACGGCCTTTCACCCAGAAACTGATGGCCAAACTGAAAGAGTTAATCAAACGTTATTGCAGACTCTACGCTGTTTGATGGCGGAATTCCCCACTGATTGGGATAAAATCTTGCCTATTGCAGAATTCATTTATAATAACAATGTGCATTCTGCAACACAATGTACACCGTTTTATTTTTTACACGGGTATCATCCGCAAGCATTACCTATTTCTGTGACTCCCTCTTTAACACCAGGGGTCACAGAGCGACTCACCTCTTTACTAGATATACAAGCAAAAGCTATGAAACATTTAATTAAATACAAAGACTCTATGAAGAAGCAAGCGGATAAACATAGAATAGCTCCTCCACTATATCAGGTAGGAGATAGTGTTTGGCTTTCTACTAAAAATTTGAAATTGTCAGGACCTAGAAAATTGATGCCAAGATATATAGGCCCATTTGTAATTAAAAAGATCATCAATCCAGTAACTGTTAAATTGGACTTACCCCAGGAATATCCTGTACACCCAGCTTTTCATGTATCCCTATTAAAACCCTACAATCCACAAACTAGACCAGAACCTCCACCCCCTCCTATTCATGTTGACGGACATCTAGAATATGAAGTTCAGAAGATTTTGGATGCAAAGAGAATGCGAGGTAAATTGTATTATTTGATAGCCTGGAAAGGTTTTGATGCTTCTGAGAACTCATGGGAACCAGCATCATATGTTCATGCTCCACGACTTTTGAGACAGTTTCATTTACGTTTCCCTCTCAAGCCACGTCCGGTGGGGCGCCCTTTGAGGGGAGTGACTGTTACAGTCTGTTGTAACAACCACGCTCGAACCCATCTGGAAGAAATCACCTTGTAATTATTTGTATAAGTAGCAATGCCTAATTGTCTTCCCCTGTATGTTTTGCCAATGTTTGTTGTTAATATTTACACCAGTCTTGAGAGATAAAACTCTATGTCAATGCTAGTAAATTATTTCATTGGTCTCGTGTACTAAAACTCCTCACAGGTGCAACTTTTGTTAGCATAGAAATTATGAGGCTTTTGTTTTTACTCGAGCTGCTGTAAACGTGGGTCACGTTGGATAATTCCTGTTTGTATAATTTGGAGACGCACGTTACAGAACATGCTGTATTTCTGACAGTTGAGCTCACGTTCCCTACTCACGTTCCCTGCAAGCAAACTGGCGTTAAACCCAACACGTGGAACACTGGTTCCTCCGCGTGTTGACCCCACCCTCCAGCTACTCTATTTAAAGTCCGAAAACCCCTGCAAACGCGCTTACGCTCGTTTTCTACTAACACTTACCTGAAGGGAGAAAACCCTCCTCTGCGATCCCGCATCGGCTCCTGAGTTTCTGCGAGGCATCCGGTCCGGTTCCAAAGCTCTTCCCTCGTTGCCACGGAGACGCCTCAAGCTTCCCTTCTGCATATCCGGAGTCACGTGAAAAAGATTCCTACGGAGAAAAAGGAAACAAGAAAAAGAAAGCATTCAGCAATCAGTGAGTAACCGGCTGGCTACAAAACAACTGTAAGTTTCTCGGACATTGTTTTCTCTTTAGTCAAATCATGCTTGTTTAAAATAATACTTGGCCAAGTGTTTAGACTCTAGTGACTAAACAAGCACAGAACAATACAAATATAAAAGTCTATACTTATCTGAATGAAAGTGGAATTTCACTCTGACAAAGCGCATTCTCCTAATCCAAGTTGCAAAAACAAAACGTAACTAAAGAAGAGAAAAAAGAGACATTTGGATTAATAATTTTTGGCATTCTTCGGACTAATTATTTGTGAGTATTTACAAAGCAACTTTGTGCATTATACAACAAAACCTTGGCGTAATCAGGTTAACCAATCAACGATAATTAAAGTTTCATCCTTATCTTTGCAGATGTATATGCCACGTTGTGTTCAGGTGTAGATCAGAACATTGAGCAAAACAAAGGTACTAATATATGTAGATATAAATCTAATTCTGTAAATCTTATGCTCTATGTGCTAAATTCGTGTTGTTCTTATTTTAATACTAGAACTGTGATTCACGAGAAGACTGACAGGAGAGCGCAGAAGTACACTGAAATTTGGAGTGTCTTTTTGTTTATTATTTTGTCCCAATTCCCCCTTCCCTTAGGAACTTAACTTGGTCAAACTGTGTTAAATATTCAGTTGAGTCCAGAGAAAGTTCTTGGGGGAAGTCGAGAGCAATCCACGCATCGCTCAAGTTGAACATCCTGTCTTTCAGGTGAGTGAAGGTTAACACATAGTGACTGGGAAGTGTGTCATGACATGCACCAACCTACAAACAAATAGAGCAAGCCAGTGGCACACAGCTAAATAGACACTGCCAGGAAGTTTGCCACCACAAACATACTACCTCACAGTGCAGCTGACTGACAGGAAGGAATAGCGGGGATGCAGGTGAAGTGAGTGTATCCAAAAGCATGATGGGGTTTGTAGTCACAGATAATGCTCCACCTCCTGATTGGCCCATCAAGACCTCTCTGAAACATGCCCACATCACAGGGAGTGGAAAATGACTGACAAGATGGCTGACACTTGGTCCTGCTGTGGGGAGCACAAGGCCCTTCTAGGGGTTGTGTGCAAATCAGAAGCAGGACACCACTGACTGACATCCTGAAAGACAACTTGCACGCCCTACAATGGAAGCACGTTTCATGATGGGAAGGAGGACAGACAGCCCTGACCACACTTAGCAGCATGTGGAGACACCCCCCCTCAACACTAACTCCACACAGCTCACTGGGTACAATGCATTGACACACACCTCATTGAAATATCAGCAAAAGATACCCCGTACTGGGTGTGCTGCTGTGTGAAGCACAGGGGCTCTCTTTGCACTTGTAGCCAAACAAACACCAGGATTTCACAGTCAGCCATCTTGCCATTGCTGTCACACACCCTCACAGGGACGCAGAGTCAAGAGTGAGGAAGTATGGGCATGCTGTGAAGGGGTGTAGCCAAGAGTATGATGGGAGTCGCAGTCACAGACAATCTACACCCACCCACCTGGCCCAGCAAGCTCAAATTCAACCATACTCACCTCACAGGGAGTGGGAAGGGACTGCCAAGATGTCTGACACTGGGCTCTGTTGTGTGGAGCACAAGGCCATGCTGGGAAATGGGCAAGAACAATATCAAACTCTGTCCGTGACAAGCTGGGAAAAAGCAGTGTACAGGCAGGCATCTGTTCGAAAAGTAGAAAATGTCATGTTTGTGAACCATCGATGCATGTAGAAACATAACTCACATTGTGTGTCTCTTCCAAACACAGGTGGTGCTAGGCACCCAGCACCAAATGATGAGGATTCCCAGTCCAGGAGTCTGGCGGACACTGAGCTCTCTGGTCTGACTCTCTCTCTGTCCGCTTCGGATGACGACGACCATCTGGCCCCTCCGGTGTGAGCCATCATGCAGCACCATCAGCATCAAGATCTGCACCCCCTGTGCCCATGCCTCCAGCATCTGGACACCGACAGGGCACCCCCGCCAACATGGACAGACCAAGGCCAATCAACACCCACAGCACAGGGACACAGGACCCCCCGGAAGCTACAGCAAACACTACCAGCAACACCACCGAGGGGGTCCCAGTGTCACCTGTGCGTCCCGCCGCTGGTCCTGCCCGTGTGGATAGGGATGCTGGGAGGGGTGGGAGGCAGAGGGCATGCCTTGCAGAGGGGTCTGGACTGAATGATGACCCCCACCTGGCACGCATCATAGATGCGTACTGTTGGACTTGGCCCTTCTGGCAGGTTCACCCTTGAACTTTTTGCTTTTTATTTGTGACTTGGTGTGGTGATTTTTGGTTTCTGCGCACTTTCCCTGTGTCCCAGGGTAAAGTGCGTGCGCGCTCTGAGTGCATGTGGTGAGATAGGCCTGCCCTCCCATAGGAATGCATGGGGAATGTATGTGTCCCTAGTAGTTCCTGATGCGTGGGGTGTGCAGGCCCGAGTTTGGTATGTGCGGACTCGTGGGAGTGAATGCTGCGCGATGATGTGTGCGGCGTGCATGTACCTAGTGTGGAAGTGCCACTTCTAGAGGTGGGTACTTCTGTGTGCAGTGTGTCTGTCGCGTGATTGGCTGGTCATGTCATGTGACGGGCTAGGGATTCCCCAGAGTCAGGATGAGTCACCCAGTGGTGAATGGGGAGATCAGCAGCTAGATGGGTGGGAGGAGTACACCTGGGTCCTGAATAGGACAGGGTTTTCCACACACAATGCTGGCCCCGCCCCCTGTGGTGCGACTGACGACCCTAGCCCTGCCAATGAATAGAGTGAGGGGCTGAGCACATCAAGGGTGCTCCCCAACCAGCTGCGACTGGTTTTCCCCCTCACCCTGAACCCAGAACAAAGGGGTTTGCTGTATAAAAATGGGGCTGTGTCCCCACAGAAACTGTTCTGCTTTTTGGATCCTGACAGGAGGGGGCTGCTGCTGCTGGAGGCTAGGAGGAACCGCCACTTGGGACTGCCTCCCTGCCCTGGAGGGCCCAGTGAGCTGGCCCCTGGCCCAGCCTTGCCCCCTTCCTAAAACCTTGCTGGACCTTCTCTTTTTCTTTTATTCTCCCCAAAGCGCCTGGAAGCGTTTTCATTTTACTTGCAGCGCTAGGAGCGCTTCCTTTGGGACCCCAGCAGCGCTGAGCTGCGATCTCTCACGAGGGAACCCCGACATAGGGATTCCCCCGCTGTGGCCGTGTTGGCGGGTGCCTACCACGCTTATTTCCTCCTTGCCGTTGGCGGGTGCCTACCCCGCTTATTAAGGAGATTAATGTCCCTAGCGGCTGCCCACCCCGCCAGGGACCTTGCCGTTTTGCTTATCTGCTTAAACGGGAGCCTACCCCGTTGTTGACTATATTTCACCGTTGGCGGGTGCCCACCCCGCTGGTAACGTTGTTCGCGGGTGCCCACCCCGCGGGATATTATTTTCATCATCTCGAGGGAGCCCACCCCTCTTGCCGAAGTTTAGAGAATTCACCGCCGCTGGCCCGGGAGCTTCGTTCCAAGTGCCGGGCTCTCCGGCGTCTGCAGCAGCCGCGCTGGGATTGGTCCCAGGCCTCGGGGATTCCCGCCGCGTCGTCCTTGGAGCTGCGCCGGGATTGGTTCCCGTTCCGCCGCGTCATTGCAGCGGCCGCGCTGCGATTGGTTCCCACCGCGAGGGTCTCGAAGCACCCGGGAGACGCGGAAGAGGAGAGCCACGCCACCACCACAGAGACGTCCCGCCAGAGAGCCCAGGTGAGTGGGGCTCGAGAGCGAGGGTAGCGGAGGCACGAAGGCAGGGCGGCCCCGTCTGGCAGTGGGCCGCCCCCCACCTAAGAGGAGCCTTGTTGTGTAGAGCTCCGTGTAGCTCCAACGGTTGGGGCCATTGTTGCTTCAGAGTCCCGAGCGGGACTCCAACCCATACGGGGGCAGTCCCTTGATGTCCAGAGCGGCCCCGGCAGGCAGCGGGCCGCTCCAACGTACGAGGACACGGGCAGTGTATAGAGCCTGCGAGGCCCCAAGGCGGCATTTCACTGTGCTGAGTCCCTGAGCAGGACTCCCACGGTAACGGGGGCATTTTGTTCATCATCAGAGCGGCCCCGGAAGACAGCGGGCCGCTCCAGCGTTATCTTGGGCCATATTCTTGATTCAGAGCCCAGAGAGGCTCTAACGTATGCCCTAATTGTGCTAAGGGCCCAGAGGTGCCCCGGCCCCAGTCCCTACAGCTGCCCAGCACTTAGTGGGCAGCTGCAACGTTTAGGTTGTGCAGCGTGCGCCTGGCTTGCGCAGCCTGCGCAGTCGCGCCCTGACATTATTGGATTGGTCATTTCTGCACCCCTGAGAGGCCAGTTGGCCTGGGGACAGTTATTTTGTGTTGTGCCCTCGCCCAGGGTACCTGGTGATTTGCATATATGTACTTTTGCGCCTGCGCAATGTCCTCATGATATTTTCCTTCCCTACACCTCTGAATGTTATGCATCATGTGTTTATGTGCTTAGACCCCTACAGGTATTGTGATACTTAGGTGGTTGTTTTCTCCCTAGTACAGGTGGTACTAGTGAGGTCCTAGTTCCCTGCGTGATATATTCCTAAAGGTGGTTCGGGTTGCGTAGGTGGTACTTCCTGTTACCAGTAGTTACTGGTTGTGTGCTATATGTTCTATTTTTAGTGCTACAGTGATTGTATGTGCTATGTTCTCAAATATTATTCCTACGTTCTAAGTGCTATTTCTACAAAGTGCTAATTCCTGACAGTGGTCCATGTGGCCCTGTCCCCTGTATATATAATCCCTTGTAAATTCTGCCCGTGCCTGTTGGCACATTGTAAAGTGTGTGTTTTTATCTAATGTGTTGTGTATAATACAAAGGTTATTTTTATATAATACCTTGTGTGGAGTTTCCTTTGTGGTGGGCCTTGGCTGTTGTTGCTGGGTGCGCGCAAAAACGCTTTACACATCGCCTCAGAGATAAGCCTGACTGCTCGTGCCAAGCTACCAAGGGGGTGAGCAGGGGTTATCTTTGGCGTGTAACTTCCTTGCCCTGACTAGAGTGGTGGTTTCTGCCTGACTTTGGCGCACGCCTTAGCCAACCAGAAATCCCATTTCTAACACGTACCAGGATAGCACCGGAGGATTTGGCCAGGTAGTGGGGATCCTCAAGGACATGCAACTCGAGCAGGTCACCCACCATGCCCGCATGGAGGCCAAGTGGGATGCCATTACTGCAGTGCATCGGGACATACTCCAATGCCTCCGCCAGATCAACACCAACCTGTCCACACCTTCCTGTGTGGCCATAACATCTGTTGCAACACCATTTGCCAGCGCCACAGGGAGGGAGGAGGACTCTGGCGGAGAGGTTAATGCACCACAGAGGCCTGCACCTGAGGATCCCCCCCCCCCGGAAGAAGAGGGATCGTCCGAAGAAGGACATGTGAGAGGCAGATGTCCCAGCACATCCTCCAGGGCCTCTAAACCTGTTCTGGACAATGTCCTTTGTGCGAAACCCGTTCACCTTGTCTAATCGCACACAACTCGCCCACATGACATGGAGGGTTCATGTTGGGCCAATGTAGCAGATGACTGTGGACTTTACTCTGGACATTTCATCTACTAGCACTTCCAAATCTAATGTGAACTTTGGATTCCCAAACCAATGTACAGCACCCACCATCCTGCGCACTTCCCTCACACATGTTTGAAAATAAACTCACCAGTACACCATACTGGCCTCTGTTGTGATTCCAACTTGTCATGTTCAGGGAGATGTCAATCTGCTACACAACACAGTGCAAGCCAAATACTACAACAATGTGACCAACGTAAGGTGAGTCATGGGGATGTGACACATGTGAGGGAGACACACCACTATGGCACCACAACACATACTCACCATGGCCATGTTACTCATCACACACAATGATGTTGACCTGAAACACATTGGCATGCACAGACACAACACCAACCCCAGTCAGTGGTAACAAGTCCACAGGTGAGGTAAGCAGATGTCACTCAGATGTGGGAATACAGACAACGCACATAATAAAGCGTAGCACAGGTTCATTACACATCAGCAACACGTTTTTTCCACAATAGTTGCACGGTAATTCTACGTAACAGTGGACACATGCTCACAATGTGTCGGAGAATGTAAGTCCAGGGATGTGTGGGACATCAGTTGATGGGAATTGTCAACTTCCACACTGGTGTTGGCTTCTGGGTGTTGGGGGTCAGTGTTGACCAAACAACAGGCAAAGTACCCTGAGAAGGACAGACACATGACACAGTCAAAAGCACAGAAGAACAGGAGAGAACTGCAATACACATGCACAAAACATACCTACACAAAAACTAGTTAGCAGTACTACCCTATTGTGGAGTACACACCATCTGAATGGACACATCACTGCACGCATCCAGTCAAGTGGCACACAGACACACTCATACAGCAACAGAGCTGCCACAACACATTCCAGAATACCTCCATACATTCACATAACAACCCTTGAAACTCACATTGTTGATGAGCTGTGAGCGGACGTCACCCTCATCCTCATCATCACTGGCATCTTGGCCCAAGCCGGGATCCTCCACAGGTGCCGGAGGTTGGTCCTCGTCATCATGGATGCCATGTTGTGTAGCATGCAGCATACAAGGATTATTTTGCACACCTTTGCAGGCTCATATGGGAGGGCCCCTCCGGTCTTGTCCAGGCAGCGAAAGCGGCTTTTCGGGAGGCCGAATGTCCGCTCAATCACCCTCCTTATCCGACCATGTGCCTCATTGTAGTGCATCTTGGCTGGTGTCACAGGGTTGCTGAGGGGTTTCAGCAACCATGGCATGTTGGGGTATCCGGAGTCACCTACACACACAAAAATGAACAAGTAGCTGAGTTTGTAGGAGTGCGTAGGAGTGCGGAATACAACATTGACAAACACACAATGATAAACAGTCAGTACACACCGACAAGCCAGGCATGCTGAGCTGGCATCTGTGACATCAGCGTTGCAATGTGACTACTCCTAATAACGTAGGCATCGTGCGCAGAACCAGGGAACCGTGCACACACATGTGTGATAGACATGTCAGCAAGTCATACCACCAGAGCATTGATCGAGTGGTAGTGCTTCCTGTTCTGGTATGCCTGCTCTTGTGCCTGTGGTGGTATCAAGGCCACAAGTGTCCCATCAATAGATCCGATGACGTTCGGCATCCTCCCCAGAGTATAAAAGGTATCCTTTATTTCAGGGAGTTCAGCTGGGCTAGGGAACTTGATATACAGGTCTAGGAAATGCAACATCCCCTCCAAGACATCGCGTAGCACCCGACTAAACATTGTTTGCGACATACCACCAGCAGTAGCCACAGTGTACTGGAAGGTACCAGTAGCAAAGAAGTGCAGGGCTCCCATCACCTTCACCTCTGGGGTCAATGCTGTAGGGTATGTCCGGCCAGGTAGCAGATGTGTTGCCAACTGCTCCGTCAACTCCTCAATCAATTGCCTGGTGAAGCGGTACCATCTGATGCAGTTGCGTTCCTGCATGGTTGCAAGGATTGGGAACTGTCGATGGACAGCTGGGGCCCTGCAGTGCAGAGATACACAAAGGAAGATTGTCAGTTAATCCACCCATGTGGCCATGACCAGGCTCAATATCACATGCTAGATCATGAGATTACACAATGTACTGAGGTGTGTGTTGTTGGGCATGGACACATATGTCACCTACATGACCACCACCTCACATCTCAGTTCCACATGTGCACATGATTCCCATGTAGTGCAATGGCCAATCATCTGGCTGTGTCACCCAACCTATGTACTGCTGCAATGTTCACACACCACAGTGACAAGTGAGGCCTGATGTCTCCCAGGCATCACAGATCTTTGCCATGCAGAAACCCAGGGTCCCTGTATTGCCTCATCGACACAGCAATGGACATAGCGTAGCACGTACACACCACAAGGCAAGCGTAAGTCCCACAGGTAGTGGCCACTGTTGTTCCTGCCGGCCCTACATGTACGTCTCTTAGACACACACCCGATCACAGTTGATGCATATACCACATGGATGTGGAGACTGTCACCCATTGGGCACATTTGATCAGACACATCTGAGACACAACATGCACACAGACTGTGGGTGCACATCAGTATTGTGGCTGCAGGTCTCACTGTGACGTACATGCCATCACCCCCAGGACTCAGGGTGTATGTCACATGTCCTAAACTTATCCAACCTGAAACTGTGTCCGTGACTCATGCCCATTACTGTACAATTGCACATCACAGTGGTAATGTGCACAACACACAAAGGATTCTGTGCCTCTGTACACGTGCACAGCCTGGGAGTGGCTGCACAAAAGTGCCACCCAAGAAACCATATGTGCCCCCCCCAAACACCCAAGGAATGCAGACTTACATGCCATGGGACACTGTGTGGCCAATGCTGTAGTGTGGTAGGTGTGCACATGTGTCCCTGGCCAGTAAATGTGGGTTGCATCCGTATAATAGTCACACCAATGAGGTCCGACGCGGGTGACAATGCGTACGCATTGTACGGTTCATGACCGAGCCGTGTGTACGCTCTGCCATTGCCTGCAATGAGGTCCGACGCAAGTGACAATGCATACGCATTGCATGGTTCATGACCGAGCCATGCGTACGCTTTGCCATTGCCTGCAATGAGGTCCGACGTGGGTGACAATGCGTACGCATTGCTCGGTTCATGACCGAGCCGTACGTACGCTCTGCCATTGCCTGGAATGAGGTCCGACACGGGTGACAATGCGTACACATTGCACGGTTCATGACCGAGCTGTGCGTATGCTTTGCCATTGCCTGCAATGAGGTCCGACGCAGGTGACAATGCGTACGCATTGCACGGTTCATGACCGAGCCGTGCGTACGCTTTGCCATTGCCTGCAATGAAGTCCGACATGGGTGACAATGCATATGCATTGCACGGTTCATGACCGAGCCGTGCGTACGCTCTGCCATTGCCTGCAATGAGGTCCAACGTGGGTGACAATGCATACGCATTGCACGGTTCATGACCGAGCCGTGCGTACGCTCTGCCATTGCCTGCAATGAGGTCCGACGTGGGTGACAATGCGTATGCATTGCATGGTTCAAGACTGAGTCGTGCGTACGCTTTATCATTGAATGCAATGAGGTCCGACGCGGGTGACTATCATACTAACGCGTCGGACAGGCATGGTCCGAGACAGGCGTATGCCTTGGCCATTGAATTGTATGGAGATGGGTGCATGTGCATTTTCAAAATACGCGTTGTACAGTCAGTTGAACGAGCCGGGCGCGACAATTGGCTCCGGACTGTCATGGAGACGGATGCGGATTCAAAACTTGTACGAGTTGTGCACTGGAAATTCGGTTGGATGCCTACAACAATGTTGCAATTTCAAGTGTTCCTTGAAGGTGAAGATTTGAACGATGCGGAAGGCGTGTACGAGTCGTACATTTAAATGGATTGGCCAGATTCATAGAATGCAACCATGTTGGACCTATCACTTAGGACACATGGCACAGATTCTGCCTCTGCAGCACATATATAAGGCTGGCTGGCCCCCAGGGAGCTCACTTGTCTGCACTACATGCTACTGGACCACATCCCTGCTACCACTGCTGCTGTCTCTGCATCCTCTGGCTTCTGCTATGGCACGTACTCTGGAGAGGGCCCCAGCCTTCACTGAGGGGGAGAACCAGGACCTGCTGGACGTGCTCCTTCCACATTACAGCAAGCTCTATGCGAAACCAGGGGAGCAGGTGAGTGTGCAGTACACTGCCTTCCTAATGATGCATGTTATCTGACTAGCAGTACTAGCAGTGTGTACACCAGTAGCAAGCATTCTCACTGACTACTTTCATCCCCCAAAGAGTGTAGGTACATGTAATGAAAAGGTGTCCTGCTGCTAAAGTGCATTAGTGCAAGCTTAAACTATCCAGGCATTGTTAACATGTCAGGCATGCAGGGCATTTGTCCTTCACCATGGTTGCACTACCTGTGTAACTCATTTTCCTTTGCGATGATGACATGTCTATCCAAATGTGTGCAGCACAAAAATGGGGCATCTGTATCAATGTACTTTTCACTTTGTCATCCTCACAGGTTGATACCCACCAAAAGCAGGAGATATGGCTGACCATCGCCCAGGTTGTTTGTTCGGTGGGGGTCTACAAGCGCCGGATCTGCAACTGCCAGAAGAGGTGGCAGGACCTTCGGGCCGGATCCGGAGGATAACTAGAGTCCAGCTGAAGCTGCCACCTCCACGCAGGAGAGGCGGACACCGGACCCTAACTCCCCACATGCTCCAGATACTGGCGCTGGTCTTCCCGGTCCTGGATAGGCAGCTGAAGGCCAGACAGCAGCAGGAAGGGGGTAAATCCATGCCTAATCTGTGTACTATGTCTGACATGCTAATTGCAGTCTTTTGGCCTTGTCACACTTCCACATTACGTAGGTCTTGTAGTCCAATACTCAGGTCCCTCAATTATGTGATGCACCCTCCTCATCTGTTCCACAGGTGTGGTCCCTACGTCTGTTTCTTGTGTCACTAGGGCACTGTGTCCCTGCAGTCAGCTATGCTTCAGCTACCGGACAACATCTGTTCCCGTGACTCTGTTGTGGGTCTCATGGGTGGGTCAATTGTTTACACAATGCCTGAGATCTGACATGTGATCTGTGTGTGCCCTTCAGATGTGTTCCAATTGCTGGTTTGACTCGCCACATGTGGCTGGGGTATTCCAAACAAACCCATGCAGCAGAGGACTCCAATTTTGGGGCCTCAGGAGTATGTATATCAAGTATATCACACTTGCTTAGACACCTGACTGCTGTCCAGGGCCAAACACTGTTTCACGTAGACCTGGCCAGTCATGCCTCCTCAAGGGTATTTAGAAACACTCTGTAATCCCACTCCTGTGTATGAAATTGCAGGTTGTGCTTAGTGACATGTGCCCTCAGGTGTCTGCCTCTGTGTCATTAGGGTGTGGCTTGTTGTTACATACAACTGGGGTGTCCATGATTCAGAGGGTCAGCATGAAATCTGAGATGTGACTGTGAGAGACAAGACCTGTGTGACATCTAGGTGTGTGATCATCTGACAGCGCACAATGGTGTATGCAACTGTGTCCTTCATGCAGCTGGGTTACATGCATGGCAGACTATGGTGTGTTAATGTACAGGGATTTGTGTTTGCAGAGACTCATATGTCTGATTTGCATGATGTGGGGTCTTCTGGGTCCTGTATATGTTGTTTGCAGGTAATGGTCAAGTGCGCTGGTCCTCTGCAGAGTTAGCTTTACCCCTGAGCTAGGATTGTGAGTCAATGCATATTGTTGTTGTCTGGATTCCCTGCCCCTGTGACAGGAGACAGTGTTGACTGACTTTCAGGGCATCCCAGTGCCATGGCATTTAACTTGCTATGAGTGATCCTGCATTGTGTTCAAGTGTGCACCATGCACCCCATTGTGGCATTGCCCATCAGGACATGAGAACATCATAGTGTGTGTTGCTGGCATGCATCACAAGCATGTGAAATGAGTCTCTGCCCATCCCTTCATCCAGAAACCTGTACTGAGTCAGTAGCAAGAGATGTGCTGTGTGTATAGTGACATACTCCTACATGTTCACTTGCATGTCGAACTAATGTGTGGATGGTGCATGTTGGCACATTGGGGTGTTAGCATCCAACATGCAACAGACATATGTGTGAAAGTCAAGGAGGGATATGTGTGCCATGGTTGATGTTGAGAATGACAATTGGCTTATTCTAAACAGTGTTGGCACTTTGAGCTGTGTTCAGCTGATGATGCCTGGGCTTGCCTGTGATGTGATATACTCACTGTGGTGTGTGCAGTCGGTGCAGGTGACTGATGTTGTTCTCTTACTTCCTATTCCTATCCAGATACATCCACGGCCACAGGAGGGGACAGCTCCATGGACCAGGAGGAACCACAGAGCCTTACAGGGACAGGAGAGGAGTCGGGGGGACCCAGTGGCACGGAGGGCGAGTGGAGCCACACAGAGGAATCGTCAGCACCACCCCCCCCAGCTGAGGGCCACAGCAGCTCTGAGGATGACTCCCTTGTGGAGGCGGGTGTCAGCAGCCACCAAACCCCAGCTAGTGAGGCTGTCCCCGCCACCGCCACCACCACCACCACCCTCCCATCGGCTCCCATCCCAGAGGTCACTGTAGGCTCCCGTGTTCGTGAGCATGTCTCCTTTGTACCAGGCACCGCACCCCCTGCCCCTGTGTGCCCTGCTGCCCTGAGTGAGGAGTCTGTGGACTTACTTAGACAGATCCATGTAGGGCAGATATCAATGCTGAAGGTCCTCCATGCACACACAGGTCTGTTGGCACAACTGGTGTCATTCAACGAGGGCATTTCCTCTGGCATGTCTGCCCTACAGAGGACCAATCAGTCCGTGGCCTCCTATCTGACAGCAGCAGTGTCCCTCCTCCAACAGTCCTGCACCCCTCCTACTCCTGCACCACCCACGATTCCTAGCAGCCTACCTGTCCCAAGCACACAAACACCCAAACCAAGGTCTAGACGTGCACACAAGCAAGCGCAGGGGACTGATACCACACTCACAGGGGCTGGTTTGCAGACACACACACAGTCAACAACCACTCCGCAGTCCTCCGAGACCTCTCCCTCCCAGCCCCCTTCCCTTGCATCACCTGCAACCACATCTCCACAGAAGCTCTTCCTCTGTGACCTTGGCCTCTTCCCCACCGACCCAGCAGATCCTGATTACAAGGGGAAGAGGAAGTCCCCACACACAGAGGGGAGTGCCCCTCACAACCAGACACCTTCCCCCAGGCCCAGTCAGACTGAGACCCCCACCTGCAAGTCCCCCCAGTGCCGGAAGAGCAAGACCCCCCGCCACCACGCAGCTCTATTCAAAGTCTCTGTCCTCCATCCCCCAGGCCACCACTCCAGAGGTTCCTCCGCCACTCCCTGCCCCGGGTTCCCCCACACACAGATACACCATCCCCAAAATGCTAAGGCCATCCGCCCCTAGCACTTGCTCCTCCACACCTGGTCAGATGGTTTGTGCCACTGATGTGGAGACCATGTCCCCCCCATCCTGCCAACCTCACCTGCCCCCCATTGAGCTCCCATGGATATAGGCACTGCAGTCCACGACCACCCCGTCTGACTTGGGCACTGCAGTGGTGACCCAATCCACTCTATCTGACCTGCCCACTGGAGTTGTGCCGGCACCCACCCCATCTGACTTGTGCCCTACAGTTGTGACAGCACCCACCAGTTCAGTCAGCTCCACTGCAGTTTCAAGTGTCTCGCCTGCATCCACCACCTCTTCACTGCCTCCTTCTGCTGCACCCTGATCCTGTCCCTGCGGTGCCTGGCCTGCCCCCATGTATGCCCCTCCGAGGGGATGACCCGGTCCTTAGCAGTGCAGGCAAGCAAGGTGTGACAGTTGTCACTCTACTTCACTCCTTGGCATTTGGACATGGACTGGCCATTGGCCTTTTGTTTGAACGGACGTTTAACTTTTAATATGCTGAATAAAGCTTTTTTCTTTATCCCTGTGAACTAGATTTAGCTGTACATTATGTTGATGATGTTTAACATGCCCTTGCACCTGTGATGCTCGGTTTCCAATGTTGAATACGGATGTGTTGCTGTGAGGTACTCCATGTGGTCCATGAGATATGAATCCTATTCTGGTGGGTATCCATGTCATCCTTTGCAGCTACCTGGGTTTGTCAGGATCAACTATTTGTGGACTTCTCTGTGAACATTTCATTTGCATGGTCACATCTCTGGCTTGCACCCATGCACATATGATGTGCTTCCCATTGTCCAATTTGTCACTTCCACGGACTGTGTGCATCACCACTGGACCTACAGGTGTGGGCATCATTGGCATAGGAGTGCTGGGTGCTCTATGTGCTCTGTGCAACTTGCTAGACATAAGTTTTGGGTCTGTGCAGATGACTTAGGGGAGACTCACGTACCCAGGCTGTTGTGTCCAGAGCCTTCATTGTGTGGTAACTGATGGCTGACTGACCAAGTGTTCTGCAGACATGAGTGAGACGTGCGGTGAATATGTTTGGCACAGCTGGTCTTCCACAGGAGTTTGGTCCCCTCAAGTAAGTGTGTTGTCCGATGACATAGCCTGGGCCCATGGTGTGTGTTGTATGAGCATGTGTGTGTGTCCACATTCCTGTTCATACACAGGCAGTTTTCCTTGATATGTTCCTGTTGTTTATGCTTGCTGAGTGGTACTGGGTTCATCCCACTACTTTTCCAATGGGCTACAAGATGTGTGGGTGCATGACACACTACTGTTAATTGGTGTATCTTCATTGGGATTTGTCAGTTCTGAGTGGTGATGATGTTGTCAGACACAGATGGGACACAGTAAGGGTTCCCCAAGGCACCTGTTTATTTGCAAAATCATGTAGTTGTCCCAAGGTGGTACCTTTCAGTGGCTGAGACATTTGTATGTGTGTGTGACTGCTCCCACTTGTCGGGTTCATGGCTGCAATGCTGGCAGTTGTCAGCATGTTTGCCTTGTGGTTCTCCTTGGCTTCTGTATTGTCCTGGGACTGTGGCAGGGATTCTGAAGGTTACATGAGCTTTGAGGTCATGGCCATGTACCGCATACTGTGCAGTTTATCTGTCATTCCCCAGGGTTGTAAACTGTCCTTGTGTGATGTGTCTATACACCTTAGTTCCTCCCAACATTCCTGTGTTTGTCATGGGTGCATGTGCAATGTCACCTGTCCTTGTGGGCTTCACAGATGCACATTGTTGCAGTTCAGGGTGTGTGGTGTTGAGGGTGGACTGATGTAAATGTTTGCACGGATGGTCCCCTAGCTCCCGTTCTTCCAAGGATGAGGGGCCATGCTGAGTGATTTATGTTTGTGTATGTGTGATGTATGTTTGTGGAACAGGACACATGTTGGGGTTTCCCAGTTTGTACGACATCTGCCTTTGTCTTCACAGTGGAGGTGTCATGCATGCTTGTGTCACCCCAATGTCTGGTCCCTGGGGGTAGTGCTGTTGTGGGTCAGTCTCTTGCTGTGTTAGTTGGCGTTCATTCCAGCTTGTGTCACATGTGTCTGTTGTGCTCCCTCTCCTCTCCCAATGCCTGATTGCCCACTAAGGGTGTCCCAATGATGGTTTACTTTTGTATGGCACTGTTTCCACATCTGTGTCACTGTGGTTCAACCCCCCTCATGTGTTGTGTATTTGCCTGGGGATACTGTGACACCCCCCCACACATGCTGTGTCAGATGTGAAGTGTGAGGTTGCCTGTTTGTGTTTGTGCATCTGCACCAGTGCATTGGTATTGCTGTTGTGGGCCTTTGGATGCTGTTTCTGTGATTTTCCCTGCTGTCCCTGTGAGTCATATCACATCATTGTGCACATTCATCCTGGTTGTTAGGTGCCATTGCTGGCATGGAATGTGAGTTTTTGAGCTGACACCTACAGTGTACACAGGTTGTTTTGATCAGTGTGTCTATTTTCGAGTTGTGTGCATGCTTGGTGATGGTCACTTCTGCTCTTGTGTTTTTGTACACTGTATGCATTGTCAGCCACCATGGGGGGTGCTTGTCTGCACATGGCCGAGAGTGTGTTATGTTTTCACAGCACTGTTACCCTCAACACATCTCTGGGGGAACGGGACACAACCACTAGTTTACCACAGAAGTGTTTAATGTGTTGGGAGCAGGGATCATACATGCTGTTTGTTATTTGCAGCTTTGACCATGATGACACTTACCTTTTGGTCACTGTGATGAGGGGGGCTTTAGACCCCATCACCACAATGCTCAACATCTGTTGCAGTTTGGAACCCCACACTTAACTTCTGTTCTACACAGTGAGGGGGTGTTCTTTTTACATTGCCACAGTGCTATAATGATGCTTGCCTTGTGTATGGCACACTCATGTGCTGTTAGTTACATTATATATTCGAAGTCATAATCACTGTTGTGGGCATTTGTCACAGACTACACACTGTAGTCATGATGTTAGGGGGGATGTATTTTGCTGACATACCTGATATTGGAGTATGCTGGATGTGTGGCGCATCACCCATCCTGTGAATGGGGGTGGCAGGGGTGATGGGCAACATATGTCCTATGGGTGGGGGTTGCATTAGTGATGGGCAACATAGTCCCTAACAGTGGGGGTGGCAGTAGTGATGGGCAACAGGTCCCCTATGGGTGGAAGTGGCAGGGGTGATGGGCAACAGGTCCCCTATGGGTGGGGGTGGCAGGGGTGATGGGCAACATAAGCCCTATGGCTGGGGGTGGCAGTAGTGATGGGCAACATAAGCCCTATGGCTGGGGGTGGCAGTAGTGATGGGCAACATAGTCTCTATGGGTGGGGGTGGCAGTAGTGATGGGCAACATAACCCCTATGAGGGGGGGTGGCAGTAGTGATGGGCAACAGGTCCCCTATGGCTGGGGGTGGCAGTAGTGATGGGCAACATAGTCTCTATGGGTGGGGGTGGCAGTAGTGATGGGCAACATAATCCCTATGAGTGGGGGTGGCAGTAGTGATGGGCAACAGGTCCCCTATGGGTGGGGGTGTTTGTGGTGCTGGCCATGCAATCCCTATGGTGGGCTGTTGTTAGTGGCCAGGATGTGGATCCCCTGTGTGTGTGCCATTTTGCGGGTACGTGTCGTTTATTTATGTGGTAGGTGTCTGACTTACCGCCTGCGCCATCGGCGTCGGTTCCTGAGCCGGTCATAGATGTAGAGTACTGGTATGACCTGCGCAATGGGATTCATGATGTGTTCGTTTCGTACACGCTGCTTGTTGCTCCATCTCGTACCCGCTGCAAGCTGGTCCGTCTCGTAGCCGTGTATTGAGTTGTGGCGCGAATTGTAGGTGATATGCTTGTTTTCTGGATGCTGTGACGTCCCGTACGTGGTGAGCCGTCCGGCGCGTAGGAAGTACGCATCGTACTTGTCATGCCGGAAACTGCTATGGATACTGCTTCTGGGCGACTCGGTTTAGCGTTAGGAGTTACGGCTCGGACGGAGAATGGAGCTTGAATCACAGCGTATGTGTCGGTCGTGTTTTTGGCAGTTCTGCGCATCATACTTCCTCTGCAGGACGGACCGGCTACGGGTAAGTGTCGGTCGCACGTTAAGACTCTCGGAGAGCTGTCCGACCCGGTATCGGAATTAGCCCCTTTGTGTTTCATATTCACTTTTTGCTACTGCAGTTTAAAGCAATTTATATTTAAATAAGAAAGCTTGACCAAATAAGTACATGAATCTCCACAAGATGGCTGAAAGTGGATTCTAATTCCAAACCAAGGGACCAAGGCCCTCAGGACTGGTGGTGACCCTGAGTCCTTGGTGTAGAGGCAGTAGGATGGGATTGCCTGCAGAGATAGGACATCTATTGGTTGGACAAATGGGCTCTAGTACCTGCCACAAAGAAAGAAGGGGGATCAGATCTTTACGCAATAGTATCTGTGGCTCTGAGGGTCAGCAGGACTCAGGTTAATCTTAGATACCAAAAGCATTTTAACTGGGTGACTTAAATTAACATTTGCAGCAGAGATCCCCACAGAAAACAATCTTGCATTTCCGAGTTTTTGTTCCTGGTGTTTGGAATTGCATGAAGGCCCAGAATTACTGGGTCCAAATCTGCATGCTGAGTTAACTTCCCAGGAGCAAATCCCCTCCTATTTACCACCATCTGTGAGCAGGTGATAAATAGGGTCATGGGGCCTGTGAGGGATTATGGTGGGGATGGGAGGTTGTTTTGGGGAGTGCTCCAGGAACAGGGGAGGATGATGCTATGGAAGGAGGAACGGTATGTGTTTCACAATGCCATAGCAGGAGGTTGGGTGGACCTAGGTATTGGGTTATTCTTGCTGCCAGATCACTATTTGATTTTACCAGCAGGCTGCTGCACATGGCTTCAACATTCCCACTATAGGCACACTGCTTCACTCTACGCATGATTATGGTCATAGTGTGTTTGTCTTCTTAAGAATCAGAACTTTCTGATCTGTTCTCCTCGTGTTGCCCTTATGTCCCGGCCTGTACTCTCCATTCGGAAAGCACTTTACTAGTAATGACCTCTGGAACAAGCAAAGGCTGTTGCTTTGGCGGTCGCAAGTTAGCACTGTTTTGTTAAGTGGCCCAAAAATATTTTAAAATTTAAAAAAAGCAAAAATGCCAGTGTAGAACTTCCAGGCCCTCTGAAAACAAAACGAAAATATGCATTGGCAAAGACAAAATATAGTATACCTTAAAAAAACACTGAAAGGTCAGATTGGCCCACCAGCCGTGGCACTGAAATGCACTACTTTGTAGGCTGATATGAACGTGATCAGTCACAAAAAATGCCATCAGTCACAGTACAAGAGGTCCAATGAGTGCAGTGGGCTGAGCAATTATCCATCCTGTATGGAGCGCAGGGCGGAAGCAAACTTTGACTGACAAAGAGATGAAGAAGGAAAGCCCAAAGCCTCTTTAAGTATGTATGTATGTATTTGTATTCATGTTTTTAATACATGATAGGTTCACGATCTCTAAGCTAGATACAAACATGCATGTGCAGGACGCAGATCTCCTGTTGAGTCCCAAACTCTGGAATAGGCTGATATTGCAGCTGGTAAAATTAAAGATTAACTTTGCTTTTAGAAAGTAATTGAAACCCCTTCGCTTTAGTTAACTGTTGCCTTCATTCTACCTGAGCACGTGCTCAGTGCCTTCCTAATTGGGTTTGTTCAGATGTGCAGATGCGCCAAGTGGCGTAACACACGCCCCTACAGCCCCTTACTTCAGGGGACTCCCATTCAGTATAAGGCAAATAAATATGTGTGAGCTATGGAAGATTCATGGACCTCAATTCACATTTTGCAGGGGGCCCCATCATGTTGCGTTAGACTTAAGGCAGGTCCAAGCAGGGGGCACCATTAGGAGTGGGGGACCAAGAACAATGAATATCTGTGCAATGGGTAAGCCTCAGTGGCCCTTAACGACTTTTTACAGGGCGGCCCCATTATTTACCTTTACACCACTGGCCTGCAGTATTACGTCTTTTGATGTCAGAGGACATTTTTCGGTTTAAAGTCATTATCAACCTCAGTCATAATTAAGTTCAAACTTGTCTGCCGAACACTACAGTTATTAACTTCTGTACAGTAAAAAAAGGCATGCAGTTTAAAGCAAATACCGTACAATAACCTTCAGCATTCTAAACTGCTCCACACTTGAACATGTCATCCACAATGCTCCCTGAAGCTAGTTGTTCCTATTGGAGTGATAACTATGCTATAAATATTTCGTATATGCACTTTTCCTCCAATACATTCATATAGGGGTGTGTGAAATTCATGTGATTTGCTTTTGCGTACTTACGCTGAATGCAAAACCGTAGTATTGCGCTTTATATTAGAATAAAATGCACCCTTGCTTCGATTTTTTGTATTAGGATGCATTAAATAAAATCACCACGAACAACGGCGAATCACGTTCGTTTTTTCAAGTTCATTCGCTGTTAAACTTTCACAGCCAATATCACATCATCACAGGAAATGGCCTAATTTTGAGATTTTCGTGTGGGAAGCCTAACTCGAAATTCTGCAATAACTTGAATACACGATTTGTAATTTAAATTAATAATGTGCGAAATAATGGTAAAATGACAGCAACATTACAAATATTTATGCAAAAACGTTCTATTGTGCATTATTTCCAGCAGAAACTGCATTTTTGCATTACATTTGGGCTCAATAACACATTAACTAAAAGCACCGTAAACCGCAGTTACTCGCTTTTTGCGGTTCCTGTGCATTCGCTGTACATGTTTACAGCAATTGGCACACAATTAAGCGAAGTGACATAATTTTGGGAATTGTGCATAAGAAGTGTAACGTTAAATTCCCCAAATTACGTAAATTATGCCAGCATAATTTACATTTCTGTGCAGGCTAATTCTAAAAAATCAACTTCCCTCTACTGCAATTTTTCAAAGTATGCACTTCTTATAAAACGAAATAACTATGGCTCACTTTTTGTTACTGATGTAGTAATAATTTGCAATTTCTATTTTCCGTACGTAGTTAAAATGCAAACACGTACGGCCTTCAATGAGGCAGAGCTGTAATAGAAGGCGTGTTATGCATGGGTGATCCTCATTTATTTGCTTCAAGTGTTGCCCATTCAGGTTGATTCTACTGTCTGCCTGCCAAAGGTACATGGAGCAAAAATACTGATAATTCCATCACACCATGACCTGCAAGTCAACACATCCAGCATGATTACAGTGAAGAAGGGGTTGGTTTGCTATGATTGTGTGTGGGTATATTGATGGATGAAGTACATTTCAGTGGCACGTAATAAAGATCTAGCGTCTGTACAAAACTATGGGCCATATGTACAATGAGGTGGATACAAAACTATGGGCCATATGTACAATGAAATGGAGGAGAGAGGTGTTAGCCTTCCTGGCTTAACGCCTCTCTCCGCCACTTCTGAAACGCAAAGCTGCACCACACTTACAAAAATGTGGTGCAGCCTTGCTTTTCCCCCTAGGATGGCGCTAAGTTTACGGTGACCAGAATTTTAAAGTCAAAAACCGGGACATTTCACAAAATTAGAAGATGGACTACAAGTTTACCGCAAGCGAGCGCACAGAATGACAGCGCTCCTCAGAAGAGAATTACAGAACAGACAGTAAGAACATACATAAAATGCAATTTTTAAACGCAGTAGCTTGCCTGTTAATTAAATTACTTTCTTGAAACAACTGCTAACTATCCCTGCTTTGTAAAACATAAAAATCACCTTCCTCTGTTTTCAATCGACCCTCTCTGACTCAGGTGGTAAATGTGTGCGGGGGATTATGTGTGGGGTGGTGGGGGGGCGGTAGGTAGGTAAGAAGGTAGGAGAGGGGATTGAAGGAAATAATAGTCATGGCAGAGGGTGCATTGAATGCCCGCCCAATGTTAGTGAAAAAAGTCAGGGTAGAGTGAGGGACAAGGCTTGGCTGTTTTTGCAGCTAAAGCTTTATGTGATTTTACGGGGACGCTTGAATGCAGCAATATTACTCTCTTTTGCCACCACTACCCTACCTCACCAGAAGACACCACCGTGAGGGGAACGGACTTCAGCAGCAGGGTCTCTCGCTCCAGTTGCGCGGGAAACGGCGCCGGGCACTGAAGGGACTACATCCCCCAGAGTTCCCAGCGAGGCGCCATCCGCTTGCATCATCCAGGAGCGTCGGAGGTCTTTAAAACCAACAGGGACCTCACGCAGCGCGGGACGCGCGCGGGCAGAGCCCGGGCGAAGCCCGGGCCAAGGGCGGGCCCGTCCTTGCCCGTCACTGCCCGGAACGGACTGGGCTGGGCAACCCCTCTAACGTTTCCCGCACACCACTTCATCTAAGGTACTGTTGCCCCATCTTTCTCCACAGGCGCCTTGCATACAACAGTGTCATGTGAAATTGATCATTTATTTAATTATTATTTCTGCTCTTGTTGTACCAGCCCACCTTGCAGCTTGTTCTATTGGCCATTATTATGCCACCGAAGGACAGCAAAGCCAGGGCGGCAAATGCTCATTTCACGGGGACAATGGACCAATTTGTTACTAAAGTTAATTGTGTCATTGATCAAGAAATAATGCTTCTGGAGCGCCGCGTCTCCCAGGATCTGGCAGCCGCCAGAAGGTCCTCCCTGGGATACCTTGTTAATGCTCGGTCTCCAGCACGTCAAACTTTATCCCCCACAAGCTCAGCCAGATCTGACACAGATCCATCAGCCCAGGAGCTGCCAGCTAGCGGAACGGTTGCTGATACTTTAGTGGAGGACCAGTCTTTGGTCCTCGACTCTTTGTTATTGTCTCCTTGCCCACTGCCGTCTGCCCCTAGCACAGCCCCGGAGTGTAGCACCAGGCAGCTTCGGGAGCGTAACTTGGGGGCTATTCCCAAAACAAAACAAGGGCGCCCGCCCAATATTGGCAGAAAGGGCAAACAATCCAAAAGCAAACATAAGGTGCCAAATCAAATGGGAAAAACGAATAAAACCCCTGACATCACCGAGCAACCCTTACAGGGGGCCCCACTGGATGACTCTGTCCCCCAATCTATTTTAACATCAATAAGGATAATGAGCCAGGAGGAGGGAGATGGGCAAAGCGTAGTGGCCAAGGGAGGGACCCCTGACCCATTGCGCTTGCATGACATACGGGATTTAATTAGGTCCTCTCTTTGTCCCGTGCAGGACAGATTACTCAAAATCGAAAAACATCTAGCCAGGATCGAAAGCATCCTAGGGGGTCTGTCCATTGCACCAAGCACCACTCCTAGTCCAGAGGCCCCGAACCCATCCGCCAACCCTAGAGCTAAGAAAGTCCCGTTGGCCCCTAAACTTTTACCACCAGCCCAAACCGAAAGCCAACTCTTAATTAAACCAAACATCCCCATCAGAGCAGGCAACCCAAGGAACCCCATCTTGTCCAGTAAAACAGATTCAAAAGAGGTTGCTAGGCCCTCAACATCAGAGTCTATAACTATGGCTAATACTCCCAACTTACCTCCTGAAACAGCCCCATATGTTGTAATCTTGGCAGGAGTGCCCGAATTGGAGAGTAATGCACTTGAGTCACCCGCAACCCTAAGGAATAGGGTTGTGTACTGGCTCAACACAAATAGACCATTACCTCCGCACATCAGCGCCAAAATTCTTATGGTACGACGGGTTCCATGGGTAGGCCATTTAGCCAAAAACATAAAGGGGGATTGCATCCTAATTAACTTCAAGGACACCAAAACAGTTGAGTATATTTGCAACTGGAGGTCGACCACCATAGGATCATGTATTTCAACTCTCCCCTTAACCTATTTTTATCCCCCTGGTCATTTCACAGAACCTTGGACAGTTGTACATGGAAAAGGGAGAGGCCCTCCACTGGGGAGTCGGCCTATACATCTGCCACCCTTAGACTTTATTCCTACAGTAAATCGTTTTAGCAGTCTTGAAGCTGTCGATTGACTGGAGGACAGTAAAGTTACCCCAGCCTCTCCTCCGCTTCTCTCAGTAAGTTGTCCCCTAGAGCCCACTCCAGTGACTGAACATTTGGGGTCGAATTTATCAATCATGTTAACGAGCCCGACGAGGTCCATTATTAGTCCTGACCCCCCTCAAATTTATCCTTCAAGTGCTTCAACTCCCGGGGTGTTTACACCTAGTCTTCTCAAGATTGTCTCCTGGAACATAGCTGGTTTACGCAACAAGCTAGACCTCCCTGACTGGAACGCATTCATAGAAGAACACGATATATGTATCTTCCAGGAAACCTGGAGTGTCGATCCAATATATAAATCGGGGTTCTGTTGCTTTTTTATACCAGCTATCTCGTCAGGCCGTGGGCGCCCCTCCGGGGGCCTCATGGTTTGGATCAAGGCGGATCTCAACCTGATGGTCACCATTGACGGTCGCTCCACGCCAGATATAATGAGACTCACTATCAAAGACACTCAGAACAGTCCACCCTGGGAACTTCTTAATGTTTATTCTCGTGGCACTCAAGGGGGTGCTAAGTCGCTTACCATTACAGCCCTTTCAGAGATACTCTCTGCATGCACCTCGAACTCTTATCTTCTTGTCGCCGGTGATTTCAATTGTTCTTTCGAACCACTTGCCGCAGAAGATTTATTGGGCGCACATGACGAGGACACTAGATGGAATATCCCTTTTCTCTCCTTGAACCCCGTTAAAAGATGGACTCCTGCTGTAATTCAAATGAATGCCATAGCGTTGGAATTCGGTTTAAGAGCTGTCAATGGGCGCACCCCTTCTGATCTAGTGGGCGCTAATACTTTCAACAGAGTAGGCAGTCAAAGTAGAATAGATTACATCCTAATTGACAGGAGGGGATGGAAATTTGTCGTTGATATGGTTGTAATACCATCAACATCCAGCGACCATAACCCCCTGTCCCTCACCATGCGTGAAGTCTGGCATAGACAGGCTATTTCCCCTCTACCAGGTACACAGCTATTGACCAAGAAGCTTGAGCCTTCCAACTGTGGCAGATCCCTTAAATGGTCCAAAATTGCCCTTAGCGACACTAAACTCCTTGCGTTGGAGAACATCCTCGCTGATTACACCACCAGGCTTTCTTCACTATCCGAGGACAACTCTAGCTATACTAAAGTCTATGTGGATTCTATGAATGCAATTGGGGCATTGTTTATTGACCGCAGGCAAAAACCTAACTCCAGAGTTGAAAGAGAGAATGATTGGTTCAATAAAGATTGCAGAACTAAGAAAAATCGCCTAATTTCTGCAATCAAATCCAATAATCCCAGTGAGGTTAGGCAAGCGAGGTTGCTTTATAGGCAAGCCCTCGCATCTGCCAAAAAAGCCTGGGAAGAACAGCGATGGGTTTCACTGAAATTAGCGAGCCATGCAAAAAATGGCGAGCTTTTTTGGTCCATCATGAGAAGATCATCCAGCTGTGCCCAGGCGCAAATCCCTAACCACATCACGGATGGGGAATGGTTTAACCACTTCAAGAACCTGTACGCAGGTCCTGAGGTTGTGGTAGACCAGCCAACCAGCCCAGGGTCTGTAGTAAAATTCCATGATCATATCTTGTTCCCAAGTGTTGAGGAGAAGGAGGTTCAAATTGCAATTGATAAGATTGTATCTGCCAAGGCACCAGGTCCTGACGGCATTCCGGGAGACCTTTTCAAAGCGAATCCAATAGGCTGGGCTGCGTTCTTTACTATTTATATCAACAGTCTATTGAGTGGATCCCCGGTGCCGGAGTCATGGAAGGGTGCAGAAGTAATCCCCATCTTCAAGAAGGGTTTAAGGGGAGACCCGGCGAATTATCGCCCAATTAGCTTAATCGATTCTGGCCAGAAGCTGGTCGGCAGGGTACTTCTGGAGAGGATACATTCCTGGGTGGACGAGAAAGGGATTCTAACCAAGTTCCAGGCGGGTTTTAGGGCCTGCACCAGCACCATTGACCAAGCATTCAGGTTAATGCTTCTTTACTGGAAGACGGTCACCATTGGCAAGGGTGCTTTATACCTTGCGTTCATTGACCTCAAAACCGCCTTCGATTTGGTCCCCCGCGATCGTCTGTGGTCGATTTTGGAGGAGTTGGGCATCCCTTCCTACATCTTGAAACTCCTCATCCGAATGCATGAAGAGAACTTTGCCTGCATTAGATGGGGGACACAGGGCCAGAAAACTAAAAAAATTCCAGTGAATAGAGGGGTTCGACAAGGGTGTGTCATGGCACCAACACTTTTTACACTATTTGTGAATGGCGTGGTCTCTTTTCTGCTTGAAGTCGAAGCGGACGTTCCCGCTCTGGCGGGTGATAAAGTTCCCGCACTTCTTTTCGCAGCCGACACTTTGCTAATATCAAAAACTCCGTCTGGTTTACAGAAGTTGTTACAGCGCTTCTCTCTGTTCTGTGAGCAAAGAGGCCTCGTCATCAACACCGCCAAGACTAAACTCCTCTATTTCAATCCCTCAAAATCTTCTGGTTCTATTCTGACCCTAGAAGGGAAACCTCTTGAGCGCGTCGGAGAGTTTGATTATCTGGGAATCAGAATCTCCGACAGGCTCAGATGGCAGCCTCATATAGATAAAATGGCACTTAATCTTAAAAGAGTAATTGGTGCCTTGGGAAAGGAATTCCGGGCCTCTACCTCTAAACCTATTACCCCAGTACTAAACATCTATGCTGCAAAGGCGGTGGGTAGCGCACTTTATGGCGCCGAACTATGGGGCTACAGCTGTGTTGACTCACTGGTGACCAGCGAAAATAAGTTCTTTAGGGAACTTGTATCACTCCCCAGGGGCACTCCGACTAAACCACTCCTTAGCGATTTTGGTAGGCGCTCAATTAGGGATCTAGCCACCCTTCGCCCTCTGCTATATTGGGCGCGGCTGTGGCGAACCCCTGAGCTAACTATGCTGAAGGGCTCAGGGAGGTTATGAACATGCAAGGTGCCCATAAAATTGAGTGGCTCACAAACACAAAAAAACTTCTGATCGCAACCGGCCTTACAACTGTTTGGCCAGCGGGGGCACCATTATCGAAGATCGAAGTTAAGCGAGCCTTTTGGGCTTGGGTGGATGCTTCGGAACAAAGAGATCCCAATATTGGAAGGCTGACAGAGGTTTTTTATCAACACAAATCAACTATCCTCTTAGAACCATACCTTGACTTCATCACTAAGCCCAGGGACAGGTCGCTCTTTATTCAGTTTAGGTTCGGGACGCTCCCATTACGTAACCATACTAGTAAGTGGAAACCCCCCCACAAGACCATCCCTGACTGTCCATTCTGTCCTGGTGCCACTGAAAACGTCTCCCATTTCTTCTTTGCATGCCCAGCCTATCTATTACCTAGGACGAAATGGCTTAGACCCGCCTGTTTACTCTTAGGAACAAGGGACCACATTGTCGCCATGCGAATCCTTAAAACCACCACCAACACCACCTTAGTCTGTGGAGTGGCCAAATTTCTAGGTTGGGCATGGCTAATCAGGCAAAAATCTATCAGTTTTAATTAAATCTTTTAAATTACTGTTTTTAATCCCCAAAGCTGTGAAATCTAATACACTTTTTAGATATTTATTGCATATTTCAAATTGGATTTTTATTTCGACATGTTTTAAAAATAATGAATTTGTAATTGTTTTTATGTGTCTTGTGCTTTTATGACATCACGTGTCGAAATAAAGCTTTGTTGATTTGATTTGATTTGATTTTACTGGCTGGAATCACAGGTTTTTAAAAACAGGTCCATGTTACCATGTTCCCAACCGACTGCAGTAACACCAGGACAGGAGTGATCAGGGAGAGTGGCATCCCACCAGGGTTTACTACTCCGCCTACTCATACTTCTTGTTAGACAATTTTGACACATCGGGACGCGGCATTCGAGATAGAGGAGGCTTATCAGGGCGCTCCGGGACGGAACATCTCCATACAGTTTTCTATTAGATACATAATTTATTGTCTCAGGGCCCAACAGGTCACATCTTTAGAACAAATTAATACTGGCTCTTTCATATTCTGGATTACGGTGAATACCTTGGAAGAACTTCGTTTTACGGAATTACCTGATATAATATTGAAATCAATTTCCCGACACAGTATGTTCAATTTACGGAGCAGTTGAAAGATCCTTTCATGGTGTGGAACACTGGGACACGTTTCAACGACCTGGGATGCTACACTGCTCCAGGCTATGGCCTTTTGAATTCTTTGTCCTCATCCAGGCCTGTTGACCCACCGGATCATGACAACAGTTTTATACCATTTAGGCTTGAAGAAGTAACTTGTATGACGAAACACATGTCGGCTGTATTCTGGACAACAATACAAGTTTCTACAACAAATCTTTGGCTCCTGTTCTCTAATTTTGGTGTTTTGCGCAATGATATACATGGTGACAAATACCAGTGTTTTACTTTTTCTTGAGTGCTTTGGTACATTAGATTTTCATGTGTACGGAGGTGTTTCACCAATGTGTTTGATGCATATTGGGTAGTCGGATGCATCTGTACCTCTTAGCATCACTATCACAGTACTGTTTACGTGAATCTTGACAAATATACTGGCACATTCCAAGAAGTGGTGAGACCAAGTAGAGTCATCACTACCCAGCCTTAGTTTTGTACTCCTCCTATTCATAGTCAGGCCCTATGTCTGTGATGTGATAGATGCCACTGCAACAGAATGACAGAACAAGAATATGTTATGCAATCCACAGTAACCGACAAACAAACTACAGGATTCACACAAGATAAGCCAGCTCAACATGGTAGATACAAGCATGAGTCAGCGACTAGTCATTACATTCAAACCATCTCAATATGAGGTCAAGTGTTGGGTTTGATCCAGGGACATAGGTAGAACCGTCCTGGAAGTAGCATATGGCATACCTAAGGGTGTGTTTAAGATGAGCAGCCCCCTTCCACTAAAGCACTCTACTGAAAATAAAACCAAGAAGCTAAAGTCTGTTTTTAGCTCAAAATAACCCTCTCCTCCAGGCTTCCCTTATCACTTAACTATGAAAGAAGAATTGTAACTCCAGTCCCTAGTAAGTTCCTAGACACACCTAAACTTCCGTACTTGGGTTAAGTTGGGTTATCTTGCACCCCCAAGCCATTGTCCCTGGTCTGAGAGTAGTATTTCACACCTGATCAAAGTGGAACTGACAGGACAGCTGCAGGCAAAACAGTGCTAATTAACCTGCAGGAGCTTCAGGCAGGGAAAGTATAACTTTAAAAAAATTAATATTCTTTTATATTTTTAGAAAATCCAACTTCACCACTTAACTGGAATTTAAATAAATATTAAAAACAATGGTTGGACTGTCTCTGTTCATTATTCCAAACCCCATATACAGAATTAAAATAACAGTCGTTTAGATTTTCCTTCATCAAACCAGCTACTGTGAACAAAGCTTTTAGGGCTAATCACTGTACATGAAAACATAACATTCTCACAAGCGTAAGTTGTGCTTTGTTAGGTAACATTGCATACACCAATGGGATGTTTATATTTTGATATTGATCATGGATTGTGTATGGTTGACTGAATAGCAGCGGGCACTGCTTAAAAGTGCCATCCATCATTATATTTTCTTAAGGTTAATAAAGTGTTACTGATACCATTTGTGATCATTATTGCATCATTATTGAGTTTATTATATAGTAAAGATGTGTATTTATATGTGTAATTAGTAGACATTGGGGTGTGTCTAAATCTTCATATATTTTAACAGATACTGGTTATTCCCTGGCTATTGTACGTTTTCTGTCTATTATTCTTTTCAGGGTTGGTAGTTCAGGGAGTTGGCCCGTTACTTCTACGGGATCATCTGGTACTATAATTTAGGCATAATTCCTGCTGGTTTTTGTGAGCTCATAGTGGTCTCTGTTAGGCCCTGAAAAATATTTCTGGCTTTTATTTAATTAATTTTGGGAGAATGATTATGTTTCCTAATTCTTTCAACTATTTCATTTTAGTCATTGTCCTGCCACAGAATGCATTTGAATAATACGTGAATCATTTACAGTGTCTTTCCTCACCAGTAGTGCTATCCTTGTTATGAATATTATGTCTTTTCTATTCTGGGGTTTTCCCTGGGTAAATTACATGTGACAGTCAATCAATCAAAAATTGAATAGATATAATTAGTAAATTGCTACGTGTGTGTGATTTATATGACAAACATTTAGTTCATATTATTTTGTTCTGGAATGTGATGATAAAGCTTGTGTGAATAAATTTGCAGTACTTATTTTGATCACTGTTAGAAATTGTGTTTCTGGTTGGTAGAGGTATGTACCCTGTCCAAGCATTAACCACAGTCCCAGTCAGGGTATGTCAGCAAAATACTTTAAATAATTTGCACTCACCCTCTAGTCCTGTGTGAAGTCAAATTTGATCCTTCCCTTAGCTTTCAACAACAAGCAGTAGCCGTGGCAGGGACCTACTTCGGCTTAATAAAAGGGCTCAGGAAATTTTTTGACCTAATCCCCCTTGCCGCAAGGAAGACGGTTGCAGTAGCTCTCATCACCTCTCGTATAGATTACTGTAATAGTATATACGCAGGAACTAACAGGACAGTCTGTCATAGACTACAGATGGTGCAGCATGCAGCGGCCAGACTAGTCCTTGGATGGAAAAGAAGGACCTCAGCCACAATTGCTATGGAAACCTTGCATTGGCTGCCCATTCACAAAAGGGTGCTCTTTAAAATTCTGCTAATCACATTTAGGGCAGTTAACAAAATAGGACCCAAATACATTGAGAGCATGTTCCAACGCTACATTCCCTCCAGATGTTTGAGGTCTCAAGGTGACAATCTTCTGACTATCCCCAAGTTTAAACTCAAAACCAGAGGAGGGAAAGCCCTGGCTGTCTTGGGGTCCAGAGCATGGAACTCACTGCCCCCCCCCCTCCGACATATTACTACAGAAACAATTTTTAGGAAAACTGTTAAAACCTGGATCTACACCCTATCCGAGACAAAATGCAAAAACATGATTTAGTATCTTTAAACCAAGGATCCACCACAAGATCAATGAGTCACCATGGTCTCCTACACTCTGAAGCGCTAAGATGCTCCTTGGAGTGTAATCTGCGCTATACAAATACTAATTACATTACATTACATAGTAGCTTGCCACAAAGCAGCCAGGCTTTTTAAAATCTTTATTTAAAGGTTTTCAGAATAGTAATACAGAAGAGAGAAGGTTACCATTGACGAGGCACGGACACCACAATGTATATTGAAATGTTGCATGACAAGCTATATAAGTGGTATACATCCCAGTTTGTGAGGTTAGAAATGGGAAGAGAGCGGACAGCATCCAAAAAGGGCAGAGGAAGAGCCATTGCAAGGGGGGTATTGGGGAGATGTGTGAAGGATTGCATCTGTGTCCTGACTGGAAAAGTCTGATAATGGTACAGTAGCAGGCACCTGAGGGGTGGTAGAGGGGAGCCCAAGTCCAGAGTAAGGAGATATATTCTAAGAGGTTGCCAAATATTGTTCGAAAGGGGTGTGGGAAGTTGTAGGGAAGAGTACACCTTGCTTGTTAAGTCACAGTAGGTCAGATCACGGAGCCAAGCCTTAGTGGTGGGACGCACACTGTAGCCCCAATGAAGCACAATCTCCCTTTTGGCCAAAAGAAGTGCAATGGCTGTGAATCTATGGTACGCTATGGGAATAGGGGAGACATTGCCCAGGCCATGGTTCTACTGGCAAGGAAATCATCTGAGAGAGGATGTGGAATACTTCCATCTAGTAGGTGGCTACCAATGGGCAAGTCCAGGTCAAATGTGGGAAATCTGCATCAGGACCTCAACATTTAGGGCATAGGGTGGAGCTTGAGGGGTCAATATGGACAAGCTCACTGGTGGTCACATAGGCTCTATGTAAGAAACGAAAATGAAGTAGCTTGTGTCGGTGATTGGGGGAGACAAGTTTAATTTGTGCGCAGCAAAGGGCCCAATCTTTGTCAGTGATGGGATGTCCTTTTTCCCGGATCTGAACTCTATCTACGTTGGCACATTTAAGAGCAGTACAAGAACAATAAAGCTTGGCGATTAGATGTGACCCATCCAGGTCCCGTATCAATAGGGTGAGTTAAGTAAATTCATCATTGGCGAGCGGGTATGACAAGATGCACGATTGTAGCACAATGTGCAGTCTGTTTAGGACAAAGCTGTCCATGACGGGGTTGTCAGAGTGTGCGGCATCTATATTATGGGATAGTCAATGCACATCGGGGAATACATCTCCAAAGAAGTGAAGATAATGCTTGTGTAGGGTTCGCTGCACTAACTTTTCTGTAGTGAGTGGATGCCATGTATTTAGGATAAGAGGAGGTTCAAGGGAGTATAAAAAGTTGAAACCCACCATGTCACTAAGTTTCTGCTGTGCCCAGCAGGTAGTAGATAGAGTTTGAAAATCTGTAGGGTCAAGCTTAATGCCCTGTGGGAATAGTACATTTAAGGGTGTGGGGCTTGCCAGGTATCGTTCTGGCCTAGCGTAGGGCAGCCGAGTGTCAGGGTGGAACCAATGATATGCGAATTGGGCCTGAACTATCAGGAAATATATCCAAAAACTGGTGACTGCGAAGCTGCCGTGGTCATAGGGAAGAGTTAGGGTGTCCCAAGCAAACCAGGGTCTACCACCACCCACACCAACTTCTAAAGCAGACTACAAAGCGTGGGAAAAAAGGAGTCAGTTAAGGGTATGGATATGTTTATAAAGAAGATGCAGAAATCGAGGGGAGGATCATAATTTTTGTAATGGCAATACGACTATGCATAAAAACAGGGAGTTGTATCCAACGATCAATTTGGGTGGAAAGTTTGTCTTTCACCGGGCTGTAATTCAGATGGATAACTTGCTCCTTATTCCTGTGCAAACCATACCTAGATATTTAGTGGTGTCAGCAGACCATTCAAAAGTGTAGTCACAGATAGGTGGTGAAGTGATGTCAGTGAGGGAAAACAGCTCAGATTTCACCCAATTATTACATAGGTCGGAAAGTGCGCGAAACCCTACCACCTCGTGCACTATAGGGGTTAGATTAATAGAGGGGTGTCTAATAAAAAAAAGTATATCGTCGGCATACATTGAGACAAGGAGAGGCCATGAAGTGAACTGTAAACTGCAACGCATATGACCCTCCCGAAGGTGACGCACAAATGGGTCAATTGCTACAATAAATAATAACGGCAAGAGTGGGCAGCCCTACCTAGTGCCACAGGAGATTTTAAAGGTGTCAGAGATGGAACCGTTGATTCGGATGCAAACTGTCGGGTTTGAGTATACTAATGAAACGAGAGCGGTAAATCCTCCCAGAATGCCAAGCTTCATAAAGAAAGGGCCACTACAAATGTCAAATGCCATCTCTACCGCAAAGGTGGGCAGCCGCCGTGGGTGTGTCCGGAGATATCCTGTTCAGGGCTGAAAAGACAGCACATAGATTAAGGAAAGTGAACCGGTGAGGTATAAATCTCGTCTGCACACGTGACAGTATCGCATCTAACAGCAAGCTATTAGCCATTGCCTGAGCTAGTATTTTATGATCGAAGTTAAGGAGGGAAAGCGGTCTGTACGAGGTGCAGCATTTGGGATACTTCCCAAGTTTAAGTAAAAGGGAGATCGCTTCTTCTACATGGAGGGGTGAGAGTACCATTGGTGAGAGCTTCAGTGCATACCTCCAGCAGATGAGGGATCAAAGGGTTTTTGTAAACTTTATATAAAGTAACCCTTAAGGTTCTTACGGATGGGGATTAATTGTGTCTCCTTCCACTCAGCGGGGAGTTGACCCTCTTCGGCGCTCCCAGCCACCACCGTAATGAAGAGTGAGCAACAGCCGCACCAGAACATGATCGGATAATGTGTGGGGTAATACCAGTATGTCTTGGAGCCATTGGCAGCTGGCTGCCGATAGAAACCAGTAATCTTGTCAGGGCCACACTGAGTGAAGAGCCGAAAAATAGTATAGCTGGGAGCTTCATTCTGTCGTGAATGCCAGATGCCTCTAAGGAGGTGTAATGTGCAATACCCTGGCGTGAACACAGTGGATGCAGCTTGGTGCTTGGGATACCACTGGAAAAATCCATTGTAGGGTCAAGAAGGATGGTCAAATCACCACCCATCAAAATAGTGTCTGCCTCAGAACCATCCAGGAGGGCAGCCACTGTCTGATCAAAGAGAGGGTTGTCAGTGTTTGGAGAATATAAGGGTAATTCACCTCCCCAGCATAGTTCCCGTCAACCTAAGGTAGCTTCCTTGGGCATCTGCAACAGTGGTGTGATGCACAAAAGGAAGGGATTGATGTATAAGTATGCAGACTCCCCTGAAAAAAAGGCTATAGTTAGCAACATTCCGGTGTGGGCCCCATGACACAGCAAAAACAGGAGATGTCTGGGGAGGTAAATGTGTCTCCTGTAATAATGCAACTTGGGTGTCATGCTGGGTGAGGCACGATAATACCAGCTTGCGTTTATGGGGGATATTCAAGCCTCAGACATTCCATGTAAGGAGGGTCATGTCTACAGTCTGCCTAAAGGTACTAATTGGAAGAAGAAGGAAATAAAAAGGTTCATTCCTGCCAATTATAGTGGGATAGCCACTGTAGAGTCCCATCTCATCAAGAAAAGAAGAAGAAAGAAAGAGCCAATGGAGAAACCAAATATAGCAGTAATAATCAAAACACAATCCCTTAAAAACATCCTCCCACCCATACTCGGAGAGGAGTTCCTAGCGAATCCCAGTAAAGCCCAAAACATTAATAGTTCAAAATACAGAATTATCCTCAGAGTGGTGTAGGAGAGTAGGATCTGCTTCACATGGGTACCCCCACTTTTTGCTGGTGTTTCACTATTTTTCGACCTTAGTCTGGCTGTGGCCCTGCTAATCAGGACCCCAGCCTAGCTGCATCCTCTCTAAAATGCTTTGCATGTACATTAGGTACATATCTAATTGGATTCTGGAGTGCCTTATAAGCCCCTAGTATATGGTATACTATGTACCTAGGGCATAGGTACCTCAGAGGCCTACCAGGGGCTGCAGCATATATTATGCCACCCCTGGGAAGCACTCCAAAAAGGCACCACAGGTCTGCTACTGCAGCCTGGGTAAGGGTGTGCTTGCACCCCTTACAGTGGTATAGGCTACCTATATCCACACATATGTACAGACACATATAAACCTATAAGCCACTCCTATGGCAGGCCTTGACAATCCTGAAGGCACAGGGCTTGGTTTTACGTCAGAGAGTGCCCAAGCATGAGCTGAGCCCCCCTGCAGCTTTCGGAAATACTTCCTTATGGCTGTTCTGTGATACAGCCATACCATATACTCTTAAGTGCATTATAACCTCGTGGTAAATGCTAACTTTGGAATGGCTGCATCCAAACATGTCGTGTTTGGTGTCAAATGCTTTGGAATACTACCCCCCGCGCCAGTTCTGGCGGCGGAGGTAGCATTCCACCCTTCTAGCGGGAGAGACATGTTCACACTGGCTGAACCCGGTAGGACTTTCCTGAGCCCTGACATCACAAATTGGATGCCTCTGCCACAGACATGGGTCTGGCCTCCTGCTGCTGACCGAAACTCCGGCAGGGGAGGCCTGGACAATAGGTTTCCTGTCGAAGGGAGGTGTGACCACCTCCCTAGACAGGCAGATGTGTATTGGGGCTGGGCGGGAGCACTCTCTGGTGCTTTGAAGTCCTGCACTGGGGGCACGTTTGCTGTCCCTGTGCATAGCCCAGTTCAAACCGGTTGCAGGGGCTACCTGCCCCTGCTCTGGTGTGAAATTGGACAAAGGAAATGGGTGTAACCACACCTCTTTCCAGGCCCACCCATAGGAGGGGCCTTAGAGTTAGTCCATCCCCTAAACGTACTATACGTATAGGAATCCAGTCCCTAGGACTTTAGATTACCCTGGACGAAACTCTGCTACATATATCCTGGACCTTCGACGTTCTACTTTGACTAGAAGACTGAAGAAATCTCCCTTGGGGTCAACGAGTGACTCCCCTGCTTGGCAGGCACCAAAAAAGCAACTGATTGGTCTGCATCGCTTAAGTTCCCGCCGGACGCTGAAGTCTTTGCATCACCAGAAGTGGATTTCCAGACTTCCCCGAGGCTACCCTGAGTCCACAGCAACGCTGAGGCCCTTGGATATTGTGGGTGAAGTGGAACCGCGAACCCTGGACACCGTGTTCTTTTGCAGTAACAGCATCTTTCGGGTCATCCTCGAAGTTGTGCTTTGGGCTTCGAGTAGCCCCAGCCTTGAGCACCTCCTGCACCGAAGGTTGTTGGCCTCCACTCCATGAGTGACCCGTGGGCTAGCTTCAAGTACGGCTGCTTGAGGCTCCTTCGCGATCACTAGCCCGTTGGCTAGCAGGTCCCCACCAAGGCAACTTCTTTTCTGCTTGGGCTTCCCTGGTTGCTCCAGACGTGCCCTGACTTACCCTTGCTGGGTGTGTCCCTCAGACCTTGCTGGTCTGCACCGCAGTCCTTTCTCTAAATTCCAGTGACTTGCCGTTGCCAAGGCTTGTTGGGTCCATTCTGGTCGCCGACACCACAGCAATCGACAGACTTTGTCGTACAGCTCGAATCCGGCTCATGGACTTCATCGACACCTCCTGGACCTCGTGGCTGAAGAGTCAAGACACCCATCAACTCACCTGAAGCACCCAACATATGTGGGCATTGGTCCATCCTGCCCTAGGTCACTGGCAAGTGACCCAGACTCTGTCCCCTCTGCTTTCAGGTTCCTTCCATCCTAGATCCGGCCTTGGATCTCTTCGGTCACTTCTCCTCTTCACGGCAGCAGCAATTCTTTGCAGGCTCCCATTAAAATCGACAACGGGACCCGACACCAAAAGACACCTATGCACCCGACTTCCCTGGGTGAGGTAACTCGAGTAATCCGGTGCTCCCGTAGGTGCTAGCACTAGAACTTCTTAAGTCCAAAAGGGTTTGGTCCTGACTCGATTAGAAGTGTCCCTAATCTTTAAATTTCAACTGCGACATTGCCCATAGAAGAAAACAGGAACCCGTGGTTGTGTTTACACACTGCATACAGTCCCCGTGGGTCCCCTGTGTCACTACCTTGGGTGGTTCCTTGGGGTCCCAGCGATTCTACAGGCTATAGGCCTAGGGCCCGATTCACAGAACTAACTTAAGACAAAATCCTAAACTTACTACCATTTTGGTATTCACAGAAGGTCTTACTCATTTTGGTATTCACAGAAGACACTTACTCACTTCGGTATTCACAGAAGTTAGGAGTCCTAACTTTAGGACTCCTAAATGCCTTCTGTGAATACCGAAAGTCTTAAAATTAGGATTTTTCTCAGTTTAGGAGTCCTAAAGTTAGGGCTCCTAACTTTACTACTACTAAACTGAGAAAAATCCTAATTTTAAGGCTTTCGGTATTCACAGAAGGCATTTAGGAGTCCTAAAGTTAGGAATCCTAACTTTACTACTACCAAATTAAGAAAAATCCTAATTTTAAGACTTTCGGTATTCACAGAAGGCATTTAGGAGTCCTAAAGTTAGGAGTCCTAACTATACTACTACTAAACTGAGATAAATACTAATTTTAAGGCTTTCGGTATTCACAGAAGGCATTTAGGAGTCCTAAAGTTAGGAGTCCTAACTTTACTACTACTACATTGAGTAAAATCCTAATTTTAAGACTTTCGGTATTCACAGAAGGCATTTAGGAGCCCTAAAGTTAGGAGTCCTAACTATACTACTACTAAATTGAGAAAAATCCTAATTTTAAGACTTTCGGTATTCACAGAAGGCCTTTAAGAGTCCTAAAGTTAGGACTCTTAACTTCTGTGAATACCGAAATGAGTAAGTGCCTTCGGTGAATACCAAAATGAGTAAGTGCCTTCTGTGAATACCAAAATGGTGGTAAGTTTAGGATTTTGTCTTAAGTTAGTTCTGTGAATCGGGCCCTTAGTGTCTATTCGAATCGTGGTTCTTATACCACTTTTTTGGTATATGGTTTGGTACGCCCCTAGGGCCCAAACATGTATTTGTGCTATTACTGATGATTGCTAACTTGTGAACTAAGTACTTCGAACTCCAGTCTCATAAAGAGACTAGAAGGGTGTGTTTTATCTTAAATACTCTGGGCCTGATTCACAGAACTAACTTAAGACAAAATCCTAAACTTACTACTTTTGGTATTCACAGAAGTTAGGATTTTGTCTTAAGACAAACTTAAGACAGACTTAGGACAAACTTAAGACAGACTTAAGACAGACTTAAGACAGACTTAAGACAAACTTAAGACAGACTTAAGACAAACTTAAGACAAACTTAAGACTGACTTAAGACAGACTTAAGTTAGGATTTCGTCTTAAGTTTGTCTTAAGTCTGTCTTAAGTCTGTCTTAAGATTGTCTTAAGACAAAATCCTAACATCTGTGAATACCAAAAGTAGTAAGTTTAGGATTTTGTCTAAAGTTAGTTCTGTGAATCGGCCCCATATATTTTGATTATATACCTGGTGTGGTTGTCTTTTCATTTGATCATTGAAGAGATTATAGACTGGTAAAACAAGCTTCTTTTAATTCTTTCAATACTTAGCCTGAAGGCTGCTCTCCATAGCTACCACTAGGATAGCTTTCAATAAAGGTTGTCTTTAACCTATCAGCATAAGGGGTTGTTTGGACTGATACAAGGTGCCCACTAGAACTAGTGCGATACCAAAGGGGATGATGGACGAAGTGCTTGAGCAAATCAAACACTCACCCCCAGTCAACTGATCTGGGTTTAATACATCATCATTCTTTAGCTCACTCCATCACACCAGTTCAGACATGGCCATATGCAAATCAGTCTGACCCTGTGCCTCATGGGAACAGTCCAGCCCGAACTGCCAAGCCATGTCTTCCCTGGACCGGAAACAAGCATCCTGGGATCGGTTTCGGGTTCATAACCCTTGTCAGCCAGGCTATCTTGAATCCAGTGGCAAAGTGAGCAAGGGACCCACGTCTGGGCATACCCTGCCAACTTAGGGCGAACAAAGCGATACCAAAGGGAATGATGGATGGAGCGCTTGAGCAAATCAAACACGCACCCCCAGTCAACTGATCTGGGTTTAATCCATCATCATTCTTTAGCTCACTCCACCACCCCAGTTCAGACTTGGGCAAATGCAAATCAGTCTGACCCTGTGCCTCATGGGAACAATCCAGCCCGAACTGTCAAGCCATGTCTTTCCTGGACCGGAAACAAGCATCCTGGGACCGGTTTCGGGTTTATAACCCTCGTCAGCCAGGCTATCTTGAATCCAGTGGCAAAGTGAGCAAGAGACCCACGTCTGGGCATACCCTGCCAACTTAGGGCAAACAAAGCGATACCAAAGGGGATGATGGACGGAGTGCTTGAGCAAATCAAAAACTCACCCCCAGTCAACTGATCTGGGTTTAATCCATCATCATTCTTTAGCTCACTCCACCAACCCAGTTCAGACATGGCCATATGCAAATCAGTCTGACCCTGTGCCTTATGGGAACAGTCCAGCCCGAACTGCCAAGCCATGTCTTCCCTGGACCGGAAACAAGCATCCGGGGACCGGTTTCGGGTTAATAATCCTCGTCAGCCAGGATATCTTGAATCCAGTGGCAAAGTGAGCAACGGGTTCACGTCTGGGCATACCCTGCCAACTTAGAGTGAACAAAGCAATACCAAAGGGAATGATGGACGGAGCGCTAGAGCAAATCAAACACTCACCCCCAGTCAACTGATCTGGGTTTACTCCTTCATCATTCTTTAGCTCACTCCACCACCCCAGTTCAGACATGGCCATATGCAAATCAGTCTGACCCTGTGCCTCATGGGAACAGTCCAGCCCGAACTGCCAAGCCATGTCTTCCCTGGACCGGAAACAAGCATCCTGGCACCGGTTTCGGGTTCATAACCCTCATCAGCCAGGCTGTCTTGAATGCAGTGGCAAACTGAGCAAGGGACCCACGTCTGGGCATACCCTGCCAACTTAGGGCAAACAAAGCGATACCAAAGGGGATGATGGACGGAGTGCTTGAGCAAATCAAACACTCACCCCCAGTCAACTGATCTGGGTTTAATCCATCATCATTCTCTAGCTCACTCCACCACCCCAGTTCAGACATGGCCATATGCAAATCAGTCTGACCCTGTGCCTCATGGGAACTGTCCAGCCCGAACTGCCAAGCAATGTCTTCCCTGGACCCTAAACAAGCATCCTGGGACCGGTTTCGGGTTCATAACCCTCGTCAGCCAGCCTATCTTGAATCCAGTGGCAAAGTGAGCAACGGACCCACGTCTGGGCATACCCTGCCAACTTAGAGTGAACAAAGCAATACCAAAGGGAATGATGGACGGAGAGCTTGAGCAAATCAAACACTCACCCACAGTCAACTGATCTGGGTTTAATCCATCATCATTCTCTAGCTCACTCCACCACCCCAGTTCAGACATGGCCATATGCAAATTAGTCTGACCCTGTGCCTCATGGGAATAGCCCAGCCCGATCTGCCAAGCCATGTCTTCCCTGGACCAGAAACAAGCATCCTGGGACCGGTTTCGGGTTCATAACCCTCGTCAGCCAGGCAATCTTGAATCCAGTGGCAAAGTAAGCAAGGGACCCACGTCTGGGCATACCTTGCCAACTTAGGGCGAACAAAGCGATACCAAAGGGGATGATGGACGGAGCACTTGAGCAAGTCAAACACTCACCCCCAGTCAACTGATCTGGGTTTAATCCATCATCATTCTTTAGCTCACTCCACCACCCCAGTTCAGACATGGCCATATGCAAATCAGTCTGACCCTGTGCCTCATGGGAACTGTCCAGCCCGAACTGCCAAGCCATGTCTTCCCTGGACCGGAAACAAGCTTCCTGGCACCGGTTTCGGGTTCATAACCCTCATCAGCCAGGCTGTCTTGAATCCAGTGGCAAACTGAGCAAGGGACCCACGTCTGGGCATACCCTGCCAACATAGGGCGAACAAAGCGATACCAAAGGGGATGATGGACGGAGCGCTTGAGCAAATCAAACACTCACACCCAGTCAACTGATCTGGGTTTAGTCCTTCATCATTCTTTAGCTCACTCCACCACCCCAGTTCAGACATGGCCATATGCAAATCAGTCTGACCCTGTGCCTCATGGGAACAGTCCAGCCCAAACTGCCAAGCCATGTCTTCCCTGGACCCTAAACAAGCATCCTGGGACCGGTTTCGGGTTCATAACCCTCGTCAGCCAGCCTATCTTGAATCCAGTGGCAAAGTGAGCAACGGACCCATGTCTGGGCATACCCTGCCAACTTAGAGTGAACAAAGCAATACCAAAGGGAATGATGGACGGAGCGCTTGAGCAAATCAAACACTCACCCCCAGTCAACTGATCTGGGTTTAATCCATCATCATTCTTTAGCTCACTACCCCACCCCAGTTCAGAAATGGCCATATGCAAATCAGTCTGACCCTGTGCCTCATGGGAACAGTCCAGCCCGATCTGCCAAACCATGTCTTCCCTGGACCAGAAACAAGCATCCTGGGACCGGTTTCGGGTTCATAACCCTCGTCAGCCAGGCTATCTTGAATCGAGTGGCAAAGTAAGCAAGGCTCTTTGTGGTAAACAGTTATAGTGGAGGCTGCCAGCTCCTAGTACCCCATGCCTCTCGTTCCCCCTCCACAGATTTAGTGGAGACTTTTTGTGTGTTAATTCACGTACAGCTGATGGCTGTGGGAACAAACTAAGGGGTCACTATCCCAGTACAAGGGATTTGTTCTGTTATACAAACTCATGTAAACAGAAAAGAACTACTACAATCACTCTTTTTGTTGATACTGTCCTTAAAAACAACAAGGATAGATTTAGGATTAACCTAAACGTTACCCTAATTGTTCAGCATGGATACCGAACTCTCATTTGGGGAAGAAGTTCTAGCAGAGATCTTAAACACACCATCCCTACTAGCAGAAACCATAGTGACGCAAACAGTACAGAATTCAGATGAGTGGGAAGCACTATCCTCAAAGAAAAAAGAACAAATTCGCACAGCCCTCCATGTGGCGTTTATGATGCAATATCTCCGCAAAAACACGGCACCCAGGGGATTGATTGTTACTAACGAACCCAGATTATTCCTTAATAATAAGGAATTTAGAATTAATTGGTCCAGCATTGCGTGGAAATGCACTAAAGATTGGCTCATCCTTATTATCAACACTGCAAGACAACTAGCAGATGCTCTCTTAGTTGAGATCCAGCAGAGCGAATGTAAACTGAAAACTAGGGTACAACTTTCAGTCTTTAAAAAGAAATTGGACGAAATTAATAAGGAACACTCAGAATATAAAGAATATCTGACACAATCCAAGCTGACTAAGTTGAAAAAAGATGTACAGAAGTTCAGTAAAGAAACAGTCTATCCATATGTAACGGATGAGCATTACAATAAACCAATTCCACAACAACCAGGGAAAAAACAACGCTTTCGACCCACTCCCCAAAACTGGACGTTCAGCTCTGGAGAAGAGAGAAGTGACTCCAGCAGTGATGAAGGCTCAGGACCACAATATGGAAGACCGTCTGGGTACCAACCTCTGATGCAAGCACCTCAACCACAACCTCCTCCCTTTGGCTTTTGGCAACAGCCCTACTTTCCACCGGGCTTTGGATATCATCCGGGCCCCCCGTCTTTTTTATTCCAGGGCAGAGGCAGAGGGCGGGGCAGACAAAAAAGAAGAAACGCAAGGGTCCAGTGGGAGGACCAACAACCACCGCAAGGAGTAACAACCAGGAGCAGAGGGAGAACGGAGATGCCCTCAACAAGCAGGGACTAACTAACATCGTTAACATCAGTACACACATCCTAACGTCTGATGAAGAAACCATTCTTAACAAAGGCTTAGGTTTCGTCCCCACCCCGAGGAATGACCCCTTCACTCTCAATGTGGAATTGGCCCAGTTTTTTCGAAAACTCAAGCTTTGTGACTTCTTTGGAGACACGACAAAAGTGGATGATGAAAAGAAAAAATCAACCGGGCTGCGCAAGAAATCCACCTTCCAACCTCCAAATCAGAACATTTCATGTCAAATACTTGCATTTGAACAGGCTGTGCTTAGGGATATAGAAAATATTGACTTCCATAACACCAAAGGGTTTAACAACCTCTCAGGGAAGGAACGGATGGCCCTACAAGCACTTAAAAATAATCATGATGTCGTTATAAAACCAGCAGATAAAGGGGGCGCGACTGTCCTCATGGACCTTACGATGTACCGAGACGAGCGTACAAGACTGCTAGCGGATACAAACAGCTATGCCATACATCACACGGATCCTACGGGCCCGATCAAGATCAAAATTAAAAACATAGTGGAAGAAGCCCTAAGCAACGACTGGATAACGAAGCAAGAAGCTGACTTCCTGATTAACGAAGAACCAAGGATGCCGCGCTTCTACATTCTACCGAAGATCCACAAGGGACGTATGCCACCGCCAGGTAGACCAATCGTTTCTGGCATTGGATCGGTGCTAGAACCCCTGTCGCAATTCTGCGACTGGTTCTTACGTCCCATAGTTAAAGAAACACAATCCTACCTGAAAGACACAAAAGACGTCCTCTGCCTCCTAAGAGATCTGGAGGTTGATACCACCAATGACTGGCTTATAACGATGAACATCGAAGCCCTGTACACAAGTATACCACAACGACGAACATTGGAGGTTGTAGAAAGTATCATCTTACGGAGGGAGTGGGATTTTGTTACTCCCCAACATTTTGTCATGGAATGTGCCGAACTGGCTCTCACAGAAAATTTCTTTGAATTCGAACAGGTCATCTATCACCAAATAACGGGTACGTCTATGGGGAGCACTTTTGCTCCCAGTATGGCATGTCTATACGTCCAGCAATTTGAGGAGGACTTCATTAACAACGCAGTGAACCCCTTTCGAACCCACATAAAGATTTGGAAACGTTACATAGATGACTTACTTATTGTATGGAATGGAACAGAAGAGAATGCAATAGCCTTCGTCCACTGGGTAAATTTACAAGACAGTCATCTCAAATTTACCCATACCATCAATAAAAATCACGCAATCTTTCTGGACCTAGATATAACACTCACGAACGAGGGGATAACAACCAAGGTCCATAACAAACCCACCGATAGTAATAGCCTACTCTTGTACGAAAGTCATCACCCTAAGGCCCTCAAACAGAATTTACCTGCTGGCCAGTTCCTCCGTATTAGGAGAAACTGCTCCGAGAAAGACACTTACAAAGAACAGGCAGAACAACTTGAGAAAAAACTGATCGAACGCCATTATCCAAGAAAAATGGTGAGGAAGGCTAACAAAAGAGCAAGAAACAACCCAAGGGATGCACTTCTGGAAAACGTGGAAAAAGACAAAACCAACAGACCGGTCTGCGTTACTACTTTCACACCAGTATCGAACTCAGTTCAGAAAATTATCAAGAAAAGATGGCATATACTTAACAGCGCTGGTAAACATTGGGAACCCCCCTTGTTTGCCTACAAACGCAATAAAAATCTTCGGGATGAACTGGTCCACGCCCAGATGACCACCAATGAGAACATAGAACAACTCAGACTTTGGGATCAACCACCAGCAGTAGGTAATTTCTCCTGCGGTGGATGCCAGTCTTGTAACCTCACAAAGAACACCAAGACAGTGGACATTGGGACGAACAAACCATGGCAACTCAAATCGTTCAGTAACTGCAACACGGAAAATGTGATATATTTACTAACATGCCCTTGCCAACTCCAATACGTAGGGATGACCACAAGGAAAATAAGAATTCGAATCAATGAGCACCGGAGCACAATCAGGTGCAAGAAAACTAACACCAAGCTGACACGGCACTTTGCCGAAAAAAACCATACAGACTCAGAACTACGTTGGACTATCCTTCAGGTTATGAAGAAAAATAAATTTGACCTCACAAAAGCTCTCCATGTGAGAGAACAACGTTGGGTGTACCGCCTACGCTCTCACGAAAAAGGTCTTTATGATGACATTCCATGGCTGCAGCTGACAGATTGAAGCAAGAGAATGCCAACTAAACAGTGTAACTTCAAAACCATACACCGTCTTTATTGACCTAGTTTAAAAAAACCTTGCCCTAATACACAACTGTTTATTTGGACACATATGAGCATATCCCGACACCTTTATCTTAGCCGCTTCCTTTCACGACTTTGCCCCCCACAGATGTAAAAAGCGGTTGGTGCAGGGCCAGCCATATGTACCATTGGTTATCTGGAGAAGGGTTTCTTGCAAGAGTCACAGATGCACCGTGTCTACACACGATGGGGTAGCAGGACAGATGTGTATCACGGGAACGAAGTTGTTTACAAAACTCTCTACATTTTGAGTCTAACTCTATTTTATATAATGACTCGTTAAAACCCTGCAAAAAAAACCCTCACGTGCCACCACATGATATCAGAAATTGGGATACAAACAGTGCGGACGTAATTTTAATTTTAAATTTACTTCACTTGGCCCATGATCGCGCTAGTTAATCACGATGTATTTTCGACCCACATCGCTACCTTAGCACAGATCGGCTTATGTTATCTTACTTAGCGTCTCCATGCCAACCTTTGACGCGTGGCTACAATGCTACAGCTCCTCAGCATTGCGCTTACGTATTACATCTCATAGAGTACAGCCCTATCATAATCTCCGTTTAGCCAGCCTCACCACCAATGAGAGTGTCGCGTTGCACGAAACTCGTCAGACAGGCATAGGCGCGCCCTATGACCGGCAATCTCCCTTGATCCTCCTATCAGAACAGGACGGCTGACACACACCCCCTGGCTCACAACGAATGGGGCTCCCCCTCTCATTCACGCCATGAACCACCATCTTCAGTACAGGCTCGGCGCTCTCTCGACTCCGGGATCCCCGCAGCTGAATTCTGTTTTGCATCCAATCAACAAAATCGAACCTCATATTTAAGACGGCGCCTGCTCCCTCCATTCCTCGCAATCGGGAGGATCGAGCGGACGCCTAGGACACAGGAGCATTCTGCCTCTTGTCACAGTAAGAGTATGGGTGCTGCGAATGACTTATGAACGCATGTGTGTATAACTGTGTAAATTAACCAACACGATCAAACCAACTTTACCAACCATGGGGCAGATTTATGTTCGACTTGCGCCTCATTTACGCCGCCGTTGCGTCACTTTTGTGACGCAGCAGCGGTGCAAATCCTGCGCCATCGTGTGGGGTATTTACAACGTGACGCATCTGGGAGATGCGTCACGTTGTAAAGCCCTGCGCCAGAAGTAGGCGTTCCAGGGCAGGTGGGGGCGTTCCGGCGCAGGAACGCCTCCTAAAAGTGGCTGAGTGAAATCTACAAGATTTCACTCAGTCACTTTTTGGCCCATGCTGCGTCAAAACCCTGCGCCTGCTTGAAGCAGGCGTAAGGATTGACGCAGCATTCACAAGATAGGGCCCCCCAGAGCATTGCTGGAGCTGCGTCGCGCTTGCGACGCAACTCCAGCAATGCGCCACTTTTACGGCACAGATGCGTCACGCATCTGTGCCGTTTTTGCCCCATGGTGCGCTGCATTATAAATGCGGCGCATCCATGGTGGCGGAGCTGTGGCGCATAATAACTGGCGCATCCCTGCTGATATGCAGGGATGCGTCAGTTATTATAAATATGCCCCCATGTTTCCTACTATTCGCTCGATAATAGATCTTGTGTTTAGACTAATTTCTCTGTCTGTGCAGCATTTCTTCTGATGTCTTGATGGAGACCTAGTTTATGTGTTTTTCTCCAACAGAAGTGACAATACGGTGGATTCTTCCCCGTCCCCCTTCCCCCCTTTGGACAAGTTGTCTAACCAAATAGGGTAAGTTTGGCAGCAGTATTACCTGCTCCCAGGCTCTTAAACTTCACAAATGTGTACACAAATAGAGTGTCACAAAGTCACACACACTTTATTCACTCTTAGAGTTCAATGCATGCATTGTATTTCTTTTTTCTCCTTTTTCTTTGCAGGTACGTCCAATTCAACAAGGTCCAATTAATCCTTGTTTCTCACATTTCTCTCATAGGCTTCATCTTTGGAAGCATCCTAGCAAGTGAAGTGTGGCCTTTGCTATACTCACTCAGTGGTAGCGTCTTACCAACACCTGGTAAGAACGGAGCCCTCAGTCACGATAAGGTCCTGATGAATGCCACGGACCCAATAGGGCCACTCCGGCAGAAACATGTTGACCACACGCAAGACGGTTAGGGGACAATAATTACCCCATTCACGTCACACATAATTTTTAATATCATATAGTTGTCAATCACATTAAAATCACTTCTGACCACTATAATGATTTTTAACCTCACTCACAGTTTCACGGGCCCCCACTCAGCCAATTAGAAAGTGCATCCTTGTCGTCAAGTGTATGCCCGCCCTCTATCAAACGAAGGTTTTAGAGGGCGAGGACTGGTCAATGATGAAGCATGACACCAGGTGGTGTGTGAGACCAGTCCGTAATTTTTTGTGAGATGCCCACACTTACGACGTTCCTGTAACTCGTTTGGGTTATCACACTAGGAGAAGCTCTTTGTGGTAAACGGCTCTTTGTGGTAAAAAGTAAGCAAGGGACCCACGTCTGGGCATACCTTGCCAACTTAGGGCGAACAAAGCGATACCAAAGGGGATGATGGACGGAGCACTTGAGCAAGTCAAACACTCACCCCCAGTCAACTGATCTGGGTTTAATCCATCATCATTCTTTAGCTCACTCCACCACCCCAGTTCAGACATGGCCATATGCAAATCAGTCTGACCCTGTGCCTCATGGGAACAGTCCAGCCCGAACTGCCAAGCCATGTCTTCCCTGGACCGGAAACAAGCATCCTGGCACCGGTTTCGGGTTCGTAACCCTCATCAGCCAGGCTGTCTTGAATCCAGTGGCAAACTGAGCAAGGGACCCACGTCTGGGCATACCCTGCCAACTTAGGGCGAACAAAGCGATACCAAAGGGGATGATGGACGGAGCGCTTGAGCAAATCAAACACTCACACCCAGTCAACTGATCTGGGTTTAGTCCTTCATCATTCTTTAGCTCACTCCACCACCCCAGTTCAGACATGGCCATATGCAAATCAGTCTGACCCTGTGCCTCATGGGAACAGTCCAGCCCGAACTGCCAAGCCATGTCTTCCCTGGACCGGAAACAAGCATCCTGGCACCGGTTTCGGGTTCATAACCCTCATCAGCCAGGCTGTCTTGAATGCAGTGGCAAACTGAGCAAGGGACCCACGTCTGGGCATACCCTGCCAACTTAGGGCAAACAAAGCGATACCAAAGGGGATGATGGACGGAGTGCTTGAGCAAATTAAACACTCACCCCCAGTCAACTGATCTGGGTTTAATCCATCATCATTCTCTAGCTCACTCCACCACCCCAGTTCAGACATGGCCATATGCAAATCAGTCTGACCCTGTGCCTCATGGGAACAGTCCAGCCCGATCTGCCAAGCCATGTCTTCCCTGGACCGGAATCAAGCATCCGGGGACCGGTTTCGTGTTCATAACCCTCGTCAGCCCGGCTATCTTGAATCCAGTGGCAAAGTTAGCAAGGAACCCACGTCTGGACATACCCTTGCCAACGTAGGGCGAACAAAGCGATACCAAAGGGGATGATGGACGGAGCGCTTCAGCAAATTAAACACTCACCCTCAGTCAACTGATCTGGGTTTAATCCATCATCATTCTTTAGCTCACTCCACCACCCCAGTTCAGACATGGCCATATGCAAATTTGTCTGACCCTGTGCTTCATGGGAACAGTCCAGCCCGATCTGCCAAGCCATGTCTTCCCTGGACCAGAAACAAGCATCCTGGGACCGGTTTCGGGTTCATAATCCTCGTCAGCCAGGCTATCTTGAATCCAGTGGCAAAGTAAGCAAGGGACCCACGTCTGGGCATACCTTGCCAACTTAGGGCGAACAAAGCGATACCAAAGGGGATGATGGACGGAGCTCTTGAGCAAGTCAAACACTCACCCCCAGTCAACTGATCTGGGTTTAATCCATCATCATTCTTTAGCTCACTCCACCACCCCAGTTCAGACATGGCCATATGCAAATCAGTCTGACCCTGTGCCTCATGGGAACAGTCCAGCCCGAACTGCCAAGCCATGTCTTCCCTGGACCGGAAACAAGCATCCTGGCACCGGTTTCGGGTTCATAACCCTCATCAGCCAGGCTGTCTTGAATCCAGTGGCAAACTGAGCAAGGGACCCACGTCTGGGCATACCCTGCCAACTTAGGGCGAACAAAGCGATACCAAAGGGGATGATGGATGGAGCGCTTGAGCAAATCAAACACTCACACCCAGTCAACTGATCTGGGTTTAGTCCTTCATCATTCTTTAGCTCACTCCACCACCCCAGTTCAGACATGGCCATATGCAAATCAGTCTGACCCTGTGCCTCATGGGAACAGTCCAGCCCAAACTGCCAAGCCATGTCTTCCCTGGACCCTAAACAAGCATCCTGGGACCGGTTTCGGGTTCATAACCCTCGTCAGCCAGCCTATCTTGAATCCAGTGGCAAAGTGAGCAACAGACCCACGTCTGGGCATACCCTGCCAACTTAGAGTGAACAAAGCAATACCAAAGGGAATGATGGATGGAGCGCTTGAGCAAATCAAACACTCACCCCCAGTCAACTGATCTGGGTTTAGTCCTTCATCATTCTTTAGCTCACTCCACCACCCCAGTTCAGACATGGCCATATGCAAATCAGTCTGACCCTGTGCCTCATGGGAACAGTCCAGCCCAAACTGCCAAGCCATGTCTTCCCTGGACCCTAAACAAGCATCCTGGGACCGGTTTCGGGTTCATAACCCTCGTCAGCCAGCCTATCTTGAATCCAGTGGCAAAGTGAGCAACGGACCCACGTCTGGGCATACCCTGCCAACTTAGAGTGAACAAAGCAATACCAAAGGGAATGATGGACGGAGAGCTTGAGCAAATCAAACACTCACCCACAGTCAACTGATCTGGGTTTAATCCATCATCATTCTCTAGCTCACTCCACCACCCCAGTTCAGACATGGCCATATGCAAATCAGTCTGACCCTGTGCCTCATGGGAACAGTCCAGCCCGATCTGCCAAGCCATGTCTTCCCTGGACCAGAAACAAGCATCCTGGGACCGGTTTCGGGTTCATAACCGTCGTCATCCAGGCTATCTTGAATCCAGTGGCAAAGTAAGCAAGGGACCCACGTCTGAGCATACCTTGCCAACTTAGGGCGAACAAAGCGATACCAAAGGGGATGATGAACGGAGCACTTGAGCAAGTCAAACACTCACCCCCAGTCAACTGATCTGGGTTTAATCCATCATCATTCTTTAGCTCACTCCACCACCCCAGTTCAGACATGGCCATATGCAAATCAGTCTGCCCCTGTGCCTCATGGGAACAGTCCAGCCCGAACTGCCAAGCCATGTCTTCCCTGGACCGGAAACAAGCATCCTGGCACCGGTTTCGGGTTCATAACCCTCATCAGCCAGGCTGTCTTGAATCCAGTGGCAAACTGAGCAAGGGACCCACGTCTGGGCATACCATGCCAACTTAGGGCGAACAAAGCGATACCAAAGGGGATGATGGATGGAGCGCTTGAGCAAATCAAACACTCACACCCAGTCAACTGATCTGGGTTTAATCCTTCATCATTCTTTAGCTCACTCCACCACCCCAGTTCAGACATGGCCATATGCAAATCAGTCTGACCCTGTGCCTCATGGGAACAGTCCAGCCCGAACTGCCAAGCCATGTCTTCCCTGGACCCTAAACAAGCATCCTGGGACCGGTTTCGGGGTCATAACCCTCGTCAGCCAGCCTATCTTGAATCCAGTGGCAAAGTGAGCAACGGACCCACGTCTGGGCATACCCTGCCAACTTAGAGTGAACAAAGCAATACCAAAGGGAATGATGGATGGAGCGCTTGAGCAAATCAAACACTCACCCCCAGTCAACTGATCTGGGTTTAATCCATCATCATTCTTTAGCTCACTCCCCCACCCCAGTTCAGACATGGCCATATGCAAATCAGTCTGACCCTGTGCCTCATGGGAACAGTCCAGCCCGATCTGCCAAACCATGTCTTCCCTGGCCCAGAAACAAGCATCCTGGGACCGGTTTCGGGTTCATGACCCTCGTCAGCCAGGCTATCTTGAATCCAGTGGCAAAGTAATCAAGGGACCCACATCTGGGCATACCTTGCCAACTTAGGGCGAACAAAGCGATACCAAAGGGGATGATGGACGGAGCACTTGAGCAAGTCAAACACTCACCCCCAGTCAACTGAGCTGGGTTTAATCTATCATCATTCTTTAGCTCACTCCACCACCCCAGTTCAGACATGGCCATATGCAAATCAGTCTGACCCTGTGCCTCATGGGAACAGTCCAGCCCGAACTGCCAAGCCATGTCTTCCCTGGACCGGAAACAAGCATCCTGGCACCGGTTTCGGGTTCATAACCCTCATCAGCCAGGCTGTCTTGAATCCAGTGGCAAACTGAGCAAGGGACCCACGTCTGGGCATACCCTGCCAACTTAGGGCGAACAAAGCGATACCAAAGGGGATGATGGACGAAGCGCTTGAGCAAATCAAACACTCACATCCAGTCAACTGATCTGGGTTTAGTCCTTCATCATTCTTTAGCTCACTCCACCACCCCAGTTCAGACATGGCCATATGCAAATCAGTCTGACCCTGTGCCTCATGGGAACAGTCCAGCCCGAACTGCCAAGCCATGTCTTCCCTGGACCCTAAACAAGCATCCTGGGACCGGTTTCAGGTTCATAACCCTCGTCAGCCAGCCTATCTTGAATCCAGTGGCAAAGTGAGCAACGGACCCACGTCTGGGCATACCCTGCCAACTTAGAGTGAACAAAGCAATACCAAAGGGAATGATGGACGGAGCGCTTGAGCAAATCAAACACTCACCCCCAGTCAACTGATCTGGGTTTAATCCATCATCATTCTTTAGCTCACTCCCCCACCCCAGTTCTGACATGGCCATATGCAAATCAGTCTGACCCTGTGCCTCATGGGAACAGTCCAGCCCGATCTGCAAAGCCATGTCTTCCCTGGACCAGAAACAAGCATCCTGGGACCGGTTTCGGGTTCATAACCCTCGTCAGCCAGGCTATCTTGAATCCAGTGGCAAAGTGAGCAAGGGACCCACGTCTGGGCATACCTTGCCAACTTAGGGCGAACAAAGCGATACCAAAGGGGATGATGGACGGAGCACTTGAGCAAGTCAAACACTCACCCCCAGTCAACTGATCTGGGTTTAATCCATCATCATTCTTTAGCTCACTCCACCACCCCAGTTCAGACATGGCCATATGCAAATCAGTCTGATCCTGTGCCTCATGGGAACAATCCAGCCCGAACTGCCAAGCCATGTCTTCCCTGGACCGGAAACAAGCATTCTGGGACTGGTTTCAGGTTCATAACCCTCGTCAGTCAGGCTATCTTGAATCCAGTGGCAAAGTGAGCAAGGGACCCACGTCTGGGCATACCCTGCCAACTGCTGGCAAACAAAGCGATACCAAAGGGGATGATGGACAGAGCGCTTGAGCAAATCAAACACTCACCCCCCATTCAACTGATCTGGGTTTAATCCATCATCATTCTTTAGCTCACTCCACCACCCCAGTTCAGACATGGCCATATGCAAATCAGTCTGACCCTGTGCCTCATGGGAACAGTCCAGCCCGAACTGCCAAGTCATGTCTTCCTTGGACCGGAAACAAGCATCCTGGGACCGGTTTCGGTTTCATAACCCTCGTCAGCCAGGCTATCTTGAATCCAGTGGCAAAGTGAGCAAGGGACCCACGTCTGAGCATACCCTGCCAACTTAGGGCGAACAAAGCGATACCAAAGTGGATGATGGACGGAGCGCTTGAGCAAATCAAACACTCACCCCTAGTCTACTAATCTGGGTTTAATCCATAATCATTCTTTAGCTCACTCCACCACCCCAGGTCAGACATTGCCATATGCAAATCAGTCTGACCCTGTGCCTCATGGGAACAGTCTAGCCCGAACTGCCAAGCCATGTCTTTCCAGGACCGGAAACAAGCATCCTGGGACCTGTTTCGGGTTCATAACCCTCGTCAGCCAGGCTATCTTGAATCCAGTGGCAAAGTGAGCAAGGGACCCACGTCTGGGCATACCCTGCCAACTTAGGGCAAACAAAGCGATACCAAAGGGGATGATGGACGGAGTGCTTGAGCAAATCAAACACTCACCCCCAGTCAACTGATCTGGGTTTAATCCATCATCATTCTTTAGCTCACTCCACCACCCCAGTTCAGTCATGGCCATATGCAAATCAGTCTGACCCTGTTCCTCATGGGAACAGTCCAGCCCGCTCTTCCAATCCATGTCTTCCCTTGACCAGAAACAAGCATCCGGGGACCGGTTTCGGGTTCATAACCCTCGTCAGCCAGGCTATCTTGAATCCAGTGGCAAAGTGAGCAAGGAACCCATGCCTGGACATACCCTTGCCAATTTAGGGCTGAGGAACTTCGATATTCGATTACGATCGAATCGACCCGCCATTTTGTAACCCGCCGCCATTTTGTGTTGCCACCACTCAGGCAGCACGGCGAACAAAGTCTTTTCTGCTTTTCCCTAGCTAGGTGTCAAAATATGTCCTCGGCCTTGTTTGCGAGGCTGGTGTTTGGACTAGCCGAGTACACTAATCCGTGTCTGGCTTCCCTAATCCCTTTTCCAACTATCTGTAGGCTCGCACCATTCTTTCCCGATCATATCTTATCAACTGGCCTTCACTGTCTCCTGCCAGCATTCTCTTGTGTCATGCCTGTCTTCCAATACACACAAACGTATCTCACCACCTGCAAGTCAGTTGTAATCTGTTAATGAATTAGTTCGGGGGTGCGACGACAAACACAGTTAGAGGAGAGGTTTCTTCGAGTCATCTGATCTCTCTGTTTTCGAACCCTTCTTACTGGTTCCGCTTTGTTTTCCACTTACCCTTTTGGCTCTTTTCTTCTTTGCTTGGGGCGTGTGTTCTGTTAATGATGTCATATTGTATAGTATTTAATCTGATGCGCCACAGAGTAAAGTGTTAGTCTCCTGAGAACCTACTTTGTGTACTTCTAGGATAACTGTACTAGCTGCAGCTAAATAAATCCAATCTTCTAACGCCGACAGAGTGTCCCGTGTCTCTGTGTATCGAAGCAGGTGAACCCAGGAGAAGGAGGGCGTACCCTGCGCCGCCAGGCCCAAAAGGTTCTGGTTCTTCAATTGGCGCCCACTGTTGGGCGGCTTCAGTGGTACCGGTTCTGCTCGAAGGTCGTGAGGAACCTCGCAGGAAAATTCCGGAGGGTTCGGGAGCCACACTAAGCGACCCCTGTATGTCGAAAGTGGTCCAAAGGTCTTTTGCAGCGCGGTTACTCCTTCCTGACGGCTACTGGCGACCGCTACCCTGACTGCTGCCCTGCTTTGGCCCATTCCTTTGGTGATGTATGGTAAAGCGAGACGATAGACGGGCCTCTGTTGGTGGAAGAAGACGTCCTGAGTTAAGTTAAGTATTTTCGTGGGTCGCGCCCACAAACTTTGGTTCTTTGTTTGATGTCCTTAGGTATCTTAAATTTAGTTTTTGCAAAGACTAAAGCCGAGGGTAAGTGCATTTGTGCTGCGTAAACTGAGTTTTACTCCCTTGAAGTTTGTGAACAGTCCAGAGTCATTGTGAAATGCCTGGTCTGACTAAGTTTGGAAGAATTTGTTGTCTTGGTTGTGACAGGGACTCCCGACTTGAGGAGTCTTGTCTGATTCCTTCGGTTGGAACTCGCACATATGAGCTCTACTCGAAACATGGTATCGGCCCCATTGCCTTTAACGAGACATGGACATACACGAAGAAAGATGGTGTTCTTAAATGGCCAGAGAACGGTAGTTTTGATCCTAATGTGATAGATAATTTAGAAACAGTTTTGTTCAAAAGAAAAGCCCGGCCGGCAATGTTTGACTCTCTTCGCCTTTGGCGTAAGGAAGCCAAACAGAAAGAAATTAAACAAGCAAAACGAGATTGAAAAGCACAGGGTATGACGATTATACAGGCTGCGCAACAGTTCAAAAATGATGAAATTGACAATACGACTGAAATCTCAGAAAGACAACATCGTATGGCGATAGATAAATGCTATCCGGTGTTGCCTGTTTCTTCTTCTGATAACAAGAAAGATATAGAAGAAGATCCTTTAATGTCTCATTTATTAAGGTTGCCTCCGCCCTATGCGCAAAATGCTAATATGCCTCAGCCGTTACAGCCTGCTCAGTTGCTGGTAGTACCTCCGCCGGTTCCGGCTCTTCAGCATCCGCCTCCTCCAGTATTACCGCCCTTGCCGGTTTTACCATTAGTCTCAACTTCTACGCCTTTACTGCCTGATCTTAGCTCTCCGTTGCCTTCTGCTCCTCCTGTAATTTCTGGTTCTTCTCTTGATAATTCTCCTAATATTCTGTCTCCAGTTTTGATGTCAAATTCACCGTCTATGCGTAAACGTCTCACAGATTCTGTCACTAGTATTTTATCTCCTTTCTTTGGAGCTCTTAATGTGTCTCCTGCTTTTACTCGAAGACAATCACGTAGTCAGTTCCCAGATTTTGAGGAACGAGAGAAACTAGACTCTCTTGCACGAAGATGGATCAAGAAGGGTCCACAATATAGTGTGTCTGATATTATGCCTACCTTTTTGCAATGGAATGCACCTACTCAAAGGTATGTTTTTAATATAATGTGCGACGTTCTCATTAAAGAATGGGAAGATGTGAGCTCGAGTCCGATCTCACAAGATTTATTAGATATCCAAACTGATTTTGAAAAAGGACTTATTGTAGGTTCCAAGGTTGAGGAAGCTGTAAGAACACTCATCTCTCATAGATCCTTATTGTTCTCTCAGATTTTTCTTGATTCTGATCCGTTGGTTAAACTGACATCGAAAAATTATCCTATGAGAGAGGTTCCTCCAGTATGGAAAGAAGAGGTTCCAGCAGCAGGTGCTAATCCTCTTATTCCTGCTCACTTCCAGCGTATATGGGTACATGTACCATGGAAAAGATCTGAAGTTTTGGCCCTTAAACAGACTCTACCAGATCCTCGTAAGAACCCTGCAGGTTATTATAAAGAATTATCGCAGACAATCGATGCTTGTATAATGAATCTGGCAGATATTGATATGCTAATGGGTAATGTAGTTCCACAGACAATATGGGCAAAGATTCGTAAAGAGGATCATGTACAGGAACTGGGTGCTACTTGGGATGCCATAGCTGATACAGATAGAGACCAAGTGGGTGGTGCAAAGCCTGACGCTTTGATTTCGGAGCTTCCTGGTAGAATCATTACGTTAATGAAAACTATGATGCCTGCATTAAGAGTGAATTGGGATAAGCTAGCAGCATGTAAACAAAAGAAAGATGAAAGTGTCTCTGATTTCTTTACTCGGTTTGAAGAGACCTTCATCGATCATAGTGGTCAGGATATGGCTACTGAGGGTGGACAGCGATTATTCGTGGATAAATTTGTATTCAATTTGCTTCCCGAGCTGTCACACAAATTAAAAGATTTGGAAAGTTCTTGGGCTGTTTCTTCTTCTGCCCAGATATTGGCTACTGCACAATATTACCAGAATAGAGACAAAGAAGAAAAAGAAAAGCAGGAAAAGAAAACAAAAGATCTTAAAACAAAGGTTCTCTTACAGCAAGCTTATCCGCCACGTTACGTTCAGCCTCAAACTGAACAGCCACCGCAGTTTCAGAGATTGTATCAGAAACCTGAGCCATACATTTCGCGACCCTTGTTAGGTCCTAATCAATGTGCCTATTGTAAGGAGGAAGGTCATTTTAAAAGCAGTTGTCCGGTTTTATTGCAGCGTAATGGAGCATTATCTGCTCCCCGAGGTCGTGCTGGCCTCCAGTCAGCAAACAGAGGTAGCGGTCGAGGTATATTGATTCAAGAACGGCGTGCCCTTCCTTCTCCTAATTCTGTAAACTATTTTGATCAGCAAAATGTGAGATCCACTCAATATTATAATGAGGACCATTATGTTGAAGGCGAAAATGAGAGTCTTCACGCCAACTAGGACAGCCATGGACAAAGTAGAGGAGTTGTGCCGATCCCAGTAGATCAAAATGGCCCTTATGTTAACGTCACTACTATGGGTGTATCAGAGCCGTTTCTTCTAGATACTGGAGCAATGTGAAGTTCTATCATTCATTCTAAACTCCCTGGCGCACCTTTGTCTGGCTTAACAAATGTTTCTGTAGGATTTTCTGGCGCCCCTGTTCGCAATCCGGTTTCTTGTCCCTTGCCTATTTCAGTTGGTCCTTATGATTTGGAAGCTTCACTTCTGTTAACGAATGGTTGTGGTGAAAATCTGTTGGGTCTAGACCTATTGAAAAGGATGCATGCTACCATATATTGTTCTCCTTCAGGCGTACACCTCACTCTAGGTCAGAAGTTGATCTCCCCAATGTATCTGTGTAGAGATCAGTTTCCTCCTGAGTTGCTTTCTGTTCCGACAGCACTTTGGGCCACGGGTCCGAACGATGTGGGTTGTCTTGAAATACCGCCTTATGTTGTCACTCTCAAGCCCAATGTTGAACTACCACGTATTCCACAATATCGAATTTCTGCTAAAGGTGAAAAGGCGCTCTTAGAAATCATTCACGATCTCATTCGGAAGGATGTGGTCGAAGAAACGAGAGGCATCACATGCAATAGCCCTATTCTTCCTGTTCTTAAACGTACTGATCCTTCTCAGCCTCCTGTGTACCGGTTTGTGATTGACCTGCGAGAAGTAAACAAAATTGTGATTCCACAATTTCCTGTTGTTCCAGATATCACTGCCTTGTTGACTATGATACCTTCCACAGCGACTTGGTTCTCTGTTGTTGATCTAAAGAATGCCTTCTTTAGTATTCCAATTGCAGAAGAGAGTAGGGACATTTTTGGTTTTTCTCTTGGAGGCCGAAGCTTCCGGTTTAAGCGCGCACCCCAAGGGTACTGTGAAAGTCCCTCCATTTACAACCAAGCTTTGAAATGTCATCTTGATACTTTTCATTTGCCGTCTGGTGCTGCCCTTATCCAATACATGGACGACTTGTTAGTCACCACTGACTCAGAAGATATATGCAAAGATGTCACTGTTGCACTGCTACATAACTTGTTCAAGGTGAATCACAAGGTTTCACCTTCCAAACTACAGTATGTTTGTCGAGAGGTTACCTACTTGGGTCATCTCCTATCAAAGGAGGGACGACGATTGACACCAGAACGAATTCAGGCGATTGCACAAATGTCAGTGCCATCCACACAAAGGGAAGTACGTGCTTTTCTGAGAATCACTTCTTATTGTAGACAGTGGATCCCTAACTTCTCTTTGATTGCCAAACCTTTGTTGGCACTCACTTTAAAAGATACACCTCAGCCCCTTCCTTGGACTGACGAGTGCCAAAAGAGTTTCACTGATTTACGTACTGCTCTGTGTTCTGCTCCTGTACTGGGTACCCCAGATTACACTAAGCCTTTTACGCTGTATGTTCACGAGAAAGAAGGTTGTGCATTATCAGTCTTAACACAGCAATTTGGAGATAGACAGCGACCATGTGCTTATTTTTCGGCTACGTTAGATCCCGTAGCTAAAGCATTGCCTAATTGTCTCAAAGCCACAGCAGCCGCAGCGATTTCTATTCGACAGTCCGCTGGGATAGTATTAGATAACACTCTTATTGTCATGGTGCCACATGCAGTGGATACCTTACTAAACAGAACGAAGACACAGCATCTCACGAGTGCACGTTTAACTGGTTACGAGCTGACGCTATTGGCTAGTCACGTACACATCAAACGATGCAATACTCTGAATCCAGCCACTTTGTTGCCCCTTCCTAATGAGGAGAGTATTGAAGATCAACATGACTGTTTCTTCCGTACTGAGGAAGAGACAAACGGAAGGATTGATTTGAGAGACACACCTTTAGAGAATCCAGATGGGACTCTGTGGGTAGATGGTTCCTGTTTTAAGATGCCTAATGGGGATACGGTTTCAGCCTATGCTGTAACTACCTTACATACGGTTGTGGAAACTGCACGTGTTAGACACAATTCAGCGCAAGCAGCAGAATTGATAGCACTGACGAGAGCTTGTGTACTATCAAAAGGGAAAAGAGTGAACGTGTACACTGACAGCCAATATGCCTTTGGTGTCGTGTTCAATTTTTTTTTTTTTTTTTTGAAAAAGCTTTATTACAGTTTCAGAGACATACAAGTATGGGCCTACAACCAACAGGCCGGCCGCTAATGCACACTATAAGCATAGACACATCTTAACAGCCACATCGGTGAAGCAATAAGAGAGCTACTGGAGTGCTAATCAACTCAGCCAGCCGCAGCCGCAGTCCATAGACAAGCAAAGAAAGGTTTCATATTTTTAAAGAAAACGAAAAACATCACACACACAAGGCAGAGAAGGTCAATAGTAGTAACATGTGCTCCCCGTATCGAAGGGGTAAACAAACCCAGGGAGAAAGATGGGGGGGGCAGGCAGAAGAAACCAAATGCACATGTCGCAGGAGCATAGAGGAATGCGCGGGCTAGGGAGACAGAGCAGCATCCATCTCTCGCGTCTGGGGCGGGGCGCAAATACCTCCACGATAGGAGTTCCAGGGACCCCACACCTTAATCCACTTCCCAGGCTTGCCTCTCGCCACATACACCGTTTTCTCTCTGAACATACACCAGTCCATGTGTTCCTTCCACGCTGAGACCGTTGGTGGCCTCTTGGAGCCCCACAGTTGTGCAATGTCACGCTTCGCTACCATATAGCCCAGAGTCATCCACTGCGTCTGCATCACATTGTAATCAGTCGGCTCCCAGACATTCAGCAAACATCTCCGTGCCTCCGGCAACAAGGCAACATGCGTGACTTCTTCTAACACCGCATGCACTCTACACCAAATCCGAGTCACCTCCGGACACTCCCACAGGATATGGAGGAAAGTCCCCAGTAGTCCACAGCCTCGCTTACACAGACCATCCACCGAATACCCCATACGCATCAAACCAGGCCCCGTGACGTACACTCTATGAAGTATCTTAAGCTGGACGAAACGCAAGCGGGCCGGGATAGCCACCTCTTTTGGGGAGGCCACCGCTGACACCCAATCCTCGTCGTCAAGTTCCAAACCGTCGGCAGTCCATGTCTCTCGCAATGAGGTCAGCAAACCCATTCGATCATTGATAAGCTTCTTATAAATCAGCGAAATGGTGCTATCCGGCACATAGCCGTCCAATACTCTATCTTCCAACGGGGAGGATTCCGGAATAGCCGCAACGTCCGGGAATACGGAACACAAAGCGTGATGAACCTGAGCGTACCGAAAGTATTCCCTATCGTTCAACTGATATTCGGTTTTCAGCATGTCGAACGTCTTAAATTTCCCTTTCGTCCAGAGATCCCCTACCTTGCTGATACCAATCATATCCCATTTCTCAAAGCCTTTCGTAGTAGTCGCGTTCAATTTTGGGCGTCTCTGGAAAGAGAGGGGTTACCTAACTTCACATGGCACTAAGATACAGCATGGTCAGTTAGTGACTGATCTCCTTGAGTCACTTACTTTACCTGTACAAATTGCGATAGTGAAGTGTAGTGCTCACAAGATGATAACGGGTGATGTTGGACGAGGAAATGCATTTGCTGATGAAACAGCAAAGAAAACAGCGAAAGATTCAATGAGTCGAATGTATATGGCAGGTCCTGCGAATTGGGTCACAGAAAGAGTAATGTGTGAGAATACTATGGAAAGCGTGAAAACGATTCAGAAAAAGGCTACAGAAAGAGAGATAAGCAAGTGGAGAGAAAGTACGGGAATGTTAGATAAGATGGGTTGTTGGGTAGAATTGTCCGAACATCAACGATGGTTGTTGCCAGATGCTTATGTACTCCCAGTGGTTACTATGGCTCATGGTCCAGCTCACCTGTACTGCAAAAGGCATTTGTTAACTTCTAGCTCCAGTTTGGCAGAATGAAAGTATCCCTAAATGTGCAGACCACGTAGTAAAGCATTGTATTGTTTGTCTGATGTATAATCCAGGAAAGGGAACCCCCACTCCAGCAGGTCATTTTGCTCCTCCGACATACCCATTTGAAGTGTTGCAAATCGATTATATTCATATGGATCGATGTAACAACCTCAAATATGTTCTGGTGGTAGTATGTGCCTTTTCGAGATGGATAGAAGCATACCCTTTGAAAGACAACACAGCTTTATCCACAGCCAAAATCCTTCTTAAAGAATTCTTTCCCAGATTTGGATTGCCGCGCATTGTCTGGAGTGACAATGGGAGCGAATTTGTTGGCCAAGTCATGCAGAAAGTTTGTGCAGGTCTTGGAATCAAACAAAAGTTCCATGCGGCAAATCATCCCCAATCAGCAGGTTTAGTAGAATGCTACAATGGGACCCTGAAATAGAAGTTAGCGAAAATTCAAGCAAGTACGGGACTTAATTGGCCTGATACTTTACCGTTAGCTCTGCTATCCACCAGAACTGCAGTACACTCTCGTCTGGGACTTAGCCCTTATGAAGTGGTGTTTGGCCGTCCGGCCAACGTATGGGGAATACCTCGTCCTAAAAAGTACTCAGATTTGCCCTACCCAATGTTAATTGACTATTTGCATGACCTTACAACTAAATTGCATGTCCTTCATCGACAGGTTCGGAGTGCTTTGCCGGAGGTTTCCACAGATCCAGGTCACTCCATCCATCCAGGTGACTGGGTCTGCATCCGCAATTTTCAGAGGAAGAAGAATCTGGAGCCCAGATGGCAGAAGCCCCGAACGGTTCTTCTTGCAACGAGGACAGCAGTTAAAGTTGAAGGAAAGAAAAATTGGATTCACGGTGCGCACTGCAAGAAAGTACCTTTGCCCTTGCCTTCCGATCAGTGGGATCGCAGAGGGGTTGGTGACTGTGAAGGCGAAACAGTTCCACGATTCGTACCCTTTAGCGATGCACATCTGAATGGGACATTGTCTGAGAAAGAGGACGACAACATCTTACAGAAAGCAATTCCATTACACCGCCGCTTAAACACGACTGAACCAAAAACATTGTTTCAAGATCAGAGTGTACCTGGAAAGGATCGCTACAATCTTAGGCCCAGACAAAAGAACACTTAAGCCCTTTTTATTTTTCCTTCTCCTTGTGTAGTGTTCTGTTTAGGTTGCAGGGTCACGGTAGGAGTCTAGGTCACGATCTGAGTAGTGACAATAGGTCTGCAGGATCTTTCAGTGTCATAGGACGGTAGAGCATCGTGATTTTAGTGATTGAGGAAGATTGCCGTGAGCATCCACTAGTGAAAATGGAAACTACACCAAGCATTGAAGAGAGAAGAAATGAAACAAAGAAAGCATCTTGTAAAATAATGTACAGTCGTTACAGTATAATCCTATGTGTTTTAATATCATTATGTATTGCTTTGGCGATTATTGGTTGGATAGTTTATGTTTTGCAGCCAAGACACACCTCCCCTTCCTTTTCTTTGCCTTCTTCTACTATCTCTCGACACTTTTTCCATACTTTCCCTTCACATGAACTTGTCAGAAGAACCGAGTATTACAATAATTCTTTTGTTCAACTATTACACCAGCATCAATTAGTGGTTAAAACAAGTGATTGTTGGGTATGTGGTCTTATGCCGCATACTACTGAGAAGGGAATACCATTTCTAGTTCTTCCTTTCTCCTACGAAGGTTCCGCTTGGGCATTCTTTGTTATCTTCTCAAATGCATATCAAAGTAAATTCAGACGGTCTGTTGCTTCACAAATTAATTATCTGGATTTTAGTCATAGTTCTTTGATTAAGGGTATGGTGGTTATGGCTAAAATCATGGAGAATAGCAAGATTTCTATTGATGAAAGAAAAGCATACACTAATTGGAACGTCACCCGATACATGTCAAGTCTTAATAATAAAATGGAAAAAGAGAAATCCTCACCAATCTGGACTGTACCGCATCAAGGTAACTTCTGTCTAAAGATAAACGAACGCTCTTCTGACACTGTACCAAAAAGTAACTGTTCCTACACATACATTTATTCCTCTCTGAACTCACCTCCTCTAGTACCGTCACAAGGTACCTATTTTATTTGTTATAATAGAGCATATACCTGGTTGCCAACGGGTTTCTCTGGTACCTGCTACATAGCTTTCCTTCTTCCCCCTACTTACACTGCTTCTGCCAATTATCACCGAACCCGTCTCAGCCGAGGAATTATTGACTCCAAAGACACCTCGGGGCAAGAAGGAGGAGATTTCCTTAAAGGTTTTCTTCCCTTCTGGGGTCCAATGGCCAATAGCAGAAATATAAGGCAACTGGTCCGTGTTGTAGACACTACAATAGACATCACTGTAGGAGCCTTGAGTAATATCACGGCGGAACTACAGGCGGATCGTCTTATGACCTTACAAAATCGAGTTGCCTTAGACTTTATTCTTGCCGATCGTGGTGGAGTGTGTAAATTGATCGGGTCAAGCTGTTGTATTTTCATTCCTAATGACGCTCCGACAGTATACCAAGCTATTTCCAAGTTGCATATAATCTCCGAGTCTAGTCATCAGGATGAAGGAGATTGGTCCTTAACGGAATGGTTTTGGGGACTACTGTCCAAATGGGGTTGGAAACTATTGACATTCCTTGGAGTAATTTTGACAATCATATTTTCTTGTTGTCTTTGTATGCACTGTGATCCCGCTATCTGTAATCTTTGTGCCTCTATGTGCATTTCAAGACCCACACCTCTAGCGGCAGAAAACCTAAGGATGATGTTACAACAACAGCTTGATGATCTCATGGCTATTGATGTGGACTCAGATTGACGTGAGTCTATCTTGCCTGAGTTCTGGCAAAAGGAGGGTCTGAGGAACTTCGATATTCGATTACGATCGAATCGACCCGCCATTTTGTAACCCGCCGCCATTTTGTGTTGCCACCACTCAGGCAGCACGGCGAACGAAGTCTTCTCTGCTTTTCCCTAGCTTGGTGTCAAAATATGTCCTCGGCCTTGTTTGCGAGGCTGGTGTTTGGACTAGCCGAGTACACTAATCCGTGTCTGGCTTCCCTAATCCCTGTTCCAACTATCTGTAGGCTCGCACCATTCTTTCCCGATCATATATTATCAACTGGCCTTCACTGTCCCCTGCCAGCATTCTCTTGTGTCATGCCTGTCCTCCAATACACACAAACGTATCTCACCACCTGCAAGTCAGTTGTAATCTGTTAATGAATTAGTTCGGTGGTGGGACGACAAACACAGTTAGAGGAGAGGTTTCTTCGAGTCATCTGATCTCTCTGTTTTCGAACCCTTCTTACTGGTTCCGCTTTGTTTTCCACTTACCCTATTGGCTCTTTTCTTCTTTGCTTGGGGCGTGTGTTCTGTTAATGATGTCATATTGTATAGTATTTAATCTGATGCGCCACAGAGTAAAGTGGCAGTCTCCTGAGAACCTACTTTGTGTACTTCTAGGATAACTGTACTAGCTGCAGCTAAATAAATCCAATCTTCTAACGCCGACAGAGTGTCCCATGTCTCTGTGTATCGAAGCAGGTGAACCCAGGAGACGGAGGGCGTACCCTGCGCCGACAGGCCCAAAAGGTTCTGGTTCTTCAGGGCGAACAAAGCGATACCAAAGGGGATGATGGACGGAGCGCTTGAGCAAATCAAACACTCACCCTCAGTCAACTGATCTGGGTTTAATCCATCATCATTCTTTAGCTCACTCCACCACCCCAGTTCAGACATGGCCATATGCAAATCAGTCTGACCCTGTGCCTCATGGGAACAGTCCAGCCCGAACTGCCAAGCCATGTCTTCCCTGGACCGGAAACAAGCATCCTGGCACCGGTTTCGGGTTCATAACCCTCATCAGCCAGGCTGTCTTGAATCCAGTGGCAAAGAGAGCAAGGGACCCACGTCTGGGCATACCCTGCCAACTTAGGGCGAGCAAAGCCATACCAAAGGGGATGATGGACGGAGCGCTTGAGCAAATCAAACACTCACCCCCAGTCAACTGATATGGGTTTAGTCCATCATCATTCTTTAGCTCACTCCACCACCCCAGTTCAGACATGGCCATATGCAAATCAGTCTGACCCTGTGCCTCATAGGAACAGTCCAGCCCGAACTGCCAAGCCATGTCTTCCCTGGACCGGAAACAAGCATCCTGGGACCGGTTTTGGGTTCATAACCCTCGTCAGCCAGGCTATCTTGAATCCAGTGGCAAAGTGAGCAAGGGACCCACGTCTAGGCATAACCTGCCACCTTTGAATGAACAAAGCAATACCAAAGGGGATGATGGACGGAGCGCTTGAGCAAATCAAACACTCACCCCAGTCAACTGATCTGGGTTTAATCCATCATCATTCTTTAGCTCACTCCACCACCCCAGTTCAGACATGGCCATATGCAAATCAGTCTGACCCTGTGCCTCATGGGAACAGTCCAGCCCAATCTGCCAAGCCATGTCTTCCCTGGACCAGAAACAAGCATCTTGGGACCGGTTTCGGGTTCATAACCCTCGTCAGCCAGGCTATCTTGAATCCAGTGGCAAAGTAAGCAAGGGACCCACGTCTGGGCATACCTTGCCAACTTACGGCGAACAAAGCAATACCAAAGGGGATGATGGACGAAGCACTTGAGCAAGTGAAACACTCACCCCCAGTCAACTGATCTGGGTTTAATCCATCATCATTCTTTAGCTCACTCCACCACCCCAGTTCAGACATGGCCATATGCAAATCAGTCTGACCCTGTGCCTCATGGGAACAGTCCAGCCCAATCTGCCAAGCCATGTCTTCCCTGGACCAGAAACAAGCATCTTGGGACCGGTTTCGGGTTCATAACCCTCGTCAGCCAGGCTATCTTGAATCCAGTGGCAAAGTAAGCAAGGGACCCACGTCTGGGCATACCTTGCCAACTTACGGCGAACAAAGCAATACCAAAGGGGATGATGGACGAAGCACTTGAGCAAGTGAAACACTCACCCCCAGTCAACTGATCTGGGTTTAATCCATCATCATTCTTTAGCTCACTCCACCACCCCAGTTCAGACATGGCCATATGCAAATCAGTCTGACCCTGTGCCTCATGGGAACAGTCCAGCCCGAACTGCCAAGCCATGTCTTCCTTGGACCGGAAACAAGCATCCTGGCACCGGTTTCGGGTTTATAACCCTCATCAGCCAGGCTGTCTTGAATCCAGTGGCAAACTGAGCAAGGGACCAACGTCTGGGCATACCCTGCCAACTTAGGGCGAACAAAGCGATACCAAAGGGGATGATGGACGGAGCGCTTGAGCAAATCAAACACTCACACCCAGTCAACTGATCTGGGTTTAGTCCATCGTCATTCTTTAGCTCACTCCACCACCCCAGTTCCGACATGGCCATCTGCAAATCAGTCTGACCCTGTGCCTCATGGGAACAGTCCAGCCCGAACTGCCAAGCCATGTCTTCCCTGGACCCTAAACAAGCATCCTGGGACCGGTTTCGGGTTCATAACCCTCGTCAGCCAGCCTATCTTGAATCCAGTGGCAAAGTGAGCAAGGGACCCATGTCTGGGCATACCCTGCCAACTTAGAGCGAACAAAGCAATACCAAAGGGGATGATGGACGGAGCGCTTGAGCAAATCAAACACTCACCCCCAGTCAACTGATCTGGGTTTAATCCATCATCATTCTTTAGCTCACTCCCCCACCCCAGTTCAGACATGGCCATATGCAAATCAGTCTGACCCTGTGCCTCATGGAAACAGTCCAGCCCGATCTGCCAAGCCATGTCTTCCCTGGACCAGAAACAAGCCTCCTGGGACCGGTTTCGGGTTCATAACCCTCGTCAGCCAGGCTATCTTGAATCCAGTGGCAAAGTGAGCAAGGGACCCACGTCTGGGCATACCCTGCCAACTTAGGGCGAACAAAGTGATACCAAAGTGGAGGATGGACGGAGCGCTTGAGCAAATCAAACACTCACCCCTAGTCTACTAATCTGGGTTTAATCCATAATCATTCTTTAGCTCACTCCACCACCCCAGTTCAGACATGGCCATATGCAAATCAGTCTGACCCTGTGTCTCATGGGAACAGTCTAGCCCGAACTGCCAAGCCATGTCTTTCCTGGATCGGAAACAAGCATCCTGGGACCGGTTTCGGGTTTATGACCCTCGTCAGCCAGGCTATCTTTAATCCAGTGGCAAAGTGAGCAAGGGACCCACGTCTGGGCATACCCTGCCAACTTAGGGCAAACAAAGCGATACCAAAGGGGAGGATGGACGGAGTGCTTGAGCAAATCAAACAATCACCCCCAGTCAACTGATCTGGGTTTAATCCATCATCATTCTTTAGCTCACTCCACCACCCCAGTTCAGACATGGCCATATGCAAATCAGTCTGACCCTGTGCCTCATGGGAACAGTCCAGCCCGATCTGCCAAGCCATGTCTTCCCTGAACCGGAAACAAGCATCCGGGGACCTGTTTCGGGTTCATAACCCTCGTCAGCCAGGCTATCTTGAATGCAGTGGCAAAGTGAGCAAGGAACCCACATCTGGACATACCCGTGCCAACTTAGGGCGAACAAAGCGATACCAAGGGGGATGATGGACGGAGCGCTTGAGCAAATCAAACACTCACACCCAGTCAACTGATCTGGGTTTAGTCCATCATCATTCTTTAGCTCACTCCACCACCCCAGTTCAGACATGGCCATATGCAAATCAGTCTGATCCTGTGCCTCATGGGAACAATCCATCCCGAACTGCCAAGCCATGTCTTCCCTGGACCGGAAACAAGCATTCTGGGACTGGTTTCGGGTTCATAACCCTCATCAGCCAGGCTGTCTTGAATCCAGTGGCAAACTGAGCAAGGGACTAGGGGTGGGCGGAATTTACGAAATTAACTTTAGCAAATTATCGCGAAAATGTTTAAAATTATCGCAAACAAGCGGAAATATCGCGAAGATGCGGACGTTTTTTTCCCGCATGTTCGCGAGATTTTCTGCATGGTTGTGGGTCACCAACTTACCCATGTGGTTGCTTGCGGGCACGGCCATCTTGTTTTGAGTTGTCTCGCGGTGCATGATCGCGAGAAGAAAGACGTGATCACGCAACGCATGACGTCACTGCGGGCGCGAACTGTCGCGAGACAGCGCAAATGGCTAAAAACAATACAACATCTCATGGAGAACGCGACCGGATCAAGAAAACTTGTCGGCGAACGCAGGGATTCAGGTAAGGCGATCGCGCGCGCGCGAGAATGTATTATTTTACAGCGCGAGCAAGAAACAAATTATCGCCAAGCTGCGGAAACCGGAAATTTTGACATTTTCGCGCTCTCCGCGGAACGCGAAAATGTCAAATTATCGCAATTTCCGCAAACGGAACGAAATTTTCGCCCAGGCCTAGATAGAAATAGATATAATCTTCATTTTGTGGTGAAGGTTCAAATTCAGGTGAGGAGCAGACGCGTTTGCTGATTCAAGCTAGCCCACTTCGCTTGCTGTGGGACCTTTCTATTGGTCCGGTCGCTACTCCTTTACCTATGGAACCTTTTACCCCTCCATTCTGAGGCGGAGTCATTATTCAAAGACCCTGAATTAGGGATACTTTACTTATTGTGATAGATCTTTTTACCCGTCTACCATATCTGAGGTATATTCTTTTGTAGTTCTATCCACGGTCCTGACGAAGTGTCGCTCAAATTAGAGCAAAGAAGACACGAAACATGTTGACCTTTGTTAACTAAAGGCTACCCTGATACCTAGAATCTCCATAGTAGCCTCCCTGGTTTTATCTAGTCCCAGCCCCACACGAAACCAATTAAAATTATTCAGGGGCCAGGGCCTATTTTAATTTTTCTAGTCCCCACATCAATCAGAAATCACTGACTGCCATACTTGCACTCACATTCATCACAATACGGCGTTCTCAGATCAGAAGATCTCCGCCAAAGATGCCACCAGGCCCGTCGGACATTGCAGCGCCGGTCCGACGAGGAGCGCCCGATGATGAAGCATGACACCCTACCAGGTGTGTGAGGGCAACAAGATCTGAAATTTAGATTTCCCTCCTGTGACCATATTACAGCAGGCAGGTAGCGACTCTAACTACCCTAGCCTTGAGGAGGAACTGTTCTTTTCTGTTTGCTTTGAAATGGATAGTCATGTACACCAATTACTGTATGGCACTTCACAAATACAAGTCCTATCCTCACCGCTGATCACCAGTGTTAGAATTTGGGTTTCTGGTTGACAACGGTGTGCGTCCTGTCAAAGCAGGAACCACAATCTTAGTCAGGGTAAGTCAGTAACAGATTTTAAATTAACCTGAGCTCACCCTCTAATAGCTTGGCACAGAGTATTCAGGCTTAACTTAAGATGAAATGTGTAAAGTATTTGTGCAACTCTTCAAACAGCAAAACTGAAAACACAACAAAAAGACTAAATAGTATAGAAGATAGAAATAGTTTATACTTTTATGAACAAAGCAAGACCAAAATGACACAAATCAAATAAGTAGAAGTCAAGATATGAATTTTTAAAGAAGAAACTGTTTTGTAGAAGCTTAGAAACAAAAAGCACCAACCTGGGCTATCTGGTCGCACAAGACAGGATAAAATCCAAAGGTTCAGGATGACCATGATGGAGAACGGGTCGGATCCAGGGACCAGCCTTGACCTGCTGAACAGTACCTTGGATGCATCGATGTCAAAGGTGATGCGGGGAACAAACGAGGCGATGCGTCGTCGATCTCTCAGCTGCACACCGTCAAGGATATGCAATGGTCAAGATGTGAAGAACACCGGGGCGATACGTTGTCGCCAAACCACTGGGCTGTAGGTGATGCAAGCAGCATGAATCAATGCATTGGTTCCAAGCCATGCACAGTTGGAGATGTGTCGGAAACTGGAGATGATGCGTTGTTCAGTCAGCAATGCAGAATCAGTAGTTCGTGCAGCAGCGATGATGCTTCAGCATCAAGGTAAATGCGCCAGTTCCAATCGGCACACCGTCGTTGACGTGTGGATTTTCACAGATGCATTACTTTCAACTCACTTCCAAGGGTCCAGTTTTGGATTGGCACCAATTGGCAGAGCAGAACTCACAGCAGACAGAGTCCAGGTATTGTTTGTAAGTTGAAAAGATACGTCTTTGATATCCCTGAGACATCAGAAAACAGGAAAAAAGCCAACAAACCCTTGAAGATACTTAGGTTCTGGGATGTAGAGATGTAGGTTCAGTCCTTCTTACTCCCAGGCAGGATGGCAGCAGGCAGCAGGCAGCAAGCAGCAGTCCAACACAACAAAGCAGTTCAGCAGAGTGACAGTCGCTCCAGCAGCACAGCAGTCCTTCTTGCAGGTAGAATATCCTCATTTCCAGAAGTGTCCTGAGTTGGTGTTGTCAGAGGTCTAGTACTTATACCCATATTCCTTTAAAGTGTGCAAGTCCCTGTCTGTCATTACCTGGCTGCGGGAGGGTATGCAACCCTTTGTGGGAGGACAGAACATAGCTCTTTCAGGTGTACGTGTCATTCCGCCCTCCTTTCCTGCCCAGGATGGCCCTTTAGGGTGTGGATGCCACTCAGTCACACTTAAACTCCCATTGTGTGTGACGTTCTAGAGGGAAAGCACAAAACCAGCTGTCACCCCTCCCAGATGTGCATTTAAGGATATGCAGGAGGCACACAATATTTAAAGCAAAAAAATAGCAACTTTCTAAAAGTGGCATTTTCAAAATTGTAATTTAAAGTCCAACCTCACCATAAATTGTGTTGTTAAATTGAGATTCCAGAGACACCAAATTTGGGGGTCCCATCTCTTCCCAAATAGAGATTATATGTATAAAATGTAAGAAGGCAATCTCAATGTTAATCTATGAGAGACACAGTCCTGAGACATTTTTAAAGGGCTATATAAGCCGGCAGCACAATCAGTGCAGCAGGGCCACTAGTAGTGTTTAATTTGCAGGTCCTGGGCACATGGTATGCACTTTACTAGGAACTTATACGTAAATCAAAAATTCCAATTGTGGCTAAGCCAATGTTGCCAAGTTTTAGGTTTAGAACACATGCACTTTAGCACTTATTAGGAGTGGTAAAGTGTCCTGATTCCTAAAGTCATCAAAAATAAAGTCAGCAACAACAGTAAAAAACAGGAGGTCTGAAGACAAAATTCAGGGGAACCCACGCCTAGGATGTCAGGTCTAAACATCATATTACTGATTACTGCATTTTACATTAGATTGAGCTTGATTTCTAAGAGTTTTTAGATGGTTGACAACTATGTCTCTTCTTTGCTGTTGTTTTAAAAGAACACAATCTGGTAGAAGGAAAATAATTAAAAAGAACATCAGAAATTGTTCTGCAAACAGTTTTTGCTAAACCTTTTGAACAAAAAAGGGATTAGGATATAAAAGTCAAGCACTGGGATTGAAAGGGAAAAGAGAATCTTCACAAATTCAACACTGGGACAGGCTGAATACAATCAGATCTCAAGTCCCAGTTGAGGGCTATCGGCACGGGAGGCATTTACCCTTTGCTTGTTGACTTATTAGTTAATTTCGTCCTGTGAGGTGAGAATCGCAGATCTATGCATTGAACATAAAAGCTATTGTTCAAACAGGTATGCATGTGTGTACCTTCTCTAAAACTCAAAATAGGTATTTGTTTTCTGCTCTACTATATTAGATTAGTGCTTAGAAATAGCAAAATGAGGGTAGAATTGCTATAGATTTATCAATGCACTCATGTAAGAGTTTCTCTTATTTATACTTTTCATGACTCTTGCTGCTGACGTTTTATTTGTCCTAACTGTAGTTACATTTCATATTGTGTGCACTAGAATAGGACTCAGAGTTAAAGTAAATATCTAAAATGTATCCCTCGTCTTCTAGGGTTCTAGAGTGTGTAATTTGTTAATGAAAGAGGGTTTGGGATTCAATTATTTACACTTTTTTTAAATCTTGCTGCTGACAATTTATTTGTCTTAATTGTAGTTACAGTTTACATTGTGTGCAATAGAATATGAGTCTGAGTTAAACTAAATATCTAAAATGTATCCATCGTGTTCTAGGGTTCTTGAGTGTGTAATGTGTTAATGAAAGAGGGTTTGGGATTCCATTAAGTATCCTTGAAATGTTAATATTATCTTCCGTTTTTGGCATTGGATGTGTATTTAACTATTTCTGCTATATTTTTCAGTGACTTTTTTTTAAAGATACGTGAATGAAGCTGGGAAAAATAGCACTGGCTTCTAAAGAAGCAAATAGTTTCCATATGATACATGGGTTCGACTCCGGGTAATGCAACATAGTATCAGTCTAATCACGCATATTTTTTTGTTTAAAATAATCTGATAATGAATGTAATGTCAACTTATTATTTACCAAAATATGGGGACAGATAGGTACGAAGGTGTAGATTTACCATAACTAACATTCAAACAAAGGTTCCTGTCTAAATAAAGCGATAAAGAACAAAACCTTAACTTTACAGTTTAGAAAATATTGGAAGATGTATAGCCCCCTAAAATACACTATGGATTAATAATTGACAGCAATAACATAAATGCTTATGGCAAGAAGATGTCAAGTTCCCCCAAAAATACTAGCCACATCAACAGACGGGGGTAGTTCAATAGCTTAAGGGAGGTTGCATATGTATTCAGAACTCGAATCCCGGCATTGTAAAGAAACTTTAATCTTTACGGTTTACATACATGCAAGAAGACGTCAAGTTCCCCCATAAATACTAGCAAGTTCATTAGACAGAGTTAGTTCAATAGCTTAATGGAGGTTGCAGAGCTGAGAGTTTGAATCCCGGCATTCCTAGGATGAAAGTAAATATAACTTTAATAATATTTTTTAGATTTAGCACTAAAAGGTGTAACCAATTAATCTGTATGAAATCTCGCAATTTTATATAAGATATTTTGGGAACAGCGTCTTTTGGTAGAAATATACAGGAGATTTGCAATGTGAAAAGACCAATACGGGGCTTGAAAGAAAGGAGGCAGATTCACCTGTGGTCTTAATTACCTTGGATTTCGCGCCAAACAGGTGTGGATGATTAAGTAGACACAAGGGTACTAATATTAAACATATTAAAATTGTTCAGAAACACATACTCAATGGATGACGTCATCAGTGATGTCATTTGAGATGTCATGAGTGATGTCATGAGTGATGTCACTGACAATGTCATGAGTGATGTAATATGTGACGTCATCAGCAGTGGATTGCGGGCGCGCGAGTTATAGTTAGCTGAACTAACTTTAACGGGGGAATTTCAATGTTTTTATACGAGTGAAATGTCCAGCTAGCTATAACATGTGTGAAACCTCTGGTTTCATTGAATTTGCAAGGTTTTTTAAATGCTAATTCCTAACTATAACGTGTGTGAAACCTATGGTGTTTTCAGTGAATTTGCAAGGTTTTTTAAATGCTAATTCCTAACTATAACGTGTTTTTTTTTTTATACAATACGCTACCTATGTATATAATCATTGATTTACTGTATCCTGCAATATAGAAAGATTACCTTTTTTAAATAAATGGTCAGATATAGTTGAATAACATAGTTAATATCTTCTACAAACTTTTTTTTTTTAGGATTTTTTTCCGTGCGCTTACGTTAAGGTTACGGTACGCGCACAGAATGCTTTATGTACGGTGCGCGTACGTAATATTTATGCTCCGTGTGCGCATGCGTACGCGATTTACGTACGCGTCCGTACTTCCTGTGCGACGCGTAAGCGCTTGCTCCCTACGCGGACGCGCGCGCGTATGTTACGTGGAACCGCTGTACGTGCGTGCACGCGTGCCTCTAATGCGCATGCGTGCATGCATGTGTCTTACGTACACGCATGCGTACTTTTACCGTGTGCGTACGATAAGCGTACGGAGCGCGCACGGTAGGTCATGTGATCCAGAAACAACACTTTTCATTGGTTTAAACTTGTTTCATTTCCAGAAACTTCCAACACAACACCCATTCCCCTCATTACTGCTTGTGATTCCCTAGGAGAAGGAGCTGAATTGTCTTTGGGATACAATGGCAGAACAGCAGTCCTCTTCTGGGAGTGAGCAGGGCAGCAGCATCATCAGACATAGAAGGAGGAAACAGAAGAATTCTTTTGTTTGGGAATATTTCACATTTCCAGAGGGGCAGAAATAGGTAAATGCTCCATTAGTGACCTGCTCACTTTGTGAGCGTGTCTTATCTAGAGGAAATCCAAGGAAGAAGTATTCCTTTGGAAATTACTCTATGTTTAGACACATTAGGGATGTACATCCCAGGACCTTTGCTCGACATACTGAAGCAAACCCTCCAGTAAGTCACCCAAGCACATCCGCAGAAGCTCAGCCGAGTACATCTTCGGCAGCTCAGCCGAGCACTTCCTCTTGTTACTCTCTTATTGCTATGGGGGAATCTAGTATTCCTCTAATAGACAATAAGATTGAGCAGCACAAGTGCGCTCCCTTCTAATATTCCCATTCTTTCTTTCCTCTGTCCCAGTATTAACACAAGGGCTCTTTTAAGAGCCACCCTACCTCACAATTTTTTTAAAATGTATTTTATCACTTCTTTTTTAAAATTTTTTTAACGTGCACATACAGTACGCGCACCTTTTTAAAAATAAAAAAAAATAAAATAAAATATTTATTACACCCTTCAATGTACTTGAGGGACCACAAGGGAAATGACAAAAGCAGAGTGAGGAGAAGTGAAAACAAGGGACTACGAAAGTAAATGTGTGATAAATACAGATATTTCAAACTTACCTGACCAACTTAATTATAATTAAATGGTTTTATTTAAATGCTAGAAAAAAGGATGAATTTTCCTAAAATTTCTTTCTCAGTCTGTAACAAAAGAAAAAAAGTATTAATATTTAACAATACATTTTAGAATACAGTACACATATTTTCATATTTAACAAAGACATGTTTTGCCCTTTTTTTGCTGTTTTCAGAATATACTGAATTTCACTGCAAATTGTGAAACCAATTGCATTCATCACTCAACAGCGGGCAAAAAAATTAACAATCTGAAAGATTGTTTAAAAAAAGCCCTGAATCTCTTCTCAGTAAAACATACCTCTGTTTCTGCTTTCATCTCAGACTATGGTATGGGTTCTATATCCCACAACAACTTGCGTTACAACATGCAAGACATTTATAGAGGAGACGGTGTACATTTCAATGATGAAGGGAACAGAGTCTTCCTCTTGAACTTTAGACTCTGCATCGGTACTTACTTGTAGGTACAAAAAAACACTCAATGAACACAACGACTCTTTTTAGAGCCAACCAACATCCAAACATTTCATTTTGATTTTTAATTCTATTTTTTATTTATTTTTTTACCGCCGTACACGTACTATACGCGCACAGTGCGCGTACGCCGCGATGTTTTAAAAAAAAAAATATATATATTTTTCACACTTCTGGGTCCTTTTTGGACCCCCTGACAATGGGTAGGGGGTCTGCAACTCTCTACCTTGTCCCCTTTTCACGTTCTCCACCTTTGTTTTTTAGTGTGAGACACACAAAATGGCGGCCGACACTTCCTGATTTCGACCGACTGGAATGTTTACTGTCATGTAACCACCAATCAGAATTACGCTCGCGCACGGCAGCGTGCGCGTACGGTATGCTTACCGTACGCGCACGGTGCGCGCCTATAGATATATATGTAATTTTAACTGAAATTTTCTCAGGAGCTACTGACCAGATTGACTCCAGATATTCAAAAGGCACATCCCTGACCTGCGGACTACCTCTTTCCCAAATTTCAAATAATTCTGTTCAGCCGTTCGGGCTGTACCTTGGACTAAAGGTCCCTATGGAAAAATGCATGGGGAAAATGCGTTTTGGGACCCCCCTTTTTTCTCGGCCCCCGCTTGACTAATCACCCCGAGACTTTCAGGGTAGGAGCGGAGCGGAGCGCCCCACCTATTTTGAAAAATTCGCGAGGATTCGTCAACCGGCGCCAAAGTTATTCAAAATAGAATTTTCAGATTTCCTATGGAAACACGGTCCTAACTATAACTATCTACTGGCGACCGCCAGTAGATAATATATATGTCGCAACGTCCTGACTTAGCCGAGTCAGAGGAAATTACATGCACTCGAGACAGGTTGCAAATTCATCAAGGTTTATTCCAAATTCTTGAAATGTTTCTCAAACAGCATACATCATGGAAAAATGTACCCTATGCATTTCGGTGTGACACACCCCTTGCTCACTAGTAATGTGTTTAAACATTCGGCAATATTAAATAGCGAAACAAATAAAAAAGTAGACAACATAGAAAATGGTCTGACATGCTTACACACTGACACATAATCATGGCGGCCATCTTACCCTGATTTTGGTGAACGTATACATCAATGAATCACTAGATAAAAAAAATACAACTTGGTCCCAATGTTGATGATTTCAAAAACCTGATATTATCAATACTCGTTTAAGAATTAAAACATATTATTAATTATCATAAGCAGACATGGAGACAGAAGTTAGTGCTTCATAGCTATGCTAGCATTTAATGCCTCACTGTTTTAACGAAAAACTGCACATTTGTTTTAAAATTGTATTTGGAACTCTGCACTTCTATACCAGACTGTGTTGTACGCTCACTTAACTCCCCGGTCCACCGCAGCAACCATTGTGCTGATTGAGTGGAGGGAGCAGTGCTGAGCAGAGGAAAATAACCACTCACCCTCACCACTTCCTGGTGGGACATTCGCGGGCGGACATCTTGCTTGGGTGGCGCTCTAGCGTTTGGGGGGAATCGGTATTTAATCGCAACTTGGCGCCGACGCGCAGCGGACATGGAGACAGAAGTTAGTGCTTCATAGCTACGCTAGCGTTTAATGCCTCACTGTTTTAACGAAAAACTGCACATTTGTTTTAAAATTGTATTTGGAACTCTGCACTTCTATACCAGACTGTGTTGTACGCTCACTTAACTCCCCGGTCCACCACAGCAACCTTCGTGCTGATTGAGTGGAGGGAGCAGTGCTGAGCAGAGGAAAATAACCACTCACCCTCACCACTTCCTGGTGGGACATTCGATGGCGGACATCTTGCTTGGGTGGCGCTCTAGCATTTGGGGGGAATCGGTATTTAATCGCAACATGGCGCCGACACGCAGCGGACTCGCGCAGCAGGCGCGCCGCTTGCGCGCCGAAGGCACGCACAAGGCAAGCCCGTCTGCGCATGTCCGCGCCTCGTCGGTGCCCAGGGCCAGGAGTCCTGGTCGAAATAACCCAAGGATTGCCAAAAATCCGTTGGTTTACTCCAGTGCCCAGCTTAAACATATTGGCCACCCCACTATTACTTCTATCTGCCCCCATCTGCATTCCTGCTCGTTGGAATCCAACATACCATTCTGCTGTCCCGCATGTCCTTTCATGCTGCATAACATTAACAGCCACTCGACCTCAGAAAAGACCCTGGCTCGACAAAATCATTTCAAACAAGAACATATACACGCGGCATTGATAAACTCACGATCACTTCCCAAACACAGATATGAAATAGCAGACTTCTTAGTCAATTACAATCTAGACATCCTTTTCATATCGGAAACATGGGGAGACCCCTCATCTGGCCCAGATTTCTGTACCGCATCCCCAGATGGTTTTAGCGTACTAAGACAGGACAGAAATAATAAAACAGGGGGGGGTCTGGTGATTATATACCGAGACAGATACTCGGTAAGAACTGAGACGCTCCCCAGTACAACCTGTGAAGCATTAACCTTTTCCATAAAAATTAATAACTCCTATACTTTCAGAGGAACCCTCCTATACCGCCCTCCAGGCACACGATCAGGATTCCTTACCTCTTTGGACAGCCTGTTGGAACCCGCTGTAGGGGAAAATGACTTCACCATTCTTGGTGATTTTAATTTTCACCTGGAGAATTTTGATGATAAAGACACAACTACCCTACTCACTGAGCTAGAGGCGATCTCCCTGCGACAATTGATCACCGGTCCTACACACAAAGCCGGTCATACGTTAGACAAACTCTTCACCAGCAACACCAATTTATCCATTACAAAAACATTACCCTTGATCTGGACTGATCACTGGGCCATGTTATTTAGCATCCAGGCAAAAAAAAACACCCCGTCATCTATTCCTAGCAGGCTTAAATAATTCAGAGCCTGGAGCCAAATAAATCAGCAGCTTCTTAATGCCCAACTGTCAGCATCCAACTACGAACCCACGGTCAATCCCACACTAGCCTCCTCTAAATACTCCAACTGGCTAAACAATGCAACTGAAGTACTGGTACCCCTTAAGAGTCTGTCAAAAAACAGAACCTCTCCTTCAGCGCCTTGGTTCTCCGAGACCCTTAGACTGAAGAGGCAACGCTGCAGGAATCTCGAAAGACACTGGCGCAAGGATTATAACACTACTGACAAAACATGCTATAAAGAGGCAATAAACCAATATAAACTGCTCCTAATGTCTGAGAAAGGTAAATATTATACCAAGCCGATAGTAGGAGCCCAAGACTCCAATAAGAGTCTCTTCCAAGTAGTTCTTAAACTATCCGGATCCTCAGTAAACCCCTTGCCTGCTCCTACCCAAGATCTATGCAATGCTTTGGCCAGTGCATTTCAAGCTAAAGTCAGCAAAATATATGACAATTTCACTACGCAAGTAAAAGACAATCACTTAATCTCTCCTGGAAAGGACAATAACCTTCCTTCCTTTTCGCGTTTTCATCAAGTCTCAACAGATTTAATAAAAGATCACATCCAAACAATAAAATCGGGCTCCCCAACAGACCCGTGTCCACCTTCGGTTCTAAAACTTATTCCCGACTTACTAGCACCTAACCTCAAAGACATTTGCAACGCCATGTTCAACACAGGCACCTATCCCACTGTCTGGAAAAAGGCAACAATCAAACCACTGCTGAAAAAGCAGAATCTAGACCCACTGGACACCAAAAACTACCGCCCTATTACAAACCTCCCTTTCCCAGCTAAAGTTTTTGAAAAAGTAATGAATACGCAACTGGTCGACTACATTGAAGAAAACAATCTTCTAGATGAGACACAATTTGGCTTCAGAAGGGGCCATGGGACGGAAACTGCCCTTATTAAGGCAGCAGATGAAATCAGAGCCGCTAGGGATTGTGGTGGATCAGCAATTTTGATATTGCTGGACCTATCAGCGGCCTTTGACACGGTCGATCATGCCACCCTGATCGACCGTGTCTCAAACGTAGGTGTCAACTCTAAAGCAAAGGAACTTTTGGCCTCCTTCCTGTCTAATCGCTCTCAGCTGGTGAGTCTCGGCGAATTTAACTCTCCTCAATTTACCCTCCCGTGTGGAGTGCCACAAGGATCATCCTTGAGTCCGACACTATTTAATATCTATGTGTCGGACCTGGCCAAGGTAATTAAAACCCATGGAATTAGACTGACTACCTACGCCGATGACACACAGCTGGTGCTTACAATCAACAAAGACGGAGAAGCAATCGCAGCCAATTTCCAAACTGGCATGCTTGCCATCAGTTCCTGGATGGATGAGAATTGCCTAAAGCTGAACTCCGACAAAACGGAGGTTGTGATATTTGGCAAACTACATCCAGCTTGGTCCCCAACCTGGTGGCGGACCACTTTGTGACCTCCACCTATTCCTGTACCCAAAGCTAGAAACCTAGGGGTCATATTTGATGACAAGCTATCCTTCCTAGCCCACACAAACACCATTGTCTCGTCATCTTTCTTCACCCTCAGAATGATAAAAAAAATACTTCCCTTCCTTCCCCCAAGTGCAGGGAAAACACTGGTTAGCATGCTAGTATTCTCAAAAAATTGACTACTGCAACGGCCTGTTTTTGAATGCCCAAAAAAAGATCATCAAGAGATTGCAGATGGTGCAGAACGCCGCCGCCAGACTAATAACTGGTACTCCTAAGTACAACTCAATCTCCCCGGTGGTTCGCAATCTGCACTGGCTACCAATATCTAGCCGCATTAAGTTTAAGGCCCTCTGCATTGCCTTTAAGGCCATTCACAACTCAGGACCAGAATTTCTGAGAAAAGCCTTTCGTGCCCATGTGCCTCATCGAACCTTACGCTCTTCAACTGCTAACCTGCTAAAGGTCCCCCACACATATAAGGCATCCTGGGGTGACAAGATGTTCACCATTGCCACCACCAAGTTATGGAACTCTCTTCCTCAACACCTAAAAATATGTCCAACACTAACTACTTTCAGGAAACTTATAAAAATGTGGCTTTTTAATCAATGAGCACCTCAATAACGTCTTCCCCATATTGTCCGTAGCGCCGAGACACCCACGGGTATTTGCGCACTCTATAAATTGTTTAAATAAATAAATAAATAAATAAGCACATTTCATCATTTTTGAAATTTCATATGATAACTTTACCCAAGTTGTAAATATTTATTAAACAATGTTTGATGTTTTTCCTGGCCCCTGGAAATAAAGTGCACCACATTGCCCAAACAGATTATAGAGATCAGGCTCAGTAATACCTTAGCCGGGTGGATGAGTCATGTGTCAGTGGCACTAATTGTATACACCCACTGTCACATCCTCTCACCTCGAGCAGCTTAACCAATGCATCGCTAGCGCATAATTATATCCGAGCTCAATGTACATCACAATTATAGTTAGGAACATGTTTCCATAGTGAAAGCGATTTTTGACTTGCCTATATCTTTGGCGTCGTTTGACGAATCTTCCCAAATGATTCTAGTTGCTCATGGAGTGTTTCAGGGTGATCTGTCAAGCATGGGCAGAGAAAAGGGTGGGGGTCATTGTTAGACCTGGCACATTGGTGTGGGTCTCCCTTCCATTTTTCGCTGTTGCCTCATATGTTTTTGCTGGTGTTAGTTGCTCAGGGCACTGTGCCACTGCTGTCCAGGGCCACAGTGCAAGTGCCCCCTATTGTAAATTAATGTATAATTTGTGATTCCATGATTGGTTGGTTTTGTTTACTTGTCAGACCCTAGTACAGTGCACCAGGAGTGCCCAGGGCTTGTAATCCAAATGCTGCTGGTGGGCTTGCAGCACTGGTTGTACCACCCACAGAAGCAGGTGGCATAACCATGTAAAAATGTGTCTAAGGTCTGCCATTGCAGAGCCTGCGTGCAGTCTGGTACTGTCATGCTGACTGGGCAAGTGCACCCACTTGCCAGTCCCTAAATCTTCTCTTTTCTTCATATCAGACACCCCTATGGTAGGCCCAAGGGCAGGGTGCATTGTAAGGATAAGGTAGAACATGCCCTGGTGTGTGTGGCATGTTCTAATAGTGAATTACAGCCATTTTTGGTTTTCACTATTGCAAGGCTACCTGTTCGCCATAGGCCAGAATGGGCAGTTTGGTTATTACATTTTATAATCCTAACTGACTCAGAGAACATGGTAGAAATTCGAATGTAGTATGCCTGAACTCAGGATGATAAACTACATCTTTTAGTGAAGTTGGTTTTAACATTCTGTGTTTGAAAATGCCACTTTTAGAAAGTAGGCATTTTCTTGTCTAACCATTCAAACCTGCCTCTGCTAGGCTGTGTATTCCTTTGTCTGGAGTTTGAGTGACAGGGCCGGGGAATTCCAGGAGACAGGGTGAGGTTCCCCAGTGGTGAATAGAGAGATCTGCATCTAGATGGCTGGGAGGAGTTGCACCTGGGACCTGAATAGGGATGTGCCTGCCTTCCACAATGTTGGCTCCACCTCCTGGGGAGCGGCTGATGTCTCTGCAGTGCACAGTGAATGAAGAGAAGGAATCCTGTCAACAAAGTGCTCCAGGGCTATACTTGCCTTCCACAATGCTGGCTCCACCTCCTGTGGGGCGTCTAATGTTTCTGCCCTACAATGGGAAAGGAAAGGAGAAGTTTGGTAAACAGAGTGCTCAGGAACTGGTTTGGACTGGGCAAAGGCTCCTCTGCCTTCAGAGGACAAAGGATTTCTGGGTATAAATATTGGGACCCTGATCCCAAGAATTTATATCACTTTGGGAAAACAAGAAGAACCTCTGCTGAGGGAGGAACCAGAAGAAGCTGAGGAGGAAACTATCCCAGAACCTGGGGGATTGGCCTGCAGTGGTTGCCTTACTGCCAAAGAGAGGAGAAAGGAACTTTGTGTGTAATTTTGCTCAACTTGTGAAGGATCTCCAAGGGCCTGGAAAAGAGCTTGCCTCCTGCTGAAGTCTCAGGAACAACAGACTTCACCCCCCAGATCCCCAGAATTCTTTGGAAGTGCCTGCTGCTGGTATTGAGCCTTCTGAGGGACTGCGTGTCGCAAGGAGCTGGAAGCGCGACTCAAGAAAGAGAAGCGTGCCTCCGTTAGAGCTGTTGTCATCGCATCTCGTAAAGTGTGTCGACGCTGCAGCATCGCATCGAGCGGAAGCGCCTCGCATCATCCAGGAAGTGTCTCACAACACCGAAGAAGCGTGTCGCCATCACAGCCATCGTAGCTGATGCATTGCACCGCATCAAGAGAAGAGTCTCGCATCGAGGAGGAAGAAGCGTGTCGCCATCGCAGCCATCGTAGTTGTTGCATTGCACCGCATCAAGAAAAGTGCCTCGCATCCACGGAGAAGCGTGCCACCGTCGGAGCTGCTGTCGTCGCATCACATAAAGGGGTGTCGCCGCTGCAACATCGCATCGAGCGGAAGCATCTCGCAAACGGCGGAGAAGAGTGCCGCTGCCAAGACCGCTGTTGTCGCATCGCGTAAAGTGTGTAGCCGCTGCAGCTGAAGCATCGAGTCGAGACTTCTCGCACCATCAGAGAAGCGTGCCTCATCTGGAAGATCTTTACGTCTTTATTTCTTTGCACCAAAATCTTCATCACATCAACATCGTTGCAACACTTTCGTTGCCCTGCGTGTCGCATCTAAAAGGTACATTGACTTAAAGTGTCGCATTTAAGAAATAAAGAGAACTAAGCAAAATTCTACCATCTAAAGTAACAGCATTGTGTATTTTTGTCGTTCAATGGTCTTGTGGTAAATCTATATAAAGAAAACTTATTTTTGATATAAGACCTGTGTGGTGCCCATCTGTAGTGTTGTCACTTGGTTACTGTATGTGTTCACAAATGCTTTACATACTACCTCTGAGATAAGCCTGTCTGCTCGTGCCAAGCTACCAAGGGGGTGAGCAGGGGTTATTTTAGGAGTGTACCCCCTTACCCTGACTAGAGGCGAGGGTCCCTATTTGTCACAAGTGCATACCCGTACCAACTAGAGACCCCCAAGTCTAACAGCCATATTAATTCCCATAGGAGATTTGAAAACAACTACAGCCCGAACATCTGGATGGAATTACGCCAAATATGGCAGAGGTAGATTTCGTCCTGCAGATTACACTTTCAGTTAATTGATGTAAATCTGTTAATTAGTTGTTGAGAAATAAAAGGAAGTCCAAATTTGTATATCTGTGGCCGCATATAATTTGCAAATTATTTTATGACAAATTGCGAATGCTTGCACCAACAGAAATGTAGTGATTGGCTCTCCCAACCTTTGTTTATTTATTTTATTTATTTGAAAGGTTTTATATAGCGCTGGCTAGACCTGGGGGTATTAGAGCGCTTTACATGTGCACAGACAGGATTACAAGAGTTGTTCAAGGGCACAGTATAACGGTGGTAAAAAAACAACACTCCAATTAAATGTGCAAAGACAAGAATTACAGGAAAAATTCTAGGGTACAATATAACGATACGTAAATACAAACCCTCCAATTGAAGAGTAATACATAGATAGACCGCTAAAGCAGATAAATTATATATAGTGGCTGCGGTGCGAACAGGATTCTGGGCAGAGCTGTAGGGGAGGCAGGAGTTGGGGAAGGATATGCGGGGGAAACCAGGATTGGGGGAGAGGGTGGTTGGTCAGCTGGGTGGGGTGTTGAGAGGAAGGAGGAAAGGGGAAGAGGAGTAGGAGGGGGAGGGAAGGGGTGGAGAGAAGTGATATGGGAGAGTGAAGAGGAGGCGGGTAGGGACAGAGAAGGTATGCAGTCTGAATTGGGGGCCCCAGTATTTGCGGAGGAGGTGCAGTTTAAGTTTTTTTTTTTAAGGCAAGGTAGGAGGGGCTGCAACGCAGCTCCTTTGGGAGGGCATTCCAGATGATCGGTGCGTTTCCAAAGAAGGCACGTGATTGAGTTTTTCTTTTTGAATAAGGGGGGACGAAGAGGAAAGTGTTAGTGCTCCTCATCATTCTGGATTCACCCGCTTTTTTGAGTTTATTTGTGAGGTACAGTGGGGCATTCTGGTGTAGGGGATTGTGTGATGCATGCTGTCTTATAGGAGGATCTACCTTCAACGGGAAGCCAGTTAAGAGCCTTCAGGGCTGGGGAGATGTGGTCAAAGCGTTTATAGTCAGTGATGAGCCTGGCTGCAAGGTGGAGCACAGATCTGAGAGGGGCTATGTGGACATTTGGGGTTCCTTTGAGGATGGCGTTACCATAGTCGATTTTAGAGAGTACCAGTGATTGGACGACCCATTTGAAGTCTTCGGTGGGATGAAGGGTTTGATTTTCTTCAGGTGACGGAGAGTGCAGAGTGCTCCTTTAACACTATCTGGTGGTTAAGGGTTAAGATTTTTGTCAACTGTAATACCGAGTGATTTCGCTGAATTGGACAAAGAGAGTGAGCAGATGAGTGCAGTAAGGTCAGAGATCCAGTCTTGGATGGGGAGTCGGTTGTTTTTAGGGGAGAAGAGGATAATTTCAGTTTTCTTAGGAATAAATTTGAGATGGAGTGGAACCAGTGTTGGATTTTGTTCAAGGTATGGTTAAGATGAAGCACATCAGAGTTGGACCTAATCTTATAGTAAAGTTGGGTGTCGTCAGCATGGAGGTGGTAGTTGATTCCAGCTTGTTTCAGAATGCGGGTAAGGGGTTCCGTAAAGAGGTTAAAGAGAGAGGGGGAGAGAATAAAGCCTTGGGGGATGCCAAGGGACACCGGAGAGGGGTCCGAGAGACAGTCGTTCATTTTGATTTGTTGTGTTCTGTGACGGAGAAATGAGGAGAACCATTTAAGGACCTGACCATTAAGGCCAAAGCTGGATTTGAGTGAATTGAGTAGGGAGTTGTAGTTGACTATATCAAAGGCAGTCGAGAGGTCAAGGAGAATGAGTAGGCAGGATTCACCATTGTCAAGTGAGGAGTGGATGTCATCAATTATGTTTAGCATGGCGGTTTCAGTACTGCAGCCTTTTCTGAAGCCGGATTGCAAGGGGTCTAGAAGGTTGAAGTTGTTAATGTGTTTATCTAATTGAAGCAAGGCACATTTTTCCAGGGCTTTGTAGAGGAGTGGTAGGTTAGAGATAGGGTGGAGGTTGTTCAGGTCAATCGGGTCTGTGGTGGGATTTTTTGGGATAGGCGTGATTTGACCGAGTTGAAATGAGTCCGGGACGCAGCCTGTGAAGAAGGATGTGTTCATGATATTTGACCAGAACGGGGCAATAATGTGGTTGAGATTCTGGATAAGGCTAGAGGGGATAGGGTCTTTGGTGTGTGAGGATGGCTTAAGTTTGGCGATGACGTCAAATACTTCGAGCTCAGTCACTGGGTGGAGGTTAGTACAAGATGCATTGTTTTTCAGTTGCAGGGAGAAGGCTAAATTCAGGAGGGGAAGTGGCGAGAGGGAGAGTGGGGGGTACGGAGTCAGAGTCGGGACGGGAGGATCATTCAGTGTGGTGTCAGCGACAGAAGAGGAAATGGGTGGAATCTCAGTTAGATGGAATGAGAGATCGATTTTATCAGAGAATAAGTTGACAATTTCCTCACATTTATTAGTTGAGGCAGTAAGTTTAAGGGTGGCTATGGATGTTTGGTTGCAAACAATGTTAAATAGTTCTCTGGGTCTGTTTTTGGCGCGATCGAGCTGTGTTTGGAAAAAGGAGGCTTTTTCTTGTAGATGTGTGTTTTATAGGATGCTCTAGCGGTCCGGAGGCGGGCAAGATTGTCTGGGGATGGGTGTGGTCTCCAAGATCTTTCAGTGAGTCTCAGTTATCGCCTGTCGTCGTTTTATGGAATGGTTCTTTGCTTTTGTAGTTTGGGAGGGGCTTAGTGGTCTACGACCTCACTGGCAATCATCTTGAAAAGTTTGGTGAGTTTATTAGCGTCATGGGAGAGAGTTTTGAGGCGAAGTTGAGTTTGTAGCTTAGACTCTAGTTCGCCAGGAGGAATTTGATTGAGGTTTCTGGTCCATTTAATGGGCAATGTAAATTTTAATAGGGAGGAGGAGGGGAGCGGATATGATCTTGAACAGGATGAGGTGATGGTCAGACCAGTCAATGGGAATGATGTTGGAGACAGAAGCCAGGTCATTATTGGATATGATGGCATCGAAAGTGACACCTTTGGTGTGAGGGGGGAGTGACAAAGTTGAACAAGGCCTTTGATCTCAAGGAGATTGATGAGATGGGTGACTGTGGGGTCAACAGCATTGTTCCAGTGGATGTTAAAGTCTCCTAGGAAGAGGTTTTTCGAGTTGGAGAGAGAGGATTGAGAAAGAAGGTCGGATAGTTCCTCAGCGAAGGGAAATTGGTCACTCCGAGGGTGGTAGATGTTATGTAGGCGAATTGGGGGAGAACCCTGTATAGTGAGTTCAGCGCCAAGATATTCAAAGGTTACGTTGTCGGAGCTTTTGACACAGGAGAGTTGCAGTTCACTTTTGTAAACAATAGCTAGGCCGCCTCCAATTCTGTCTGGTCAGTCCTTCATAATGATAGAGTAGTCAGGATGGGTGAGTAGGTAAAGGATGGCCGCTGAGTGGTCATTAAGCCATGTTTCTGTCAGGAAGGCAAAGTCAATAGATTCACTGAGGAGGGTTTTGGATATTTCAGTTGCGTGTCGGATGGCTGAGCGGCAGTTAATGAGTATGCAGGAGAGGGGTTGTGGGTTGACTTTGGTGGCTGGGCGTGCATGTATGGTGGTGAATTGGGCTGGTGGTCTGGGCGAGGTGGGAGAGTAGGGGGTTCTGCTAGTACCCAAAATCACTGGGATGCTGGAATAAGGAAGGGAACGATTGGGGGTTTGGGGAGGTAAGAGTTGCATAAGTCAGTGATGACAGAGGAGGAGAGGCTGTTCCTAGCGAGGAGCGGCTGAAAAGATCTGTTGTGGAGGGAAATAGTTTTCCAGAGGTTGGGTCAGGAGGGGTGAGTGAGGCAAGGGTAGGTGGAGCCGTTATGATTGAGGAGGGTCTTGTTGTTAAGGGCGTTGAAATCTTCTCGTAGTCTTATATATATGTGTAGTGGGGGATGAGGTCAGCGGCAGTGGGTGGCAGGCCGGGAAATAATTACCTCCGCGTGTGTGGGAAGAGTGAAGTTAGTAGAGGGTGTTGTAGGCGCCGGGGGGTGGAAGGGAGGGTGGATGTTCGGGATGGAGGGCTCCGGGAGATGTGGAGAGGTAATCAGCAGTGGGGTGGGTTTGGGGATGTCGGTCTTTAGATAAGGTGTGGGTTACGGTGGTGGAATGCGCATTAAGAGTGTCTTGGGGATGTGGGCTACAGGTTGGGGGGGTGGGGATGTCAAGGAGGTGTCAGACGTTTGAGAGGGACTGAGTGTGGGTTTGGATAGAAGGTCTATAAGGGAAATGTAATGGTGGTCAAAGGTGTTGAGGTGGTGTTTGAATGCTTGGATGAGAATGTTGCCGGTTTTGAAAATGGAGATGTCGATTTCTCCGTCAAAAGCTGGGGATGGAGATGTAGAAAGTTTGAAACCGTATGTGATATTCTCGGATTTAGTGATTGGGAGATGACACAGGAAGATGCTTTTCCATTTGGAGGGGCATTTGTAATAGAAAATAAGGTTTTTTTTATAGACGAGGTGAGGCTATGGTAGGAGTCAGCTATGAGAGTTTCGGGGTGGTGAGTCAGTATTTTATGCTCAAAGTTCTTCTTAGCATTTTTGGACAGATTGGATGGGTATATTATGTTTCAGGAATTGGGACCATGTCTTGAGAGGGCAGGGTCTGGGGAGGAGACGGGAAATGGGTGGACATGATAAGCCGTCGGAAGGGGATTTGGGTGGAGGTGAGGGGAGCGGGGGGGACATAAAGAGGGGAGGAGTAGAGGGCGGTAGAGATGGGACGCCAGGGGGGAGAATCACCGGAGGGTGAGGGTAGTAAGTGGTGTGGGGGAGAGAAGAGAGGGAATGAAAGTTGGGGTAGGAGAGTCAAATGTATGGGTATCAGTTCAGTATCAATAAATCAGTATTCGATGTAAAGTTCAACAGAAGAGACAATAGTTATAGATATAGGTTCATTATAGTTAAAACAGACCAAATAAGTCACATTAACTACACAGCAATAAAAAAATATTAATAGTGATAGAGAAATGATAATAATAGTGATGGAATATCAGCACTCAGTATAAATCAAGAAGGAAACAATAATTAAGGTAGTAGCACATTCGCAGAAATGGTAGGCATTGATTGTGGAATTGTAGCGTGTGTACCCCAGCTTTGGGAAGTCATAGTCCGGGCGCAGAAGTTAGTAGTGAGATAGAACAGGTCTTTGGGTGGGCACATGCCGAGAATAAGGTTTGATAAAGGGGCTCGATCAAGGATTTGGCCGCGGGTAAGGAGGGACAAACCTGGGGATGGCAGCAGGATTGGAGCGCTTGCATAATGGATTAATCCTCCAATGTCTGTAGTGGGAGGCAACAGGTAGTTCAGAGGCGCAGTGCGCGGTGTGGGTGGGGGAGAGGGCTTCAGTTAAGATTGAGTTGGAAGTGTGTTAATATTGCTTCGAGGATGGCTCGAGGTGTGGGGGAAAAACCACTCACTTAGGTCACTCATGGATAGGTGTCCTCGAAGCTCGGGTAGTAGGGAGGAGAGAACCACTCTCCCTATTCTCATAAGGTGGGGAACGTCTCGTCTGCCATTTTGGGAGTCGAGAGATGGTGGAATGTTGCCATCATGTTGTTGGAAGTAAGCGAGGCGGTCAACAGATCATCGGGATCACCACCAGAAAGAGGGTGCATCAATGGTCAAAAAGTGGCAATTCTCACATACAGTGTGGTGCCATATACATATGCATCCCAGCAAAAGCTGAGAGCAAACCAAACCACTTACGGTGTGGAACAGGTAGCTGTTTCAAATACAGCAATTTGTGAAAATGCTAGTGAGGGGTGGAGTCAAGTTAAAGGGCACCGTGTAATAAGCGCCTCGGTCTGGCAGCATGGGAACAAAACGCTGCCGACCGAACCATGTCGAATAACAATCCTCGCCACTCCCTGTTGCACACGGGCGGCTAGTTCAAATGAGTCAAATATTTCCAGCACAATGCTGGTGAAAGGCCAAAGGACTCTGTTTTATGGGCTCTCTGTTCTCACCGTTCGCTGCATGGCCCCTAAGAGATACTGCGGGTCACCGCTTAGAGTCAGGCAGATGCGCTCCAGGTCTAGTGCTCCAGCCGCAATCGCTCTTACACTTATGGAGAGAGGAGTGCTCCCGGACTAGAGTCCCAACCGCACCCGCTCCAGTACTCATTAGTGGCGGCGTGCTGAGCATAGCGAGTGCTCCAAGTCCCGCAATTCTCTCCTGTGTGTGCTCCCCCAGGAGCGAGCCCAGTGTGGGCGAGTTCCGATCTACAGGTCTTCCTTGACCTGCACCAAGGAGAAATCCCCGTGAGCAGGGCATCGACAATGTTCCTGGTCTAGAGTCCCAACCGCATCCACTCAAGTACTCGTTAGTGGTGGTGTGCTGAGCATAGCGAGCGCTCCAAGTCCCGCAATTCTCTCCTGTGTGTGCCCCCCCCCCGGAGCAAACCCAGCGTGGGCGAGTTCAGATCCACAGGTCTTCCTTGACCTGCACCAAGGAGAAGTCCCACGGAGCAGGGCATCGACAAAGTCCTGCTCTGAGATGGCCAGCATCGGGGGAGCAACTCTCCGTGTCTCCAACCTCTACAGCCCCCAAACGATGATCCCGCGAGAGGGAGGCAGTCGATTGAAATCCGGTCAGTGGACACTCTCCGATGTCTAGGATCAGTGCTGCAGTGCTTTCAAGTTCCAGCGGGACAAGTTCCACAGTCCGCGCCCAGCACCACAGAAATTGAAGCAGAGCACCTTTGATTGCGTTCCACGATGCGGGGGGAATGCCTTAGATGCTTCGGTGTATTGCAGAATAAATTATCCGATTTCTCACGCTGCCTTTGGTTCTGGGGCCACTGTTGCTAAACAGGGATATCCAGACTGATCTGATCCCAAGGGCTCGGAGCTCACCCTTGGGAGCTCCTCACCAGTCGGCCAACTTGGCACATGAGTCCACCTGAGCCGAGAGTTGCAGCCGCCATTTTACTTCATTAGAACAGTCCCCGGGGCTAAAAACAAAATGGTATAAAGTGGCATAAGGGGTCAGGTTGTATGCGCCTTGCTGCCATGGCTACATTTTGGGGTCTTTGAGGAAGCCCTGATGTGTAAATGTTGTGGAAAGCAGTATTTTCAGGTGTGTTATTTGTGAATTTGCCACAACCATCTATACGGCCCCTGTTTAACGTCATGACAAACTCCCAAATATCAGTGAAAAAAAATATCAACATACTCATTCAGAAACTAGTCCATTCATGCAAGGATGTACTTACAGACTCATGCAGCCACTCACAGACCCACTCAGACTCATACACCCATGCACCATCCCACTCAAAGACCCGCTTAGAGACTCATGCACCCACTGAGAGTCCGGCAGTGTCTCTCGCACCTACTCCCAGACCCACTCATGCATCCACTCAAATACTTATGCACCTATTCATAGACACACTCAAGACTCACACACCCACTCAGAGACCCAGTCAGACGCTTGCATACACACTCAGATTCACACTTAGAGACCCACATACCCACCCACAGACCTACTCAGATACTCATGCACTGACTCACAGTACCACTCAGAGACCCATGCACACACTAATAGGTCCACTCAGACACTCACACACAGAACCTGGCCTGGCAGCTTGGGATGGACTGTTCCCATTGGTTGCAGGGTCAAGACTGATTTGCATATGGCTGGGTTCAAACTGGAATGGCATGGGGAGCAAAAAAACAATGGATTTAGGCCCAGATCTCTGTACTGGGGTGAATGTATGACATTGTTCTACATTCTGTCTAACAATTGCTATTTTTGCATTTGTCACCCCGATTGGGACGGGTATGCTCAGACGTGGGCCCTGTGCTCTCAATTCCACAGGAGTCAAGCTATCCTCGCTGATGAGGGGTGAATCCCCGAAACCGGTCCTAGGATGTTTGTTTCCAGTCCAGGGAGAACCGGGCCTGGCAGTTTGGGCTCGACTGTTCCCCTTGGGTGCAGAGTCAAGACTGATTTGCATATGACTGGGGTAAAACTGGAATGGCATGAGGAGCAAACAAATGATGGATTAGGGCCCAGATCTCTGTATTGGGGTGAATGTATGACATTGTTCTGCATACTGTCTATCAATTGTTATTTTTGCATTTGTCACACCAAGTGTGATGGGTATGCCCAGACGTGGGTCCTATGCTCTCCATGCCACTGGAGTCAAGCTATTCTGGCTGATGAGAGGTGCAACCCTGAAACCGGTCATAGGATGCTTATTTCCAGTCCAGCGAGAACCTGGCTTTGCAATTTTGGCTAGACGTTTTGCCCATTGGCTGCACGGTCAAGACTGATTTGCATATGTCTGGGTTCAAACTGGAATGGCATGGGGAGTAAAAAAACAATGGATTTAGGCCCAGATCTCTGTACTGGGGTGAATGTATGACATTGTTGCACATTATGCTCATCAATTATTATTTTTGAATTTGTCACCCAGAGTGGGAAGGGTATGCCCAGACATGGATCCCCTGTTCTCCATGCCACTGGAGTCAAGTTATCCTGGCTGATGAGGGCTGAACCCCCAAAACTGGTCCTAGGATGCTTGTTTCAAGCCCAGGGAGAACCTGGCCTGGCAGTTCCGGCTGGACTGTTCACATTGGGTGCAGGTTCAAGACTGATTTGCATATGGCTGGGTTCAAACTGGAATGGCATTGGGAGTAAAATAACGATGGATTTAGACCCAGATATCTGTACTGGGGTGAATGTGTCACATTGTTCTACATTCTTTCCATCAATTGTTATTTTTGCATCACCCAGACACTCAGGCACCCACTCACAGTCCCATTCAGAGATTTATGTACCCACTCACAGATGCATTTAGATGTGTGGACATCAAATCATAGCCTCCTGTGACACACATGTACCCACTTACATATCCACTCAAACAGTCATGCATCCACTCACAAACCCACTCAAAAACTCATGCACCTATTCACAGACCCACTTAGAGACTCATGCATCCACTCACATACTCACTGAGAGACTCGCACACCCACTCACACACCCAGTGAATCATGCTCCGACTCACAGACCCACTGAGAGATTCATGCACTCACTCACACACCCTTTCATAGACTCATAAACACACTCACATCCCCACTCAGAGACTCATGCATCCACTTACAGACACACTCAGATAGTCATGCACTCACTGACAGACAATCTAAGATGTGCACACACCCACTCACAGCCTCCCTCTGCCACTCAATCACCCACTCACAGACCCACTCACACTCAGGCACCCACTGACAGACCTACCCCAAAACTAATGCAGCTGCTCACAGACCCACTTAGAGACGTACACACAAAAACACAGTTAGACACCCACTCATAGACCCATAGACCTCAATCGGGAGTTATGCCTGCTAGGAACACCTCCATTAATCTGCATAGACTCCATGGAGTGTTGGGCCGAGCCATGACAATTAGAGAAGATGCAGTGGTGGTGTCCCTTGATGCGGCCGCAGCATTCAATACTATTGAGTGGCTCTACATGTTTGCAGTGCTTCAGAAACTCGGTCTGGGCCAGGAATATATTATGTGGGTTTGGCTTCTTTATCAACAACTGTTGGCCCAGATAGTAGTCAATAACAGAAATTCCAGCACCTTCACTCTCAGCAGAGGCACTAGACAAGGCTGTCCCCTGTCCCAGCTCCTTTTTGCCCTGACCCTTGAGCCACTGGCGATGTGGATCTTTAGAGATCCCATCGTTAGGGGCCTCAGGTGGATGCCAAGCTGGGAGGATCGTATCTCGCTATATGTGGATGATATTCTGCTCTGTCTGGCATCCCTGGCGGCCTCCCTTAATAGGGTACTGCACATATTTCGGGGATTTTTTTAGATTCGCTGACTACAAAAAAAGTGGACCAAGTCAGTGCTCTATGTACTACATAGAGTGCTGCCCTTGCTTCCCCGGGGATTCCAGATCAGGGAAGCAGTAGATGGCTTCAAATACTAGGGAATCTGGGTCTCCAAGGACCCGTCCCGGTTTTACGAGCACAATCTCCAGCCACCCCTTCTGCGTCTCAAAAGTGACGTCCGGCACTGGAAAGCTCTCCCTCTGTCACCCCTAGGACGCGCAGCCCTATTCAAAATGATGCCCTTCCCTAGATTCTTGTACGCATTTCAGAAAACCCCACATCAAGTCAAGTTAACATACTTCAAGGAAATTGATAGTACCTTACGTGACCTGCTTTGGGAGGGAAAACCACCCCGGATTGCCACTCATAAGATCACACTGGGGTGGTTTGATGAGGGAATTGGCCTACCCGCTATCAAAAAATACTATTGGGCGTCCCGTCTCTCAGCAATCAACCAATGCACTTACAGACCATAGGGAGACCCTGCTTTCCAGATTGACAGGTGGTTTCTGCCCGGAGGGAGTTTTGAGGGTGAGATATACCCACGATCAGTCAGGCCGGCCTTGACTGGACACACCGAACATGCAGTACAGGTGTGGAAGGCGGCCACCAAAAGTCTGGGGTGGAACGATAGTATCACGCAGGCCACACCTCCCTGGCACAGCGAGCAATTCGGCAAACTGTGTTGCTCGCAGGGCTTTGCTCGTTGGGATCTTGAAACTTGAAACTTGTGGCAGGCAAGTGACATAGTTCCTTTCACCCAGCTGCAGACAGAATATGAGCTGGCGAGAACGGAATACTTTCGATATTTGCAAATTAGGCACTCTTTGCTTGCTGTGCTGTCCAGAGCAGAGTCAATTCCTGAATCCTCCCCTGTCGAGGATCATGTCCTGGATGGGGACTTTCCGGAGAAGGCCATATCACTTATTTACAGAAAACTGATTAATAATATGGCGAATGCATTGGTCCTACTACGGGCGAAATGGGATCACAATGTAGCGGTACTAGAGGACGAAGAATGGCTTGCGGCTACGGCCTCTCCTAGAGAAGTGGCCATTTCCTCTAGGCTTCAATTAGTGCAATTAAAATCCTGCATAGGTCCTACTTGTCAGGACCGCTACTGGTTTAAATGGGCTATTGTGCTGCCCCAGGCACTGTGGGCAAGATGGTACCTTTACTCATGTTCTCTGGAAGTGCATGTCTATTCAACGTTACTGGGTGGCTGTGGCGGGACGTATGGAAATGGTGCTGGGGCAAAAGATCAACTGTAATATTAAGTTGGCTATCTTGAACGCCTGGGACCCTATGAATCTAAACTCCAAGGAGCGTACCTGGGTAACCTTGGGACTGATGGTGGCAAAGCGGAATACTGTACGATTGTGGAAGGCACGTGACCCGTCATGATTAACTGATTGGGGCAATGACATGGACTGGTGTATTGTTACAGAACAAACTGTATATGAAAGTAGAGGGTGCCTCACCAAATGGACGCAGATCTGGTAGAAGTGGAACATGTACAGGGGAGAGCTATATGTGCCCCCGCCGCCAAGGGACGATTATACGGGGTCTAACTATTGAGCATTGTGATTACTCTATTGCTTGGCCTATACTCAGTATGTCTCTGTACCTACCCTGGTTCTCTGCTATGTCACAATTGCCGGTGTATGCTACCCTCTTCTTCTAACTGTCATACCCTGAATTTAATAAAAAGAAATATAAAGAAAAAAAACATTTAGTATCATGGTGGCAAGATTCTATTTGGATAAGGAGGGAGCGGAATGCTGTGAGCATAACATGATATTGGAAATGATCGAGTTAATAGTGACAAAGACTTTTTTCCTCCACGATGGCACATGGTACCGACAAACTCGCAGGACAGCCATGGGCTCCTGATTTGCTCCTTCTTATGCCTGCCTTTTCATATGCTGGTATGAAAGGGATCATGCATGGAGCCAACGTGCCTCCCACTGGACTCAACACAAAGTCTTCTGGCGGAGGTACATTCATGATATCATCTGCCTTTCGTCAGGTACCGAGGACTCCCTTTCAGAATACTTCCAGTATCTAAATGATAACCCCAACAATGTTAGACTCACTATGGACTACTACAAAATAAAACTGAATTACCTGGACCTCCACTTTTAAATCAAAGATGGGACAGTACACAGTTCACTGTTCAGGAAAGAAACAGCCTGTAATGCAGTACTGCACGCAACCAGTGCACACGCCCAATCGGTAATTAAGAACATACCGTTTGGGGAAAATGGTGAGGGTCAGGCGAAACTGTAGCGAGACTGACACATTCAACAGGACTATTAAGGATGTGAAGAAAAGATTCCATGAAAGGGGTTATGATCACATGATCTTGGACACAGTTTAAAATAGGGTACACAAGTTGGAAAGGGAAGCAGCACTAGAAGACAATCGTAATTCCAAGAGGATGGAGGGACAGAGCAGCAACATCAGACTCATTACATAATACATCACACACAGTGACACAATCTTCAGACTCTTTAAAAAGAATTAGCAATTGCTACTGGAGATTCCGAGCATGCAAGCCTGCCTAAGGGCAAAAACCTCCATCACCTGCAGAAGGGGTGTTACACTCAGGAATGAGTTATGCCCATGTTACATCACATCAACTAGACGGGGTGCACCTGGCTCCCTGAGAAGCCAGTTGGGTTTTACACGTGCAACTCCTTGAACATCTGCAGTTGTGGAGTACATAAGACCAAAGAATTTGGGTACAATAGTCCTCATAAATATAGGATTAAACACTTCATCAACTGCAACACTTCCTCTTTTGTCTTTGTAGTAGGGTGTGGATGTAATAGGATCTACATGGGCAGTACCAAGAGAAATCTAAATCTGCACATTTAAGAGCATCAGAGGGCCATTTTCAATGGTGATCGGAGATACCCATTGGCGGAGCATTATGACAAAACCCATCCCAGGAACACAGGTTTCTGGTTCCACGGGATAGATCTGGTAGCAGCTTGCACAAGGGGAGGCAATAGGAAGCTTCTCTTGAGGCAATGTGAGGTGAAGTGGATCTGTCGGCTACATTCAATCGATCAAGGTCACAACACGGATAATGAAATGCATGTTTACTAAACTAATATGGGTTTCAAGTGTCGCTATGACAAACCGTTTCTGAGGGCGTTCATGAAAGCTATTGATGGCTATTCTGGCACACCATGCAATAGGTCCATCTTACAAATAAATTTTGTCCCATATATATGGTTGTTGTAAAAATGTACATATATTTTGTGAACAAATATACTGTTTGGGCTGAGAATTGCACTTATGAATTGCGACTATTAGGCTTCTTCCTCTCCTGGTAAAGGGAAAAAATTGTCCCATTACAGGTTTTATCACTTTCTTGCTTGTATATAAAGATGTCCCTTGTCTTTTACCTTTCACCACTTATTTTTCATACTGTTTTCTCTAATTTCTCGCAAACGATTCCTGGCTGACCTTTGTATTTAGACCTTCTGGGTGACTTTTGCTAATTGAGGACTATACTTTTGATATTTTTATTGTGAGGTGTGGGGATGATTGGTATTCTTTTCTGTATAATGACGCATATCTCTAACCGTATCATGGGCGAGCCATGGTCGCTTTTAAACTTTTAAGATGTCGGCGGTCTCTGTTTACCTGACGCTAAAGGAAACTGGTGGCTATTATGCAGTGACATTGAATGGTACGTTAAGGGATTTCTCCGGGTGGTTAATGGATAATCAGCCCTGTATGGGGAAGAGGGATTACTTAAAAACCAAGGAGCACGAGCGCGCATATACTATTTGCAATGCAGCAGTAAGGAACAGAATACTTATCATGGTAAGTACGGGCAGGGTACTTGATTGGCCGAACGCACAGGTTTTTGCATAGTTTTAACTGATCCTTGAGTTTTGGTATTGCAGGATGAGCTATTTTCATTTCAATTTAATTTTATTTTAGTACGAACGAAAATCCTGCATGGTGGGAATGCTTTTCATCTTTGGGCCTTCCAACTATAATGCTCAGGTTGGGTACACGGATGAACCCTGTTTAGGCAGGCTATAATTGGGCCAGTTCTGCCACCACAAGATGGTGGACTCATTAGCGAGCGACAGGGTAAAATTGTGTCTGTCTAGTCAGAGGGTGATAACAATAGGAGAAATGTTTGTCCACGCTTACGTTTTTCTCAAATAGTGGGTTCACCTTTAATGTAGTGATGCCGGCGCTAGCACCCACTTGTCTCTAAACAATTAGACTGTGGAGTAGGGGTTGCAGTGGGGCGGACACGGAGCAGGATCTATGCGTGATCAGTTGGCCGTGGTCTCTTTTAAATTTCAAGATGGCCGCGGTCTCTGAATACCTGATGCCATAGGAAACCTGCTGCTATTGTGTAGTGATATTGGAGGGAACGTCAGAGGATTTCCCCTGGTGATGATTGGCTAATCGTCCCTGGATGAGAAAGAGGGATTACATAAAAATGGGTAATTACAAACACGCATATACTTGCAACACGGCAGGAAGGAACATAACATGTTTCAGGGTAAGTGCAGGCAGGGAACCTGATCGGCTTTGGCATATGGATCTGCATAGTTCAAAACTAACTTTAAGTATTGGTGTTGTGGGACACGCTTTGAGTAGTTCTTTAGTTCAATTTTCATGATATCACAAACTTAGGTCACGTATGGTGCAAGTGCTTATAGGTATGGGCTGTCCAACGGTAAAACCAGGGTTAGGTTGGCATACGGCTTTATTATGGTCCAGTTATGTTTGGGCTTGGTCTGCCACTATAAGATGGTGGGTCTAGGAGCGAGCGATAGAGGATTTGCGCTATGGAACTCTATGCAAGTTGGTAGTGTAAGGGGCATGTGGAGAACAAGGGAAATTTGGATGGTGTGCGACACACATGTATCAACATGTTACTTGACCATTAGAATACGGCCGGGGATCAACTGAGGCTTGGCGTTCTAGGAAAGTGTAATATGGCTGGTTACATTCCTATTCACTTGAGAGAGAATATTTTAGATGGGTTATACATATTAGCGTTGTGCTACCTCATTTGTCTCCTGCGTTACTCTGTAGCAAGACTTTGCCCGATGGACTTGTACTGTCGTTTACAATCTGACTGCTAGGAATGTTAGGACGCTGATGTGTTTGGTCATAGCCAATTGTTCTGGGGAGAGGAGTTAGCCACTCATCTTTTAGTTTTGAACACCACCGATGAACTTTGAAATTGGTGCTATTTTGACCACCATTATTCTCATATAGCCGCAAGTGATTGCTGATTGCTCTCGTATATGTATGGTTGATGACATGAACCTTGACTTATGTGGGATACTTTCCCTTGGAGCTGGATGTAACGCTGCGCACCACTGTTCTAGCGTTTAATTGGTATTATTCACACCAGGTATTCAATAACGGGCATGGTGATGCCTTGTGGAATTGCGAGTTTTTCCGGCACACGGAGCTGGAATAAGGATATCAATTTTTCTGTGAAGACTGAACTTACTGATGTTATCTTTCAAGGTGAGACTTTTGAGCCACAGGGCACGTAGAATATGATGCTATGTTTTCTACCACCTCTGCCTTTTCTTTGTATTTTTTCACCTCTGTATCCCTCCACAGATTGGTACATTCTAAAAATAGTAATCATGCCAACGGATTGGACAGCATGTGACTTTGGGTCACACTGCCAGTTGCTCAAAAATGTCAATCCCACATCTGGATAATTGATTTAAATTATGGATTGTATTATATCCTTTCAGCACATATTTCATAGTCTTGGCCTCTACACGAGAGGCCACCAATTGTATAAGACTTTATGTTCATGTGTCCCACTATGGGTTTCTTTACATGTTTTTCTTGATATTTCTTGATATTACGTGATTCGTCTTAGTTTCTCCTTATGTATTACGATGTTTAATCTATGTATCTAAGTGTGTTTGTGAACTGTGTTTATCCGGTTATTGTTATGTGACCATGTATTCTTTTCTGTGGATGTTGTTTTTCTTGTCCCTCTCACAATCTGCAATTTTGCACATGCTGGTCCCAATATGACCATTCAGAGTGGACCAGCCGTTGGTACGTTTACGTGCTCATTTGCACCACTCGAGGACCCAGAGGGTCCAGGGTGGGGATGCACTTCCTTATTAGGATGTGTTTAAATGGAGTATTTTGTGCATGTCCTGTGTTATATCGTGGGTCTGTTTATGGTATGTCTTTTTGATTTGGTTTTTGTGTTGATTGGTTTTCAGCCCTGAAGTTGGCTGAGTTTTTTGATTTTATGTTTTGTTTTTATGCGGAATTGTATTCGATGAAAGAAAGTATAAATAAAGGTTTTTGAAAAAACGAGACTGACTTGACTTCATCACCTGGTGCACCTCACTTTGCTTTATGGATTAAAGATCTGGAACACAGGGGCACCTCACAACGTCAGGTGCTGGATTTTTTTTTTGCGTAGGACTCTTGAACAATCAAAACTAGTGTGACGTACAGATTGGATGGTACGCCATTGGGTTCCTTTAATTTGACATGAGCCAAAATAGTGAGCATGAACACCTTTGCTGTTGGCAGATCTTAATTTGCCTCATATTAAACTGTTAATTGTGCCTGAGACTGCTGAACTAAACCTATGGCATAGCTTAATAAATGAGCTTTGCCTACCTGTGGACTGCCGAAGAAGGCCAAACTCCAAGCTAATCTGTGCAGGAGATGCCGACTTTGGAAGATGAATAGTGTGTTTGTCAGATTGTATTATTAAAGCATCTAACATCTGGCGGCATTTCCGAGCATTATGTTACTTCCGTAGGTGAGAACTGATGAAACTTTATCCTGAATTATTTGTATAATTGGATTCACGTTATACCCCACAATTTCTTTTTTAGATCTTGAAGGGTGGACTGAAGGATGAGTGCCTTTTTGTTAATGGATCTCATTTGCTTTCTCAATGTTCACTCCATCCATGTGCCATGAGCCTGGTTTTTTCAGCCTCATTCCAAATGTGATGATTTTGGTCTTTGCTTGATTCACCTTCAGCTTATTTAGCTTTGCATACTCAAAACAGGCACTCATGAACCTCTGTAGACCCGCACTTGTATGGCTCAGCAGCACCAAAAAGTAGAGAAGGTTAGTTTTAGAATCCCCGGATTCCTGGTTGGCTGAGGTAGGTACCTTAGGCCAAACAGGGACCCACGAGCCCCCAATGTTAGACAGGTCGCATCAAGAGAGAGCCCCCACTTCACCCCCTTGGTAGCTTGGCACGAGTAGCCATGCTTATCTTTAAGGACAATGTGTAAAGTATTTGCAATTGCACTCACAGCAACCCAATGATGACGCCACTAATAGAATATACTCCACACGAGTTTCATAGAAAACAAGTATATGTATATAAAAAGATATATGAAGTGACCAGATAATACTAAACCAACATATGTCGGGGTAAAGCCCCCCTTGGCTTATTACTATTGAGCTGAACTAAAAAATCCTATGGAATCCTAATGCTGTGATATGCAGTTCGTTATGCAACAATCAGGTTTTTCACAACATAAGAATAATGCTGATTGTAATACAGCTATCTGGTGATTTGTACTGTTACTGTAATGCAGTGGGTAATGCAACAACGTTGTAAACTGGTATGCCCCCATAATGCAATGCGTACCGTCCCCTGCAGATACTCTGTTCGGAAAAAGCAATGCAACGTGTAATACAGTTATCAGGCAGTTCATTATGGGAAACTAATGCAATGCGGAACACATAGAACAGACAGTTCGGTATGCAACACTAATGCAATGTGTAATACGACAATCCGGCAGTTCGTGATGCAGGACTAAGACAAGGCGTAAGACATCTATCAGGCAGTTTGTTATGCAAACCTAGTGCTATACAAAACGCACCTATCAGGCAGTTTGTTTTGGGATTGCCGGGAGGCGGACTCGACGGGTGGTGACTGAGGTTTTGATGTACATGTACTTCTGATAGGTACGGGCGACATGCTTGGGTGGGTGGGTAGGGAGGAGGGGCTCGTTGGGGGGGATGTTGGGAGATGGGGTGGGGGGTATTTTGGCTGTCTCGCACACTCATGGTGGATTACTCCTGTGGATGCACTACCTAGTAGCACGGACATTATTGGGGTGAATGCTGTACAGATGTAGCTTATGTGCTGGGGTGATTATTGCAAGATGTCCTGATTTGGCTGGGGGAGGACTATGGGGGACGGGGATTGACTGCATTTTGTTCTGTGACCTAATAAAGTTTGTTTAAAAAAAAACAAAAAAAAAAAAAACAGGCAGTTTGTTATGCAAAACTAATGCAATGGGCAATACGACCAACAGAAATAAGGCAATGCGTCATACAATCATCAGATACTCCGTTATGCAGGACTAATGCAATACGTAATTTACTCCAGCACTGTTCACGGTGCCTCCGGCGGTCTCTCCGCCACTCGTGCTGGCTTGCGGTTAGTCTCCGGGCACAGTTGCCCCCGCACATGGGTAAGATATAACACAGTGAATGCAGCTTCGCACTCCGGTTCCGGTGCTGTCACTCCCTTGGCACACAGGGCAGGACAGAGAAAGAGGCCGAGAGCGTCTCCCTCAACACACGTTACCTGGGGGGGCGCAAACCCACTCTCCTCTCCTCGTCCAGCGACTTGGGCCTCCGATGCAATCTCTCTGAATTGGGCCTCCGATGCAATCTCTCTGAATTTCCGGTTAATGGGAAGATCTTAGGCTGCACACTACACCCGCACTCAGAGTCAATGAGACTCACTGTACTCCGGGTGCACGATAAGCAAACAACTCCTCACAAGGGTCTCAGGCTGCACCAAGCACGCACACACTGTGTCGCTGAGTCTCGTTTGGAACTCCACGTGTCTAAGATCACAGGGCACAAATTACGAAGGTCTCAGGCTAGACAGAGCACACAGCGTCTCTGAGAGTCTTCTCTGGAAACTTTTGTGGTCCTGTGTTTCCGAACAGGGAGCTAGCTCACCTCAGGCCCTTGGGCAGTTAATTCAGGACACAGCACACCGCAAAGTCCTTTGAGCAGGGGGACACAGCACACCGCAAAATCCCTTTAGCCTTTCCTTGGTTGAAACAGCAAACTGCAGGCCAGCCCCAGATCACACAGCAAGAGCAGTCCGATCCATCAGTCTCCTCAGTTTTTTCTTCCTTGGCAAAGGTCCTCTTGACCACAAAGTAGCTCCAGTCTTGTTCACACTTGATCAAGCCATTCTCCAAAGTTCAGGGGCCTCAGCTCCAATAGTTATACCCCTCAATGGCTTTGAAGTCTTTGTGTTACAGGGGGCACTGACCCCTGCTCAAACCAGTTCTGGGTGCGTCCCTACCAGTGACACCTTCTTCCTTTGATTAGTGGCAGTCTGGATTCAATCACTCAGCAGGAGATGGGACAATTGTTTTAAAGCACCAGCCCAGGCCTATTCACCTCTAGGGGCTTCCCTTCCCCCTACACTCCAGATGCAGGTAAGCCTGTGCTGTCTCACCGCCTCCCCTGGGTCAAGACATTCCCCAGATCCTATCACTTTTACATCCAGACAGTCAATCCACAACCAGGCAGAGACACACAGAAATGTTTAAAGCACAAAAACCCAGCCACTTCTGAAAGAATGGCTTACAAACACATAATGCAAAATCCATCTTCATAAAAAGATGTGTTATTGCAGGGTGAGTTTAGGCATACTAAACTTCACCTTTCCATCTTAAGCCTTTGGGAAAATAGGCTGGAAAACATATTACACAGCCTTCCCATTCTATCCTAATGGTCAAGATGACCTTTCAACAGGGATAACAAAATGGTGATTATTTCACTGTCAGGACATTGCACACACCTTAGTACATGTCCTACCTTTCACATGCACTACACCCTGTCCACGGGGGACCCTAGACCTACCATAGGGGTGTCTTTGGTGCACAGAAAAGGAAGGGTAAGGTCTGGCAAGTGAGTGCACTTGACAGAACAACATGGCAGCTTCATAATCTGCATGCAGGCCCTGCAATGGCAGACCTGAGTTCCCTTTTTAAGGCTACTTGAGTGGGTGGCACAATAAGTGCTGCAAGCCCACAAGTAGCATTTGCATTACTAGCCCTGGCACACATAATGCACTTTACTAGGGACTTTACTGGTAAGACAAACATGACAATTATGGACAACCTGTTAAGCAGTGGCAAAGTGTCCAAAAAATCTAAGTTGGCAACACATGTCAGAAAAAAGGTCTAGGGGAAAAGGCAAAAAGTTTAGGGAACTTTGGCCAAAAAGGGCCAAGTCCCACAGTTAGGCATGCTTTAATTCCAGTTCTCAGTGAGTGTGGGTTAACTGTGTCGTGCTTACCTGTAAGATTGAAGATGAACAGCCTAAAAAGTACCACCCATTGTCAATATCTTCCTTGAGAGGAGGGTGTCTTCTCATAATTTTATACGCAGTCAAGATTCAGATGACAGTAGTACAATCGCTCCTAGTAGGCTCGGCAGAACACCCCAGGTGCTTAACTTGCTCCAGAGGTGCTTTAGTGAGATTCAATTGATGCCGCCTTAAACGGCAGATGATAATTATTAGATTTGGTCATATCCCTGCCCTAAAAGATCAGCTAGATTATCGAGCACCTCCAGGACTCCGGTATTTCTTATGTCTGTAAAATGTGGCTATAAAGCACATGGAGCCTATCTGCCCAAACTGAGGATCTTTTTTAAATAATGCTTGAGGTATCCCATTTGGGCGTCACACACAATCAGTGGATACTTTCAGAATAATTTTCTAGATATCTTCACCTGATGAACTTAGTGAGTCATTGTCCAGCTCAGTGCCTTTCAACTGGGTGCCCATGTTGCCTTTAGACAGTTAAATTGTGAAGGACTATATTGTAGATGGTGTCTCTTTCAAAGATTTCATCCATCCATTTTTAATGTTGGACAATGTTGTCTTATTCTTAGTTGCTGTAGCAACCTATTCACCAGCTTCTTTGAGTGCATCACTTCCTGGGGGAGCTGTTGTCTTGCCAGTACCATTCGGGGATGGGCATTATTGTCAATTTTCCTGGTATTCAGCTTAAAGATAAGTTTTCGAATTCCAGCCAGCCACTGGTGCAATACCCGAAGCATTGTGCAGGTAACGAGTATTACTGCGGCTATAGTCTTGTCCCATCTCATTCTTTTCAGACTTGCAGCATGACCATCATGCAAAAAAGCATTTGATTTGCAATGCCTTTTAATATTTGTTGCTAGGATGATAATTTTTGGTACATTATCGTTTTCTGCTCCTTGATCAATGTTAAACTCTTGGATGTAACTAAAGAGTGTTATGGTTGTCAAAGTATAATCCACATATGAAATGCAGGTTTCTGTTATGTGCTGGCAGACTGTCACTAGGAAACCTACCATTAGGGACCCTCAGGCATACTGAAGTACAATAATGAAAGAGCTTTTTGTCAGTACCCAGTGTCTGCAGTCCTGTGTTATCTTCCTGAAGATGGAATAAGCAGTGGTGTAGCAAGGGGGGGCGGGGGGACGGTTCACCCCAGGCATCATGAGATTGGGGAGGCGGCACTTCTACCCGTTGCCACCCTCCGCTCTTCGCTCTTACCTGCAGCCGTCACGGGGTGGCAAATGCTGAGACCGCCACAGGAGGCAAAAGGTCTAGCTTGGCCACTGGGAATAAGTTCAGATCAAAGTCTCCTGTTATAATTATATCTGCATCAGTATAGAAGTCCTTCAATTCCATTAAGACTAAGCACAGCTTTTAAATCCCAATTCATTTTTAATTTTTGTGAGAGTTTAAGTAGGTGTTTAAAAGAATAAGACAAAACTTTCCATGTTCCTTCAACCCTTCTAAAAGGACTGCAAGGATGTCAGACTCTGATAATGCAAGATTGGGTGTTTTAACTTTAGAGCCGGTATACGGCGTGACCTCCTTTAGGGCAGCCATAATATTTTACCTTAACAGCAAAGCTGACATACACTATATATCCTAGAGGTACCACTGATTGAGACTACCTTTCTTGGAAAGCTCTGACATGAAGTTGCTGCAGATATGTTGCAAAATCAGTCTGCTCTAGTTTATAAATTAAGCTCAGATGTTCCATTAGCAGGTCTTTGCCTCCCTTATAGTTTGTGACTGGCCAGATCCTGGCCTCATTCACTTTCTAATGGGCATATTTTGCAGGGCAGTTGACAGACAGGTCCAGCCTTGCTCCTGGAAATGTACCTGTCTATGTTTATATTATTTTCCTTCACATCGTGTTCTCATCGGATCAGACACTTTGGGCATTATTACGAGTATGGATTTCCATAGGACTAAGGTACTTGCGGTGACAGACAGACCACCACCACACTGCGAACCCGCTTGCAGTATATGATTGGGGCAGTCGGACTACCACAGGACCGCTGCGTCCACTGGAGATCCAGGATCCAAGCATATTCTGTGCTGCAATCTCACTGCCCTTTTCCAGGCAGTGAGCCCGCCATGAAAAGGGTGATGGAGAGGCAACTAAGGGGGCCCTAACAGGCCGCCTGTGCCACTCCTGGGCCTGGGGATGAATGCAGTGGGGCACATGTTGTGCCCTCTGAAATTGCACCCCTGTTCCTGCACATTGTGGCATGCATACCAACCTGTGCAGGAATGTTCTGCAAGTGTTGTCACAGCAGAGGGCTGAATGTTAGGCTCTCCTAACAGTCCATAGCCATGAGACCGCTGCAGCCCCACCTGTCAGACCAGAATTAAACTCCTAATCACCACAGCTTTGGCAGGCCTCTAGCCAACGGTGCAGTGGCGGCGCTGCTGGTGGACTGCCAAAGTCAAAATAAGGCCCTTTATCTATGCAAAATGATTTCCAGGGATGTATTGCTTGCTGATACAGGCCTCATCTTTCAAAATTGAACTTGGGTTTTGTATGTCCCACCATACATGATCCTTATTTGCTAATGCTGGTGGGTAAACACTCTCCAAGAACCATCTGAACCTGATGCTCCAGATTCAAAAAGTGATTTTATGAATAAACAATTGTGTGTCTTTTTGGCATGACAAGAAATTAACTGTGGTAAGCTCAGTTTGCAACATTCAGCGCAAAGTTATAAATTCTATAGAGGCTACATCACATGTTCTAATGCTGCCAGTCCCGGGATGTCCACGAAGATGTTGGTGCAATTAGCACATTGTGGTTGCCCTTTATTATGCATTCTGGATACCATCATATTTTATTTTGCTTTTCTTGAATAGTGTTGGCGGGTCACTGCCCAACTTCTGCATAGCAATTTGTTTTTCCATACCCTGATGCATTAGGGCCTTGGTGAAGTGTATTGTAGGGTTTATAAATTATATTTTTATCCTATGATCGTTAAATCTGTTAGTCACCATCTTCTATTTATGTTCCATATGAGTCACCGTACCTGATGTTAACCTTGTTGGTCATTGTCACCAGCTGGACCTTCTAGAATGTTTACAGAACCTACACTGGATACTTACCACAGAGGACGTTTATTTGAAGTACAATAAATACATGAACTTGCACTACCATGTGTGGGTTCCTCCTTACCGAATTGGCGACGATTTCCAACACACTGGACTCATCAGTGTAAAACCTTGTGCAATATGGTATTCGGACAAAATATTGAGTTAAAAATATCAAGGCAGAAATAGCGAATTTTTAATATTGTGCTATGCAAATATCATGATGCTGGAATATCGTTGACAAAAATATCGGTTTTTAAGGTAAGTAATATCGATATCAATAATATCTATATTGTTAATATCGGTTACAAAAATATCGTAAGGAATATAATTTTTTAATTATCTTTACGTATTTAGTATATGTTTACATGTATATGTTATAAATTGTTTGTATAAATATTGTTAATGTTTTTAAATTTTTATTGTTCATTTTTATTTGTTTTTAAATGTAATTTAATTGTTAATTATAATGTTTAGTGTCACAGTGGGTATTGGGAATTCTAGGGGTACAGGGTGGGATGTATATTCATTATAATTAAATAATAATTAATTTAGTTATTTGATTGCTCATTATGTTATTTGTGTAATTACTTTTTAAGTTGAAATTTAGGTGTGGGTTGTGGGGTTTGTAGAGGTAAAGGGTTAAAAGTTAATTAATTTAATTGATTGCTAATTATTTTCATTTATTATTAATTATTTTTCTTGATTATTAATTATGTAAATTGTGTAATTAATTTGTTCTTTGAAGTTGTAATTGAAGTGCACGTTGTGTGGTTTGTACGGGTAAAGGGTGGGAAGTACAATATTTCTAATTCATTAATAATTGTTTTTAATATTAATTATTTAATAGATATTCAATTTTGTACATTGTGCAATTATTTAGTTTGTTAAGTTGTAATTTAGGTGCATGTTGTGCGGTTTGTAGGGGTAAAGGGTGAGAAGTAAATTAATTGTAATAAATTAATTTTTATTAATTATTTCATAGATATTTAATTATGTATATTTTGCAATTATTCCGTTTTTTAAGTTGCAATTTAGGTCCATGTTGTGTGGTTTTTGAGGGCAAAGAGTGGGAAATTAAAATATTCTACGTAATTAATAGTTTTATATGAATATGAATTATTTAAATGATGATTAAATAGGCAAATTGTGGAATTCAGATATTGTTTAAGCTGTATTTCAGTAGTGGGTTGGGTTTGTAGGGGTGCAGGGTGGGGAGGTAATTAAGAAATAATGCATTGTTAATTAATTATGATTATGTAAATTGTGAAAATATCATATTTGTTAAGTTACATTTCAGGTGTGTGCGTTGTTTCGATTGTAGAGAAATAGGGTGGGAAAATATTTAGGTAATAATACATCAAAAATAATGTATTCATTTATTAAAAATTGCTGTATTTATTACTTAATATGTTAATTGTGTTTTACTGTTTTTTTTATTTCAATTACATTTTAGTTTATAGATGTTATATTTGTGGGAATGAAGGTAGTCATTATGATGATGGAGGGACCGCCACCGCCCGCCCGGCGGTGGCGGTCCCTCCGCCATCTGACTCCCATTTTCCCCGCCACATTAGGATGGGGGGGAATCGCTTTGAGTCTGCGGCTGTCACAAAGACCGCCCTCCACGCTTCCGCCACAGGCAATCGTCACGATTGCCTGACGGACCGATCAGCATGGGTAAATGGTGGCGGTGCCTAGCAGGCAAAGAAACAATACAGTTCTGAAAGAGAGGGTCTAAGGGAATAATTTAATGACCACAACAGGATTTATTCTCCATAGCAAATATCAATACACAGTACGAAATCCTGGGGTCAATGAACAAAGTGTTGTGAAAAAAGTTTATACAAGCACTGTTCCTATAGAGTCAACCTATCAGCTCTAGACCAATGACTATACCTCACAGTGTATAACTATGGGCATATCCCTTTACAGGACGAATTCCCTCACTCACCAGAGGTGACATGCTTCATCATTTGGGAATCTCCTCCCAGAGGAAAACCTAGTTCCTCCGGGGGCTACAACTTCCTCTCTACGAGGAAGGAGCTCAGGGATGTTTTACTTCAGAGTTGTGTGGAGTTAGCTAAATCCACAAATGATGAGCTAAGTAGATGTGAGGAAGGGCGCAGCGCAAAGCAAAAAAATGTGCAATAAGTGCAATTAAAACTAGTTAGAGAGTGTAAATCATATGTTTTATTCTAATACATTCTCTACCAGTATTAAAAACAGTGCACCAGCGGTATGGATTTAAACCGCTATGGTGAAGTGGAACATAGTGGTCGACATGTTTCAGCCTAACGCCCATACGTGGGCTGAGCTTTCATCAGGACCTCTACTGGTGCTGCTGCATGAAAGTGTAAGTGATAAAAACAGAAAAGGATACACGAACAGAAACTTGAGTCAGTCTGTCTGTTCTTCTACATCACAATACCTATAAAGGAGGAAATGAACAAAACACAGAACGATATCTAATTCATCCGTGATTCTGTTAAGACATATCAGAGGACTAGTGCTGAAAATTTGAATGTAAAGTAACAACAAAGCTTACCCGCTGTCAGGTGGGTAAACATTTCTCCTCAACCTGGCAACAGCTCAGGATGGGGCACCGCTCTAGAAAAACGATGTACAAACCATTATTGGGTTTAGCTGCATAAAGGTTCCAAGAAAAACAATGGGCCCGATTCACAGAACAAACTTAAGACTAAATCCTAAACTTAGTACCATTCTGGTATTCACAGAATGCACCTAGTACTTCTGCTATTCACAGAATGAACTTACTACTTTTGCTATTCACAGAATGAACTTAGTACTTTTGCTATTCACAGAATGGATTTACGACTACTAAACTTACGTCCGCACTCGGGCCGGAAATTCCGGCCCGGAGGCGGAGCTTCCGGCCCGGAGGCGGAGCTTCCGGCCCGGAGGCGGGGCTTCCGGGCCGGAGGCGGAGCTTCCGGCCCGGAGGTGGGGATTCTGGCCGATTTAGCTATGGGCAAAATCTCCACCTCCGGGCCGGAAGCTCCGCCTCCGGCCCGGAAGCCCCGCCTCCGGGCCGGAAGCTCCGCCTCCGGGCCGGAAGCTCCGCCTCCGGGCCGGAATTTCCGGCCCGAGTGCGGACGTAAGTTTAGTAGTCGTAAATCCATTCTGTGAATAGCAAAAGTACTAAGTTCATTCTGTGAATAGCAAAAGTAGTAAGTTCATTCTGTGAATACCAGAAGTACTAGGTGCATTCTGTGAATACCAGAATGGTACTAAGTTTAGGATTTAGTCTTAAGTTTGTTCTGTGAATCGGGCCCAATATTCGTAATGTGGACCTAAAGTAGTCTGTAGTTTAAAAGCAGGGGAGCCACAGGAACAAGGATTCAGAGCACAGTGAAATAATAGTTTGGCGTATCCAAACGGAAGTTAAAATAATCAATAAATGATTAATGTACAAAAATGTTGGTTTGATGTTATTCTTAATCTCAAAACCAAACAAGTCACTCAGTGGCCTGAAGCAAGGGACCACTCGTTCATAATATGTAGCGTGGCCACATGTACTGTACCTTAAGAGGATTGGTATTGTTACACATATGGTTTAAGGTTATTACACATAAGGTTTTAAACCACCCCAGATACTCTACGCACATGTATGAAACATGGGCGCTCAAGAAGGTCTTATTGAGCCAGTGGCAGGCAAAACTACTTTGAAACTCACAGCCGAATATTGCGCTGAGTGACAAAGCGCCAAATGAAAGCGTCTAAACCAGACAGACTCATCAGCTTGTAAATGATAACAGAATACACACAGGGGGGACTCACCTCTCCGTCGGTACTCCGGGCAAAAATGAGCATGTAACCGGAGGTGAGTAACCAACGAGAATACGCCGCTAAATACAATCTCGCTAATTGAAACCCGGTGTGATGTTCCCCATGTCGAAGTACTTGCACGCAAGTGCAAAACAATGCCACTACTATAATGTGCATGCGCCAATCGTCAATCTGTAGATCTAATAATGCGCCTGCGTGGTAATGAAATGTATTCAAAACAATTGCGGCGGACAAAAAGAGAGAGCCAGCATACACTCACTGACAACGACCATGTTCACAAGGGATATAAAATATAACCCTAATTATTTTGTAAGTTGTCTCGATCAAACTCATTCACAACACACGAAAATGATATATGTAAGCCCCATTCAGATACAGTTTTTCTTTACTATTGGACACAGGAAAGCCGGTGGAAATGAAAGGCAAATGGATCATGAGAATAATGCAGAAGATCCCATCACCTATCTAGAAAGGTAGATAAAACCAACAGACTAAGCCCATGTTCCAAATAGTCGCCTCACAGTAAAGCACTCCTCTTCTTTCAAAAAATCAGGGACATGCAGCGAAACTAAATGTCCACCTGAGCAGGGTCATAGAGAGACCCATGGAATTTCATCGTTCAGACCTATCACGTCTGTCTTCAATTTATGCACCCACCATTGTTAACGCCTGAACAGGAAGGTGGAAACATCGACGGCGTGACTAGGAATGAATGGTTTCTCTAGAATTGTCCAGTGAAGGTCTTGTGGATCATGTTGGATTGTCAAGAAATGATTGGTCAACCTCGTTGCAGCCTTCTTGCATCTGATCGTGCTCTTGTGCTCCAGAATGCGGATCTTAATCTTGCGGGTGGTCATCCCTACATAACGGAGGGCACAAGGGCATGTGATTAAATAAATCAAATTTTCACTATTGCAATTAGTGTGGGTCATCAAGACCCATGGTTTTGAGGAACCAATATCTATCTCTGTTACATGGGTCGTTTGGGAACAAACTGAACAGGAGCCACAGGGAAAATTGCCATGTACCGGGGGTAGGTCCCATAAAGTACTCTGTGTAGCTTCTCTGTTATTGCGTGGACGGGTGTGTACCAACCGATCTTTAATGTTAGAACTGCGCTTAAATGCAAAAAGCGGGTGAGGTAATGGTGTCGAGTCAATGTTCAAGATCTTCCAATTCGAGAGAATACTTTTCTTTATTTTGTGGGAGAAACTACAAAACGTATTGACACAAGTAATCCTCTCTGATGGCTCTTTCGAATTTATAGACTCTAATAATGCTGACCTATTATTATTAGCCGCACGTTTCATGGAGTTCTTAATGAGTTTTTTCGGATACCGCCTGGATTCAAGTTGAACCGATAGGTTCTCAGCATGCTCTTTGTATTTAGACATGGTGGAACAATTCCTTTGTACTCGTAAAAATTGTCCAAAGGGTAAATATGCCTTCAAAGCCTATGGATGAAAGCTATCAGAGGACAGAAGGGAATGTTTAGCCATGGGTTTCCTGAAAAGCTCAGTGCTTAGACCCCCTGCTAAAGGAGAGATCGTAATATCCAAGAATGGTAAGTTAGTCTTACTATATTCACACGTGAACTTCAAGTAAGCATTCCTACCATTGAGCCACTCTTTGAACTCAAGGATGGAAGAAAGGTTGCCTCTCCATATCACCAACACGTCGTCAATATACCGTCTCCAAAGACGTATATGGTCTTTGAAAGGATTATTGGTGCTGAAGACATGTTCCTGCTCAAACATGTGCACATAGAGATTAGCCAGACTGGGAGCAAAAACGCTCCCCATTGAAGTTCCGGACACTTGCAGAAACAATTGGTCCTCGAACTTGAAAACATTTTCTTTCATAGCTAGCCTGGCACAGTTAATAATGAATGAAACAGGGGTAATAGAATCAAGCGTTTTCTCTCGTAGTAAAGTTTCGATGGCAGCAAGGGTCTCATCCTGGGGAATACACGTGTAAAGAGATTCCACGTCAAAAGAGACGAGGAAATCGCTTTCCGTGTCAAAATCAATGTCATCCACTAAAAGAAGAACATCCTTGGTATCTTTCAGATAGGTTGGCATCTCAATTACCAGGGGTCTGAGAAAGTGGTCTACAAATGTAGAAAGGCACCACCTGCCAGATTACAATGCTGGCGTCTACCAGCCTTTCCATGGCAAACGTCATGGAAAGGCTGGCAGAGGCAGGTTTCGGGGGCCCATTGTGGGCCCCCTTTGTGTGGGGGGAGGGTGTATGTGCACTGGGGGGTACCCATGAAACCCCTACATTGCCATGCACAAGGTGGCTGCACCTTCCGCAATGATCAGGGCCCTGGATGCACCCGCCTTAGTGGTGGCACATCCTAATTCATGCAGCAGGACCGCCACCTTATCGTAATGAGCCCCATAGTTTGGTAACTTAATTACATTATTAATATTTGTTTTAATTAATTATAATAATAAAACAAATTGTAATAATGATGTAATATTGTTTAGTTGTTATAATTTAGACATAAACTTTATATATCAGTTACTGGTCCATCTGTTTTGGGCTTGATGGACCAAGGTAAACTGAGTATCACTTTGAACCCCAACAGCCCAGTACTTATACTAATCGTTCAACCTGGGGAGGAATTTGGCGATGCAGTATTAAACAAATTTCCACCGGTATTCACTGGAAACATAGAAAAATTATAGTGCTTACAGACATAAAATACATGTGAAACAAGATGCCAAACCCCATGTACAGAAAGTTAAGAATATTTCATTTTCTTTGAAAATGAGGTCAAAATGCAGCTAGATAAGTTGCAAAGAGAACAGATCATAAAACAGGTGGAATCCTCAAAGTGTTGGTTCCCCTGGTAGTGGCCAAAAGGGCCAATGGCAAGTTGAGGCTATGCATAAATCTGCGCAATCTTAATAATAATACTCTTATCAATCAATTTCCCCTACCGCTCATCAATGAAATGCTAGCTCTTACAAAGGGAGTTAACTGGTTTGCAACCTTTGACCTAAAAACTTCCTATCATCAGGTCTCCTTACATCTGGAAATTAGGAATCTCACCACAATCAGTGCACCATTTGGGTTCTATACATTTAAAAGGGTACCTTAAGGGTTGACCTCTGCTGCGGCCATGTCCCAGAGATTTAGACCCGAGATTTTTAAAGATATTAAAAACCTGTTAATTTTCCCAGAGGATATCCTAGTAATGGGCAATTCTAAGAAGGAACATGATCAAAAATAGTTTTATGTTCTCAATATCCTTGAAAATAGAGGACTAACGCAGAACATAGTAAATGTAATTTTTCCTGCAATGAAGTTCCATACTTAGAACATCTTGTAACTGGTGATGGTATTAGACCAATGTTAAATACTATTAGGAACGCACCAGTGCCAGGGAACACAGATGAGTTATGAGAATTTCTAGGATTAGTGGATTCTATTTCAAATTTGGTGAATACTTTTCCACTAAGAGTTCCAAAATGAGACAACTTATTAAGCATAGAAACAAATTTGAATGGTCAAGTAAATGTCAGGATGCATTTCTTTCTCTTAAGGTAGATATTTGTGAGACATCCATTGTAAGGTTTCAACCCCAAATTACATATTCTAGTCACGACTGATGCCAGTGGCACAGGTATTGGGGCGGTTCTCACCCAAAAGAATGATTCTGGCAAGAAACACAGTATTGCATTTATGTCCCATTCTTTGACTCCTACGGAGCAGGAAGCACTCATATGTATTTGGGGTTTAGAACACTTCAGGCAGTACAACTGGGGAAATAAAATCATGTTGCGCTATGATACCAAAGCCCTAAACATCAAAGGACTTTATGAAACTTCCCCCAGATTAGCCCACAAGCAGCCTCGGACTATGCTGAGTTAAAATTAAATAAATAAAAAAATTTCCTTCTGCATTATCCCTCAAAATCCCCCCCCCCACGTGGCCCCACTGCCGTTACCTGCACGGACCGCGGATTCCCACAAGGATGCTTGCGTTTTCCATTTCAATTACAATGTACAGTATGTACCGGTGCAAAGAATATGGTGTCAGATTTTCTAAGTCACATGCCATTGCCTTTGAGTGAGGTGTGTGAGGGCCTGGTGGAAGATTTTTTTGTAGCAAACATCTCAAAGGAATTTCATGGCATTCTGAATGAAGAATGGCAGATTGAACATGAACAAGGTGTCTTACTTGCAAATGTTTGCAGCATGATGTCAAGGGGTTGGCCAGAAAATAAGTTAATTCTGAAAGATTTGTTGCCCTTTTAAAGAAATGGTTAGTCGTTCCTGCAAAGTCCCCAAAGTGGATAACGAACTAGAAAGGAAAGTCAGAATTCATACAATGTGAAAACCCTGAAAAACCACAAGTTATACTCAGACCACCCCTACACCCCATTACTAGTCCCAAAATGCTTTGGAAAAATGTGGGTATTAACTAGAGGGGGGCCAATTAGTGAAAAAGATGAACAGATGTTTGGGACTGTTTTAATTGATCACTTTGAAAAGTGCACCTGTAGTATTATAAAACATTTATAAAACAATTTCATGAGAGGTTTGACCAAGAGTATTTTGAGAGAAAATGGTCCACAATTTATGCCAAAATGTTTTAAAGCGTACCTAAAAACATTGTATTGTGTACAAGACTACTTATGTGTATCATCCAGCTAGGAACGGAGCATGTTAACGGTTCAACCGTGTGAGCAAAGGAATCATCCAGTTAGCTAGTAATAGCAGCTTTGTTTGGAGCATTACTTAAAACCGTGTGGGCATATAGAATCACTCCTTGTGGAAGCACTGGTTCAAGCCCCTTTGAACTTATGAGGGGTAGAAACCCACTGTATAAGGATAATGATTGTTGAACGCAGCCAGAAGGGTTGATTGGGCACTTTAAGTTGTTAAAAGTAATTTGGAGAAATCACAGAGTGTGTGTAAAAAATATTATGACTTGAAGCATGACAGTAAAGCAGTGCAAATAAACATTGGGGATTTGGTATGAGTTAAAAGAAAGGGGTACCTTGGAATGAACCAAAGTAGATACAACCTCTTGAAGTGGAAAAAATGTGTTGCAATTCAGTACTTTTAAGTGATGAAAAGGTATTTAATTTATCTTCGATTTTGGTGTTTAGGAAAAGAGAGTTGAATATCAATTCTCATGTAAAGAGTATGGAAGGTGGTACGAGAGAATTTTGAGTGGTGGGTAGAGGATGATTTTGATCTACCGAACCACCTAAGACATCAGATCCAGAAGGAACAACTGGTGAGTGGAGTTATCTCTACCCCAGTTAACAAATGTGCTACTACTAGTAATAAGATTAGCAGGACAGGTCATCCTGTAGTCAAACCAATGAGATTACAAGATTACGTTTGTGAGTAGTACCATTACTGGAGGGTTATAACATTGTGATTTATAGTTGAATTGAATTGTATCCATAAACTGTTAGTGGAATTGTTTATATTAAATGTTTTTTATTATTTTGTTTTGGTTTACCTATTATTTCTCTTATGTAGAATTAAGAAGTTGAACTTATCTGTGCCAATAAAGGAGGAAGACGATGTACCTGATGTTAACCTTGTAGGCCATTATCACCAGCTGGAAGTTCTGTAAACATTCCAGAACATGCACTGGAGACTGACCAGCGAGGATGTCTCTTCGAAGTATCCCAGACAGATTATCTCAAGTGTGTTGAAAGCACAACAAATACATGAACTTGCACTATTGTGTGTAGAGTCATCCTTATGAATCCTGTACAGTTTGGGACTATAGAATGATCTACATTATTGAATAGTCCTTCTTAGCAGGCCATTCTGTTTGATGTTCTGTAGTAACTGGTATAGCTGTTGGCTCTGTTTAAATTTCTGCTCTTGCTGGTGTAACAGTCAGATTATTTTGGGATTGTTTCTGGAGGACAGTTTTGTTTTCCTGGTTGCTCAACTTTTGTTGACCATGTGGCGGCCAATTACTGTTCATTTACATTGCCTTCAGTGAGAGACTAGGGGCTGGCTTTCCACCTTTCTCTGAATTAGTGCCAGAAATCAAATTTGGCTGTCTTTTTCTGCCATTATGATGCTTCTTCCTCTTTTAGTGAAAGAAATGTGTGGTCTTCTACATTTTTCCTGATTAGTTCCATGTGTAGACTCCCTGTTTGTAATTTGATCAATCATTGTGAAATCAGTAATTTCCACAATGTTTTCCTCATTATATATGGTCATATCCTGTTTACTTCTAAATTTACTTACAAGGCTAGCCTCATCTTTGCTTTGTAATGGACTTACAAGTGTAATCTCACCCTCAAGTTGATAGTTTTTCTTATTGCTGAAAAGTTTACTTGAAGCAGCATTGGATGTTTTAGCTTTTTCTTCGGTCGAAGCCCTGTGAACTTCTGCCATCATCGTTATTTAATGCTAGGAATGTGAATCTGGACATGCAGAGCTTACACTCATGTTTATAACTTGAGAGGCTTCTTTTCCACTAGCTGCACTGTTTGCAGACCCCACAGAACAAAATCTTGACTCTACTTCTTCCAGGATGCCATTTACAATCATTGGCAAGTCTATCATTTATCTAACGTAAGTGGTCAGGAGCAGGGGATTCCTCGATTTTGGCTGGCCTTGGCTTGAGTTCTCATGATAAGTGAATTAAGTTGGCCTAATTTTTCTTCTATCCCTGTCACATAAATGGCCAAAGTGTTAAGTAGATTAACTTGAATGTACAGCTTATCAGAGTGATAATTCACTGGCTCCACTGTGGTCTGCATAGTGTCTAAGAGAGTTTGTCAACTGAAGTTCACACACAGCTGGATCGTATGTGCTGGGGTCTTATTACATTTTTGATAAAAGCATGGCTCAGAATGAGTTAATTCATTGTAGAGTGCCGTGACTTTCAACAATCTGCTTAGCCTTTATCTGTCACGTGCAGGCGGCTCTCCAAAGTAGCACTTGAGTACTCAGCTTTGGTATACAGCACCTCAACATTCAATAGCGCTGGCTGCAGGATTTGAATAAAACTTGAGCCCCAACACCTATTCTTTTACAAATTAAGCTCTGTATTTGGATATCCTCAGAGTGAAATTGCATCCCCCTCTCAACTCACTTTCAACCTCATAGCTTCACCTTGCCCAGTACAATTAGGCGTGTCTCTCAAGCAGCTTGCATATTCTACAATTCAGTGCAATCACCTTTTTGTTTTGATTGATATAGATTTTCGTTTATTTTTTTTTTACCATAGTCCTACATGTTGCTTTCCATTGGTGCATGTAATGCTGTGGTACCCATCCTCACCCTTCCTGTGATTCAAATGTTTATGATGTTTCAATTTGTAACATATTACCCAGTATATACAATTCTTAGAACACAACTTGCAGGTTCACAAATGTACCTAACTAAAGCTGTGTTGTTACATCTTTAGGACTTAGAGGCTAAAGAAAATGTTGTGTCTGGTTACAATCAAATATTTCTATTATGACAATATTTCTTTTTGTTGTTTAACATGCCATTTGAAGTAACACAATTATATACAAATAAGTTTTCAAATACCATCCTTTATGATATATTTCTTTTTTTCCCCATTTCAAGTGACACTGAATATAGCTAAATTGTATATACGCCAAACAACTGCTGAGGTTGCTTTAATATTTTCCTGACATGCTAGACCATGTGTGCTGTGGTGCTGTACAAATATTTGTAGTACAGCAGGAATTGTGTACGTTTCCATTTCAACTTCCGAAAGTAGGATATGACAATACTCTATTTTCCTCCATGCATTACAACATGAAGAATACTGGGAATTAACTTGGGACTGTGTCTTGAACTGACCCTCCCGGAATGCTTCCCCTGGACAAAATCAAAAGAAAAGAAGGCAGATAGTAACAAACAAACTTTTTATTCTCCCTTTTTCAAAGTGAACAAATGGGTCATAGATTAAAAGTTATCGAAATGTTTCTTGCAGAGGGTAATCTGAAGATCTCTCATAACCAAGGTAGCATTTGTAGCAAAACAAAACTGAGGAATGCATGGAGGTCAGAACACCTGAATGCAATATTGCAGAAGGGGGTTTTCTGCCCCTTCCAATGTGATCATTGAAGACCCAGCATGAGTCAATTTAAATTGGATGCAGGCAGCCAAAAAGAGAACTTTTTATACATTTTGATAAGAGCTATCACAGCCAAGTGGGCTGAAAGTAACATTAATGTGAAGCCAGGAGTGGGTCAGCTGTTTGATCAGACAAGAGTCCCACAAGCCTAGTTTCTTACTGAAGTGTAAGTTATAAAATGCAAATGAAGAAAACATAACATATGCTTGGGCATGTACTGATGGGGGTTCATAAGTTAAGATCTGCAGGAGATTTTTTCTCTCCATTGGTGAGGTATAATTCATTTGCACCACTCTCTGTTATACATATGTATCACTTCTAACGTGAGGCTGAACTCACCTGCATTTGTGGTGTAGGTAAATATTTAATTGAGGAAATACTATTCACCAGTAACGACGATGTAGTGACCCAGACAAAAAAAAAAGAATTGCACCCAAGTTAACATGCAGAAAAGATTGGATAAACGCCTGAGGCAGTCATTGAGTATGAGTACTATTGGGATAACCCTGGTATCTCAGCACACTATCAGCCAGTCACTTAAATCTTTCTCAGGTCTTGTTGGTTCCCAAACAGATAAGGTGTACTGTTGATGAGAGACATGAAATGGACCGATTGTTTCTTTAGGAGAATGTTGTTAGTTACATAGTATTCATGTAGATTTCTATAATGTTGGGAGTTCTTTGAGAAGGCTTGGAGGCCTTTACAGGTCTCTTGCAGTATTTTTACGAACTTTGGATATTTCATAAGGGAATCAAAAGATAGTACAATTTTGGATCTTGGATGCTGTCATGGAGAAGGAGACTTTGATGGAGATTCCTATGAATACTTCCTGCGAGTCTGTATGTTTTCTACCATTTGTAATGCCACTCATGTTCCAGGCACAGGTTTGAAGCCCATGTTCCACCATGGTTATGTTATTACATTTAGGCTGCTTCTATTTTCTGCAGGCTTTCTCAAAAATGATGACTGCACTGGAAGTGCTCCATTATTTTCTGTCATAGGTGGTTGCTGCCCTTCTTATGGAGCTAATGGAAGGCTGGTGGTTGATGGCATTTACTTCTGCCTATCTTCATTGCAAGATGGGTACAAATTAGTTTACCTCTAATACTATAGGAAAGGGCTCTGCCTTGGAAAATCCATTGAGTACCCTATAATTGGTATAATTGCTTGTTCTAAGTATTAAGTATATGGAATGTAGAGTATGTGGCATGCTTTTAATTTGAGTGGGCCAAGAAACTGTGTCTAGGGTGAATGATGTCTATGAAGGTAAAAGTGTATGCCTATCCAAGTTTGCTGTTCCTCTTCCATTGAACTAAAAATTATCGTGTGTGTTGGAACTGTAAACACCTGCAGCCTCCCAAATCAGTTTTTACCTTCCATCTTTAGTAATCTATTCATCTTCCTGCGCTGTTTTAGGTGGTGCTAAGCACATTCAAATGAATTGGCTGAACCTGCCTGGTATCAGTCACAGTAATTACACTGAAAAATTTACCTGTTTATCTCAGTTTTACTTTCCCCAGATTAGCAGAATATTCAAAATGCAATAAAATTTCACATCATTGCAAAGCCCTGATTACAGGCCTTTATTGCCCCTGTGGTTTTTTAATGATGCTTTAATTTACTAAGTGCTTTTTGTCCTAAAACTTTGAAAATCCATGTCTCAGGTTTCCCTCAATGTTGATGATCTCGATGTCTTAATGCTCTTTATTTGTTCCCACATTATAAAATGTAGTTTTAGATTTTTATATATTTTTTTTTAATTCAAAATGTTTGTTACTGCTTGAACTTTATATGCACTTCTCTGAAGAATTGCATTTTGCTTGTGCCATAGCTGCCAGTGGTTGTGCAGGGATGTAAGAATTTAAGAATTTAATAATTGTGTTTTGATCTGCAAAATATGTTTACTAAGTTGGTAGGGTTAAACTCCTCCCAGCTTCCTGCTCGAGCAGGTCCAAGGCTGATTTGCATATAGCTGGTTTCTCTCTAGAATGGCTTAGAGCAGTGCTTCACAAAAGTTTTAGAACCTTGACTTTTTAGTACCACAAACATTCTCAAACCACTTAGCTTTAATGGACATAAGCCGCCTGTATTTAAATGTAACTAAAGCTTTGTCCCATAATCCATTGTAATTTACAGACAGCACATTTTCCATTGAAATGGTCACTAAATGTGGACAGGCACACAGTTGGACTGATACAAGTATATATCATACAATTGTGTGGAAATTGGGTTTCAGTTAATATTAATTAGTTGTGCATCACAAAGTGAAATGCCTTGATTTGTTTGATGCTATTAAAATCTTTGTTTCCATCGCACTTCAGAATTCTAAAATATTTGCTTAATTTTGGATTTCCTAACTTCTGAATGTATACAGTTAATTCACAGGCATTAATATTTTCTTGTGTGTTACAAAAAAATTAAACATTACAGCCTTTGCTCTCACACTTCAAGTACCCCAGCAAGATTGTCACATAATACACTTTACTTTCTCTTACTGCAAAGTGAGAGGAGGTTGTAAATCCTGCTTATAAACAATGTTAGAAAATAAGCAGCAGAAGACAAAGCCTGACTTTTGACCTCTGTCTTTGAAGCACAGCAAATGTGACAAGATAAATACAAAATTAAGTGTTATCTTTTTTTATTGCTTGGACTTTCGTTACTCGAATAAATCAACTCTCGACACATCAGTGGGTTGTGACCCATAGCTTGGAAAACACTGGCTTACAGGATTAATAAATTATGGAATGGGATGCAACCCATGTAATTATGAGAGGCTAACATTAAGGCCCGTATTACGAGTTTGGCGGTCCAATGGATCATCGAACCCATGGTGGCGGTCTGCGGACCGCTAGACTGGGGGTTCGCCTGCAGCATTAGAACTGTGGTAGTTGGACCACCACAGAACCGCTGCTGCCACCAAGGATCCATGGTCCCTGGCAGTGATGCAGAGTACTGAGGCCCAAATATACTGGCGGTGCTTCTGCGGCACTGCCAAGCATATTAGGAATTTCCTCACCACCAGACTTTCCATGGCTGTGCGACTGCCATGAAAGGTGCGGCAGTGAGAAAACAAAGGGAACCCTACAGGACTCCCTGTTTTCTCTGCACCATAGAGTGCATGCAGGGAGGCACATGTGTGCATTCATCTCCAGTTCCTGCAGGGCTTGGACTTGACAGTCCATGCCCTGCCCGAATAACCTTTGATGCTCCTATTGCAGAGCCTTTTGAAAGGCACCACATTGGGATCCCCAAAGAACCGCCTACAAGAGTAAAAATAAGCTGTACTCTGGTGGGCGGTCTTTAATGGCTTTGGTAGTCTCAGATTGGGGCGGCAGCATGGAGGCACTGCTACGAGACTGCTAAAGTCATAATAAGGCCCTTATTTAAGCAGTTTAGCCATCATCTTTTTGTCTTCCACAGTAAGTGCAGGAGGAAGACCTAAATGTTGATTCCTTGCTCACTGTGCCATAGAAATTAATCTACATACCACTGTTAAGACCTAAATGGGTGGAAATGGGCACAGGTTCTTTGTGTAGCCATGTGGAGGGGATCAGTCATGGCAGTTCAGGCTAGGCTGTTCCTAATTGAGTTGAATTGAGGCTGATTTGTATATGGCTACTCTTGAGTGGCATTGTGAGCAAAAAAAGGACAGACTGGTATGCAGCCTGTGGAAATATCCAGTTATCAAAGATTCATTCAAACATTCCCTCCACTTGTCTTTTTGCCTTCCAAATTCATGCTTATGGTCATATGTAGAGCTAAGAACTTTCTAGTACATGCTGGATTTTCTGTTCTTATGTGTATGAAAGTGGACTATTATTTGGAGAGGGATGTGACCCCCCATAAGGAATAATAGTATGCCATTGCAGTGAACCCCAAAACTCACTAAATTTAACTGAGCTCTTCCCCCCGGTAACTGTGGCACAGAGTAGACAGAGTTAACTTGGGGCAATGGGTAAAATATTTATGTAGTACCATAGCAGTAATAAAGTCAAAACACCAAACAATTAAAATCAAAAACTGAATTAGAGTAAATCTGAAGAAGAAAAATGACATAAAAAAGGGAAAGATCTGATTAGGGGAACTGGAGATATGACTTCTAAATTTGCAAGTGAAAATAGCACCCAAAAACACTAAGCACATCTGACAGTATATGTTCATGATGTGAGGATGGGTCAGTTGAGTGCTAGAGCCCGCTCTGTAGGCAGTAGAAGTCTTCGTTACCTGTGTGCCAGGATGCGTAGATCCATTCCAGTCAAGCAATTGGCATTGTGGCTTCGGTTGTATGCCGCGCTCAAATTGCGGAAATTCAAGATGGCCGCCGCTAAGGAGTATGTGGTTGGCGGTCTAGTGCAGCTTTTCTCTCTGCAGCTGTAAATCTCGCGCTCCACATTAGCGTGGCGCACTTCAACCATTTTTCTGAGGAGAACAGGCAGCTTTGTTTCCGCTGCCAATGTTTCGGAGCCTTGAGTAGTTTTGGCAATTTTAGACATTCTGTTTTTATTCGTAACTACATAGAATAGAGAACGAACTCCAGAGCTGACTTCGAGTGATGTCTGAGAAGAATTTGTGGGAGCGTCAGTCAAGTCCCGCTTCAGAAGTCGTCCATGTAACTTGGTGAGAGGTATAAGGAAGGTTCCTGAACACCAAGTAAGTTCAGAGTATGTTCGAGTATTTGTCTTGAGAACGCCCCTGTCGAAAGAACTAAAAGTATAAATTGGGGCATTCAGTTTGGAAACGAGTATCTTCAAATCCATATACAAGCATCGTTACTACCTTCATGTAGGTATGGTTATATATATATATTCACTGAAAAAACCATGTCATGAGTGATGTAATATGTGACGTCATCAGCAGTGCATTGCGGGCGCGCGAGTTATAGTTAGCTGAACTAACTATAACGGGGGAATTTCTATGGTTTTGTACGAGTGAAAAGTCCAGCTAACTATAACGCCCCTGAAACCTATGGTTTTTTCAGTGAATTTCTAAGGTTTTTTAAATGCTAATTCCTAGCTATAACGTGCCTGAAACCTATGGTTTTTTCAGTGAATTTCAAAGGTTTTTTAAATGCTAATTTCTAGCTATGCCTACAGAGATAGGACATGTGAAGAAAGAAGGAAAAACGCACAGAAAGAAAAAAAAGAAATGCAGAAAGAAGCAACAGAAGTCCTCAAAGACGAAGAAAAGTGCAGGAAGAAGTATTACGTGCAGAAAGAACAAACAGAAGAGCAGAAACAAGCCTTGTTGCAAAATCATCCTGTACCCTCAACTTTTTCAGATGGATACTGGTGGTAACTGAGTCTGACTAACCAGTCCTAGAGCCAGTGCTATGTTAAAATTCACTCAGAATACAGTGAAAACACCTACATACACTAGGGCACACTATTCGTTGGGGTCCCCCTGTGATTAACATGATCTCCTCTGTAAGCCCCTAGTAGATAATAGGGCAGGGGATTAAAACTATCTCTTAAAACGCACCACAGGGCGTGTTTGAACACGTCACCTCATGCCCCATCCCCTCCCTTCCCCACTGTGTAAACACGCCCTGTAGCCGTTTTAAGTTGGGAGATTAAGTCCCCTTGAATCCTGAGGGTCCCTAGGGTCCAACTAGACCACTAGGTACCTCCAGTAAGTGCCACAGAGCTGCGTTGCTGAGAGGTGTAAAAAGTGGCACGGCCTGCACCACCTCTCTGCAACGCAGAGCAGTGGTGCTTACTGGAAGCACCTGGTGGGCTAGTTGGACCCCACGGTCCCTCAGGATTGAAAGGGAATTATTTCCCCAACTTAAAAACGCGCCACAGGGCGTGTTTGCATACGTCACCTCAGGCCCCGTCCCCTCCCTTCACCACTGTGTAAACGCGCCCTGTGGCCGTTCTGAGTTGAGAGATTAAGTCCCCTTGAATCCTAAGGGTCCCTAGGGTCAAACTAGCCCACTAGGTACCTCCAGTAAGCGCCACAGTGCTGCGTTGCATGGAGGTGTAAAAAGGGGCGTGGCCTCAGAACACCTGTCTGCAACGCAGCTCCCTGGCGCATACTGGAGATACCTGTTGGGCTAGTTGGCCCTCAGGGACCCTCAGTATTGAAGGGATATTAATTCCTCAACTTACAACTGGCCAGGGGGCGTGTTTGCAGAGTGCTGCAAGGAGGGGGCGTGGCCTCCGGCGTGATGCCGGTCTTTTTTTTTTTTTTTTAGAAGGACGGCTGTGTGGCCCCCTTTCTTTTTCTAATTTATTAGCCCTGGGGACCCTATCACCCAGGGCCTGCACCCTAATTTTTTGTTGTTGAAAAAAATTAATTTGGCCCTCCCAAGGCCTTAATCGGCCCCGGGGACCCCAACCCCCGGGTCATGGCCTATTTTTTTTTTTTATTCTTTAGGAGGTGGGCTGTGTTGCCCCCCTCCTCAGGCCACTTGTGGCCACGGGGACTCCATTCCCCGGGGCCGGCATTTGATTTTTATTATTTAAAAAAAATATATATTTATAGAAACACCTAGGACATGCTGGACAAACCGTATGTACCTATCACCATGACGATTTGCGTGATATTCATTAAAAGGCGACTATGCATACAATGAATCCGCGTAGAATGTATTCACACCGCTAGTGAAGCTCTGACATGTCTAACAGCCTACCGTGCCTTATCCCGGCGCCCCCGCTGGTGGGTACTCTCCAAGTAGACACCTTTGTCGTTTATTTATACAAACATGGGTAGCTATTGACGGGCACATTTAATACACATGCACACCAAGCCATTCAAAGGGGATTCGACAAAAATTCGACCAAACTATGCAAGAAACCCCCTCACGGTTAATAAAACACACATCCACCGCCGGATGTGTAATACTTTTTATTTTACTCTCTGGAAAGGAGACAAACCTCACTTGAGAGTCACAGCGTGCACCTGGCTGAGCCCAATGCTGTGCCCGCCGAGTGCCACACACCTCTGTGTTGTATTCCACCAGCTAGTGCATATTCTATGACACTCTCTAGCCCATGTGCACTGTAACACCACCCCGTGAATATGTCATGCCACACTTGCCTTCGCACGGGTTATATTGCCCCATCTAACGTGCCTTCCTCGATGCCTATGTTAAAAACACAGCGCTATGCCATACATATTATAATCTGGGATCCATATCTTTGTCACAGTGCATATGCAATGTTACACTACCCAGCACATATTTTATATTACAACTTTAGAGACTACTTAGGTTATACAACACTGCCCTGTGCATATTACACTCCAAGGCGCATTTCACATAGCAAGCGCTAGTGCCTGTGCTATCTCGCGCTCTCCAATGAATCTGTCATTGCGCACAATGTATTGCATATTATATTTCAAGGCCCGGTTCATCTTATATCACACTTTTTGGTGCATAGTTTATACCATATACTATATCTAGTTTTCATTTTCAATCGTGCTCTCAGGACTATGTTCTATATAACACTGCGTCCACCTACCCTTTTCACGGGCATTAAATTTTGAGATGGGGGGTGGAGGGTCAGGGGATGTTTCTGCCAAGTGAGCCCGGAGTCACAGTCCCAAACGTCCTCTTCTTCCTGAATAAAAGTGAGATTATGCTGCATACTTGTTCATATTTTAAGTAGTTCGCACAGACACACATTTAAAAAACAATAAAGTTCCTAATAGCCACCTTCTATGAACAGTTAGCTTGCTGCCCCATCCACCTCCTCCCTATCCTCTGTTGTCTGAATCCATGGACTAACCTCCTCCCTCCTGCCATGCATGGTCTGATGTGCTGCCACTGCCCTCCATTTAGCATGATGTACCAGTCCACTCCTCCTGCCCTCCATTGCCCAATTCTATGGCCCATCATTGACCTCCTGCTTAGCCTCTGTGCTTAGCTTGCTGCCCCTATTCTCCTTCCCCCTGCCCTCCGATGTCTTTGTGCATGCCCCTGCTCCATCCTTTTTGACCACCATGTTCCATGGACCTGCCACTCCTATCTACGCTGAGTGTTCTGTTGAGCTCTCCTCCCACCTGCCTAGCATTGTCAGATGACTGTAACCTGTCCCTGTCCCTGCCACCTCCACCCTGCCTGTCCACATGCCATGCCCCTATCCCCTTCCTCCTGCCTCCATTGTCCATTTTACTGCCACACCCTTCTGCCCTCCCTGGTCTGTTGTGCTGCAACTGCTCCTCATGCCTGCCCCGCACAGTCTGTTGTGAGGACCCTTCCCCTGAACTCTCTTGTCTGTGCCCAGGTCCTGACCCTCCTTTCTATCCTCCATGGTCCTTTGTGCATGCCCCTGCACCCTCCTTCTTGCCCATCATAGCCATTGTGCTGCCACTTACCCTCCCGCTTGCCATGCATGGTCTTCTGTGCTGCCATGGCCCCTCCCACCTTCCCTATGTGGTCAGCTAGCTGCTCCTGACCCCCTCCCACCTTCCCTCCATGGTCTGTGTGTATGCCATCATAGTCTCACTGTTGCTCTCCATGGTGTGTCTTGTTTCTAGTGCCCATCCTGCCTGACCTCCATGGTCATCTTGCTGCTCCTGCCCTGCCCCCTTGCCCCCAGCCCTCTGTTTCCATGTGCAGACGCCTATTCCCTCCCTCCTGGCTTGTCGGTTCCATTGTAATGCCCCTGATCCGTCCCTCCTGCCCTTTATGGTCTGTTATGCTGCAGCTTTCTCTCCTGTCTGTCCATTATGGTCAGCTAGCTACCATTGCCTCTTTCCCCTCTGTTGTCTGTTGTCCATGTGCATGGTCCTGTCCACTCCTTATTGCTTTCTATGGATTGTTGTGCTGCACTCCCGTCCCGCATGCCCTGTGTGGTGTATTGTGCTGCTGCAAACCCTGATGCCTGCCCTGTAGGGTCAGTTTGGTGCACCTCTCAATGTCCCTCCTGTCCTCTGTTATCCGAGTCCATGTCCCTACCCCAATTCCTCCTGCCTACCATGATCCAATGTACCATACTTGCGGACATTTTGAACTTGGTAAGAGGGAGATTTTGAAATAAAACTGGGGTATTGATTTTGCTCTTTGAGTTACATTGAAAAAGAGAAGATTGTAGACAGGAAACAGATCAAGTAAAGCCCATTTGAGCTTAAAAACATTGGACGTTTCCTGGCTGAAACGGGTCTGTTGGCATGTATGGTTGTATGACCGCTGCCTCTTCCTTCTGCCCACAATGGTCTATTATATTGCCACATCCTCTCTTGCCAGTCCTGTATTGTTGGTTTGTTGCCCCTGCCCCCCTTTCCACTGCCCTCCATAGTCTGTTGTGCTGCCACTGCCCTTCCTGCCTGCCTAGTGTGGCAAATTGTTGCCTCTGCACTCTCCTACCTGCCTTCAATTTTCAGAGTCCGTGCCCCTGACCTCTGCCTCTCAACAGTATCCCAATGAACAACTAGATTGCTAACATTCTATATTTATTACAAAAGTGTGGAACGCCTGACGTCATCTTGATGTAATCAAAACTGTAATGCCTTGAGCTTTTCCTTTAGAAATTACATATATGAGAGGGTCTTATTTGCATCAAAATTATGGTTAGTGCTCTAAAAAACTAAAATGAGGACATATTTTCTGAGTTTTCAAATAGCGACAAAGAACTTTTAAATTATTTGTAATCTTAGTTTTTTTATCCAGTTGACCACTTGATTAAATGTTGCATCCAAGGGGAGATGGTGTGGTGTTACTTCCAGAGCTGCAGACTGGGGAACCAGGTTGGAGTTTCTGCTTCAGCTCAACATTCTGTGATTCTGGTCAAATCACTTAATCTCCCCATGTCTAAAACCAAAATGAATTTGATCTTGTGTGATGTAACCGATGCTCATGTAAAGCACTCCAATACCTGACAAGTCTGCACTATATGAAACTGCAAATACACAAAAAATAAGTGTTTTGCACACTTCTGTCACTGGGCTACATTTGGGCTACATCTGGGTGATATTTGGGCTACATTTGGGCTCTTTTGTCTCTGGTGGCCATTTTAGGAGATTTATTTGGTATGAAGTTTCCTAATTTCCTCATTTACTGCAGTCTTCTCAGTAGGAAATGCTTTCAGTGTTTTACTTTGATTCAATCAAGAAGGTATTCAGATATGTCACACATTTGCCATAAATTCTGAATGTTAGCACTCTAGTTGCTCATTAGATCACTGTAGTCAAGCTACTGCTCACCACGGAAGTCTGCTGCTAGTATTAGAAGTGCATGTTTCAGTCTGCATATCAGAATTTTTTAATGCAATAGAAGAGGATTTGAGAAGTCACTCAAAATGTGCCCTAATTTTTCTTTCTTCAGCACTAATCATAATTTCTATGGCAAAATGAACCCCCTCATTGTGTTCCTTTTTAAATTTAATGTTTTAAGTGTTACCAGTTTATTCCAATCAAGATGGCTTCAGGTGTGCCATACTTTTGTCATAAGTAAGACAGTAAGTGCTCTAGTTGTTCTTAAGAACACTCTGGGACATTCTGTCATTGGGCTATACTTGGGCTACATCTGGGTGATATTTGGGCTACATTTGGGCTCTTTTGTCTCTGGTGGCCATCTTGGGAGATTTATTTGTTATGAAGTTTCCTAATTTCCTAATTTACTACAGTCTTCTCAGTAGGAAATACTTTCAGTTTTTTACTTTGATTCCATCAAGAAGACATTCAGATGTGTCACACATTTTCCATAAATTCTGAATGTTAGCACTCTAGTTGCTCATTAGATCACTGCAGTAAAGCTACTGCTCACCAGGCAAGTCTGCTGCTGGTATTCAAAGTGCATGTTTCAGTCTGCATGTCAGAATTTTTTTATGAAATAAAAGAGGATTTCAGAAGTCAAAATATGCCCTAGTTTTTCTTTCTGCAGCACTAATCATAATTTATATGGCAAAATGCACCCCCTCATTTTGTTCCTTTGTAAATTAAATGTTTTAAGTGTTACCACTTTATTCCAATCAAGATGGCTTCAGTTGTGCCATACTTTTGTCATAAGTAAGACTGTTAGCGCTCTAGTTGTTCTTTAGAGCACTCTGGGAAGCTGTAGTAGAACACAAAGGAATCAACTGACAGCCTCTGCCCTTGTTGGATGTACATGTTTTACTGAGAATGTCAGACTTCATTCTTACATGACTGAGAAAGATAATGTGAATTTACAGAAAATATGCTCTTAGTTTAACTTATAGATCACCTTCCAAACCTCTGTGGGAAAAGCATGAGAAACTAGTTTTCTCTCAAACATGGTTCATGATATCACAGCAGAAGGCTTTTTCACATGGTAAAATCACCTTAGAACACACCACAATTCCTAAAATGAGTATGGTACCATCAACAAATGATTTATAATGTAACTAAAGTCTTAAAACCTTCTATTAACTGCAATGCTTTTTAATGAGGTGCTATCATGTATATTGGTCCCAAGATGGCTGCCAACACTTCTTGGATGAAGTACTGACAGCCAATCAGATCTCACGATGAGATGTGTCGTTAGGCTCCGCCCAGATATGTATGTGATTTTACTTTTGATTTTCTCAGAAACTAATGAACAGATTGACACCATATATGCAAAAGGCACATCCCTGAGCTGAGGACTACCTCTCTGCCAAATTTCAAGTAATTCTGTTCAGCCGTTCGGGCTGTACCTTGGACTAAAGGTCCCTATGGGAAAAACGCGTTTTGGGACCCCCCTTTTTTCTCAGCCCCCGCTTGACGAATCCCCCCGAGACTTTCAGGGTAGGAGCGGAGCGGAGCGCCCCACCTATTTTGAAAATTTAGCGAGGATTCGTCAACCTGCGCCAAAGTTATTCCAAATAGAATGTTGCGGATTTCCTATGGAAACACGGTCCTAACTATACTATCTACTGGCGACCGCCAGTAGATAATATAGATATAATAGTACTTACCAACTGCTAGAAAGAAAGGTTCAAGCAAAGAAGGAACAGACTATAAGAAAGACTAACTCATATGAGGAGAAAGTAAATCCAGTTTGTTAGTTCTAATTGGAACCCAAAATGAAGAAAGAAAATGGAAGGGTTTCACAAACTGGTATATACAGGTTACGGAGAATTCAGGTAGAGGGAAGAGGCATAAGAAAACACTCTGTAGTAAAGTTTATTACTCACCAGAATTTATGTTGCAGGAGATTACTGAATCGCACACAACACATCTCCATACAAGACATTAAGAGAGCGGCAAGGTGCTGCAGATAAACAGGTATTTACGGAGGGTACAGTAAGGATTGTTAAGTTGAGTAGAAGTGGATGTTATAATCTGCCTTTGGTTTTAGGTCTTCCAGAAGATTCAGCACAAGACCAGTCCACTAGAAGTGAAGCAGTGCAGTCTCTCTTTTCTCTTCCAACTCCCCTTTCCCCCTCTCTACTTCTCATGAATATATTTTCATGGTAGTGGGGTAGGGGATTGAGGAACTGTCGTCTGCTCCTGTGGAACATCCAAGTTCAGGCCAAGGTACTTGACATATGATAGACCCGGATGTAGGCACATGCTGAGGCTGACTGTGAGGGATCCCCAGGCTGGATCAATAAGCGGGATGGCCCAGTCAATGATTTTACCTTCAGACTTGGTCTGCAAAATGGAAGTCAGAACATCTCAGCAGGACAAGCCTGCAGGCTGTGTCTGGGAGGGTCTCAGCAAAGTAGAATAGGCATTGATCGAGGTCCCTGTGAAGCCATTGATTTTGGTGGGAAAAGCTCGAAGCGGGAAATTTCAAATTTCGCACAGGTCTGTCATCTTGTTTGGCAGATATTTTTGGCACTTTTGTGCAGTCAAGATTCTACCTTGCAACTGAGTCTCTCAAATGAAGTTCAGAATGACCCAGTGGGAAAAGATGGCAGGATGTATCTGAAGTGGGGTCCATCGTGTCAGATGCCTTCTCACCAAAGACCTGGTGAAGATACAATGACAAAATATCAAAACCCAAAATATCCCCATGCAAAAAATATTGTGACCAAAATATTGATGTCAAAAATATCTACATCCTATTCTCATAATGGTAAGTACTAAGAAATTGATGTCATAAATATAGCTGTACATAATTTTGTGTGTGTGTGTGTGTATATATATATATATATATATATATAACATTATTAAATATTGAATGTATTAAAGAATACAATTAATTTAAAAAAATAGGTTTAATATACAATTTAACAAATATAACAAATAAACAGAATTAAAAAAGTTAAACACACATATATAATAATTCATATATCCGTACAAATCCAATTATTGTGATCACTCAAAGGTCAGGTAACCAGCAGTTGTTTAATTTCACAGTGATGCATTTCGCTCGCGCAGCGAGCTTGTTCACACACTGATTACATGGAACCAAGGCATTACATAAGGGTCTCCAGAAAGGAAAGACAGACTACCAAAGACATACCAAAGTGGCTGAATAAGAGGATACGGTTTGTTAGCACTGGTGATGCCAATAAAGTTTAGTGCATAACAAACAATCAGGTGGAAACTAATTAGTTACAAAGTGATGTGTATCAAGTTTCTGCCTCCGGTTGCTGGGCAGAATCTGCGCTAGTGTTGATGGCTGGTTGCTACTTATGTTGGTAGAATGAATTCAACATAGTGTCCCTATGTAGCCAGTGTACCTGCAAGGGCTCTAATAGAAATACCTTGCCTCGGTTTGTCCCTGATATCTATATCCTGGCGCTGGGCGTGTTACCGACGCCGCGCTTAATACAGTGTGCCGGAATAAGATCAGGGTCAAAGGGAAAATACTAAGAAGAAATGCCAGTCTCTGGACTGCTACCGTCTGAGTGCTTAACGGTGGGTAAACGCTAATGCAGAGAGTGTGTTCTATATCACCCATAGTGGGTTGAAGAGTATGCAGTGGCGCTGGAAGTACCGGTGCATGTAAACTAGTGTACTTCGCAAAGTCTCAATAAGAGAGGCGATATGTGCCGGTACCAGGTGTACTCAGAACGTGTTACTTCCAATGTGCTTAAACAATGCATACATATTTTCTAGACACAATACCATGGAACTTTAGTGCAGAAGTAGCAGGGTTACGGGTCCTAACGAGGGTCGCCCTTAAGTGTGCCCTCCATGTATAATTCATCAGCTGAAAAGTCCACAAAAGGTGAATAGATGAAACAATTCTAAGATATAAACAAAATGCAAGGAGCAACATTAAATTGCATGTTGCCCTTATCCCATAAATGAATGCTTAAGTAACAAGTGTGCAAAAAGAGGGCAAAGAAGACAAATATATGTCTGTTATCTCTCTTGTGCTGCCCTTCACCCAAGTGCAGATGTGCATGAAGAAAAGGGTAGGGGGGTGAGTTGACGTGTCCAGTCCTGGAGTCGGCCCCTTCCTTTTCTCCTGTGATTAAAAAGAGAGAGAAAACCATAAGTGTCTTATGGTGAGGTTAAAAACATGAATGCATTTTTAGAGTAGATGCGTTATTGCAGTAGAACAAGTTGCAATTTCATACTCAAAAGAACATATATACAGGTTTACCAGGTGTATGCTCAAATCTCTGCCTAGATTAGAACTTAGTTTTCATATAAATGAATATCTAATTCCTCATCCAGCTTATGCCCTCCAGGGGCCATAGTTTAGAGGTTGATGATATGCCAGGATTCTCTTTTGCGCAAATGTAGTACCCTGTTTCCTCCCCTGGCATTCTGTTGGATTTGGCCGATAGGAAAATATGTCAGGAGTGAGTTATTGGAAAGATGGTACTCAGCAAAATGCCTAGCGATGGGGTAGTTAGGATCTTTATTGCTAATGGCTCATGTGTTCAAGCACTCTTTTTTTTGGCTGCTAGAGCTGTGCTTCCCACGTAGCGTAGTTTACATGGACATTCTAGTATGTAAATTACAAAAGTTGAGCCACATGTGAGGAATTAAGCTGATGGTTTTTTCTCCAGTATGTGTGTGATAAGTTTTTCTCATTGTGCTGTTGCGGCAGGCCTTAAATGCCCACATGGAATAAATTCATGAAGGGTGAGATGGATATTCAGGCATGTGTTAGTAATATCCCCCTTTACTAGCATGTCCTTGAGGTTCCTACCTTTTTTGTATGTAATCTGTGGGTGTCTGGGTAGCTTAGTGCCAATAGTGGAATCAGCCACAAAGATGTTCCAATTCTGATTGAGAATTTTAGAAATATCTTTGGATTCTTCATTTTATATGAGGATAATCCTTGTGGTGCATTCTTTCGGTTGTGTTGGTTTCTCTTTGAGTGTATTTTCTCTGTCTATTTTGTTAACGTTCTCTTTTGCCCTTTCCAAGAACCATTTGGGATGGCCTCTTTCCCTGAACCTGCAGATCATGTTCTCCTGTTCGATTAGGAAGTCTTCTTGGTTGCTGCAAATACTTCTTGCTCTTTGCAGTTCACCGTAGGGAATGCTCCATTTCAGTGCCTCTGGGTTGCTGCTGAGAGCGTGGAGGAGACTGTTGCCTGCTGTAAGTTTTTTATGTAGTTTCGTGCAGAGTTGGTTGTTTCTGACTCCCACCACTACATCTAAAAATTCGATCGATTTTCTGCTCATGGTGTATGTTAGTTTGAAGTTCACCTCATTTTCATTAAATGTATTGATCATTGCTCTGGCACCTTCTTCGCTGCCTTTCCATACGATTAATACATTGTCTATATAACAGAGCCATTTTATTACCTTGCCCCCAGTGTTGTCAGTTTCATTATTTTTCAGAACCTCCTCTTCCCAGACTCCTAAGAAGGGGTTGGCAAAGCTGGGGGTAAAGCAAGTCCCCATGGCAGTAACGAGTATCTGCTTGTAAAGTGTGCCATTAAACATGAACAAGTTATTGTATAGACAAAAATTCATCATCTCAAGTAGCATTGCTGTATGTTCGATGTAACACATTTTATTTTTTTTGTTAGAGAAAATGATGGAAACACTGTATGCCCAGGGTGTGGTCTAATATTGTGTATATAGGGAGCTCACATCCATCATTATTAGGAGGAAGTCTTCCTCCCAGGTGATGTCTCTTATTTTGCCCAAGAAGTCCTTGGTATCTTTTGTGTATGATGGTAGTGATATGACATACTCTCAGAGAAAGTGGTGGACATATTTCGATATGTGTTCAGAGACACACCCTATGGATGAAACTATTGGTCTCCCTGGTGGTTTAGTGGTATTCTAATGGATTTTAGGCAAGAGGTAAAAGATAGGCAGCTTAGGATAGTCACATTTGAGGCAACAACACTCTTCCCATTGGAGAATCCTCTTATCTTTCCATACGTTAAGCATACTCCATATTTTCACTATGCTTTCATTATATTCTTGCATGTTGGTAACCACATAGAATCTGGGGTCGTAGAGTTGTCTTTCGGCTTCTTCAATGTACATTTTTCTATCCCAGAATACAATGTTGCCGCCCTTGTCAGCTGGTCGTAAAACTAGATTCTCATCATCAGATAGACTTTTAATGATTTCCCTTTGGTCTTTAGAAAAGTTGAAGGATGTGTGTTTCTTTTTCTTTTTACGGATTTGCATGAGATCTCTTATTATTGTATGGTGGAATGCATCAATATTATCGTGGGGCATGTTAGGGTAAAAGATAGATTTAGGTTTGAATTTGGTTGTTCCTGATCGGTCAGAAGTGATCTCCCAGTTGTCTTCTGTGGGAACTAAGCCTGTTTCTATGTAAAGGTCTTGCATGGTTAGTAAGGTGTCAATATCTCCCACGCTAAGAGCATTGTTATCTTCCATGTTCATGTTGCTACTGGGTTCTATGCTGCAATTGCTTTATTCTTGATCTGGTGGTTTTGGTCCCCTAAGGGTGTGCCATTTTTTTTAAGTTTGAGTTTTCTCACAAATTTGAACATGTCGATTCTGGTTTCAGAGTAGTTGTAGTTGTTGGATGGGCAGAAAGACAGCCCTAGGCAGAGTGTTTTCTTTTGTAGTATTGATAGTGGCCGGTAGGAGAGGTTTACGATTGTTTTATTTACCGTTTGGTCATCCTATTATATCTGTGTTTTTGGGCCACTTGTTTTGTTTTCCATGAGCCTTTTTCCTCATCCTCTCCCTCTTTAGTTTCTCTGTCTGAGTCGCTTTCTTCTCCGCCAGTTCCTTCCTGGCTTCTTCCTCTTCCCTTGCCCTGTTGACCTCGACCTCTTCCTCATGTCCTTGGTGGTGGGATTGTTCTTGAGTCTGCCTCCCTGTCCGTAGGAGGTGATATTCGTCCAAAATAGTAGGCTGTCTTCTTGCTCCTGTTATTTCTTTGGATGATGTGGTGGCTACAAGGGATAGATCCCTCCCTCGCACGCACAAGATGTACAACATAGGGGTTATCATTGAAGCAGGACAGCGAGGAGGAGGCAGGAGAGCGGCAATTTCCAGGAGGAGGCAGCCAGGGGTCAGGTAAGTGCCTTTTACTAACTTTTAATTATTGGGGAGGGTGGTCAGGCCGGAAAACTACGCTCCTTAACGGAGTTGTAGTTTTGCCTGAACTCCGCATTTGCGATGGACCGCGAAGTAGGCAAAACTACGTAAACTCCCCTGGCGGAGCATGGTTACCTGCCCGGTGTTACTGATTGGCTGTTGTGGTTGGTCCTGGTCCCCTGGAGGATGGAAGCTGGAATTTTTCCAAGTCCCAAAGCCTGGTACAGGTCCTGTTTTGTCTGGACATCTGGCCATCCAGGAAAAAAATGTTTTTCAGTGTGTTGTCCCTCGTAGCCACACAGGAGATTAGCCTATGGACATTTGGAGTTCACTTCTTTGTCCTCTATATAGGAAGGAGCAGATCCCATCCATGAGAGCGACTCTCAAATTGCAGCAATTATTGTTCAGTCTTCTTCTGATCTTCAAAAAAAGTGTTCTGAGGAAGGTTCCTTTTTGTTCCACATTTAAGACTGGCACTAGTTAGTGGGTGGGGATGACTCCTGGATCCTCCCTAACCAATGGTATAAAAGTTCTCAGGGGCATCTTGATCCACTTTTTCAAAAGTTACTGTTTGCCCTACTGCAAGCAAACTGTTGTGCTGGCCCTCTCTGCAGGGTCACTCCCAAACATTTTGTCTTTGCCCTTTCACTTTTTGCTCAATTTGTTTATGTTAGCCCTAGGACTCTGTGCACTTTAACACTGCCAACCAGTGCTAAAGTCCTTGTGCTCACTCCCCTGAACATTGTTTGATTGACTTACACCTGATTTTGCATCTTTAATTTACTTGTAAATTCCTTATACAGTAGAATACCATATACTCAGGTTCTGTAAATTAAATGCTACTAGTGGGCTTGAAGCACTTATTGTGCCACCCACTTAAGTAGCACTTTAAAACATGTCTAGAGCCAGCCATTGCAGCCATAATACACTTTTAAACTGCCAATTCAACTTGGTAGTATAATCCCCTTGCTGAGCCTTAAACTCCCCTTTCATTGCATATGTCACCTCTAAGGTAGGCCCTAGGTAGCCCATATGACACGGTGCATTGTAATTATGAAGTTGGAAATGTACTCTTAAGTTTTACATGTCCTGGTAGTGAAAAACTACCTGTCCCATAGGATATCATTGGGTTACATTATTACATTTAATAAGTGCTAACTTTTATTTGAAATCAGGTCTTCATGGGTATGTTTGGTATCTATGAAGTTGTAATGAACAATCCTCTTTAATTGTAAAGTTGGATTTTTAAAATTCCAAGCACTTCAAAGACCCTTTCTAGATGCTTCTCCCACCTTTTAAGAGAAAGGTCACCAGGGTATAAACATACTCTTAAGTTCACTCCTGGACCTGTGGAAAGAATCTCAAGGGACTGTCTGTGTTTGGTGTTGTAGAAAGAAATGCCACTGACCTTCCTGAACGCCCAGCGGGGATGATGGAAAGCTGCTTTATCCCAACTTCCCCTCCATGCTGCCACACAGGGAGCTATGCTGCAACTCACTACCCTGGTATGCAGCGTACCGGGGAAAATGGGAAAAAACAAACACTGCTGGATAGCTGGTGCACTGGTCGGACCTCTCTGGGATATGGCAGACCACCGGGACACAGAAGAACATCTACTTAGCGGAAAGACCCTCTGTACAAGAGAGGAGACAAGGATGATTACAAGTGCACAGATCTACTTTACCCCTCATAAGAACCCTCCTCATTCCTAAGCATACTCAAATTCCCAGCATTCCCACAAGACACAGGAGTAAGGTTATCTCAATATCCAGCAAGGTATTGCCACACACGATATGCAGTATCCCAAAGAGATGTCCAAAGTCCATCAAATAGAGTTCCTCACATGGAGTTGCCACAGCGAAGTGACCGACCAGATGAGTGAGTGTATAGCAAAACGAAAACCAGAACGAAAATGTCAAGAACAAATGAAGAGAGCATAACACCGAGCTCTCCTTCCACTTAACTGAAGTCAGAACTCAGTCGCTCCCTCTTACATCACAGGAGCTGACAGGATCAACCCAACAGAGAAGACGGGATGACAACGTTCCCGCAGGATCTCTAAAAAGGCTGAGAAAACGGAACTACAGGCACCGTCCAATGCCAGCGCCTGTTGTTTCAGGAAACAGTTCACAGAGGCAAGGTGAAATGCCAAAGTCATAAAACGCCAGAGGAAACAGGGGAAGCGGCAGAAGCCAACGTATCGGAAACAAAACTCTGACGGGTGGCAGCGTTCAATGCCCGCTCGAGCGGGCTGAAGAGTTACAACCAAGGAGCAAACAGGAACAGCAAGTCACAGTATGATCCAAGAGGAAACCGGAACGACAAGTACAGGGTCTGTAAACAGGAAGGGTTATATACTGTTCTTCCTTGACTGCTGTCCACTGGATTCGCTTCCTGTAACAACCCCAGAGGATGCTGAGAAATGTAGTTCAACAGGCATCATTTCCTAGTCATTCTATAGTAGCCGATGAGGCGAGTCTGTGTCTGTGCTTTCCGCTGTTATAGCTATGCCTCGCACCTGCCACAACCATGACAGTCTGCTGCTGTGAACTGCTTTGTTCTCTGCAAGACTGCTTTGCTGTACCAGGAAGGAATGCTTTGCTGCCTGAGGCTTGCCTTGAATCCTCACAGGCCAGCTGTGCTATTGAGCCATGCACCTTTACCTGATCCTAAGACTACCAGAGTGACAGCAAATGTTAGTTTACTGGCATCCTGTTCAGAGCCACAGGGACACAAAAGGCTACCATCAACTTGAACCTGCACCTGGACCAAGCTTGAGTGAGGCCTAAACCCCCAAGTGGTGTCCCACCAGTCCAGGACTCTTGGGTGTGATGCTCAATGTGCCCAAATGAACAAATTCCCAAACTGAGGACCTAGAGAATTTCTGGCCAAGTTGGATTGACTGTGCCGCTTGTCCTGCTGTGACTGCTTTTTGTGCCAAGCTACCCAGGGTTACGCACAGGTTAATTTAGTGACCTTTTGTGGTTAAACCTGCAAGGGATTGTGACTGTTATTTGGCCATGGCTCACACCCCAGTTAACCAACAGCCCAATCTCTCACAGAAACCCATAGTGCACCTCACTCTTAAAATTGAAGATGGGAAAATTCTTTCTTTCTTGTGCAGAGCCTGTGTGCACACAAATGTACCCAAGAAAATGAGTAGCTCCCTCCTTTGTGGTCACTCAAAATTGGTTCTAGTGGTAGCTTTCCTTTCACTGGAAGCCAGCCATTTTGTAGGTCTCATCTTACATTTACATTTGAAGGAACAGGCCGTTTACAAGTTCCTGTGTCCACTCTAACTAGACTTATGGAATGGTAATCGCTTTTAAAAAAACAACCTGTAGCTCAGAATAAGTATTAACACACAGCAAAAAAATATTCATTCTTTCCTTTGATGACAGATGTGCAAACAATAAGCACATTGCCATAAATTTCTTCTTTGTGCTTTTCACTGTTCTTTTAAATAAACAGATCATTAGAAGAAAAGTGTTGAAACACGGCTGTATTTATGCTGTGTGACCTGCTTTTCGCTTTGGCTACTAGCTCTTCTGCCAGGAGGCATTTTGACTTCACAAGTCAACTGCAATAACTTACTACATTTGAATAGCTACATTATTTGCTTATTATAGGTGACTAGTCAAGTCACAAGTCGACTTGAATCAGGAAATTAGAAACAGATTTTTACATTGGTTATCCAGACTTCTACGTATTTATTATATAATGCTAAAAAGCACCTCTGAATTAATTAGCGTGAACTAAGAAGAAAATTGCAACACCGAATCAATGTCTGTACTATAGTTCATGAATGTTTTGAAATCCCTACAGCTCTGAATGCTAAGTGGAGATCAATTGTTACATATTTGGAGCTCCGTGTTTTAAAGCATTAAAGTGATATTTAACATTGTTTTATTTAATTAAGCTCCCAAGTGGTTATTACACACTCTACCTTTCCTGCTTGTTGCTGAATGTTGCAGTCATTTTCGAGTCATACATTAACGGCACATTTCTTTTAATTTCAGGTAACTATTTGCTATTGAATACTGAAACCAAAAAATGACATTGAAATAGCTCTATAAGTATGCATCTCTCTTCAAATGGTCATTCTTGGCCCATTAGAGGCATTACTGACCCTACTGTAAAATAATGATATGGCAATATCATACCAATTCTGACAGCCAACAAATACATTATAAGACTGCTCCCCTATTCCAATTTATGAGTTTCAGGGCAGAATTAGACCCTCATTCATAAAGCTGTAGTCATTCTATTCTGATGGATACATCTGCCTGTGGATTCCTCACCTTATGATTCCTCACCTTATGAATAACCCCTGCGCCAGCATTCCGCGGAAATTTTTCCTAGCTCTCCATACCGACGAGGTCGTCACAATACCATGGCTCCGCACGTGGCTCCGTATGACATCACTGGAGTCATAAGAGGACCACGTCGGTGTGATGAGGCCCGTTCCCTTTTTTCCACGCTGTCGATGCTAATGGTTTTTTCTGGGACTCCCCATACTTTCAACTGGATACTTTGTTATTTTGGTTATATCTTTCTCTCTTTTGGCATGTCTGCCCTGAGGAAGTCTGACTTTAAGCCCTGTAAAGAATGCGGGGGTCATATGTCAATTACTGACCCTCATGAAGACTGTCTTTGGTGTTTGTCGTCTAACCACGATGTCGAGGGCTGTTCTTCCTGCAGGAAGATCAACCCGAAGGCACAGGAGGCCAAGCAATATATGGTCTAGGCAAGGAAAGAATAAAGGGGTTGGAAGAGGTCGAAGTCCAGGTCATCGACGTTGCATGAATCCAAGAGAAAGCATAAGAAGAAGAATATACACGCTCCTCAGAATTTTGAATCTATATCTCAAGCAGGAGAGACTCAAGATGCTCACCCTAGCGCAGGTTCTTCAGGCGCTGCAGCAAGAGGACTGGATGGTGTCCATCGACTTACAGGATGTGTATTTTCACATCCCAATCCTGAAGTCACACAGGAAGTATCTCCGATTTACGGTTGGGTCGCAACACTGCCAGTTTGTGGTTCTTCCGTTTGGTCTTACTACTGCACCTCGAGTCTTCACCAAGGTGATGGCAGTGGTGGCTACCCATCTCAGGAGGTTGGGGATTCTGGTTTTCCCCTACCTGGACGACTGGCTTCTGAAGGCAGAGTCGCCAAAGATGGTGCTTCACCATCTGCAGGTAACAGCTCAGCTGTTGTACAAATTGGGTTTTTTCGATAAATGTACCCAAGTCTCACCTAGTGCCCTCTCAGCACAACCTATTCATAGGGGCAGTACTGGATACCACTGTGTGTCAAGCTTTCCCTCCTCCACAAAGGATTCTCGACATTCAGGAAATGATTCCCTTGTTTTACAATGGAGCGGTTGTTCAAGTTCTGAAGGTCCTTCGTCTGCTCGGTCTGTTCGCTTCCTGCATTCTGTTGGTCAACCATGCACGCTGGCACATGAGGGCACTTCAGTGGTGCCTACCCAGGCAGTGGTATGAGCACAACGGAGATCTCAGTGGGTCAGTCAGGATCTCCCGAGAAGCTGCAGCGGATCTGACTTGGTGGAGCGTGGGGGGCAATCTGTCTCAAGGAAAGCCCTTTCACCTTCCTCCATCGGTGGCCACAGTGATAATGGATGCCTCTACCCTAGGGTGGGGTGCTCATCTCAGGGATCTGGAGATAAAAGGTCTTTGGTCTCCAGAGGAAAGATTGCTTCATATCAATCTTCTGGAATTGTGGGCGCTACGTTTGGCGCTCAAGGCCTTTCTCCCTTCCCTTCGTGGGCAGTCAGTTCAAGTCCTGACGGACAACACTGTCGTGATGTGGTACGTAAACAAGCAGGGAGGAGTAGGGTTGTACTGTCTCTGCAGAGAAGCGTTGCGGCTCTGGTCCTGGGCTCAGGACCATCGTGTTTGTTTGATGGCAAATCATCTGGCTGGGGTGCTGAACGTACGTGTGGACAGTCTCAGTCGGCAGTTCTCCACTGGCCATGAGTGGGGGCTTCATCTGGAGGTAGTTCGACACATCTTCCGGACGTGGGGAACTCCTCATATGGACCTGTTTGCCATTTTCGAGAACGCGCACTGCTCGTCATTCTGCAGTCTCCGGTTTTCACGGCAGGGAGCGTTGGTGGACGTGTTTCAGTTGAGCTGGAGCTCAAAGCTCTTTTACACATTTCCTCCCGTACCCTTGATTCCTCGCGTTCTGAGGAAGATTCGCCAAGACTGGGCGCAAGTAATATTGATCGCCCCGGATTGGCCAAGAAGGGTGTGGTACACAGACCTTCACCTCTCATCGCACCCTCCTCTCCGTCTCCATCTCAGGGTAGACCTCCTCTTGCAGTTGGAGGGGCAGGTTCTACACTCCCACCTCCAGAGCCTGCACCTTCATGCCTGGAGATTGAACAGGGCAAACTGAATTCTTTCTCTCTCCCGCCTGACGTGGTGGGTGTTATAGTATCGGCCAGGCGACACTCCACCAAGTCTATCTTCTCCTACAGGTGGTCACAATTTGTGGAGAGAAGTCTATTGATCCCTTAAAAGCTCATCTTTCTGATGTTCTTTGTTTTTTGCTTCATTTGGCCCAGCAGGGTTGTGCTGTGGCCACTGTTAAAGGATGTTTGTCGGCTTTATCGACATTTCTTTGTTTGCCTGATCTACCGTCTCTTTTTAAGTCTGCAATAGTTTTAAGGTTCATTAAGGGGCTTACTAACATGTTTCCTGCCCACTCCTTCTATTATGCCCCAGTGGGATTTGAATTTAGTGTTAACATTTTTAATGGCTTCCACTTTTGAACCTATCCATAATTGTCCTTTGAGACTGCTGACATTCAAAACGGTCTTACTTGTGGCTATCACTTCGGCTAGGAGTGTGAGTGAGGGACCAGGGCTGCTTTTCTGCCTAAGGTTGTAACTCCCTTCCATTTAGGGCAGTCCATTACCCTTCCTACTTTCTATCCTCCCCCTCACCCTTCCAAGGAGGATGAGAGGCTTCACCATTTGAACCCTAAGAGGGCGATTAGTTTATATCTGGATAGAACAAAGGACTTCCGTCAGGATGATCAGCTCTTTGTGGGCTATGTTGGACATATGAAGGGGAAGGCGGTGCACAAGCGCACTTTATCCAGGTGGATCATCTTGTGCATCAAAATCTGCTATGCTCTGGCTGTTAAGGAGCCTCTCAAAGGCATTAAAGCTCACGCCACTAGGGCTAAATCGTCTACTTCTGCCTTGTCCAGGAGTAATCCTGTGTTGGACATCTGTAAGGCCGCAACTTGGGCCTCCCTCCACACTTTCGCGAAGCATTACTGCTTGGATTCCAAAGTGAAGAGGGACGGCCATTTTAGGTACTCTGTGTTTTGAGAGGGACTGCTGTGGGATTCTATTCATAAAGTGAGGAATCCACAGGCAGATGTATCCATCAGAAGAACAAGTTACTTACCTTCGGTAACGCTTTATCTGGTGGATACAGTATCTGCCTGTGGATTCCTCACTGACCCACCCGCCTCCCCGTTGTCCACCCTGACGTGGTCCTCTTATGGCTCCAGTGACGTCATGCGGAGCCACGTGCAGAGCCATGGTATTGTAACAACCTCGTTGGCGTGGAGAGCTAGGAAAAATTTCCGTGAAATGCTGGCGCAGGGGATATTCATAAAGTGAGTTATCATAAGGTGAGGAATTCACAGGAAGATACTGTATCCACCAGAAAAAGCGTTACTGAAGATAAGTAACTTGTTCATTTGGGCTTATAATTTGTGCCGTAACATCACTCTTTCGCCCCTGCCCACGATTTGCCTGCTATCACCTGGTGGAATTTGTATATGCAAAATACAATAACTATCACATTTTGCAGCTCTGAACAGTGCAAGATCTCTAAATTTGGGAGCAGATTTTGGAATGATAGAGACGCCACACCTAGTAAATAATGCACAAAGGATTAACAGTCTTTGAAGAACAGGGCGCTGCAAATATAGACACACTTCTATAACTTCTGAGTGCCTGTTCTGAGACTGGTCAATACAATGGTTTTCATTAAACAGTCTATAAAATGACCAGTACTGTGCAGGGTCATGATAACACCTATTTTCCACACGTTTTTAACACAATTCAGTTAGGGCTATGTCCTAAATACATAATTATGCATACTATACATAGATGGATTTTGTTATGACTGAAAAATCCAACAGACCTATACTTTCGTATAGTATTCATTTCTGACAATGATATTTTGAAGAGTTAGACACAGTTCTAAACTCAGCTTTCGGAAGATTTCTTTAAAGCACACAGAAACATCAAAGCAGTTATTTAAATACAACTAATTCTGCCTCAGCAATATGGCTAGTACAGTATCAGAGAAATGTACAAAAAGTTGACTCAACACAGTGCTGCATCCCAAGTAGCTCAGCTGCGTGGCGTCAAAGGCAGCTGCAGCATGTGCAGGTAAGAGTGGTGGGGCCGTGTGGGGAGTATTTCGACTGACGATGAGGGGAAATGTAGTTATTTATTTAATTTCCCTTCGTCATCGTCCATCGAAATACCCCCCACAAGGCCCCACTGCTTCACCGCTCTTACCTGGACGGGCCGCTGCTCGTCAAAGGGAGAGAGAAAAGAGCGCCATCTAACACAATATGGTGCTGTTTTTCTCGTCCTCTGCACAGATGCATGCTTGGCTGCCTAATTACAAAACACACCCCTTCTCTGCATAGTGCACAGGTAGATGTTTGGTGTAAAGCATTGGTTTTATATTGGTGGGGTAACATGCAGTACAAAAACTATGATTTTGTTAAAGTTTAATACTTTTTCTACTTGGTATGTGTGCTTAGGAATGCAATACACATACAAAGTTGAAGCATTGGCGGATATTTACAACAAAATGTCGAAGAGTGATGTTAACCCTTTCGCTGCTAGGCCTTTTCCCCCCCTGTGCCAAGCCTTTTTTGGGCTATTTGGGGTTGTTCGCACTTAGGCTCCTGTAACTTTTTGTCCACATAAGATATCCACGCCAATTTTGGGTCCTTTTCTTCCAACATCATTGGGATTTTAAAGGTGTCCAGGGTTTGTGGATTCCCCTGGAGGAGACCAAGAAATTAGCCAAAATACAGCTTGTTTTTTTTTTAAAGTGCTGGAGGAGAAAGCATCTTTTTTTCCCTGCCTATGGTATCAACAAAGGGTTTGTGGTGCTGAAATCCCCATCTTCACAGATTTCAGGGACAGGCATCGTTTGTCAAAAAAACATTTTTTTTTACACAGTTTTGGCATTTTACTGGGAAATAACCCTTTTTTGCTGCTTTTTGTGCTTTCAACCTCCTTCCAGTTAGTGGTGGAAATGGGTGTGAAAGCAATAATGGATCCTGGAAAGCTATACATCTCTGAACAGTAGACACAATTCTGAATTCAGCAAGGGGTCATTTGTGCAGATCCTTCAAGGATTCTTTTTATAGAAACTAACAGTTAAAATTAAGAAAATTGAAAATGAGTTGTAAAAAACAGCTATATGTGCCAATGTTTTCACCTGTAACTTCTTCGAAGTATGACAGATGTTTGAAAGCAATATACCGTTACATCCGCTGAACCCTTCTAGTTGTGGGGATATAAAGGACTTATAGGTTCACCAAGAACCCTAGGAACCCAAAATCAATAACTGAGCAGCGTCTTGCAAGTAAAATATGCAAAGTGAAAACTAGGTATCAAAGACACCAATGTATTTCCAAAATGGGAACAAAATATAGAGTTTACAAACAGTAGCTATTTGCACATTTCCGAAATTGTGAGTACCCATACTAGCATGGGAATTATAGGACATTTTTCAAGTGACTTTTGTTTTTTTACATATTGTCTTACATTTGTAACCCAGAAATGCATCAAAAGTCAATAGGTAATAACAGTTCCTCTACCGTTCTGTGTCCTCCTAAGTCACCCAATACAAATTGTATCTCACTTGTGTGGGTAGGCCTTGTGTCCATGACTGGAAACGGCCCAAAATGCAATGTGGACTCACCACATTTTTACAGTGAAAACTGCCCAGCTGTAGATTTTGAACCCTAGCTTTGCTGGCACCTTGAGAAACCTAGCAGACCAATACATTTTTGAACACTAGACTCCCAGGACAATCCAGGAGGGTGGTGACCTGTCTGGCAATCTCCAGGTTCTGTCACCCAGAATCCCTTGCAAACCTCAAACTTTGTTAAAAAAAAAAAAGAATTTTCCTCATATTTCTGTGACGGAAAGTTAGGGAATCTGTGGGGATCCACAAAATTCCACCCACCCCGTGTTTCCCAAAGTCTTCCGATAAAAATGGTACCTCACTTGTGTGGGTAGGCCTAGTGCCCACAACAGGAAACAGCCCAAAACGCAACGTGGACAGACCACCTTTTTGCAGTGAAAACGGACCCTTATTTTGCGCCTAGTTGTGGATTTTGAACCCTAGCTCTGTCGGTACCTAGGGAAACCTAACAAACCTATACATTTTTGAAAACTATACTCCCAAGGCAATCCAGGAGGGGGGGGGGTGATCTGTCTGGCTGTCACCAGGTTCTGTTACCCAGAATCCCTTGCAAACCTCAAACTTTGTAAAAAAATAAATAACTTTTTTCCCACATTTCTGTGATGGAAAGTTCTGGAATCTGCGTGGGTCTGTAAACTTCCACTCATCCTGCATTCTCCAAAGTCTTCTGATAAAAATGGTACCTCACTCGTGTGGGTGGACCAAGTACACGCGACAGGCAAGGGCCCAAAACATATTCTGGACACATCAAAATGACCTATTGCAAAATGACCTGTTTTTGCAAGGGGGGTCACCTGGGTTTTGGCCCTGACTCGACAGCCATCTAGGGAAACCTACCAAACCCACAGATTTCTAAAAACTAGAGACCCGGGGGAGTCCAGTGAGGTATGGCTTGCATCAATCAATCAATTTATATAGTGCGCTGCTCACCCGCTAGGGTCTCAAGGCGCTGGGGGGGGTCCGTTACTGCTCGAAAAGCCAGGTCTTGAGTTTCTTCCTGAAGGAGAGATGGTCCTGGGTCAGCCGTAGGTGGATGGGGAGGGAGTTCCATGTCTTGGCTGCCAGGTAGGAGAAGGATCTTCCTCCGGCTGTGGCTCTGGGAATGCCTGGTACGGTGGCGAGGGCGAGGCTGGTCGATCGCAGCTGGCGGGTGGGCGTGTAGAAAGTGAGGCGGTTGTTGAGGTACTTGGGGCCCAGGTCGTGGAGGACCTTGTGTGCGTGGGTGAAGAGTCTGAACGTGATCCTCTTGCTGACGGGGAGCCAGTGCAGGTCTCTCAGGTGGGCGGAGATGTGGTTGTGGCTGGGGATGTCCAGGACGAGTCGTGCGGAGGCGTTCTGTATGCGCTGGAGTCTTTTCTGTAGTTTGGCTGTGGTTCCCGCGTAGAGGGTGTTCCCGTAGTCCAGACGGCTGGTGACGAGGGCCTGGGTGACCATCTTCCTGGTTTCGGTGGGGATCCATCGAAAGATCTTTCGGAGCATGCGCAGGGTGTTGAAACAGGATGATGAGACTACGTTGACTTGTTTGGTCATCGAGAGGGAGGAGTCCAGGATGAAGCCCAGGTTTCGTGCGTGGTCCGTTGGCTTGGGGGTGGCGCCCAGGGCAGGGGGCCACCAGGAGTCGTCCCAGGCGGAGGGGGATGATTCCAGGATGAGGACTTCCATCTTGTCTGAGTTCAGTTTCAGGCGGCTGTTCTTCATCCACTCGGCGACGTCTTTCATTCCTTCGTGTAGGCTGGCTCTGGCGGTGGCGGGGTCGTTGGTGAGGGAGAGGATCAGCTGGGTGTCGTCTGCGTAGGAAATGATGTTAAGGTTGTGTAGGCGTGCGATGGCTGCGAGGGGGCTCATGTAGACGTTGAAGAGGGTGGGGCTGAGCGAGGATCCTTGAGGTACGCTGCAGGTGACTTCGGTGGCCGCGGATCGGAACAGGGGGAGGCGGACACTCTGGGTTCTTCCGGCGAGGAACGAGATGATCCACTCCAGTGCATTCTCTTGGATTCCGGTGTTGCTGAGGTGCTGTATTAGTGTGCGGTGGCAAACTGTGTCGAACGCTGCAGAGTGGTCCAGGAGGGTGAGGGCAGCTGTTTCCCCGTTATCGAGCAGGGATCTGATGTCGTCGGTGGCTGCGATGAGGGCGGTCTCGGTGCTGTGGTTGGCTCGGAAACCAGGCTGTGAGGGGTCGAGGGATCCGTTCGTCTCGAGGAAGGCGGCAAGCTGTTTGTTGACAGTCTTCTCGATGACTTTGGCAGGAAAAGGGAGGAGCGAGTTGGGGCGGAAGTTCTCGAGGTCGGTGGGGTCTGCTGTCGGTTTCTTCAGGAGGGCGCTGAGCTCGGCATGCTTCCAACTCTCCGGGAAGGTGATGGTGGTGAAGGAGATGTTGATGATGTCCCGGAGTTGGGGTGCGATGATGGAGTCGGCCTTGTTGAAGACGTGGTGGGGGCAGGGGTTGGTAGGGGATCTGGAGTGGATGGTGTTCATCGTGCGGGTGGTGTCTTCGGTGCTGACCGGAGTCCAGTTGCAGAGGGTGGTGGTGGGGGGTGTTGGTTCGATGGTTGGGTGCGTGGTTTGTGCACCAAAGCTGTGGTGTATGTCAGCAATCTTGCGGTGGAAGAATGAGGTGAATGAGTCGCAGAGGTCCTGCGAGGGTGTGATGTCGTTGTTTCCGGTGCTGGGGTTGGAGAGCTCTTTGACGATGCTGAAGAGTTCCTTGCTGTTGTGGGTGTTGTTGTCCAGTCGTTCTTTGAATGTTGTTCTTTTGGTGGTTCGGATCAGCTGGTGGTGTATGCGGGTGGCGTTCTTGAGGGCTGTCATGTTTTCTGTAGTCTGGTCGTGGCGCCAGGCTTTCTCGATGGTGCGGCAGTTTTTCTTGGATGTTTTGAGTTTGTTTGTAAACCACAAGGCTTTCTTGCTGCCGGGTCTGCTGGGTGGGTTCTTCAGAGGTGCGAGGTCCTCGGCGCAGTTGGATGGATCCCCCAAAGTTTTTTTACCCAAAATCTCCTGCAAACCTCAAATTTCACAGAACAAAATCACATTCTTCTCTAATTTCTCGAAGTCCTACCACCCAGCGTTCCCCTTGGTCTCCCGAGTAAAATGATACCTCGCTTGTTGGCTGTCTAATGCAGAATTGGTTAAAAACTTAGAATTTGCTGTGCTATACTCTTAATCCCTATGTTTACTCAGAAGAACAAGGGGAAGGCTAGGTGGTAGGACATTTGTGCCTACCATTTGTGCTGGTACGGTGATCCCGCACAAAAATGTGTAGAAAAAAATATTTTTTTCAGCGAAATCCCAGGTTTTCAGGGGGTTACGGGTGGGAAACGTTGTGGATCCACGTAAGCCATGCTTCCCTGGACTCCCCTGGGTCTCTAGTTTTCAGAAATGTATGGGTTTGGTAGGTTTCCCTAGATGGCCGCCGAGTCCAGGGCCAAAAGCCCAGGTGACCCCCCCTTGCAAAAGCAGGTCATTTTGTGATAGGTCATTTTGATGTTGCCAGAATATGTTTTGGGTCCTCGCCTGTCGGTACTTGGCCCACCTACACGGGTGAGGTACCAGTTTTAGCGGGAGTCTTGAGGGAACGCTAGGTGGTAGGAAATTTAATTTAAAAAAAAAATCTTTAATTAGTAGCATGCAGATCAGAATAAGTGTACAGACATTATTATTAAAACATCAATGCAATGTATTGTTACCCGTCCATGGAGCCCCTTGGTACAATTCTCAGAACGCAGAGCAGCACTTAGGGAGCATCGTATAGGGGTTGATCTCACAATTTAATCCCAGCCCTATTACGGGTACAACATCGTAGAACCATTTGTGTACAGCCCCAGGGGTGATCCATCTATAATTGCATCCTATGATCACATTACTACTTTTAGTTTTACTATATTACTATATTTTTTAAACAAAACCAAACCAACAAATGTATTTATTACTGCTGACAGCGTCTGATGGTAAAAGCGTCCTCCCATATGTTACATTTGTGTATCCATGTTTGATATTCAAGCAAGATTTTCACATGGTGCAGCGCCCCTCTCCTTTCATCCCTGTCCCCAGTTGGGGTGTGTCTGAGTGGGGCAGGGTAATGTGAAGGGGGGCATACGCTGAGGGTGAACTAGCAGTGAGGGCCTCGCTCATCTACAGGGCCCCCCAGGCATTGGGGCATGAGTCTGCCGGTAGTCGACACATAAGTGTATGTGGCCCAGGGGTTCTACCTCAGTGTGGGGGGTGAACTGGCATTGTACTCATTATGTGACTATGGGGGAGACCCTGCAGGAGAGCTACGCTGTGTGGATGTCCTGGTATCATCCCCTGTCAGTCATAGTTTATCCCTCCAGGGTGATTCATCTCCTGCGCACTATCCAACAGTATGCCCCAGGTCTCTAGGTCTCGATCCGCGTTCTCATCCTTGCGAACCACCTGAAGCAGGCGCTCTTCTACTACCCCCATTTGCATAGATCCACCATCCATTTCTCCGGGAGGGGAGGTGCAGCTAATTTCCAGTGGATAGCTATGCGGCATTTCGTCAATACCAGCCCAAGCATAGGGATTTTATGCTGCATACGAGTTGTGGCTCGCTGGGGGTCAGCAGCACCCCCAACAGACATTGTTTGACTGAGGACTCAATTGAGAGCTTTGTTCCTCGCCGCAGAGTGTCCAGCACTGTGCTCCAGTAGGAGCAGAGGCTGGAGGAGTCCCAGGTCACATGAAAGAAGTGGGCAGGAGTGGCGCCACAGTGGTAGGAAATGTGTGTCATCCCGTTGAACCTACAGCTTTCCCACACAGAAATGTGGAAAAAAAAACGAATTATTTCAGCTAAATTTGAGGTTTGCAGCGGATTCTGTGTAGGAAAACGATGGGGGTCCACACAAGCCATACCTACCTGAATTCCCCCAGGTGTCTAGTTTTCAAAGATATCTGTGTTTGGCAGGTTTCTCTAGATGGCTGCCGAGCGCGGGACGCAAAACCCAGGTGAGCCACTTTGCAAAACCAGGTCATTTTTTGATAGGTACTTTTGATGTCTCCACAATACATTTTGGGCCCTTCCCTACTGCGGGCACTTGACCCACCCACACAAGTCGGGAGACTTTGGAGACTGCGTGGTGGGTGGAAGTTTGTGGACCCATGCACATTCCAAAACTTTCCATCACAGAAATGTGGGGAAAATGTTTTTTTTTTTTATAAAGTTTGAGGTTTGCATGGGATTCTGGGTAACAGAACCTGGTGAAAGCGACACAAGTCACTGCCTCCTGGACTCCCCTGGGTATCTAGTTTTCAAAAATATATAGGTTTGCTAGGTTTTCCTGGTGCCGGCAGAGCTAGGGTTCAAAATCCACAGCTAGGCACTTTCTGAAAAAAGGGTCAGTTTCACTGGAAAAATGAGGTGTGGACCGTTTTCTGTTGTGGGCACTAGGCCTACCCACACAAGTGTGGTACAATTTTTATCGGGAAACTTTGGGGAATTCGGGGTGGGTGGCAGTTTGTGGATCCACGGAGATTCCAGTACTTTCAATCACACGCATGTGAGGAAAACGTGTTATTTTTTTACAAAGTTTGAGGTTTGCAAGGGATTCTGGGTAACAGAATCTAGTGAGAGGCACACAAGTCACCTCATTATGGATTCCCTTTGGTGGTTTATTATAAGAATGTACAGGTTTGCTAGGTTTCCGTAGGTGCTGCCTGTTCTAGGGCTCAAAAACCACAGCTAGGCACATTTTGAAAAAAAAGTCAGTGTCTAGTGGCCTTCTGCTGCCCTGGGGAGGGGGCAGATTGGGTCTAATGCCCTGACATGCCCCCAAGGGGGGGGGCAGAAAGACTGTGAATATTTTTCGGGGGTGGGGGGCATTGGTATGCTTATTCTGGACAGCACCCTTCCCTACATTCAAAAGAGCCAGCTTAATCCCTGGTGCCTAGTGGGCCCTCTGAATCCCCTGGGAGGGCAGATCAGGTGCTATTGTCCCCAACAGCCTGTTAGGGGGCAGAAAGTCTGTAGCATTTTTTGTGGGGCAGTGGGGGCACTGGCATGCCAATTCTGGGCAGCCCCCACCCCAAACTTTGGAGGAAAAAAACCTGGTGCCAAGTGGACTTTCTGCCCCCCTAGGGGGGCAGATAAGGGGCTATTGCCCCACCTGCCTCCTGGGGAGGCAAAAAGACTGTGGTACTTTTTGGGGGTATGGCATTCTGGGCAGGCCCCACCCCTACTTAAAAAAAATAATGATCCCTGGTGCCTAGTGGTCTTTCTGCCCCCCAGGCGGGCAGATAAGAGCTATTGCCCGGTAAGCCTCCGGGGGGGCAGAAAGACGTGGCACTTTTTTGGGGGTGGGGGCATTGGCATGCTCATTCTGGGCATGCCCCACCCCAACGTATTAAAAAAGTAAATAAATCCCTGGTGCCTAGTGGGCTTTTTGCCCGCAGTGAGCATATTAGCGGCTATTGCCCCCAACTTCCTCCTAGGGGGGCAGAAAGTCTTTTGCATTATGTGGGGGGAAGGGTGGGGGCATTGGCATTCCCATTCTGGGCAGCCCCTACACCTGGCATTTAAAAAAAATAATCCCTGACGTCTAGGGTGCTTTCTGCCCCCCCGGGGTGGCAGAAAGACTGGTTGTAGCAGAATGACATGGAGAAGCAAAGCCCTTGCCCAAGGGTCCGCTCCCGCCTCCCTGGTGGCTAGTTGTTGGATCCCTGCTTGGGGATCACACTCCTGGGGCGATCCCCCAGCAGGGATCCACTAGGGAAGGATACCTCTGGTAAAGGGAGATTATCCCCTTTCCAACAATACCCCTCCCATGTATTTCGGTGCTTGGGGGCTGAGATAGCCCCATGAGTACAAAAACGGTGAAACTGAAACTAAGTTTCAGTTGAATTTTCATTGTAATGACAACAGCGCGCTATGCGAGCGATCTTCATCACAAGGAAAACAACAAATATGCCTTTGGAGGTTGGAGAAGCTCTTCCCCACCTCCCAAGGCTAAAAAGAAAAATAGGAAACAGCAGAGGGATTTTTTGCAAGTGTGCTCATGACGGAATAGTTCCGTCATGAGCACACGTGCACTTGTGCTCATGACGGAACCATTCCGTCATGAGCACAGCAGGGGTTAAGCCAAAATTGGTAGCGCTGTGCTCTGACATTTTTTTAAACACAGGGATGTGCCTTATTTACAAAAATACCGTGAACCCCTGCGTTTCCCCTAGTGCTGGCACTAAAAAAAGCTGCCTAGCACCAGCGCAGGCACCCTTGCACCATGTTGCAAGGGTGCCTGCAATGCAGGAGCGATTGTTTATATGCAGGAAGGAACAACTCCCTGTACATACACAATCTTGAAAGGCGATTTGCTGTTTCCATGTGTGCTGCAGAAGGCAGAACACAGAGAAAGAGCAAAATACAAGGTTAAATCAATATTTTCTCCTCATATAGCCATCCTGAGACCAGGTTTCACCTGGCCTTAGTTTTTGGTGCTACCTCATCCTTGTAAATATGGGGCAGTGTCAAAAAGCAATGGGTGTTATAGCAGAATGCCAACTGCAAACCCCATTGCATGCCCCTCACATGTGAGGTGTGAAAAGAGGACTTATTTACAAGGTGGCATAACACTGCTTTGTAAATAAGGAGAAAGGGATATCGCCACTAGAACGTCACTAAAAGTGACATTCTGGTGGCGATATCCCCTTATAAAAATGCCTCATTATAAGTAAAAAAAAACTCTTACAGTCTTACGCCTGTCCCCAAGAAGACATAGAATGTTTACAGTTTTTAGAAGACAGGGATTTGCGTCAAAAAACATGGGTGGTTGTAAGGGAATGCCTATGCCCCATCCATGACAGAAAGTCATGACAGAAAGTAGAGCGAAGTGTTGAATAAATCTGTGATGCATTACTTTAGGCAACATTCTAACACAAATCCTGATTTGCGAGGGAAACTAAATCCTAACACAACACTCTGCTTAGGGTTTGTATCGTTTTTGTAATGCAAACCTGGTGAAAAGTGTGAACAAATCTGCCCGTGTTTTCATGGATGCAGTAATATATTGTTTACATAAAAGCAAGACTCATTCAGGTGAGAATTAATCTATGAGACATGCAAGTATTTTTTTTTAAAGCTAAATACCTTTACAGAAACAGAAAACAAGATTTGTCAGCAACCCCAGGAAGTTATGTATATAATTGCTTCAGCATGGTTCCTTTCATAGATCATCATATATTACCTCATCGACTTGAGAGTAAATTAAGGAAATATGTGCATACACTACTTCAATTGAAAATTCACAATTGCCCGAGTCTGTTTCACTCAGGATACTTTAGAAAATTTAGAGAAATAAAGTTTGTTTTAAATCAAATTGATGCATTATTTGTTTCATACCACAATAAGTGTTGTAAGGGAGACTGAATTCTGATTAATAATTCTAGCAGCTCACCAAATTTCTAAAATATGTTTTAGTGCTGATCCCAATGAAGTAGGATAGCATTCCTTTCAGTATTGCCTGAAGCGGTGGATGGCCACAAAGCGCTAAGCCCAACAACCAAACTCTGCGGTGAGCTATGGTATTGTCTTTGCACAACTATTACATGTTTGATGAATGCCCTATTAAAGACCGCTTATCTTCATTACTCTTGGTCCTTTTGTCCTCGTCCCATTCATGACTAATGGAGATAGCCATCTCGCAGACAGACAAAAGAACAGAGGAATCCTGTGACCCCTTCCTGACCCCCTCCCACTGGCCGTACTTGACCAGTATTTTCCCAGCATTCCTCCTGAACTACCAAGCCACCAACAGAAAGGCCGGTCAGCCAGGAGGGAGGGAGGAGCATCATGAATGGGACGAGGACAATGGTACCAGGAGTAATGAAGATTATCGGTAAGCAATAGGGCATTACCCCCAAGTCCCTCCTGTCCTCGTCCCATTCATGACTAATGGAGCATACCAAAGCCAGAAACCCAACCTTCTGAACTCCCAAAGATCACCCAGGACACCACACCTAAAGCAGCATTCCAAGTGAAGCAAACTGAAGAACCACAGGGAAAAACAGGCAGGAGCACATAGCCCGCAACGCTACCAACCAGAAAAGGGGCGCACCACCCAGAACAAGCTACAACCCAGGGATCAACCCAAGGCAGACAAAACGGCTCAGGAGAAAGTCAAACCCACTATCCACAGAGCAAAAGCCACACACCGAACAACACTAACAGCAACAAGCCACAGCACACACCCCAGACCCAACAGCTGGGTCAAGGGCAACAGGACACTGGGCCAACCAGACCAAACTGGGAAGGGGGAAAATCCCAACTAAACAACAAGCTGACCAGCCAGTCTGGAGGGCAAAGGATAACACCTAGGATCCACCCCAAGTGAATCTCAACAACAGCCAACACAAAGCCCGGTGACGGCCCCAAACCAACCGGAGATGCAGACAGCCACAGGCCTCAGAGCCTTAGCCAAAACAACTGGCAGGAAAATAAGCCCAATGCCATGACCACAAGGACAAGGGAGTCAGATAGCACACCAGACAGGACAGCTGACTGAACCAGAGACTAGCCAGCAATGACAGGAGGAGGAGCTTCCACCACACCCCAGAAAGCCAGGCACCACACAGGAAAGCAGAGCAGCTCAGGAGAACAAGCCACAGCATGCAACACCCAGGCCAGCAACCCGAGGCCAGAAAATGAAAAACCAGAGACGCACAGGAAGGTACACAGCAGGCAACCCCCAACCCATCAGCAGGGCCACAACCAACTGCCCCAGGAAACAAGGATCTGATGTAGAAGACTCTGACACCGCCCAAAAGGCCAGAAGTAGAAGAATCGGTACCAATAAGCTGGCACAACCGCCCAGCAACAGGAGCAAGGAGTCCACCAACACAGCACCCCCACAGGCTTTTAAAGAGCGACACAGTGACAACAAACATCCACATCCCAGAAACACTCTAACCCCAAGGGCAGGGAGAAACATCCTTCGGAACCAGCCTCAACCAAGGCCATAGAGGCAACACACCACAGAAAGCAACCGGGAAGTCAGGGATGAAGCAAACTATCCTGCACGGGGATACCATTTCCTTGTCCCTGCCCGCTCCTGGGGAAATAGGGCACAGAGGAAACGCCCATCAGGAAGGGCTGGGAGGCCAGCCCGGACATCAGCAATGCCTAGCACAGAATGCCGGAATACAAGGAGGACCGAAGCCCCCTCTCTCTACCAAGACGCCACGATGGAGAAGGCAAGCCAGAACGGCCCACAGGTAGACACCTAAAAGGTGACCCCCCCATGGCCCCCAAAGGCCAGGAAAAGACTCCCCTCCTGGAAGCCAGCCCGCCTGAAACCAGAAAGCACTCATACCAGGAGACAGTGACAACAAGACAGTGAGGCCATGGAAACAGAGGCAGAAGCCAAAGCCCCACAAACCAGATCAGAATTCCAGCACAAGGGAGACTGAGACCGCAGGACACACCACTGCTCGACCCACCGAGGAAAGAGGGGCGAGAGGAGTAGCGCCCATTAACCATACCCACACTGACAGAGTGTTGTGCAGCACCAATGCAAACAGCAAAAAGCCAATGATGTACAGGAAGGTCCCTGTCCCTGCATTTAAACAATCATTTTTTTAAAATGCAGTTTTGCAATTTGAGTCTGTTGCATTAAGCAGCACACATAGAAGATACAAAACAGCATTTATAGATTGTTTATGTACAGGAAGGTGAACCGTCCTGCACATAAACAATCTTCCCCTGCACACAAACACCATTGCACTATGGTGCAAGGGTGCATGCATTGGCGCTAGGCTGCTAAGTGTAGCGCGAGCAGAGGGGTAAAGCAGGGCTGCACCATATTCTTATAAATATGGTGCAGCCCTGCGTTTCTGAAGTGGTGGGGTGATTAGTTAAGCCAGGAAGGCTAACGCCTAACTCTGCCATATACCGTGTAAATATGCCCCATGGTTTCCACACCCTACCAAGATTTAGGAGAAGCTGTATGTTTCCTTTGGCAGAGCCTCAAGTGACTCTGCAAGTGGAAACATTTACTGTGGCCTCCCTCTGCCACTGGACCACCTTGTCATCGTGTTTTTCACCCTGCCCTGTTTAGGAAGGGGCGGCCTTTACTAGACTTCCTGTTCATGAACATCATGTGAGACATGGTAGTCAGTGCAGGAATAGCTCTAAATACCCCCAACATACGAGGATACAAATCACTACACATAAGGGTCACTGTGTTTTTTGTTTGTTATTCAGGCTAATTTTTCAGTAAAACAAAATATTTTGCTGCGTGGACATCCATGGCACCTGCTAATCAAAGTTCAAAGCCTTTTTTTCCCACTGCCCCAGCTGTTGCAATGAAGGCTTTAGAGAAACCCCACCTGGGAGGTAAGGATCTCTAAAGAAAGTGGGTTGTCCTCTCCAAGCAGAACAGAGGCCCAAACCTTTATTAATTGGAAAAACTAATGGGTGAATTGCCAGCCTCAAAATGAGCCTACGTGGAAAGGTGGCAAGGTAATCCAAGTAGTAAGACACTTTTAGCAGCTTTCATTTTAAGCTTATCTCACTCTTAGATTTTGGAACCAAAATCTGAAGGCTTAATTAGGACTAAAAATGTATTATATCTGGCCTCCGAGAGTCTACACCAGCTACAATCTTCTTTCTTGACTTATTGGAGGATTGTGCTTTTTAGTTTCGTGACTGAGGAGGAAACTTTGTTGACCAAGTGAACAACTTGGCTTACCCAAGCCATACTCCAGCCCTATCAGCCAGAAAAGGCACCTACAATCATGTATGGTGCTTGAGAAGGTGGGGCATTAGGACTATACCTCAGAAGCTTAAGTAGAGCAGAAGGCCATCCATAGGTCTATAAGAAACTGTGTTTTTTAGCCAATGCAGACTTCTTCAGAAATAAGATCATTGCTGCCCACAATTTCCCTAAATACATGTTTTCAATAGTTAAGATTCGTTCAACAACACAGTATAAGTCACAGTCCTTTAAATACTCTCAAAAATGGATAGATTACCTATCAAATGTCATTGAGAATAAGGTTGCCGCCAAATGTGATACTATGATCCATAACACCCAGGATTAGACAACACAGATGGGGAATATGCTTCAGTCACCTACCTTAATCCTAGGTCATCTGAGTTGGGGGCTCTGCCTTAGGATAGGCTGACCAGGTCTGCCAACACTCCTCAGGATTTCCACTGTGCATGGGGAATATGGACCAGCTCCAAATAAAGCAATTTAAACACAATAGCAGTACTAATAAATCAGGCTCTGCATTCCATCTAATCCTGCCCAGGATTTGGAAACAGTTGCTTCAGAACTATAAAAGCAGCTCTCCAGTGTGTAACAGCTCCTTAATTAACACCTGTGTTCCTGAAATGTGGATAAAAGCTCTGATTCTCCCAATGCTAACCCATGTGTTCTCTTTAACTTTCAACCAATTTCACATTTTAAAACAAAACAAACTCTGGAAAAACATGTCAAAGGTCTAATCTCCAGATTTTTGGAGGAACACCAGGTCCTTGAATCATTGCAGTCTGGCTTCTGACCTGTATATAGTCCTGAAACATCTTTGGTGTCGGTGCTGGATGATCTTCATGTGCCAGCAGACATATGGCACCCTGCAGTACGGGTCTTGTTAGATCTACCCACCATACCTGATAAGATCTTGTACCCCTTTTTACTCACTAGGCTGATGGAAGCTGGAATAATTGCGAGTCTGTGCTTTTATGGTGTAAGCCATACTTAAAGGACACATGGCAGGCAGTATATTTACCACCTTATCAATCTGAGTTTAAAGCATTAAATCAGGTTTAGCCTCAAGGTGCAGCTCTTTTTTATTCTTTACCTATGCCCTCAGTCCAACTGGTTAAATCCTACAGGGTTAACTTCATGAATTATGCTGATGATACCCAGTGATCTTCACCGTTGATCAGTGAGTAAATGCACATTTTCAGAGCTTTCATCAGTGTATGACAGAGAAAACACCTTGAAATATAATGATAATAAAACTGATTTGCTCTTTAATAGAGATGTCTACCATCTGTTCTTTTCCATAATTTGTCTTGCCTCCATCCTAGGCTAATCCTCTGTACCTAACTGAATAGGTTAAGGGGTTAAGGATAATTTTTTTTTTTTTGGATGGCAAGCCGACACTTCATAAGTGGGTTAACCACCTCTTTTCCAACTGCTTGGTCTTGCTTAAAGTGTTGAGGAAAGATTCTATCTTTTATTTTATTTGCAGCCTACCTGGTAGCGTAGGGACTATTGCAGCACTCTCTCATAAGCACATGTTGGTCAGTTGACAAGACTTAAGAGAATTCAGAATGACATGGCGAGACTTGCATTAGGACTGCCTGCACATTACTTTGCATCAGCAGCCCTACAGTCTCTGCATTAGCTGCCTTTGCAAAAGCAGGTTAGCTTTAACTCAATGTGATTTGTTCACAGAGAACTATATGGGTCCTGACCTAGATATCTTCCTTGGTGGTGGTTCCAAGACTTAAGTGGGCTTGGGTTGGGAATGATCCTCTTTGGTAGCAGCTGTAAAGATGTGTAATACTCTTACACTAACCCTGAGACAAAACACTAGGCCTTTTATATGTTTCTGTGAGGCTCTAAAAACCTGGCTATATGATCAATAATGCCCTTCATTAAGGTAATTTTTCTTTCCTAGTGCTGGGATCCCTTACACTCTAGAACGTTAGTGACATAATATGCTGCCCCTGAGTTATCTGTGGTTGTGCCATAAGCAGAGGCAGCTGCTAATGAATTAAACTAGGGGGGAAAGGGTAGGTAGAAAAAAGCTTCACTTACCTGCTGCATCCTATCTCCCCTGTCCTCTTTGGTTGCATGGAAGCACAGGAAGCACACAGGCTCCCAGAATTTCCTACCCACTCACGATGCTGCTGTCACCTGCATGACAACAGCATCGTGATTGGTCTGATCGGCCTGGTTGGGTGCTTAGACATAGGGTGGCAGGCTTTGCGTGTTCTCCATCCAGGATGTGCATTACAGCTGTGTGGAGAATATGCTAAGTGTGCATTACTGTTTAGTTGGCCCAAGACGGCCGGCCATACCGTCATGCGTGCTTAAGAGAGTGCCCACCTCTCGTCCCCCTGCTCCTGTGACAGCCCAGCCCTGCCCACACCTAAAGTTAAACAACTCTGAGTCAGTACAGAAAAATAAAATTATAATAACATTGTGTTATTAGCTTTTTATTTTTCCTTTTTGTATTGCTCAAAAAGCAGAGAGGCGACGCTCCTCTGCCTTAGATATCAGGGGTTAGCCCAGAGTTCCTCACAAAAGCGTGTTCTCACTTAACAGGACCGTAGATTGTTAATTTGCTGGCTGGGATCTCTATCCCAAATTCTTAATCTAGCATTGTTAAACATGATTAAACCACTTACTGAAAGAAGAAAGAGGTGGCTTTATCAACCCTTAACAGTATGACCTGCACCAATTGGTACCAGATGTGCGATTAGAAGCAGAAATCTTAGGATGAGACAGAAGACTACAAACAATTTTGCCTCTATGTTCCTTCAGCTCAAATGAAGAAAAAATTGCCCCAAATAAAATGAATACCAATGAAAAGGCACATGTTGAGCTGCTGGATGTGACATGGTGACATTTGGAGGCACTCCAAATTTAAAATGCTGTGTTAGAACACACAATATAAAAGCATTCTATGCTTTGCGGGAATTCCATCCAAGGGATGTCTAAGTAACACATATTGTTGCTCACACACTGACAGATTGAATGTGTGGTATGACACTTGTGTCAGTTTATATAAATTCTCCAGGGCGCCAACCTCCTGTGGAGTTATCAAACCTACAACTATGCTACGTTTTGGGTGGTTGCGGGCCACACAGACAGGCTTTCATTGAAGCATATCCTTTTAAAAACACAATACTATTGAGGAGAATGTGCATTCTTTCCCCTTTAACAATAATTCTACAGTCCCATTCCCATGGATTGTCGAAACCATGGGTGTCCAACGTAGTTCTAGGAGAGTTGTACCCATTCCACAATACAAAGGGCACAAATTCTGTATCGATTGTTTTTGAGATTTAGCTTATGTGCGTATTCTGAGAAAAGTCCTGATCAAGCCTTCCTGGTCCTACACAGTGTCGCAGTGATTTAAAGAGTAATGCTGAGACCACTTCCCAGAAACAGCCACTGGCTAGAGAAGGGAGACCAAACAAACCAAATGTGATAAGAGAATGCTTGAAATAAGTTTAGCCACCAGCTATGGCTCAGGGTAGCAAACAAACCCATTGTTTGTTTGGCCACCATGGCACCTCAGATTAGAACAATCGTATGCAAATCAATCTTGGTCCTTGATGGAAATGGGTCTTTTTTCACGCTCATCCCCAGACGTCTTGCCTTCCTCCTCCACATGTCTGACCTCATGTTTGCTGGTATTAGGACTCTAAGCACCCTACCCCTGCTAACCAGTGCTAAAATGCAAATGCTCTCTCTTCTAAAACATGGTAACATTGGTTCATCTCCCATTGGCATATTTAGTTTACTTATGTCCAGAGTACCCCCAGTAAACATGGTCTGTAAATTAAATGCTACTAGTTAGCATGCAACACTGATTGTTTCACCCACCGAAGTACCCATTTAACAATGCCTCAGGCCTGCTACTGCTGATCCTGTGTGTGCAGTTTTGAACTGCCTTGTTGACCTGGTTATGTAAACCTTTTGCCATGCAGAAACCTTCCCTTTTCATATGTATAAGCCACCCCTAAGTAGGCCCGGAACAACCCAAAGGGCAGGGTGAAATGTATTTAAAAGGCAGGACATGTACATCTAAGTTTTACTTGTCCGGGTAGTGAAAAGCTCCCAAATTTGTTTTTCACTACTGCGAGTTCCATCTCTCCCATAGGATAACACTGGGATTACCTAATTCAATTTTATACGTGTAATTTCCAATTGGGAAAAGATAAGACTCCCAAAAGTTGGATGTCTCTGGAATCCGAATTTAAAGTCCTAACATGGTGAAATTGCAGTTCATGAAGTTTGCATGTTCTTATTGCCCTGCTACCTGTTGTTCCCCTGCTGCCTGTCTCTGATCAGTCTGGGGTGTGTGAAAGCTAGGCGTTGTGTGTTCCCCCTAGACAGCCACACACAATAGAAGCGTATGTGTGATTTGATGGGCCATCTAGGGAGGATTAGAGGGAGGAGCTGCACCCAGCCTCACTTAAACATGAATAGGCTGTGTCCTGTCCTCACACAAAGAGATGCATACCCCCATGCATTTGAGTTTGGAACCATAGCATAAAGGGAGGACCTCTATGCACTGTATTTCAAACACCTGTCGTTGACATATCTCCCTCTTCAAAGGCCCAACTGGGTTTAAGTACTGGAACTCTGACACTATGATTTAAAAAAACTTCTGGACCTGAGAAGACTATGCCAGGAAGAAGGACTGCTGTGGTACTGAAGGACTCCCACTCTCCTGGACTGCTGCTTTGCTGGACTCCTGCCTTGCTATGCTGTCCTGCCGCCTGCTGTTCCCCTGCCTGGGTGTGAAGGACGGGACCTGAGTCACCTGTACCAAGAGTGACTCCATGGGCTAGCTGGCTGGCCTCTTGATCTGGAGTCTCAGGGACATAAAAGGCTTCCAACCTACCTGCTTCTCTACCAGGACTCTGACATCCATGAGTCTGCCCTACCAAGTAGTGTCATCGCATTCTGGGACCCTTGAAAGTGGGTCTAAGTTGCATGCTCCAGCAAAATTCGCACATCCTCTGTCAAACTGGCACTTTGTTGTGTGAGCCAGAACCGGCCCATTGTCCCTGTTGTGTGGATCACAACAGGCTCACTGATCCTTTTGCATGGATCAATCGGTGCATCAATGCTTGTGCATTGACCAGAACCAGCGCATCGCTCTTTTTGCTTGGAACAGAACCGGTGCATCTCATCGGCGTCAACGTATTTCCCCTGCTGTGTGGATCACGACAGGTGCATTGCCACCACTGCATGGATCGACACCGATGAATCTCTTTGACTGCACCGGCAACTTTAATGTTGATGCAACTAGGATTAAGGTACTTTGTTCTGCAGGCCTTGCTGGGTCCCTGTATCCAGCCTGCACTCCAAAGTGGTTGGCATGGACTTTTACCTTTGTCCTGGTTCAACACTGCCAGATAACCCAAGTAAGTGTTTATTGCTTGTAAGCGCTATTTTACAGTTTATTCTTTAAGAATTCATATCATGAGTACTACTTATTGAATTTTTATCATTTTGGTCATGTTGTATTTATTAAATTAAGAGCTATTTTTCTAACCTGGTGTGGAATCCTTTTGTGCTGTGTTTCCTCTGTTATACTGTTTGAAATGTTGCAAAAATACTATGCACATTTGCTCTACGTAAAGCCTGACTGCTCTGTGACAAGCTACCAGAGGGTGAGCACAGATTAATTTAGGGTGTGCCTGCTTCTTACCTTCACTAGGAGTGTGATTGCTGGTTGACTACGACTCACATCCCAGTCAACCTACAACCCAATTTCTAATAGTCCTGCTCCTGTGGGAACAGTCCATCCCGAACTGGCAAGCTTGCTCCTCTCCAAACCAGACCACAAGGAACTCAGGATGGTTTCAAGCTGATTGAAGCTCTTCAGCCAGATGTAGTTTGGTTCCAGTGGCACATTGAGCAAGGAGCCCACATCTGGGCATACGCTTGCCCATTTAGGTCAGTACATCAAACACACAAAAGGTGATGGGAGAATGCTTGCAATAAGCCTAACCACTGGCAATCGCACAGGCTGGCATTCAAACCAATCGTTCTTTTGTCCACCGGCCACCTCAAATTACACCCAACTATATGCACATCAGTTTTGGTCCTGCTCTAGTGGAAGTACTGCAGCCCAAACTACAAAGCCAGGTCCTCTCTGAACCAGAACACAAGCAACACGAGACCGGCAAATGCAAAAGTGTTTATTGATCTCATGTTTCATTGACCATTCAAGGTACATCCAGCATACTGATCATATCATCACACGTTTCACTACTACCTATTACTTTCTACCATGCTCCATTTTTCCTGAAAGGCACTGACTATAAATAAAAAATATAATTCTGAATTATGTGAGAAAACACTTTTGTACGTCACATTTCATTTTTACATACATTCATGCTCCAATTGTAGGTACATTGCCAACACTAGAAATATAATGCAAACTTGATTTTGGCAGCATAACTCCTGCAAGACATGCACAAATATCACACAGATCAACAAAGTACTCAGTGCACCTTGGTAGACATTAACAGTGCATTATCTCAGCTTAGAGTGTATTCTAGGATTACAATCCTGATACAAGGTGAAAGCAGAGTCCCTGGTCCAAATTTCACATTACGGGCTTCAACTTCATCTTCAGGATCCTTAGATAATAAACCCTTTTCTACAAGTGTAGTGCTATATTTTAAAAGTCTTTCTTCTGTGGCAGAGCACACAAGTTACTCTGATTCCAGTCACTGTTCTATCCAAACATTGTTCTATCTCCAGGTTTTCAATATTAAAATCCGGTTCCTTAAAACTGACAACTTTTTCTTTCCATTCCTGTATGGTACATTCTTTATTCTCTATTGACTCATCATAGACTTCAGCCTCTGGCTAATCATCCGGGTCATGATACTTCAGAAAGTAAGGGTGGGCAAGAGCTTCAGTGGTCGTTATCCGCTTATCACTGCCCAATATGAGCATTTTCTCAAGAAGATACACCACAAGTGGATTGGCACCACGGAATACTTATTTCAAATCTTGATGAGGCAAATGTGACAAGGACTCAATATACCTTCTAGCATGCTCAGAGGAGACAATCTTCAGAAGGTGTACCCACAACTTCCATGATTCTGTTTAACTGGTCAATATAATTGTTTCCTGGAAAAAGGGCCTTGCCTTTCAGTAGTTCTGCCATGATACACCCAAAAGACCAAATGTCAACTGATTGTAGTGCATCCAATTCAACATGATTTCTGGAGCCCGGTGCCATCTTGTTGCTACATATCCTATCATTTCATCATCTGTTTGTCAGACTAACCCAAAATCTAAAATCCTGAGCTCCCAGTCTTCGTTCACCGCTAGATTGCTAGGCTTTAAGTCTCGCTGGATAATCCCAGCAGAATGAATATACTTAAGTTCTCGAAGCAACTGGTCTATAAGAAACTGTATATGGTCATCTGTTAATTTCTGGCAATTCACAATATTATTTAAGTCAGCACCCATTACATTTTTCACAAGGTAAACTTCACTAAAATTTTCATTTGAAGTTGGAAGCGTAAACACATCCAGCAATCCTATCACGTTTCCATGTTTTATATGCTTGAGTAACCTAATTTCCCTGTAAATTCTTCTTGCATCAATAAGTGACTGGAAGGGCCTTAAAAGCTTTTTAACTGCCACCTTTTGCCTCGTTTTGGTATCATACCTTGAGCAGATGGAACCGTAGGTGCCAAAGCCCACGGGCTGAGGTTGGTGTAGCGTCTGGGCGCTTCCACGCAGTTTTGTTCAGATACTGCCAATAACAGCCCACATTTGCTGACATCTTCAGGCAGTGTCTGAGCCAGGCTCCGCTGTAAGGGCCAACCCAAGACCATCGTTGCCCAGATTGGGGTTCTGCAGTTTGGTGTAGTTTATATCCATTGGCATTGTGAGCAAGGGACAGTGCCACCCTTGAGACAGTTGCAATTGTTCTTTGATTTCCAGCTATAAAGCTGAGGGGGTGAGTAATCTAGTGCCTGCACTGTATGATGGGCCTGAAACTGGAGGCCAAAATCCATGATAATCTCTAAAATGCATCTGGCAGATACTTATCTTCATGTTTAGTTTATGTAACCAGCCAGATCCTCATTGTAGTCCACCATATATTCACTACCTAAGCTAGGGCACTGTTCTCACAAGTCCATTAGTGAAATCTTATTAAAGTTTGTAAAACTATTATTAACCCTCTCTTATAAGTAATCTTGATTTAAAGGTAAATTGTAGAAAATCTTTTACTTTGACAATTGGACCGAGAAATATGAAATCTAAATCATATTTTATTGTGGGGGGTGGAGGTCAGTAAGGTCACTCCATTTAATTGATTGAGAATTATGTTTGACCCTTCATTGCAGTGGGGGCAGTTGATAAATACCAGATTACAGCAATTTGCAAGGGAGGCTGAGGTAATTTTTTGCTTTGCCAACAGGCTCAAAGCACAGACCCCCAAGGGTGATGTTACAGTTGTATAATAGTAAATGCATTCCAGTAGCTCTATACGGAGCAGGTATATGAGGTCACGTTAACTCTGGTGCTCTCCAAAGAGCAGAAAACGCTTTTTTATAAACACTCCTTTCGGTACATATGAGTACTGCTACCCGTATTTGTCACAGTGAATTAGGGGTATATTATGTATCAGATACTCATACTATACGATGAGTCCCTCTTTTATTTTGGATTAAAATTTGGCTCTAATCAGGAGGAACATTTTCAAGTCTAGTATTAAAAGATTGCTTCAATATTTCACTAGAAATCCCATGGCTCGCCTCATATTAAATGGTCTATGTCAGACCTTGATGTCCCAGAATACTTCTGCAATCCTGAGTTGATTGATAAATCCATAAAAACACTAATTAAGGATTTGAACTTCGTTCTTATGGTTAAAGGAGAGGGCAGCAAAATCTCAATACATGCTGAGTTTAACCTTGTATAATTCCCTCATACCTTCCCCTAGAATAGAGGCCCACTTGAATACTGTGAGTAATTTTCAATATGTCTTTTATTTTACTTGCTTTTGCCTTTGTACTTTACACTTTTTGGTAGCCTTCCCCTATCAGGTAGGCTGGTTTACAAGCCTGTCAAATTGTCCCTTGACAACTCATGACAACAAAGTACTACTCATCTTACATTATTTTGCACTTTATATAGAACCTTCAGGGAACAAGTTGTAGTCTCAATTCTGTGGGCACGTTATAAGATGTTACAAGCAAGGCATGATATATTTACAACATCTTGAGACACAAGAACCTAGGTGTGCAGTATTAAATATTATTCGCACAGTTTTAGCAATGAGGAAAAGGTGTGATTAGTGCCATGATTATTATTTGCCTATTTTATTTATCTGTATATCACTGGATTTGGTATCTGATATGACCTGATTTGAAAATAAAATTCTGTGCTATTTGTATTTGACAAATTATTTTTGTAAGTATAAGCTGATGGTATTCTGATTTGGAATTGTATGCTTTAAATGTAACCTATATCGTATTTTTCTAGTAGATTGACTGTCTGACGGAACCCCCTATAACAAATCTCTTATCTGCAGATAATTAAAATCCCATCACTTGGCAAAGCCAATTTGTGTCTAATTCAAATTCATATCTACCATGAAAGTGCACAAAGTTCCCCCTCAAACAAATGGCCCAGGCAGACAAGGCCATGTCCAAATACCGCAAATACTATTGTGAAATGCACCAGGCAGTGATGACTCTGGATCAATAGCTATATTGACAACAAATATACACCCATCTGAACTACTTCATACTTTACCCAATGAAAGTAGTTAGGATCAGAACACCTAATCAGGCACACTGTAGACTGGGGTCTGAGACATATGAAATGACGCATTTGTGATGCAAAATGGGATCGATCAAAAGAGAACTGGAACATAAGGAACCTAGGAGTTGGGGACCTAGTCTGGCAGTACAGGTTGGACTATTACCAAGTCAAGTCAAGTAACTTTATTCGATTCAAATGAACCATAAAAGTTTACAAAAAGTCATACATTCATTTTAAAATAACATTTCTACACAAGGTTTAGAAAACAATGCACAAGAGTTAATATCAGGTTAAGTAGATTCAATAAAATCAATTTACGATTCGTAACATTTCCTAATTAAAAAGCCAATTTTGATAAAACTAAGCACAGACCTGCAAATGGTGATAGTTGATAGCGACCTCAAATAATTAAAACCCTCTTTTTAGAAGAGCAGGGACGAATATCCCTTAAAATAGGCTTAATAAAGCGGGCTCTTGGATCTTTATAGAGTGTGCAAAAAAGCATAAGGTGCATTGTACTCTGTTGGTCTACATTGTTACATGGGCAGGGGGGAAAGTCTTTCACACCAACCCCCCTGTATCGGAAAAGCCACAAGAAAGTGCAGTGTGCTTAAACGAAATATAGTCATTAAAAAACGCAAATAAACCTGGGTTGTAAAAGACAAATAAAATTGTTGCTGATTTAAAAGTGCACGATCCACTGTGTCCCTGACCTGGTTAGACAAACTTAAAACAGCATAATATGCGTTTTTAATGACCATTTTCATATTGGGTTGAATAGACTCCGGGTTATCATAAAAATCTTCAAGGCCTATCTTATAAAAAGTTTCCTTGACATAGCGTAGCCATGGGACCACCTTTGCATTGTCAAGATTCATGCAGTCTCTTAAGATACCTCTAGAGAATAATAATTCATCTGAGATCCACATTTTCCCCATAGAAGCAAGAGGGCAATATGAATTCTGTCAGTCACGTAATCTAAACCCACCTCAGAGTGACAGAATAAAGTGGAGGAACTACTGGGGATGAGTAAGTCTTTTTAAAAATGTGTTCTCTAATATTTGAATCTGTGCATTTTTGTAATATCCCCATACTCCTGCCCCATAGGTGGCCACTGACAAACATTTGGATTTATACAATGTTTTCAATTCAGCTATTGGCTTATGACCAAGTTTGCTGGCAAAACGAAAGAGCCCCTCTATTCTACTAGTTTGTTGTAGGCTTGTCGTAATCAAGTGTTCCCATCTTAGTTTGTTATTAAAAAGATTCCCCAAATTAGTAAAATTTGTCACTTTGTCAATAGCAGCATAATTTACTAAATATTTGCATGTTTTAGATTTGTTTGAACCACAAACCATAATGAAATATTTACTAAAATTAACCTTAAGTTCCAGTCCTGTCATAAACTCAGTAAATGCATTCAAACATTTTTTGTAGACTATTAGCTGTTAGGGTCATCAGGTCTGTATTGTCTGCATAGAACAATAAAGGTACCCGTTTACCTCCTATTCTTGGGTAATCCAAGTGTTGTTGTAATAAAAAGTGTTCTAAACCATTAGTATATATTAAAAATAAAAAGGGAGCCAATATACAACCCTGGCGCACTCCCTCAGTTTAGGCAATTGGCTTAGTCTTTTCTCCCCCTGGACCATACAGGATAGCTACAGCAGTAGATGCATGTAATCTGCGCGACAGGGTAACAAGCGGTTCCTCAAATCCTAAGTGTCCATTAGTGACAACAACTTTCCCCGCAAAACATGTCAAATGCACTGGACAAGTCCATGAAGGCCAAGTGGATTGAAACACCCCTGGCCTTCATGTACTTGCCCATAATCATAGACAGGTTGAGGCACTGCTCAGTTGTTCCCCTTCCCTTCCTGAAGCCAAATTGAGTATTCACTATCAGGCCAGAAGTATAGGCCCATTTCTCCAGGCGTGCAAGAATTACCCTCCCCAGCAGCTTGCATGAAGCATCTATTAGAGAAATCGGCCTGTAGCATGTGGGGTCGTTTCTATTTCCCTTTTTAAAAATGGGTGCCACCACTGCTCTTTTCCATGATGATGGAATATGGCCCACAATTGCTGCGTTAAAAACCTTAAGTAATGGGGGGGCCATATTTGTAGGTTGCTTTTAAATAAATCAAGGGGCACACCATCTGGCCCTGGAGGTTTTAGGGGAATACCCTTTCTCAGTGCCTCCTCTATTTCACTTAAAGAAAGCGATGTACTGAGCTGTTGTGCGGTTTGTATGTTAATACTTATTTCATCCTCGCACTCACTTGGTAAAACGCTCTTTGGGTTGAATATATTGGAGAAATAGGTCTTGCAGGCCACCCCCATTATGTTATTATCCATACTCCTTATTTCATTAGTGAAAAATTGGCAATTTAGCACCTCCCAGAAGCTCCTAGAGTCCTTCAAGGCACTTGCTCTGTCAAGATCATCCCAGGCCTGCCTTCTCAATTCATCCTTTCTCTGCTCAATTGCCTGCATGTAATGCCTTCTTCAATTTATTTTGCGCTGCAGAACACTTGGCGTTAAACCATCTTATTTCTGGGAGACTGCCTTTTCTCACTGGTCTAAGAAAATTCTTGGCCACGTCATCACAAATAATTTCAAGACTTTGTATTATTGCATCTGGATGTGAAGTATCGGTTAAGCAGGTCATCACTTGTGTTAGATTTGTTTTAATATTAGACTCCTCAAAATCCTTGTGATTTATCGAGTTCGATTTTAACCTTATCCCTTGATTGTGATAATATTTTATTAGGCAGTCAGTGCCCTTGTCCTTACATGCCACAATATGTAAGGAAACAGTAAGGGGGTTATGGTCACTGGCAGGGTTGGGTTTGGCCGCAAATGTATTAACAAGTTGTGAGTACCTACTAGGAATCAACATAAAATCAATTGTACTTACATGACCTTTCCCCCTCCCCCCCCGAAATGTCGAATATTGCACCGCTGGAGTGCTAACCAAAGTATCAATCATACGTAGGTCATTCACTACAATAATGGAGTTTAACGCATCGCCTTGTGTGGTATGTTTAAAGTGGGTCAGAGGTTGATCGTTAATATCTACTAACCCACAAACCTTACTCTCGCTATGCAGACATAAGGTTCAGTTAATCTCCTACCCAAATAATACACAAAGGGGAGACCTTTGCTGATACCTTAACAATCTCCATATCGAGCGAATTGATAACCCCAGATTTCTGTGTATCAAAAATATTGTAGTACCAATTGACTAATAATATGGGTACAATGATCAAATTAAAACATAAGATCAACTGGTACCATGGAGAGTCAATTACTTTTTCTATTCCTAGTGAATCATACTGTACCGAAATTAAGGTCGCTAGGCCTCCCTTTGCCCTCCCAGCCAATGATGGTTCAGCTTGGACAGTTAATGCATTGTATCCGTCCAAAGAGACATCATCCCTGCTCCAAGTTTCTTGTGTGCAAATAATGTCAAAAGTTTTGACATACTGGAACCATGTCTCATCTAATAACCTTTGAGAAATGCCTGCAACATTCCAAGAAATTAGATGGAGGCTGCAGCTGTTAGGTTGGCAATTTTGCACATGTAAAAAGTTGCCATCCCCAGTATTCGATGATAGTTCAGCATGAGTGGCAGTCAAATCTATCCCAGTGGTCCCAGTAGTCCCCAAGCCTTTATTATGGGACTGCTGCGGGAGGCAATTGTTTTGTCTGGGATCTACAGAGAGTGTATGCTCTTTAACACTCCCACGTATATTGTGAGTAATCTCAGATACATGGGCTTTGTCCTCTGGTGCACTCGCTTTTAGCTTTAGTCAGTCTATATCTGCGAGACCGCTTAATGGCTCAAACCGATTTTCGTGATACCAGGGTGGAAACTGTGGATACTGTTTTGTCTTTAATGAACTCTCTTCTTCCACTAAATATGGTCGCAATCTGGGTGGTTGATAGAAAAAACCCAATGGTAATATAGAGACCGTTAACTCATGTATAGGTTGGTCAACCATCCTATCTAATATGGATCTTTCCAGGCCTGGTGGCCTGAAGGTCAATACAATGCAATCCCCTGCCAGTGACTTATTGGTTAGCCCTACCCACCTAACCCTACGTGCTATCTTAAGTTCAGAGAATAAAATGTTTTTATTTATACCTGTCTTTGCGTTTACATAACGCAAGGATTTATTCCTCAAAGAGGGCCAGTCTTCCCTGTCACCGGGGAATAATGGGGGAACGTTAGCTAAGACAACAATTTAGGGTGTTGTTTCCGGAGGCAGATGCAAATTCGAATTTTTGCTACTGATAGGTAAATGACCTAAGAGACAATCTGCAGGGGTGCCTAAACTTTGGGACCCTTTGTCAACATTATTGCGCACCTTATTTGCTTGCTCAGTGTTTGGGGGATTTATAGACTGACAATCACCTTGGGACAATCCTTCTGTCTGGGATGAAGACGCAGTGACTTGTGGGCAGTTGCTCTCCGGTCTCCCTTGGTGAGACCCATCTTGTGTCATAGTTTTCCGAGAAGGTTCCGGGTTATAAACAACCCCTCCGTTGGCCTCACCAATGGTCTTGTTTAGCCTAGGCCTATGCTCTTTTGGCAATGTGGAAACCCTAGTTGATTGCTTTTCTAAACATGATAACCTACTCTCGATATCAGTTAATTTTTGAAGGATAGGTTTTAAATGTGCTGTAATTACAGTTTCCAGTTTATCCCCAAATCCCTCCTCCAAGTTGTGAATCAAAGTCAGCTTGGAAATCACCTCTACTGGAGCTATTACGTGGTTTTCTTCAGATGTGGGCTCCCTGTCCACTTGGTTGCTCCTACAACCTAGCAGTTTTGAAGTGAGGTGGCTTTGTTTGTATGACTTAGGGGCATATGTATCAACATCTCCATTTGCGATTCTCAAATAGCGATTTTTAAAGAATCGTTATTTGAGAATTGCAAAACGGGATGTATTTAAAAAATCACAAAACTTTTGCGATTTCTTAAAATTCCTTAATTGCGATTAGGAAATTGCGAAATCGCAATTAAGGAATACCTTCCCATTCATTTCTATGGGCCAGGAGACCCATAGGAATGAATGGGAAGTAATTCTCAAATTGCGATTCGCAATTTGCTAATCGCAATTTGAGAATAATTTCAAAGGTGCAAGGGTGTCATGATGACACCCTGATGCACCCCTGAAATGAGCATGTGTGTGCATATGGTGCACATACATGCCCTAAGGGCATGTATGTGCGCCACGTGGCACTTTGTAAAATTCCAAAAAGTGCATTTTTAACAGAAATCGCAAATTACCACCAACTAGAGATTGGTGGTAATTTGCGATTTCTTAAGGATAATTTGCAATGCTTTGGTGCGTGTTACATGTCATTTAAGAAATCGCAATTTGAGATTTCATAAATGCTTACGCAAAATTAAGAAATCACTAAATTAGCGATTCCTTAAATTTGCGATGAGAATTTGCCTCATACATCCCGTTTTGCGAATTTTTAATCGCAAACGCTGTTTTTTGCGAATCGCAGCATTTACGATTAAAAATTCGGTTGATACATATGCCCCCTAGTTACTACCTGTCCTTTCTTTTTCTTTGGCGGCAGAGCTACATCTGCCTTTCAATTCGAATTTCTGGGCCCTCGTAACTACATTTGGCTTGACTGAAGTAATCTGAAAGTTGGTTAGCTCCTGAACGTTAGCGAGCTCAGAGTGTGAGGAGTGTGACCGGCTAGTTTGTGATGCTCCGTCAAACTAGCTCGTCTGGGAGCTTAAAGTGCTGATGGTAATGCGACTAGGTAACACTTGAGGATCCAAGGACAAGCTGTGCTCTGTTAATTCAATTTCATGCATGAGCACAGATTCAGCCCTTGATAAAAAGGCATCCAATGTACCTACTACCCCTTGACCAGCCTTAGGTTTTGTCATGTTTGTTGGGCCCTACCTTACCACACAAACTAATAACAACCAAAAAAGTTATCAGACAATACCTTTAGAGATCAGGGCTGGTATCATAACAATCAATCTTTTGTTAGTCCCTGCAGGGGGTCCCTATTTCTAGCATCATATCAATCAATTTCAGACAATGAAATAATATTGCCCAGCCCGCCTCTTTCAGCCTCTAACGAAATTCAAACCCAATACCTAACTGGCTCAGATCGAGTCAAATACAGCAAGTGTGCTTTGGCCGCAACCAGTCCTGTCCTATAAATGTTAATAGCCTTGCCCAGCCTGGCCTCCTTCGGCCTCTGACGGGCTCGGACGGGCCCACACTGTGGGAGTCTGATCCTGCTTTTATGTGCCGGCTGGCGTGGACGAAACTGGCGCACTGCCGCACAGCGCCTTGGGCGTTGAAGTCCTCCTCTGAATGGTCTGGATACACTGTGGCAAAACAACAAAGACTATTACCATTGTAGCAGTGTCAAAACTAACTTGAATGTGGCTGTGTTCAAACTGAGATGACAAGGTGTACAAAATAACAATGGACTTGGAAGCAGCCACAAGAAATTACCAGTGCCTGATATTAATTCTACCATTTCATCCATCACTTTTTGTATATGTTAGTGTGTTGCTCTAAGTAAGATGGGAATGCCCACACGTAGGTACTGTGCATCCTATATCACTGGAATCAACCTATGCTAGGCTGACTAACTCTAACAAGGGCAAAATAGTTCCTAGGTTGCTTGTGTTTCAGTTCAGGAAGGATCTGGTCTGGCAGTTCAGACTGGACTATTTTCATTGGAGCAAGATGAAGACTGATTTACATATGGCTGTGTCCAAACTGAGGTGGCATGATGTGCAAAATTAAAATGGACCGGGTTGCAGCCCTTAGTAATTACCAGGGGTTGCTGTTAATCCAAGCATTCCATCCATCACTTTTTTTGTATAAATTAGTGTGTTACCCTAAGTGGGACAGCTATGCCCAGACGTGGGTCCCATGCACACTGTGCCACTGGAACCAAGCTACACCTGGCTGATAAGCCCTAACTACGATGAAACCAGTCCTAGGTTGCTTGTGTTCCGGTTCGGGGAAGACGTGGCCTGGCAATTTGAGCTGGACTGTTCCCAATGGAATAGGGTCAAGACTGATTTGCATATGGGTATGGTCCAAACTGAGGTGGCATGGTCTGCAAAATAACTATTGACTGGGATGCGGCCACAAGTAATTACCAGTGGCTGATAATAGTTCAAGCATTCCATCCATCACTTTTTTGTACTCTTTAGTCAGATTTCTTAGCAAGAATTTCTATAGCAGGCACATCATCTACACCATATGTGGGAACTTTGCTTTGGCAGCTGTTCAGCTCAACAGGTTGTACATCTATTGCTGGAGTAATTTTGCTGCTGTATGGCTCTAGATATAATGCAAACACTAACCGAGGTATTGGGAACCCATGCAGTATTTCCTGGGCAACTCCGAAGGGAGCAGATATTTTACATTTTTAATAATAAATACACTTCTATTTTGTATTCAACATATTTGTTTATTTATTTACTTTTTTGAAATTATTTTCATTTTGTTTAAGATATTTTACTTGTTTTAAATGTTTCACTGATTGAAGTGGAAGTTGTAAATTGTACCCCTCTGCAATCCAACACTTTCTTTACTTTTGCACTGACTGGAGTGGGAATACAAAATGTTAGCCCTCTGCAATTCAACACTTTCCCTACTGTTACACTAACTGGAGTGGGAATAGTAAATCTTTCCCCTCCGCAATCCAACACTTTCTCTACTGTTGCACTGACTGGAGTGGGATAAGTAAAATGTACCTCTCCGCAGTCTGCACACTTTTCATACTGTTGCACAATCCAACAATTTTTTGTTAATTATCATGTTTATTGTTGTGTTAATTGTACTGGGAATAGTAAATTGTAGTATTTTCCAATTTTATAATTTAATTAGTTCTATATTTATTGTAGTTAGAGTAGTACATCTTATTTTTGTGTGATATAAAGAATTGTTATATTGTTGTGTTGGGTGGGAGTACTTATTGTTATATTTATTTAGTATTAAAATATTTTTTTAATGTAGTGGGAATTGATATTTGAAAATGTCATTATCTTTTGTTTGTAAATTATTAATAATAACATTTTAAAAATATGTGTTTACTTTTTATTTTCAATTAAATAGTTTTTCTTTTTTTAATAGTTTGGGCCTGACTTCAGTCTCTGGTCCTGACTGGCTCATTACAATGCGACCAAACACTGTTCAGTCGCATGCTCCTTTTTCTCAATGGGAGCTCGTGGTACGGCCGTAAACAGGCGCGCATGGTGCAAAACCTGAAAAAAAAAAAATTAATAAATACATAACTTAGCATTTGAAAAACCGTACAAATTCACTGAAAAAACCATAGGTTTCACACACGTTCTAGTTACGAATTAGCATTTAAAAAACCTTGCAAATTCACTTAAAAAACCATGGGTTTCACACATATTATAGTTAGCTGGACATATGTGTCTTTATGAAAAATAAATATTTGTAATATATGGATAGCTAAAGATTAATGGAAGAAGACATGGGTAAATAAGTGTCTAAATACAGTGATGTAATATCTGACGTCATCAGCAGAGGATTGCGGTCGCGTGAGTTATAGTTGCCTGCAGTAACTATAACGGGGGAATTTCATTGGTTTTTACGAGTGAAATGTCCAGCTAACTATAACATGTGTGAAACCTATGGTTTTTTAAGTGAATATATATATATATATATATATATATATATATATATATATATATATCCACACGAAGAAAACTCCTCTGGGGATCGTAGCCCGTTGGGGGGTGGCACAACGCCGGTGGAGTAAACCGGTACAATGTATACTTCAAAAACGGGATTCCAGTCGTGCTCTCGGATCCTTGAAAAGAAATCACCGCAACCAAGGGTCAATCCAAAGGGGTTTATTCAATTCATAAACCTGTAACGTGACGCGTTTCACCCACACGGGGCTTGATCACACAACAAGACTTTCGAAATGGGTTGGTTTACATAACATTCGTAAGTGGTGACGAAAATAAACAATAGAAAGAGGACTGCTTGTAATCTGTAAGCGCCATATTGTGTAGGGAAGATCGGCATATATTACAAAAGCAACATGTGTTATGATGAAACATGAACCCAAACACTCTATGTTCAATGTTCGCAACTGCGACCCTGCGAATGGTGATGTTGTATTGTCAGTGCAACATGTCTTGTTGTCCCGTCAGAAAGCAACTGCAAAGACGGGAACTTGGTAAAAAATTCTGTCTTAATGCGAAGTGCATTGAATTGTGGGAAAGGCAGTCCCTGCGCTCCTGCGCTCATCATAATGTATAGCTGGACTATGGGTGTGTGTAATTCATCTGTTCCATATCGTAAACGGAACTCGTAGCAGGTGTGTATCCCCTGTGTGTGGCAATCGTGCGTATGTCACTTGTGTTGCACATAATGTCAATATCGTGAGAACTGAAACTCAGAGGACAATTGCCCTGTATGGCTGTAATGGTATGCTATTAGTGGGTATGGTAAGCATTGTCCTGGTAACGTAGGTATTAAATTACCAAATACATCATTGCACAAGAATAATAGGCTCCATGGTCATCTACTTGACGAAAAATATATATATACAATATACATGGATTTGATCGGTCAATGGGTGTAAAACACCAAGAAATATATATATATATATCCCAACGCTCTAACAAATAACCACCAGCACTCACAGGGGGTTAATCCTTTAATAGCACAAAAAATAAGGTGTTTCCTTATTTTTTGTGCCATTAAATCCGAAGTAGGATTAACCCCCCGTGAGTGCTGGTACTTATTTGTTGGAACGTTGGGATTATACGCAATCTTGCTGTCACGTTTCCAGCACCCGCTACAGAGTGCGCGAGCAAGCGTCCAGAAACTTGGAGCGTCTAGATATATATATATATATATATATATATATATATATATATATATATATATATATATATATATATATATTCACTGAAAAAACCATAGGTTTCAGGGGCGTTATAGTTAGCTGGACTTTTCACTCGTACAAAACCATTGAAATTCCCTCATTATAGTTAGTTCAGCTAACTATAACTTGCGCGCCAGCAATGCACTGCTGATGACGTCACATATTACATCACTCATGACATGGTCAGTGACATCACTCATGACATCACTGATGACATCTCAAATGACATCACTCATTACATCACTGATGACATCATCAAGTGAATGTGTGTTTTTCTGAAAATTACATATGTTTTATATAAGTATATCTCAAGGTCGATGGAAGAATAAATGGGTATATAAGTGTTTAAATGGATGATTTGTTTTTGAAAATTTGATTGTATAACTGTCTGGTTAAGTGTATCTTAGTGAATACATGGCTTAGTGAGTAATGTTTAAATATGTAAATATCTGTATCAGTCTGTCACTTTGTGTATAAGTGGATGCATGGGTTGGTGAGTAGCTACATGAGTGTCTATATAGGTTATTAGTTGGTTTTTTGAGTATCAGTATGAGTGTCCGAGTGTCTGTATGGTTCGGTGGGGGGTATTACGTAGTGCATAGGTGCATGAATGAGTGACTCACTGTTTGTATGTGTTGAAGACAGCATGTGTGCAGGACTGTATGGGTGCATGAGTGTGTGCATGGGTGTGTTAGTGAGTGAATGACTGTCTCAATAGTGTCTTTATGAGTAACTACATATGTTTTAAACTAGTATATGTGAATATTGGTGTATATAAGTGAGTATATGTGAGAGTGAGAGATTGAAAGAGTTCCTGTATGAATAAGTATGTGTTTCTATAAGTGATTGTTTAAAAGACTAAGTATGTGTAAGTTTCTGTAGAAGTAAGTGTGGCGGTGTGTGTATAACTGTATATGCAAGTAAATGGATGTTTGATTCTTTATTAGCATGAGTGACTATGTGTGTGAGTAACTCTATGGATGAGTGGCGTTGTGTAACAGGATGTATAGGTTTATGAGTACATATGATGAGTGAGTACATGTATGAGTGACTGTATAGGACTGTTGGTGAATGAGTGGATGTGTATGTGGATCTTAGAATTACTGAATAGGTTGTTGTAACTGGTATTGGTATGTCCATTGTTTTGAAATTTTTATTTTTTTATTTTTGAATGTGTGTATCAAAGTTTATATTAGGGGGAGAGGAGGTCTGCCACTCTATCACAAGGATGATGTCATCAGAGATGTCATCAGTGATGTAATTTGAGATGTGATCAGTGATGTCATGAGTGATGTCACTGACCATGTCATGAGTGATGTAATAAGTGACGTCATCAGCAGTGCATTGGGGCGCACCGGTTATAGTTAGCTGAACTAACTATAACGGGGGAATTTCAATGGTTTTGTATGAGTGAAAAGTCCAGCTAACTATAACGCCCCTGAAACCTATGGTTTTTTCAGTGAATTTTTAAGGTTTTTTAAATGATAATTCCTAACTATAACGTGCCTGAAACCTATGGTTTTTTCAGTGAATTTCAAAGGTTTTTTAAATGCTAATTTCTAACTATGCCTACAGAGATAGAACATGTGAAGAAAGAAGAACAAATGCACAGAAAGAAAAAAAGAAATGCAGAAAGAAGCAACAGAAGTCCTCAAATACGAAGAAAAGTGCAGGAAGAAGGATAAAGTGCAGAAAGAACAAACAGAAGAGCAGAAAGAAGCCTTGTTGCAAAATCATCCTGTACCCTCAACTTTTTCAGACGGATACTGGTGGTAACTGAGTCTGACTAATCAGTCCTAGAGCCAGTGCTATGTTAAAAGACACTCAGAATACAGTGAAAACACCTACATACACTAGGGAACACTATGCGTTGGGGTCCCCCTGTGATTAGCATGACCTCCTCTGTAAGCCCCTAGTATATAATAGGGCAGGGATTAAAACTACCTCTTAAAACGCACCACAGGGCGTGTTTGCACACGTCACCTCAGGCCCCGTCCCCTCCCTTCCCTACTGTGTAAACACACCCTGTGGCTGTTTTTTAAGTTGGGAGATTAAATTCCCTTGAATCCTGAGGGTCCCTAGGGGCAAAATAGCCCACTAGATACGTCCAGTAAGCACCATTGCAGAGAGGTATAAAAAGGGCCACGGCCTGCACCACCTCTCTGCAACGCAGAGCAGTGGCACTTACTGGAAGCACCTGGTGGGCCCAACAGAAGACTCTGGATACCCTAGAGAACATCTTATTCACAGACGACTGGACCTACAGGACACCCAGACATTTTGTACTGGAGTGCTGCAGATTAGCTCTCATATTTTGAATTTGAAGGGGCCCTCTTTGGACAATGTCATGGTACTTCGATGGGCAGCACATTTGCCTCAAGTGTGGCAGGGCTGTATGTGAGTAATTTCGAACAGGAACACATACAAACCCCTACCAATCCCTTCTATATAGGGATAAAGCTTTGGCGACGTTACATAGATGACGTGTTCATGATATGGGAAGATAGTCATGAAGCACTGAATGACTTCCTAACTTGGATAAACACAAGGGATGATTGTCTCAAATTCACATACACAGCAGACAAAAAACAATTGGACTTCCTGGATGTAACCATCTTTACCCAGAATGACACACTGCACACCAAAACCTACTATAAACCTACAGCGAGGAACAGTATTCTCTCCTACAATAGCTTCCATCCCCGACCTCTGAGAGACAATCTTCCTTACAGCCAGTTCCTACGTCTAAAACGGAACTGTAGCAATTTGGAAGATTACAAACAACAAGCAAAAGATCTAGAGAATCAACTTGCAAAAAGAGTTTATCCAATCAAGACAATAAATGAGTGTCAAAAAAGAGCTCGTAACCAGCCTAGAGAAAATCTACTGCTAACCATACAACGAGGAGAACCAAAAGATCTACTGACTTGTGTCACGACGTACAATACTGCATCAAACGCAGTGAAGAAAATCATCAATAAGAACTGGAGAATACTAACATCAAATACACTGAAATGGCCTAAACCGAGATTCGCCAACAGGAGGAATAGAAATATCAAAGACATCTTGGTTCACACAAGACCTAGGATCACGACCACAAGAGAAACCATAACATCAGCATGGAACCTGAGTCCAGTAGTAGGACATTACCCTTGTGGCTCCTGCTCTCTGTGTAAGTTGACAAAGGTGACCAAGACCTTACAACTTCTCAAAAACCTCAGATGGGAACTACGCAACCACACGAATTGCAACACCACCCATGTGGTGCACATGATTGTCTGCCCATGTGGCCTGAGATACATAGGGATGACGTGCCGCAAGATCAAGCAACGGATCATTGAACACCGCAGCAATATCTCATGTAAAAAAGCAACAACAAAAATGAGCAAACATTTCATTGAAGTAAATCACACCTCAGAAGATCTGAATTGGGTAATTCTAGAGACCCTATTGATCAAAGGCTACAATGCTGAACGAGTACTTTTTGAAAAGGAACAACGCTGGGTCCACCGCCTTAAGACAGACAAAGAGGGATTGAATGATACCATACCTTGGTTTGCCTTAAACAAATGACATCTACAATCATCCTCAATGATCTGAATAAGAAAAACTACTCGCTTTTTGATCACCGGATACACACCTAACCTTAATTTATTTACAAGGTTCAGTGAATATAAAGCTCCAAACCCACGAGTCTGTCAACGACTTTGAGATCAGCACAAGAATTGAACGCCATAGCCACATGAACTAATGTCAGCTATTCCGCGTCTTTTTATAGTCTCTACTCACATTGTTACTAGAATCGGTGCCAACCAAACTGCCAACCAGGACGAGATAGTCCTACCTTCATTTCACTAACACCGGCCTATGTAACGCGCGCCTAACCGGGCGCGCGTTATCCCAGGGATCAACGTCAGAGACAGAACAAGCGAGTCTGTAGGAGCAACCGGTAAGCCACGCCGAAGCTGTTCCGACAATGCGGCAAACAGTGAGTAAACGGAAACTAACCGTTTCCCTTCTTCAACAGCAATAGGTTCTCAACAACTGACAAGTACCCTGAAGGATGGTTTCTTCACTATAATAGAGGTAATTATCCCCTATCGTATTGTTTACCATAATCAGGCCACCCTTCCAGAATCACAACACGGCAATGATGTACTAGCATCGAGACAACTATAATCCCACTCCCCTTAACATCAGAAACCTCTGCATATACCGCCACCAATACGACTAATGTATGCTCGCAATTATAAATGATAATTGTAAAAACGGAATTTTATATTTCAGAACATTATTTGTCGTAACAAACAACATAGAAAAGATACAACGATAAATCAGACCCACGATACTATTTTACAGATTTAGCCAGATAACTATGTACTTGTAAGAATGAACTAACACCTCTAAGAAACCTGATATGACGCATACACTTACCTCTTTTCCTCTCATTCAGTCCGTTTTGTGTAATATGGGCGCCAGCAATGCGCACGATTATCCCCCACCTAAATTAGTTTTTTCGGGGATTAACTTATATAAAAACCGTTCCAGCATAGATTAATAAGAACGACTAACAGTTAATTTGTTGTTAGTATGTGATACTGTTCACAATTTCTTTTTACAGGAACAGATACCACAGATCTGATCCCTGAACACAAGGGCGGTGAGTACAAAACACCCACCCCATACAATCTTAGGTGAGCCAAAAGATGCTCTCCTAAACTCTTCGGTCCTGACGAAAGCCTCTAGATTCTACACGAGGCTGAAACATGTAGACCATCACTAGACCATCACCAGTGCATTAAACCAATAAAGAGGTTTTTACATGCACGATAACTTTTTAATTTTCCCATGTCATGAATTTCAAGAATAAAAGACACGAGATTTGATATTGGGAATTTTACCTTTAACATCACAATTTTTTGAGCACGAGCACGCCCTCTTTTTTATCTCTGGCCACTACTGCAGAACCAGTTGGTCTTCCTCCATGGGGAGGTTAGCATACTGACAAAAGAAGCCCAATGATCATGCTACTATGGTACACGAAGGCGGAGAATCAATATATACCGCCCATCGCTTGTGTACGTATATGAGGGTTTTTTAACGATGACTTCCCACGTTAACTGAGACCCTGGTACACAGGACAAGTGGTCCATTCTCCCCCCCTTTTTGATATTTGTACTAACCATTGGAAGCTGAATGGATCACTGCTTCTCCCTCCCCCATTGATTTTTTGAAGTTACAAGCAGCGCACAGCTGTGGGAATACATATCGTATCAAGAGCAGGGAGAACAACCTCCCAGAGTCCCCGTACACCCAACAATTGGGTATAACGGCCCAGAAATCAAACGGACTAGAACGCAGAGGCAATCATGGCTGATATGCAAGGACTCAGCTATACAGAGGAAGAAGTAAATGCCATTCTATCAGAATCTTCATTATTACAAGACAGAGACTTGGCACAAACATTAACACAAACTAATGAATGGGATGAACTCACAGAGACCAAGAAAGAACTAGTTAGAACAGCCATCCATTGCATTATCATGAAAGAATACCTGAGCGCGAACTCAGCATCTAAAGGCCTATGGGTACAAAACGCCCCACGAATCTTCCTAAAGGATATTCTCTTTCACAAAGACTGGTCATCCATCACATGGAAATGTACCAGGGACTACCTAGTTTTAATAATTAAAACAGCAACACGGTTAGTTGAAGCTCTAACAATTAACATGCAAACCAGTGAAGCTAAACTCAAAACCACGGTCCACATCTCTGTTTACAAGAAAAAACTTGAAGAAATAAATAAAGAAATGAATGAGACAAAAGAGTACATTACTCAAAATAAAATCCAAAAATTGAATAAAGATCTTAAAAGATTCTCAATGGAGAAAATGCATCCTTACTCAAGAGAAGACTATGTCACTCCAGATTACAGAGAAGATGAGGATTCCTCAGCTGAAAGCTCCAATAACAACTCTGACTGGAGTAGTGACGAAGGCACCGCCACAGGGAGAGGGAGAGGCCAAAACAGAAGGAACCAACGCCAAAGAGGAAATAACTGGCAAATGTCAAGATACTATGACTATCCACAACCTCACTTTCAACCATACACACCGAACTACCCAGGATGGATGAATCCCTACTTCCAAGGCCCACCACCTATGGGCCCAATGATGAATACACAACCACCACCCCCTTTTTTAGGGAGAGGACCTGGACGCCAAAGGGGCAGAAGAAAAGGAGTAACTTGGAACGAGCAAGAAAGACAGATGCATACCCGGAGCATGACCAAGGAACAACCAGGAACCAGTTCAATGAGTCACTGGTAGTCAATCTCACTGAAATCACTCTTACAACTGACCAAGAGAACTTTCTAAACAAAGGTCTCGGCTTCGTCCCTACTCCACCGCTCGATATTTTCAAATTGAGATGTGAGTTAGCAGAATTCTGCAGGAAAATCAAGCTTAAGGCCTTTTTCAATGACAAAGAGATGCAACCCAGAGAAAGTGACACCAACTTAAGACCTAAATCCACCTTTAATCCACCCACACATCTGGTGCCTGTCGAAATACAAGCTTTTGAACAAGCGATCATGCAAGAAGTAGACAACCTGGGATGCACAAGCAAGAAACCCTACATAAACTTAACATAGAAATAACAAAGAGCGATGGACGAACTACGCGAGAAAGACAACCTAATTATAAAACCGGCGGATGAAGGAGGAGCCATTGTCCTACTGACCAAACAAGGCTACAACCAGCAATGCAATGATCTCCTATCTGATAAAAGGTTTTATAACAAACTTACCTCCGATTCTACCAATAGATTGCAAAGAACCATTGAATTAATGGTAGATGAGGCAGAAATCAACCAATGGATTTCGAAATATGAGGCCGATTTCCTAAAAACCAAGTCACCAAGAGTTCCATATTTCTACTCTCTGCTGAAGACGCAGAAGAACAAAACCCCACCACCAGGACGCCCCATAGTGTCAGGAATTGGTTCTGTCTTAGAACCGCTCTCTCAATTTGCCGATCAATTTTTGAAACCTTTGGTACAACAAACTCCTACTTACTTGAAGGACACTCGGGATCTCCTCAACCTACTCGAAGGACAAATCTATAATGAAAACACCAGGCTCCTAGTAGGTTTAGATGTTGAGAGTCTCTATACCAGTCTTCCCCAACAGAAGACTCTGGATACCCTAGAGAACATCTTATTCACAGACGACTGGACCTACAGGACATTTTGTACTGGAGTGCTGCAGATTAGCTCTCACTGAGAACTATTTCGAATTTGAAGGGACCCTCTTTGGACAATGTCACGGTACTTCGATGGGCAGCACATTTGCCTCAAGTGTGGCAGGGCTGTATGTGAGTAATTTCGAACATAACACATACAAACCCCTACCAATCCCTTCTATAGAGGGATAAAGCTTTGGCGACGTTACATAGATGACGTGTTCATGATATGGGAAGACAGTCATGAAGCACTGAATGACTTCCTAACTTGGATAAACACAAGGGACGATTGTCTCAAATTCACATACACAGCAGACAAAAAACAATTGGACTTCCTGGATGTAACCATCTTTACACAGAATGACACACTGCACACCAAAACCTACTATAAACCTACAGCGAGGAACAGTATTCTCTCCTACAATAGCTTCCATCCCTGACCTCTGAGAGACAATCTTCCTTACAGCCAGTTCCTACGTCTAAAACGGAACTGTAGCAATTTGGAAGATTACAAACAACAAGCAAAAGATCTAGAGAATCAACTTGCGAAAAGAGTTTATCCAATCAAGACAATAAAAAGGTGTCAAAAAGCGCTCGTAACCAGCCTAGAGAAAATCTACTGCTAACCATACAACGAGAAGAACCAAAAGATCTACTGACTTGTGTCACGACGTACAATACTGCATCAAACGCAGTGAAGAAAATCATCAATAAGAACTGGAGAATACTAACATCAAATACACTGAAATGGCCTAAACCGAGATTCGCCAACAGGAGGACTAGAAATATCAAAGATATCTTGGTTCACACAAGACCTAGGATCACGACCACAAGAGAAACCATAACATCAGCATGGAACCTGAGTCCAGTAGTAGGAAATTACCCTTGTGGCTCCTGCTCCGTGTGTAAGTTGGACAAAGGTGACCAAGACCTTACAACTTCTCCCAAACCTCAGATGGGAACTACGCAACCACACGAATTGGAACACCACCCATGTGGTGTACATGATTGTCTGCCCATGTGGCCTGAGATACATAGGGATGACGTGCCGCAAGATCAAGCAACGGATCATTGAACACCGCAGCAATATCTCATGTAAATAAGCAACAACAAAAATGAGCAAACATTTCATTGAAGCAAATCACACTTCAGAAGATCTGAATTGGGTAATTCTAGAGACCCTATTGATCAAAGGCTACAATGCTGAACGAGTACTTTTTGAAAAGGAACAACGCTGGGTCCACCGCCTTAAGACAGGCAAAGAGGGATTGAATGATACCATACCTTGGTTTGCCTTAAACAAATGACATCTACAATCATCCTCAATGATCTGATTAAGAAAAACTACTCGCTTTTTGATCACCGGATACACACCTAACCTTAATTTATTTACATGGTTCAGTGAATATAAAGCTCCAAACTCACGAGTCTGTCAGCGACTTTGAGATCAGCACAAGAATTGAACCCCATAGCGACATGAACTAATGTCAGCTATTCCGCGTCTTTCTATAGTCTCTACTCACATTGTTACTAGAATCGGTGCCAACCAAACTGCCAACCAGGACGAGATAGTCCTACCTTCATTTCACTAACACCGACCTGTGCAACGCGAGCCTAACCGGGTGCTCGTTATCCCAGGGATCAACGTCAGAGACAGAACAAGCGAGTCTGTAGGAGCAACCGGTAAGCCATGCCGAAGCTGTTCCGACAATGCGGCAAACAGTGAGTAAACGGAAACTATTTCCCCAACTTAAAACGTGCCACAGGGCGTGTTTGCACACGTCACCTCAGGCCCCGTCCCCGCCCTTCACCACTGTGTAAACGCGCCCTGTGTTCGTTCTAAGTTGAGAGATTAAGTCCCCTTGAATCCTAAGGGTCCCTAGGGACAAACTAGCCCACTAGGTACCTCCAGTAAGCGCCACAGAGCTGCGTTGAATAGATGTGTAAAAAGGGGCGTGGTCTCAGAACACCTGTCTGCAATGCAGCTCCCTGGCGCATACTGGAGATACCTGTTGGGCTAGTTGGCCCTCAGGGACCCTCAGTATTGAAGGGGAATTTATTCCCCAACTTACAACTGGCCAGGGGGCGTGTTTGCAGAGTGCTGCAAGGAGGGGGCGTGGCCTCCGGCACGATGCCGGTCATTTTTTTATTTTATTTTTTTAAGAAGGAGGGCTGTGTGGCCCCCCTTCTTTTGCTAATATATTGGCCCTGGGGACCCCTTCCCCCAGGGCCTGCACCCTAATTTTTTTTGTTGAAAAAAATAAATTTGGCCCTCCCATGACCTTAATCAGCCCCGCAGACCCCAACTCCTGGGTAATGGCCTTTTTTTAAAAAAAATTCTTTAGGAGGGGGGCTGTGTTGCCCCCTTCCTCAGGCCACTTATGGCCCCGGGGACCCCATCCCCCAGGGCCAGCCTTTGTTTTTTATTATTTTTTAAAAATATATATTTATAGAAACACCTAGGACATGCTGGACAAACCTATGTACCTATCACCATGACGATTTGCTTGATATTCATTAAAAGGCGACTATGCATACAATGAATCCAAGTGGAATGTATTTACACCGCTAGTGAAGCTCTGACGTGTCTGACGCCCTACCGTGCCTAATCCCGGCGCCCCCGCCAGTGGGTACTCTCCAAGTAGACACCCTTGTTGTTTATTTATACAAACATGGGTAGCTATTGACGGGCACATTTAATACACATGCACACCAAGCCATTCAAAGGGGATTCGACAAAAATTCGACCAAACTATGCAAGAAACCCCCCTTACGGTTAATAAAACACACATCCACTGCCGGATGTGTAATACTTTTTATTTTACTCTCTGGAAAGGAGACAAAACTTACTTGAGAGTCACAGCGTGCTCCTGGCTGAGCCCAATGCTGTGTTACACCCACCAGTGCCCGCCGAGTGCCACACACCTCTGTGTTGTATTCCACCAGCTAACACGTATGCTATGACACTCTCTAGCCCATGTGCACTGTAACACCACCCCGTGAATATGTCATGCCACACTTGCCTTTGCACAGGTTATATTGCCCCATCTAACGTGCCTTCCTCGATGCTTATATTATGTTATAACGCACAGCGCTATGCCATACATATTACAATCTGGGATCCATATCTTTGTCACAGTGCATATGCAATGTTACACTCCCCAGCACATATTTTATATTACAACTTTAGAGACTAGTTCGGTTACTCAACACTGCCCTGTGCATATTACACTCCAAGGCACATATTGCATAGCACGCGCTAGTGCCTGTGCTATCTTGCACTTTCCAATGAATCTGTCATTGCGCACAATGTATTGCATATTATATTTCACGCCCCGGTTCATCTATTATCAAACTTTTTGGTGCATTGTTTATACCATATACTATATCTAGTTTTCATTTTCAATCGTGCTCTCAGGACTATGTTCTATATAACACTGCGTCCACCTACCCTTTTCACAGGCATTACATTTTGCGATGGGGGGTGGAGGGCCAGGGGGTGTTTCTGCCAAGTGAGCCCGGAGTCACAGTCACAAGCGTCCTCTTCTTCCTGAATAAAAGTGAGATTATGCTGCATACTTGTTCATATTTTAAGTAGTTCGCACAGACACACATTTTAAAAACAATAAAGTTCCTAATACCCACCTTCTCTGAACAGTTAGCTTGCTGCCCCATCCACCTCCTCCCTATCCTCTGTTGTCTGAATCCACGGACTAGCCTCCTCCCTCCTGCCATGCATGGTCTGATGTGCTGCCACTGCCCTCCATTTAGCATGATGTACCAGTCCACTCCTCCTGCCCTCCATTGCCCAATTCTATGGCCCATCATTGACCTCCTGCTTAGCCTCTGTGCTTAGCTTGCTGCTCCTATTCTCCTTCCCCCTGCCCTCTGATGTCTTTGTCCATGCCCCTGCTCCATCCTTTTTGCCCACCATGTTCCATGGACTTGCCACTCCTATCTACTCTGAGTGCTCTGTTGAGCTGCCACTCCCCTCCCACCTGCCTAGCATTGTCAGATGACTGTAACCTGTCCCTGCCACCTCCACCCTGCCTGTCCACATGTCATGCCCCTATCCCCTTCCTCCTGTCCTCCATGGTCCATTTTACTGCCACACCCTTCTGCCCTCCCTGGTCTGTTGTGCTGCAACTGCTCCTCCTGCCTGCCCCACGCGGTCTGTTGTGAGGCCCCTTCCCCTGAACTCTCTTGTCTGTGCCCAGGTCCTGACCCTCCCTTCTATCCTCCATGGTCATTTGTGCATGCCCATGCACCCTCCTTCTTGCCCATCATAGCCATTGTGCTGCCACTAACCCTCCTACTTGCCATGCATGGTCTTCTGTGCTGCCATGGCACCTCCCACCTTCCCTGTGTGGTCAGCTAGCTGCCCCTGACCCCCTCCCACCTTCCCTTCATGGTCTGTGTGTATGCCATCATAGTCTCACTGTTGCTCTCCATGGTGTGTCTTGTTTCTAGTGCCCATCCTGCCTGACCTCCATGGTCATCTTGCTGGCCCTGCCCCCTTGCCCCCAGCCCTCTGTTTCCATGTGCAGACTTGTCTGTTCCATTGTAATGCCCCTGATCCATCCCTCCTGCCCTTTATGGTTTTTTATGCTGCAGCTTTCTCTCCTGTCTGTCCATTATGGTCAGCTAGCTACCATTGCCTCTTTCCCCTCTGTTCTCTGTTGTCCATGTGCATGGTCTGTCCCCTCCCTATTGCTTTCTATGGATTGTTGTGCTGCACTCCCGTCCCGCATACCCTGTGTGGTGTATTGTGCTGCTGCAAACCCTGATGCCTGCCCTGTAGGGTCAGTTTGGTGCACCTCTCCATGTCCCTCCTGTCCTCTGTTATCCAAGTCCATGTCCCTACCCCAATTCCTCCTGCCTACCATGATCCAATGTACCATACTTGCGAACATTTTGAACTTGGTAAGAGGGAGATTTTGAAAAAAAACTGGGGTATTGATTTTCCCCTTTGAGTTACATTGAAAAAGAGGAGATTGTAGACAGGAGACAGATCAAATAAAGCCCATTTGAGCTTAAAGCCATTGGACGTTTCCTGGCTGAAACGGGTCTGTTGGCATGTATGGTTCTACTACCACTGCCTCTTCCTTCTGCCCATAATGGTCTATTATATTGCCACAGCCTCTCTTGCCAGTCCTGTATTGTTGGTTTGTTGCTCCTGCCCCCCTTTCCACTGCCCTCCATAGTCTGTTGTGCTGCCACTGCCCTTCCTGCCTGCCCAGTGTGGTAAAATTGTTGCCTCTGCACGCTCCTACCTGCCTTCAATTTTCAGAGTCCGTGCCCCTGGCCTCTGCCTCTCAACAGTATCCCAATGCACAACTAGATTGCTAACATTCTATATTTATTACAAAAGTGTGGAACGCCTGACGTCATCTTGATGTAATCAAAACTGTAATACCTAGAGCATTTCCTTTGGAAATTATATATATGAGAGGGTCTTATTTACATCAAAATTATGGTTAGTGCTCTAAAAAACTAAAATGAGGACATAGAACTTTTAAATTATTTGTAATCTTTATGTTTTTTTATCCAGTTGACCACTTGATTAAATGTTGCACCTAGGGGAGAGGATGTGGTGTTACTTCCAGAGCTGCAGACTTTGCAACTGGGGAACCAGGTTGGATTTCTGCTTCAGCTCAATGTTCTGTGATTCTGGTCAAATCACTTAATCTCCCCATGTCTACAACCAAAATGAATTTGATCTTGTGTGATGTAACCAATGCTCATGTAAAGCACTCCAATACCTGACAAGTCTGCACTATATAAAACTGCAAATACACAAAAAATAAGTGTTTTGCACACTTCTGTCATTGGGCTACATGTGGGCTACATCTGGGTGATATTTGGGCTGCATTTGGGCTCTTTTGTCTCTGGTGGCCATCTTGGGAGATTTATTTGTTATGAAGTTTCCTAATTTCCTCATTTACTGCAGTCTTCTCAGTAGGAAATGCTTTCAGTTTTTTACTTTGATTCCATCAAGAACGTATTCAGATATGTCACACATTTGCCATAAATTCTAAATGTTAGCACTCTAGTTGCTCATTAGATCACTGTAGTAAAGCTACTGCTCACCACGGAAGTCTGCTGCTGGTATTAAAAGTGCATATTTCAGTCTGCATGTCAGAATTTTTTAATGAAATAGAAGAGGATTTGAGAAGTCACTCAAAATGTGACCTAATTTTTCTTTCTGCAGCACTAATCATACTTTCTATGGCAAAATGAACTCCCTCATGTTGTTCCTTTTTAAATTAAATGTTTTAAGAGTTACCACTTTATTCCAATCAAGATGGCTTCAGGTGTGCAATACGTTTGTCATAAGTAGGACTGTTAGCGCTCTAGTTGTTCTTTAGAACACTCTGGGAAGCTGCAGTAGAACACAAAGGAATCAACTGACAGTCTCTGCCCTTGTTGGATGTGCATGTTTTACTGAGAATGTCAGACTTCATTCTCACATGACTGAGAAAGATAATGTGAATTTTCAGAAAATATGCTCTCAGTTTAGCTTATAGATCACCTTCCAAACCTCTGTGGGAAAAGCATGAGAAAATAGTTTTCTCTCAAACATGATTCATGATATCACAGCAGAAGGCTTTTTCACATGGTAAAACCACCTTAGAACACACCACAATTCCTAAAATGAGTATGGTACCATCAACAAATGATTTATAATGTAACTAAAGTCTTAAAACCTTCTATTTACTGCAATGCTTTTTAATGAGGTGCCACCATGCATATTGGTCCCAAGATGGCTGCCAACACTTCTTGGATGAAGTACTGACAGCCAATCAGATCTCGCGATGAGATGTGTGGTTAGGCTCCGCCCAGATATATCTATCTTTTTTACTCTAATTTACTCAGGAACTACTGAACAGATTTACACCATTTAAACAAAAGGCACAAGTCTGAACTGAGAACTACCTCTTTGCCAAATTTGGTGTAATTCCGTTCAGCAGTTCGGGCTGTAGCTACGTCAACAGGTCCTATGGGAAAATGCATGGGGAAAATGTGTTTTGGGACCCCCCTTTTTTCTCGGCCCCCGCTTGACGAATCACCGTGAAATTTTCAGGATAGGAGCAGACCGGAGCTGGCCAAAAGTTTGGAAAATTTCGTGAAGATTCGTCAATCGGCGCCAACGTTATTCCAAATAGAATGTTGTGCATTTCCTATGGAAAATAAGTCCTAACTATAACTACCTACTGGCGACTGCCAGTTGGTAAGATATATATATATATATATATGTGTGTGTGTGTTTACATTTTTAAAGTAAGTTGATTTGGTATATTTGTTAAAATATACATTTAAATTTATTTTATTTTTTATAAATGATTGTGGGTATTTAATATGTGTTTATTTTAATAATTATAAATATATATATATTCACTTAAAAAAACATAGGTTTCACACATGTTATAGTTAGGTGGATATTTCCCTTGTAAAAAAACAATGAAATTCCCCCGTTACAGTTAGTTGAGATAACTATAACTCGCGCGCCCGCAATCCTCTGCTCATGACGTCACATATTACATCACTCATGACATGGTCAGTGGCATCACTCATGACATCACTGATGACATCATCCTTGTGATAGAGTGGCGGTCGCGCGAGTTATAGTTATCTCAACTAACTATAACGGGGGAATTTCATTGGTTTTTTATGAGTGAAATATCCACCTAACTATAACATGTGTAAAACCTATGGTTTTTTAAGTGAATTTGCAAGATTTTTTAAATGCTAATTCCTAACTATAACGTGTGTGAAACCTATGTTTTTTTCAGTGAATTTGTACGTTTTTTTAAATGCTAAGTTATATATGTATTCTTATTTTTTTATATATTTATTTTACAATAAGCTAAGTATTAAAAAAAAATTTTTTTTTGGGGGGGGTTTTAACCGTGCGCGCACGGTGCACGCACCCCCATGATTAAAAAAAAAAGGCTAGGGGGTCAGGAACTCTCTACCCTGCCCCCTTTTCACGTTCACCACCTTCCTTTTTCACTCTCGCACTGAAAACAAACAAAATGGCGGCCGACACTTCCTGATTTCGACCGATTTGAACGTTGACTAACATGTAACCACCAATCAGATTTACGATCGCGCACGTTAGGGTGCTCGCACGGAGCGCGCACGGTGCGCGGCTATAGATATGTATATGCTTTTAAATGCTATTTTCTCAGGAACTACTGAACAGATTGACACCAGACATGCAAAAGGCACTTCCCTGATCTGAGGACTACTTCTCTGACAAATTTCAAGTAATTCTGTTCAGCCGTTCGGGCTGTACCTTCGACTAAAGTTCCTATGGAAAAATGCATGGGGAAAACGCGTTTTGGGAACCCCTTTTTTCTCGGCCCCCGCTTGACGAATCACCCCGAGACTTTCAGGGTAGGAGCTGAGCGGAGCGCCCCATTAGTTTTGAAAATTTCGCGAGGATTCGTCAACCGGCGCCAAAGTTATTCAAAATAGAATTTTGAGATTTCCTATGGAAACACGGTCCTAACTATAACTATCTACTGGCGACCGCCAGTAGATAATATATATATATATATATATATATATATATATATATATATACCTACATACATAAAAATCGATATTTAATACAATTATAATATTGTAAGCTATTTTTTCGATATTTTTGTTCTATCCCTTTTAAGTATAGCCAGTTTACATTTTTTTATTTTTTCTTGATCTTTTTTTATTCTATATTATATTCCTCGATATTCTGTCAATGAACCTGCATGATTGTCATTTGCAACTGCATTTTTTAGCCAATTTTCAATGCATTATGCTTGTGCCTTACATTCCTTGTGCAGGTGTGTGCTGGTGTTGCTGAGAAGGGTCTTGCTGTCAGTGCTTCAAATGGGCCGGTACTGTCAGGTAATGAGTACCTGCACTTCATTAGTTTGAGAGGGACAGTATCTGCACTTCTCAGCTCTTGAGAAATGGTTTTCATTGGAGAGTACCAGCACTTTTCACAAGCATGTAGGGACTCTGGTATAGGGTACCTGCACTTCTATTTCTCCATTTCAAGCAGTGCTTACTGCCCTAGTTGGAGCTAAGGTGTTTTTTATATACACGCTGAGCATATCAGCAGGAGTACAACGGGATGCCATCGGGCGCCTCAGTTGGGCTGTGTTTTTTGAAGTGATAATTATTCTTTCCTGAGTCAGCAGATATCCTGGTAACTCCCATGTGAACATCGTCTCATTCTAACTTTCCTTAGTTGCCCAGTGTGCTGCTGTTGGTGTGTGAGCCCGGGTTACTGGCTGCTTTTATGTGGCCTGCTCTCAGGCGGTGCACAGAGCTTCAGATTATCACACAAGGGTCTTGATGTTTTTGGCCAGCTCAGATTGGAATCTTCTTGCTTCAGGAGAGAGCGTGGCTCTCAAGTGCATGAGAGATTATCACTTTCTGCAGAACAGTTATCAAACATTTTTATGCCTAAACCCTTTAAAAAATGAATTTAGCTCGGTGCCCTCTGAATGATGTAATATTTGGGCACATATCATAAATACATTTCATACATCATGGGCTAACTGAAACATTACCGCAGGTTTCGTGACAGTACAGTCCTCCTTAAATGTAGGCAATGTACATTTTATTTAAGAACATTAAAGAAACTAAATGTAAAGTAATGTGAGAGTCACAGATTTCAAGGAGGGTTTTTTGGGTGCCAATTTATTTTTGCCATGCTATACGGAAGTGTGGCTGTGTAGCATGGCTAAAGGTAACGTTATAAAAAATAAAGCGCTAGGATGAGGCCAGCACTTTCATTCTAACTTTACACTTCACAATGCTGCAATGCCACGTGGCTGTACAACATGGGTAAAAGACTTTGGTAAAGCCAATAGTTTTCCCATCCGCGAGACCTATTGACTTTGCAGTGCTTGTTTTTCCGGGGTGGGACATTGCTGTAAAGCGTCCCTAGGTCTAAGACGTGCTCCTCCAATTACTATACTAAAAATATTATTGGAGCTTGGATTGTGCCAAATAAAAATCCCAGAAATATGAACTGCAGTATTGTGTTTCATCTATCACTCATGCTGAGCAAGGTTCGGTTTTACTGTAATCCTGTAGAGCTATGCTGGTGAAATCCCACATTTTTCTTAATTCTAGTCGATTCCTTAAAGCCCACCAGAGTATTGAGGATTCAAAAACGATCTGGATTTTATGGTGTGAGATACTTTACTTACTAACTCACTAAACTGCTCATTTGCATTCTTGTCTTTATTTGGCAGAACAGAAGGTGCTATATATCACCAATAATTTGATTTCGCGTGAAAAGATGGAGGAACGATGAATATTGTTTATGGCAGTTTATTAACTTCACGATGAATCTAAAGGGTCCATAATCTTTAGGCAAAGTCCCACAGAAAATCTGTAAAATGGAAACGTTTCACAGTCTGATGGAAAGGAGATTGGCACATACATAATGAATGTTTTAGCAACGCAGTTCGTTTATTCATCCCCTATTTATGCCTTTTATTACAAATAGTCCCTTTCCGTTAAAAGGCTTATTTTAATATTTAATATCCGCTGTTGCAGACGTAATTTATTCTCTGACTTGCTGGAGGTTTTAATATAAAGAGATAAATAAGTTTAATTGTGCAAGGTTATGCATTTTGAAATTGATGTTGTCAATTTTAAATTAAAGCACATAAAATATTGTATAAATGGTGTTGCACACTGAAATAGATGCAATATATTTCCCTTTAATGACCGGACCAAGATTATGACGGTAACTGTGAGCCATATAGATACCGAGCCTAAGACATGTTTTTCTCAGATAGAATTGAATCCCACATTGTATATGTCAAAGCGTGATGAGGATAAGTTCAGTTTGAACATACATTTTCATTGACATCTTTTCTGTGACATGCAGAGTGCATTTTTGGGAGCAGAAAGGAGAAAAATCTGATAAATAAATCACAGAAATGCATTATGTACAACATTTTATCTGAAAGGACTAACGGTGCTTGGGACAACTGGTGCGAAAGAGGGGTGGCATAATTATACTATTAAGCAAAGTGTAACATATTGAAGTATTGGTTTGAACTGACGTGGCTCATGTTGAAATAAAGATTTTGTTTCCTAAAAGGATGCATTGTATTTAATGACTTCCAACTAACAAAAAGTGCATTTTGCTCATGAACAAAATATATGTAGTAGATAGATATACTTTATTCGATAAAAAAATTTCATCATAAAAGTATGCAATTTATACAGTACAAAAAGGATAAAAACAAGAACCCGCCAATCCTTAAATACATACAACATCACATACTACACAAATTCTAATTTGATAAAATATACAATAAAAACAGATACCAGGAACCATGGGAACATCCTACCAGGAAACCCTCTAGCAATTATGTGGAGTGGGGGAGGGACTTGGCCCTCCTCATGCGTGTCTGCCATGCACTACCCAAGTATTTAGCTACTCCACACACCATAGCAGTAGAGGTCGTGTCGGTGCAAAGAACCCGCAAGGCCATTTTGTGACATCTGAGACCCAGCCCCTTGCATAATGGCTTTAACCATATCTTCCTGGCAACCCTATATGCTGGACAGGCAAAGAGGAAATGCGCCACAGACTCGTTAGGGGCTGCACAACCAGGGCAAGCTTTCATTGGACCACCCAGGTTGTTCCACCCGGAGGTGAAGTCGTTCACCGGAAGAGTCCCGAGCCTAACTTTTAGGTAGAGTGATCTATCCAGGGGTTTCCCTATGAAGTCAAGGAAAGGTTCAAGTTTCCTTGTCCATTTAAACTCCAGGAACCGCTCAGTGAGAGGACCCCCTACACCTCTACATGTGGCCTCCTCCTGGACCCAGTCCCAATACAACTTCTTGATCACTAACTTGGGGGGCGGTGTTTGGCTCGTCCATGATTCACTCAATCCCAATTGCACAACCATCTGTCTCAGATTGCACAACCACTTGATCTTATTACCTGTATTAAGCAGAATAAGTTCATCTAGAGCTGCTGCATAGTTATGAAGCTCCCGGGTCCTTCTCAATCGAACCCAAAAAAGTAGTGAGCGCAGGCGCACTAAGTCTTTAAGGGGGCGCCTACCCAAATCTAACCGTAGTGGGATTAGCGGGGTGGAAACTGGAAGGGCTACCAGATCTCTCATGAACTTGTTTTCAGATGTAACTAACTCCGATGTATTCTCAAACCCCCACAACTCGGATCCGTATAGGGCAGCCGGTAATACTTGGCCCTCATAAATTGCGAGAGTCGGTGCCACAGGTTTACTCATCGACTCCCGCTGTTCTCTCAAGACCACCCCTGAGACTCTTTTATGGTTTAATAACATTTTGGCCAAGTGATCTTTCAAACTCATCCGGCTATTTACCCTAACACCCAAATAGTCAAAGGAATCTACCAACTCCAGGGGTGCACCATTAAGCGAGAGATTGTCCCTAAATCTCTTGGAGGGTGATAGGGCCATAAGCTTTGTTTTAGAGGTGTTGATGGTAAGACCTCTATCGGTACAAAACGCACTAAAACGGTGCAAGAGCTTTTGGAGGCCTGCGGGGGTTTTAGAGATCAAAATGGTGTCGTCCGCGAAGAGTAGGGTAGGTGTTTTTTCCCCTGCCAGGGATGGCACGTCTGCTGATTCCTCTATCAGGTGGTCCACCACTCCATTCACAAAGAGGGAGAACAGGGTCGGCGCCATAACACATCCCTGGCGGACTCCACTCCTCACGGGCACCCTCTCTGTCAGTTGTCCCTGGGTGCCCCATCTAATCCTCGCATAATTCCCCTCCTGGAGCTTCACAATAAAACCCAAAAGTGGCCCTGGGAAGCCCATCTTCTCTAAGATATCCCACAGCCTTGCACGGGGGACCAGGTCGAACGCTGTCTTGAGATCGATGAAAGCCAGGTAGAGGCTACCTTTATAGATGGTCACAGACTTCCAATAGATCGCAAAGAAGCGGAAGACCTGGTCCATCGTGCCCACCTTTTGTCGAAACCCTGCTTGGAAATGAGAAAGGACATGCTCCTCTTCCATCCAGACACCCACCCTCGAGATAATGACCCTACCAACCACCTTCTGGATCACGTCGATCAGACTGATCGGTCTGTAATTGGCAGGGTCATCTCTGGCACCCTTTTTATACACAGTTACCACCTCTGCTCCCTTCCACGAGTCTGGCACAGGGTGTCCCTTGGAAATCAAATTCATTATTAGGGCAATAAGTTTAGCCCAGGCTACAGGTTCTTCCAAAAGAAGGTCCCCCGGTATCCCATCAGGGCCAGCAGCCTTCCTCGGGGTCAGGTGTCTAATGGCCAGTGCTACATCAGAGGCCAGAAATGGCTCCTCAAACACCAGTGGAGATAGGTCCCTACTATCTGGATCAGAAGGAGATGAACGTGTCGCATCTATCCCGCCGTACAGTGCAGAGAAGTGGGAAAACCATTGTTGATTTGTTATGTGGTTAGCTATTGGTGGCATGCTTCGCTGCCTAGCCTTGTTAATCAGTTCCCAGAACAGCGTTGCATTCTTCGTGTTAGCTGCAGATTTGAAATCCTGCCAGTGTTGTTCCGCCCACTCTCGTTTGGCCAACACCATTACCCTCGCATAATCCTTCCTAGCCGCTCTAACTAGTGAGGGATTATTTTTAAGCAGGACAACTGTTAGCTCCTTTCTTTTTACCTTACACTGGTCCGAGTACCAAGGGTTACTGGCTTTGGGCAGTTTATTATTCACTCTACCACTTTTACCCTGGATTAAAAAGTATTGTCCTACTTCCTCTATTACGTTTTTATAAGCCAAGGCGAAGGACGGCCCCTGGGCACTACCTTTTCCCAGTTCAAGATCCGCCAGCTCTACAGTCAGATCTGCTATGTGCGCCCTGATCCTCGCAAGATTACCCTCCTGGGATTGAACCTTATCCCATTTCAGCCTACGATTACCATTATAAGGGACGACCTCGTTGGTTGACCTCAAAGGGACATTATTCACACATCCTTTTAGTTTACCCCACCTTAGCTTCATACATAAGGGGTTGTGGTCGCTATCCTGCGAAGGTACCACCTCCATATCTATTAGATCACACCACAATGTGACATCCAATAAGATATAATCAATTCTAGACGGGCCATTAAGCCTATTAAAGGTCATCGCTCCAGCACGGTCAGAGGGTGTCCTGCCATTTAGCGCTCTTAAGTTGAATTCCACGGTAAGGGCATTGATCTGTATTGCCTTTGCTGACCATTTTCTGATTGGGGCTAATGACAGGGCTGGAAAGGACCATCTAGAATCCTCCTCCTCTATGCCCAAGGGATCATCCCCACTGAGGGGTTCGAATGTACAGTTAAAGTCCCCTCCCACGATAATTTTAGAGGTTGGGGGGCAGTTGGCTAGTGCCTGTTCTAAGGTCACTAATGTACATGAGGTTGAATCCCCCGGGGTCCCTCTAGAATAGATATTAAATAAATCTATCCTACTGCCCTTGTTTTGCCCTGCGAATGAAAGGTGTTGGATATCCCTACTCGCTGATTCATGGGTGGTAACATCCCAATTCAGTTCAATTTTTACCCAGACATGTAGGCCTCCTGCTGGTCTGCCCTTCCCACAACTTAGTGTGGGCAAGAAAAAGGTTGCATAACCGGATTTGTGTACTGGGAGCAAACTCCAGGTTTCTTGGAACATGCATACATCGAACTTCTCGATAAACGCATTCCATTCTGGAAAAGCCATCTTTTTTTGCAACCCAGCCACATTCCAAGATACCAAATGGATAACCTTATAACCTGTGGCGGACAAGTCAGGGATAACCCCCTTATTCCCACCCTGCACACATGGGATAGGCTCGATGGTAACTTCTAATGGGCCTATTGATTTTGGGGATAAACTACTGTCACCATTGCACCCCAAAAACAATAATTGTGTGGTGGTTGTGGTCCCACTATTATCAGAACTATTGGCTGCTATGGGAGCCACTTTCCCATTATCGGGGCTGATGGCCTCCATAAGGACCTCATAATCACTGCCCACTGGGTTAGCGGCGCATAATCGGCCCCACATGCCCAGCGTAGACTGTAATCTTCAGTCGCAATCATCCATACCAGTGAACACATCAAACCTGTTCACTGTCTCCAGGGGTGTAGAGGGTCTCAAATGATCCATTCTCCTGTTGGTATTTCTGTTAAATCTAGGAGGTACGATCTTCCACCCAAAGGGATCAACAGCGGGTGCTGTGTATTGTCCATGTGCCGGTTGCCTAGTGTTATATGATATTACGAGGTTTGTATGATTGGGAGCCTGTCCACTTGTATGGGTTAGGGTGAACACCAGGGATCTAGGATAAAAATATGTCAAGGCACGGGGGATGATACAGTTATTACCATTTCCCGTAGGCCAATTTAGTATATAGTCAACCGCGCGAGGATCTCTGAAATTAACTACAACTAAGTCTCCCTCGATATCTTTGCATCTGCCACCCAGCCAAGGGAGTCGCCTAACGTGCACTATCTCACCACTGATGTTCTTTGTGATTGGTCTGTATATACTGAGCCAGTGTATGATTTTATTTTTCAACTGGGTGAACCCTTCCCTCTTGTTGTCTGCCAATGTGGGCACCCCCGTCAGAACAACCACAAAGGGCACAGCTTCTGGGGGTAGTTCTACTTGTGGCCCTTTATTTGCTAAAGCCCTGGTGTGTCTATTGCTTCCCCACTCTTCCCGCGTGTTCCCTGTGGGTGCCTTTGCCCTTCCCCTCGAGACTTCACTAGTAGGATTACCAGCTGGTTTATTTACATGCTTATGGGGCAGTAACCTTTGTTGGATAGAATCTGCCTGACTAGAAGGCTGTAATGTAGCTTTGGTAGATTGGGATGTGACTTTAGGGGCATTATTGATAGGTAGTGTGGCCATGGGAATGAGTGGCACAGCCACACTCACCTGAGCCCTGACCGAATCAACCTTGCTACTTATAACGGACTCTATGTCCGCAAGTCTATTCTCCACCCTCTTCAAACTCTCAATAATGGGCAGAATGAAAGACCTAATTAGGTGTCCCATATTATCTTGTGAAGCAGTCGAGGGTGCTGCCTTCAGCAGCGATTCAACAAGGATAGGGGATAACTCAGTGATGTTAGCATCTGTTTCAAGGTGTGCAGATGATGGGGGGAGTGCCAAATTTGGCAAAATTGCTGGTACGGCCGCTGTCGCCGGAACAGTTCTAGCAACAGGCTTTGTGTGCTTACCAAAGTCGAAATGACTGATCTTGGGTTTAACAAGACCCCCCCCCTCCTTTCGTCTTCTTTTACTTGGTGGTGGACCATGAATCTTAACCGTCACTGATTTCTTCGGCTTCTTCCTAGCCGGTTTGCCATGGATAGGAGTCTGGGTGGTCAGGTCGACAGCTGTACTGATAGGACTGGGAAGAGGAGTGTCACTTATGTCCTGGTCAATGGGAACACAAGGTATGGGAGTACAATCTCGCAGCAAAAGTGGGACACTCTCCTAAGAAAGAAAGACTTCTTTACCACTAGGGCTACCTCCATCATGGGAAAGGGCGTGGAGCGTGAGATCTATGGGAGCCCTGTATTTCAAACTTTCAACTGAGAGTCGACGATCTGCCCTGCGCTCTGCCAGTATGTTTTCCCTGTCTTCGTCCGGGAGGACCCTTGTAAAGTATTTATCAAAAGAGCCATTTATCAACCCCCCCGGCTTTTCAAGGATGACTTTGTCGGGACTCTGGGCCATGACAAACAATAATATCAAGGAATACAGATGAAAACAGAATGAAAATGAATGGGCCCTGCCCGGCCTCACTCGGCCTCTGAGGGCCTAAGAGGGCCCGCCCTTTGCCCGGGCTTAGCCCGGCGTCCCGCTCGCGTCCCGCGAGGCGGGGCTTACAACGTTTTTAAGCGCCTCCTGGCGCTGCAGAATGATGCGTGTAGCCGCTGGGGCAGCTGGGAGATGAAGTCCTCCGCCCTCACTCTACTCGGCAACCTCGCCAGCAAGGTGGTGGTTCCAGCGAGTCGGCGGGAGGTGGGCTAAGGGCTCCGGCGGCAAAGCAGCACTTGGGGAGAGCAGCGCTATCCCGTAAACCAGGCGGCAAACAGCAGTCCGTGGCAAGGCAAGTCAAGAGCCCCACTCAGCAGGGGCCTACAACGTTTTTAAGCGCCTCCTGGCGCTGCAGAATGATGCGTGTAGCCGCAGGGGCAGCTGGGAGATGAAGTCCTCCGCCCTCACTCCACTCGGCAACCTCGCCAGCAAGGTGGTGGTTCCAGCTAGTCGGCGGGAGGTGGGCTAAGGGATCCGGCGGCAAAGCAGCACTTGGGGAGAGCAGCGCTATCCTGTAAACCAGGCGGCAAACAGCAGTCCGTGGCAAGGCAAGAACCCCACTCAGCAGGGGCTTACAACGTTTTTAAGCGCCTCCTGGCGCTGCAGAATGATGCGTGTAGCCGCAGGGGCAGCTGGGAGATGAAGTCCTCCGCCCTCACTCCACTCGGCAACCTCGCCAGCAAGGTGGTGGTTCCAGCGAGTCGGCGGGAGTGGGCTAAGGGCTCCGGCAGCAAAGCAGCACTTGGGGAGAGCAGCGCTATCCCGTAAACCAGGCGGCAAACAGCAGTCCGTGGCAAGGTAAGAACCCCACTCAGCAGGGGCTTACAACGTTTTTAAGCGCCTCCTGGCGCTGCAGAATGATGCGTGTAGCCGCAGGGGCAGCTGGGAGATGAAGTCCTCCGCCCTCACTCCACTCGGCAACCTCGCCAGCAAGGTGGTGGTTCCAGCGAGTCAGCGGGAGGTGGGCTAAGGGCTCCGGCGGCAAAGCAGAACTTGGGGAGAGCAGCGCTATCCCGTAAACTAGGCGGCAAACAGCAGTCCGTGGCAAGGGTTCAACATGTGCTTGTGTTCCAGAGCGATGCTCATTTGCAACGGATACTGGTGCAAACTGTTCCTGCTCGCAGAAACTTGTGGACGCATATGGGGCAGAAAATTAAAATCATCCATTTGCATTTGTCAAACAGAACCATCCAAGTAGTAGCTCTCTATAAGCACTGCATGTGATGTAAAAAAATATTGATCCAGGGTTGCATTTTATGCAGTTGGTATTACTGTGTTATAAAATCTTAGAGGGAATCTGTTAACCTACATTGCAGCTTTTCCAGAAGGATTTTACATCCCAGTTTTATCTTTTTAATGTGAATGAAGGATAACTTGGGGAAATGGATTTACTGTACTAATACCATCACCCTCAACCACCTCCCTGATCCCCAAAAATCGCACGTTATTACGCCTTTGGCAACTTTCAGCGTCTTCCAGCTTCCACATGGTATCTGAGATTTGCCCCTCTTGAGTTTCAACCTGGCCTTTAAGGGTCCCCACATCCGATTCAATTGCCGTAGTCCTCAAAAACATCAAGTTTTTCTCCAATTTCAAAACAGGATTTAGGCACCTTTTTCAGGGCACTTTGTAGTTGTTTAGTAGCAAGCCGAGCTCTACAGCTCTCTGCCCTAGTCTCTATTTGATGTTCTTTAATAGTGCCTTAAATAAGATTTAATGTGGGCTCATTCGAGTCTCAACATCTGCTATGTCCTTCAGAGCAACCAGGCTGTTTTGCCCACTTCTATAATGCAGCATTTGAACATCCGAGTAGGCCCATTTAAACGTGAGATCAAAGTCAGGGTCACTTTCTTTTTTTTTCCCCTTTACAGATGCTGATGAATTCCTACTAGACTTTTTCTGATGCTCATGATGCTTAACACTAGCACCTTGCGATGTTGCATAGCTGACTGCACTGGCCTCAGACACTGAGATACTCAGTTCTTTCTCACTCTCAGCACTGCTTAACCCAGTGGGATCTGACTTTTCAGTAGGAGTGTAAAACTCATCAGCTCTTTCTCTTGACAAATTACTGAGAGCATTCTGCCTTTTCTTTCTGCCCTCATCACATACAGCCATTTCACCAGTCTCTCCACTGACAGCTGCAGCAGTTTGGAGGAAAATATTCTATACCTTACTCCATGGAGCCAATCGGTGCTCAAGGTTAAATTGTCTATCTCAAGCACTTAGCTGCTATTTATAGTTTTCCTCCCTTTCTGTGTTTGACCTGCCATTTGCGATGCAGCACGCCAATGTAATTCGTTTTATTTATTTATTTATTAACTTAACTCTGTTCGGCCGTACGCTGGAGTTCACTAACCCCCACCCTCCCCTGCCCACCGCTCCGCAGCACTCCATCGAGGAGCCGCATCTGCTGACTTGATCCTGCTTCAGGCGGCCCAATGGTGATGCTGCACAAATTCCTGTGGTGTCCACTGTGCTCTCAGTCTTGCCCCGGCCAGCTCTGATGTTTTTTGGTGCCTTGGCTCAAGGACGCTTCAGGTAAACAACGTGCTGAGATGTAGCCCACTGCAACAACGCTACTCGGTCTTATCTTACCCCAGAAGGCGTAAAATACCATGCAGCATATTTTCTCTACCTAACTCCGAATATGAACTAATATGCCCTTCAGTACTCTCAGGTTAATGTAACCGCCTTTACTGAAATCAAGCATTGCCATTTGAATTGCATTCTAACTATGAATGAACATTTCTTTTAAACAGTAGATAGTGTTGCTGTAGGAGAAATCCTTCTTACACTAGGACAATTGCAATAGGAAAGAAGAAAATCCAAGGCCTTTGAAAACTGATGCGCCTTCATTACTCTAATCAAAAATGAAACTAGGTTTGACAAAGAAAAATGGTTTGCCAGTGGTACAGTGCATGCAATCATACAACATAAGGGAGCAAAACACACACAGAGTGAAAACATATTCACACCTTCACAAAGAACAGCCACAAAAACAGTTTTTCCAAAGTTGGACAAACCTATCTGAACACATACATGCTGAACAGAAATCTAACAGTCATTAGGGCACACCATTACAAACTTAACAGATATTTCGCCTGCCATATTACAAGTGCATTATATCCTATGGCACATGTAATAATTGACAGATTAGCTCTTATGTTTGTGACAGGGTATCACACCGACAAAACTCTAAATTGGGCCTAAAGACCTAAATGTACACGTACCCTTATTACGCTGAAGAAACAGGTTAATGTGTACTAGCAGAGCACTGTATGATGTGCAGGAGGGCAAAAGTCGATGCTGAACATGGTGCACAGATTAATAAACAGCTGCAGAACACACAATCGTGTAATAGGACTACACAGAATTACTGCAGTAGGTGAATGCTAAAAAGGATCATTAGTATACCACTTGCTGATATTTGTCAGGAAAGCACTGGGCAGTTAACCCTAAGAGCATTCTAGGTGATGAAGTCCAGTGGATTATTGATTGCTTCACTTCAAAGAGCACTGTATGGAATCCCTCCTGGGAAGAATGACTGATCTGCCTCAGTAAGGCAGTGTGCGTAAGGGAAGCATTCAGTGTTAAGCATGAGGTGAACGTGGGTATTGTTTGTGCATCAGGAAAGCATGTGTGCATCATGGAGGCACACCGCTATGAGAAGCATTGGACACAGTTTGATGCAGAATGGGAGTGTTAGACTTGGCATCTTTGGAGTGGTTTCCCCTAACATTTTTTTCTACCTCCTGTATTTTTGACACTGTGCTGGATTTCGTTTTTGCTGGCTTAGAAGCTTTGAGCACTTTGCCCCTGCTGATCAGTGTCAAAGTACAAGTGCTCCATGTGTAAATTGTTGTTACAATTGGTTCTCCCTGATTGACATATCTGATTTACTGGTAAGTCCCTAGCAAGGTGCACTGAACTGTGCCAGGGCCTGTATATCTAATGCTACTAGTGGGCCTGCAGCACTGACTGTGCCACCCACATGAGTAGCTCTGAAAAGATAACTCAGACCTGCCACTGCAGTGCCTGTGCACAGTTGTTAACTGCCTTTTCGACTTGGCAAGTGTAGCCACATGCCAGGCCATAACCTTTCCCTTTTCTACATATAAGGCACCCCTATGGTAGGCCCAAGGTACCCCCTTGGGAAGGGTGCAGTGTATGTGAAAGATAGGACATGTATTGGTGTGTGTGTGACATGTCCTGATAGTGAAATACCGCCAATTTCGTTTTTCACTATGTAGGATAGAATGGGAGTTTATTTATAACATCTTATAAATATAACTTCCCTTTTGGACAAATAGGCATTTTCTTGTTTAACCATTCTGTGTGCCTCTGCCTGTTTGTGTATTGACGGTCTGGTTTTGGATTGACAGGGGCTGGTGATGTGCATTCACTGTAGGCAGCCACTGGGGGGGTTGAGGTGTGCCTGGTCCTTTCTGGATGACTCAAAGCTGGGCTTAATAGACCCTGGCTGAATTTAGAGCTGTGGGAGGAGATTTCCTTGCACCTGTATAGGGTCTGTCTGTTTGGTACCATGCTGTCTTCACCCCCTGCGGTCATGCTGCATCAGTGATGACAGAACTGATTTGGGCTGGTCTCAGAGACCCTTGCACAAAGAGAACAAAGACATTTTGGTATATAAGTATTAGACCTAAAACCCCTGTCCTTTAGACTACTTCTCGAATCAATAGGAACATTTGCCAAGGAGAAACTGGAGGAGGAGTACTGCCCCTTTGCTGTGTGCTGTCTGGGGTTGGCCTGCAGTAGCTGTTCCTGCCAAGCAAAGGACAAGGAATTTTCTGTATGCTGTGTCCCCCTGCCTGAGAAAGATGTCCAAGGGCATGAGTAGAGCTTGCCTCCTGTTCTGAAGACCCCCAGCTCCCCTGAACTTCCTTGCTGGGAGTTCTGACCTGGCAAGATGTGCCTGTGTTGGGGCTCTTGAGGTTGTTCCTGCTGTTAGGAGCTGGAAAAGCAACGCAACTCCAAGAAAATCGACGCATCGCTCTTCTTGCGGCTGTTTTCCTGCTGCATCACCTGTGTACCAGAACCATCTCGGAATCGATGCATCTCTTCCCCCTACAGATCTGATTTGATGCATCACTTCTCCTGCATGCAGCAGTACTGTCGAATCACCTCCCCATGGTCTCAGGAACTGATGCATCTCTTTGTTTTTTAACTCTTCTCATCTCTGCGGCCGTTTGGCCTTGTGAATTTTGTTGCAAGTGCAGATACTTTGAGAGAAATCACGCATCCATAGTTTTCTTTGGGCCAAGTTGTTTGAAACCTTTTTCAAGTCATATTTTTATTATGTATGTTGGACTTTTGTTGTTTTGGTCCTGTTCAGTTTAGATAAAGATACTTTATTTTTCTGAACTGGTGTGGAGTCCATTTGTGGCATTATCACTGTATTTATGCGTGTTTTGAGTACAAATACTTTACACATTGCCTTTGGGATAAGTCTGTCTGCTTGTGCCAAGCTACCCAGGGGGTGAACAGAGGTTATCCAAAGTGTGTATCCCCCTTACCCTGACTAGAAGCAAGGGTCCCTATTTTGAAAAAGGTACCTACCTCTGTCAACTAGAGACCCCCATTTCTAACATTGGTGGTCAGCGGTGAGGATTTGAATCTGTATTTGTACTTGACCCACAGAGATTGGTGTACATCACTAGCTTAGTGCAGACCACTAACAACCACATACTGTGATTTATTTTTGGGTCTATTTTTGATCTTACCCTTGAGTTATCCATGCATCGTGTCGCTAAATAGTAAATCAGCAAGTGAGGCTGCAGAAATGTTAAGTAGTTACCAAATAGAGCAAATCAAGCAATTCTGAAAAAGCTTTGGATTTCCTGTGAAGAGCAACTCTATGAAAGAGGAGCTACAGAAATCCTTAGGGTCCTGTTGGGAGGCCAGGCAAGCTGAGGAGGCAGGGGATGCAGATGTGAATGAGGGTCTGCTAGTGGGCAGTTTCAGATCCCAGGATTTGACTGTTGGGAGAGCAACCTCTAGCATTCTTTCAGGGATTTATCTCCAGATGAAATAGGGGAGAACAAAAGTGCTAGAGAGCATGAGTTGGAAGTCCTGATGCTCAAGATGAAGCAAATGGAAATGGAAATCCAGAACAAGGCAGGGGAGAGCCAGAGTGCTCCGGCCTTATTTATTTATTTACAGAGCGCAACATTCATCCGAATGGGATATCACGGTGCTAGAAGAGCGAGATCCAATAGTAGGGGTGAAGTGAGGTGATGATTGCTGCGCTATGTCCTACAATAGGCATTAGGGAACACATGGGTTTTCAGCTTCTTTCTAAATGCCATGTAGTCATCATTGAGATGCAGATCAAGTGGGAGTTCATTCCATTGATTTGCAGCCAGGTGGGAAAAGGTGCGGCCCCCTGGCCTTGCTCTCTTGATACGTTTTGTCTTGCCCGAGCCTTGTAGGGGCATACAATTGGACTTTGTTTTGAAGAAATCCGTGGCCACATTGATGTAGGGCCTTGTGTGCATGGCTCAGAAGCTTGAATCTGGCTCTTTGATTCACGGGCAGCCAATGGAGCTGTGTCATGCATTCTGACGCTGAACTATACCTATTTGTATTGCACACCAGTTTGGCGGCCGCATTTTGTATTACCTGCAGGCATGTGAAGAGATAGTCAGCCATGCCCACGAACAGCTCGTTCCTGTAATCCAGCTTGCTAATGAGCAGGGCCTGTGTGAGTGTTCTTCTGGATTCCATAGGAATCCAAGAAAAAAGCCTTTTTAGGAGCATCAGGGTGGCAAAGCTTCTTCCACACAGGGCCTTGACATGACCCTGCATGGTTAGTGAGTTGTCAGTAAGGATGCCCAGGTTTTTTGCAACCTGCTGGGGCGGATCCCAGTGATTGGGGCCACCAAGATGCATCCCAAATTAGGTGGGCACCCACAAAGAGCAGGATCTCTGCTTTATCGGCATTCAATTTCAGACAGTGCTCTGACATCCAGGTCCCCATATCTGAGAGGAAGTTGTTCAGCTTGATCCTGGTGTCCTTTTGCCTCTCTTTGAGGGCTATCATCAGTTGTGTCTCATCCGCATAGGAGCAGATACTGAATCCCCATTTAGCACTGATTTTAGCCAAAGATGATACATAGGCGTTAAAGAGCGGGGGCTCAGGGAGGCTCCCTGCGGGACACCATAGCTGATGGTTTTTGGGCTTGAGGAAAAAGCACCCATTTGTACAGTTTGCGTTCTGTTGCTCAAAAAGGAGATGAACCACTGAAGGGCTTTGGCATGTATCCCCTTTTCGTGTAGGGTGCTCAGCAGCAGTCCATGTGAGACTGTGTTGAACGCCACCAACAGGTTCAGTAGTATCGAGGCTGCGGCTTTCCCCTGATCGATTAAAGATCTTATATTGTCTAGGATAGCCAAGAGGGTTGCCTTTGTACTATTGGTTGCTCTGAAGCCAGTTTGAGATGTGTGTAGCAATTCATTGGTTATGAGATAATTGGATAATTGTTTATTAACCAGCTTCTCCATAACTTTAGATAGGTAAGGGATTTGGGACGTTAGACGATAATTGGCAGGATTGTGGACATCCGTGCCTGCCTTTTTCAGCAGAGGGGTCACAATGGCTTTCTCCCAGATTTCTGAGAATACTGAAGTGACCAGAGATTGGTTGACTAGTCGGGTTATATAGTGTCGGTATGATCCAAGAGAAAATGAAGTGCGGGCATGGGTCAAGTGGAGACCCCGATTTGACTTCCCCCATTGTCTTTGCAACCTGTTCCCCTGTAAAAGGGGAAAAACAACCCAATCGGGCTTGAGCATCAGCGTAAGGATCCAAGTATTCCCAATCCATCATGTCTGGTGGGGGTTTAATACTGAATGAAGAATATATCTCACTGATATTATCAGAGAAGAATTTGCTAATCTTCTCACAGCGTTCTTCTGAAGGAGGCAGGGCTTGGACATACTTGCTGGTTTGCAGAGTTCTTTTGCTATTTTATACAGCTCTTTTGGAGAGTTGCTGTTCTCGTTTCTCAAATCAATCAGACATTTGTAGAGCACACTACTCACCCGTGAGGGTCTCAAAGGCGCTGAAAGGGGAGGGGCTGCTACTGCACGAACAGCCAGGTCTTGAGAAGTCTCCTGAAGGTCAGCAGGTACTGGGTCTGGCGCAGGTGGATGTGGAGGGTGTTCCATGTCTTGGCGGTGAGGTGGGAGAAGGATCTGCCGCCGGTGGTTGTTTGGTGGATGCATGGAACGGTGGCGAGGCCGAGGTCAGCGGAGCGAAGCTGGCGGTTGGGGGAGTAGAAGGTGAGTCGTTTGTTGAGGTATGCTGGTCCGGAGTTGTGGAGTGCATTGTGAGCATGGGTGAGGAGCATGAAGGTGATCTTCTTGTTGATGGGGAACCAGTGCAGGTCCCTCAGGTGGGCAGTGATGTGGCTGTGGCGGGGAATGTCGAAGATGAGGCGTGTGGAGGCGTTCTGTATGCATTGGAGTCTTTTCTGGAGTTTGGCCGTGATTCCGGCGTAGATTGTGTTGCCGTAGTCCAGCCTGCTGGTGACGGGGGCCTGGTTGACCATCCTTCGGGCTCTGGTGGGGATTCATCTGTAGATCTTATGAAGCATGCTGAGGGTGTTGAAGCAGGAGGAGGAGACTGCGTTGACTTGCTGGGTCATTGACAGTGCTGAGTCCAGGATGAACCCCAGTTTGCGCGCGTTGGCGGTGGGTGTCGACGCGGCTCACAGCGAGGCTGGCCACCAGGAGTCGTCCCAGGCGGAGGGGGTGAAGCCGAGGATGAGGACCTCCGTCTTGTCTGAGTTCAATTTCAGGCGACTGTTCTTCATCCATTCGGTGTCCAGCAGGGTCCTGATGTCATCGGTGGCGGCAATGAGGGTGGTTTCGGTGCTGTGGTTGCTGCGGAATCTGGATTGGGACTATTCCAGGGTGTTTTCCTCTTCGAGGAAGCGGGTCAGTTGTCTGATGACGATCTTCTCGATGACTTTCGCCGGGAACGGGAGCAGGGAGATGGGCCGGACGTTCTTGAGGTCCTTTGGGGTCTGCCTAAGGCTTCTTGAGTAGGGTGTTGATTTTGGTGTATTTCCAGCTCTCTGGGAAGGTGTCGGTCTCGAAAGAGCTGTTGAAGATCTTCCAGAGTTGGGGTGCGATGATGGAGCTCGCATTGTTGAAGATGTGGTGAGGGCAGGGGTCTGCCGGTGAGCCGGAGTGGATGGTGTTCATGGTTTTGATGGTATCTTTGTCAATAATGTGGTTCCAGGAGAGCAGGAGGCTGGTGTGGCTGGGGGGTGATGGGTCTGAGGTGTCAGTGGCTGTCAGGGGGGTCTGAGTGTTGAACCTGTTGTGGATGTCTACGATCTTGGGGTGGAAGAAGGTGGCTAGAGAGTCGCAGAGGTCTTGTGATGTTGGGATGTCGTTAGAGCTGGAGTTGGGTTTGGCGAGTTCCTTCACGATGTTAAAGAGCTCTTTGCTGCTGTGTGTGTTGTTGTCGATGTGTTCCTTTAAGGAGGTCCTTTTGGTGGTTCGAATGAGTTGGTGGTGCCTGCGGCTGGCATTCTTGAGGGCTGCATGGTTGTCCGGTGTCTGTTCATGGCGCCACTTCTTCTCGAGTCTTCAGCAGGTTTGCTTGGATGCCTGGAGGTCAGTGGTGAACCAGATGGCCCTTCTGTCGGTGCGTCTGTTTGAGGGTTTTTTGATCGGGGCGAGGGTGTTGGCGCAGTCATTGATCCACCACCTGAGGTTACGGGCGGCTGTGTCGGTGTCGGTGTGGTCGATTGGTGGGTCTCGGGCGAGGGTGGTAATTAGCTGGTTTTTGGTGACCATATTCCAGGGAATTAGTTGCGGGTGTTTGTGTGCAGTTTTTTTCTTGATGGAGAAGTGGATGCAGCAGTGGTCGCTCCAGTGGAGTTCAGTAGTGTGGCTGAAGGTAGCGTGGTTGCTGGCAGAAAAGATGGGGTCGAGCGTGTGTCTGGCGGAGTGTGTGGGTGTCGTGACAAGCTGTTTGAGTCCAAGGTTGGTGAGGTTGTCTAGCAGGGTGGTGGAGTTGCTGTCGGTGTTTTCGAGGTGGAAGTTCAGGTCTCCGAGGAGGATGTAGTCTGTGGAGGCCAAGATGTGCGAGCTGACGATGTCAGAGATGGAGTCGCTGAACTGTGGCTGGGGTCCGGGGGGTCTGTAGACGAGGGTTCCTCTGAGGGTGGTGTTGGGATCGATGTGGATCTGGAAGTGCAGGTGTTCGGCAGAGCTGAGGGTGTCTTCGATGCTGGTCGATATTCTGAGTGTGTTCTTGTGGATGATGGCGATTCCTCCTCCCGGTCTGTTGGTGCGGTCCCTGTGGCTGATTTTGTAGCCCTCCGGTATGGCTATGGCAATGTTGGGTGCTGATGAGGTGTTCATCCAGTTCTCCGTCAGGAAGGCGATGTCCGGGAGGATGAGTCGATCAGGTCCCAGCGTTCGGCGGCGTGCCTGTGGACGGAGCGGGTGTTGAGTAGTATGCATCTAAGATGGTTGTGGCCTGCCGTGCTGGGAGGGGCAGGTGGTGCTGGTGTATGCTGGCTGGTGAAGCTGCAGATATAGCAGATGAAGGGTCCGTGGGTGCGCTTCGGTGTGGCCTGGAAGCCGGTAGATGAACGGCCGGTGTTAAGTGTGTGGAGGAGGTTGGCATTGTAGCGTTGATGGGTGTCGTGGAGCTCGCGGGGATCAGGGTGTTTGGCGCTGGGCACGGTCCATGCGCAGATGGGTGCAGAGGGACTTGCCTTAGGCGTGCCCTCGGCACGCCGGCGGCGTGCCCGCTGCGCGCAGCCACCATTAAGAAGGGGAGGTGGGAGGGATGAGCAGCTAGGAGGCGGGTGGGAGGGCGAAAGGGCGAATGGGCGAGCAGGGCGGCGGGCCACAGGGGACGCAGCGGTGGGAAAAAACAGAGTGCAGCGGGGGAGAGGGAACCAGGGGGGCTTCAGGGAGCACAAAATAATGCCAACTGAAAAGACAACACAAAATACAATACCAAGACAGCAACACACTAGCCCAGATGTGTGGGCAGAATTACAGCAAAAAAGTAGTGAAAAAAAGCGGCCACAGGAGTCTCGAACTCGCGGCAGCAGCGGGCAGAAGGCACAGGCACAGATAGGTGGAGCTAGCTGTGCGGCGTCGGGAGCTACCTGCCTGAACACAGGGTTCTTAATGGCATTTTTGTAATTTTTCTTCTCTACCTTCTATATCAGCCTGTCCTTATCCTGTTTAGATTATCTCCATTTGTGTTCCAGCGTTTTGCACCTTCTTTTTAGTGCCCTGAGTTCAGGCAAATACAATTTCTCTGATGGTGTTCTCCTTTTGGGTTTGTATTTTAATCTAGGTGCGCACTGATCCAGTGTGATCTAATTTTGAAGGATTACTGCTCCCATGTTGATGGGGAGTGCACCTAGGGTATTTGGATCTTTATGGGAAGAGTGGAGTTGAAATGAGTCAGGAGTGGCCAGCCTCCAGGCTCTGTTTGCTACTGATGATGCCAACGGAGGGTTTGCTTGGGTTGCCAGCAGGCTGATCGAAAAATAAATTAATGAGTGGTCTGTCCAGGAGAGATGTTTGACCTCTTGGAAATGGGTAGAGTCTATATTAGAGAACAGTAGGTCTAGTGTATGCCATGCAGTGTGCGTGGGTGCCTTAACCCACTGTTTTAGTTGCAGAATCAGCATGTCATTTTCCAGATGTTTTGCCACAGGATTTTTTTTTTTTTTTTTTAAATGAACATTGAAGTCCCGTATTACTACATAATGTTTGTGTTTTAAGCATGAGGGGAATAGTTGGGTGAGTAATTGAGCACTAAAATCTGATTGATATCCAGGTAGATTGTAAATTACTGCTTCACCAAGTGCTAGGTGGCCACCTCTGGATAACTGAAATTATAGTATTTCATGTTCTCCTAGTTGTGCCACTGTAACAGGGAGGCAGGTGAAGCAGTCCTTGAACAAAATGGCAAGTACTCCTTCCTTCCGTCCCTGCCTATCTTGTTTTAATAGTTTATATTTGATAGGTAAAGCATTGGCGATATCAGGGGAATTATTATCGTTCACCTAGGGTTCTTGTGATGCAAACTTAGGGCCCCATAACGATGGCAGGCGCACCAAAAGAGAAAATGGGCCGACCGCCAGAGGAGCAGCAGTCCCGCGGGACCAATTAGGATGCGACCGCCACCCTGGCGGTCCCATCCCGCATCTTATACATTGCGGCGGGTGGTGCTGTAAGCAGCACCCGCCACAATGTAAAAGTTGCATGTTGAGCATTGACATGAAAAATGTGTCAGGCACCGCACGGTGCCTGCCACCTCGTGCATGCCAATCTCAAGTGCACCCCCCAACACCCCAGGGGCCATCAACGGGTCCCCAAAGCCAAAGACTGCATGCCTTTCCATGGCAGCATTGCAGCCATGGAAAGGCCCAAATCAGCACACATCATAATATGGCGGGCAGTGCCTGCTAGGCACCGCCACCATATTATGGCCCAGACTGCACGGCAGGCAATCGGAACAATTGCCTGCCTGCGGTAAAGTGGTGGACGGTCTTTCTGTCCACTGCTGTACCCCCCACCATTGTAATATGGCGGGGGTAAATGGTGTGCAGGCGGGGAAAGATGTCAGGCACATCTCCACCACCGGTTGGGCGGTGGCGATCCACACAACATCATAATGGCCCCCTAAGTCGGAATTCATCTCATTTATGGTGTCACAGATCTCAAGGGAGTGCTTGTGTACAGATCTAGCATTGAAATAAATGCAGTTCAATTTAGACTGGCCGTCAGCTTCTTTATTTGACCAATCTGCTTGACCTTGGCTGCACCATTTGCAGCTCAGACATGAAAATGGGCCCTCCATATTCATAGGCTTTCATACAGGGTACTTTGTTACCTGGTATGTGCTTGGATAATGCAAGGAGTCTATCTCTAGAGTAGTGATAATAACTGCTCTGGTCTGATTTAAGAGGAGCAGAGGTCCTGGACCTGGACCTGGTCCTGGTAGGGGCACGGACGGGCACTGATGGGTTTGCCTTAGACACTCCATTGGCGCGCCAGTGGCGCGCCCGCTGAGTGTCCGCTTGCACATCGTTCTAATACAGGGGAGAGCGGCAAGACTAATCCGCCCCCCTCCTTGCCCGGAAATGAACTGTGATTGGCCCAGGGGCTATCTCCCACGCCCTCCACACAAATGGCAATCAGCAGCGGTGGACCAGGGCGGGGAAGCAGGTAAGAACTGCGTGATTTGTACTCAAAACGTAATACAAATACAATTCTAAAATTCTAAAAATGGTTGCTTTTAAAAGATTTGCCGGTAGTAGATTAGCCAAGCGGCAGCAGCCCTACCAGGAATCTTAAAAGAAAAGAAGTTGCTTTTGGCACATGAATTGAGCATGAGAGAACTGGACAATAAAGCCAAACAGGTGGAGTCCAGTACAAATGGTGGTAGCACACAGCCATTGCAAGGGGGTAAGGTTTACATTCCCAAGGACCTAGTACAAAATTTCCAGAAGGGATAGGATATTTATGCATTGTTTGCATCTTATGAGGCAGCACTGCGTATGAAAGAGGTCCAGGAGAAACATTGGGGGCGGGCCTGTGGAAACACTTCGAGGCCAATGAGAGGAACACTTTGAAACCTTTGGAGGAGGGGAGTGCTCTGACCTATGCCAATTCGAAGGGATTTATGCCTCAGGCATGGACTCAGTCCAGGAATATGTAGTCACTATGGGAGTAGTGCGGTGTAATGTACAAATTCACCACTCCTTACCATCCCTAAGGGAATGGGTTATTTTAGCGATTCAACCGAACCCTGAATGGCATGATAAAGGGTTTTGCTGAACCCATGAGATGTAAGTGGTATGTTTTCCTACCATGCCTGTTGTTTGACTACAGGGAGGTACTGGAGAAATCCTTAGGGTTCAGTCCCTTTGAATTGACGTATGGGCACCCTGTGAGAGGACCTCTGAGTCTGGTGAAGAAGGGCTGGGAGAAACCTCCTGGTAAGACCCCCCCCCATGATGTTTTCAGCTACATGCTGGCCTTGAGAAACCAGACTCAACGCTTCAGGAAACTCACTCAGGCGAACCTGGAAGCCAGCTAGGAAGAGATGAAACGATGGTACAACCAGAATACCACTCTGGTTGAGTTTCAGTCTGGCCAAAAAGTGTGGGTATTGGCACCAGTGGAGCCTTGTTCACTCCAAGACAAGTGGACTGGTCCATTTGAGGTGGTGGAGCACGAAAGAGATTAAACCTACCTGGTTAACTTGAAAACTTCCAGGACCCCTATGAGGGTCCTGCACGTGAACCACCTCAAACCTCGCTTTGATACGTCCGAAGTGACAATGCTCCTGGCTACAGATGATGGATTGGAAGAGGAGAGCAAGCCTCTTCCTGACCTCCTGTCAGCAAAGGAACACGATGAGTCAGTGTATGGAGTGAACCTCTCTCCCATCCTGACCCCAGAGCTGCAGAGGGACTGTCCCCAGGTGCTGGGACAGTCCGCCTCTCTGTTCTCCCTGACTCCAGGAATCACCAGTTGGTGCATCCATTATGTGGACACTGGGGACAGTTTACCTGTGAAGCATAACATTCACAGAGTAACTGACAAAGTCAGGGCCAGGATTAAGGAAGAAGTTTCCAAAATGTAGGCGCTGGGGGTAATAGACCCCTTCAGCAGCCCCCTGGGCTAGCCCAGTGGACTTGGTTCCGAAACCTGCTGCACCCGGTGCCACTCCTGAACTCCGGTTCTGCGTGGACAACTGTGGGCTCACTGCCATCACCAGAACTGATGCCCCCCCCCCATTCCCAGAGCTGAGGAGCTCATTGACCAGCTGGGAGCTGCCCGGTACCTTAGTATGTTTGAGCTAACATCTGGGTACTGGCAGATTGCCCTGACTGATGGGGAAAGAGAGAAGTCTGTCTTTTCAATGCCAGAGGGGCACCACCAGTTCCGTGTCATGCCCTTTAGGTTGAAGAACACCCCTGCCACATTCCGGAGATTGGTCAACCAGGTACTGTCTGGGCTGGAAGAATTCAGCGCCGCTTACCTGGATGAAATTACTGTGTTCAGCTCCAGCTGGGAGGAACACTTGAAACACCTCTATGAAGTGTTGAAGGCTCTGAAGAAGGCAGACCTCACTACCAAAGCCAGTAAGTGCCAGATAGGGCAGGGTTATGTGATGTACTTAGGGCACCAGGTAGAAAGCAGCCAGGTGGCACCCCAACAACCTAAGATCAACACCATTCTTGTTTGGGAGTCCCCAAGACCCAGACAGAGGTGGGAGCCTTTTTAAGACTCCCTGGGTACTACGGACAGTTTGTCAAGAAATATGGCACCATTGTGGCCCCCCTGACACAGCTGACTTCAAAGAAGCAGCTAAGGAAATTGGTCTGGACCGATGCCTGTGAGATCGCTTTTGATGTCCTGAAATCTGCCATGTGCACGGCTCCCAGAGCATGGAGTGGAAGCAGTACTCTCACAATTGAACGACGAGGGTTGGACCAACCCGTAGCTTTCATTAGTAGGAGGATACTTCACAGGGAACAGAGGTGGAGTGCAATTAAAAAGAAGCTTTTGCTGTGGTCTGGACGCTGAAGAAGCCAAGGGGCATATCTACAAGGCGGCAATATAAAATTATCACTGCTTTTGCGGCCATTTTCAGCCGAAAAGCGGCGATAATTTTATCGCTATATTAGCAAGGTCGCGCTATCCCATGAAACCTTACCTTAGCGCCTGAATTCCTAACGCCCATCTTTGCATCTCTAATGAGATTCAAGGTGGGCGTTCCTCTCCAGGATAAGGGGAGAGATGTCGCCAAGCGACATTTCTCCTATTATCAAGCCTCAGGCAAAGCAGCATAGCGACAAGAAAAGTAGCGATAACCTCTGTTATCGCTACTTTTCTTACGTCTGCTTTGAAACTGACTTAGCCATGATATCCTATGGAAGGTGGATATCATGGCTAAGTATGTGAGGCCCTATCAGCAAGCTATCGCCAAACTTCGTGGGATTATTGCTGGGTTTCCAGCGATAATCTCACGTTTGGCAGTTAGTGCTAGGATTTTTATCGCTTTTGAGATAAGCGTTGCTAATAGCATGCTATCTCAGTGATAAAAATCCACGCTAGCCGGCGATAATTTTCCTAGCGCTAAGTGCGCTTAACGATAATTATCGCCGGTTGTTGCTGATATGCCCCTAAGACCCTACTTATTTGGGTCTCACTTTCGGGTCCAGACAGACCACAGGCCCCTCAGATGGTTGAGGCAGATCAGGGGTGAGAATCCTTTCAAAAAACTTTATTCGACAATTAAGTCATAAAAGTGTCAAACATCGACCATTTGCATCAATACAGGTTACACCAGAACATAGTTGTCAACATGATTCTTATAAGTGAAAACCATGAATTACACTATTCATCATTTTTCAAACACAATGCTGGTGCCTATACGTCCAAATAAATAGAAACATTTCATATTTACACAACGACATTTTATGCACATCTAAAATGTTCAATAAAACCAACTAGATATCCCGGACTAGCATTTTGTACAGTTAAGCAAATCTATGAATAAGCGAATAAGTAAATAAATAGATGCAGGCGCCTATTCAGAGGGCACTTTAGTATTAATTAGTCTGGACCGTATTATCCAGGCCCATTTTATATATTTTGCCATTGCTATTGCGATTACCGGGCTCGGATCTGTACGCAAAATTCTTAAGGCCTCTTCATGCCTTTGGAAGCCTAATAGTCGGCAGACCATTAATACCCATTTTTTACGTGGGAGCACGTAAAGAGGGCAAAAAAACACAAAATGACTCAAAGATTCTATCGTGTCCAGACACTTGGGACATTTATCCTGAGACCCTTTAACCCATTTAGATGAAAAAATACGAATCGAGAGGGTTCCTATTCTAAACTGAAAGTAGAGTTTACGGTCAATGGGAGCTTCAATCAAACCCCAGAATGGTTCCTGTCTAGGGTAGGCCTTGATTTCTAAATATCTGGCTGATAGATGGGAAGTACTCTCCTTAGCTAATGATTCTAAGCCAATTAGTTCCCAATACTTAGCCTTGAGTGTTTCTTTTGAAGGGAACACCGCGTTTTGGGGATCATCCCATAGGTTATTCCATCCCAGTCTATAAAGTAGTAATTTTATAGACCTCAGCCACTCTATCTTATGAAAAAGATCTTTTTCCATAATTTCCTTTAGGCCCATAGCATAATGCTTAAGCTCCTCAGTTGACCATACCCTACGCCAATACAGCAAAGGCCGCAAATTAGCTGTATCTTGTAAGGTTTTCAGACCCAGGTCCCAAAATAAAGGTAACAAGGGAGTACTTTGCGGCACACCAACGACTTTCCGAATGAACTCACTCTCCATAACATTCAGTCGTCGTGGGTTATTACCGTACCCCCATAGCTCAGAACCGTATAGAGATGAACTACGAATCTTCATCGAGTAGATCTCAAGGAGGGGGCCAATTGGTTGTGTCCGCGAGGCTTTAAATCTTTTCAGAAGGAAACCTGTCTGTTGTTGGTACTTTAGTATGGATAAGTCTAAATGACTATTCCAACGCATATTCTTCTGAAGAGTGACTCCTAGATAAGTAAATGCGTCAACCTGCTCCAAAGGTATACCGTTCATGAGGATTACGCCCTTAAAAGGTTTGTAAGACCTACACGGATTAGGACCATTAAGGACCATAAACTTGGTCTTGGCGACATTTATTTCCAGTCCACGCAGCAAACAAAACTCCTCAAAGCGCCGGAGGGTAAGCTGCAGGCCACTCGGAGTTTTGGAAATCAGCAAGGTGTCGTCCGCGAACATGAGGACTGGAATGCGATTACCTGCCATAGCCGGGGCATCCGAGGGGACCCGGGAGAGGAACTCGGCCACCCCGTTCACGAAGAGTGAGAACAGGGTCGGTGCCAAGACACAACCCTGCCGTACTCCTCGATCAACGGGGAAAGGCTCCGTAACCTCTCCCTGCCGTCCCCACCGTACCCGGGCAAAATTGTCCTCATGCAAGCGAACGACCAATGCCAAAAACTCCGGTCCCATCCCCAGCCCCTCCAGCACTTGCCACAGTCTGTTGCGCGGGACTAGGTCAAATGCCGCCCGCAGGTCGACAAACACTGCGTACAAAACCCCTTTTCCTATGACCACAGTCCTCCAATAAAGGACAATGAACCTAAACACCTGGTCTATAGTGCTGGTTTTTGGACGGAATCCAGCCTGGAGGGGACTTAAAATCATCCATCCAGGTCTGGATTCTGCCCAACACCAGTCGGCCAAAAATTTTTTGCATGGCATCAATCAAACTGATTGGCCTATAATTGCTGGCCAGCGATTTATCCCCTTTTTTATATATCGGGACAATTTCCGCACCTTTCCAGGATTGGGGAATGGCCATTCCCTGGACTATAGCATTGGCTAAACAAGTGATATATAGGCGCCATCTTTGCCTATCGTTCAGAAATACATCGGCCGGGATACAATCCATGCCGGGTGCGCGACCCTGAGTTACCGTGTCAAGCGCCAAATCAACCTCTTCAACATTAAAAACAGGGTTATTGTAAAACACCCTCTCCTGATGAAACATACTAATCTCCTCAACACCTTTAGCATATTGTGGCTAAAAAAATTCGACCCAGGAGTTGTGTGGAACATAATTATGCGGGCTGTCAGTAACTTCGCCCCTCTTCCATTTAAATATGTCCCAAAACTTTTTCTGGTTTTTGTCCGAGCATGCTATCTTTAACTCTTGCCACTCACTCTCTTCCCAGTCCTTTTTTGCTTCCCATTGGGCCTTCCTATAGTTGTTACGGGCTTTTTTAATCTTACTTGAATCTCTTAATTTCAGATCAAGTCCCAAATCTCTACGAGCTAATTTACAGGAGGCATTATACCATTCCTCCTGTTTATTTCTAGTGACTAGAGGAAAATCTACAAAAACAAGATTTCAGATTGGTAAATAATCTTTCATGTATTTCCTCAATTACAGCTGGAGGTTGAATTTTAGATCCTCCTGCCCTAATTGATGTCAGCGCATCCTCAACAATAGTCTTGATGCTATCTAAGAGGTCAGGGCGCTCTGCAACTTTATGCCACTTAAGGTGGCGTTCATCATTTGATAATACAGCAACCTGACAAGTCATTTCAGAAGCTCGGTCCATTCTATCACCTAAACCCAAATCAAAAGTAGCAACTAGTGGATTGTGGTCACTTTCGATCCGTGGCGTAACCACTATATCCACTAGAGTATGCCACATCTTCAGGTGGACCAGAATGTAATCTATATTACTTGCCCTCACTCCATTATCATAAGTTTTACTACATGTCCTATCTGATATGGTTCTGCCATTAGCTGCCCTCAGTTGGTTGCCCAGGCAGAACCCCTTCAGATACATGGCCGCCTCTGTCCATTTGCTGGCTGACTTAATCTCGAGCTGTGGGACGCCCCATCTAAGATCTTCCTCCTCTGTTAAGAGCATGTCGTGAGGTCCCAGTGGCTCAAAAGTCGTATTAAAATCTCCCGCGACCAATGGGAGCACGTCTGTGGTGCTGGATTCGACAAGGGTATTTAGTGCTAAAACTACCTGCGATCGCTTCCCTCCTGGTAAGCCCCTTGCATACACATTATATATAACAATTTTAAAATTAGGCAGGAAGTTCAACCTGAGTCCCAAAATGTCATTATTTTGAGTTGGGACAGGTTGTATATTACATTCCAGACTTTGTTTGATCCAAATAATCAGTCCACCTACTGGCCGGCCCTTGGCCCTTTTTTCAGCTGGGACAAAAAAATTCAAATACCCCAGCATAAACACGGGCTCTAGCGACCAAGTCTCCTGAAAAAGACAAATGTCATGCTTGTTAATAAAATCTGACCAGAGGGGAGAAGATAGTTTGGATCCCACGCCCGCCACATTCCAGGATAAAAACATGATGTGACCTGTAATATTGGTACCCCCTGCGTCACTTCTTATATTTGACGTGGGAGGAACAACTGCAACAAACCTAGAAAGATTATCCACATTACTTAACATTTCTTTCTGTGACACAACTTGTAGGCCTTGTTCCCAAACCCCAGTAGTATTTATTAGGGCAGAAAACTCCAATTCACCTCTGTTGCTACTTATAATACCCTCCATTGTCTCTCGAGATACAGATGGATTTTCATGATTGGGACACCCTCTATCATCTTTCAGTCAATCACAATCCGCCAGCCCGGATAACACATCAAATCTATTGATGGACCTGATGTCCCCCAAGGAACATCCATTTGTCTGGGGTCCCCCATGTGTTACCCCTCCTAATGGCTGAGATGAGTGAGCATAAAAATAATGAAGTGGCATTGTGCTTATTAAAGAAGTAGAATCATCCTGATACCAAGAGCAGATATATTCCACACAATGCCTGTCCCTAAAGTTAATAATGATGCAATCCCCCTTTATCGTCTTAGGTCTCCTGCCTACCCAATTTACTCTTCTAGCGTACAGAATTTCAGCACGCATATGGGCCGGCAATGGACGCTTGACGTTAAGCCAAAATGTACATTTGTTCTTTAGGTCCCTATAGGATTCCCTTGCTCCATTAGCCAATGGTGGGACCCCTGTTAGGACCACCACATAGGGGGCTGCTTCAGGGGGTAGGTGAATGTCAATTAAGCCTGGTGAAGCCTGCGCTAAAGGTTGTACAGGCGTTGATTGCTTAACACTTCTGACCCTACCTATCCCAGGACTATTTGCTACAACACGTTGGGGAAGGTGTTCTGCTCTTGGTTGATTATCAACAACAGGAGTTATTTGGGGCAACTTCGAAATAAGGGAATTGTCTTTCGCAATGCCACTTATTGATTTGTCAATGGTAGATTTAATCTCGGGGCATTGACCTACCCCACGAGGACATTCCTTTTGCAGGCCTGCACCCTCTCTACCCCCCCGTGACTGAGCCGAGGCAAGTGAGAGCTCCATACATACAAGCCTACTTTCGATGGAGCCTAACCTCTCATAAATTGGATCACATAGATTTTTAACAATACTTTCCAGTTTTTCCCAAAACATTACGTCTGTAATTCCCATGGACTGTATCCCCAGTGACGATGATACGTTTGTCCTCGCCTCAGCAGTTGTAGGTTTTGGGCCTGGAACGATGTCCTTCCTTAAAACAGAACTAATATCAGGTTTGGCGTTTTTCCCAGCTGCGGACTGTTGATTTCCCCTATGTTTTTTTTTCAAAGTTTGGGCTAGTTGTTGATGATGGACAGGAACCATTTTCCCTTTGCTAGCCGAGCGGGTCTTTATGCTTGGTAGATGCTTGGGGATTGGGACCGTTTCGTCAATATTCGAGATATCTTCAGTTTCGCCCGCTTTTTTGGGGGAACATGTCGTTGTTTCGCCAGGACATTCCTCCATTACAGAAATGATTGAACCCTGGGAGTTCGACATAACAGACTGGCGACACGGTGGCGATCTTGTATTGGCCATGTTTCCCAGTGAAGACCTCTTATCACAAAGGATATCTAAAGATAATCTTTTTTCAGTTAGTTCTATGTCCTTGGCAAGCACTGTTTGTACTCGCACTAAGAAGTTATCTAAAGTTCCCAATAGAGCTTCCCCGGACGATCGCTTACTTGGTCCATCTTTTTTGGCGATTTTATCCATTGCTATTATTAGCACTCTCAGTACACACCAAACGCGATGATTTGATGACCTTAAACTGTAAATGTTGGAGGGAAGTCCCGTTCCGTTCTCTGTCGGTCTCGGACGGGCTCAGACGGGCCCGCCCTTGGCCCGGGCTTCGCCCCGGACTACGCCCCGCACGCGTCCCGCTAGCGCGGTTGTGGGCTGGGTTCAAATAGTGGGAGTAGGAGGGGCCGGGAAGAGTGTCCAGGTGCGCTGTGTTGGCTTTGAGGCTACGCACCCTGGACCTCGCAGTCCCAGCAAGTAAAAACAGGCTCCAACTAAAATGGAATGATTAGCGCTGGTTAAAAGGTCCCGGTAACATCCTCGGTGTGCGGAGAATGAAGCAGTTCAAAAACCAATGTCCGCGCCTGCGAGCGGCTCCCGCGAAGCGGGGGCCGCGAGGCGTTTTATGGCAATGCAGTGGGAGGAGGGGCCGGGAAGAGTGTCCAGGTGCGCTGTGTTGGCTTTGCGGCTACGCACCCTGGAACTCGTAGTCCCAGCAAGTAAAAACAGGCTCCAACTAAAATGGAAAGATTAGCGCTGGTTAAAAGGTCCTGGTAACATCCTCGGTGTGCGGAGAATGAAGCAGTTCAAAAACCAATGTCCGCGCCTGCGGGTGAGAATCCAAAACTGTTGAAATGGTCCATCTCCCTACAGGAAATGGACTTTACAGTGGAACACCACCCTTGTACATAACACGCCAATGCTGATGGTCTGTCCAGATTCTTCTGCCTTAGCGATGAGAACTCCCAAGAGGGTGGTTAGTTCTCCCCATCTTTCAGCTGGAGGGGACATGTGTTAGACTTGAGTTCAGTGTGTCCGGGCAAGAGTATAAATTTGTTGGTTGATTGGGATAAAATATCCAATTGATGCAAGTATATCAAATGATAATGGTGAGAAGTTTGTGCTTTTATTTGTCCATCGCAACCTGGCATTAGCCGAGACAGTAGATTCTTCGAGTCGACAAACCCTCCCGTTCATTATGATATCCTATTAACTGACTACCCGCCCTGAAGAAGCCCTAGGCCTGATGGCCATTTAGAGGGCGAAACACGTGTTGGCTGTGCCATCCTTGTTCTTTTCTTACAGACAAATAAAAGCACAAACTTCTCACCATTATCATTTGATATACTTTCATCAATTGGATATTTTATCCCAATCAACCAACAAATTTATACTCTTGCCGGGACACACTGAACTCATCCTACTTCATGCTAGGGGGATAGGGGCTTCTCCCCCTGTTTCTGGGCCAGAAACAGCACAAGAACGATACATGCTTATTATATGATTAGTAAGGGATGTGGATCTTTTTCCCCTCACCTAAAATGTGTTAGACTTGGTATCATTGGCACTGTTACCCCTGATTTTTTGCCTCTATTGCCTGTATTTTTGATGCTCTGCTGGATTTCGTTTTTGCTGGCTTATATGCTTTGGGCACTTTGCCCCTGCTGATCAGTGTCAAAGTACAAGTTTTCCCTGTGTAAATTGTTTATACAATTGGTTCTCCCTGATTGGCATATTTGATTTACTGGTAAGTACCTAGTAAAGTGCACTGAAGTGTGCCAGGACCTGTAAATCAAATGCTACTAGTGGGCCTGCAGCACTTATTCTGCCACCCACATGAGTAGCTCTGAAAAGGTAACTTAGACCTGCCACTGAAGTGTCTGTGCGCAGTTGTTAAACTGCCATGTCGACTTGGTAAGTGCACCCACTTGCCAGCCATAATCTTCCCTTTTTCTACGTGTAAGGCACCAACCCCATGGTAGGTCTAAGGAACCCCCCTGGGAAGGGTGCAGTGTATGTGAAAGGTAGGACATGTACTGGTGTGTGTGACCTGTTCTGATAGTGAAATCCTTCCAATTTCGTTCATGCTGGATGACTCAGAGCTGAAATCCAGCCAATTTCGTTCATACTGGATGACTCAGAGCGGGGCTGAATAGACCCTGGCTGAATTTATAGTAGTGGGAGGAGATTTCCTTGCACCTGAATGGGGCCTGTCTCCCTTGCACAATGCTGTCTCCACCCCATGCGGTAATGCCACACCAGTGAGGACAAAGTAACAACAGGGATTTGGGCTCAAATCATTAAGGCTGAGCCCCAACTAACCAATAAACATCAAAATGCCAGTACTGATAAACAATTTACTTCTCAAAAGCAACACATTGAAATAAAACAATGTGACCACAGGACCTCTGTTCCATATGAATCCATCAAAATGTATTCATCCACATAGTCATTTCTATGGATTCATAAGATTATTTGAAAAACATAAAAAACCAATCTTCGTACCACATTCACCCTGAATAGTACTTTTAAACATATCTACAACAGGCCAAAGAAGAATAAGTTCAAACAAACATATACAAAATTAAGCACAATTGGAACAAGTTGTAAACACTCAATTGGCCACAAATAGGTCGACACGTTTTGAACCCCCCAAAAAGTTCCGGGGTTCCCCTCAGGACCGCCAAGCTCAATTTTGTCACTAGATCAGCCGATCTAGGTCTCTGCTGGCAACATATTTTTATTAATGGAGGTCATCAACCGCTCACGTTTGAATCCTATTGTGTTCACTCATGGAATTCTTCTTTGTATTGAGGGTTCTCCTTTTTTCTAGTTGGGCTGCCCTCAGCCGTAATAGTGAAAAATTGAATCTGCGAAGCTCGGGTCTTGTTTCCTTAGACACGAGTCCCAGATCACGAAATCTCTCGAAGTCACTATCTTAGTCACTATCTTAGCTCTGGTGGTGGTGAGCACCAGAGTCCGCAGCAACCCGCTAAGGCTAAACTGCAATCCACCTTGGGTGGATAGATGAGCAGGTTGATCCTGGTCTTCTCTCAGTTCTCATAATGGAGACTTTAGTACCACTACCAAGGGTCCTGAACTGGAGGAGCACCACTTGGGGGGTTAGGATTCACTTAGGCTGGGTCCAGGTGCATATTCAAGATGGTTGTAGCCTTTTCTAACCCTAAGGCAGACCCTCAGGAGTCCAGACAACTAGCCCTTGGAGTCCATCTTGTTGTCCAGGGTTCAAGTGATGATGTGGGGCTCAACCAACAAGGCAGGCATTTATGGGTTCAAGGCAGTCTCCAGGCAGCAAAGCAATCCTTCCAGTTGCAGCAAAGCAGCAGGCAGTCCTCTGAGAGTCCTTCCACAGGTCCACAAAGCAAACTGGAGAGTGGGTCTGAGGGTCCTGTTTTTATACCTGGTGCCTTCTTTGAAGTAGGAGAAATTTCTAAAGAATTCCCTTTGAAGTGCTTGTAGTTTTCTAACTCCCCTTCCCGGGTTCAAAGTTGGCTGCATGAACAATGCAGGAGTGATACGTCCTTTACACGAAGGCAGAGCACAGCCTATTTGGTTGCAAATGGGGCTGTCTTAACTCTGCCCCCCCATCTGTGAATTGATGGCCCCTCCAGGTACACTGAATAAACAAATTCTAAATATCAACTAGACAAAGTCATATCTCCTATGACCAGCTGCAGGCACCAGATATGTTTGGAAAATGCCAACTTTTTAAAAGTGCCATTTCCAATATAGTTACTTAAAATTAAAGAGGATTTTTAATTACTGCTTCTCAGACACCATACATGAAACATTTACTTCTGCCCAATCAAAGGTTAGCACTTATTAAATGTAATAAGGCAACCTAATGTTATCCTGTGGGAGAGGTAGCACTCACAGTAGTGAAAAATTTGTAGTTTTTCACTACCAGGGCAAAACAAACTTAAAAAAACATGTTTGACCTCTTAGTTGCTATCCAGTATGATATATGCAATAAAAGGGGAGTTTAAGGTTTGACAAAGGACTTATAACGCAATGTCATAGTGGCAGTTTATAACTGCATTCAGGCTGTAACGGCAGGCCTGGGACATGATTAAAGGGTGTTTAAGTGGATGGCAAAGCAAGATATACAGGCCCAATGGTAGCATTTAATTTACAGGCCCTAAGTATATGGTATCCCACTCTGAAAGGGACGTATAAGTAAATTCAATATGTCAATCAGGTGTAAGCCAATTTTACCAATTTTACCATGTTTAAGGGAGAATGAAAAGGCACTGGTTAGCAGTGGTAAAGAGCACAGAGCCCTAGAGCCAACAAAAACGAATTTCAGAAAAAAGTGGAAGGCAAAGGTAAAAGGTTTGGGTGAAGACTATCCTAAGGCTGACAGGTCAAACAATATGTTTTCTGAGAGGCTGATACCCTGAGACATTGATATGGCAGCATCACTAATACTTCAAACAGAGCTGGATCTACCATTTGCAAACTGACATTAAATGTCTAAATGATAACATTCCATGGTCACAGATAAGAGTTTAATAAGATTCCATTTGAAGCTAAATATATCCTCAATTGTATATGAAATAAGGCCTTCCTCTGCCATTGCACTCATACCTTTACAAGATATTCCTAGGCTAATTACCTCAATCAGTTTTACATACATGTCCAACAATACCTGACTTGTTTGCAGCAATTAATAAACAGGTCCCAGTATATTGACCTGATGAGCTTGTAAACTTTTTTTTTTAAAAATGTTTTAAATTTTTTATTGAGCAGCTGAAATGGGCATAAACACATTATACAATAATCAATGATCAGGGATAGGAAAACTTATGAAAACATCAAACAAGATCTTATAAAATCCTTAATTAATTAATAACATTTAGCAGTTATAGTTGATAGAGAGCAGGAAACCGATACAAAAAGTGTAACATACAATCGTTTCTAAAATCACAGTTCCAAAAGGATACAAATGGTGCAAAATGCTTAAACAAGGGATATATAGACAACCCTATATTATAGTTCTTATCTTTTCCCTTTGCCAACCCAAAAAAGATGTGCATATTTACTAATCCTGGACTTCTTATATAAAGTGTCTTGTGCCAAAGTGCTAGGTGCCGGTCGTTAATTGATCTTAATTGAAACTTGTTCATTGCCCCAACTCTTTTGGCGTAGGCCTCTTCAAACTTTTTTGTCCTTTTCATTTTATTCACCCATTTTAGATAAGAAGGAATCTCCTCTGATCTCCAATTTTGTCGGATTAAGGAGCGGGCTACTAAAGAACAGATCGCCGTATAAAACTCTTCGTCTTTGGACAAGTCAGATCTTTTTGTTTAGATACCAAATAAAGCAACCTTAGCTTCAGGATCAAGCGTCTTGTCAATGGCCTGACTTATTAATAAAAAAAATTTGCACCAAAACATTTCGAGTTTAGGGTAAGTAAATAAATGTGAAGCCAGTCGCCCCCCTCTTGAAGCTGGCATCGGAAGCATTTATTTTCGACTCCCGGAAAGCGTTTATTTAAAGCTTTTGGAGTAAAATAAGCCAGCCAACGGGATAAAAATGACATCCTTTTGAAATTGGCAGCTCTAAGGGCCTTGCCTCCTAACTGGGCGATCTGCTCCCATTTCTGCCTCGAGAAGGAGCAGTTAGTTTCATAAGTTATTTTGGCCAAGATACCTTCAACCAAAGACGACTCTTCGCCCTTACTCAGTAAAGTATACCAGTTCCCTACTCCTTTTAATTTCACTTTATAAAGGGCATTAGCCAGAGATGATAGTGACCCGCATTCCGAAAGACTGTATTTATTTATTAAATTTACAATCTGCAAGTATTCCAGAGACCCCGTCTTTAATTGATGACTAGACCTGACCTGGACTTCTTGCCAGGTAATACGTTTCCGGCTTAAAAAAAAAGGGCCCAAATCGCCCAATCCAGAATCTCTCCATTTTTTGAGCTTACTAGAATGAATTTGCAACCCAAAGATCTTGCACTTGTCCAATTTTAAATAATAAAAACCACCGGACCCTACCAGTTTAAAACAAGACTGTAGCCTATCGGAGAATTCCCGGATGGTCTTATACCTGGTCTGTTTGGGTAGTTTAACTGTTTTTAAAAAAATCGGAACTTGCGAACCTGCTTCTTGTATCATTCTGTGATAAAAAATCATATCAAGCAGCCCATTAGGATCTAATAAACGTGCTGTGAGATCCATAATCGCTGCCATATAATAAAACGAATATTTGGCAATGCTAAACCCCCGTGAGCGTTTCCCAACTGCAATACTGACAGCTTAACCCTGGATGCTTTCATATTCCAAACAAAATTCATGATCAATGACTCAGTGTCTCAAAAGAAATTAGAGTTGATCTTTAACGGAACATTTATAAAAAGAAAAATTAATAAGGGGAGTATTGACATTTTAATTAATGCTTCACGGCCGATTAGGGTTAAAGGAAGAAGAGTCCATCTATCAAGCAGAATTTTTATTTTATTGCGCATAAATAAATAGTTCAAGCTGAATAGTTGATCAAACTGATTAGAAACATAGATACCCAAGTATCTAATCGAATCTGTTTTTAGGGCTTGAGATCTAAGATTTAAAGGCAAAAAATTACAATCAGCGTTCAATAGTAGAATCTCCGTTTTGTTTTGATTAATTTTATATCCACCGATCTGTTCAAATTGACCAAATTCAAATAGAACTTGATCAAAATTAGATTTATCAGGTCGTAGATATAAAACTATATCATCGGCAAATAATTTTTATTTCGCCATTCCTTCTATTGGTGCTTTGATTTCAAGACTTTCACGAATTCTTATTGCTAGGGGCTCAATAAAAAGGAAAACAAAATGGGGGACATCGGGCACCCTTGTCTGGTTCCTCGATTAATATTGATTGTCCCTATCGCATTGGCATTAACTACCACCCTGGCTTGGGCACCTTGATAAATATTTTTCAACATAGTAGTTATCTGGGCCGGGAAACCAAATTTTTGCATACCGAGGAATAAAGCATCCCAGTTTACCAGGTCGAATGCCTTTTCGGCATCGACCATTGAAACCAAAATTGGAATTTTGTTGGTAGAAACATAATCAAGGGCCTGGATTAAAAACCCGGTATTTGACGATATCGACCTCCCAGACACAAAGCCAGACTGGTCGGGGAGGATTAAAGCCTGGGTAATCGGGGTAAAACGTCGGGCCCATATTTTCATCAAAATCTTGAAATCCACATTAAGAAGGCTGATTGGCCTATACGAGTTTACATCTTTATGATCTTTCCCTTTTTTAACAAAACTGACGATGATAGACTCCTTAAACCTCGGGGGGACAATGCCTCCCGATTTAACAACATTAAATAATTTGACCAGAAAAGGAGTCAGTTCTTTAGAAAAGATTTTATAAAATTCAATTGGGAGCCCGTCTGCTCCACAGGCTTTCACCCCACCTATGGATTTAACTGTGTATAAAATTTCTGTATCCCGAATATCACTCTCAAGTTGATCAACTAATGGGGGAGGTAAAACAGGAAGATTAACTTCATCAAGGTATTTATGAATAGGATCTACCCCTACCTCGTATTTGGTGGAGTAAAGCTGAGAGTAGTGTTCCATAAATACTTGAGCTATACCTTCTTGGTCCTTAATAATATTTTGAGTCTTGGGGACAAGGATCTCTGTTATTAAAGCGTTTTCCTGTTTAGTTTTTGTTTGACCCGCTAACATTTTGCCCACCATTTGACTCTCCTCGTATACTTTTTGTTGGAAAGTTTTAGAACTGTTCATTTCCTCAATTAAAGAAAACTCTTTTAAGGCTACCTTCGCCCTTTCTAACTGTAAAACAGTCTCCCCTCCCCACAGATAAAGTATCTCTCAGATTAGTAGCATAATCTACAGCCTGTTGGAGTTGATTGATCTTTTCCCTTCTTTCTCTTGACTGAGCGGCTGAACGTACAATCATCTGTCCTCTAATGGCTGCCTTAAACCCGCCCCAGACTGAAAACATTTCTGCTGAGCCTTCATTTAAAAAAAAAAACTCTAGTATCCACTTTTTGGTTTGAACTATCCAGCTGGGATCTTGGAGGAGTAGACGATCCATCTGCCACCTGGATTGAGTCTTAGCTCCCCCTTTGATCTCAAATTCTAGAGAAATTAAAGAATGATCTGAAAATGGGTTAGCGCCTATATTGGTGTCTAAGACCTTAAGAGATCATGATATAAGAAAAAAATCAATCCGAGAAGCCGTGTGAAATTGTTTAGAATAACAAGTAAATTTCGCAATAGTCGGATTGTGTTGGCGCCATTGATCCATAAGTAGATGTTCCTGTTTTAAGGCTTCCAAGACTTTATTTGTTTGGGGTTTAAGTTCTTTTTTATTTTTATTTGAGGTGTCTTTTTTCAGCTCTTGAATAAAATTAAAATCCCCACCCAGAATTATTTTTCCCGGGGCCCCTCTGAGTATCTCACTGATTTTAAGTAGGGCTTTAGTATCATCTACTATCGGGCCGTAATAGTTTAAGAAATTTATGTCGTCCCATTTAATTTGGCCTCAACCCAGAGCCAACGCCCTAGGGGGTCTCTCCGAATTTGACCTAATTCCCATGAAGACTACGGCAAAAATAAATCTCAACCCCTCTTTTAGCTAACCCAGCAGAGGCAAAAAACACATGCGAAAAAAACCAGGGGAGATATCATTTAGAAAAATTAGTTTTCAAATGGGTTTCCTGGAAAAACAATACCTGGGGCATACAGGATACTAGCCACCTTATTAAAGCTCCATATTTTGATTTATTTAATAACCCATTAGCATTAATGGAGATAGTGCGACACGAACTACTCATTTTGCCCTGATTGTGGATAAATAGAAGTCAAAAAAATCCTACCAAATGTGAAACAATTCAACACTCCCACTTTCTTAAAAACTATTACTAATGGTACTTCTGCTCTTTTTACTGCTATTCTTTTTAACCCTCCCTACACCCCCCATAGACCTCTCAACCCAACCCTCAGAAGAGGTGTCCCAACACGCTAACCTCCTCTTTCTACCCCTAGCAATTTTACTGGGTGCCATGAATCTGCACCCGGGGTAACCCCCCCCCCCACCAAACCAGCACACGGATACTATACACCACCTAACTGCCAAAAAAAACAAAAAATAGCAAAGCAAACAAGGAATAGAAAGTAAGAAAATACATACAATAGCTCGCTTTTAAACCCTAGAAAAAAAAGCTATCAAAAAGAAGAAAAACATTCTTAAGACAATGACTACATTATGAACTGGAACTGGAAATTTCCTTAAGAAAATCCTGTGCATCTTCTAAGTTGGTGAACATATGAAATTTCCCCTTAACAAGTACACGCAATTTCAACTGTTGTGCAATTGATGCCTGAGCACCTTGAGCTTTGAACAAGAACAGCAGTTTAACAAATTCTTTACGTCTCCGAGCAGCCACAGCAGACATATCGGAAAAAATTCTACAATTGGAGGTCTCATTAACCGGAAATTGTCTCTGCTGAATGGCTTTGGACAAGATCCTCTCCTTTATTCGAAAGTCCGCAAAATTAACTAAAATAGTTCGCGGGCTGCTCATATTTGGCAAGGAATGAAACGGAACTCGATGGGCCCTGGTGATTGTGAGATCCCCGCTAAACTCTGGGAGAACTTTATCCTTAATAAAGGATTCTACCCATTGCGATCTGTGGGCCCCTTCGAATCTCTCAGGGATTACCACTAAGCGTAAGTTGGAATGCCGAGAATAGTTTTCCAATTCCTCGAGCTTCATTTCTAGAGTACTCCTGTCCTTTGTAGCTTCTCGGACTTTGCTAGACAATCCGGTTATCTGGTCCTCCAACTGGGAGATCCTGCACTCTGCTTCCTGTATTTTAGCTGGAAAACCGGCCACGGCCTCTTCTATCTTTCCCAAACGGAGATGAAGAGAAGCAATTTCATTTTCCTGGGATCTTTTCATATCTCTTATTTCATCCAGAATAAGATTAAGCATCGTTTTAATATCGAGCTGTCTTGTTGAGTCATCCATCTGAATTTCTACAGGGTCTACAGAATGTACAGGATCTGAACCTAAACTGGAAGCAATTTTTTGAGAGGTATCCAATAGCTTCCGCACCTTTTGGCTATGAGCCAATAGTTGTAGCTGTTCCTGGGACCCAGGGGAAGATACCGGATTACTGTGAAATAAAGACTGGTTAAGGACAGGCTGAGAGAGTGCCGGCTGGATGGATTCGACTTCAGACACAGACACAGGCGCAAGTGCAGGAGCGATATTCAAGGAATCAACATTCAGATCTTGTGATAAAATGGATAAAGTCACTGAGTTTTGATCTTGAGGAGGCGCTAAAGAGACTGAGGAGATGTCCGGCGAAAAAGGTGAACTGAAATTGCGGGGAAACTAGCAATGGCTGGCAGGATCCGTAGCCCGCATCTGAGATATATTAGGCGGAGAAAGAGCCAAATGCGTTAACTTTTTCATAAAGAGGGGAAACTCTTTAAGACTTTTTCCCTCCTCTTTACTGCTTTTGGTAGTTGCGACCACTACGGAATTGTCTACTTTCGGTTCATGTATCCCAACAATTCCTTTTATAAGTGCCGTGGGGGAGATTCTATCGCCCAGGCTTACTTCGGGACACTCGTCAGTAGGATCATCTTCAGAGCTCTCAGAACTGCAGTTATGACCAGGGCGGTTCCCCAACGGTCCAGCTTTTCCTCTCCCAGAAGATAGCATTTTTGCCTGAGCCAGAGCCTGTCGGGTCTTTGCCTTTATGCCAGTTGCCATATCGACCTTAGCGGTAGGATTGTTCTGTCTATTATGTCTCCCCATTGCCGACTCCAGCAGTGCGATGCAATTAAATAAATTACCAAGGGTGACTTAAGGCAATTTCTCCTCTTTCTAGCGTGAATTAGCACCGCTACTCCGCCTTCACCCTTAAAAGTTCACTTTTCACCGTTTACCACCACTTTCACCACTTCTACTGAGCTCCACCGGTCCTCACCCCACTTTTCCCAATCTCCTCACCTCCTCAACTCCTCGCGTCCCCTCACCTCCACCTCCACTTCTTCCTGCCGTGGTTTACTTCCTCGTTATTCCTGACAACTGGGGCAGCCTTAGAACTGGCCCAGCATTAAGTGTGCTCAACTGCAGAAATACTGAAGCATGTTGAAATCAGCATTTCTCAGCACGCCACCTCAGAGAAAAAAGCCGTCGTCGCGTTATGGTCCGGTCCAGTCTCAATATCACTCAGTTCTCCATGATGTTTACTTTCCCGGGTCCTCTTCTGGCAGTGCGCGGAAAAAATAATTTTGCCAAACCGCATTATCTTCAGCAGCCGCCGCTGCAGACGCCAAAGCCGTTGTGAAGCACCGCCATCGCTGTCGGGGGGGGCGTGGTCACCAGTAGCTACACGGAGGCGTGTCTCTCCGTCATAGCCGAAGAGCTTGTAAACTTGTGTTGTCTTCCTACTCATTAGGTTATTACTACACACTAGCTACACACACCCTTTGCCAACATTGACACACCACCAGAGGGTGCTAAATTCACACTGCATTTAATCCATCTCATTATATTTACTATAGTTTTCAAAGAGTACAGTTTTTCTGTTTTTAGAGCACAGAGTCCTTTATCAGAAGTTACTAGTCCTGTTCTGTCCGCACTTTTCACAATATAAATTGTTGTTTGTAATTTCTCCAGACATCATCTGGAAGTATTCAACCAGTTTGTTATGTTTTTCAGCATGTGAAGTTATCTTAACACACTGGTGTGTATCATTTGAAATGCATCTATGGAAATGGCACGTGTCTCTTACAGCTCCCATCATTACCAGGGTGTTACATCATCAGTAAGCATGTGAAGTAACGCGCATCAGGAAAGTGCAGGGCAAGCTATGAAAGCTCCAACTTATAATCAGAATCTGGCACTGAAAAAAGTCACCAGTGCTTTTGATGGAAGAGTGAACAGGTTGAATTGCACAGTATTGCCTCTTGCCAAAGGAGGGGGTGAACTCTATGACACTAACTGCCTGACAACTTAAGTGAGGGAAATGATTGGCTGTTCTTCTGAATGTCTACCAGTACTTTATGGTACATGTGAACATTTGTGTCTTAGCCCTGATAACGCAATTGTGTGGGTTATTGTTTTTTGTATTTGAGAGTTCATACAGGTTACAAATCCATAGAGTTGTCAAATAGACTACATATTATAAATAGATCATAAAAAACATTAGATTATGTTATCAATAGATGAAATATAAAGAAAACTGCGACATTACACATCAGGGATAAATACCATATAAAGTGCAGGTGCTAATTCTTTAAAGTTAAACATATTTCATCCAACTTTTTAAACTTTTTGAAAACTGTAAAGTTCTCAGGTAACGTGCATAGTGCTCTCTGTTGCAGAGAATAGAAATCAATTAAAGTGTAGGTGCTGAACACTTAGGTATAATTCTAACCTAACAGTTTTAAATGTATTTGCCCTAACACTTGATTATACCCCCAATAGACTCCAGCATTTCTCAATCTTTTTTGTTGAGCCCGATCTTAGTGCATATTTTTTTTCCAATTTTGGGATTTTATTTAGTTTAGCTCTCCATGCCTGAAAAGAGGGAACTATATCAGATCGCCAACATTGTAAAATTAAAGATCTTGCCACCATTGCTGCAATGTATAGGCTTTCATCTTTTAAAGTACTATCAGGGGAACAGCCCAAAACTGCAATTGATGCATCAATGGATATTAAAGGGTCTAAGGTGGATCTGAGATAGAGTTCAATTCCCTCCCACAGACCATTGATTTTTGGACATTTCCAAACAATATACGACCATGTGCCCCCTTCTTCTTTTGTGCAGCGAAAACACCTATCCTCTATTTGGGGATATAACTTATGAAGGAAGGAAGGAATCCTATAGATCAGCCATTTTGAGTAGAATTCCATGCGCTTAAAATTTGCGCCTCTAAGTGTTGATGCATTGAAGATGTTCATTCTGTTCCATGTTGATATTGAGAGCTGCATCACTTCCCTTTTCCACCATCTTTCATGTATTTTATCATATAGCACAGGAATTTTATCTTCCTCAAAGATTTTCACCCAGGCACTGATCCTCCGTTGGCTCGGGGAATCAAAGGCTTCACTTATATTTATTCTAACGGTAGTATTTTTTAGATCAAATTTTTCCAACAAGGGTTTTATTCTGATAAATAACCAATTAAAAATTGTTTCAGAGTGCAAAAGCCGCAATTTGATCTCCGGCCATTGCTTCCAAGAGCTACCTATAATAAAATCCTGGATTTGTAAATACCCGTTTTCTTTCAATTTTTTTACAGTACTAGACTCTATAAAACATCTTTCCCCCGTAAAAAGATTGGACAGCATGGTTGAGCTAGTAAATCTTGGAATACTGACAAATGTTAAAAACTGGGATTTTTGCTTGAGTAACGATTGAAGAGTCTTATATCGTACTTTCTTAGGGTACTTAGTTATTATTCTAGGGTCAGTAATATTGTATTCCTTCAAGATCTTTTCCATAAAGAAATTATCTGCCCTCTGAGGGTCCAAAATGAAAAATCTGAAACTATGATGCGCAAAAGTTGTGTAGTAATAATTCCTAATGTTTGGGAGTGACAACCTTCCTTCTGAAAAAGGGTGATTTAAAGTGCTAAGTGCCAGTCTCAGTACCTTATGTGACCATAAAAATGAGGAGAGCATACTATCTACCTCTCTGCAGCTTGTAGTGCACATGGAACAGCGCTGAAAAGAAAATTAAATAGTGGAAGAATAGACATACAAATTAGTGCGACTCAACCAGAATTAATAATGGGAGCTGATTCCATCGCGTTAACAGGCGCTTCACTTTTTTTAGCAACGGGCTATAGTTTAAATGAAATAGATCGTCTACTTTTTCTGTCACAAAAATCCCTAGGTATCTCTTTGGATGAATGTTATAGACTTGTTTATTCTATAACCACCTATTGCTGTAAAATCTGAGAAAATCCTCATGACTTCCTCCTGGGTATCTGTTTCTGAGTTTAAAAAAAGGACAATATCATCAGCGTAAAGTTTTATGTTTGTCATCCCTTGAACAGGGACAGTGTACACTTTTTTCTGTCTAATTGCTCTTGCTAATGGCTCTATAAATAACGCAAATAAAATCGGAAAAGAGGACATCCTTGTCTAGTGCCTGTATTGATTTGGCATGTGCCTATATTTACTGAATTAATTAAAATTTGCGCCTGTGAATTCGTATGGTGCCGTCTTATTAGATGAATAAATCCCTCTGGAAAATCAAACATTCCCAGAATTAAAAACAGACAATCCCATGAGACTAGGTCTGAGTCTAAAAACCAGATCTGAGCCACAGTTTTTTTATATTAAAAATATGTATTAGTATGGAGCTGCCTCCCCAAACAAAACCACACTGATCCATACCAATAAGTGACCCAACCATTTTGTTTAGTCTATTGGTAAGTAATTTAGCAAAAAGTTTGTAGTCAACATTTAATAGACTTATAGGCCTATAGGAATTCACATTCTCGCTGTCTTTAGCCTTTTTAAAATGCTGGCCACTACTGCTGTACGAAAAGATATTGGTGGATCCCCCCCTTGGTATAGATGATTTGCAAGATTTAGGAATTCAATATTAAGAGTGGCTGAGAATTTTAATTAGGGCATGATCAGAAAAGGCATTTAAAATATGTTCATATTTACTAACTATAAGATTATGTGAGGTCAGAAAAAAGTCTATTCTTGATGCTGAATCGTATTTTGCTGAGTAACACGAATACCCACGTTTAGCTGGATTATTAAGTCGCCAATAGTCTACTATATCTAGATCGAGTTTACAGCTAGACAGAGCGATGGAAACTTGGAGTTTATTTTGTTTTTGTTCTATCTTTGTCTAATCAACTAAAGGATCCTGTAGAAAATTAAAATCACCTCCCCATATGATCTGACCAGGAATGCCTGATAAGGCTTGCTTTAATTGTAGAATGGGGAGTGGATCATCTTTCACTGGTGCATAGATTGTGGCCAGTATAAGATCTAGCTGATTTAATTTTTCATGCACAAATGTCCATCTTCCACTGGATCTGAATGTGTAGCATTAACATGAAATTGAACATGTTTCCAAAAAAAATTACACACTCCTCTCTGCGTAAAGCCCGAACCAGATGAACAATTGAAACCCGCCCAATTCTTAAGAATTTTGTTAGCATCTGATAAACTTCATAATTGCGTCTCTTGAAAAAAGATACTGTCGGGATAAAGCCCTTTGAGCCAGCTCTCTACAGAGTAGGCTTTGCGTCTATTGTTTAGGCCATTAGCATTAAAGGACAATATTGTTAGTTTATTCCTATTCAATATTCAAGAAAAGCTGAGATGCGTAGAGATGACTTCTGATGATCCCTCACAAAAAATATTTTCCCTAAAAGTTAGCAAACTAAGAGGTACGGATTGTGCAAATTGTGCATTGAGCAGCAGTTTTAAATATCAGCTGAAACATAGCACAACCATAAGACAGATGCCTTCTCTTTTCTAAAAATTGCATATTAGAAGTGGAAATTGTGCAAATTGTGCATTTAGCAGCAGTTTTTAAATAACAGCAAAAACAGATGCCTTCTCTTTTCTACAAATTGCATATTAGAAGTGGAAATTGTGCAAATTGTGCATTGAGCAACAGTTTTTAAATAGCAGCAAAAACACAGCTCCACAATGACATAGAGGCATGCTCTTACTGTAAGCTAGGAAACAATGTGCAAATTGTGTTAATTATGTATTCGAAAAACAGTACTAAATAGCAGCTGCAACATAACACTCCAATAACATAGGCGCCTAGTTGTGCATTATGCATTGTGCAAATTGTGCAATGAGCAGCTTTAAGAAGCAGTTTTTAAATAGCAGCAAAGACATAGCTCTACAATAGCATAGATGCCTACTCTTTCTATAAAATAGCAAACTTAAAGTGCAAATTGTGCTAATTATGCATATGAACAATAGTTCTATATAGCAGCTGAAACTTAACACTCCAATAGCATAGAAGCCTAAGGTACATTCTTCATTACCATACCTGGCAGTGTAGCAGACTGAAGACTGGGGTAAAGAAAAAAAATATATATATATCCTAAAAGCTCATGTGAAAATGTTAACATTAAGATGCAGATGTTTGTAGCAGCCGACAAGTATAGTGCAAAGAAATATATGTATGCTTGAAAAAAAAGACATAAAGTGCCTAGTGCTCAATCTCCACCTAAAGTGCGTACTGGATTTCAGTGAAAATTACCTGTACATTGACAATTTCTCTTCCAACTCTATTTATATTCTGAAACAATAAAACTTTGTGTAAGAACTCTCTTTTTTCTGAATGCTTCACTCCCACCCCCTCCCCCAAACCCCCCCTCAAGGAAGAAACACCCCACTGTTCCCACTATTTCCTCCTTCTCCCTCTTTTTGCTGGATGCCATTTTGTTGCATCCTTTTGCGTCTCCTGATTCACCTCCTATCCGCCCTCAAATGTACTCAACTAGGAGACCTTATATCAGATTATAATTAAATCAGATGCCAGCGCATGTATACAGAATTCCTTTCTCTTCTACAGTGCTCAGATTTTCCAAAAGAGTTTGAGCCTCTGATATATCCGAAAAGACGAAACAATTTCCTTTGGCCAGGACTTTTAGTTTAGACTGTTGCACAATTGATGCTTGCGCTCCTTTAGCCTGAAAGGAGTCAGTAATTTTAATAAAATTCTTTTCCCTATGTGCTGAGACTGCAGACATAGCAGAAAAGATTCTGAAATTTGGGATCTCAGAGGTAGAAAATTATCTCTTGGTTATTGCTGTATTTAAAAAAAATCTTTAATTCTGTAATCTGAAAAGCTCTATAGAATCGTCCGTGAGTATTTGGCATTCGGATTTTTCTGTGCAGGTACTCTGTGTGCTCTAGTGACTGTGAGATCCCCTTGCAGCTCCAGTATTACGTTTCTCAAAAGTGACTCAGATAACTTTATCATATCGGTAGTTTCCATGCCTTCCGGAATTTCGACCAAGCGCAGATTAGAACGTCTATTATAATTTTCAAGATCTTGTAGTTTTAGCTCCATCTGGTGCTTATTTTTATTTAGCGTATTGAGATCCTTCTGCATAACTGTGATATTATTCTCTAGAACTGAAACACGGTTCTCAACTTCCATGATCCTTTTCCTCAAGCTTAGACAGCCTTTCATGTAGCTGTGAAATTTCAAGCGTTTGAGAGATTTTTAAGTCCCTTAATTCTTGTAAGATAGTTATGAGCATTTTTTTTATTGAAGAGTTCCCTTTAGATTCCTCACCTGCTATTGGTAAAAATAGGTCTGATTCTGAATCCGAAGAAGAATCAGACATTGATGCTTCCGTCCTTGATTGAATGTCGCTTATTGACCCTTGGGTGGATTGTGAGAGCGTTTGATCTTCTTGACTAGAAGAAGGGTTATCAGAGGACAATTCTAATGGGACTATCTCTAGTTGCACATGCAAATAGGGCTATAGTTGGGCTGCCTGGATGGGTGTGGGTTATTGTGTGTGTATATAGATACAAGCTCTTGATGACATCTTTTCCACTGCCCCCAATATTTTAATATGGGCTTGACAATGCTATAATCTGGATGGAGTGTGTGTTTTTGTGCACCTCATTTATGCTTTGATCAATCAACATACCCCACTGCCATCACTGGGATGTATGGCAAATTGTTTTGTTATTGTTATTTGTTTGGTTGCCTTATATGTCACACCGTGGTATTGACATTTTGATTTGGCAAGTATGTGTGGTAGTGCACATCTTGACCACTACTGTAATACTATGAATAGGAACATCATTATCAGCTATTATCTGCTTTGATTTTTGCTAACATCTATTCTCATAAATATTGACTACAGAGAGTGTCCTCTTGGGGCGAAAACAATTGGTCTTCTTATACCCAAAGCTAGTGTAACTAGGAACACTGTGTGAGGACGTTTCAACGCTTTCACAATTGCAGTAAAAGTGTTGTGTTCTCATGGCTTTTAGCACAAAATATGATTAATAACTTGTGCCTTAAACATCTCATATAAATTGCACACCCACATTATGAACCTACAGTATTTAACATAGAATTGAACACGGTGTTCTCTATTTTCACACTGGGAATTAATTAATATATTTTAGTTACAAGGCAAGAAATTTGCTTACCTCTTCACCAATGAACAGTTAGGTGGATATTTACAAGGAGCTTGTGCTACTGTTGTGTCATGTTTTTGGCGCAGTTGCAGCTATCTGTTAGCCCCATATTTACAATGCTACGCATTTGGCTAAATGCATCAGTTTGTCGAGGCCTGAAGCAAAAAACGGCCCTAGTTCAGGTTGTGTCTCAGAGAAATTAATGTACGCAGAGTGGGTGCACCGTCAGACAAACTCACTTGAACTGATGCAGTGAGATCTGCAAGATTTTCCCCATTTGAAGCATCTGACAGATGCGTCATGCAAAGCCTTCAATGCATCAGAATTCCTATGCTTCTTAGACCCAGACTGACGCAGTTGTTTCCAAACAAGAATCTGACCATTTGAGGTCACTTCACACCCTGAACCAAGGTTCTCCGACGAATACCTTGTGATCTACTGATAGCTCTCCACCCACCTGTAAGTAGCTCTCCATTGTTCATTCCAGTCACCAAAATGTTAAGCTTTTGTTAGGCTGAATGAATATATGTGTACAAAATTGAAATGTGTGCATCTGAGACAAAAATGTGTGTATTTTCAGACCTATTTAGATAATAAAATATTTAAAGCTGATATTTCAGTGAAATATCATGTGACATTGCGGGAGAATTATAACCCCTAATATGACATTGGTGCAAAGGCATGTAGCTATGGTTGCTACGTATTACCCATGTAAAGGCATTCCAAATTGAAAATGCATTGAAATGATTACTGTTGGCAACCCTGCACTTGAGATGACCCCTGCTGGTTATCTTGAAAGGGTGCGACTAATGTAATTATGTCTGATAAGGTCAGTCTTCTTACAAATTTAACAATAGTAGCTCAGGATGATTTTCACTGAACATAAGTAGCTCCTATTACAGAAAAGGTTGGAGACCCCTGCCCTGAACAATGTCTATCAATCACATCCCCACTAGTTGTAGTTGGTCTACATATGTGCCAATCATGTTGTAGGACACCTCGACAAACCTGGCACCATGGCACCAAAGATTTCATCATCTTCTGTATCAAGGCAATGTGACGTTGTGTACTACTTGTTAGGGACAGGCCAGGATTGTCACTTTTCCATGTAGGAAGGGGACCCAAATTCCAGGCCAGTGTACTCCAGAAGATAACAGGCAAATACACACAAAAGGAAGGTAATGCATGAATTGCCACTTTACATTACATCATATACTTGTATTTACTCACATGACACTGTCACTCTCTATGTCACACTTACTCCGGTCTCCACACACACATAAGTAGACTATGCCCACTGTATAGTGACACATAGCCATACTGCTAACATTACATCCAGGACCAACATGAGATTGTAAACAGTGCTGTTGCACCATTTTGCAGAGTTTCACGTTGAGTCTAACACATTAGGCTACTTACGTCATTCAAAACTGACACAACGCCTCTGGATTTTGATGCATGGCTGAAGTTGCTTCAGTTGTGTGACCTACTGCAGTGATGCACCACTTTTGGGGCTTATTTGTTATGGCAAAATTCCCACAGATGCATAAAAAACTCTGACGTACCTTTGGTCTTTGCTCCATGGTGCCCTGTATTGTAAATATGGCGCATCCATGGCATCGTAACAGATTTCTGTGCATCATAACTATTTCTGAGGCATCGCTGCTCCAGAGCAACAATGAGTAATTTCTTGTAAACATGCCCCTTAGTGTTTAGACTAAGGATCACCATCAACCTGATGAAAGCCCCTGATGCAGTTTCGATGCTTTTGTGGACTGAAACATTTTGGCACTACCTAGGATGACTGAGACATAATTCTCAATATTCATCAATCATTTTTATAACCTTACCAAGTGTAGCCGCTACTAAAGGAATTCCCTTTAGGTTTACATAGAGGTAATTTATGGCACTATTTGGATCCCTAATAATCCAGTATATCTCATAAAGAACTCCTCCAAAGTGTCTATCCTGTTAATGTCATCTTACCAGGGTGGTTGCAGATGCCCCTAATGAAGCATGTCACAAAGTGCGGGTGAGGCTTCCTCATCCAAAGTAATATATACACATTAGAGTATGATTGTTGGAATGTTTGTGGATCATAGCCAATAGACTTACATTAAGAGAAGACATCACTGTCAAGCTTTGACATTTATTATATTAAGTGCATTTCTGTTTACTTTGCAAAAATGTAGAATGTGCATCAAATCTGAAGATTTGTGGTAGAAATATCTTCTGTTCTAGAATAAATTATGGATTGATTCTTACTGTTACACTGAATAAAAATACATTTTAAAAGGGAAGAGGAAAGGTAAAGGGTATATTATTATATAAGTTTATTAAGAAATATCGAAATTACTTAATTAATTTGCTAGATGAAGAGAGGCATCATTTTCATGATGCATCTGAGTTCTGGAGCAGTATTTCTGTCCTTATTAATGTATGGGTCATTATTATCATCCCATCACTGCTATCGCTATCATTCTTAGAGTACCTATCCTTTCAAACCCAACTCTACTTGAATTGGCACATTGTTAGAAATGGAGGTCTCTAGTTGGTAATGGTTTGCATCTTTGTTCAAATAGAGACCCTTCCTTCTAGTGAGGATAAGGGGGATACACTACTGAAATAACCCCTGCTCACCCCCCTGGTAGCATGCCACGAGCAGTCAGGCTTATCTCAGAGGCAGTGTGTAAAGCATTTGCAGATAACCAACAGTAATACAGTGAAAACACTACAAAAGGACCCCACATCAGTTTTAGAAAAATAACCAATAGTTATCCGTGCAAACAAGACCAAATGATAAGAGACCAACATACAGTAATCCAAAAATACACACTTTGCAAGAATAACTCTAAAATGCAGTTCCCTGAAGCCGGTAGCTCCTTCCAGGACTAGCGCGGTGCTGAAAACAACAGAATCCAACAGTTCCGGTCGACTACATCGGTGCTGGCCAGCTTTAGTGTCAGCAGACTCATAAACTATACCTTTGGTTCCAGCCAACTGGATCGGTGTGGGCCAGTCGTGGCACCCATTGTGGTTGCGATGTAAAGCGTAGCAGTGTGGCGTGCGGTGCCCTCAAGCCGCGGTGCAGGCAATGGCTTGGTGATGGTCGACCAGTGACATAGGCGAGACCAGGGCTGCGGTGCTTGTTGGGGTGCTGACAGATCATGGTGCAAGCGACAGTGCCGGTTGATGGGAGCAGGCGTCGGTTGGCCCAGACGGCGTTTTGGAACCGGGTGGTGTGGTGTGTGACTTATGAGCGGTGCCCTCAAACTGCAGTGTGGCCATGTGTGTTGAGGTCAGCTTGCAGGGATGTCTTTGGTGAGACCAGGGTGGTGGAGTGAAGCGAGGTGGTGTGGAGTGTGGTGCCCAGCAGTCGTGGTAGAAGCATCAGCTCGGTGGTGGCAGCAGTCGTCGGTGAGACCAGGCGTGCGGTACAAAGTGCAGTGGTGCCTTATGAGGTGCCTTCAGCAGAAGGAGCCAGCAGCAGTGTCGGTGATGGTGTCCGCTGCTTTCCACCTCTGGGGCAACTGAAACCCACAGTTGCAGTACTCCTCTGGCAGTTCTACCAGCTCTTCTTCTTGGCAGGTTTCTTGATCCACACAAGTCCTAAAGTTCTGGGGTCTGGGCCCCAATATTTATACTCAGTTTCTCTTTGTTCTCTTGGGAAGAGCATGTCTGGGCTCAGTCCAAAATCAGTATGGTCCTCTATGGCCCAGCTTCCCGTCAGGAGGTGGAGACAGCATTGTCCAAGGTAGATTAGGCCCATTCAGGTGCAAGGAGATCTTCTCCCACTACTCTAAATGCAGCCCAGGTCTATTCATCCCAGCCCTGACTCATCCAGGAAAGGCAGGACACACCTTGACCCCCCCAGTGTCTGTCTGAACAGAATGCAGATCCCGAGCCTCTGTCACTCCAAAGCCAGACAGTCAATCTACAACCCAGCAGAGACCCACAGGAGGGCTAAGCAAGAAAAAAAAACGTTCTATAAGTGGTATTTTCAAACAAACATCATAAAAATCTTTACTAAAAGATGTATTTTGACATTCTGAGTTCAGGCATACTAAACTCAATTTCTCTATCTCGTCCCATTGGGAAGTTATACCTGTAAGATGTTAGAAAGTACCTTTTATTCTATCCTTTGGAACAGATAGCCATTCAATAGTTAAAAATAAAATTGGGGTCAAAAACAGGAGGCCAAAAAGCAAAAAGTTTGTGGCTAAACCCGGTGAAAAAGCCAAGTCGAACAAGTACAGGTCTAGAATTGTTCTATTGCATACGACCCTTTATCCTAATGGATTGATTCAGTCTCTTTACATTTCAGCTATTATTGTATTCATATTTGTCATAATTGTTCAACTGTGTTTGGTCTCTTCTACTGTTATATCACGCCATATCATTTGAAAAGAAGCGATAATGTGATGCTTCTTACTGCTATATAATTCTAAATCACTGTCAGTTGCAGGTCTAAAAGAACAGCAGATTGCAGTATTCCTATGTTCAGAAGGTAAAAGCAAAATGAAATTTAAAGCAACAAATTCTCAAGTAATGAACAATGGAACCTGATTCGCAAACTCTGTATGGTAGTACTACTCATCTACTATGGAATGCATTTCAAAAACCTACGATTGGAGACCTTGTCACTCCTATCTTTTCTGTTGAGACATCTCTGCATAGCGATGTATAACTCTGCCCAAGAAGGGAATATGATTTAGTAGTGAATGTGGCAGGGATCAGGGAAGTGGTAGGAAAATGGGGAATAATTATTCCAATGTTGGCAGGGTTTACGGAAATTTAGGGAGGCGTTTGAAAGGTGGAGGCTTGTACAAAATACCTACACATAGAAGAGTAAGTCTTCTACAATATACAATTTACAAAATACACATCAAAGTTACTACAGATCTAAACATGTGGAAAACAGGCCTAAATGGACTCCAGCCCAGTCCTGGAGCATGTCAAGCAGAGCACATGGCCACCACAGGTAATGCAACTCACTGCTATACAACAAATGAAGTCAGAGAATAAAGACACCCCTATGAATTAATGTTAAATTAATGAAATTAGTTATATATTTAAATTATATGCATGCATACAAAATGTAATATTGAACTTACCTAAAAAATATTTACCTCAGTTTTGCAAAATATGAAAGTATTATCAATAAATTATATGCAACCAATTTTTCTGCAAATGAATTCAAAATAAAAATATTGGATAGATTTATTTTTATTAATGTTAAAAAAAGAATATTATATAAATTAAATTAATACATTTAGATTATTCTATTATATAATACACATTTAATTATTTAATTTTAGGAGTTAATGTGAAAGAATGATTTGCTTTAATAGTTCCAGGTTATTTTTGTTCAATATTTTGCAATGATATTATGCTGCTTAATATATTGTAATTTAAAAAATATAAATAATAATAATAAACTTTATTACATTTTCCTATTCGCTCCAGTGGGAAGCTCTCCACACTGGTTCTAAACTCACTTGAATGGAATAGAAGGTAGCAATAAAGTGGAAAGTTCCAACTAAGGGCCCAATTCTGATCTCAGTCGGAAGGGCCCTGAATCGGATTTGGCTTTTCCAAAACAGATCCGGAGCCCTTGTCTCTGACTGAATCGTTTACAGTTCCGAAGGACCAAGTACAATGCCTGGATGCCTGGAAACCCTTAGCGCTGACCGAATCGGTTCTGGAAGGCATTTGGAGGGATAGAGCCTTTCGAAGCTGAATCGTACAGCTCTATGGGCTAGGTTTTCCGAGCGAACAATTACGATGAATGATTCAGACAGCCTTTCCGATTCGGTTTGCCTGGAACAAATAGGCTGCCGGAATCAGTCTTTGAAAATTCCACTTTTAGAAAATTGCCATTTTTTCTGCTGAAACACTCTAGCAGCATTTTCTGAGATAATACCCTTCTGTCACTTGCAGCCTACTTGAAGGTGTGAATTGCTCCAAGAAAAAGGAACAAAAGAGTCTTGGGTAGGACGATGTGCGACATCCTCCTAGCAGGATGACCTGAGGGATGTGACAACCAACTGGATAAGCTTCAAAGGAGCTGTCTCTGTCATAGGCAGATTTAAGCACAACTAGGCCTACCTCTGCCATTGTCCAAGTAGCCAGAGTGGATCCAAATCAAGTAGGGGGGCTGCCACTGATCGGACCTTTGCAGGGGGAGTTCATTGTGTACTTGACCCACCATATTTGACTTTAACTTGGTCTAGTATGAACAGACACCCTCGGTTAGCTCTTTGCACTTTTAGCTGTTAGAAACATCTAAAACTTTGAAAAATCACATCTCCGTTTCCCTACATCTTTGCTTTTTGCTGTTTTGGTATCTATTTAATTAACAAATTCTTCTCTAGATTTATAAATTGAAGTAGGGCTGCAATTGTGTTATGTTTTGTACTTTTTATCTATTTTAATCCTGATAAATGCTTTGCACAATTTTCCTAAATTAAGCCTGCTCTGTGCTACAGCTACCTGGGGTGGAGCTCAGGTTTAAATTATCGAGACCTAACTGAGTAAGGAATAGTACCATTATTACAAGAAGAGGACTTTCCACCACTTTAACTAAATAATCCACTTTCTCACAACTGCATTTTAAAGGGTATTCTGGCAAAGGGCATATTTCTAAGTACTGTATGTTGGATTTTTATTGTTTTGGTCTTGTTTTAACTATATATCTAAACTGGTGTGGTGTTAGTTTGTAGAGTTTTCACTGTATTACTGTTGCTTTTGTGCAAATGCTTCACACGCTGCCTCTCAGATAAGCCTGAGTGCTCGTGCAAAGCTACCTAGGGGTTGAGCAGGGGTTATTTTAGGAGCTTAACCCCCTTACCCTGACTAGGAAGAAGGGTCCCTACTGGGACAAAGGTGCCTACCTCTGCCAACTAGAGACCCCCATTTCCTACAGCAGCATATTTCACAAACTTTGGTTTACTTTGAGAAACTATCCAGCAACCTCAATCAATTCTCTCACAGTCTACTGGATCAGACGGAGTTAACCACAATTTCATGAGGCAATGTGTCTCAGCTTAAAGGCACCTCCCAAAACATCAATTAGCAGAGTTGAAACAGTTCAGTTTAAAAAACTAAGGGGGTTCACTGAGTCATTGAGCTCAAGATCAATGAAAAGTTAAAGGATTTTATGTCAAAAACCCAAAATAAGCTGTACAGAGTCAATGACATTAAGACTCTCACATGCAAAGTTATACATATATGCAAAAAGGAGTATGTACGAATCAAAAAGAAAATTCTAAGTCTCAATGAGGAGCAAAATTTGCAATTTATTTACACAGAATGTAATGTAAAATTGCATATTACACATTATTATTAATGCACATAAATATAAGCTTAAAAACAATGCCATAAACCTAAAAAAAGTGAAATTAAAACAACTGATTCCTCAAATTAAAGGTATTAAGGAGCATGTAGTAAGGAAGGGAAAACTTAGAGGCATATTTACTAGCCGCTTGCGACACAATTGCTCCTACGGAGTGTCACTTTTGTCCTTTGGCAGGCTCATCACACACTTTTATTGGCCCTGGATGAAGATGGCATCAGATGCGTTCTGCAGATCAAGTTCCAGACCAGTGGGAAGTCAGGATAGAAGCTCAAAGCTCCCCTGGTTCCCCTCCTAGTCATTGACATCCCTTTTGAAAGGTTGGGCATCAATATTGTTGGGCTTCACGATCCGAATACATCCCTGGGCAACAGGATCATCCTGGTCTGGGTGGACATTGCAGTCTTGTGTTCCAGCTGGGAGGACCACCTATACCACCTCATAGAAGTGCTTCAGGTTCTGCAGAGAGCAGGCCCTGTCTATCAAGGCCAGCAATTGCCAGGTTGGCAGGTTTCTGTGGTCTACTTGGGTTGCCAAGTTGGAGTAGGGTAGGTGCAGCCCCTCCAGGCTCAAATTCCATAGCATTCTGGCCTGGCAGCACCACCAAGACCATGGCTCAGGTAAAGAACTTCCTGGGCCTCCCTGGGTATTACAGGAGTTTTTTCCAGGGGTATGTCACCATTGTAGCTCCCGTGACTAAACTGACTTCTAAGAAGCAGCACAGACAGGTGATCTGGAAGAACATGTGCTAGACTGCTTTTGAAACTAGGCAAAAGGCCATGTGCATTGAACCCATTCTCAAGGCCCCTGATTTCTCCTAGGAGTTCATTGTGCTAACAGATGCCTCAGAGCAGGGCGTAGGGGCCATGCTCTCACAGCTCAACAAAGAGGGCCTATATCATGAAGTAGCCTCATTAACAGGAGGTTACTTCCCAGGGAACAGATGTGGAGTGTAATAGAAAGAGAAGCCTTTGCTGTGGTCTGCGAACTGAAGAATTTGAGACCATACATGTCTGAGGCTCACTTGTGGGATCAGACAGACCACAGACCCCTCAGTGGCATAATGCAGATTAGGTCTGAGAATCCCAAACTGTTGAAGTGGCCAATCTCCCTCCAGGGAATGCACTTTACAGTAGAGCATCACCCTGGATTTGACCAGGCCATTGCTGAACTCCAATGAAGGTAGGTAGTTCTCTCTGCTTTCAGTTGGGAAGCACATGTTGGACATGTGCTCTCTTTTTTAAACATGGGAAGATTGGATTACACCCAATGACATATTTAATTTGCTTGTAAGTCCCTAGTGAAGTGGTATTATATGTGCCCTGGGCCTGTAAATTAAATGCTACAAATGGTCTTGCAGCACTCATTGTTCTACCCACCTGTTTTTGCAACCGGTGTGTGCAGTTTTAAACTGCCTTTTCAACCTGGCAAGATAAGCCTCCTGCCACGCCCAAACCTCTCTTTTTAATACATATACGTCACCCCTAAGGTAAGCCATAAACAGCCCAGAAGGCAGAGTACAGTGCATTTAAAAAGCTGGACATGCACTTTTAAGTTTTACATATCCTGGTAATGAAAAACTCCAAAATTGGTTCTTCACTATTGTAAGGTCTACCTCTCCCTTAGGATAACATTGTAAATGTAAATGTACTTATAGAGCGCACTGTCACCAGACGGCCACCTTGCGGTGTCGCCTTTGCGGTTTCCTGGCACTGATACTCATACCGCTGTGGAACCCCTCCTGGCATTCCCTGTGAAGTGTCCACTCCTGGGCACCCCCAGGGTGAAGCCAGGCATCCTTAGCGCTGTTGGGGCCAGTGTGGAGGCTAAGCAAGCTATTGCCCAGAGTTGCAGCGTGGGGCCCGTGATTAGAATAGGCACCGAGGCAAGAATAGACAGGTCCGAGGAAATTGAGCCCGAGCCCCGCTGAGGCGGAAATCGAACCCTGGTCCCTGGCCAGAACTCTGCTTCAGGGTCTGCCGCTCTAACCATTGAGCCACACTCCTCAACATTGGGTTCCCTTATAAATTTTATAAGTGGTAACTTTCAATTGGGAACAGATAGTAAGGTAAGGGTTGGTGTATAAAGATTTGCAATTTAAAATGGTAAAGTTGGGTTTTAAGTCACAATTCGGAAATGCCACTTTTAGAAAGTTGTTGTGGCAATAAATGATGGACGGAAATCTAAATGAATCAAACATTCACGCCAAGTCAACAGATCTGGGTTAAATCCATCATTCTTTTGCTAATGAGGTTTAATACCCTGAAACCAGTCCTAGAATGCTAGTTTCTGATCCTGGGAGAACCTGGCTTGACAGTTCAGGCATGGTGAGCTATGAACAATAGATTTAACCCAGATTTCTTGACTGGGGGTGAATGCATGATGTATTCAGCATCGCATCTATCATTTGTTTGTGTAGCACTTTTTGCTCTACGTGGGATGGGTATCGCCAGACGTGGGTCCCTTGCTCACTGTGCCACTGGATTCAAGCTCTCCTGGCTCATGAGGGGTAATACCCCAAAACCTATCCCAGGATGCTTGTTTCCGGTCCAGGGAGGACCCAGCTTGGCAGTTCGGGCTGCACTGTTCCCATGAGGAACAGGGTTAAGACTGATTTGCATGTGGCTGGGTCTAAACTGGGGTAACATGGTGAGCAAAGGAAGGCTGGCTTTAACCCAGATCTCATTACAGGGGTGAATGCGTGATTTATTCAGCATTCCATCCATCAATTTATTTGCGTAGCACTTTTCACCCTAAGTGGGATGGGTATGCCCAGAAGTGGGCCCCTTGCTCACTGTGCCACTGGATTCAAGCTAGCCTGGCTGATGAGGGGTGATACACCGAAAACAGTCTCAGGATGCTTGTTTCTGGTCCAGGGAGGACCTGGCTTGGCAGTTCGGCTGGACAGTTCCCATACAGAACAGAGTCAAGATTAATTTGCATAGGGCTGGGTCGAAACTGTGGTGGGATGGTGAGCAAAAGGACAATGGATTTAATCCAAATCTCTTGACTGGGGGTTAATGCATGATTTATTCAGCATTCCATCCATCATTTGATTGCGTAGCACTTTTAGAAAGTTGGCATTTTCTCGCCGTAAACATTTGGTGCCTGAAGTCTACATCCTGGGTCACATGAAGAGGAGTACCTGACAGTTTCTTTTTGTGTATTGCTCCCAGACAATGAGAGAAAGGAGCATAGGTGTTGACAGGACGGACCATCTCTGACTTGGTGAGGGTGAGAAGATGGCACCTTTTACACTTCAAGAGCACAATGGCCCTGTCTAGGCACACTCACAAAGGGCTTTTACACACGTCTATTGTGAGCCCAGAGGAACTGGGGATGGGCATGGAGGCCAAAAATTCCAAACAACGCTGGAGATGGAAACTTCCAGAACCTTCAAAGTGCGCAACAGGCATAAATAATGTACCCTTAGACCCAACTCCTCAGTGCACCATTGGACCTGTAGAAGACATACTTCTGCTCTGCAAGCAGGACCTCTACTCTGCTACTCTGCTGCATTGCTGCCTGATTGAAGCACTGGACCTGGCTCTTGAACCCTGGACCACTAGAGTGACTCCAAGGGCTAGTAGGCTGGCCTCCTGATCAAAGCCTTAAGGTTAGAAAAGGAAAACACCACCTTGAACTCAGCATCTGGACTCTGTCTGCTGTGAGTCCTACCCCCCAAGTGGTGGTGACACCCCAGTCCTGGACCCTTGGAAGTGGAGCTGAAGGTGCTCTGCCAGCCCAGCTGTGGTCTGTGAAGCAGAACTGACACAGTGGAATGCATGTCCTTGCAACTACATCAGAACTGCCATAGCGTAATGCATCCCTGTTGCCAGACTTCACTGTCTCTTCGGAACTGCTGCCTGTTTGACCATCCTTGTCGCAGGCCTTCACATTGTAAGCCCTACATCAACAGCATCCTCTGCACAGGACTCCGCATCTCAGCCCCACAGCTCTTCAGAACCACCGATATGCAACGCATCCTCGACGCACGACATCGCATTGCAAGCCCCTCGTCAACAGCATCCTCAACAACGATACAGGACTTTGCATTGTAGGCCAGCAGCTCTCTGATTCGTCGCTGTACGACACATCCTCAATGCTGGATCTCGCAATGCTACGCAAACCAGGATTTAAGTTACCGGGCCTAACTTCATCCCTATAGCCTGCTCACACGGATTGGTAGTTGGCCTCAATTTGTGACTTTGTTCTGGTCCAACATGACCAGATAACCACAGTAGGGGTTTATTTGTACCTTTAAGTGCTGTTTTCTCTTCTATCTTTAAAACTGTATATCTCTGATGTCAGTAATTGGATTTTTGTTGTTTTGGCCACAAATATTTTACTAAATTGTGCTCTATTTTTCTAAATTGATGTGGACTTTTCTTGTATTGTGTTTTCACTTTAGTATTGTTTGAAGTGCTGCATAAATACTTTACACATTGCCTCGAAGTTAAGCCTGGATGCTTTTGTGCCAAGCTACCAGAGGGTTGAGCACAGTTTAATTTGGGGTTTGCTTGTGTCTCACTCTGACAGAGACTGCGGTTGTTGATTGAGTAAGGTTTCACCCCCAACTAGTAACCCAAATTTCTGCATAACCATGTATAAATAAATATAAATATACATTTATAAATATATGCAGATAGCAGGGTCCTTAGAATTATTAACTGAAAAAGACCAAATTATAAGGCAGGGTTGAGTAAAAGATCCAGCGGTAAAAGACTAATGATGGTATAATGCAGCATATTTTGTGATAGTAGTTCTTAATTATTCTGTTGTTTTAAAGCATTCTAACATTATTTTGGCAAATGTTTCACCTCGATAGTACCAGTTTAACATGCATTTACAGCAATATACAACTATAATCAGACCTATCAACTTCTGCGAAGGTCCTTACTCTGTGGGGCAACACATGTTGGCACATTTTCCATAACTATTGATCTATTTGGTTTAGAGGCTTTTTTTGTTAAAATCAGCAAATTATTAGCAGATGATGTGTCAAATTAAGTAAATCCTTAGTTATCCCGAAAACGCTGCAGCTGCAGAATGGCAGAACTCTAAATGGTATTATTCTAATTACGCACTTCTTGCATTTAAAAGTGTATTTTAGGTAGCATCATTAGTAGCATTATTCCTTAGTGTTCCTTCTATACGAATTCCACCTCGAATCCATCTCCTTATATCACGGTTTCTCCTGACTGGTAGTTCCGGGCCAGGCTTAATAAATGATTTTCTTCTGTTGCCATAGCGATCCTTCATCTTGGTTGCGAACGTTGGTTAGTGCTCTGGTGTTTGCTCCCCAGCCTTCCCACAATCCCCTTAGGAGTCATTATTACACTATGGATAAAAGAGCAAGTGCGGCACGTGCGCGCAGCAGAAGCAAGCAACAGGAATGTTTGTGGCACTCTGAATGGGTACCAAAGGCAAGCCCATCTGCACACGTCAGTGCCATAGCAGTGGACGGTGATATCGTTAAGATGACATTGGGCCATGGTACTTTGTATTTTTTTTATACATACAAATTAAGCAGTTCTGTTCATACAGTTTAATACATTGATATTATAAAAGTTCACTCCTTGCTCATTATAAAATGCACTCCTTAGTTACAATTCGACCTGTAAAGTGCATAATACAAAATATATTTGGAAACAATAAATGTGTTCAGAGTTAAAACAATAACGTACTTGCAATTTTGTCAAAAATATACAAGAATATTTTTTGGGGAAGGAACTGCTATGGAGAGGACTTGAAAGCCATAGGGAAGCAGAGGTAATCTACTCTAGCACTGTTATCTGTATAGTAAATAATGAGATATACATGCAGGGGCTTTTTCTCTCAAGTGATCATGTTATTTTTATAAAGCATTCTCTTCATGAATGTCTAAAAAAACATCTGTGGCTCCAGCATCTTTGAATAGCGCTAACAAAGGCTTTGTTCACAACTATGCTCGCCTTAGGCACACATCGTTTTCTGAATAAACCGAAATAATGTCTAAATAAGAACAAGATTAATAATAAACAGGGGTGTCATGGCTAAGCAGGCCCACTAATTCAATGTATCCTTCTTCATCAGGGGCAATGAAAAAAAGGGCACCTGGTTCTGTGGCTGTAGGGACCTCTGCCGACACCCCGCAGTAGTCTGGAGAGGCAATAATCTGGGTAACTGACCAACGTGCCCTGACTAGCCAAGCTGCTGGCCAGTAGCCTGACAATATCCACGCTGTGGCAGCCCCCCCAGGATAGCGGGTATGCTCTTTAAGAGGTTCCCTTCTCCTTGTTCTGGAGCTCCTAAGTGAGTGAATAGGACATGAGGAAAGGCACAGGCAGCCTGCGGCCCCTGGGGCCCTTGGAAGAGACTTGTACCACCTGCAGATGCCAGGCTGTAAGAAATTGGGATAGTTGAGAGGGGGTGAAAGCCCCACCAAAATAATGAGCACAATCTATGTCAGGCTGAACCACAAAAAGTAACAAAATTAACATGTGCTTAACTCTCAGGCAGCTTGGCACAAAAGCAGTCATGCTTAATATAAAGGTAATCTGTAATGTATTTATGCAGGACACAAACACACACCAATGAAATCCCAAACTAGTTTTAATAATTAGAGTAAATTAAAAAAATTAAATGATGACAATATGACAAAACTTTACTCAGTCGAACCAGAGATATGTGTGACAAAACTCCACTCAGCAGAACCAGGAGATATGTATTTTAAACGTTTTAGGTGAAAAAAGCACCAAAGAACATAAATTGCCACTCGCAGTTATCTGGACATGCTGGATCTAGGGAAAGGCACAGGTTCAGGCTGATTATGATGGAGCATTGGTCAGAAACAGGAATCAGATTAGTCCTAATAAAGAGTTACCTTCTCAAGTCTGCACAAAAAGTGTTGTTCACGCTGGTGGGGGTGACAAGGAAGAGGTTGTTGGAGCGAGGAGTAAGTTGTGCATCATGGATGGTAACTGGTGTAGTGATTCACTTCTGGAGTGCCTGGGATCAATTCAAGCAGGTCAAATATTCCTTCTACAGGTAGCAGGGCAGTCCTTCTTCTGAATACACTACAGGTCCTGGAGTGCTCTGGTAAGAGTTTCTGAAGATGCCACTTTTATACCTGGTGCCAGCGGGCCCGATTCACAGAAATAACTTAAGACAAAATCCTAAACTTACTACCATTTTGGTATTCACAGAAGGCACTTACTCATATTGCTATTCACAGAAAGCACTTATTCATTTCGGTATTCACAGAAGTTAGGAGTCCTAACTTTAGGACTCCTAAATGCCTTCTGTGAATACCGAAAGTATTAAAGTTAGGATTTTTCTCAGTTTAGGAGTAGTAAAGTTAGGGGACCCGATTCACAGAACTAACTTAAGACAAAATCATAAACTTACTACCATTTTGGTATTCACAGAAGGCACTTACTCATTTTGGTATTCACAGAAGGCACTTACTCATTTCGGTATTCACAGAAGTTAGGAGTCCTAACTTTAGGACTCCTAAATCCCTTCTGTGAATACCGAAAGTCTTAAAGTTAGGATTTTTCTCAGTTTAGTAGTAGTAAAGTTAGGACTCCTAACTTTAGGACTCCAAAATGCCTTCTGTGAATACTGAAAGTCTTAAAGTTAGGATTTTTCTCAGTTTAGGAGTAGTAAAGTTAGGACTCCTAACTTTAGGACTCCTAAATGCCTTCTGTGAATACAGAAAGTCTTAAAGTTAGGATTTTTCTCAGTTTAAGAGTAGTAAAGTTAGCGGTATTTAGTGAGATACTGCTTGATACACTGTTGCAGCTTATTATATGTAGAAAAACTGTTGCACTCTAGTATTTAGTGCCGGTCTTTAAACAAAGGGCAGTTTACTTAAAAAATTGTTCGGAAGACTTACCTTTCAGCAGTGTTGCTTGTACGGCTTCTTCGTCTGTTACATTTCTGTCGGCTTTTAACCAAAATTCAAACAGTGTAGTCCATGTGTAGCCATTTTTTCTAAACTGGAAGAAACAGCAGCTAATATGATGAGCAGAAAACTATGCAATTCTTAAGGAGTCGCAGTCTGACCAGGAGCACATACTTCTGACTTACTTATTAACGATCCTGCCGTCAGTGTTGGTACCACGTGTTTGAACTAGCTGCTTCAATCATAGCGGATTCCGGTTTCAAGATATTTGAAGGTTCCGGATCCCGTGTATTCTCACTGCATTATGGGACTCGTAGTTGCTGTTGATTGTTCTCGGGTAGTAATACAAAACTCATGAGAATTGGATACCGCCTTCTTAAGAAACTGTGGAAAACGTAAGTGTTGGACCTGGCCCTTTTGGCCGGATGGTCCCTAGACTTTTTGCCTTCCACCTGTACTTTTTCTGACCTGTTGTTGGCTATTCTATGACTCTGGGCACTTTACCACTGCTGTTCAGTGCTAAAGTGCACTTAAAATGTATATGTTGGTTGGATTCCATGATTGGCTTATTTGGTTTACTGTCAGACCCCAGTAAAGTGCACCAGGAGTGCCCAGGGCTTGTAAATACAAATGCTGCTGGTGGGCTTGCAGCACTGGTTGTGCCACCCATGGAAGCGGCCTGGTAAAATGTATCTAAGGTCTGCCATTGCAGAGCCTGCGTACAGTCTGGTACTGTCATGCTGACTGGCTAAGTGCACACACTTGCCAGTCCCTAAACCTTCCCTTAACTTCATATCAGTCACCCCTATGGTAGGCCCAAGGGCAGGGTGCATTGTAAGCATAAGGTAGGACAAGCCCTGATGTGTGTGGCATGTCCTAATAGTGAATTACAGCCATTTTCGTTTTTCACTATTGTAAGGCTAACTGTTCTCCATAGGCCAGAATGGGCTGTTAGAATTGTTACATTCTATGATCCTAACAGACCCAGGGAACATGATAGAAATTCGAGTTTAGTATGCCTGAACTCAGAATAATAAAATACATCTTTTAGTAAAGTTTATTTTAATATTCTGTGTTTGCAAATACCACTTTTAGAAAGTTGGTATTTGCTTGCTTGACCATTTCAGCCCACCTCTGCTATGATGTGTATCTGCGTGTCTGGTTGTGTGAGTGACAGGGCTGGGGAAACCCAGAGGGGCAGGGCTAGGCAGCCTGGTGGTGAATAGGAAGATTGGCAGTCAGATGGATGGGCGGAGTACACCTGGGCTCTGATTAGGGTTGTGCTCTGCTGCCACAATGCTGGCTCCACCTCCTGCGGAGCGGCTGATGGCTCTGCCCTGCAACCTGAATAGAAAGGCAGAGTCATGTCAACAGAGTGCTCAAGAACTGGTTTGGACTGGGCAAAGGCCCCTCAACCCCAGAGGAACAAAGGAATTAGGGGTATAAATATTGGGACCCTGCTCCCAAGAAATGAGATCCTGCTGAAACAAGAAGAACCTCTGCCAGAGGAGAAGGAACTGGGAAAGCTGTAGGAGGAGTAACTGTCCCTGACCTGGGGGATTGGCCTGCAGTGGTTGCCTTGCTGCTGAAGGAGAGGAGAAAGACTACTAAAGACTTTGTTTCAACTTGTGCTTTAAAAAGATCTCCAAGGGCTTGAACTGAGCTTGCCCCCTGAACGAAGTCCCAGGACCAGTGGACTTCACCCCCAGCTCCCCAGAGTCTTTTGGAAGTGCCTGCTGTTGTTGGGCCTTCTGAGGGACTGCGTGTTGCAAGGAGCTGGAAGCGCGACGCAAGGAAGAGAAGCGTGCCGCCGTCGGAGCTGTTGCCGTCGCATCTCGCAGAGAGTGTCGCCGCTGCATCATCACATTGAGCTGATGCGTCTCGCATCATTCCGGAAGTGTCTCGCAACGCCGAAGAAGCGTGTCGCCATCGCAGCCATCTTAGCTGTCGCATTGCACCGCATCGAGAGAAGAGTCTTGCATCGAGGAGGAAGCGTGTCGCCATCGCAGCCATCGTAGTTGTTGCATTGCACCACATCCAGAAAAGCGCCTCGCATCCACGGAGAAGCGTGCCGCCGTCGGAGCCGCTGTCGTCGCATCTCGCAGAAGGGGTGTCGCCGCTGCAGCATCGCATCGAGCTGAAGCGTCTCGCAACGTCGGAGGAGAGTGCCACTGCCAAGGCCGCTGTCGTCGCATCTCGTCAAGGGTGACGCCGCTGTAGCTGACGCATCGAGTCGAGCTTTCTCGCAACATCGGAGAAGCGTAACGAATCTGGAAGATCCCGTCTTTATTTCTTTTGCACCAAGAACTTCAACGCACCTGCATCGCTGCAACACTTTCGTTGCCCTGCGTGTCGCATCTAAGGTACATTGACTTAAAGTGTCGCATTTAAGAACTTAAGAGAAACTAAGCAATCTTCTACCAACTAAGCAACTGTATTGTGTATTTTTAATCGTTTAATGGTCTTGTGATAATCCTATATAAAGAGTCCTTATTTTCAATATAAGTACCTGTGTGGTGTCCATTTGTAGTGTTATCACTTGGTTACTGTATGTGTTCACAAATGCTTAACCTATAACGCTCTGAGATAAGCCTTGTCTGCTCGCGCCAAGCTACCTAGAGGGTGAGCAGGGGTTGTTTTAGTAGTGTAACCCCTTACCGTGACTAGAGGAAAGGTTCCCTGCTTGTCACAAGTACCTACCGGTGCCAACCAGAGAACCCGGATTCTAACAGTAAGTAATCGTTAAAGATCTGGTTGTGTTCAAACTACCGTCTGCTTGGGACTGGGTCTTAGCCCTTATATCCAGTCAGCTTTAAGTATTGGTGTCTGCCATTTGACGATGTCTCCACGGGCATACATTCTTCCTCTTTCTTTGTTAGTGATCCTGCTGCAAAAAGTCTTAGGGCCCGATTCACAGAAGTAATCTGAGACGAAAGTCTAACTTTATGACTTTTGGTATTCATAAAGGACATTTATGAGTACTAAAGTTAGACTTTTGGTTTAACTTAGACCAAAAGTCTAACTTTAGTAGTAGTAAAGTTAGACTTTTGGTCTAAGTTAGACTTGCTCTAACTTTAGTAGTATTAAAGTTAGACTTTTAGTCTAAACTTAGACCAACATTCTAACTACATGTAAATTCCCTTTGTGAATACCAAAAGTCGTAAAGTTAGGCTTTTGTCTCAGATTACTTCTGTCAATTGAGCCCTTAGTCCTCACCAGCTGGATGACAACGTAATTCCTAATAGCCAGAATTATATGATCTTGAATGGAGTTCTAGTGAAATGAGACTCCGCCTTCTTCTGACATCTCATTGAATCCATTTGTCGCACAGTTACATTTCAAACTTAAATTGGCTACTGCTTGTAAGTCTCCTCCTCTTGAATTTGGTAAGATGGAGCTTAATATGGTCCATCTCAATTCCTTTTCACTGTGGTTCATTTCCTTGAAATTGCTCACCATTGGGGCAGCAACTAACTTTGTTTGAATTCAAGAGCGATGTTGAACAATATGTTGTTTCACCGCTGTTTCTTTTTGCCAATGTATAGTTTTTGACATAGGCATAAAGTGGCATACAAAAAAAGTTTTGTTTCGCACTTTGAAAATTCCTTATGTGTCCATCGGAGATTGTTATGCGTGAACACTGTACCCTCAATCGTTGTATCACAGACAGAACAATTTCTGCACTTGTGATGGCCTACAATCAGTTTCAGATTCCATTGCGCTCTTAAGTTATTGATTTTAGAAGAGAGGGCAATATCAGCCCGTACAATTTGCTGGCCAATGCTAGAATTCTTCTTTAATGCAAATAGCGGTGGTTCTAAAGGATGTTCTGAATTTTGTATAAGGTGCCAATTTTTTTAAATGATTTGCTGACATTTATTTGTATGTGGACCATAAGTAGAAACACATAACAATTTCTCAATCTAAAAGTGGCATTTACGGAATGTTAAATTAAAGTCAGACTTTACCATTAAATAGGATTTTATATTACAACTCATTTGAGTATGAACAGCACATCTCTATCTGGTCCCAAACTGAAGTTAGCACTTATTAGGTGTAATAAGGCATTCAAGTGTTAGTCTATGGGAGTTAGCCTTGATGAAAAATGAATTTAGGAGTTTTTTTTACTGTCATGACATGCAAAACGTAGCCCCACATGTCTTGCTTCTTAAAACCTATGCAGCCTGCCCTATGAGCCTTTTGGATCTACCTTAGTGGTGACCTACAAGTATTAACAAGCATTTGCAATGCAATAGGTCTCGCATTTGATATGAGAGTTTGAGCTATTGGCAATGTAAATGACAATGTTTTTTATGCACTTTGTACTTATAGTCCTTGCTTACAAGAAGGAAGGATGGCAGTAACTGCGCCCTCTTTTACTGCCTGCCTTGCTTCTTGTAAGCAAAACTATGAGTACAAAGTGCATGTTTACGTGCTGCTTGAAGGTTTTCAAAACACAGTAATAAAAGGCAATATCATTTGCATTGCCAATAACGCAAGCTCTCATAAATGCAAGACCTATAGCTTTGCAAATGCTTGTTGAGATCTGAGACAGAGGCAACAAATATCATAGGAAGGCAGGAACTGTGACGTCAGGCCGTGTGTTTCAAAAGCAGGAAGTAGGAGGAGGCAGCTGCAGCCAAAACAGACCTTGATCTTTGAATGCACAGCAAATGTGACAAGATAAGAGCAAGATTTACAGCCCCATTCACAATAGAGCTCTGTAAACCACAAGCCTAGTGCTCACAAGCTCTGAGTACAAAACACATGTGACGGGCAGTCCTTGAAAATGTGTGGAGCTTTTAAAGTCCATATCCTGAACAGAGACAGCGCAAGCGTTGCCTAGGTGAGACCTAAATAGTTGTGATGCTTGAATATTTCTCTTAAGTTGCACAGACGTTTGTACCGTCTGAGCTACACTCAATCGTTTTCAGGTCTCAGGATTCCAATCAGATCACATATGTGTGTTTTTTTGTTACTGGTTTTGTTATATAAGGATCTTTGAACCTCATAACTCCGCAAGGTATTTTATTCACCTTTGCTTTAGTAAAAGGATGCCACAAATTGTAGCTTTCTAAAAGTATTATGAGCAAGCATGATGCTAGCCCATGTCAGCCACTGGGCAGCTCCACAGTGAGTTGCGGCATTCTGCTTTTTCCCAAGGGACAAATTGACACACAAATTAGTTTCCATCAGCGCCAAGAACTACTATTACTACACGTGCTTTTTAAGTGCAAACCTTTTTTGCTTTTAGCCAATGTTTTCTTTTATATTGGTGCTCCCCCAGCAATCACATTTTACAATATCCATGAAAAATAAAACAGGCACTGATAAAGTCAAAAGACAGGCAGACAATGGCAGACCAGCTTGTTTTTCCAATGCTTGTTTTGTGCTCTACATTGGACCCATCTCATCCAGCCCAAACTTCTAGTAGACCGCTTTTGTAGAAAGGATGAAAAGCCACGCTTGACATGTTTTAGCTTCTTCCTGCTTAGAGGAATGTAGGTGTATTTATGCTGGTCCACCTATGCAAGATACTTCTTGCCGTGCATGACTACAATTAAATGTCAAAACGTTGCGTGCCTACTTTCCCCCATAAATTGTCCCTTACTCACAAAACTCAGCGGTACACATGGGGGCCATATTACTGATGTTGTGTGACTTTTTTCCCCAAATTTTTAAAAACTGCTATCCATAGTGCACATTTGGACATAGTGTATAATTACACACTGTTGAAAGCCAATCCAATGTGTAAATGCACTCTTTTTTTCTTTTTTATCCATGAAGAAAACGAGTCCTTCACACGTCCACTAATTTTGCCAGTAATCAATACACTTGACATCATTGAAGTAAAGTTACCATAACCCTTTTTGGAGTAAATATCTTACCATACAAGGAAATGGAGCAGAGGCGATTCAGTTAATGGCCAGACACTTAAAAGTTTGTGAGTGTTTACAAACAAACAAGGCAAACCTCACCATGTTCCTCCCACTCCCCACCCATTGAATAGAGTCTACTACTGCATATTTTACCACACTTTGACTGCCTAGGCCTCAAACTATGGAACAGGTTCCTCTCTCTACCATGGACATGCCCACTTGCCCCTTCCACTCAGGAGCAGTGTCAGACTAGCTTATAGGGATATCAAACATTTCCCGTATGGTTAGTCTAACAGGCAGTGCCTAATTTGTAAAATAATAAGTGCCAGTGCCCAAAGCCGAGCTCAGAAGCTCAGCCAGCACTATTATATGTCAGCACCCAGAATAGCAAGGCTGCTTAGTCCTGAATCCACTTCAGGCCACTTTAATCCACTGTTACACACTCTCTGCCCTTTATCTCTCTCTTGCAGGGTCCTGCTTTCTCCTTTGTTGATGTTTTTCCATGTCGTCTCTTCCTCCTTCTTTCCAGTTTGTTTGTTTTTCCCTCTCCCTACTCAGGAAAAATATGATGGGGAAAAATAACGCTGGTCCCCAAAAATGAGCTCCTTGGGCCCCCACAAGCAATCACCGGCTCAAATTAAGCACTGCTGACAGGTCAGTGTTTCAGCGTTTTTCTTTCTCTGTTTGGGCCTGTTTATGGTAAGCCTGATTTTGCTGTGGATTTCCCTGATATTTAACTGAGAAACACTCCTAATCTGCCTATATGAATTTAGCAATGGCTACTGTTAGCTCATTGGGCTACCGGTTGCTATCGGAATCAATAGATAGAATACATAGATACAACAATGTTAAATGTGTTAAAACCTTGTTTATTATAGAAAAGAGTAAAACATTTTTTATAAAAACATTTCTTTTGTACCATGTATACAATTCAATTTGTGTATAATTCAACATCTTATAATTCCTTCATTTGTACACAAAAAATAAGCATAATTAGGCATCTCCCCATATTGTGATCAACCTCACATCACATCACGCCTCGCATCCCATCACAGCCTATCATGCCGTACTCACACATTCACACTTCACATACATCCCAGTCCCAGCTTGGATTGACATGCAACGCTGAAATCGTGGGACGAGTCCTTCATTAGTGTCCATGGTTATGCTGCCAGCTGGGAATCCATTAGGCCTAATATTACCACAAATATTGCCTGCAGCAAGGTCAAATCCATGCGGTCTTCCATACCTTGCAAACATTTAAACAGCGTGTCTTTACAAGTTCAAAACTGCCCCAGTGTGGGCTTATTTACTGATCCAGTCTGACCCAACTCAAGAGAATTCTTAACCGCCTCTATGGCCAGGCCGTAAGGCAGCACTCCAACCCGATCTCTTATTGTAACTGCACCTAGAGCCGCCTTTGTATACTGTGTACCTTAATCTAACAGTCAGCTATGATTATCTGCCAAGATGCGAGCAATCGACTGTAGAAAATACCACCCTTGGCTGAAACTGTATTTAATGCATGGAACAAACCCAGCAGAGATGGTGGGCAAATGAACATAGTGGTGCATTGGAGCGAACGAATAGAACAACAGAAATGAGGGTGAGAGTAGTAAAGCTGGAGAAAACTGTACTAGCAATAGGAGGAATCTGTGTGCACTGGTTAGAACTAGGCACCCCACTTGCATTCAAGGCCTACTTTGCATTCCCATGCAAACATTGGTTTTATTCTGCCGGGATTACTGCATCTTTAATGGGTACACATGCACAACATGTTATTAATAAGACCACGTGTTATACTTGCAAAACAGCACGTTATCTATAAAATCACATATTATACCTATATGTCATCCTATATTAGCCATAAAACTTAATATCACACATTGGGTCACACATTATCGGTAATATTGTACATGAAACCTATATTTAAATAGATCTTTATTTAATTTTCACAAGTTAATGCAACTCAGGAAAATAACATTTCTGTGCAGTGAAATCCAGCACATGATAGAAGTATATAAATCTGCACTGCTGTTTCTGTTGCACCAATCCACCTTATAAATCTCGAAAATGGTAAGGGAAAGTACAATATAAAGCCAGGAAAGTCTATTTATCTACTAATCTTACAGTAACTCCCAAACAGTTCCCCAGTCAGTCATATTACCTGGAGACAGTCCCAGCCTCCATGCAAGTATCTGATTAAGTAAAGCCCAGTATTGGCGGAAAGTCCAGGTGCAGGTAGATTAGACCTGTACTGTACATCATCACATATTGCCCGATAAAGCAAATACCACACCGGTACTGGGAGACAGAGTATCAATAAAATCACAAATCACTCCAGAATATAATCACATATTGCCCATAAAACTTAAATATCACATGGGTATTGGGTCAAACATTATGCATAATATCCCTACATCATCATATAATCCGTAAAACTGAATATCACACCGGTATAAAACCACAGATTATAAAATCGAACACTACAGCTTCAGAGAATTGAAGTTACAAGGGCTAAAAAAAAACAATATTGGACGATCAATCATTAAATTAATCAAAATCTTTACACTCCAGTATTAAGTCTTTACAAACTTTTCCCAAGCTCATAAACTCATAATTTCTGAAGAGAAATTGTGTTTTGTGTTATGGACTTGAACGTACTTTCCACGAGCTGAAAATACTTCATATGAGCGCATCTGAGGAAAGGCCTGAAAATGAAGCAGCTCTCTGAGCCATGGCGTTACCTGTAGCTGACCACATCTTGTTTACAGTTTAGAGTGAAGTTCTACTGGTGTGGATTCAAGCACCCTGAAGCCATTAGAGGCGCTGTGACACCTTCACAAGTAACATATCCCTCTAGTGTGTTTATTGTAACGGTGTTGTTGTAGTTGTCGGAAAGACCAACAGCCACACACATTGTAACACTCTCTGGCCAGGCGTGGCCAGAGAGAGTATAAATAAAAGGAGGGAAGTCGCTCGTGGCTTCCGGTCCGCACCAGCACACTGTTGTACTGTGTAGTCATTGCCCAGCTTGCATGCGCGCCTGAGCACAGCAAAGGCCTACCTGTGTCCAGTGCTGGTGGACGCTACACTGGCGACAAAGGTGGGGGATTGAACCCTCGAAGAACGTGCCGGAGTAAAGAACGGGTCGCTCTGCTGATGGACAGCGAGTCGAAAGCCGTGTGATGTGTACACGTGGGTGAGGCCCAGAAAAGTGACTCTCCGCCACACGCTGCAGCATCGACAGCGACCGGTGCCTTCCCATGCGGCCCTGAGGTGCGACCAGGAATCTCCCTGAGCGTGCGAGCAACGGCAGCCAAAGCCGCGAGTGTGGCCGAGTTCGCACATCGGCGTGAAGTAGCGCGTACGCGCTCTGCGCATGGCCTGCAGCACCCACTGAATGCCGGTAAGACTGGTGAGCAGACGCACGCGCTTGTGCGAACCAGCGCTATTGACAGTGCGCGAAGCACCCGACGGCTCAGCCGACAAGTGAGCGTTTCAAAGGCTGTATGCTGCTTGTTATTGCCACACACGAGGCAGCAAGCGTGGTGGGAGGCATCAGAGCAAATCAGTGCTGAGACAGGCTGAGTGAAACACCCGGCTGACATCACAAGCTCCACCGAGTATTGCAGAAGACACACTGGGCACCATCACTACGCTGCATAGGGTGCATGGGAATGACAAACAAACACTAGTATATGCAACTGGTACAGTGGACAGACAAACAAGCATTGGTGAATGCAATTAGCGAATGGGAGTGTCATACAGTGAAAAGGCCAAACGCATCCGCGAGGCATTCCATGAAGGCAGAGTAGGTGGAACCGCACGCTAGGAGTGGAATATCAGAAGTGCATCCAACGAGGGGCAGAAGTAAGCAGGTGGTCACAATGGTGGATCAAGCAGCAGCAGGACCGAGCCAGCAACAGGTAGCACCCGTGACCCCAGCGGCTCACATACACTCGCAGGTGAGCGCCCTACCCACATTCAGTGAACTGATTGACCCAGCAACAGCGTCCCCTAGATGGAAAATATGGATTAGCCGCCTCGACAACTATTTGATTGCCACAAGGGAAACCGATGGAGCAGTAAAACGCTCTCTGCTGTTGCATTTTGCAGGGGATGAGATATATCAACTATTTGCACACCTTCCGAACACAGGGCCCTCAACGGACTACGACGCAGCAGTCAGGGCGCTGAATGTGCATTTTGACCCACAACTCAACCCAGATTATGAGCGTTTCAAGCTACGTCAAGCACGGCAAAGAGAAGGCGAATCCATGGATGCATTTCACGCCCGCCTCAGAGAGCTAGCTAGTATGTGCACGGAAGATGATCCGATCAAAGAAGCACGAGCACAGCTAATTCAAGGATGTAGAAACAAAACATTGCGGACTCTAATTCTCCGACAACCTCGCATTTCGCTAGAAGACATACTAATCCTAGCAAGGTCTCATGAACTCTCAGATGTGCGCGCGTCAGCAATGGAAGCCGTGCTCCACACCACACCCGATCACACGGTAACTGTCAAGACGGAGCAGATTGACGCCATACGCACAATGCCGCGTGGAGCACGTGGAAGGGGGCCCACCAGAACGCCGCGAAGGTCGCAGTGTGGATATTGTGGGAAGGAAGAACACCCTCAAGACAGTTGCCCGGCGAGAGGGAAACGTGCACTAAATGTGGCATCATCAATCATTTTGCGAGTGTGTGTCGGGGAGGCGCAAGGTCAAGAGGAGCATCAGGACGGAGACCGCCATACAGACAAGTAAAACAGTTATCGCTAGATGAGCCTGCGCAATCGAAGCCGATGAGTGCAAGAACCACGCAAAGGCAATACTTGGAAGATTCATCAACAGAAGAGGAGGAAGAATGCCACTTCGTATCATTTGTCAATGACCTCAAACGCTGGCATCGCCCGCAACCTACATGTGCCATCAAGATAGCAGGAACTTCAGTCACAGCTCTCATCGACACAGAAGCGTCTGTAAACATCATGGGCCACCAACACTATCAGGTGCTCAAACCCCAACCAGTACTAACACCGTCCCAAGTGAAAATTCTCACGTACGGAAGCCAAGTTCCACTCCCGTTGCGGGGCAAAATGTCAGTCCTTGTCCAGTCAGAAGGCCACGAAGTCACCACAACTTTTCACGTCGTGGATAAAGAAGCTGACATCTTACTTGGGAGCCACACAGCCGAAGACCTCAGCTTAGTCAGGTTCGCCAATGCTGTGAAGACCACCCAATCCAAAGAAATCTTAGACTTGTTCCCACAATTATTCCAAGGGCAGGAAGCATTAAGAGGCCTCCCATAAAGTTGCATATTGACACAGCGGTAAAGCCAGTGGCTTTACGACACCGGCGGATCCCATTTCACCTGAGGCCACTAGTCGAACAGGAACTACTGAAACTCGAACAGCAAGGAGTCATAGAGAAGATGACGGGCCCGACCCCGTGGGTCTCGCCGATGGTGATCGCTGAAAAACCCCGTCAACCAGGAAAAATTAGAATATGCATAGACATGAGGATGCCCAACCAGGCGATAAAAAGAGAACGACATTTGACGCCTACCGTTGACGACATCCTGGCAGACCTGAACGGGTCGCAATGGTTCTCTAAACTAGATCTCAATGCTGGATACCACCAGCTAAAGCTGGATAAAGACAGTCGATACATCACAACATTCTCGACACACCTGGGCCTGCGAAGGTACAAAAGGTTGAACTTCAGGATATCTTCAGCCGCGGAGATATTTCAGAATGCCATAAAGGAGGTACTGACAGGTCAACAAGGGGTCATCAATGTAAGTGATGATATCCTCATACACTTGGCAACACTGGAAGAGCACCACCGCCTACTCAAAGCAACCCTGAAGCGGCTAGCTGAACACGGAGTAACGCTGCACAAAGAGAGGTGTCATTTTTTTCAATGATCAATCAAATTCTTTGGGTACGTGTTCAGCCCAGAAGGGGTGAAAGTAGATCCCAAGAAGTCGCAAGCAATTCAGCTCGCACCGGCGCCAACCACCGCATCAGAAGTCAGAAGCTTTATGGGTATGGCAACATACTGCGGGAGGTTCATCCCAAACCTGGCCACCATTGCAGAACCCCTGCGTAAACTGACGAAGAAAGACTCCACATGGCAATGGACTCAAGCGGAAGAGGAAGCGTTCCTGAAAGTAAAATCGGCCCTGCTAGCCAGCACGACCATGGCCTACTTTGACGTCAACCGACAGACTGAGCTGATAGTTGACGCCAGCCCCGTAGGGCTAGGTGCAGTGTTGACACAAGAAACAGAACCTGGGACCTGGGCACCATTGGCATTCGCCAGCAAAGCTCTCACAACGGAAGCGCGCTACTCACAAATAGAGAGGGAAGCACTCGCCATCAAGTGGGCATGCAATCACTTCCATCTATATGTCAGGGGACACCCGTTTCGAGTAGTGACAGACCACCAGCCACTGATTCCCCTCTTCAGAGGGTCAGCGCCTCATCCCCCTCCCAGGATTGAACGATGGGACATACAACTTCAACACTACCAGATGGAATTAGTGTACCAGCCCGGAGCAAAAATCCAGCGGACTTCCGGTCGCGACATCCCGTGCTGTCGACGGTGGCAGAGTCCGACCAAGAACGGAAGACTGAAGAATTCGTTGACATGATCTCCCAGTGGGCTTGCCCACAGACAATATCAAAAGAGTAGATAAAGGCTCACATGGAGCGGGACATGGTTATCAAAAGAACGACGGACGCAATCCGAAAGGGATCCTGGGATGGATTCCTTCACGACACCCAAGGGTGGAATGAAGCAGAGAGGGTTCGACTAGGGAAGATGTGGAGAATCCGAGACGAACTAAGCACTGAGGAGTGTGGCATCCTGCTGAGAGGAGCATGCATCATCATCCCTCAAAGCCTGCAAGAGCGGATGACCGTACTGGCACACGAAGGTCATCAAGGCACGGGAAGGATGAAATCCCGAATGAGGGAAAAGTTGTGATTCCCGGGGCTTGAGGAAGCCGTAGACAAGGTAGTCAAGAATTGCAGGGTGTGTCAACTCACCAGCAGTGCAGAATCACCGGCCCCGATAATAACAGAAGACCCAGCCCGACACGGTGGTCATGGGTGAGTTTAGACTTCGGGAGCATCCCTGATGGGAGGGTCACAGCAGTGCTGGTGGACGGGTACACCAAATATCCATGCGTCGAGATCCTACCATCCACAGCCTTCCATCATCTCGAACCAGCACTGATCAAAATATTTGCACTGTTTGGTCTACCGCATGTGATTAAGACTGACAACGGACCGCCGTTTCAAGGGAGCGAGTTTAAAGAATTCCTAGCCCGGTTGGGAATAAGACACCACCGCATCACTCCGCAATGGCCACAGGCCAACGGAGAGGTGGAACGTTTCATGCGGACCATCAACAAGATCCTACGTAAAGCGGTAGCTGAGCAAACAGATCCCGAGGTTGAATTGCATAAATTCCTACGAGAATATCGCAGTACACCACATTGTACAACCCAAAGATCTCCATGGTCGCTGATGTTAGCCGGACCCCGGCGAGACAACTTCCCAGTGGCTGACAGGTGGAAACCTGAACCATATAATGCAGCGTCCACCCAAAGTAGGAGAACACTAATCAATAGAAGGCCAGCCAGCGTAGGCGAGCCAAAGTCCGAACACTGATGCCAGGCTGTAAAGTACTCATACGAAACCGGAGGAGTGGGGGAAAGTTCCGCACCCCATATAAGGTTGGAGTATGGTCGGTGAAAAAGGTACGTGGAACAGCTATAACAGTGGAACGGCATGGAGAAGTGATAACCAGAAACATCTCATGGTTCAAGGAGGTACCTGAGCCAGACACTGAACAAACGAACCCTGGACAGGCCCTAGACTTTGACATGCCACGTACAACCACCAGACTTGCTTGTGATGATGAACCGCGCCAGACCCAAGTGCCTGGGTCACAGGATGGAGAGTGTGACCCGCCAGCGGCGGCCAGTGAGGCCGGAATGATCACCCCCACCCGAGGGTCGAACACAAGCCGGCACCACTACAGCCTGAGGCCAAATCCAAAACCGAATCGCCAGCTAGCTGAGTTTGCGTGGAAGTGCAGTCCCAAGGCAAAAGAAAAGAACTGATTTGAAATGGGATGTAACGGTCTAGTTGTCGGAAAGACCAACAGCCCGGAAGGACACACACACCTTGTAACACTCTCTGGCCAGGCGTGGCCAGAGAGAGTATAAATAAAAGGATGGAAGTCGCTAGTGGCTTCCGGTCTGCACCAGCACACTGTTGTACTGTGTAGTCATTGCCCAGCTTGCATGCGCGCCTGAGTACAGCGAAGGCCTATCTGTGTCCAGTGCTGGTGGACGCTACATTTATCAAAACAAAGAATTATGTTTCTGACATGTTCAAACACGTTCAATAAAGATTGTATGGGGATGGTTATTGAAAGTTGACTTTTTGCAGCCTGTTAAGAAACAGCATGTTGGGAAAGAAACATTTTAAGCAACTTTCCGAACCTATGATATAGCTTTTGTCTCATGAGGGAGTGAGTCTCGTTTGTGGACCTGTCACTGCTGTTGTTGACAAGGACCTAAGCGCACATTTTGAATACCTTAGAGCAGTTGAATACCATGCGGACATTGCTCCGGTCTGTGACCAGTGAATGTACCGAGGTTCAGCTTTACCTGGTCGGAGATGTTAAATTCTAGGACATGCGAGTGGCTGGCATGTTATAGACAAGCTTTGTTTTTCTTTTTTTGTCGTCCAGTGTGCTTAGGACGAGTTCCTGCCAAGTTTATTTGTTGCCAAGAGCTGATAGCACAACACTATTTTCTTGCATGTGCTTCTATGTTGAAAGCTGTGTAGACTAGCTGGTGTTGCAGCTTAAAACAAAAGGAGGAGCTGGCAGGGGAGTTGTTCTAAAGCTGACTCACTTGTTCTGCGTTTGTACAGCACGTTACTACCACTGGCGTGGAACCATGCATTTCATCTGCTGTGGGCGTGAGAGAAGGGCGTTTTCGCTCTCCTCTCTGCTGACCTCAACAGTACCGTGGCGTGTTACTGGACCAGGGAGTAGAGCCGAGAGCTGGTGCCACCGCGCCTCTGTGCCAACACAACAGATAGTCTGGGCGGGGAATGTCATCAAAAGGAAAAGATAAAGGCACGCAAGCAGCGTGCACGTCCTGCTCACTCCCGTGGCAATACACCAGGGGAGTGAACTTGCGAGAAAAGGTGGGACATCCACCTACCATTAGCGATATACAGGCTACAATTTTTAAACGACACACACAAAATGCGAATCAGACCTCACAAAGTACAGACAACAGACCTCCTAACAGCGCAAGCACTGTTTAGGCTCTACCTAAAAAGGAATGTTTAGGCATGGCAAAAGGTGTATGCTGCCAGGTTTAAATTACAGTTTAAAACTGTGCTACAGGCACCAGTGGCAGGCTTGAGACAATGTTTAAAATGGCTACATTAGTGGGTGGCCGAATGAGTGCTGATACCCACCAGAAGCATTTAATTTACAGGCCCTGGGTACATGTAATAATATTTGTAGTGGTGTGTACATAGAGAATGATGGAATTCTTTTCGTTCCTAATGGACTCTGTAGACCTGTGACATATGCAATGGAGGGTAAAGACGTGAATGCAGATTTAGAATGTTGATTTCTTGCTTACACGCTGAAGAATAAAGATGTTTATATGTAGTAATAAGGATGACACCAACTCGGCAGTAGTACTCCACGCTATATCTTCCTGTCAGAGGTAGAGCAACCCCATATCTCAAGCCATGAGCAGCCAACTGTAATAACTGTCATCTGGCTCCTCCACTCTTTGGAATCTTTGCATGTCATCAACAGAGTGTTATGATGTCAAAGTAGTCCCAGCCTAGCTGAGACTACCTAAGTACAGTATGACAGGATAACTATTTTCCGTTTGTGGCGTAGTCATTGGCGAGTCGTCGAGCTGGATAGAACGCTACAGCTAGCGATGAGTGGGGGGGTAAGTAACATGTTGATCAACAGTGCTCTCCCAGACAGTTTGCTGCGGTCCAGCAAACTGCTTGTGTGTGCCCTAGCAAATGTAACCAGCGATGTCCCCTCCATCAAAGGGAATAATTTTCCCACACTTCTGTATGCGGACGACGCTGTGCTTATGTCTCAAATGCCTAAAGCACTGGGCCTCCTTGTATTTGCATTCACTGATTATATGGCAAATCGAGACCTTCACACCAACTTCACAAAGTTGCATATTATGGCATGCGGCCCACGCTGTATCCAACTCTCCTCTATGCAAGTAGGCGAAAACTCTTTGACCAGTATCAGCAGTTTTCTTTCACAGCCATCTCAATACAAAGCATCGGAAAAGTACTCCTTTTTGGACCAAAGCCAATGGCCTAGAAGAACGATTGATGAGTATTCTAAATAAAGTTGAGCAGGGTGCTGCATTAGAGAAGCTCCACCACAAGGTTGTTTGAGCTCTTTGAGCTTACCAATCAACTCACCACTCAACTACAGGGCAAAGCTTTGCATCCTTAATGTTTGGGAGAGCCATGATGACCAAGTTACCCTAATGGACCAACCATAGATCAAAGACTGAGAAAGACATTTGTGTGGAAGATTCTGGTCGCAAATGGGTAATGAAAATCTTTGCTGGCAAGCGACATCACGTGAAGGATATCACTTTCAAAGGAGGAGATCAAGTCCTTACTCGACAATACAGAAAATTAAAATCTGATGCTCCTTTCAAGGCTGAGCCCTTTACTGTCCCAACCACCAGAGGACACATGGTGACTGCCCAACATCCTGGGAAGCCCCTTACAAGAGATTTTTCTCACTTCAGACATGTGGCTCATCACTCACTGAACATTAATGTCACTGTAGAAACTGGGTCCAGACAGACAGTTAACCCCTTCAGCGCGGCGCGGATTTCCGCGCCACGCTGAAGGTTCCATGCGCGGGCGGGGCGATGACGGAACGGTTCCGTCATAAGCACAGCCCAACCGACGTGCATGACGGAACCGTTCCGTCATGCGCGTCGAACGGGTTAAAGATCCTTCAGCTACTGTTGTTTCCACCTAATCTATCACTGAAACTTTGACTGCTAACTCCCGGTTTCTGATGGCCCAATCAAAACGTGGGATTCAAGCTCCATTAAGGCTCCTTGAAGAGTTATAAGTGCATATGTAATTTCAATTATTTATGTAATAATATAGTCATTTATTTATTATAAAATATTGTAACTTTCTATTTAACAAAGGGGGAGATGTAGTGTTCTGTAAATAAAGAATGACAGAACTCTTTTGGTTCCTGATGGACTCTATAGACCTGTGACATAAAGGGTGGAGGGCAATGATGTAAATACAGGTTTAGAATGTAAAGTCCTTGAGTACACGCTAAAGAATAAAGATGTTTATAACTACTCTCCATGCGTGGAATAGTCATTGACGAGTATCCAGGCTGGGTAGGACGCTATTGCATTTACTATGTACTTATAAGGTAAGTAAACGTACCAGTTTGGTGTAGGCCAATTCTGTCATATTTAGGAAAACACAAGCACTTAACCACTAATTAGCAGGGTAAAAGTGCAAGGAGTCCTATAAGCCAGCATAAATGGGCTCACCACAGGAAGACTAAATATCTGAGGTGACTCTGCAGAAAGGGTCAGGTTCAACACACCAAATTTCCATTAAAGAGCCTTGGATCCAGGCCCAATAGTGGGAAATGTTTTCAACCTACAACCTGGGTGGTTGACTCCCCCCTGATCTTGGAGAGTTTTGGGGCCAGGGAGATCTCCCCTCTTTATAGACAAACCAGGCTTAGGGTTTACCCTGGACCTTTCTTGATAGGGCATGATCCACATGCTTAGTATCAGACAAGGGAAATGTACTTTCTTGAATTTTTTTCTCAGCCCGATGGGGGACCGCGAAGAAATCCCTACTGAACTACATTCCAGGGCACAATGTGAATACACATTCTGGGATGCTGCATCATCCCCTGGTGGACTACTTCAGTGGGCAACAAGATGTGTAAGTCCAAAGCAATGAGAGGTACCCCATCCTGGAAGAAACCTCATTGAAATTAAGAGAACAAGAACTTGAGAGGAAGCCAGTCTCATAGGGGGATGCATTGGATAAAATCCTTGAGGCCAGTGCCGCCTCAAGGGAGGCCCTGGAAATTAAAGTGGATTTCTTTGTTACAGATATTGACCATGCTGGAGAAGACTAGCGCAAATTGTAATAGAGAGTGACACTGACTAAGAAAACACTTCAAGCAAAGAGCCCCTGATACCTGAGTTAGCGAGGCAAATCCAGGATCACATTGACAGGGTCCCTTTTCTGGAGTAAAGAGCAGAATATGCTAAAACATAGAAATGTTCATGTGGTGGGCATTATGGAGGGGTCAGAGGAAGAGGACATGGTAAGATGTATTGGAACACTGATTGAAAGAAACAAATTTACCCCATGGTCTGATCCTCTTTTTATCAATAGTGAGGGTACAAAGAGAGCCCACACACATGACAACCTCCTCACCCAGGGGCTACCTATCATTCTGTGATGATCACATTGATATGCTTCATAGACAGGAACATAATTCCGCAAACAGCCATATAGAGATGTCCCACTTTAATGTTGACAGAAGTAAAGTTATGTTTTTTCCAGACTATGCTTTAGCTATCCCACATCAGTGCTTGTCTGTCCTGGGAGACAAGCACAATAAGAGAGAAGGGCTTGCATTTATTTATCTTCCAAGAGAATCTCAGAGTCATGGATATTTAGCAATTCTATTTATTGACCACCCCGTAGAAGGCCTGGGACTGGACAGAGAAATATGAACACCCAAAGGGTCCATACAACGCTATGCTTCCAAGGACACAATAACAACAAAAGTGGCACAGACTCCAACGGCCCTGTCATTGTGCTCACCATAAGAGATCAATGAGCTCCTTCCTAAGTCACTGAAATTAGGTTCAAGATGATAGAATTAGAGTGCTAGTGAGGCTTGCAGACCTACAGGTCCTACTAAAAGGGAATTTCTCTGGCAGTCCACAGCAAGAGTACGATGGTGGACTCACCCTTAGAGGTAGCAGACAAGCATTGAACCAGGGCCAGATATATCTCCTCCTACTGTGACTGGAAACATGACTGTGGTGATAACCCTCGACCACCCAAATAGTAGAAAGATCCTTCAGCTACTGTTGTTTCCACCTAATCTATCACTGAAACTTTGACTGCTAACTCCCGGTTTCTGATGGCCCAATCAAAACGTGGGATTCAAGCTCCATTAAGGCTCCTTGAAGAGTTATAAGTGCATATGTAATTTCAATTATTTATGTAATAATATAGTCATTTATTTATTATAAAATATTGTAACTTTCTATTTAACAAAGGGGGAGATGTAGTGTTCTGTAAATAAAGAATGACAGAACTCTTTTGGTTCCTGATGGACTCTATAGACCTGTGACATAAAGGGTGGAGGGCAATGATGTAAATACATGTTTAGAATGTAAAGTCCTTGAGTACACGCTAAAGAATTAAGATGTTTATAACTACTCTCCATGCGTGGAATAGTCATTGACGAGTATCCAGGCTGGGTAGGACGCTATTGCATTTACTATGTACTTATAAGGTAAGTAAACGTACCAGTTTGGTGTAGGCCAATTCTGTCATATTTAGGAAAACACAAGCACTTAACCACTAATTAGCAGGGTAAAAGTGCAAGGAGTCCTATAAGCCAGCATAAATGGGCTCACCACAGGAAGACTAAATATCTGAGGTGACTCTGCAGAAAGGGTCAGGTTCAACACACCAAATTTCCATTAAAGAGCCTTGGATCCAGGCCCAATAGTGGGAAATGTTTTCAACCTACAACCTGGGTGGTTGACTCCCCCCTGATCTTGGAGAGTTTTGGGGCCAGGGAGATCTCCCCTCTTTATAGACAAACCAGGCTTAGGGTTTACCCTGGACCTTTCTTGATAGGGCATGATCCACATGCTTAGTATCAGACAAGGGAAATGTACTTTCTTGAATTTTTTTCTCAGCCCGATGGGGGACCGCGAAGAAATCCCTACTGAACTACATTCCAGGGCACAATGTGAATACACATTCTGGGATGCTGCATCATCCCCTGGTGGACTACTTCAGTGGGCAACAAGATGTGTAAGTCCAAAGCAATGAGAGGTACCCCATCCTGGAAGAAACCTCATTGAAATTAAGAGAACAAGAACTTGAGAGGAAGCCAGTCTCATAGGGGGATGCATTGGATAAAATCCTTGAGGCCAGTGCCGCCTCAAGGGAGGCCCTGGAAATTAAAGTGGATTTCTTTGTTACAGATATTGACCATGCTGGAGAAGACTAGCGCAAATTGTAATAGAGAGTGACACTGACTAAGAAAACACTTCAAGCAAAGAGCCCCTGATACCTGAGTTAGCGAGGCAAATCCAGGATCACATTGACAGGGTCCCTTTTCTGGAGTAAAGAGCAGAATATGCTAAAACATAGAAATGTTCATGTGGTGGGCATTCTGGAGGGGTCAGAGGAAGAGGACATGGTAAGATGTATTGGAACACTGATTGAAAGAAACAAATTTACCCCATGGTCTGATCCTCTTTTTATCAATAGTGAGGGTACAAAGAGAGCCCACACACATGACAACCTCCTCACCCAGGGGCTACCTATCATTCTGTGATGATCACATTGATATGCTTCATAGACAGGAACATAATTCTGCAAACAGCCATATAGAGATGTCCCACTTTAATGTTGACAGAAGTAAAGTTATGTTTTTTCCAGACTATGCTTTAGCTATCCCACATCAGTGCTTGTCTGTCCTGGGAGACAAGCACAATAAGAGAGAAGGGCTTGCATTTATTTATCTTCCAAGAGAATCTCAGAGTCATGGATATTTAGCAATTCTATTTATTGACCACCCCGTAGAAGGCCTGGGACTGGACAGAGAAATATGAACACCCAAAGGGTCCATACAACGCTATGCTTCCAAGGACACAATAACAACAAAAGTGGCACAGACTCCAACAGCCCTGTCATTGTGCTCACCATAAGAGATCAATGAGCTCCTTCCTAAGTCACTGAAATTAGGTTCAAGATGATAGAATTAGAGTGCTAGTGAGGCTTGCAGACCTACAGGTCCTACTAAAAGGGAATTTCTCTGGCAGTCCACAGCAAGAGTACGATGGTGGACTCACCCTTAGAGGTAGCAGACAAGCATTGAACCAGGGCCAGATATATCTCCTCCTACTGTGACTGGAAACATGACTGTGGTGATAACCCTCGACCACCCAAATAGTAGAAAGTGACTGTAAAAGTTAGCTCTGGAACACAACATCCAGATCCATTTGGGCACCATATGAATGCATCACACTACTTGCTGATATCACTATCTACCTCATTACATCTTTGGCCTGAGAGTCTGGATGATGCATTTGTTTTGTTTTTGTTTTGTTTCCGCTTGTATTGGTTGGATGGGAAGAACTCTCAATTCTACCTTGGGAATTGGGAAAGGTGGACAGTGAATGCATGGCAGACTGTGTTATTGGAAGATGTGTGTTGCAGAGACCCTTAGTCTGTTTGAGCTTCTGTTTGGACAACATGTTTATGAAACATGGATGTTGGTAAGAGAGAATAAGGAAGGTGCTCTTGTTCCCCTGCAAAGGCTGTAGTCAACTATGTGCTTTGCCTCAGAAAGCAAATGCCACATTTCTGAAAGAAGGCAAAGAAAACCCTTAAGGTTAGCCATGAGCTGATGATAGAATGGTATGACTAGTAAGGAATGCTGACTGGGCACCAGGATGGTCAGGGGTTACTTGTGCTGAAGTACATTCGACCTCAACCCTTGGAGAATCAATGGTTTGAATCTTCAGGATGGCCTATAAATTACAGGTATCAATTATATTGTTGTCCCAGTACGAGAAGGGAACCCCAAGAGGGTATTCCTCGTCAACAAACTGAAGCCATATCTAAGGAGAGAGTATACTGTGAACATCCATTGGAGGTTAAGGCAGAAAGAGAACCACATCCCAACCAGTTGCTCAATGATCAGAAAGAAGTTTCTCTTGCTCTAACTCCTGAACCACTAGGAGGAAGCAAGGAGGAGTTTAGTTTGTTTGACTGCCTCTTTTCCTCGACCTCAGGCTGATGACATAGGTAATAGTTTACTTTTAACATCAGAACAAATGGGATGTACGAACAGGTTTATTATATTAAGTGAGTGTATTAAGGCAAAGGTTACATAGATGCTGGACTTTGGAGTTATTGAACACTCCTGTAGTCAATGGGCCAACAGAATAGTGTTGGTTTCAAAGCAAGTTTTGAGAGATGTTTGTTTTGGATGGATAATCAGGCTCTCTGTGGATGACCAAGACTGATGTAGCCTGTTCCTGAGAGATGATGAGCTGGCAGATAGTTTAAGTGCTGCTAACTACTTAAGTACTTTAGATGTGAACAGTGGGTACAGGCAGATTGCCCTAGCTTCTAGTACCAAAGAGTAGAATATGTTATCCATGGTAAAAGGGTAATACCTGTTCATAGTAATGCCCTTTGGTGCTGAAGAATTCTCCCACCACATTGCGTTGTCAGAGCTGCAAGAATTCTGCATTTTAAACCTTGACTATATTGTTGTTATCAGTAATTTAGGGAAGAAACATCTGAATCACCTGAAGCTGGTGAGGACACAGGGAGCCAAATGACTTTTAAAACTACCATGTGCAGAGGTGGCTATTGCTCTAAAGTATAGGTAAGGTTCAAGCAGTATCCGATTTGGAGGTACCCACAACACAGACCCATGTGTGAGCTTTTCTAGAACTCAATGCGTGTTGCAGGCACTCTCAGGTCATCTGTCGTACTCTATATACTGTACCGATAGCTCTGACCTCAAAGAAACTACCTACTAAAGTGATCCAGACTTGGTCAGTGGGACTTTGCAGAACTGAATGACACATTTTGCACAGCTTCTGTGCTGAATGACCCCGTCTACTGTCAGTCTTTCACAGGGTAGATGGACGCTTTTGACAAGGGCATCGTAGCAGTTCTTTTTCAACTCAATGAAAAGGGAAGGGTTCATACAGTTGCCTTTATCATTCACAGCTTGCTCCCTACAGGACAAAATTGGCCTCACATTGAGAGGAATGTTGTGAAATAGTTTGGGCTCTTTTTAGATTCTAGTCTTACTTGTTTGGCACCTAGCCTGAAGTCCAGATGGTTCATAAGCCACTCAAGTGGGTGGTGGCAACAAACGGTAAAAACCCGAAGTTGCTCCAGAGGTCGAACTGCTTATATGGAAGTGAAGCACAAATCTGGTTTCAGCACAGAATATGTATGGACTTTTCTGCCAATGTGAGAACAGGACCTCTCCAATGTTGAAGCAAGGGTTCAGGTAGTTATGGAGAGGTGGTTCATCTGTTGGTATAGGAATGTCTATTAAATGGTTTTGCAAGTGAACAACTCTGCCCTAAGTTACCATAGTGCAAGTCTAAAAAGTATTTTTCTGGCTTCACCACTAATGACCATCATGTGTGACTGTTTGTCAAGGAGTGACTGTTGTAAAGGTCATGTAAGTCCTTTTTTTGATTAACAGAAGAAACAGTGACTCCTTCCTGCAGCCACAGTGCCAAGAAGCACTCAATAGTACACTACAAAGGTTTCAACTGTATTCTGAGGAGGAAAAAGCCTTTTATGGGCGAAGAACATTAACAAAGTTCAAGCACTTAATTGAAGATCAAGATTAACACATAAGCAGATAAGCAAAGCAGTAAACTCTCCCTGCCATCAGGGAGTAAGAGAGAACTAAGCAAACTCTTCCTGCCATCAGGGAGTAAGGGAGAACTAAGCAACTACATACAGTTGATGTGTTGAGCAAGTGGTACAGAATTCAGCAGCCAGAATAGTTGGTAACCTAGGAAGGTTTGAATCCCCTGTCTCAAACATTGCATTGGCTGCCAATGAAGCAGAGAATTATTTTCAAGTCTCTTTGTTTAGTACATAGACCACACAGAAATCATATCAACCTTCTTTTTTTAAAGAGTTTTTTATAGTGCAAACTAGACCCGAGAAATCGGGTATCAGAGCGTTTTACATGAGCACCAGTTTTGTTACAGAAGGACACATTTGTTTTTGTTAGGCACAGGGAGATTAAGTGATTTGCCTAGGATCACAGGATGTTTTAGCGTTGCTGCCGAGACTCGAACCCGGTACCCCAGATTCGAGGTCGACCGCTCTAGCCGTAAGGATACATCATCTCCTGTTGTCTCTCTGTTGCTAAATATTTCTTGTTACAAACCAAAATCAGCTTTCTCCTTGTCTGTCTTTTATTGTTAACAAGACCCCTTAGTTGGCTTTTAGAAAGACAATAAAAATGTGTTTATTTTCTTCCTTATTTTCTTCCTTCCATCACCCTGGGACAAAAGTGTGCAATTACTGGAAGAAGGGAGAAACACAAAAATGAATAAACCACCTCAAACTGGTTCCAGAAACATGTGGAATGGACAAACCATGTTTAAGAAAGCAGTATAAGAGAACAAATGAAACTACCAGTAAATGTTCCAGGACTTCTCACTTACTTTTAACGGTAACGCCCCACATATTGTTGTGGAAGACACCACCTGACGAAATCTGCAATTAACTACTTTTAGAGGCTGTGTGTTCTTCGTAAAGGATGCTGTCTGCCCTGGCGAAAGAGGGGTGCTGCAGGTCTCTATTTAGGAAGAGTCTGCCCTTAGGAAGCCCAGCTGCTACAGCCTGGTGATGGAGCTGCCCAGAACACTAAACTGACAGACCGAAATAAAATCCCAACTCTTCCCAAGAACACAGCAGGTACGGCTTGGAGCTATGGTGAGATCCATGCCACTGCAGTGTGTGCCCCTGGCTACCCTTATCAAGCCTTAAGATGTTTCTCAGCTCTGTCCTGGTCCGGCAGTGATTGGTGTGCTAGTCAGTATAGTCTATTGGACGAACATTGTAGGATCTGACCCTAGAGTGACTGGAGAAGGACTTCTTTGTCCTTACTTGAGGCATGCCATCAGCAGAAGAAGAACACATGTGGCCCCCTCACATTGTGTCCCAAGATTAAAGATTGTGGATACCTGTAACCACTTCACTGTTCCCCTACAAACTCCCTTGAACTTCATTAAAGATCGGTTGGTGGGCTGTGCATTTTTTTGTTTGGGTGGAGGTTTATGCTTTAGGCCAGCCAGAATTATAAATGCAATTGCTGCTCTGCATGAATCACGACCTCTCTGGAACAGCTGCTCGTTATTGTTACTGGAAAAAGGAGGCAATAGATGCAGATTTGAATTTGATGGCTGAGACCTCGTCCTACTACAGAGCGCCAGATAAAAGAGTGATTATTAGTGAGAATGCATACATTATTTTCAGTCTGAGAAAGCCACTACATAGGATATGCGGACTAGAAACTGACATGTGGGTGCCTGCAATAAGGGGCTATTCGCTGTTCACACTCTGAGGGGCATATGTATCAAACTCCCGTTTAGTGAATCCCAATTTGCGATATTTTGCGATTAGCAAATTGAGATTAGCAAAGCGGGATGTAAAAAATAAATCGCAAATATTTTGCGATTTCTTAAAAATCGCACAATATTCTCAGAAACCTCATTTGCGATTTCTTAATAGCGAAATTCGCAAATTAAGAAATCGCAAAAACGGGAATCTGCAATCCGGGTGCAGCCTGATGACATCACAAACAGGAAACTGGAGTGATTTCCTGCACCTGCTCATCTGAGCCACACCCAGAGGCTGCTTGGAGAGTGTGAGGAGGCATCCCAGGAGAGAGCAACCAGCAATGGCTTCCAACAAACAACAGGAGGGCAAAGATGCAGAGAAGAGGAAGAGAAAGCACAAGTTTTCAGAAAAGGAGCAGGAGGTCCTCATTGAGGAGATGGTGTGCAGCCATGAGCTCCTTTCTGGCAAGAAGGCACTGCGTATCCCAGAGGCGAGGAAAAGGAAAATTTGGCTGGACATCCAAAGTAAGGTGAATGCACTGGGAGTGACCAATCGTACCATTGAAGAATTGCGCAAGCGATGGTATGACATGCGCCAGAGGTCGAAGGAGAGGGTGGCAGCCAGACTGAAGGACGCAAATCAGACTGGAGGAGGACCATCCACAGCAGAACAGCCAAAACCCCACGAGGAGCTTGTGGAGTCCACTCTCCTCCCTGAGAGCGTCGGTGGTGTGGCTGACATAGACAGCTCCGACCCTGCATCCAGCAGCCAAGGTAAGATGCATGCAAAATCAATCTGCACTCATCCCCATCCCATGCACACTTCCCCAAATGCGCATAGTAACCTCACAAAATGTCATTCCAGTCCACGTCTTACAGCACACCCAGCAATGCATCATGGGAATTGTAGTACTATGTCTGACAGTGTGTCCATGAGACAAAGGAAATCTAATGCAACATTTGGGTTGGGGATAAGTGAATGATACAGTGTCAGAGGTTAGCTAAAACAAACTGTAGGAACTTCATTGATTGCCAATTGCAGACAAAGACACAAACTCATGTAGTCCCCTTTACATCCACAGCACAATCCAGGGCAAGTGAAGACAGCGCAGAGGGAGAGCAGCCTGCACAGCCTGAGGACTCCAGTGACGAGACTGAGCAGATTCCAATCCAGCGCAGGAAGCGTGCTCATGGGCCCCCACTGCCTCCATTTGAGGACGAATTACCGGCCACAGGGGATGACAGTGACAGGAGAGAGGGGAGTCAGGGTGTGTCACACATGCCCATTCAGGACAGACCAAGGCCAAGGATTAGAACACAGGACACACGCAGGTCAAGGCCCAGGAGCAGCACTGCGACTGAAGCCGAAGAATCCGTCTTCTCAGGCCTGGAACATAGCATGCTGCAGGAACTGCGCCTGCAAAGCAAATCACTTAGGTCAATCAATAGGCAGCTATGCCGTATCCACAAGGACCAGAAAAACATGGGGAGGGCATCATGGCCATGGCAGCTGCCATCCGTGACCTATGTGACACTTTGAGGCACGACCAAGCAGCCAGTGATAGGGCTGGCCGACATGCCAATGCACGCCTTCACAACTATACAAAGGCCGTGAACCGCCTCTGCACCACCACCAGCACCCTCACACGCAGAAGCGTGACTATGCAGGTCGAAATGGCGCACTGCTGCCAGGATTTAGCCCGAGGACTTGCACAGGTCACCACTGCTGTGGAGCAGCTGCAGACAGCCAACACAGGTGGCAGCGCACTCATGGCCTCTGCCGAGAGTGAAGACACCTCCAGTAGGAGCAGCATCACTCCTACATTGCCAGGGGACAGACGACACATTGCCAGGCAGGGTGCAGGACAAGGGAACACCATGGGGGGCACTCAGCCTGGAAGCCAAACACCACCAATGCGTCACCGAAGGAGGTGAACTGTGCGGTGACACTTAATGCAAACAGGGTGAAGTAACCCTACTATGCTCTGTGCACAGTTACTTGTGCCTTACCTGCACTGTGTGCATAACATGTGCTGGGGACAGCTATAATTTTCATAATTGTGAAGTGTGAATAAACACTGCACACAATATCAAGCTTTTTTGTCTCATGTCATCATTGCTCACCTAGAAGTAGTTTTGTGTGATCTCAGTCCGTCTCTGGCGTCCAGCAGCTGCCCCGACTCCTGATGCAGATCTGGCAGGGGGAGCAGGGCGCTCGTCATCCGATGTGTCTGTATCGGTCACATCAATTGTGGTGTCTTTCCTCATTGCCATGTTATGTAGCATTGCACAGCTTGCCACGATTTTACAGCAGGTCTCAGGGCTGTATTGCAGTGTGCCTCCACTTTTATGCAGGCACCGGAAGCGGCTCTTCAGGATTCCAAAGGTACGCTCAATGACGCTGCGTGTAGATCTGTGTGCCCTGTTGTAGCTCCTCTCACTTGCATTTGCAGGATGCAGATATGGGGTCAGGATGAAGTCCCGCACTGCATAGGCACTGTCACCTGCAGGGATAGACACAATAGGTAAGTCAATGCCCCCCCCCCCTCAAGTGATGTAGTGGATGTATTGATGTGTGCCATGTATTTACCTAGCAGGTAACCCTCCCCAAACTCTCCAGCAATCAGATGTCTGTGTATTCCACTGTGTCTAAAGATGAAAGAGTCATGTGTACTGCGGGGGTATTTGGGGACAATGTCAGTGATGATATACTTTGCGTTGCACACCATCTGTATATTGAGGGAATGGTAGCATTTCCGGTTTCTGTAGACATATTCAGTTGCTGATGGGGGTGTGATGGCCACATGGGTCCCATCGATGCAGCCAATGACGTGGGGGAAACGTGCAATCTGGTAGAAGTCCAGTTTTGTTTGCTGTAATGCCTGTTGGGTGGTGGGGAAGTATATGTGCTGTGAGAGCCTCTGTAGCATTGCATCTAGAAAGGCATGTAAGAAGCACGCAAGTGCACTCTGTGACACCCCACCAACCTCCGCTTTTACCCGTTGAAAACTCCCTGATGCCAGGAGGTGCAGGGAGCACAGGACCTGCACATGTGTGGGGATTGTTTGTGTCCTGCGTGTAGGGTGTTCCAAGTAGGGTTTCAGCTCCTCAATCAGGTCCATTATGGTCTGTGGGTGCAGTCTGTACTTGTCATAGATGTCCTCTTCAGTGTGCTGGAACAGAGTGATGCGCAGCCTGAATATACGTTCCTGTCTCATTCTCCTCTGTGCAAGAGCCCGAATACGCAGCCTCCTGGCTATCACGAACATTGCTGCCATTGGGGTTGGGACTGTTGCATTGTGGGGTGGTTTAAGTACCTTGCACCAGTTTACCACCTGCATGCAATTGGTGTTAATTGCGATTTCTTAATTTGCGAATTTCGTGAAATAGCAATTAGCGACTTTTTCATACATTTGCTAGCGAATTCTTATATTGCGATATCCTTATTGCGAAAGTCAAAAAAATCGCTATTTAAGAAATCGCAGACATATTCGCAATTTTTCCATTTCGCAGCCTAAGAAATCGCTAATTTAGCGATTTCTTAATTCTTCCTAGGAATGTATGTCATACATATGAAATTGCAAAAATTTAGTCGCAAACGCTGTTTGTTGCGATTCGCAGCGTTTGCGACTAAATTTTGGTTTCATACATATGCCCCTGAGTCTCTGCAGGTTCAGTTTTCCTTGCTAAGGTGGCTGTTTATGAATGGCCTTGGATCAGTTAGGATAATTATTGCAATCAATAAAATTGCTAATGTGTTTGGATTTTTTTTCCGTGCAATAATTTTCACCTATCAATTTGTCACCCAATATGTAAGGCATGCCCAGTGCTTAATTTATGCTGGCGTTTGCCAGTGCTCAGCACCAGCACTTTTTTCACTGACAGTCCACCACATGTTGCCCCTGTCTGTCACTTTTTAAGCAGAGCACAGCATCTGAGTATTAAGAAAGTATTTAAGATTACAATGATAGTACCTCGTCCAGGACATTCTTACATATTTAGGTGACATGGAGTAGTCCAGATAGATACATTTGTTGGAGTGTATTGGTTTGTAGGTAACAGGGGCACTGACATTAGGTTTAGCTAGCAGGGGCATCAGGTCATGCAAGCTGAAGTAGCCTCCTGTGAAATACAGTGGGTCCTGGCACTTACTTTTTTTGTTTTGTAAATAAAGCACTGGGCATAATATGAAGATTTGGGGTGTTAATGCACCAAATCCGCATGTTTTGGTATATTATCCAGGTCTGCCCTGCTAAAATTTGACATGAGAAATGGATTTTATCGCACCAGGTGGTTACCGGGTGTGATAAACATCACACCACATATTACTGTGATCCCTTCGTAAACAGGTGTTTACACGAAGAATTGAAACTTAACTGGTCGCTCATAATCAGGCTTGAGTTAGTTTAGCACTGCCATACCTACATAATCAGATTAGTTGACACCCTTTACTTGGAACATATATTTGTATTCTATTGAGTAGGTGGTCTAATAAAAGTACATTCTCTTCAGTGTATTTCGGAGATTTATTTTACAGTGTAAAGTAAGAGCTTATTACCATACCTAACCATAAACTCACTTTAACCTTTGTTTTTTTAAGTGAATTGTTGAAGTTTTTCTAATGTAAAGTAAGATCTCATTATCATACCAAACCATAAGAGCACATTAAAATTTGAACAGTTCAGAAGACACTGGTCTTTAAATATTATGCTGCAAAATATGTTTGGCACTTATTACCTTCTGTGCTCCACAGAAGAACTCATGAAGAGTGAACCACGTGTCTGGGGCTAAGAAAATGAAATATTGCAAGAAATAAATAGTTATTAGATTTCGCCACTGGTACTAAAACACTCTCCCATAGAAAACATTGAAGCTATCAAATAACTATTAAAATAAATAGGTGCACAAAGGAACTTTACTTTTTTTGTTTAAGTTTCAATAATTTTGTAAAATTGTAAGTACACTATCTGTAATGTTATTGGAAGTTATTTTGTTAAACATCCAATATTTTCTTTAAAGCTAATTATTTTGAATTTTATAACAAGGCTTACAAAATGTCTAACACACTTGGTAATGCAAGGAGTGATTGTTCCAAACTCCACCATCAACCTAAAGTTAAAACGCATTTCAACACTAACCAATCACATCCAGGTTGACCATGTAAGAAATACAGGAACACAACAAGCAACTGTTTCTGCCTTCACTATGTCAGGGAATGCAATTGTTGCTTTGCTTCTCTTTTTGAGGATTTGTTTTTAAAGAGGGCAAAGTGGGCCTATGTGTAAAGAATGAATATCTTTGGGATGTCCTGTAAATCAGCCATTGCCAGGTACAATTATTCACCTGATGTGATCCTTGACATGGTTGTAGACTTGGAGTAGGAGCTTGATTTACCAACAGACCGCTCCCAGTCTGTCATAATGTTAAAATACTGGCTGCACTAAATTTCATGGCCACTGGATCTTTCCATGTGGTTAGCTTAGACAACACAGGCATCTCACTGGCAAGCTAGTCTTGATGCTAGCCTCAGGTGGTGAAATAAATCAGCTGAAGTTTGCACCATTTTGTTACCATGCCACAGTCGCTGGCGGACATTCAAAATTGTATGTCTTTGGCCACTTCCATCATGTGATAGGTGGTATTGACTGTACACACATGGCACTTTAACCACTTCCTTACACAGCACACATTTCTGCAACTGACTCTGCTGGCACTTTATCAGTGTGCAGGCTGTTTGCAGTGCTAGAGCTGCTTCACTGACAACAGCCACAACAACTACATATTCTGTCTGTCACCACTTGCATGTTCCTTGGTGCTGGGTTTGAGTGACATATGGCACTTTGGTAAGTAACAACACCTCACACTGGGACTACATGTGCACCTGGGGTTGGCATTTCAAACATACTCCTTAATCGCTGGAAAATAATGTATACACATTATGTTGACACACATTGCATGTTTGTAGGCATGATGAATTACATTTGAAACAGAGGCCCCTTTTGAGAACTTTGACTTATCTTTAGTGCAAGTGATGCTGGTTCTGCGTTCTCTCCCTATCTCTCTCCCCATCTCCTCACACCCTACAAACATCTAACCTCACTACTTCAGCAGAGGTATAATAGGGCAACCATATGTACATGAGCTACTTTTAGGACCCTCATGTCTCAAGTCAATATCTTAAGAGTACAGAGGATGCTGGTATACTCCTCAGAAGTGATGTGTATTATTGTTGCAGCCTGTTGCATGTTGCACAACATTGCCATGCAATTAGGCCTGGGCGGTAAATTCCGTTCCGTTCGCGGAATTTGCGGAATTTGGGTAATTTCGCGTTCCGCGGAGAACGCGAAATTGCCCAAAAATCTGCGTTCCGCGACTTCGCGTAATTTTTGCTTGTTCGCGGTCTCAATATGCGTGTTCGCGAGATATTTCACCCCGAGCACGCAAACAGCGATCGCGAACAGGAAAAAAGTATCGCGAACAAGCAATTCCGCGTGTTCGCGGAATTTCTGCGTGTTCGCGGAGATTTTTTACCGCTTCGCGGAGATTTGCGTGACGTGATTACGCAAATTCCGCCCACCCCTACATGCAATGGGGCTTACATATAAAGCCTGACCCTGATATGTGCTCAAATGTATTTACTGTGGAGGAGTAAACAATAAAGGTCAGGGTATTCAGAAACAGGATTGGCAAGTTAACTTTTTATTCTTTTGCTGCAATCATGCAGTTGGACAGGTTGTAAATGATGAATGGTAAGCTGTCACACTGTCCATATATACCATCCTAAGGCAATTCTGTTTAATTAGAATAATGTCATCAACAAACATGCTATGCTCTACTTACAAGTAATTGTCCGCTTACGTTTTTATAACATCCAGACACTATTTTTTATAACACCCAAACACTATTCATTTGCAGCATATTAATGCAATCTCTCACATAGTATTCTCATATTTTAGAAGTAGCATAGTCAAAAGTTTAATTACACCCAAGAAATGACATACACAAATAATCCATGTTATTATTTTTATGATCTTATAAATTATTTTGGGTTTTGTCCACATACTAGGATCTCACTTCTGCATGCAGAAGATGCTGTCCTGCATGTGAAGTCTCTTCCCAGCATGCAAAGTGCAGAGATCTATGCCATTGGCAGATGTCTCTGCCTTCTTCAGCAAACAAGAAATTCCATACAGAAATAGGAAGTCACCTGCTTTCTGGTGATTTGGGGCCCTTCTCTCAACACTGCAAACCATTCTCCTCCATTCTGCTAATTCTTTCTTTTTTATAACCCCAAAAATGGCTATGGGGCAAGATGAGTCGGCACCCCTATTCACCAATATACAATTGGAAATAATTTGTGAGGTAGTCCCTGAAAGGTACCCTCATGTTTATGGCAGTATGGAGACCCAGCTGAGTATCGCAGCATGGACCCAACATTTGACAGCCATTCAGTACAGTGGGTGTCTACCCTATTTGGGAGAATCTTTACCACACACATTAGAGCACCTTCATCTCTGGGCCTGGATTAAGGGCCAGGACATTCAGGAATTGTCCTCCCTACCACACCAGGCACTCTCCACCCTCACATGACACCACTGAATAGGAAGGTTCTCAGTAGAGCTTAGCTGGCTCACTCAGCAGGAGGAGCATATGCATTTTCAGCGAGGTTCCCAGTAATATGTTCAGTCTGAGCTTTGCAAGCTGCACTAAGATTCCAATTTATTCAATTGGACCTAAATTTGTTTCCCCAAAAATATTATTTAGCATGATACATTTGATTAAATATATATGTATATTTTGATATACGTAAATGTATAAATATATAGAGAGAGAGTTTAAACTTTATTTACATTCTTTATTACATTATTTGCAGAGCAATACATTGCATGTCAGGAAAAATAAATTTAGAAAGTGCTGTTAATATCACAATGACATTTTTCAATGCAATAAACTTTGAAGTTCAAAAGAACTTAGATGACTATTTCCTGCATAGTAACTTCAACATCAAACAATCAACATAGATAAAAGACAAACACCAGAGGTTTTAAAAAAAGGGATGCACCAGATGTATTTTGGTGAGAATGTTAGGGAAAGAGAAAAGCACGTTCACAAGTTATTTTTGGGGATTTCTATTCTTACTTCACCTACACAATACTGGTGGTGAGATTGTTTTAGCTTTTGATTGTTTTGTGTGTGGTTGAGTTAGACGTAATTGAGTTGGTGGTGTTGGAGGCTGAGGTGTCATAGGAGGAGGTGGTGGAAGTGCTGCAGTTGGAGGTGGAGCTGGTGGTTGTGGTATGAGTGTGAGTTGGGCATGTGGTTTGTCCCTCTTAGGTTCAGGTACCTCTGCAGCCACTTTTGCATGCGTTGGTGTGAAAAGTGATCATGGCATGTTTTGACTATTTCCCCTATCACCTTCATGGCCAAGGCATGTTGCTTTGCACTCCCTTCCTTAAACTTTGAAGATGCTCTCAGTGCATCTTTGTCATGTCTTAGTAGACTTTTTCAGTATTATCCAAAGTTTGGGTCAGACTATCAATCATCTGAGAGAGTCCTTTAAGGAAGACAATTATCTGATGAAGAGTATCCCCAGACTTGAATTTTCCCCAATACGTTACAATGCATCTGGGCAGTTATTAGGGGTGAAAATGATGAATGGAGAATACAAGATTCCCTGCTCGGGTATTCTCTCAGATGAATGAGATATGCACTTTCCTGTGAGGAGTGTATAGGATATTGTATAGAGGTACTTGTTAGTTGAGGGCTTTGTGGTGCTTGTGAGTCTTGCATGGGCCCAACATGCATCTGTAGCTGCTTACCGTAGGGCTGAGGCTCTCGATCCTTAGAACTGGTTATAGTGGAAGAGTGCTACTCAGCCATGAAGTGGCCTTCTTGGAAATGTTCTGAGTTGGGGAGGTAATGTTTTCGTCCTTGTCCAGGCCCTCCTCATCCTCAGCCAGCTCCAGCTCCTCCTCTTCTTCTTATTGAGCAGTTTTGACCCTTTATATAGAAGCTTGGAGGAGGATTCGATACTTTCCTTGTATTGCTGATGGTTTAGCATCATCATCTAGCACAATGTCCCTATTACGTGCAAGAAGAAGATGTGATCTGTTCATGGATTTATTATTTAGCAAAAATGCCAACTCACTAATCACAAATCCGTGAGGTCCTCTACTCCTTTTCTTATAGTTGATATTGCTAAATATATCCATGACCAGCAGCTAGCGAGAGAAGAATTATGTTCAATGCATAGTGTCAATCTGTAAAAATAATCATGACCACAAATGCTGATATATTAGAGATATATACATGAAAGCAAAACCTTCAACAATAACAAAAAGATGTATTATATTTTATATAATACAAATTGTAGATAAAGAATTTATTGAAAGGGCTAGTGATGGGATGCAGAAGTTAAGATCATACAAACCCAGACTAACACGAGAAATGGATAATTGACTTCCTAATAACTGCTGTCAGAATATCCCTTGATGTCACTGGTGTTGAAGTGTGCAAGGTGGACACTAAGAGCTGTTGTATGACAGAAGCAAACCGGGGCAAGAGACATATACACAGGGGAGTAAGCCATCCTGAACCATACCACAAGATGCTATTTAGATGGTTTTAAATCTCATTTTGAGACCCAGAAAAAATTCTCTCCTGAAGGTTAAGCCAAATTATTTAAAAAAAATTATAGCGCCTCCCTTACATTTCCCAGTCTAAGAGAACCTATGTAATGTAGTCAACAATTGCCTTACATATTGACTAGGTGAAAATAGGTATGAGTGATAAGATATGTACAGCTACTCTGTCAACAACAAATAAAGTGGATGGATTCAAAGACAAAAACAAAAGGGCAGGCATTTCACTTACCAGTCTCTACCGTCCCTCTTATAGTGCCAATTCCTGGCTTTGCTTTCGTGAAGTGCAAGGAGCAGAAGTTAATGTTGTAACAGATATTGGATAGAACAGCAACACAGAGCATTAACAGGGGAAAAAATGAATGAGTATGTAATCGTTTATAATATAAATGTCAAGGTCAGATTTAATTACAATTCTAAGCCACTGCAAAACACATTGTAATATATAGTTTTAGGGTTGAACAAACAAAGTTATATAAATACCCTACATTGTGTTAGTGACATTTTCAGCATAACACATAGTTAAGCGAAAAGTTTGACTGCTTTGTGAGACCTGCCCTGGGTGTTGCTCTCCGCACTTGCAATGACTCCTGCTCCACCCAAAGCAACCAACCTACTCAAAAAAGTGGCTGTCCGAAAAAAATAGAAATATACAATCAAACCATCTAGTTATTCCTATAGTTTGTGTTAAAAATTATTTTAAGGAGTATGTAAGTCATGTGTGCCTAACGTTGTAACTATTGGTGAAGGACAGCTATGGGTGAAAGATTGCAGGTTTGTATTTAGAGAGAAAAAGTGAGAGAGAGAGAGAGAGAGGGAGAGGGGGATCGAGAGCGAGAGGGAGAGAGAGCGAGAGCGAGAGAGAGAGAGCGATAGAGAGAGAGAGAGAGAGAGAGAGAGAGAGGGTGGGATTTAGACTGTTACCTTCCACAACATTAGTGTTGTCACAAAAATGCACATCCATAGAGCGGTGGATGTGCAATTTTGAGTGGACAGCCTCCTTGAAGGGGGTGAGACAGAGACGAGATCAGGTAGTCCTTAAAGAAGAGCTCATGTCAGCTGAGTACTGGATAACTTCTCCTTAACCCTCTCCTCTCGCCATTGTTTCTAAACATCCTGCACAGTGTGGAGGGTGAATGGAAGAAGCCTATATACAAATTTTACTTCAAGGACTGTATCATTCTTTTCCTATGGAGAAGTGGTATCTACATCATTCAGGCAGAATGTAGTAGCTGTAGAAGCTGAAGGATGAAGAAGGAAAAAAGCTGATTTTAAAGTGTGGGCAGTATTTACATTGAAGGGAATGGGTGATACATGTGTGACATTTGCTTTAGGTGTATAGAGTTCTCAAATTCCAGGTGGATTTCTCACTCTCCCATGTGGAGGTTTCTGTTCTAGTTGGTGGGTCTCTGCCCTGTGTATTGAGGCCTCCACCAAGAGTGTGGAGCATAACATATGGTTGTTACTAATCAGGATTATGAAGACTCCACTCCCTACACTGAATGAGTTGAGAAATTCAAGTCTACAATTTGTAGTAACTATACCTAACTGCGATTTTCTATGAATTAGGTAATCGCTATTCCTAATGAATAAAACTCCATGAGTTTCATTTAGCAATTTAGCAATTCTTAGTAGGTCACAAATCAACCCACCTCATGAATATTAATGTGGTCGGTTGCTATTTGCAACCCATTAGGAATCACTAAAATCATGGGGATGATGGGCTCCTGGGGTCAGCCGACCACCATGTCCGTGATTGTTTTTGCATAAAGCAATAATTTTTTTTAAATGCAGCCCATTTTCCTTAAAGGAAAAAGGGTAGCATGGAAAAATTAAAAAAAAGTTGTATTATCCTCTTTTAAGAGCAGGAAGTGGTCCATGGGACACTGCCTGGTCTGAAACAATGTTTGTACTGGGGAAGGGATCCCTTGGGCACCTCTTCCCATTTGTGAAGGGTTACCATCAAATTGAAGTTGGTGGTAAAATACAAATATTTTGAGACTGAATTTTGGTTGCATAACATTCTTACATACCTCTGCGATTTGGTATTAGGAAGGAATGCCCTAAACACGCCCCTTACGAACAGCGAATCGCAAACCCTATATGGTAATAGGTTACTGAATTGCAAATAGGGTTTAGTACATAGGAAAAGCCTTTTTCGGTCACAAATGGCCCCATTCTGTGAATGGGGCCATTTGAAACCTCAAAAAGGTACATATATGTGGCCCTGTACACTTGAAAATGGTAGATAGGCACAAGTTGTAAAGTTACAACAAAGTGGAAAAGCTAATTGACACATTTAGATGTACTCATGTGTAAATGTACCTTTGGGAATAGGCCACACTGCCTCCAATGTCAATTTAGGGTAATCAGTTTGAGCTTATTGTAGTTCCTTTCAGTATGGAAAGCATACATGGTATAAGCCCACTTACTGGAGAGCCTTGCTCTGGATCAAAATCAAAGGGCAGGATACTTTTGTTGCAATTTACCTTCATCATGCAACGTCAATCATTCACCTCAACCACGTCATTGCTACTCAGATCACTGTGCTTTACATCGGATAACTTTGGCACATAAATTCCCACTTAAAAATGCATTTTATCTATTTATTTGTAAATTGGTCTTCAGTTAGCTAGACCATTGCAAACACTCAGTGATGAGACTCCCTCAATATGATCTATTTCTCATTGATAAGTTTAGAGATTTGCTATACAGAGACTCTTTTACTTACCATGTAGGTACTAACACCCTTCACCCTACACAAAGTATGCAACAGATTATTTAAAGCCATGCATTGAACAGTCCTAACATGCTTTTCACAGTTAATACCATGCAACACTCCATCACTCTTTTTACACTCTGCCAACGTCACCACTTTACTGTTCTCAAATCCTCCTGCAATCTCTCAAGTTTCAGATCAATCAATATTTTTATTTTAGGCTCTCCCATGATAGCTCATACCTCCTTCCCTTTTCAGGATTAAAGAAAAATTCATATCCCACCCTCTGATTTGTAAAATGACCAAAGCTATTTACTGCCTAATGACCTTTCATTGATAACACCTTTATAGATATACATTGGCGCATTTCTGTTAATATGAATATATCTGTGTCTATTTGTTTGCCCCATTAAGTAGGTGTACTTGTGTTACTCTCCAAACTTAATCTACAATCACATCTTCAATGAATTATCCACCATTCTTCAAACAAATTTTACACATCTGTTTTATATTCTGATATATGAATGACTAACTATAACATTTATTTTTTAGTCGGCTGGATTCAATAAATTGTTCAGTTGTTTGGCTACAAGAAGAATTAACTAAGTTCCGGCTAGCTGCTGGCAAGGCAAATAATGGCTGGAATGTGTAACTTTTCCCTGCCGGGTGGGTCCTGGTCACTGTTAAAGTCTTTATAGACTTTTGGAATGTGCAGACTGGTTAGCTAGTTTCTGTCACTAGCACATGAGTAATGTTGTTCTTTTGGAGGTACACAGTTGCTTTCTTTTGAAAAGTGCCGCAATTGCCACCCTTCTAAACTTTTGGTTTCCCATCTCCGGTACAGATGAAAAAACACTTGGCGTCCAATAGCAAAGAAGGGTCTCATCACTGATTTTCCATGCCAGGATCGGTCGTGCAAGTGGGCATGGGCCAGAATAGCAAGTGGGAGACAACTGTCAGAACTATTGTTATTTTGCATTTTAGATCTCTCATTAGAGTGTCTCTTTCTGAAACACAAAAGCAACTTATGACCAGCTCAGCATTTTAACTGTGTCTACAGTATATCCACTGTACTGACAGCTGCATTATAGGTACAGAGATCCCTGCCAGGCAGGAAGGATTCCTCAAATGCAGTGGGCAGTTCCTCAACAGGAGTGGAGTCCTGGGCCTCTGATGATCTAGTGGACTACCTGGCTGCGCCCATCAAGCTTAAGAATGACAGTAAATTCCTTATTTTGGATGAATGGAGCCTACATATGTTTAAATGAGTCTATAATCACATTAGTGATACTAAGAAACATGAAACTACTTTGAAAACCCTTGATCAACTTGCGTAGGAGGAGTAATTTTCTGTTTAGTTTGAGTCACTTCTTTAGTTCCAGGTCATCCCTGATTTCAAGGTTATGATTTTACATTTCATAGTGAGTCATTAGTTTGTCTTACTGTTTTAGTCTAATTTTCTGGATTTAATTGCGTGGAGCCCGATGTACAAACCATTTTATGGATGTGTGGTGGTAACAGATTCCATAAGGTGAAGCTGTCCCAGTTGAACAGCTTCTTCTATGTAACGTTGTCAGGTGGCCTCAGGGGCTTAGGCGGCAGTCCAGCAGACCACTGCCTGCTCTCCCCAATGTCCCCCAAAAGGTGAAACACTTTTTAATGCAGTACCATTTACTTTAAGGAACACGGCCTGCTCTAAAAACAAAAGTTTACCATTTGGGAATGGCAACACAGGGATGATGGCCTTGCAGCTCACCATTCTTGTGTTCCCTGCCAATTTCAATGGGCTGCAAATAGTGGCCTTCCTAATTAATATTTATAAGTCAGATCATTCTGCAACTTTTTGACATGGAGGTTGCAAAATATTAGTGTGCAATTTGCATCCACCATTTGTGATGTATCTGCTCATACATCAGGCCTGGTCTCTGGCACTGATTAGTTTTGTGCACACAAACATTGATACATAGGCAATCAGACAATCAAACATCATGCAGGGAGACTTTGAAATACCTGTACATGAATGAATCATATTTACTACTACCCTAAAAGTGTTTACCTCCCCATGGAATCATTGCTCAGTTTAAAATCCTCTGCTGAATCTATGTGACTCATTGTAACATGAGCCTGACTAACAACAGAAGCTATTACCTTTTGAGCTCTCAGCCAAAGAGACCGAGTGATCTACTAGGCCAGATTCTGGCAGAAATAAACACTGAGAAAAAGTCATCAGAATGTGTGACCCCCCAAAACTGGATCTTTCTGAACACCAACATGAGATCCATTCCAGTAGTCTTACTCTTCGTAACACACACAAACATGGCCATTATTAAAAAAAGGATTCTTCCTCAAGGAGGCTGAATGGAATGCCCCACACCTGGTCGTCTGGGGCCATAACAAATAAAAAGCATGCCACAAAGGTGGAACTTTATGGCTTGTTAAAATCGGATGCTGCATAACTATCTGACACCAACCTCCAGCTTTCCCCACATCCCAACACCTCTATCAACAGTACTACACATGAAAATGAATGGACAGTTCACTAAAAGTTCATTTGAGTCGGTCAGTTCCTGGAAGACCCCAAAATACTCCACATCTGAAGAAGAAAAGTATGAATAGCCGTACCCTCCATACTCAACCCACACAACAACACAGGCAGCATGCCACCAACTCGGTGTTGGCAGGAAATCAGAGTGGTTTGCAAACTACCACACTGGTCATAGTTTGCAGCCAGTATTTTACAACCAGTGTGTTTAGTCCATCTGACACTACATTTATATATATATTATTGTGTGATTATGAAAATATATATTTTTAAATGTTGATTACTACCTATGAATAATAATTGATTGATTCAAATATATTTTATAAATAATTTATATTCGAAGATGACCATGCAAAATTTATGAAAGTAATAATTTGAACATGTTGGCTGCACATGTCCGCATTGCATTTTCGATAATGTGCATCAACTATCTCCTTTTAAATTTATCTAATACATTTTCTTAGATTTTATTTAAATGTTTGTTAAAATCATGATTTTATGTGATAAAGAATTTTTTTTCTAAATAGTTTTCATTATATTGTAAAATGATTTTTTGGCACTTGAATTAAATTATTAAATGAATTAATATATTTTCCTTCTTGAAATAAGAATGATATATTTTAATAAATTATTAAAATAATGTAATCAAATACAGGCAAACTGTTAAGCGGAAAGGAATTTTAGATGTGTATTTGTTAATTTTTCATACTAATCAAAAATAAGGACCGCCTATTTATAATTGAACCCCCAAATAAATATTCCCTATAGACTGTTTTATTTTTTCTGATTATAAGGTGACTAAGTTAACTGAAAAGGTGTTGAAGTCTGCTAACATTTACAAAAGATGCTAAGAGTCAAGGGGCCACATGCACGACCATTTCATTTAGTGAGTCTCTAGTTGTGATTTTTTAGTGAGTCGCAATTAGAGATTCGCAAAATTAAATGTACTAATATGTCTCAGACACATTAGCGATTCCCAATGGGGTTGCAATGGATCTGCTTCATCAATATTGATGAGGCAAGTCGCAATTTACGACCCATCGGGAATGGCCAATAGCACTGGGATGTTGGCCTGCGGGGGTCAGCAGACCACGATGTCAGTGTTTGCTTTTAAATAAAGCAACATATATTTTTTTTTAATTCAGCCTGTTTTCCTTAAAGGAAAACGGGATGTGTTTCAAAACGAAAAATTAAGCATTTCTGTTTAATTTTTTCAGAGTAGGTAGTGGTCCATGGGACCAATGCCTGCTCTTGAAAAAGTTTTCACTGCCAGTCACAATGGGGAAGGTGTTCTCTGTGGACCCCTTTCTGTTTGCAACTGGCTTACCACCTACTTGAAGAAGGCGGTAAACTGCATTTGCTTTGCGACTGCATTCCGGTCGCAAAACAATTGTACATGCCCTTGCGACTTGCTATTGGGATGGGATGCCCTTGGCATGCCCCTTCCTAATAGTGAATGGCAAACTCTAGTAATAGGTTACCGACTCGCAAAATAGGGTTGATTCATTGAACAAGCTATTTTAGTGGTCGCAAACCGATTCTCCATTTGGGATCACTAAAAACGGTCCCACATATGTCCCAAGCTGTAGAAACCAACATTTTAATCATGTAGGAAAATGTGTAGCCAGACATGAGTATCAATAAACCTTGGGGTAGAGGCTCACAGGATGCCACAAGTTCCTCTTTTTCCTTCTGGTGGTGTTCACAATGCTGACATCAATACTTGCACAGCAACCCATGTCACTGTTGCTGGCTAGTTGTTCAAAAGATCTTTGATTATCAAGGGCAACAGTGTGAAGCACTGCAGAGCTCTGCATATCCATACCATCATGAGATGTTATAGTTATGGTGATGCCAGAAAATGTTGTTTGGCTGCAAATGATAGATAGCTCAGTGAATGCTTCATTAAGTGTCTTTAATCTGTCTAGAAGAATGCCACACTATTGCATTTTGACATAAACATGCCTCTCTAGGAGGTAATTCTGTGTTTCAACAGGGTTATGATTTTGTCCAGCTGTTCATTCTGGTGTGTTGCCATGACAATTGAATTGTCCTTAATTTGATTTAAATTTTTAAATGAAGCCTGCACCACTCTCTCAGCTGCCAAAGAAGGTCTTTGTATCCCGAAAGTTGTGCTCACATATTCAATCAATCAATCAAAGCATTTGTATAGCGTGCTACTCACCCGGAGGGTCTCAAGGCGCTTGGGGAAGGGGGGTCCGCTACTGCTCGAACAGCCAGGTCTTGAATTGCTTCCTGAAGGCGAGGTGGTCTTGGGTCAGGCGGAGGTGGGTGGGGAGGGAGTTCCACGTCTTGGCGGCTAGGTAGGAGAAGGATCATCCTCCCGTTGTGGCACTTCGGATGCGGGGGACGGCGGCGAGGGCGCGGCTGGTCGATCGAAGCTGGCGGGTGGGAGTGTAGAAGTTCAGGCGATCGTTGAGGTATCTAGGGCCTTGGTTGTGGAGAGCTTTGTGTGCGTGGGTGAGGAGTCGGAACGTGATTCTCTTGCTGACGGGGAGCCAGTGCAGGTTTCTCAGGTGTGTGGAGATGTGGCTGCGTCGGGGGATGTCCAGGATGAGTCGTGCTGAGGCGTTCTGAATGCGCTGGAGTCTTTTTTGGAGGTTTGCAGTGGTTCCGGCGTAGAGGGAGTTGCCGTAGTCCAGTCGGCTGGTGACGAGGGCCTGGGTGACCGTCTTCCTGGTTTCGGTGGGGATCCACCGGAAGATCTTACGTAGCATGCGTAGGATGTTGAAGCATGACGAGGAGACGGCGTTGACTTGTCTGGTCATGGAGAGGGAGGAGTCCAGGATGAAGCTGAGGAAATATGAATTTTTATGATCAATTGTGTCCCCTATCTTAGACCCCAACGACTCCATGTACATGCTACAAGTACATGTATGTTCCCTCCACTTCAAGCTATGAAGATGCAAATACAATTGTGTCCAACGTTAACATGTCCTCTTTCAGATCCACCATGAATGGGTGGGATATTCCGTTCCTAAATATGTTTGGCCACCGACTTTATATGGTGCACTTTTCACGTTTTACAGCTCAGGCGAGTAGGCCCTGAATTCTGCCATCGAGCCTTTTCCTGCTTTCTGCCTCTGAAAGCTCCAGCCTGAGCCTACATCTGTATCAATGACCTTTGTCTTACTTCCTGCGCGGCTAACGGTGCCTGGCCCGGCCTGTTGCCTGCCAAAACTGTATTCAGCCTTCAAGTTATCTGCTCCGCTCCTCGAGAAATGCATTCCTGTCTAGTAGTTTAGGTAAACATCCTTCCAGCTACAGAGCAAAGGGCCCGGCCTTACTGTCTCCGTGCAAGTAATTCATAGTTCTGTTTCCATGGTAGGCCCATGCCCCCTCGCTTCTCATGTAGACACTTAGACGCTTGTACACGCACTAGCAGTCAGTATAGAATAGACTCTGTCCGAGAGACCTTCCCTTCCAGATAATATAGTTCCTTAAACACAAGATATTAGATACGATTTGGGATTAGGTTGTTCTGACATCCCAGACTTCTGTCTCCTCATGTAGGGCTAAATGTCAAATCCCCTTCACCTTCTAGTTACACGTCAATCACACGTCATGCGGCTACGCGCGCATCTGTGCCATGTATTTCTGCTGACATTGCAGGATTCTCTTATGGATCCACCCACCTGTGACATCCTCTTAATGACGTTTCTAGTATACGCCTTTATGCACGCCTACTGTAACGCCTTTTTATTACGTATGTGTATTCTTATCTTTCCTATCAGCTGTTACGCCTCCTGCATCTGTCTTTACTGTAATGCATTTACTATAAATATGACAACCTGTCAATAATGTATTGCCGATCCCTTCCTGAACCTTCGTGGTGACGGAACCCGATTGCCTGGTTCGAACCAATTCCTTTGTAAGGAATAAACCCATTTTAAAACCTCAAATACCACGGATTCTGCCTCTTATTTTTACTGAGTTATTCTTTTTTTTTTTTTTTTTTTTAAAAACCTTTATTTGTGCATAGTAAAAGAACAAATACGGGCCTACAACCATCAGGCCGGCCACAATACGGTTGAGCACAGAGACAAACAATACATCCCCTGTGCGTCAAGGTCAAGATTAGCAACGATTCAGGATTCATACACTGGAGGGAGCCTTGACACCGGGGGAAGGAGAAGTGAAGGTTAATTTTAAGGTTTTCAAAAAAAATTTTATCGGGAAAAAAGTCAGTAAAGGATAGAAACAAGGAGCTTCGAGTCCGCAAGTCGGCTTCATACACTGGAGAGCAGCAGCATCATTAAAACAGCCATAGAAAATCTCATACAGTAAGGCGATGCAATTAGATAACAGGATCATCACAGTAGTAAATACGCACCCCCTAAAAGCCGCCCCCACTCAATCCACCCCACACCCGGACCCCGAATCGAAACAAGTATAGCGCAGAGACATGAAAGAAAGAGGCCCATAGAACTAAAAAAGAAACAGTAAATTACCCCCCCACCCTACACCAATGCGGAGGCTATGGCCTACCCCCCCCCCAGCATAGTGCCTGTCGCCCAATGAACCCGAAATATAGACGAGAGAGAAAGTAGGAATAGAGTAAAGAAACTAAGAGAAGAAAGAAGAAAGGAGGCGGGGAGGAGCCCACGTATCCTCAGGAGCGCCCGACACCACCGGCCAACCAAGCCTCCACACACTGAAACCCCACTACACCCAAAGGCGGTCGTGGGAAGATAGCATGTAACACCACGGAAATGAAGGCAGACAGATCGCGACGAGTGCGCACAACATAAGTAGACAATTCCAGTCCCAGTCCAGCCCGGCCGTGAAGCCATGATGATAGAAAGTAATCTAGCCCTGGCCCGATCGCGGGCGTACGATTAGACCCGCCCCCTCGTGAATGCCCCGCATCCCGAACAGACAAAGACAATATGGCCACTTGGGAGAAGATGGAGAAGTAGAGTCACAAAATGGCCGCCGATCATCTATTGAGGTCCCCTTGCACACCATATAAAATCCAGACCTGGCTTGTAAAGTACATGAGTTCCACATAAAAGGAGTCGTAGGCCACCGTGAACAGTTCCTCGAGGTCGCCAGGTGTAGTTCAGCTGGAAACTCCTGCGGGCACGGTGAGGCAGGCAACAACAAAGCAGGCGGCAATGACCGGGGAAACAAAGTATCTGCCATTGAGCAGGAGAGCGATTGATCCTGAGCGCCGGGAAAGCCAAATGCAGACACCAGTGTAGCACCGTTATACCCAGTCGTTGCTTCCCCGCAGGAGGACCACAGCACTGGCAGACTCACGTCTTGTTGATCACAAACGGGGCGCTCACGGCCCGCAGCAGACAGTGTAGAGTCGAACCGCTCACTAAGCGTTTGCAAGCCGACACACAATTGCAGACGAAAGTCCCGCAGGGCAGCCAGAACGGAGCCGTATGTCAGCGGAAGCTGCGTCCCCCCAACGGCAGCAATCCGGGACGGCACTGGGGAGCTGGAGTCTGGTAGAGGGAGGGCGAAGCGGGCAGCGGGCGAGACCGGAGCATCACCCCCCAGCAGCGAGCAGGCAATCAGCGCCATGTTTTACCGTTGAACGGTACCGTGGCCAGGGGGGGGATCGCGACAAGGAGGCAATTCCCAACAGGTCTGCGCCGCAACAGGTGAAAGCCAGCAGTCTCTTCCCCTCCCTCAGGCTCTCTTTGCAGCCGACTAGACCATAGAAGAAGGGGGCCTGCAGCCTTCTACAGCGTGGTCCACAGAGCGGGGTAGGAGACCCGCCACACCGGGGCTTACCCTCTGGCTCCAGCCCATCAGTTGCAGGGTACAGGAGGTGTCCGGGCGTCTCTCTCCCGGCTCTTCTGGCGACCGTGCGTGGCGTGAGGCGGGATCGGGACCTCGGGCTCAGATTTGCACCAGCGGGTCCGGTGACTGCAACGATTCCAGGGGGTTGGCCGAGGCCACAGTAGAGCAAGGGTCCAGGGCGGGGAACAAAGGCACCAAAAACTCCGGCATCCGGGCGGGCTAAGACTTCGGGAAAGCGGCGGCGCAGTCAGCGCGTCGTCGCACGCGTTGCACCTCGAAAATCGGCAAGGATAGGAATCAGGATGATAGTCCGAGGCCAAGGGCCGACGGAGCCGGGCGCTCAAGCGACTGCTCCGGTCGCCATCTTGGCTCCTGACTGAGTTATTCTTATTTAATTTTACCGCATAAATTAAGTCTAGGTAATTTAAATTTACCACATAATTGGCGCCCGAATAGGGACACCTCTCACACCCCACGCGCCGGATGTGCGTTGCAGACCCGGTCTCCTGCCACAGCCGGACGGACAACTACGCGTACCCACAGGATTTCCTGTATCTCCCTCAGGCCAACGGGGGGCGACTGAGGCTGCGATCAACACCCAGACGAGGCGGTGAGGAGTGCGGAGAATCCCGACCAGAGCCTAGCTGAGAGAGCAAGATCCGAGGTATACAGAGGCCCACCAGATTCCGAAGTTCCGAAGTATCTAAGTCACGAGCCGAGTCCAGTCCAGTCCGGTCTAGTCCAGTCCAGACTTCCGAGGCCTTCTGTTCCGTTCCGTGCTTCCCGGTGAGTACCGTTGCTGGGGACGCATCTAGACGTGCACATTGGTTTGTGCCGGCAAGACGGGTTTGGGTACACAGACCTGGTCTGCACTGTTTCAGCAGTGTATCTGTGCTGTTTAGCAGTACATCTAGTATTATGTCAGTAACTAGTTTTATTCTAATTATTATTGTTCGTTCTAAAATGTTTTGATATGTTTTAAATGTCGTGGTATGAGTGATTGTTCGATCTTCATTACTGTGTTTATTGTATTAATTGTGTTCAAGTCCGAGTAAGAATCAAGTAGCAAGGTTCAAGATGCCGTTATTCTCGAAATTAAGACAGATAAAAACTAGAAAAGGGATACTCGAGGAAGCTGTTCCCATTCCACCTAGGGACACTCCAGGGTACTTTATGTACCATAAACATGGCCTAGATGCCGTATTATATCTTGATTTATGGGTGGACTACACCAAGGATTTAGCAGAGAGTCAGAGATGGCCCGCTGCTGGGACATGGGATGCAGATTGCATCATGAGAGTAGAAGAAGTATTGTGGAAAAAGAAAGCCAGACAGTCACAGAAAGATGCCATTGAATTATGGCGTAAAGAATCGCATAGACGCGCAGAGAAAGCGTTCAGAAAAGAAGAGAAAAGTAGAGAGAATTCAGACAAAACCCGAGAAAACATATTAATTGACGAAGGTATCCGAGTAAAAACAGAACAAGTAGACAGACAACGAAACACTCTTATGAATGGTATGTATCCTCTTCTGGCCGAGGGTTTGCCTAAGGCCACCCTGGAGGTACCAAAAGATCTGCCACCTCCATTACTCCCGATTAAAGTACATCCCAAGACCGCAAAGGACATTTTCCTTTCTTCCTATTTAGATGATGCCGCCCCCGAATATGCTAATGGTGCGCAGCCACGCGCACCACCTGTTGACGACGTTCAACGCCAAGATCATCTGCCCCCACCTCCGCAGCAACAAACTCCTCCTCACGTTCTAAACGTTCCACCAGTCCTTCCTGCATCTACACTCTCTACCCTACATCCAACAAATCCTTTTGGACTTGGCACCTCAGGAGGTGCGACAGGAGGTGCGACAGGAGGCTTTTCCACGCCACCGCCAGCACCTAGGTTGACTTATAGGGATTTAGCACACCAACGTACACCCCAAACGGCTAATCACAATATATTTAATGAACCTCTTACAGATTGTAGATATGATCCAGTGCCCGGTAAACACGACAGAATGTTGCTATCATCAGTACGTTTACGACGAGTTTCGACCTATCTAATGACGCTACCAGGAATGATTGGTCATCTAGACAAAATATATCACTTTATCCAAACAGGGCAAGGTCCTGAAAGTATTGGCGAGGCCATGGAATACCAGAAAGTGGACATGCAAAAATTATTGTTACGCTTCTTCATAAACTGCTTGATCAGAAACAGAGATAGGCCTGAGGTAGATCCGGAGGAAATGCAAGTACTTACCAGATGGGGTCAGAATATAGCAGACGGAAAACATGATAAACAGAAGAGTATAGAAGTTATGCACCGAAAGATCAGAAAAGAAGTAGAACGAATACATGAAAGAAGATTAGAGGCAGATAAAACTGAATCAGAGGGAGAGGAGGAGGAACAGTCAGAAATGACCACAGGACAATTAGAATTACCAGCTAGAGAAATGATAGCTTATGTAGGTAAGGGAAGATCTTTTAATAATACAATACGTCCGATACGTCCAGAATGTAACAGAATTTTTCAAGCAGCTATCTCAAATCCAAGGACCCCTGAACACTTATTCCAGGCTACTGATAAATTACTTCGAGAACGAAGGGGGTACCATGTGCTCGATTCTATGGATGAACAAGAATTAGCCAGGTCAGCAGTACAATGGGCTGACAGTTCTGAAAAATACAGTGATGATGCGCTAGCACACACGTTTCTGAATCTCACACCAGACGAACAGCGTTTAGCTGGTATATACATGATACAACACCTCCTTATATTGTATAAAAATGAACACTCCGATCCTGGTCCCCTACCTGATATACTGATAGAACTACTCACGAATAAATGGAGAGGTATGGGTACCGATCTAATTAAAGAAATTCTAGAACATCGGCATCGATACAGTGCCTTCCTATGTCCAGTGCATGATTCAGCTCCCTCCATGGAGAGAAAAATTTATTACATAGACAGACAGAATCCCTTACGCGAAGTGCACCCAGTTAAAAATGTGGATGATTATTTTTCGCGCGTGTTTGTGTACACGCCCATAACTAAAATAGAACTATTGGAAATGAAAAAATTAGTACCCAGCCATGACAAAGATCCAGCAGGTTTTCACCGTGAACTAAAGGACATGTTACTCATGGGTGATTATACCTATCCTGACATTATGAAAATATTAAAAGTATTATTGCCTGCCGGTATTTACGAGAAACTCAAAGAAAAGGAATGGGAGGTGGGAGACCAAAAGATTGATTGGACCGCATTAGAAAACGAAGAAAAAGCCCGAACAGCAGGCCGAGGGCTTGGGGACAAAATTAAAGCATTGCCAGGATTATTAGTACAAGTATTGCCACGTTTATTAACTACAAAAAAGGAAGACTGGGGTGCAATCTCAGCCTGTAAACAGAAACCCGATGAAGACACTAGTGATTTCTATTCCCGATTTGAGAAATGTTTTGGTATAAGTAGCGGCCTAAAAGCAAATAGCGAGTCATATCCACATCTTTTTGTAACAAAACTAGTCGAGAATTCCCTGCCCCAGGTTAAAAACAGAGTATTGAAAGTTGAGAGCACTTGGCAAGCTAACACTCCTTCACAAATGTTACAAATGTTACAGTATCACCAGAATAGAATTAGAGAAGAACAAGACCACGAACAGAGACGTATGAAAGACACAAAAATGAAAATGCTTGTTGCTCAGTCAGTTCCAGCTGACGGTCATAAAAAGGGTGCGACACAGTCCAGTAATTCAGCGGTTCCTGTAAAAGGGACATGCAACTATTGTAAACAGCCAGGTCATTATATAAACGATTGTGCAGTTCTGAAACATAATATCTCTACGGGTAAAACCAAGGAGAGACCATGTCCGCCTAGACAGGATCAGATCCAACAACAAACACCTCAGAATGTACAGCCTATGCAAGCTGCACAACAGACCGTAGCGGTACCACAGTCACAGCCTAGTGCCGCAACACAAAACACGACACAACAGATGTACCAGTATGCACAAAATGACTATCCAGAGTATCAGCGATACACATGAAATAGCCTAGAGAGGGAAGTTGGCTTACCCCTTATTGAGGTTCCCGTAGATCAAGAGGGTCCTTATGTACAGAGTCAAGTATTAGGGAAAGACAGAAAGTTTTTAATTGATACAGGGGCAAGCAGAACAACTATAAGTCACGACGAAGTTCCAGGGGCACCCCTCTCAGGCTCACAGAATATTTCCCTTGGTTTTTCAGGAAAGACTACTATTAACGAAGTATCGCAACCGCTTCCACTTGCAGTTGGTCCATTGACACGGACTACAGATTTATTGCTTACTAAATCATGTCCAGAAAACTTGTTAGGTATAAAGACATTGAAAGCTCTAGGAGCTATAATATGTTGTTCTCCGGACGGAGTACGACTATTTTTGCGTGACTTTAAAGGTCACTACGTGTCAAGAGACATGGATCACCGGTTACAGAATCTACCTGCACATTTATGGGCACAAGGCCCCACTGATGTAGGTTGTATGCACATTACACCATATCGAGTCACACTCAAAGCAGGAGTGGTATTACCACGAATGCGACAATACAAGTTACCTCCAGATGCTGTAGTGGCTTTACTGCAAATCATTGACAAGCTCATTGCACAAGGAGTGGTTGTGGAAACCGACTCCAATGTATGTAATTCTCCGATCATTCCGATTCTTAAACGAACTGATCCAAAAGCACCCCCAGTATATCGATTAGTTATTGATCTGCGCGAATTGAATAAATGCATTGTACCACAAAATCCCGTGGTCCCAGATATCTCTTCATCACTGACAGCTATTGATTCAGAAGCAACGTTCTTCACTGTAATTGACCTCAAGAACGCCTTCTTTAGCGTCCCAATCGATCCGGAAAGCCAATATTTGTTCGGATTCTGTTTAAATGGACGAAGCTTTAAATTTGCACGCGCACCTCAAGGATTCACAGAAAGCCCCAGCATCTACAGCCAAGCACTGAAAAGACAACTTGACAGTATCCACATGCCTGTTAACACTGCACTGCTTCAGTATGTCGATGATCTGCTGATCACCGCCCGAAACGAACCCGAATGTGAAAAAGCATCACTGACGGTTTTACATTTTCTGGCCGACAAGGGGCACAAGGTGTCCCCTTCGAAGCTACAATTCTGTGCCCAGCAAGTTGTGTACCTTGGGCACTTGCTGTCCAAGGGGGGGAGACAGCTCACACCTGATCGCATCCAGTTAATTGTAAACATGCCACCACCCTAGACACAAAAGGAGGTACGGGCCTTCATAGGCCTCACTTCGTACTGTAGACAGTGGATTCCCCAATATGCATTTCTAGCAAAACCACTCATTCAGTTGACAACCCAGGAGGCAGCGACTTCGACTGTCCTCCCGTGGACTCCAGAACATACACAAGCTTTTGAAGACTTAAAGAAAGCCTTATGTCAAGCACCTGTTTTAGCGACACCATGTTACAGTAAGCCTTTTACACTCTTTGTTACAGAACGTGAAGGTACTGCCTTGTCAGTACTCACTCAGGAACAAGCAGGATCACACAAACCATGTGCTTACTTTTCTAGCACATTAGATCCCGTAGCCCAGGCTCTGCCTACGTGCCTGAAATCAGTCGCAGCGACAGCTTTAGCGATCAGACAAAGCGATTCCATAGTATTAGGACATCAATTGACAGTACAAGTACCACACGCAGTAGAGGTTCTCTTGAACCGGACACAAACACAACACTTGACTATAGCACGACTGACGGGTTATGAACTAACATTGTTCCAGCCACACATAAAAATCAGACGTTGTAGTACATTAAATCCTGCCACACTTTTGCCATTAAGTGGAACAGACCCACTGGCACATGATTGTATTGAAGTCATTACTATTACGACAAAACACAGACAAGACTTGACAGATGTCCCATTACCAGACCCAGACCTGACACTTTATGTGGATGGGTCATGCATGAGAACAAGTACAGGAGAATTAGTGGCCGCTTATGCAGTCACAACAGACACTGAAGTCATTGAAACGAATCGTATTAACACTTTGTCAGCTCAAGCAGCAGAGCTCATCGCTCTGACACAAGCCTGTATTCAAGCCAGAAATAAGAAAGTTAACATATACACAGATTCACGTTATGCATTCGGAGTTGTCCATGACTTCGGAGTCCTTTGGCGAGAGAGGGGTTATTTAACTTCTCATGGTGCCAACATTCAACACGGTCCCCTCATTCAAGCTCTATTAGATGCAATACATCTACCTACTGCGATATCTATCATGAAGTGTAAGGCCCATACAAAAGTCACCGATATTATTTCCCAGGGTAACGATCTAGCAGACCGAACAGCTAAACAGACAGCTCAGATTCGGAATCACGCAACGGACGTGACAAAGACAATAGTTCCGACATCGACACACTGCATGACAGTTAAGGATCCCGCCCTTGATGTAATTGACATACAGACACATGCTACACCAGAGGAAATAAAGAAATGGACTGAACTAGGAGGGATCCAAACAGATCAGGGATGGATGACGAAGGGAAAATCTATATGGTTTCTCCCCGACTCCATGGTTCAAGTTATCATTAACACAATACATAGTCCAGCGCACCTGGGAGAAAAAGCTATGCTAGATAGTATTCAACACATTTGGTTCAACAAACACTTACGAGCAGCAGCCAAACAGAAAGTGCGTACTTGCATGATTTGTTGTCAGTTCAACCCCGGTAAAAGCATTCCTGTAGAGCAAGGTGGATTTCAACCTCCCGATCACCCTTTTGAAGTCCTCCAGATGGATTATATCCAGATGGAACGTTGTCGAGGATTCAAATATGTCCTCGTAGTTGTATGTGCTCTTTCCCGTTGGACAGAGGCATATCCCGTCTCAGATTACACTGCCCCGACTACTGCCAAACAGTTAGTTCGTGAATTCTTCCCACGGTATGGTTTGCCCCGTATCGTGTACTCAGATAACGGCCAGCCGTTCTCATCCGAGCTAATGAAACACATTTCACTCCTGTTAGGCTATCAATGGAAATTCCACTGTGTCCGACATCCCGAGGCAGCAGGTCTCGTGGAGCGTCATAATCAGACTCTGAAAATTCGACTTTCTAAAATCTGCAGAGAGAAAGGTGTCGACTGGATAGTAGCCTTACCAGTTGCTCTCTTTTACATGAGAATGGTAGCACATTCTCGCACAGGACTATCCCCATACGAGGTGGTCTTCGGTAGGCCACCAAATATGTGGGGGACGCCTATACCTCGAAAAATAACTGATGTCGATTGTAACATGCTGACAGATTACCTTGCTTCCTTGATGTCTGCACTACAATCTTGCCGTTCACAGGTAGCTGCAGCCTTTCCCGACAACACCGAGGTGAAGCCCCATGAAGTGGTTCCCGGCGACTTTGTCTTCATAAGAAATTTCGACAGGAGGAGCCCGCTGGAGCCTCACTGGCAAACACCGAAATTGGTAATTCTGACCACGAGGACAGCAGTAAAGATTGAGGGTCGCAAGGGTTGGCTACACTCGAGCCATATCAAGAAATTTCATGGACTACCTTCTGATTTGAACTCTCAGCCCTGCCCCCTTCCACAGACTGACTCAAATCTCCCCCTGGTTGAGAAAACCGAATCACAAGAATACAAACTGAAACTAAGTTCTAGCAAGTCAGACAATTTGATTGTTTAAGTCCTCTCCTAGGTGAATCGGTCAAATTAGTCTCTGACATGTATCCTCTAGACCGAATTAGAGAGAGAAATAGACAGAAACAGCTCAAGAAACATGCATACTGTAAATCACTTCGTAGTCACTGTGTAGTGACATTATTGATTATGTTTTTTCTAAATCTTTTGATTATTGCTGCAAGTATACTGTTGCATATGTACTATCCTATTTTCTAGCGTGCTCATTCTGCTTACAATGTTACTGCCGAACATTCTTTTAGTGAATTACCTTCACATGAGTTGTCCTACAGATTTGCGCTGCGCAACAACACATTCATTAGTATGTTACATCATTCCCATCAGACCAGCAATGCTACAAATTGTTGGATATGTGGCCGACTCCCTCCCTATCAGAAATACAAAGGAGTTCTGCCCCTCTTTCCGTACCCGTTCACACACAATGGCTCCTGTGGAGCATGGTTTAGTCTGATTACTTCTTTAGATTCAAATACTGTAGTTTACCAGAGCAACTGGGTATGGGGAAACCTGAACTTAGTTTTGCTTAAAGCCTGTTACCCTAACAAGGAGGGACTTCCCAAAAAGACAGGAACTGACCTAGAAAATGAAGTATATGGATTAGGTAATTATACACTTAACCTCATGATTCTGAATGTTGAATCCGAAGCTGCACCAGTCTTGCCCGCTATGTCAGTATTTCCAGTTAAAGGTGAATTATGTGTAAGAAAGAATGGTTCAGTACACATGGGTCATAGTAAATGTACCACTGTGATCGAATTCAGTGATCAAGGCAAGTCTACATTTAGAGCTTCCCGTCATTCCTACTTCATATGTGGTCATACCGCATATATACGCTTACCTCCAGATTGGGATGGTACCTGTTACATTGCATTCCTTCTGCCACCTGTTTTCCTAGCCCCTCCTGATTATCATAGGAATACCCATTTAGTACACAATAGACCCCAGAGAGATCTCCCGATTGTCGACTACACTGAAACGGCATGGGAGCAATACACAGATTTCAATAAAGGTTTCTTTCCCTACATAGGTGTTGTCACTAATAGTAAACTGATACGTAGATTAACCAGAACCCTTGAAGCAGTAGTGAATGAAACTACTTCCGCCCTAGGCAACTTAACAGAGGAGCAGTCTGCGATGCGGATTGTTGTTCTTCAAAATCGTCTTGTCCTTGACGTCATCCTAGCCGATAGGGGCGGAGCCGGTAGGGTCATCGGATCGAGTTGCTGTGTTTTCATTCCAGAAAACGCGCCATCAGTATACAAAGCCATAACTCGTCTTCATAAGATTGTAAGCCAGATACACCAGAATCCAGGCACCTGGACTTGGTCCGGTTGGCTCTGGAGCGTGTTGTCAGCCTGGGGATGGAGGATCTTATCCTTCCTAGGTATTGGCCTTCTCATAATATTCAGTTGTTGCCTGTGTCTACAATGTGGACCAGCGATTTGTGGCCTGTGTGCCACATCATGTATCCCACGTTCAAGTTCTCATTCAAAATCCCGGAAGAAGAAAGAAGAGCAAATGATGTTACATGAACAGATTGATGGATTCCTGAGGATCGATATTTCATGAAGGGTCCGTAGGGGACAAGGAGGGAATGAGGAAATATGAATTTTTATGATCAATTGTGTCCCCTATCTTAGACCCCAACGACTCCATGTACATGCTACAAGTACATGTATGTTCCCTCCACTTCAAGCTATGAAGACGCAAATACAATTGTGTCCAACGTTAACATGTCCTCTTTCAGATCCACCATGAATGGGTTGGATATTCCGTTCCTAAATATGTTTGGCCACCGACTTTATATGGTGCACTTTTCACGTTTTACAGCTCAGGCGAGTAGGCCCTGAATTCTGCCATCGAGCCTTTTCCTGCTTTCTGCCTCTGAAAGCTCCAGCCTGAGCCTACATCTGTATCAATGACCTTTGTCTTACTTCCTGCGCGGCTAACGGTGCCTGGCCCGGCCTGTTGCCTGCCAAAACTGTATTCAGCCTTCAAGTTATCTGCTCCGCTCCTCGAGAAATGCATTCCTGTCTAGTAGTTTAGGTAAACATCCTTCCAGCTACAGAGCAAAGGGCCCGGCCTTACTGTCTCCGTGCAAGTAATTCATAGTTCTGTTTCCATGGTAGGCCCATGCCCCCTCGCTTCTCATGTAGACACTTAGACGCTTGTACACGCACTAGCAGTCAGTATAGAATAGACTCTGTCCGAGAGACCTTCCCTTCCAGATAATATAGTTCCTTAAACACAAGATATTAGATACGATTTGGGATTAGGTTGTTCTGACATCCCAGACTTCTGTCTCCTCATGTAGGGCTAAATGTCAAATCCCCTTCACCTTCTAGTTACACGCCAATCACATGTCATGCGGCTACGCGCGCATCTCTGCCATGTATTTCTGCTGACATTGCAGGATTCTCTTATGGATCCACCCACCTGTGACATCCTCTTAATGACGTTTCTAGTATACGCCTTTATGCACGCCTACTGTAACGCCTTTTTATTACGTATGTGTATTCTTATCTTTCCTATCAGCTGTTACGCCTCCTGCATCTGTCTTTACTGTAATGCATTTACTATAAATATGACAACCTGTCAATAATGTATTGCCGATCCCTTCCTGAACCTTCGTGGTGACGGAACCCGATTGCCTGGTTCGAACCAATTCCTTTGTAAGGAATAAACCCATTTTAAAACCTCAAATACCACGGATTCTGCCTCTTATTTTTACTGAGTTATTCTTATTTAATTTTACCGCATAAATTAAGTCTAGGTAATTTAAATTTACCACAAAGCCCAGGTTGCGTGCGTGGTCTGTTGGTTTGGGTGCGCTGCCCAGGGCAGGGGGCCACCAGGAGTCGTCCCAGGCGGAGGGCGACGATCCCAGGATGAGGACTTCCGTCTTATTTGAGTTCAGTTTCAGGCGGCTGTTCTTCATCCACTCGGCTACGTCTTTCATCCCTTCATGTAGGTTGGTTCTGGCGGTGGCGGGGTCATTGGTGAGGGAGAGGATCAGCTGGGTGTCGTCGGTGTAGGAGAAGATGTTGAGGTTGTGTTGGCGTGCGATGGCCGCGAGGGGGCTCATGTAGATGTTGAACAGCGTGGGGCTGAGTGATGATCCTTGTGGTACGCCGCAGATGACTTCGGTGGCTTCTGATCTGAACGGGGAGAGGCGGACCCTCTGTGTCCTTCCGGCGAGGAAGGAGATGATCCATTCCAGTGCCTTCTCCTGGATTCCGATGTTGTTGAGGCGCTACACTAGGGTGAGATGGCAGACCGTGTCGAACGCCGCGGAGAGGTCCAGGAGGATGAGGGCCGCTGTTTCCCCGTTGTCGAGCAGGTTTCGGATGTCGTTGGGGCTGCGATGAGGGCGGTCTCAGTGCTGTGGTTGGCCCGGAAGCCGGACTGCGAGTGGTCGAGGGATCCATTTTTCTCGAGGAAGGCGGCCAGCTGTCTGTTGAAGGTCTTCTTGATTACTTTGGCAGGAAACGGGCGGAGCGAGATGGGGCGGTAGTTTTTGAGGTCGGTGGGGTCCGCTGATGGTTTCTTCAGTAGGGCGCTGAGTTCGGCGTGCTTCCAGCTCTCCGGGAAGGTTGCGGTGTCGAAGGAGACGTTGATGATGTCCCGTAGATGGGGTGCGATGACGGAGTCGGCCTTGTTGAAGATGTGGTGAGGGCAGGGGTCGGTTGGTGATCCGGAGTGGATGGAGTTCATCGTGCTGATGGTGTCTTCGGTGTTGACCGGGGTCCAGTCGCGGAGGGTGGTGGTGGGGGGCGTTGGTGCAGTTGTAGGGTGCGTCGGCTGTGTGCTGAAGCTGTTGTGAATGTCTGCGATCTTGCTGTGGAAGAATGAGGCGAGCGAGTTGCAGAGGTCTTGCGATGGGGTTATGTCGTTGTTTCCGGCGCTGGGGTTGGAGAGCTCTTTGACGATGTTGAAGAGTCCCTTGCTGTTGTGGGCGTTGTTGTCCAGTCGTTCCTTGAATGCAGTTGATGACACTAATGTTGCGGTTTACTCTGTAATCAAATGAGGCAAGGCAGGGTTGGACACAGTGAAAGATGGCTATTTCTATGGCAACGGTAGATGTTATTAGGCCAATGGTGGTTGTTCTGTAGAAGTTGTGACACTGGATGCACTCGTAATAATGGAACATGTAAAAATAGTTTGGTGCATGCTAGACAAACCAGATTGCTCTGGTATTTTGTATTGGGTATCTGAAGAGGCAGAAGAGCTATTGCTCCCACTAAAGAATTGATGTGTTTCTTCTGTAGCTGGTTTACTCAAGAGTGCAGACTCAAAATGATGTAGCCTTGGATTAATTCTTATTAATAAAACAGTTCCATGGTAAATATATGATGAGTTATTTTTATTAGTAAATTATGCTACATGGGATTCTGTAATCCCGGTTTAAATGGCAGTCACTAAATTTTTTATGATCAGGGACTTTTGATGTACCAAGTCGCCGATTATAAAGAGAATACAACATAACTCAACAATTATAAGGTAATTACAGTCAAATTCTGATGTCACAATGCCTTCTGCCAGACCAGTAGCAGAGATGAAAGGGAGGTCAGGTCATTGAGAATAATTAAGTAGCTTTTTAAAGAAACAAACCAATTGTTGCTTTTGGTTCTTTTGCTCTATTTTGATAGCTTACAGTGACAAGCGGAGAGAATATGTTTCTTTTTTTGCACTGTTTACACAGAGAAATGATACAATCTTTCTGCATATTTCTACATGTTCTGAGCTACTGCAGCTTTGTTTTTTAAACTGACTTGTATTGTACAGTTTCTAATATCTATAAGCAACAAATATGCGAAACAATTGTTCTGTAGGTGTATTCAAATTTGTATTCCACAATGTTAGAAGAAATAATTTCTGGTTTTATGTGGCATCTTGGTGTGTGCACTGACCCAAAATACATGCCTACTATAATTTACACTGTAACTGGTAGTGCTCCTACTGCCCAGTCCCAAGACGCATGCTGTTCATTGTTTTCTTAATAATGGTAACATTACATATTGTACATCTTTGCTAACATTGTGATGTCAGCGCATATCTGCATAAGGTAACCATTAACACCAATCAATTTCAATAATACCATTCAGTGATTTCAGAGGAGACACTGCATTTCGTGCTAAGGACTCTTCATCAGGGGTACCTACAACAAAACAACATGATTGTATAGCACAAGGAGAACCTCAACTATATAAGGAGGCTCTAAGATACAACAAGATGCCAGAAATGTTTGACATGTAGTCACGCAATGAACGGAAAAATACACAGTTACTCAGTACACAAATAATGCCAGATTTAAAAGATGCGTATGCAATGCGGGAAAGTAAACACAATTTCATGCTTGTTTGGAAACTTAGTAGCAAGCTTCTTCATTTTAGAAAATCGTAGAGCCTAATGACAAAGCTAGCAATTTAACATTTCCACATGCCTAAAGAAAATTGCAGCTAAGGCGAACAGTTACATTTAAGTGCCTTCATCTTTGCTTTAGGCTCAGCATTGCTATTATTATCACTTCTCCACTGAATAGCCCCGACTTGGGCGCCCCGTTTTCGCAACTTGTATTTGCCATCTCCATCTTTTCTCAACAACTCTGCTTTAATGAATGCAGGCCAGAGACACAGCGAAATCAGTTTGAATCTGATTTTGCATTCAACTGGTCTCTGGAAGTTACAATCTAATGGTTGCTACTCCTAAATGGGCTTTTCATCATCTAAAAAATGATCTTCAATTCGTATATATTTCCCTGATTGTAGCCCACCCAAGTGCTGTCTCAAAATGAGACTATTTGAGAGGCAAGAAACTGCTCCCGAAACCACCTCTTAATAAAGGATTGTCGATTAAAATAAGGCATGGACAAAGGGAAAATAGTGGTGCTCATATTGCCTAATAGCTCTAGTGGGAGCAACAGTTTGCTCAAAATGCTGGGGTGGTTTTTTTGCATCTAAACATTACCAGTGCCATTATTCCTTACAAACTTGCTCTAGTCCAGAAACAATGCAAGTGATGAAACACAATCCAGCATACCTACTTTAACGGTTTCCGGGCATATTTGAACTCCAGCTGAGTTAGTTTTCATTTCCGAAGGCAAGCAGTTATCGGGTTCAACTCGCGCAGATCCAAGTGAAAGGCAGTGTCTTCTACTGTTTTTTAAATTAAAGTTATTTTTTATTAAAAGTAAATTTATCTAAGCAGTCCTGGTATCACATGGCCAAGTAGCACAGCATAAGGTCATTTTAAAATGTGTTGGCAAAATGGTTTGAGCCAGAACTGCAGCACGCCCTGACTGACACGCGAGGTTCAGCATCATCCGTCGCCAGGGTTCACAGAAAAGGCACAATAAGCCCACAACCATGAACGTGCTCCATCGAATCATAATGACCAAAACGCTATTGCATTCTCTACTCAAGACGATGTTAAAGCGTATTTTTTTTTTTACAAATATCTTTGTTATTTGTCTGAGCAAAACGAATGTATCAGGTTTTCACAGACAGGCGGTTTCAAGTGCACTGCAATCGTGACGATGTTTTTATGATTTGAAATCATTTGTCTACGAGTCAAAACTTTTGATGTTAAATGATCGATGATTATGGATTGAAAAGTGATGGTGTTTTTGCTGTAATGTCTTTACTAAATTAAATTGTGTGATAGAGTAGCACTGATATGGGGTCAAAATGAATGAATAAACTTACTGCTGGGACCCTGCAGATGCCAGGCCTCACATAGTCTAAACGCAGATAAAACAATTCCTACATGAAAACATGGGAAAACGAAATGTTGAAGATTGATGGAATTGAAGGTAATGGATGTGAAGTCAAAATAACGTTGGGGGATCGACGCAAGCCATACCTTGCTGGACTATGCCGGGCGTCTAGTCTTCAGAAATGTGTGGGTTTGGTAGGTTTCCCTAGATGGCCACCAAGCCCGGGGCCAAAAACCCAGGGGACCCCCCTTGTAAAACCAGGTTGTTTTGAAATAGGTCATTTTGATGTCACCTCAATAGGTTTTGGGCCCTTGCCTGTCGCGGGTATTTGACCCACCCACGCGAGTGAGATACCATTTTTATCAGGAGAGCTAGGGGGAATGCTGGGTGGTAGGAAATTGTGGTTTTTCTGACAACAGATTATTATAGTCGCATTTTGAGGTTTGCATGGCATTGTAAGTAAAAAACCTTGTTGGGATCCATAAGAGACACACCACCCAGCACTCCCCATTTATTTTTTTACTTTGCAGAAATATCTAAAGTTGTAAATTTTCCCTAGAGACATGCTACGCCTTAGCACAGAAAGACAGATAAGACAAATATGACTTCCTATCCATCTGTTCATCAAGTACACACACATACTGGTTGGATTTGGCACGAGGGTGAGCATAAAATTCTATTAACAAGAGATTTCACAAAAAGGAAATGTACTGTTAATATTTAAAAGGTTAAAAACCTGAACCAATGACTCACAGCTTGTGAGCTGTAAAGCCACGGCATGGCACCAACCTCTTTACAGGCCATTCACACACCTTTCATACATAACACATGTTAGACCTGTCATCATTGGCGTGAGTCTCCCTTCCATTTTGCCGGATTGCCTCCTCTGTTTTTGATATGTTTTTGCTGATTATATGCTTTGGGCACTGTGCCACTGCCATTCAGTGCCACAGTGCAAGTGCTCCCTATGTTAAATTGATGTATTGATTAGTGACTCCATGATTGGGTTATTTGATTTACTTGTCAGACCCTAGTAAAGTTTACCATGTGTGCCCAGGGCTTGTAAATTAAAATGCTGCTGGTGGGCTTGCAGCACTGGTTGTGCCACCCACAGAAGCAGCTTGTAAAGTGTGTCTCAGGTCTGCCATTGCAGAACCTATGTGCAGTCTGGTACTGCCATGCTGACTGACCAAGTGCACCCACTTGCCAGTCCCTAAACCTTCCCTTTTCTTCATATCAGACACCACTATAGTAGGCCCAAGGACAGGGTGCATTGTAAGTATAAGGTAGGACATGCCCTGGTGTGTGCAGCATGTCCGAATAGTGAATTACAGCCATTTTCATTTTTCACCATTGCAAGGCTACCTGTTCTCCATAGGCCAGAATGGGCAGTTCGATTATTACATCTTATAATCCTAACTGACTCAGGGAACATGGTAGAAATTCGAATTTAGCATGCCTGAACTCAGAATGCTAAAATGCAACTTTTAGTGAAGTTGGTTTTAACATTCTGTGTTTGAAAATACCACTTTTAGAAAGTAGGTATTTTCTTGTCTAACTATCCAAAGCCTGCCTCTGCTAGATTGTGTATTCCTTGTCTGGAGTTTGAGTGACAGGGCTGGGGAATTCCAGGAGACAGAATGAGTCGGCCCAGTGGTGAATAGGGAGATCTGCATCTAGATGGGAGGGAGGAGTTGCGCCTGGGACCTGAATAGGGCTGGGCCTTCCCTCCACAATGCTGGCTCCACCTCCTGGGGTGTGACTGATGTCTCTGCCCTGCACTGTGAAAGAAGTGAAGGAATCATGTCAACAAAGTGCTCCAGGGCTGTGCTTTCTCTCCACAATGCCGGCTCCACCGCCTGTGGGGCATCTGATGTTTCTGCCCTGCACTGTGAAAGGAAAGAAGGAGTCCTGTAAACAAAGTGCTCAAGAACTGGTTTGGACTAGGCAGAGGCCTCTCTGCCTTCAGAGAACAAAGGACTTTGGGGTATAAATATTGGGACCCAGAACCAAAGAACTTTAGATCACTTCTTGGAACAAGACAAACCTTTTGCCAAGGAGAAGAACCAAGGAAGCTGCAGGAGTTTGGACTGCCCCTTTGCCAGTGTGCTGTTTTCTGGGTTGGCCTGCAGTGGTGTCTTCATTGCAGAGGAAAGGAAAAGGAACTTTTCAAAGGACTTTCATCATCTTACAGAATAGTTCTCCAAGGGCATGAACTTGTGCTTGCCTTCTGCTGAAGTCTCAGGGACAAAAGACTTCACCTCCAGCTCCCCTCTGAATTTCCTTGCTGGGAATTCTATCTGCAGAAGCCTGCGTGTTGCTGGGAGCTGGAAGCGTGACGCAACGAGAAGAAGCGTGTCGCAGCCGCAGCTGTAGTCGTCGCATCGCCGGAGAAGCGTGCCGCCGCCACATCTCCCAGGAAGTGTGTCTTCGTCGAAACTGTCTGCTGTCGCATCACCGGAGAAGCGTGACGCCATCGAGAGGGTCGCCATCGCATCACCGGAGAAGCGTGTCGCACGGCCTGTCGTGGCTCAAAAGTACAGAGTCGTCGCAAGGCTGCCAGGGCATGAACACATCGCCGTTGCATCGTCGCATCAAGGGCGCCATCTTCTCGCATTGCACCAGGATTGTTGCATCGCATCGAGGCGCCATCTTGCGCATCGCAACCGGGCCGCAGGCTGAGAACCTACACATCACCCCCGCACCGGTAACGATCACGACGCATTCCCTACTCTGCGCAAGCATCGAGGCGTTACGCATCATCTCCCCCGGAGCACGGAACTGACGCATCTCCCTCTGCGAGCCTTTTGTTTATTTTGCGTTACGCATCCAGGTACTTTTCTGAGAACTGTGTCGCATTTATCATCAACTTGAACTAAGTAACTTTTACCATCTTTAAGTCAATCTTAAGTACAGTATTGTGGATTTTTGTTGTTTGTGGTCTTGTGTTAAGTCTATATAAAGAATACTTATTTTTATAAAAACCTGTGTGTTGTCCATCGGTGTTGTTTTTTTACTGTATTACTGTATGTGTTCTCAAATGCTTAACACACTGACTCTGAGATAAGCCTGTCTGCTCGTGCCAAGCTACCAAGGGGGTGAGTAGGGGTTATCTAGGAGTGTACTCCCCTTATCCTGACTTAGAAGCAAGGGTCCCTATTTGGGCAAAGGTGTATACCATTGCTAACTAGAGACCCCCAGTTCTAACATTGGTGGTCAGCGGTGAGGATTTGGACCTGCATTTGTGACTCATATACAGTGATTGGTTTACACTACTAGTGAGTGCAGACCAAACGCGACCACATATATTTTTTTTAAGAAAGTTTTTTCCTTGGACTGTTCTTTTTTCCTGAGAACTACCAATTCTTACTACCATGAGTAGACCAACATCTGTTGAATCTATGGATCTTGATTTTGAGGAAGAGAGGTTGGAAACCTACACTTTGAAACAGCTCAAGCATCTCTGCAAGAAATTGAAAGTTGCTACACCAGGCATTTCTAAAAAGGATGACTACCAAACGGCGCTGAGGGCCTGGATAGAAGCAAGAAATGCCCCTGATCTTGTGGTGGAGCCAGTTGGGGATGCAGATGGGCAACTGGATAGGCCAGTGTTTCCAGCCAGGGGAGGGGTACCGTCCCCACCTGGCAGTAGTATCTCTTCCAAAGACCTGTCCCCCAGAGAGTTGGAAGACAGGGAGAGAAATAGGGCACACACGCTGGAGATGGCTAAGCTTAAGATGGAGGGTCAGAGGGAAGCAGAGAATAACAGATTGTCCTTGGAGAGAGAGAGCATGAGAATGGAACATGAGAGGATGTTAAGGGAGTTAAAGATCAAGGCGAAGGGCTTAGAGATCAATCTCTCTGGTGGCAGCGCACCATCTGTGCCTTCAGAAGGCAGGGTATATATTCCCAAGGATGTCATCAAAGATTTCCATAAGCATGAAGATATTGGGCAGTGGTTTGCAGCCTATGAAATAGCAATGTTGGCCCACCGGGTCCCTGAGAAAGATTGGGGAGCGGGGTTGTGGGGCCGCATTGTGAGTGAGGGGAGGGATACTTTGTTATACCTACCCAATGAGAATAGGATGTCTTATGCCCACATGAAGGAAGCACTGATGACACGATATGGTTTGACCCCTATACTCTATAGACAGAGGTTCAGGAATTGTAAGAAGCTGGAGGGAACCACTTGGGCAGAATATGTATCTTTCTTTTGCAGAGCTATGGATGGTTGGGTGAAGGGTAGAAAAGTGGATACTTTTGAAGCTCTCTATGATTTGATTGCAAGGGAGCACTTGTCTGCTAATTGTTTTCCAGAGCTACACCAGCACCTTATTGATAGCAAGCTAACTAACCATAGGAAGCTTGCTGAGTAGGCGGACTGCTGGGTCAGTACCAGTGTCCACAAGGGTCATGTGGGAGACTCCGCCAAGGGTGGGCAGGGTCCCCAGCAGAAGAGTGGGGGGAACAAGGGTAAACAGAGGGAGTTTCAGAAAGGGCCCCAAAGTAATTCCCAAGGGAAGCAAGGTAAAGGTTCCCAGCCTCCCCCTGAGAAGAAGTCAGAACCCCCAACAGGTAAACCTGTTCATAGGGGGCCTGCTACCTGCTTTCAGTGTAAGCAGGTGGGACACCGTGGGTATGATCCCCAGTGTCCCCAAATGGATCAGTATGTGCCACCATGTGCACCCCCCATCAGATGGCCAGTGTAGCCCTGGGAGTGGAGGAGAAGGGTGCCCAAGGTGGGTGTGGTCCCTCAGAAATGTCCCTTGTCTCATTAGGAGACTTTGAGATGGCCCCTCAAGCTCAGCTGCCTGATAACACTAAGAATTACAGGCAGTGGGTGACCATCAATAGCCATAGAGTGAAGGCTCTTAGAGACACAGGAGCCAGTGTGACAGCTGTCAAGTGTCACCTGGTGTCTCAAGAGCAGGTTGTCCCCAATGCCTTTTACCCAGTTGTTGCTGCTGACAACACAGAGAGCCACTGCAAGGTGGCTCAGGTTCCCTTTGAGGGGGGGGGGGGGGGGAGTCTCTGGTACACTTCAAGTAGCTGTGAGGCCAGCCATGCCTGTTGACTGTCTGTTGGGCAATGATTTGGAAAGCTCCCCTTGGGCTAAGGTGGAGAAGAGGGCTCATTTGGAGATGTTGGGTCTGCCTGAGTGGGCGTGTGTGACCACTCGGTCTATGGCAGCCGAGGGTGTTCAAGAGTTCCTATAGCCTGGAAGTATGGCCCAGGAACCTGCCTTAAAGAGAAGAGGTAGGGGGCGTGGGAAACCAGTCCCCATTGTTCTCACGGCCCAGGAGGAGGCAGACCTTGAAGGGGATGCCCTGGAACGTACAGGGGAGCAAGTTTTTGAACTGGGGAACCTACCTGAGCTGACCCATTGGCAGCAAGAAGGGGGGCCCTCCAAGGAGGAATTTTGTGCAGAGCAGAAGAAGTGCCCGTCTCTTGATGGTTTGAGGCAACAGGCCACAAACCAGGCAGCAGGTGATCAGTCTGGATCACATTGGATCTACTGGGAGAACGACCTCCTGTATAGAGAGCCTAAGCTTGCTGAGCCTGGGTCAGCCCATGTGCTGGTGGTACCCCAAGTCTTCAGAGCCTTCCTACTGGGGTAGGCTCATGACGTACATTTAGCTGGACATCTGGGGCAGAACAAGACCTTTGAAAGGCTTGCCACCCACTTCAGTTCAGATACTCATTGTAGGACTTGTCAAACTTGCCAGGCAAGTGGGAAAAGTGGAAGGAGGCACAAGGCCCCTCTCCAACCTTTCCCTGTAGTCAGTACCCCCTTTGAACGGGTGGGCATTGACATTGTGGGGCCACTGGACCCCAAGACAGCCATGGGCAACAGGTTTATCCTGGTCTTGGTGGACCATGCTACTCAGTACCCGGAAGCCATCCTGCTCAGGACAGTGACGGCCCCCATGGTGGGACATGCACTGACGGGGATTTTCTCCTGTGTGTGGTTCCCCAGAGAGGTGGTGTCAGACCGTGATATACATTTCATATCTGGTGAAGTCCCTGTGGAAGGAGTGTGGTGTTACCTACAAGTTCACCACTCCTTACCACCCCAAGGTAATGGGTTGGTTGAAAGATTCAACCAGACCCTTAAAGGCATGATCATGGGTCTTGAGGAACCAATGAGGCGTAAGTGGGACGTTCTCTTGCCATGCCTTCTGTTTGCTTATGGTGAGGTGCCACAAAAGTCCCTAGGGTTCAGTCCCTGTGAACTGTGTGGTAAATATTTAAATTACCTGTACTATTTTTTTTATGTGGTAAAGTCTAGTAAGAATAACTCAGTCAAAATAAGAGGCAGAATCCGTGGTATTAGAGGTTCTGAAAAGGACTTTATTCCTTACAAAGGAATTATGGTTCGAACCAGGCAATCATATTCCATCACCACGAAGGTTCAGGAAGGGATCAGCAATACATTATTGACAAGTAACAATATATATATGAAAAGCATTGCATTAAGACAGATGCAGGAGGCGTAACAGCTGATAATACAGATAAGAATACACATACGTAATGAAAATAGGCGTAATAATAGGCGTATACTAGAAACGTCATTTAAAATGATGTCACAAGTGGGTGGATCCATAAGAGAATCCTGCAGTGTCAGCAGAAATATTTGGCAGAGATGCGCGCGCAGCCGCATGACGTGTGATTGACGTGCAACTAGAGGGTGGAGGGGAATTGACATTTAGCTCTACATGTGGAGACAGAAGTCTGGGGGGTCAGGTCAACCTAATCCCAAATCGTATCTAATATCTTTGTTTAAGGAACTGTTTTATCCAAAAGGAAAGGTCTCTCGGACGGAATCTATTCTATACTGACTGTTAGTGCATGTACAAGCGTCTATGTGTCTACATGAGATGCGAGGGGGCAGGAATCTTCCATGGTGACAGGGGCTATGAATTACTTGCATAAAGACAGCGAGGCCGGGCCCTTTGCTCGGTAGCTAGAGGGATGTTTACCTAAAACTTCTAGACAGGAATGCATTGAATGAGGAGCGGAGCAGATAACTTTGAAGGCTGAATACAGTTTTTGGCAGGCAACAGGCCGCATCAGGCACCGTTAGCCGCGCAGGGATGTAGGACAAAGTTCATGGATACAGATGCAGGTCCAGGCTGGAGCATTCAGAGGCAGAAGCAGGAAAAGGCTCGATGGCAGAATTCAGGGCCTACTCGCCTGAACTGTAAAACGTGAAAAGTATACCATATAAAGTCGGTGGCCAATCATACTTAGGAACGGAATATCTGGCCCATTCATGGCAGATATGAAAGAGTACATATTAACGTTGGACACAATTGTATTTGCGTCTTCATAGCTTGAAGTGGAGGGAACATACATGTACTTGTAGCACGTACATGGAGCCGTTGGGGTCTAAGATAGGGGACACAATTGACCATAAAAATTCATATTTCCTCATTCCCTCCTTGTCCCCTACGGACCCTCATGAAATATCGATCTTCAGGAATCCATCAATCTGTTCATGTAACATCATTTGCTCTTCTTTCTTCTTCCGGGATCTTGAATGAAAATTTGAAGGCGGGATACACGATGTGGCACACAGACCACAAATCGCTGGCCCACATTGTAGACACAAGCAGCAACTGAATAGTATGAGAAAACCAATACCTAGGAAGGATAGGATCCTCCATCCCCAGGCTGACAACATGCTCCAGAACCAACCGGACCAAGTCCAGGTGCCTGGATTCTGATGTATCTGGCTTACGATTTTATGAAGTCGAGTTATGGCTTTATACACTGACGGCGCGTTTTCTGGTATGAAAACACAACAACTTGATCCGATGACCCTACAAGCTCCGCCCCTATCGGCCAGAATGACGTCAAGGACAAGACGATTTTGAAGAACAACAATCCGCATCACAGACTGCTCCTCTGTTAAGTTGCCTAAGGCGGAAGTAGTTTCATTCACTACTGCTTCAAGGGTTCTAGTTAATCTACGTATCAGCTTACTATTAGTGACTGTACCTATGTAGGGAAAGAAACCTTTATTGAAATCTGTGTATTTCTCCCATGCTGTTTCAGTGTAGTCGACAATCGGGAGATCTCTCTGTTGTCTACTGTGTACTAAATGGGTATTCCTATGATAATCAGGCGGGGCTAGGAAAACAGGTGGCAGAAGGAATGCAATGTAACAGGTACCATCCCAATCTAGGGGTAGGCGTATGTATGCGGTGTGACCACAGATGAAGTAAGAGTGATGGGAAACTCTAAATGTAGACTTGCCTTTATCACTGAATTCTATTACAGTGGTACATTTACTATGGCCCATGTGTATTGAACCATTCTTTCTTACACATAATTCGCCTCTAACTGGAAATACTGACATAGCGGGCAAGATTGGCGTAGCTTCGGTTTCAACATTCAGGATCATGAGGTTAAGTGTAAAGTTACCTAATCCATATACTTCATTTTCTAGATCAGTCCCTGTTCTTTTGGGAAGTCCCTCCTTGTTAGGGTAGCAGACTTTAAGTAAAACTAGGTTCAGGTTTCCCCATACCCAGTTGTCTTGATAAACTACTGAATTTGAATCTAGGGAATTAATCAAACTAAACCATGCTCCACAGGAGCCATTGTGTGTGAATGGATACGGAAAGAGGGGCAGAACTCCCCTATATTTCTGATAGGGAGGGAGTCGGCCACATATCCAACAATTTGTAGCATTGCTGGTCTGATGAGAATGATGTAACATACTAATGAATGTGTTGTTGCGCAGCGCAAATCTATAGGACAACTCATGCGGAGGTAATTCGCTAAAAGAATGTTCGGCAGTAGCATTGGGAGCACGCTTGGAAATAGGGTAATACATGTGTAAAAATATACTGACAGTAGTAATCAGAAGACTTAGAAAAAACATAATTAATAATGTCACTATGCAGTGACTACGAAGTGATTTACAGTACGCATGTTTCTTGAGCTGTTTCTGTCTATTTCTCTCTCTATTTCGGTCTAGAGGATACATGTCAGAGACAAATTCAACCGATTCACCTTGAAGAGGACTTAAACAATCAAATTGTCTGACCTGCTAGACCTTAGTTTCAGTTTATAGTTCTCTTTTTCTGGCCCATCAACCAGGGGGAGTTTTGAGTCAGTCTGTGAGGGAATGCAGGGCTGAAAGTTCGATTCAGATGGTAGTCCATGAAATTTTTTGATATGGCTCGAGTGCAACCACCCTTTACGTCCCTCAATCTTCACAGCTGTCCTTGTGGTCAATAAGACGAGCTTAGGCGACTGCCAGCGAGGCTCCAGCGGGTTCCTTCTGTCGAAGTTCCTTTCAAGCACAAGGTCTCCCGGAACCACGTCATGGGGCTTCACCTCAGTGTTATCGGGAAAAGCTGCAGCTACCTGTGAACGACAAGATTGTAGTGCAGACATCAAGGAAGCCAGGTAATCTGTCAACATATTACAATCAACATCAGTGATTTTACGAGGTATAGGCGTCCCCCACATATTTGGTGGTCTACCGAAGATCACCTCATACGGGGATAGCCCTGTTCGAGAGTGTGCTACCATTCTCATGTAAAAGAGCGCAACTGGTAAAGCTACTATCCAGTCGACACCTTTTTCTCTACATACTTTGGACAGTCTAATTTTCAGAGTTTGATTATGTCGCTCCACGAGACCTGCTGCCTCGGGATGTCGGACACAGTGGAATTTCCATTGGTAGCCTAACAGAAGTGAAACATGTTTCATTAGCTCGGATGAGAATGGCTGGCCATTATCTGAGTACACGACACGAGGCAAACCATACCGTGGGAAGAATTCTCGAACTAACTGTTTGGCAGTAGTCGGGGCAGTGTAATCTGAGACGGGATACGCCTCTGTCCAACGGGAAAGAGCGCATACAACTACGAGGACATATTTGAATCCTCGACATCGTTCCATCTGGATATAATCCATCTGGAGGACTTCAAAAGGGTGATCGGGGGGTTGGAATCCACCCTGTTCTACAGGTACGCCTTTTCCTGGATTGAACTGACAACAAATCATGCAGGTGCGTACTTTCTGTTTAGCTGCTGCTCGCAAGTGTTTATTGAACCAAATGTGTTGAATACTGTCTAGCATAGCTTTCTCTCCTAGGTGCGCTGGACTATGTATTGTGTTAATGATGACTTGAACCATTGAGTCGGGGAGAAACCATATAGATTTTCCCTTCGTCATCCATCCTTGATCCGTTTGGATCCCTCCTAATTCAGTCCATCTCTTTATTTCTTCTGGTGTGGCATGTGTCTGTATATCAATTACATCAAGAGCGGGATCCTTAACTGTCATGCAGTGTGTTGGTGTCAGAACTATTGTTTTTGTCGTGTCAGTTGTATGAGTCTGATTCTGAGCAGTTTGTTTAGCTGTTCTGTCAGCTAGGTCGTTACCCTGAGAAATAATGTCAGTCACTTTCGTATGGGCCTTACACTTCATAATCGATATTGCATTAGGCAGATATATTGCATCTAACAGAGCTTGAATAAGGGGACCGTGCTGGATGTGGGCACCGTGAGAAGTTAAATAACCTCTCTCTCGCCAAAGGACGCCGAAGTCATGGACGACTCCGAATGCATAACGTGAATCTGTGTATATGTTGACTTTCTTATTTTTGGCTTGAATACAGGCGTGTGTCAGAGCGATGAGCTCTGCTGCTTGAGCTGACAAGGTATCGATACAATTTGTTTCAATAACTTCAGTGTCTGTTGTGACTGCATAAGCGGCCACTAACTCTCCTGTATTTGTTCTCATGCATGAACCATCTACATACAATGTTAGGTCTGGATCTGACAATGGAATATCTGTCAAGTCTTGTCTGGGTTTCGTCGTAATAGTAATAACTTCAATACAATCATGTGCCAATGGGTCTGTTCCATTTAATGGCAAAAGTGTGGCAGGATTTAATGTACTACAACGTCTGATTTCTATGTGTGGCTGGAACAATGTCAATTCATAACCCGTCAGTCTTGCTATAGTCAAGTGTTGTGTTTGGGTCCGGTTCAAGAGAACCTCTACTGCGTGTGGTACTTGTACTGTCAATTGATGTCCTAATACTATGGCATCGCTTTGTCTGATTGCTAAAGCTGTTGCTGCGACTGATTTCAGGCACGCAGGAAGAGCCTGAGCTACGGGATCTAATGTACTAGAAAAATAAGCACATGGCTTGTGTGATCCTGCTTGTTCCTGCGTGAGCACTGACAAAGCAGTACCTTCACGTTCTGTGACAAAGAGTGTAAAACGTTTGCTGTAACATGGTGTTGCTAAAACAGGTGCTTGGCATAAAGCTTTCTTTAAGCTTTCAAAAGCTTGTGTATGTTCCTGAGTCCAAGGGAGGACAGTCGATGTCGCTGCCTCCTGTGTTGTCAACTGAATGAGTGGTTTTGCTAGAAATGCATATTGAGGGATCCATTGCCTACAGTACGAAGTGAGGCCTATGAATGCCCGCACCTCCTTTTGTGTCCTGGGTGGCGGCATGTTAACAATTAACTGGATGCGGTCGGGTGTAAGCTGTCTTCCCCCCTTGGACAGCAAGTGCCCAAGGTACACAACTTGCTGGACACAGAATTGCAACTTCGAAGGGGACACTTTGTGCCCCTTGTCGGCTAAGAAATGTAAAACCGTCAGTGAAGCTTTTTCACATTCAGGTTCGCTTCGGGCGGTGATCAGCAGATCATCGACATATTGAAGTAGTGCAGTGTTAACAGGCATGTGGATACTGTCAAGTTGTCTTTTCAGTGCTTGGCTGTAGATGCTAGGACTTTCTGTAAATCCTTGAGGTGCGCGTGCGAATTTAAAACTTCGTCCATTTAAACTGAATCCGAACAAATATTGGCTTTCCGGATCGATTGGGACGCTAAAGAAGGCGTTCTTGAGGTCAATTACAGTAAAGAACGTTGCCTCTGAATCAATAGCTGTCAGTAATGAAGAGATATCTGGGACCACGGGGTATTGTGGTACAATGCATTTGTTTAATTCTCGCAGATCAATAACTAATCGATATACTGGGGGTGCTTTTGGATCAGTTTGTTTAAGAATCGGAATAACCGGAGAATTACATACATTGGAGTCGGTTTCCACGACCACTCCTTGTACAATGAGCTCGTCAATGATTTGCAGCAAAGCCACTACAGCATCTGGTGGTAATTTGTATTGTCGCATTCGTGGTAGTACCACTCCTGTTTTGAGTGTGACTCGATATGGTGTAATGTGCATACAACCTACATCAGTGGGGCCTTGCGCCCATAAATGTGCAGGTAGATTCTGTAACCGGTGATCCCTATCTCTAGACACGTAGTGACCTTTGAAGTCACGCAAAAATAATCGTACTCCTTCCGGAGAACAACATATTATAGCTCCTAGAGCTTTCAATGTTTTTATACCTAACAAGTTTTCTGGGCATGATTTCGTAAGCAATAGATCTGTAGTCCGTGTTAATGGACCGACTGTGAATGCAAGTGGTTGCGATACTTCGTTAATAGTGGGCTTTCCTGAAAAACCAAGGGAAATATTTTGTGAGCCTGAGAGGGGTGCCCCTGGAACTTCGCTATGACTGATAGTGGTTCTGCTTGCCCCTGTATCGAGTAGAAACTTTCGGTCTTTCCCTAATACTTGACTCTGTACATAAGGACCCTCTTGATCTACGGGAACCTCGATAAGGGGTAGGCCAACTTCCCTCTCTAGGCTATTTCATGTGTAGCGCTGATACTCTGGGTAGTCATTTTGTGCATACTGGTACATCTGTTGTGTCGTGTTTTGTGTTGCAGCAATAGGCTGTGGCTGTTGTTGTGGTTGTGGTGCGGTCTGTTGTACAGCTGGCATAGGCTGTATATTCTGAGGTACTTGTGGCTGGATCTGATCCTGTCTAGGCCTACGTGGTCTCTCCTTCGTTATACCCGTAGAGATATTATGTTTTAGAACTGCGCAATCGTGTATATAATGACCTGGCTGTTTACAATAGTTGCATGTCCCTCTAACAGGACCCGGTGAATCATTGGACTGCGTTGTACCCTTTTTATGACCGTCAGCTGGAACTGACTGCGCTACAAGCATTTTCATTTTCGTGTCTTTCATACGTCTTTGTTCATGTTCTTGTTCTTCCCTAATTCTATTGTGATGATATTGTAACATTTGTAACATCTGTGACGGTGTGTTTCCTTGCCAGGTACTCTCGAATTTCAGTACTCTACTCTTAACTTGGGGCAAGGAATTTTCAACTAATTTTGTCACAAACAGATGTGGATACGACTCACTACTTGCTTTTATGCCACTATTAATACCAAAACATTTTTCAAATCGGGAATAGAAATCACTAGTATCTTCATCTTGTTTTTGTTTACAAGCTGAAATTGCACCCCAGTCTTCCTTTTTTGTAGTCAATAAACGTGGTAGTACCTGCACTAATAATCCTGGTAATACTGTAGTCTTTTCCCCAAGCCCTGAACCTGCAGCTCGGGCCTTTTCTTCGTTTTCTAATGCTGTCCAATCTATCTTTTGGTCTCCCACCTCCCATTCCTTTTCTTTGAGTTTCTCGTAAATACCGGCAGGCAATAAGACCTTTAATATTTTCATAATGTCAGGGTAAGTATACTCTCCCATGAGTAACATGTCTTTTATCTCACGGTGGAAACCTGCTGGGTCTTTGTCATGGCTAGGTACTACTTTCTTCATTTCTAATAATTCAATTTTAGTTATGGGCGTGTACACAAACACGCGTTTAAAAGTATTGTCATCACCTCTGACTGGGTGCACTTCGCGTAAGGGATTCTGTCTGTCTATGTGATACGTTTTTCTTTCCTTGGGGGGAACTGAAACATGTTCTGGGCATACGAAGACAATGTACTGGTGTCGATATTCTAGAATTTCTTTAATTAAGTCAGTACCTGAACCTCTCCATTTGTTCGTGAGTAATTCTATCAGTATATCAGGTAGAGGACCAGGATCGGAGTATTGGCTTCTATATAATATAAGGAGGTGTTGTATCATGTATATACCAGCTAAATGCTGTTCGTCTGGGGTGAGATTCAAAAACGTGTGTGCTAGCGCATCATCACTGTATTTTTCAGAACTGTCAGCCCATTGTACTGCTGACCTGGCTAATTCTTGTTCATCCATAGAATCGAGCATATGATACCCCCTTCGGCCTCAAAGTAATTTATCAGCAGCCTGGAATAAGTGTTCAGGGGACTTCGTATTTAGCATAGGGGCTTGAAAATGTCTGTTGTCTGGACGTATCGGACGTATCGGATCATTAAAGTATCTGGTATTGTTACAAGGTCTTCCCCTACCTACATAAGCTATCGTTTCTAATTGTCCTGTGGGCATTTCTGATTCTTCCTCCTCCTCTCCCTCTGATTCAGTTTTGTCTGCCTCCAATCTGGCTTTATGTATTCGTTCTACTTCTTTGCGGATCTTTCGGCACATAGCTACTATACACGTCTGTTTATCATGTTTTCCCTCTGATATATTCTGGCCCCATCTGGTAAGTACTTGCATTTCATCCTGATCTACCCCAGGCCTGTCTCTGTCTCTGATCAAGCAGTTTATGAAGAAGCGTAACAGTAGTCTCTGTATATCCACTTTCTGATAATCCATGGCTTCGTCAATACTTTCAGGGCCTTGCCCCGTTTGGATAAAGCGATATATATTGTCTAGATGATTAATAATTCCTGGTAATGTCGTTAAATATAGTGAAGCTCGTCATATACGTAGTGATGATAGCAGCATTCTGTCATTTTTACCGGGCACTGGATCATATCTACAATCCACAAGATGTTCCTTAAACATGTCGGACGTTGCTATTTGGGGTGTACGTTGGTTTGCTAAATCTCTAAGAGACGATTTACTTCGTGACGGTGGCGTGGCAAAAATTGCTGTCGCACCTCCTATCGCACCTTCTGAGGTGCTAGGCACGAAAGGATTTGTGGGATGTAAGGTAGAAACTGTGGATGCAGGAAAAGCAGTGGAAACAGATGGACCTGTTGGATTGTGCGGAGGAGTTTGTTGTTGCGGGGGTGGGGGCGGATGATCTCGGGGTTGAGCACCATCGACAGGTGGCGTGTGTGGTGGATCATTAACATATTCGGGAGCTACATCGTCTAAATAGGAGGAAAGGAAAATATCTTTTGCGGTCTTGGGATGTGCTTTAATCGGGAGTAATGGGGGTGGCAAATCTTTCGGTATTTCCGGGGTGGCCTTAGGTAAACCTTCGGCCAAAAGAGGATACATATCATTCATAAGAGTGTTCCGTTGTCTGTCTACTTGTTCTGTTTTTACTCGGATACCTTCCTCAATTAATACGTTTTCTCGGGCTTTATTTGAGTTCTCCCTACTTTTCTCTTCCTGTCTGAGCGCTTTCTCTGTGCGCCTATGCGATTCTTTACGCCATAGTTCAATGGCATCTTTCTGTGACTGTCTGGCTTTCTTTTTCCATAATTCTTCTTCTACTCTCATGATGCAATCTGCATCCCATGTCCCAGCTGCGGGCCACCTCTGACTTTCTGCTAGATCCTTGGTGTAGTCCACCCATAAGTCAAGATATAATACGGCATCTAGGCCATGTTTATGATACATAAAGTACCCTGGAGTGTCCCTAGGTGGAATGGGAACAGCTTCTTCGAGTACTCCTTTTCTAGTTTTGATCTGTCTTAATTTTGAAAAGAACGGCATCTTTAAACCTTGCTACTTGGTTCTTACTCGAACTGGACTTGAACACAATTAATACGATAAACACAATAATGAACACTCATTCATACCACAATTTTTAAACACAGTAAAACATTTAACATTTAACATTTAACATTTAACGATCAATGATAATTAGAAGAAAACTAGTCACTGACATAATACTAATACTAGATAATACTGAATTATATACATGAGCATACTAGATATACTGCTAAACAGTACAGATACACTGCTAAAACAGTGCAGACCGGATCTGTGTACCCAAACCCGTCATGACCGGCACAAATTAATGTGCACGTCTAAATGCCTCCCCAGCAACGGTACTCACCGGGTAGCACGGAACGGAAGGCCTCGGAACTGAACTGAACTGGACCGGACTGGACTGGACTCGACTCGGAACTTCGGAACCTGGTGGGCCTCTGTATACCTCGGATCTTGCTCTCTCAGCTAGGCTCTGGTCGGGATACTTCGCACTTCTCACCGCCTCGTCTGGGTGTTGATCGCAGCCTCAGTCACCCCCGCTTGGCCGGAGGGAGATACAGGAAATCCTGCGGGTACGCGTTTTTGTCCGTTCAGCTGTGGCAGGGGACCGGGCCTGCAACGCACCTCCGGCGCTTGAGATGAGAAAGTGTCCCTGTTCGGGCGCCAATTTATGTGGTAAATATTTAAATTACCTGTACTATTTTTTTTATGCGGTAAAGTCTAGTAAGAATAACTCAGTCAAAATAAGAGGCAGAATCCGTGGTATTAGAGGTTCTGAAAAGGACTTTATTCCTTACAAAGGAATTATGGTTCGAACCAGGCAATCATATTCCATCACCACGAAGGTTCAGGAAGGGATCAGCAATACATTATTGACAAGTAACAATATATATATGAAAAGCATTGCATTAAGACAGATGCAGGAGGCGTAACAGCTGATAATACAGATAAGAATACACATACGTAATGAAAATAGGCGTAATAATAGGCGTATACTAGAAACGTCATTTAAAATGATGTCACAAGTGGGTGGATCCATAAGAGAATCCTGCAGTGTCAGCAGAAATATTTGGCAGAGATGCGCGCGCAGCCGCATGACGTGTGATTGACGTGCAACTAGAGGGTGGAGGGGAATTGACATTTAGCTCTACATGTGGAGACAGAAGTCTGGGGGGTCAGGTCAACCTAATCCCAAATCGTATCTAATATCTTTGTTTAAGGAACTGTTTTATCCAAAAGGAAAGGTCTCTCGGACGGAATCTATTCTATACTGACTGTTAGTGCATGTACAAGCGTCTATGTGTCTACATGAGATGCGAGGGGGCAGGAATCTTCCATGGTGACAGGGGCTATGAATTACTTGCATAAAGACAGCGAGGCCGGGCCCTTTGCTCGGTAGCTAGAGGGATGTTTACCTAAAACTTCTAGACAGGAATGCATTGAATGAGGAGCGGAGCAGATAACTTGAAGGCTGAATACAGTTTTTGGCAGGCAACAGGCCGCATCAGGCACCGTTAGCCGCGCAGGGATGTAGGACAAAGTTCATGGATACAGATGCAGGTCCAGGCTGGAGCATTCAGAGGCAGAAGCAGGAAAAGGCTCGATGGCAGAATTCAGGGCCTACTCGCCTGAACTGTAAAACGTGAAAAGTATACCATATAAAGTCGGTGGCCAATCATACTTAGGAACGGAATATCTGGCCCATTCATGGCAGATATGAAAGAGTACATATTAACGTTGGACACAATTGTATTTGCGTCTTCATAGCTTGAAGTGGAGGGAACATACATGTACTTGTAGCACGTACATGGAGCCGTTGGGGTCTAAGATAGGGGACACAATTGACCATAAAAATTCATATTTCCTCAACTGTTGTATGGACACCCGGTAAGAGGACCTTTGAGTCTGGTCAAGGAAGGCTGGGAGCAATCTCCCAGGAAACCTCCTCAGGATCTAAACAGTTACGTGCTGGCCTTCAGGAACCAGACTCTGTGATTCAGAGAGCTCGCTCAGGCAAATCTGGAAGCCAGGCAGGAAAACATGAAGTGGTGGAATGATCAGAATGCCACTCTGATTCAGCTTCAACCTGGACAGAAAGTTTGGGTCATGGCCCCTGTAGAGCCTTGTGTGCTCCAGGACAGGTGGACCGGTCCATTTGAGGTGGTGGAGCACAAGAGTGATGTCACCTATCTGATGAACTTGCGGTCTCCCAGGAACCCTTTGCGGGTCCTACATGTTAACCGCCTGAAGCCCCACTTAGAAAGGTCCGAAGTGGGCATGCTCCTAGCGACAGATGATGGAATGGAAGAGACCGAGCGTCTTCCTGACCTCCTGTCTGCGACAGAGCAAGATGGGTCAGTGGATGGAGTCAGGCTCTCTGTCTCCCTGACCCCTGATCAGCAGCAAGATTGTCGCCAACTGTTGGAGCAATTATCTGATCTATTTTCCTTGATTCATGGTATCACTGAGTGGTGCGTCCATGATGTGGACACCGGGGCCAGTCCTCCTGTGAAGCACAAGGCTTACAGAGTGACTGACAAGGTCAGAGCTTACATCAAGGAGGGAGTCTCCAAGATGTTTGCTTTAGGGGTGATTGAGTCTTGTGCTAGCCCAGTTGTTTTGGTCCCAAAGGCTGGCGCGCCTGGTGCCACACCTGAGCTCTGGTTCTGTGTGGACTACAGAGGACTCAATTCAGTTACAAGGACTGATGTGCACCCCATCCCCAGAGCTGATGAGCTCATTGATCGGTTAGGGGCTGCACAGTACCTCAGCATATTTGATTTGACGTCTGGGTACTGGCAGATCGCCGTGACTGATGGGGCCAAAAAGAGGTCAGCATTCTCCACACCAGATGGGCACTACCAATTCCGGGTGATGCCTTTTGGGATGAAGAATGCCCCTGCCACCTTTCAGAGGTTGGTCAACCAGGTGTTGGCTGGACTGGAGGATTTCAGTGCCGCCTACCGGGATGACATTGCAGTGTTCAGCGCCAGTTGGGAAAAACATCTGCACCATCTCTGGGAAGTGTTGATGGCACTGCGAATGGCAGGCCTCACGATCAAGGTGAGTAAGTGCCAGATCGGGCAGGGTTCCGTGGTGTACTTGTGGCATCAGGTAGGGAGTGGCCTGGTGGCGCCCCTGCAACCCAAGATTAATACCATCCTGGCATGGGAACCCCCAAAGACTCAGACACAGGTGAGAGCCTTTTTAGGACTCACGGGGTACTACAGGAGGTTTGTCAAGAGGTATGGCAACATTGTTGCACCCTTGACTGAGCTGACTTCCAGAAAGCAGCCCAAGAAAGTGAACTGGACTGACACCTGTCAGAAGGCTTTTGATGCCCTGAAGACTGCCATGTGCACAGTACCTGTGCTTCAAGCGCCCAACTTCTCAAAATAATTCACTGTTCAGACAGATGCTTCAGAGCATGGTGTGGGGGCTGTTCTATCACAGATTAGTGAGGAGGGCCTAGACCAACCTGTAACCTTCATCAGTAGGAGGTTACTTCCAAGGGAACAGAGGTGGAGTGCAATTGAGCATGAGGCATTTGCTGTGGTCTGGGCACTGAATAAGCTGAGACTATAATTGTTTGGGACTCACTTCCTGGTTCAGACCGACCACAGGCCCCTCAGATGGCTAATGCAGTGTAGGATAGGTTAGCCACTCCCTATTTACAACACTAAGTTAGCATAACCGAGCCAACTGTTAGAAAGCCAGCTTGCTGTTTCTGCTGCTTTGCACGCAACACTGTTGTTATATGTTATTCATTTTAGAAATGCTTACTCGACTTTGCCTTACAGGATAACAGTTTGTTGTTTAACATTCTTAACAGTGTGCTGCGACCTTCGTCTGTACATGATGTAAAGAACAAGTCTAGGACACTAGACGGTGCAGAGTGTTGTGTTCAGATTGATCGTACCACTTTTTAGACATATCATACATGCAGCTGCCAATATCTGAAGGACAAGTGCTTTTAATATTGCAGGACAGAATGTTTTAGATTCATTCGAACAGAAGAGCTGATGCATGATAGAGCCTAGCTGATCCTGTGATGTGATTCCACTAAGCTGATCTATATGGTATGGGGTCCCCCCTATTAGCCTAAGAGACCTTCTATTAGTATAATAACCTATTAGTTTCTAGAGAAAGGAGTGTGGCTGTTTACCACTGTCATTATTATTATGATTGCTCCTTTCATTGTGTATGGTATTGTAACAATGCTGATGGTTCTGATCTTAACCATTTGTCTGCTAGTGTTAGCCAAAGTACTGCATCTTAGGACGCGAGGTTTATAAAATAAACTCTTTAAACTTTACCGTGTCTGTATTATTCTGTTGTGGACTGCTAAATAAGTACAAACAGGTATTTCGGATTCCCACCACTCCTGAGAAATATCTAAGTCGCATGTTCTGGGTTGTCTATACATTGGGACCGCCTAGCTAGATCTAGGCTAATGAATGGGACACTAAGCTAGTCGGATATGGGGTTCTTGGTTCTGAGGGGAGTTTCTGGTACACCACAATTCTCTGAGGTCCTGGTTTCCTGCGCATAGTTCTGTGCATTAGCAGAATCCCTGCAACATGGCGCACCTAACGTTTGGTCTTATGATCTGATTCACCTTAGTAGTATTTTTATTAGTCCACAACGCCCTCACTCTGGTTTCCGGATAACGGGAGTGACGGCTTAATCTACCTAGGTTTCGACTAAAGGTTCGTTCAAGCTTGATAGTTAAAAATATTAGTTTTTACTGAACCCAAGTGCTACTGTAGAACTTGTTGTTATTCTTTAGTGTGTCCTAATGGCGGTCGATTTAGCCGCGCATAGTCGGGTTCCTCTGTGTCAACATTTGAGGACGTATGGGGTGCCTGATGATGGGCTGGCTGTGGTCTTTGTGGTAGCTGCTGATGCAGCACACCCTTATGAATTGTTTTACTCTTGGGTGACTTTTCCAGAGGTGAATGCGGACGATGATACGTTCCATACCTATACTACCACACAAGTACCTGCAGCTTATGCTCCGTATAGGACACTAGAAATACCTATTTCTGCCTGGCAGCATACCATTTGGTTTAATGGCGCCCTTCCCCATACGGTGGCACCGCCAAGACTAGGCCCTTTGTCAATTGCAGGGGCTGATTGGCCGGTGCTGGCCGGTTTTACACCCCATCCCAACTACTTGACGGTTGGGGTGGCAGACTTACGGGTACTGCACACTGCCCTGATTACGGTTCATAGGGCTTTAGTGCAGTACGTGTCTCGCAACGTGCAGGTGGGGTCACCTGCTGTTGCGGGTCACACGACTGACCACCGAGCAGTGGTCATTAGTCCCGTGATGGTTAATGCGGTTGTAGGCAAGCGCCCCCAAAGTAAGGATGAATTTCCTTACTGGCTTGCTGAAAAGTTTGATCAACTGGAAGCCGTGTTTCCAAACACTTCTCCTGTGGATAAACACAGGATACTCACCATTACTTTGCTGAAAGATCTAGTACCTGATATTGTTGATTGTAACAATTGGGGCAAGGTCTTTGCTGCGACCTATTCGAAGTGCTATGGCACTCCGTCTATGTCTGTACTACCCTCTGTCATCAAGAAAGTTCATGAAAATCATGGTGCAGAGGCGGCCATTGAATTGGGAATGAGGCTTGTCGACAGCTTCGATGTGGTTTGTTCCATGGTGATGAGGAACCTAAAAGGAGATGCCATGCAGTTCCAAGTAGGCAATATGCTGGAACTTGTGGATCCTGCCGACAGGCCCAGGGAATTTGCAAAAATTGTTGCAAAAGCCTACAGAATGGTGGGACGTCGCGCCTTAGGCGTGAAACCCACCGTTAAGATTCCTGATGTAGTACAGCAGACTAAGGTGAGTTCGTCTACGAAAGACGAGAAGCCCAAGTTTCCAAAGGAAAGTTGGCGAACCAAAAAACAGGTGAAGCAGCAACAGAAGCGTAGGTCGCGTTCTGCCTCACCAGTTCAGTCGTTTACTGAACGCAAATATGATTTGCGCGATCGTTCTAATATTAAGTCACGTGATAGATTTCAGGTTTCTGAACGCTCTCCTCATTCTTCACAGAAAACATCGGCTTCACAATCCGGTGGCGGAGACCGTGGAGGAGGAAGGGGTAACCAAGGTCGTGAGCAACCCCGCCAGACTGACTTAAAAGGCAAGCAGGACGACTCTGCGCGTCAAAGACCTCCGTTTCAGAAAAAGAAGGTTGCTACTCTAACAGCGAGATATGCCTCAGATGGTACGGACACTGCTTCAGAACCGGACATGGGCTCTAATGGTGTTAGACAGCGCGGCGGAAGTTACAGTAGTGCGGCAAGCACTGCGTCCGTATCTGGAGGTGACAGCAACTGATACATATATGAGTGTTGAAACTGCTGATACTCGCGTAGCTCCCCCTGAACAGATGTTTGACATAATTCTTAAAATTGAGGGTGACATACATCGCAGAATTAGAGTAGTTTTTTGGGATAATTTGTCCTCCACTTATGACATTCTGTTAGCGGAGGAGGATTGGCCTCCGGCTTTCATTTTAGATGCTCCTAGAGGGGAGGTGGTAATCCTCCCCTCCTTTGGGCACACAGTGCCGATGGAACATTCTTACAGGTTGGCCGGGGAGTGGGCGCAAGTGCAAGCGCCTGCGTTGTATCGTAATCAGGTGGGCTGGGATAAAATTTCTCCCGACCATACGATTCCGTTGCGGTCCGATCCCCAGCCTCAACCCCAATATCCCATGCATCGCGAGGCTAGATCTCACGTCGCGACTATCCTTGAACAATTGGAATATCAGGGAGTAATTGAAACTTGTGTGTCACCTATGAATAACCCTTTATTCACTGTGACGAAGCCTGACGGGTCGTACCGCCTAGTTTTGGATTACCGGCACTTAAACTCTCACTGCCGGACGTGCGCGGTACAGAATACTCACAGTTCGGCTCTCGTCGATAGTCTTGTGAGAAAACGGTTTAAAACCACACTTGACATTTCCAATGGCTTTTACAGCCATAACCTGTCCCCTCAGAGTAGTGAGTGGACGGCTTTTACCTCGGGCGGTAAACAAAGAAAGTTTAAAAGGCTACCTATGGGCTATAGGAACAGCCCTGGGGTCTTTGCTGCTCGAGTGGTCTCGCTCCTAGAGTATATGGACCCGGATGCATACTCGTACGTAGATGACATCTACCTAACGGACAACGAGTTGCTCCCACACCTCGCTCGTGTGGATAACATAATAACTATGTTTGCAGACTTCGGTTACAAATTCAATTTTGCGAAGTGCCACATTGCCGAGTTCACAGTGTTGTTCTTGGGGTACGAACTCAACAGTGAGGGTCGCGGCTTGGCTCCGCACTTCCTTGAGAAGTGCGCACGCCTTTGTGCTCCTACAACGCTGAAAAAATTGCAATCATTGCTGGGTTTTCGGTCGTACCTACATTCCTGATTATGCCCAGCGTATCAAGACGCTTTATGCCTTGGTACAACCTACTTTTACCAAATCGTGCTGGCTGCCAGAGCATACAGCTGCATTACAAACTTTGCAGTCTGATCTTCTTGCTTCTAAAAACCTACAAACTCGTGATAACCAAACTAACCTGGTCATTAGAATTGTACCGGGCGCAGTGGGTTTCACGTACTTAACGTTCAATGAGGGCGACACCATTCCCATTGCTTACAAATCTAATCTGTACACTTCAGCTGAGCTGCGCTTTTCCGCTGTCGAAAAAGTACTGACAGCAGTTCAGATGGCGATCCTGAAAGAACGAGCGCTATCACAAGGAAAGCACATGCTGGTGGTAACACTGTACCCTGCCCTAGAGGCAGTCACTAAAGCTAGTGTACCAAATTCTAAGGCTTTGCATCCAAGGTGGATACAATGGGCAACTTCCTTAGCTTCGCCAGACTTCACATATATCTTTGACGCGGCGTTGCAGTCTCAGGAGTTCTTGGATTATGAATTTGTTCATCCGACTCCTTTGACGTTGCGCCCACTTGAGGAGTACCGTTGTGTCATTTACACTGATGGGTCTGTGCAACCCGCTACTGGATTGAAGCACGCCTATTCAGCTGCCTGCGCAATTGTTGTGGGTACTTTCGTGAATGGAGAGTTCCAATCTGATGCTGTGCATACACAGACATTGGGTGATTGTACCGCGCAGTTGGCTGAAGTTCGTGCTCTGGTGCTTGCACTGGAGTTTGCTGATCTTCGAGTCCCCACTCTTGTGGTGTGTGACTCGTTCTATTGTGTTCAATCTTACAATGACAATCTACATTTTTGGATTCAGAATGACTTTCATGATTCCAAAGGTAGCACAATAAAGCATAAAACGCTTTGGGTTTGAGTGGCAGCACTTAAAGAACTGCTGCCACTCGTGAATGTAATTCACACTCTTGGTCACCAACGAGTTGGTGTCCATGCTGTCGGTAACAGTTTGGCTGACGAGGCAGCAAAAACAGCAGTGGCGACATATCTAGTAGCAGCAGTTACAAGATCAAAAAGTAAGATCGATGATGACATCTTGGCGGCTATTGCTGCTTCCGAGACCGGGAAAAACTTTCCGAAAGATTTCCCTTCTCGATACCATTATCGCTGAAGTCCTGATAACGTCCCGTTAGTGAGGATTAACGACGATGGTGACAGATTGATTCCCAACGCGGACCACAGACCATCTTTGATATCAGCTGCCCACGAGGGTGTTGCGTCTGCGCATGCCGGAGTGTCGGCTACTATATCTCTTTTGCAGCAACTTTACTGGTGGTACGGTTTGTACAAACAAGCGCGGGCATATGTTCTTAATTGTGACATTTGCCAACAGATTAAACCTTCCTCTGCAGCGCGTCCACCACAAACACAGTTGCATATATCTAATCAACCACTTGCGTGCGTTTATTTAGATCACTGTGGTCCTATTACCTCTGATACTGCGTACAAATTTATCTTGGTTGCAGTTGATTCGTGCACACGTTTCCTGTGGGTATGGCCACAAAGGAGTGCTGATGCCAGAACTGTCATCAAGGATTTGCGTGTCTTTATAGGGAGTTTTGCATGTGGTACCCTTCATTCTGATCAGGGTCCTGCGTTCACCTCAAAGGCGTACAAGGAGGCCATGAGAGAATTGGGGGTCCAAGTCAAATTTTCGTCTCCATACCGGCCTGAGGGCAATAGTGTTGTGGAGCGGATGAACCGTGACCTAAAGCAATCTTTGACAGCGAGGGTGTTAGGTACAGGCTGGGACTGGCTCTCCCACTTGTATGACGTACAACGTGTACTTAATAATCTCCCTAGAAGGTCTCTGGGTGGGAGGACCCCATACATGATGCTCTTTGGAGTAAGAATGTTTGTCCCGGACCTTGATGGTCTAGACATAGCGGCAGGGGGAACATCGTTTACAATGCAGGAATTACATCGCGATGCCATTACATCGCGGTTTTTACAACGCAAGTCGTTACAACGACTTGCGCTAGATGGCGCTCTAGGACAAGGAATAGTATAATTTACTATCCAACACCTTCCCTACTGTACGTAGACTGGAGTTGGAATAGTAAATTATACTACTCCTAAGTCCTATTCCTTGTCCTAGAGCGCCATCTAGCGCAAGTCGTTGTAACGACTTGCGTTGTTAAAACCGCGATGTAGTGTACCGCGATGTAAATGTATGCATTGTAACGTCATACATCCAGCGGCAGCAGCCGCGCCTTTTGACCTAGATGACCACTGTGCTGTATTGCAGAATCTACAAGAAGCCAGAGACACTCTAGCGAAAGAACACATACCCTCTACATCCGAAGCTGCGCTCCAGATTCCCGTAGTCGGCTGGCTACCTCGAGTTGGTGACCTGGTGAAGGTGGAGAACAAGAAGGAGTTCGGCCCCTCTTATCGTGCACCGGTCCCGGTGCTTGGAGTCCTGGGTACACGTACAGTTGTTTTACCTCCACTTCCTGGTCACAAGGATAACAGGTACATATCGATTGACAATGTCAAGCTACAGCGGGTGGCCGATTCTCCATAGTATGACACCTTCAGTTTCTTGCCCTTCAATGCTGAGAAACTCTGTTGTGGTGCCACCCTCTAACATCTTGCCTGAAGTTTCCATTGAGATGCTTGCAGTTACTGGTCCTTCTATGCCACCTAATGCTGGTGGTTTACCTGATGATCCTGAGTATGCTTATCCGACAGAAGTCCCTTTACCTCTATTAAATTCAACAACAGTTGCCCAGTCACATTCTTCCTTTAAAACTGAATCATTGACTTCCACTGCCCCTTCCAAAATTTCTATATTTTTTGCCTGGTTCAAGAGGCATTTTTTAGTTGCACCTTGGACATCTGGCTGGTGCTAATATGTATTTTCTTGTTCATGACCATTGGCTTTGTGGTAGTGTTTTTTAAACTGATCAATGGGCACTACCTGAATGAACGATCTACAATTCGATTAATTGATGGAACTTTGGCCCCCCATTCCTCATCACACATCATGAAAAGGGACCAGACTTTTGTGAATATCACCGCCTGGCCTGTACGTGATGGAATTGCTTGGGATGCTGTGAACTTTCAAATCTCATGTCCCACCGAAATGATTAATGTGCCCACTGTTTTTCGTGTTTCTATGGGCGATGTAGTTAAACAGAACATCCGATCAGATGATTGGGATGTGCAAGCGATAGAAGCACTGTTTTCTGATTTGAAATATTATGCTGCATTTGATGCTGAAGATTTGTATTTAAATACTGCAAATTACGATGAACAATTTTGCTATCAATATTATGGCACACATTTCCTACACAGAGCAAATACCTTTCAAAATTTTGTTAATTTCACTCAGTGGGAACATTGTCCTGTCCCTATGCCTGGCAGCTCTGCCACTTTAGTGAAAAAAATCATATACTTTTCGGATTTTAGTGTGTCTCACCCTGTCTCTTTTTATTTTAAGGTGGCGGTAGAACCAGCTTCTAAGGTTAGACTGACACACACCAAATTATTATATTCCAAATCCTTTATGGATGAATTGGCTATTGGAGGTTATGACCTCTGGAAAGCTACTGTCGATCTTAAATCGGTTTGGGGAACTAAACCGTGGCAGGTACAAGGAACAGAAGCTTTGCATCGTGCCTGTCTTATCCCAAATCATATGTTATTTTTAAATTCAACTATTTTTCAGACCACCTGTTTTGGATTGGCTATATCTAAAAAATTGAATTCCCCCACAATCCCGGATCTGGGTGCTTATCCTAATTGGGCGAATCACACAGATCTGTCCCTTACTATGTTGCAGTCCCTCGTCCCCAACACCACCTTCAATATTTCAGCAATAGATCCCGAAGGGTGGTTGGTATGGCAGACGGGTTCAGATTCCTGTCAACGTCGGTTTCTGGATTTGACACCAGGGTATACACAACTTAGAGTAGACCCTCGTTTTCCATCATCACACACGGTAACTACCTACTCGGTAGGTAAGTTATGCCAGTCATGGTTGCAACATTCCACATTAGCTTCAGTTAAGCTTCATTTATCACGGTTAAATGACAAAATAGATTTAAATGATTTTATTAAGGGTCCTGCGACTGGCAGGTCCAAGAGATGGGTTTATGCTACGAAGCTGCTTCCAGGCTACATGCTATTGACCAGGCCAATATGGAGAAAGTATTGGCTGTTATAGATAATAGTATTAACACCTTGTCTTCTAGAATTTATACATTAGATAATATTGTTTCATCTGTCGTAGACATTGTGCAAGATGATGTGTCTGTGTTATATCATGGTCAAAATCAGTTGCGTTCGATTATGCAGTTTGCATGGACCTTGCAAACGTTAAAAGCAGGGAAAGTCCCTTGGGATTACATGAATACGTCTTCGTTGTTCCTTCCTTTTAATTTGACCGCTAAACAGCAGTTCATGTCCATGAAATACGCAACTTACGCATTACTGCACATTGAGAAGCTAGAACCTTTGCCTTTTTCTATTGCTGAGTTAAATTCAGCTGTGTGGCTTGTACACGGATTGATCACGTTGCCTTTTTCTCTGTTTAAGTTCAGTTCGTGCATGAAACATTATGCCATAGGCAGATATGAACAGCTTGGTAATGCCTTCCTGCACGAAGTTTGGTCACTTCCTTTCACATATCGATGTGTGAGGGATGGCAAGGAAGTTTACTTAAAAGGTGAAGAATGCACTTCCGCTCCTGATCATTCTGTAGTTTGTAGACATATACAATTACATGGTGCTTGCAATATACACGCTCCTAATTTAGCTTGTGTCCTAAAAGGGATTCCAATGCCAGTTATAACGTCTTCTTTTAAGCTGCTTGCCAACGGTAGTTATTTGCTTTTAAATAATGAAGCTTGCTGTGGGATGCTAGTGGGTATTCCTTACATAGTCACTGTTTCGCAAAGGGTGGTTTGCTGTAATAACGTCCTTTTCCCACCCCCGCACGGCAGGCTCGATGTATCCATCTGGCCTGCGATTCCAACCTTGAACGCAGAGTTCAACAGGATGAGTAGAATAAGAGCTCTTTTGTCTCAGAAAGAAGTCTCTTTGACTTTGTCCCGTGAAACATTTCTTCTTCACATAGCAAACACACGCACTGAGGTACAGGTTCTTTTAAATACTGACCTCCCCCTACATTTTGGAATGTTGATACAGACTATCTTTAATGCTTCGTCTACGACTGGCCTTGTTCATTTTTTTAAAATTGTGGGCTCAGTCCTCCTGACATCTTTCCAAACTATTTTTGGTGTGATCCCCGCGTTTTTACATTCTATTTTTTCAAGTGTCTTCGGAGAGTTTCCCTTGCTCCTCGCTCTTGTGGCCGGGATCCTCTTGTTGATCTGCGCACTTCGTTATGGCTGCACGCCTAGTGTTACAAGACAGCATGCTCCGCCTGCTCCATCTTCGTAGCCGGATGCTTGATTACTATGGCACTTTACCTCTGGCGACCTTAAGCGTCAAGTATGGATTGTCATTCCGGTTTCCTTTTTTTACCTGTGTGCAACCTGTCTTTCATTGCCTAGATTGTCCCTTCCAATGGGCTCTGGACTTGTGCTTGTCAAACTTGGTGTCACCTAACCCGGATTTTGATGAACTAATGTGTCCATTACTGGATCATGAGTTTGCTTGTTCTGGAATTGGGTTTATGGCCTTGGGTGCTACGCAAGGAGTCCTTGGTAACTGGGATGTCGGAGAGGCCGCTATTGAATTCCTTGAACGGAGTTATCCCGAGGATGCTGACAGTTGTCCTATTATGGTGCTGGATGCTCCGATAATTGAAGAACACGTGTGTTCCTTTCCCTTGATAAATTGGATGGCAGATACTTTTGCGGAACGCTCCAATGATTTCCTCTTGGAAGCTGTTGCAACTTACGGTGCATATACCTTGATGGATTGACTGTTTCACATTGTCAAGACAGGGTGCATCCCTAGCTGTCGATTTTTTTATCAAACTTTTTTAATGGTTTTTTCTCTAGAACATCGTTTTTACTTTTTAACGATTTTTTCTTTTTTTTTTCTCGAACTTTACACTTACCTTATATGGACTTATAGTTCATGCCATTGGTTCCGTTCTATATCACTTGAACTCTGCGTTCTTGATAAGTGCGCCCCTAGTGGTTAGTAGTCCGATCAAGGGGAGGTGTAGGATGGGTTAGCCACTCCCTATTTACAACACTAAGTTAGCATAACCGAGCCAACTGTTAGAAAGCCAGCTTGCCGTTTCTGCTGCTTTGCACGCAACACTGTTGTTATATGTTATTCATTTTAGAAAGGCTTACTCGACTTTGCCTTACAGGATAACAGTTTGTTGTTTAACATTCTTAACAGTGTGCTGCGACCTTCGTCTGTACATCATGTAAAGAACAAGTCTAGGACACTAGACGTGCAGAGTGTTGTGTTCAGATTGATCGTACCACTTTTTAGACATATCATACATGCAGCTGCCAATATCTGAAGGACAAGTGCTTTTAATATTGCAGAACAGAATGTTTTAGATTCATTCGAACAGAAGAGCTGATGCATGATAGAGCCTAGCTGATCCTGTGATGTGATTCCACTAAGCTGATCTATACGGTATGGGGTCCCCCCTATTAGCCTAAGAGACCTTCTATTAGTATAATAACCTATTAGTTTCTAGAGAAAGGAGTGTGGCTGTTTACCACTGTCATTATTATTATGATTGCTCCTTTCATTGTGTATGGTATTGTAACAATGCTGATGGTTCTGATCTTAACCATTTGTCTGCTAGTGTTAGCCAAAGTACTGCATCTTAGGACGCGAAGTTTATAAAATAAACTCTTTAAACTTTACCGTGTCTGTATTATTCTGTTGTGGACTGCTAAATAAGTACAAACAGGTATTTCGGATTCCCACCACTCCTGAGAAATATCTAAGTCGCATGTTCTGGGTTGTCTATACATTGGGACCGCCTAGCTAGATCTAGGCTAACGAATGGGACACTAAGCTAGTTGGATATGGGGTTCTTGGTTCTAAGGGGAGTTTCTGGTACACCACAATTCTCTGAGGTCCTGGTTTCCTGCGCATAGTTCTGTGCATAAGCAGAATCCCTGCAACAGCAGATGAGGGGTGAGAACCCAAAGTTGTTGAGGGGGTCCATTTCCCTACAGGGCATGGACTTTACAGTGGAACACCGCCCTGGTACAGAACAGCCAACGCTGATGGCCTGTCCAGATTTTTCCACCTTAGTTATGAGAACTCCCAAGGGGAAGGGTAGTTCTCCCCACATTTCAGCTGGAGGGGACATGTGTTAGACCTGGCATCATTGGTGTGAGTCTCCCTTCCATTTTGTCGGATTGCCTCCTCTGTTTTTGATATGTTTTTGCTGGTTATATGCTTTGGGAACTGTGCCACTGCCATTCAGTGCCACAGTGCAAGTGCTCCCTATGTTAAATTGATGTATTGATCAGTGACTTCATGATTGGGTTATTTGATTTACTTGTCAGACCCTAGTACAGTGCACCATGTGTGCCCAGGGCTTGTAAATCAAATGCTGCTGGTGGGCTTGCAGCACTGGTTTTGCCACCCACAGAAGCAGCTTGTAAAGTGTGTCTCAGGTCTGCCATTGCAGAACCTATGTGCAGTCTGGTACTGCCCTGCTGACTGACCAAGTGCACCCACTTGCCATTCCCTAAACCTTCTCTTTTCTTCATATCAGACACCCATATAGTAGGCCCAAGGGCAGGGTGAATTGTAAGTATAAGGTAGGACATGCCCTGGTGTGTGCAGCATGTCCTAATAGTGAATTACAGCCATTTTCGTTTTTCACTATTGCAAGACTACCTGTTCTCCATAGGCCAGAATGAGCAGTTAGATTATTACATCTTATAATCCTAACTGACTCAGGGAACATGGTAGAAATTAGAATTTAGTATCCCTGAACTTAACATTCTGTGTTTGAAAATACCACTTTTAGAAAGTAGGTATTTTCTTGTCTAACTATCCAAAGCCTGCCTCGGCTAGGTTGTGTATTCCTTGTCTGGAGTTTGAGTGACAGGGCTGGGGAATTCCAGGAGACAGAATGAGTCAGCCCAGTGGTGAATAGGGAGATCTGCATCTAGATGGGAGGGAGGAGTTGCACCTGGGACCTGAATAGGGCTGGACATACCTCCACAATGCTGGCTCCACCTCCTGGGGTGCGGCTGATGTCTCTGCCCTGCACTGTGAAAGAAGAGAAGGAATCATGTCAACAAAGTGCTCCAGGGCTGTGCTTTCCCTCCATAATACCGGCTCCACCTCCTGTGGGGCGTCTGATGTTTCTGCCCTGCACTTTGAAAGGAAAGAAGGGGTCCTGTAAACAAAGTGCTCAAGAACTGGTTTGGACTAGTCAGAGGCCTCTCTGCCTTCAGAGAACAAAGGATTTGGGGGTATAAATATTGGGACCCAGACCCAAGAACTTTAGATAACTTCCGGGAACAAGACACACCTTTTGCCAAGGAGAAGAACCAAGGAAGCTGCAGGAGTTTGGACTGCCCCTCTGCCAGTATGCTGTTTGCTGGGTTGGCCTGCAGCGGTGTCTTCATTGCCAAGGAAAGGAAAAGGAACTTTTCAAAGGACTTTCATCATCTTACAGAATATTTCTCCAAGGGCTTGAACTTGTGATTGCCTCCTGCTGAAGTCTCAGGGACAAAAGACTTCACCTCCAGCTCCCCTCTGAATTTCCTTGCTGGGAATTCTATCTGCAGAAGCCTGTGTGTTGCTGGGAGCTGGAAGCACGAGGCAACGAGAAGAAGCGTGTCACCGCCGCAGCTGTAGTCGTCGCATCGCCGGAGAAGCATGCCACCGCCGCATCTCCCAGGAGGCGTGTCTTCATCGAAGCTGTCTGCTGTCACATCACCGTAGAAGCGTGACGCCATCGAGAGGGTCGCCATCGCATCCCCGGAGAAGCATGTCGCAGGGTCTGTCGCAGCTCCAAAGTACAGAGTCGTCGCAAGGCTGCCAGGGCGTGAACACACCGCCGTCGCATTGTTGCATCAAGGGCTCCATCTTCTCGCATCGCACCAGGATTGTTGCATCGCATTGAGGCGCCATCTTGCGCATCGCAACCGGGCCACAGGCCGAGAACCTACACATCACCCCCGCACCGGTAAGGATCACGACGCATCCCCCCCATGAAGCATTGAGGCGCTACACATCATCTCCCCCGGAGCACGGAACCAATGCATCTCCATCTGTGAGCCTTTTGTTTATTTTTCATTACGCATCCAGGTACTTTTGTGAGAACTGTGTCGCTTTTATCATCAACTTGAACTAAGTAACTTTTACCATCTTTAAGTCAATCTTAAGTACAGTATTGTGGATTTTTGTCGTTTGTGGTCTTGTGTTAAGTCTATATAAAGAATACTTATTTTTATAAAACCTGTGTGGTGTCCATCTGTGGTGTTTTCACTGTATTACTGTATGTGTTCACAAATGCTTAACACACTGCCTCTGAGATAAGCCTGTCTGCTCGTGCCAAGCTACCAAGGGGGTGAGCAGGGGTTATCTAGGAGTGTAATCCCCTTATCCTTACTTTGAAGCAAGGGTCCCCATTTGGACAAAGGTGTATACCATTGCTAACTAGAGACCCCCAGTTCTAACAACACACAAGACCATTCACACTGCCAGCCATGGGCCCAGCATGTTACAACATTCACATACCAAGACAGCGCCATTCAAGGGCCCATCACTTTCATACGCCCACATGAGAGACACAGCAATCACACCGGCTGGTGGTTGACATAGTGTCTACAGTGGCGGTTGACTAGCAGAGTGTGTAATGACCAGCAGCATATCACTTCTCACACACTGCCAGCCAAATGCCGGCCGACGCACACTGCCAGCCAAGCACCATCCCACCCACACTGCCAGCCAAGTGCCAGCTGACGCACACTGCTAGCCAAGGACCAGCCCATGCACACCCCCAGCCAAGCACCAGTCCATGCACACTGCCAGCCAACAGTCAGCCCACGCACACCGCCAGTCAAGCACCAGTCCACGCACACTGCCAACCAAGTGGCAGTCCACACATACTGCCAGCCAAGCACCAGTCCACGCACACTGCCAGCCAAGCACCAGCCCACGCACACCGCCAGCCAAGCACCAGTCCACGCACACTGCCAGCCAAGCACCAGTCCACGCACACCACCAGCCAAGCACCAGTCCACGCACACCTCCAGCCAAGCGTAAGTACACACACACCACCAGCAAGTGCCAGTCCACGCACACCGTCATAAATTATTTTTTATGATGAAAGAAAACACAAACCAATTGCAACTAGATACAAAACTATAACTACAAAAACAACAGCAGACATAATTCTATTACCAAACGTGAAACTGAACAACAACTCTATAAAGCCATACAGACCAGGCAGTACACTATTAGACTCATGGCTGCTCCCAAAAACTTTTTTTAGTGTGATACAATCTGAAACATGTGGGCACACACAGCCCAGGATTAGAAGGACACTCGGCACAGTGCATGTGACCCTCCATCCGCATACCTCTTCACAAGCAGACTCTACATCTCTTACAGGGACTGGTTTTTTTGGGCGTGAGAGGAATTAAATCAGGAAAGTGGAGATCTTTCAATCTTGCCATATCCTCCAGTACTCCAACTCTCGGAATACTTGCTTGTTCCACTTCACAAGGCTGCCTATCGCAGACTCCTGATACTGAACAAAGGTAATTTTTGACGCAGGAGAACACTCCATGAACACAACAAAAGCATTAAAAGTTGCTAAATTGACGAGATGGATGGCCAACTTCTTTTGTACGAACAACAGTGAAAGATTCCAATCTCTGATCTACTCTATCAACACCACCCATGTGCTTATTGTAGTCTACAATGCACACAGGTTTGCACACTTCTGCAACCTGACCCCAAACAGTCACAGGTGAAGTACTCTACTCTCATGGATGGTAGTCAGCATGTACACATCCCTCCTGTCCATAAATTTCACAGCTAGCAGTTCCTAACTGTGCAAGGCACTACACTGTCCCCTCTGAAGCTTTTTGTAAACAAGCTCTTTTGGGTAACCTTTATGGTTAGAGCGGATTGTGCCACAAGCAAAGTGTCCACTTAGAACAATTCCTTAAACAATTGCTCAGAGGTGTAGAACTTATCAAGGTACAAATGGTGACCTCTGTTAAACAGTCCTCTAGCAAGATCCCACACAATTTTCTCTGAAACTCCAAAAGTGGACCTACAACCAGGGGGGTCAATAGTGGAATCCCTACCAGTGTACACCCGTAAATTATAGACTTATCCTGTCCTACTCTCAGACAACATATACAACTTAACTCCATAACATGCCCTCTTTCTAGGAATGTACTGCCCAAAAACCAAACGGTCCTTGAACAGGACCAAAGACTCATCAACAGCTATTTCTTTCCCTGGAGTATAGATCTCTGAAAATCGATCTACAAAGTGATCAAGAACAGGCCAAATCTTAAAAAGACGGTCACATCAGGATGATCTCGTGGCAACGCCAAAGCATTATCAACAAAATGCAGCATCCAAAGCAAAAGTAAATACCGATCACGACTCATAATAGCAGGAAATATGGCCGTTGTCATCAAGGGACTGGTATACCAATATGAAGCCATGGACGGCTTCCTTATCAAGCCCATTAAAAAATTCAAACTCAAAAACTTCTTCTTCTCATCCAGATTTGTGGGATTCCACCAGCTAGCTCTAGAGCAGGGCCTAAGTCTGGCACTGTTGTCCCTCAAAAACTGTTCAGCATACAAATTAGTCTGCTCAACAATCTCAGCGAAAAATACATCATCCATGAACAACTGAAAAAACTGTATAGGCAAAATATTTTCACAATCCACTCTACACCCTGCATCACCACTAAAGGCAGGTAACACCAGCTGTACCATGTTTGAATCAACCCAGAGTCCAGCACTTCCAGTAGGAAGCCTTGCAGCCTCGGGCTGCAATCCCTCTGTCTCTTGCTGCACCATCGACACATCAGTGTCCTTCTCTAAAACATGCACTTAATCCGCACTGAGAGTAGCTTCATCTGCACTGAGAGTAGCTTCATCAGATGATTCCTTGTGGACAAAAAACTCACTGCCAGAATCTTGCACTCCCTCCTCTCCCTCAGATGCACTGTCGGTCTCATAATCCTGCTCAGAGGAAGATTCAAAAAGCATAAAAACCACCTGCTGAGCAGTAATTCTACGGCTAGCCATACTCCTTACTACTAAAGGTAACTTGTCAAACAAGTCAACAACAACAAACACTTTGCAAAATAAGCAATAAACAAAATGGGTCTTTGTTAGAAATGGGGGTCTCTATTTGGCAAGGGCTTGCACCTTTGTCCAATTAGGGACCCTTCTTCCTAGTCAGGGTTAGGGAGTTACACTCCTAAAATAACCCCTGCTCACCCCCTTGGTAGCCTTGCACAAGCTTATCTTAGAGGCAGTGTGTGAAGCATTTGCACAAAACCAACAGTAATACAGTGTAAGCACTACAAACGGACACCACACCAGTTTAGAAAAATATCCAATATATCTTTATATACTTAAAAAAAGACCAGAACGATAAAAATCCACAATACAGTACTTAAAAATCTTCAGGTATCAAAATAACCTTTTAAAACAGTTCTTTGATATTGATAGCTCCGTCTGGGGCTATCACGGCGTTGTGAACAAACAAATCCAAACAGTTCTGGCTGACCGCGGAGTCGCGGGCCAGCTACGAGCTTGGGAAGACCCGCAAACAGTAACGTTCAGAAATGCAGGGCATCGATGACCTCTCGTTGAGCTTTCGAACACACAGCGTCGGTAGGCATCGGTTCCAGAGGTCTATGTCGGAGTCGGCGGGGCCCTCGAAGTCACACGCATTGAAGATCAAACTCCTCTTTGCTGAAGTTAGGAGCACTGACGTCGGCCGGTGTCTAGTGCTGCGGTGCCAAGTGCAGTGGTGCGGCGTGCAGTGCCCTCAGGTTGCCCTCAGGTTGCGGTATGAGCAGCGACTTGGTGGCGGCATCAGATGGCGGCATCGGTGTGATCATGGTCGCATGTGAGATGAAGGCAGTGCTCATCACGGTGCTGGCAGGTCAAGGTGCAAGCAGCGTCGTCGTCATTGCTGAAGCGCTGTCGTTGGCTGAAGAACTGGAGTCGATGGCACCGGCGTCGGTAGGTAAAGGCTGCGGTTTGGGATGAGGGCGGTGCATCGTGTAACTTTACGAGCGGTACCCTCAAACCACAGTGCAAGCAGCGGCGTCGATTCCGGCGTGGAGCGGCGTCGCTGGGGATACCAAGGCGTCGTTGCAAGGCGGTGCGGGGTGCGGTGCCCACGGGTCACGGTGCGTGCAGCGGCTCGGTGGCGGCATCAGCAGGCATTGTCTGTGAGACTAGGGTCGCGGTGCGGCGTCATTGCGGTGCCCTCTGCGGAGCCTTTAGGACACGGAGTCTGCAGCGGCATCGTAGACGGCGTCGAGCTTGAAGTCTTTGCTGTTCCTCAGACAGGGGGCAAGCTCTACCTCAAGCCCTTGGAGAAACTCACAAAAGTAGATTGTAGAAAGTTCAGTCCAGTCCTTTCACTTCCCAAGACAGAAGCAGTCACTGCAGGCCAACATAGCAAAGCACACAGCAAAGTGGTAGTTCCTCCTCACAGCTTCTCCAGCTCTTCTTCTTGGCAGTCTTCTTGATCCAAAAGAGTTCTGAAATCTTGGGGTCTGGGCCCCAATATTTATAATAGCAAATCCTTTGTTCGCTGCAGGCAGAGGGTCCTGTACCTAGTTCAAACCAGTTCTGGGTGCATTCTGCCAGTGTGCACCTTCTTCCTTTGTCAGTGTGGGCCAGGGTCCTCAGATGCACAACAGGAGGTGGTGCCAGCTTTGTGGAAGGCAGGCACAGCCCTATTCAGACCCAGGTGCTACTCCCCCCACCCATCTACATGCAGATAGGTCTATTCAGCCCTGTGCTGACTCGCCCTGTCTCCTGGAGTCTCCCCTAGCCCCTGTCACTCACAAACCAGACAGACAATACACAAGCTAGCAGAGGCAGGCTGGATGGTTAGGCAAGAAAATACCAACTTTATAAAAGTGGCATTTTCAAACACAGAATGTTAAAACCAACTTCACTAAAAGGCGTATTTTTATCATTCTGAGTTCAGGCATACTAAACTCGAATTTCTACCATGTTCCCTGGGTCAGTTACGATTATAGGATGTTATAATCAAACTGCCAATTCTGGCCTAGGGGGAACAGGTAGCCTTGTAATAGTGAAAAACGAAGTAGGCTGTAATTCACTATCAGGACATGCCCCACACACCAGAGCATGTCCTACTTTCACATACAATGCATCCTGCCCACAGGCGTACCTTGGGCCTACCTTAGGGGTGACTAACATGTAGAAAAGGGAAGGTTTAGGGACTGCCAAGTGGGTGCACTTGCCAAGTTGACATGGCAGCCCCAGGCTGCACACAGGCTCTGCAATGGCAGGCTAATTACACTTTATGGGCTGTTTGCGTGGGTGGCACAATCCAGTGCTGCAGTCCAGCATTTGATTTATAGGCCTTGGCACTCGCAGTGCACTTTACTAGGGACTGACACATAAATCAAATAGGCCAATCATGGAAATACCAATCCATAACGCATTTTACACAGAGAGCATATGCACTTTAGCACTGATCGGCAGTGGTAAAGTGCCCAGAGTCCTAAAACCAACACAAACAGGTCAGGAATAAATAGGAGGAAGAAGCAAAAGGTTTAGGGATAACCCTGCAAAAAGGGCCATCTCCAACAGTCTTTATCACAAAGACCTATACACTCCAAAACTATACCACTCACTTGCCATAAGCAGCTAGACTCACCACCCCCTACTCTGCGCAGACACAGTAAGGATCAACAATATCCCACTAAAAAAGAAAAAGAAAAAAGAAAATTACACATAAGACAATGCAAAACATATCGCAAAGAATGTAATGCTCAAAACACTAACTAAATAAGCTGCCATTATGACACCTATTATTCATTTATGCGTGACAATAATACTCATTTGGAGTAAACAAAACAAAAATGTTTTTCTTACCAAATAAATGCAACTACGCAAAACTGCAGAACAACCACTGCCAAAATCGCAAATGAGAATCAAAAGCTTTATGCTAGAATAAAAAGGAGGAAAAAACATTACAATCACATATGCAAATAATGCACTAGTCCACACACAATACACCAGGGAAGCTAAGGGGTAGGTGGGCCTAAGAGTATAAATAAAATAATCACCCCCGTAAAAGGGTTGGAACCCTTGCCTAAGAGGGCACTCCCCAACACCAACATTTAAAAAACCCTGGTATCTAGTGGCTTCTGCCCCCCCTTGGGGGCAGATGGGCCTAAAAACATACTGCTGATCTGCCAACCAAAGAGGGCAGAAATGGCCACAATCATCCACCCATAAAGGGGAGCGACCCTTGTCCAAGGAGCCGCTCCCCACCATAAAAAAAAATCCCTGGTGGCCTAGTGGCAGATAAAAAAACAAATCAGCCAATCTGCCCCCCAGGGGGCAGGAACAGCCAAATTAATGTTCCCACAGGAGAGCGACCCTTGCCCAAGGTGCCACTCCCCAAAAATGGATCCATGGTGCTCTAGCGGGCCACTTACAAAACAAATGGCGAGATCTGCCACCCCAGGGGGGCAGACAGCCGAAAACATTGCCCCCAAAGGGGAGCAACCCTTTCCCAAGGGGTTACTACCCACAAATGAATCCCTGGTGGACTAGTGGGCCACTTACAATAAAAAATGCAGAGATCTGGCAGACAGCCAAAAACATTGCCCCCAATGGGAAGCAACCGTTGCTGAAGGGGCCACTCCCCACAAATTAATCACTGGTGGTCTAGTGGGCCACTAAAAAAAAGAAGTGAGATCTGCCCCCAGGGGGCAGACAGCCAAAAACATTGCCCCCAAAGGGGAGCGACCCTTTCCCAAGGAGCCACTCCCCACAAATTAATCCCTGTTGGTCTAGTAGGCCAAAAAAAAAAAATGGTGAGCTCTGCCCCCTGGGGTGGCAGACACAGCCAAAACATATTGCCTCCAAAAGGGGTGCGACCCTTGCCTAAGGGGCTGCTCCCCTTAAACAGTTGAACAGATTTTTAATGAAACAAAAAAATCCCCTGGTGTCTAGTGGGCATTGCTGCTAAACGATCACATGATCGTGCAGCAGGAATGCTCAAAAGTGGCATCAGGGGAGAGGAAACCCTTTCCTTTCCTTTGATGCCTCTTCTGTTTAAATACCCCCCTCCCCGGAGGAGAAACATACCTCCTCTCTTGTGGACGCGCTGGAAGCAAATGGCTTAAAGCGCGTTGGGAATCCTCTAATGACGTCAGCGCGCCTCGCGGGCGGACGTCATTAGATGTTATGGAGGGGGAGCGGGGGGAGGCAGGGGAAGGGCTTGCCCTGCCAACCCTGGTGGGGGCACCTTAAAGGGTGGCCCAAGTGGAGAGCGCAAGCGCTTTCCCCGTGGGTGGGTGCTATGACAGACAGGAGCCATCCGAAGCACATGCCCACCGTGACTTCGGACGGCTCCCGGTTGTCCGACAAACCGAATGGGTTAAATAAAGCATGTTTTTTTTAAAGGCAGCCCATTTTCCTTAAAAGAAAATGGGATGTGTTTCAAAAAGAAACATTAAACATTTCTGTTTCATTTTTTTAGAGTAGGCAGTGGTTTGTGTGACCACTGTCTGCTCTTAAAAAAGTTTTGCTGCCAGTCACAAACGGGAACGGATCCCTTGGGTAACCCTTCCCATTTGCGACTGGCTGACCACCTACTTGAAGTAGACTGTAAACTGCAATTGTTTTGTGATCACATTCTGGTTGCAAAACACAAGGATGCCCTTGGCACACTCCTTGTTAATAGTGACTCACAAACCCTATTTTGCAAGTAAGTAGTGGGTTAGAGACTTGCAAAATAGGATTGGTACATTAAACAAGCTGTTTAACTCTCACAAACGGCCTGATTCTCCATTTTCTTCTGTTAAAAATGGTTGTACGTGTGTCTGTATGTGTGCACTGGTAACTGACCAACACTTCAAACCACAACATCCTTTTTCTCAGTAAGGTTCCACTACAGAACCTAGCCACCTCACACTTCTCCCTACTTATAACAGAAACCATTCCCCACATAAATCCAAACATCTCCCCAAGGAATAAATGAAATTGAAAGTGGAACAGCAAAGATAAGATTATCATAAATTATCCTATGCTACAAAATTAATCATTTTGCCAAAGTCCACCTGTAAAGAGACACACATACACATCACAGTAGATCTTGAATATATACATGTTCAACTTCTTATGTAGTATTTTAAATACAGGGTAGTTTGTGTATCCTCAAACTTCTCATACTTTTTCCTTCTTGTTCTAAGTCCATGAAAACATTTGGTCTTATATTTGCAGACCAATCTGTAGTTACATTCATGTCTACCTCATGCTGAGTGTGCACCACCTGATTAAAGTTCCAAATTCTGCCATCATCTGTCTTTCTGACATTCCTAAACAACTTCACAATTTGTCTTTACCTTGTGAATTTATACCACTCTTGACATCATAACGGTGATCTGACTTTCACCCAATCACCAAAATAATTATTTGTTTCTGTTTATGTACAAGCTCTTTCACAATTCATCAATGCCATTATATTTTAAATGTTCACCAAGCTCTCCCTTTGAACAACTCAATAGATGTTTTACCCACGGTAGCATGAGGTGACAACCTATATGCTATTATCCTTTCCTGCAACTCTTTTTTCTGGTTTAAGCTGTTTACTCTTGCCAACAATATATTCCCCTTCAAAGTCTTGGTTAGTCTCTCAATATGCCTATTTGTTTCTAGACGATACAGAGAGCTCTTCTTATGAGAAATACCACACTCACTTAGATATTCCTCTATTTTATTGTGAACAGAATTGTGGGCCATTGTCAGACGATATGTAACGTGGATAACTCAGTCTATTGAAAACCTCTTACAAAAATGTAATTACACTATGAGATAAGGTATCCCGCGCACAACTTCCTTCCACCCACGATGAATACAAATCCAATAGCACAATAAGATAAGGTATGCGATACACACCATGGAGAGGCCCACCAATGTAAATTGCTACTTCCGCCCATGGGTACATTGGTAACTCACTACAAACCATAGGCACGTGTCTGGTTTTGTGCACAGTATAACTCATATTGCATTGTGTGTAATCTCTTACAGCAGGTTCACCCATTAGATATAAAACTGGCTACCAAAAATCCTGGCATATCCCTTCTTTCATTGTAGCAATACCCATGTGTTTTTCATGCGTTAAACAAATTATTTTACTCCTTAACGTTTGTGGTGGAATTATTCTCATGCCTCTTGTTAAGACACCATAATTTACGACCAATTCTTTATGAATCAATCATGGTTTTTCTAACGTATTCACTTTCCCTGGAAGTATCAACTCGATGGTGTTAAGCAAAACAATATCTTTGCTGACTCAGCTTTCCATTCATCGTCCGGCATGGCACCAAGAGTGACTTCACACACAAATGACATTTGTAGAAACTTGAAGGCCCCCATAGGGGTAATAATGGCCGTCAGCTCTCGAGAGGATTTATCTAGTGTCACCTGATGGCAGGCCGAAGCAAGGTGCAAGGTAGTGAAATATTTAGCTACAGCCATAGTTGTCAGCATCTGATCATTGTTAGGAAGTGGAAATCTATCCACTATAACTTCTTTTTTGAGTACCCTAAGGTCGATACACAAGCAAATCCCATTGTTTGACTTCTTCGTCACAAGAATGGGAGCCAACCACTCGGTGGCTTCCACTGGCTTTATCACCCCCAATGTAATTAATCTTGTGATCTCCTGCTCAACCCCTTTTTGAGCATTAATGAGTATCTTTCTCACTTGACACCTATCCTCAACTTAATTCAATGCTTATATAACTTTGCAGACACCTAATTCATCCCTGAACAAATCTTTGAATATAATCTCATATATACTCCAATCTTCTGCTATTTCTTGTTCTTGAATTGATGGAACAGCATTCGGATCAGGTGTAACGTCCAGCTGTCCCTGATGTGGACAAATTAGGGTTTGATTACGATCTTGATGGGAAGGGCTCCTGACGGGATCCGGAATGACCAAATCCGATTCGGAGCCACTCTTTCCGTCTGAATTGTCCCCCATTCCGAACAACCAAGTACAATGCGAAGATCTCGTCCGCACCGACCGAATCGTTTCTGGACCCAAATCTGTCCGTCCAACTCGTCTGGAGCCAAATTGTGCCTCGCAATGGATCAGGCTTCTGAAAGACCATGTACGATGCATGATTTGGACAGCTGTAGCGACTCGGTCTCAGCGAGATGAAATGGCTGTCAGAATTGGACTTTGGGGTGCCAGAGCAGGCTCCACTTAACCTAGAGCCCTCCAAATCAGTTGTAGGGAGGTGTGCATGGGTCCCCCCAATCCAAGCATGCACAGTGTGGCGGGCAACATGGGGTGCCTGCAACCGGGTGTACACTTTTCCCCACCCACCCCTTTTTTGCTATGGTAGCCTCTGTACGCATTGGTATACAGGCTCCCATAGAGTTCAATGGAAGTCCGAGCGAACTGAGTCTGTCAGCATACAGCTGTATTAAACTTGTTCAGTCAAACTCGCACGATGCGATTCACTAGGAAAGCCCTCTGGATCCTAGTCGTATGGAGGGCTTTCCTAGCGAGATCGGAATCAGGCCCTTAGTAAATTATCACCTTTGTCTATCATATATTCCTTTGTCTCCACAAATCTCCTATTGTATTCTAGGCACCCATGGAAATATCCATACATCTTTATAGATGACCCACCATACCTTGTAGGTTTTACATCTGATTTAAATAATTCACACTATCTGTAAAATTGCTATTGTACACCTCTTTGCACATCAATGTCAACTGAGAGCCCAAGTCAAATTCCATTTTGATTTTTCAATTCTCAATCTGGACCCAATTGGAGAAATGCTAAGTTTCACATTCAGTAACCTGAAACACAATGTCCTTAACCTCACATATTTGTTTTTTCTTGTTTTTCCCTTTGAGACATGTCCTTTTATCCTGCACAAGTTGCTCAAAACTTGCCAAAAAATCAGCGTTGGTCTTATGTCCAAACCTCCCACAACTGAAGCAGGTGCCTTACAACTCTGAAGCCAATTTCAGCTCTCCTGCATTACTTTTGTTACCCAAAGTCTTGGACTTTTGCTTAACTTGACATACCACTTCTGTAACCTTGCCTGTATTCATATTCTGCGTGTTCTCTTTGCTCCATTCACACACACACACTTTACCATGTGTTCAACAAGCTTTGCTATAACAAAAACCAATTGCAGTGGTGGTTCTTCTTTTAGCCCCAGTTCCTCCCTCATTTTTCATTAAAACATATTAACACAAATTGGTCTCTTATTCTTTCTTCAGTGAGAGGCCCAAACTTGCAACTTGCAGCCAATTTCCTAAATCCCATCACAAAAACCTCCACAGACTTATCCTTCTCTTGTTCTCTTATTCCACAGTAATAACGCTTCGTAATGGTGCTAACCTTAGGTATAAAATGATGGTCCAGTTTCATAATGCAGATCTTATTTTCATTCAAGGACTTATGTTCAGATGTACCTAACTCTGGAAGATTATCTAAACTTTCCTGACCCCTTCCAAACAATGAAATAATAGTGCATATTTACGCTCTGCACTAAGATTAGTGTCACAAACCTTGTGTAATACGCAAACATTTTCTTATACTTCTGCCATTTGAAAGGTGGTTCTCCTGGATTAGAAAAAGAAAAAGGAGGCGATTTGATGTTCTGCATTTCAGCTCCTGTTTATCACCCCTTGTTCACACACCCTGCTGTGCAATCACACTAATGCACTAGTTAATATATTAGATTTTTACAACAAACTGCTCCTTGCAAAGTCCTATTTCCACGTACTATGATCACTTAAAATTAAAAAAAACAAGACGTGCACATCACCATTACCATTTTGCAAGTGCCACCATGAGTGACCTGCACCTTGAACCTAAAGAGAGCATTAGATATTTTTGTAATGAACAATGAAAACAGCCAAACAACAATGTAACATCACAATTCCACAAAGAAAAAAAAATGTCAGGCATGCTTGTCATCATATTTGAATTCAGATGTGCTTATCACCTTGTTTCCTCCTGATAGACAAGCAATTATAGCAGGATGTGCTTGTCACCATGTCAAGCCACCAATATGCCAGTAGGTTTAAATAACACAGACATCAAGCAGATAATGCAGGTGTGCAAGTCATCATATCCAGGTAAGCCACAGACCCAACCAAAACATCCAATGTGGCCGTCAATGTTGACCCCTTACAGCCTGCGATCTCCCTTTTAAGCTGAAAGTGCTTGTTATTAATACCTCCTAGCCTGCAGACAATTGATCAGGACTCACTCCACTTCAGAGGCTACTGAACCGCAAGACCCGTTTCCACAAGCTGCAATAAGGAAGCCCACTGTCCACCTCTTTGTGACCTAATTGGAGCGCAGAGTGCATTTCAACAAGAGCATTGATTAAGTTCTGTAGGCCCCTTCTTATAACTCTGTATGCAACAACGTTCACCGCATCCAAACCGTGAATGAATACCAAATGCTTTTTTGGTCGCGACTGGTTCCCAAGCTTCGTTTAAAGCCTCGCCTGGCAGGTTCGTATCAAGTTCCTCATGACTCTGCACAGACCAGCATCACCGGCACCCAACAGCAGATTTGAGCTAAAGAGACCTCCATCTTTTTACAAAATTCACAGAAGTCAGGAGCTAATAGAATCAGGTACTTATGTTGAGGTGAAGAAACATCACATCCCGCACTTGTCACCAAATGTGAACTTCAAATGAACCATGCCAAACACCACGCAGGTTCAAGAAACAAGCAAGCAGTTTATTTCAGCTCATCCATTAAGTTCGCACTGGTAACTCTTTTTCTTGATAAGGTTCCACTACAGACCCTAGCCACCTCATACTGGATGTATTACAAACACCTGGGCTAGGACATATCAACAACTGCCAGGGAAGATACTTGAAGCTAGGTATGCAACACCTAATCAAATACCTTACTGTAAGAAATTGGATTAAGGGGGAAAACCCAACCTAAGCAACACCCACAGTCCTTCTCCGGGTGAACCAGAAAAGTCATTAAATTAACCTGTGCTTCTCCCTCTGGTAGCTTGAGCCAAAAGCAGTCAGAAACTGTGTTAAGAATTTATGAAGCACACAAAAAGTAATACAGTAAAAATAAAACACAAGAAAAATCCCACACAAATGTAGAAAAATATAATACACAAAATTACACCAAAATAAATTAAATTCTATCGGTAAAATCAGAGTGATGCATTTTGAAAGTGTTAATGAAAACTAGTACCTGAAAAATCAAAGTGCCAACCCTGGGTTTCTGGTCCCACAAGACCGGGATGAAGTCAAACGTTAAGGCCAACCTTGAGTCGGATAAATTAGGTCGATTGGTCCTGGTCTGGGATTACCATTGGTCTTAGAAGAAAGTTCAAAGAGAAGTTCCTGAGAAGGTAAAGTTCAGTGTGGATTGGTATATAGTGTAGCAGTGAAGATTTAAACCCTTGGACTTTGAAACCTTTTGGGAAGTCGAAAATACCCAGCAGGATGAAGCTGCAGGCTGTAGCTGACGAGGGCTCCACGTTGCAGGATACTGCCATTTGGAGGTCTTACTGACCAGGATATGATGCTGTGGAGAAGAAAATAGGGCGAGCTACCATGAAGTCAGACTGACCAGTGATGCACCTGCGCAGATCAGCTGGAAGGTAGGTCCCGGTTTCCTGTTGGTTACTAGGCCACATTTTGAGGAAATCGTTGTACGTCCAAACTTCTAGGGGTTGTCAGGGACAGCTCCTTCCATACCACCATACCATTCCAAGGGTCCAGGACTATAGGGGCAATACTTGGAGGGCTAGTACTCACTCGAGCAGCAGCCAGGTGTAGGGTTCAAGATATCCTCTGGAGCTTGGTATGTCCCTGTAGCTCATACAGGAGTTACTTTGGTAGTCCTGGGTTAAAACATCAAAGCAAGACTCAAACAGCAGGGCATTTCTCTGGGATGTAAGGCAAGCATCAAGGCAGTCAGTCCTCTGGAATCAGCAGGGCAGCCCATTGAGGTACAAGGCAGGCATCAAGACGTAGAGAAGTCCTCTGGGAGTCCAAGGCACTCCTTCTGAAGTCCTCCACAGGTCCAGGAATATACTGAAGAGTTGGTCTGAGGGTCCATATTTATACCTGGTGCCAGCCTTTGAAGTGGCAGAAACTTCTGGGCTACCCCCACATCTGGTTTTTTCCTGTGTCAAGTAACCAAGATGTCCAGAATGACAAAATAATGGTGTTTGGTCTCTCTGTGTGTGCTGTAGGATTCCCCATTTGAAGTACAAGTGGGTAGGGGTGGGCGGAATTTGCGAAATCCACTGTCGCAAATTATAGCGAAAATGTTTAAAATTATCGCAAACAAGCGGAAATATCGCGAAGATGCGGAATTTTTTTTCCCGCATGTTCGCGAGATTTTCTGCATGGTTGCGGGTCGCCAACTTACCCATGTGGTTGCTCGCGGGCGCGGCCATCTTGTTTCGAGTTGTCTCGCGGTGCATGATCGCGAGAAGAAAGACGTGATCGCGCGACGCATGACGTCACTGCGGGCGCGAACTGTCGCGAGACAGTGCAAATGGCTAAAAACAATCCAACATCTCATGGAGAACTCGACCGGATCAAGAAAACTTGTCGGCGAACGCAGGGATTCAGGTAAGGCGATCGCGCGCGCGCGCGAGAATGTATTATTTTACAGCGCAAGCAAGAAACAAATTATCGCCAAGCTGCGGAAAGCGGAAATTTTGACATTTTCACGCTCTCCGCGGAACGCGAAAATGTCAAATTATCGCAATTTCCGCGAACGGAACAACATTTTTGCCCAGGCCTACAAGTGGGGCAGGAAACAGCTCTGCCACCACCCATACTGCAAGGCTCATCTGCCCATACCTAAGACCATTTTGTCTCACTGCCTGGGAGGAATGCAAAAAGCCTAACAGCAAGGTCATGTCACCCAGTACACTGCAATCGGCACCAATTTGTTAGGACAAGAAAATGCAAACTTGAATAAAATTGAATTTTCATAACTGTGACTTAAAAACCGTCTTTACAATTAAAGAGGAAATTAAAATTCAATTAATTTAAGACCAAACATAACATTTCTACCTCTTTCCAATCAAAAGTTAGCACTTAAATGTAAGAGGTGTTTCACTACCAGAATATGTCAAACTTACCCAAAAATCTGCCTTTAACTTAAAACTACAATGCACCCTATCCCATGGGCTGCTTAGGGTCTTATATGTATAAAATTCAGTAGCAGCTACCATATATTCATGGCGGTTGGCTGGGCAAAAAACAGGTGCTATTAAGATAATAAAAAAAGGCACTTACCTTGCAGACTTCCCACGTGACATCCTCCATGCTCGGGTGTCTTCTCTCCTGGAAGCTCCAGACCAGAAAACTGGAGTCTCCAGTCCTTGTATATCTTTTGGCATGAGAGACACGTCAAGATTGGAGGGAGTGGACTTTTTCAGCACTTCTAAGAGCACTGGGGTCTGTGCTTTCTCTCACCTAGCTGTCTAAAACTGCTAGGTTAGAGAGGTTTAAAACGCACATGGCCAAAGAGACATGTACACTTTAAACATAAGTGCACAGCTCCCTGCTACCAATCGGCAGCTCTGGCCCACTCTATCCTGACTCTCGGTTCAGGATGGGTTGTTTCAAAATAAAATGGTAATAAATAAACTTTATTTGCATTTTATTTTTTAGCTGCTGTAGGGCATTTTTCAAGGAGGGTGATGCCCTTCTGTTATCACGGAGGAGCCACTTCTGTTAAAGATGAAGGTTGAGGCCTGGCAAAAGGCATACAACTGCACTATAGGCTGCAATAGCAGACTTTAGACATGTGTTATAGTGCTACTTTTGTGAGTGGCAGAATGAGCACCAGAGGCCCACTAGTATAAGACACACAGAATGCAGAACAAATCAAACATTCACACCAAGTCAAGAGATCTGGATTAAATTAATTGTTCTTTTGCTCACCATGCCACCCCAGTTTAGACCCAGCCAAATGCAAATCAGCCTTGACCCCAATCCTCATGGGAACAGACAAGAAACAAACATCCTGGGACTGGTTTTGGGGTATCACCACTCATCAGCCAGGCTAGCTTGAATCCTGTGGCACAGTGAGCCGGGGACACACGTCTGGTCATACCCGGCACACATAGGGTGAGAAAGCAATGGATGGAATGCGGAACAAATCAAACATTCACCCCAAGTCAAGGGGTCTGAGTTAAATCCATTGTTCTTTTGCTCACCATGCCACCCAGGTTAGACACAGCCATATGCAAATCACACTTCTCTCTGCTCCTCATGGGAGCATTCCAGCCAGAACTGACAGGCCAAGTACCCCCTGGACAAGAACCAATCCTTCTGGGACTGGTTTCAGGGTATCACCACTCATCAGCCAGGCTAGGTTGAATCCAGTGGCACAGTGAGCCCGGTACCCATGTCTGGGCATACCCAGCATACTTAGGGTGAGAAAGCAAATGACACACAAATGATGGATGAAAGTGGAACAAATCAACCATTCACCTCCAGTCTAATGATCTGGGTTAAATCCATTGTTCATTTGCTCCCTGCAGGAGAGTAGGATCTGCCTCTTATGTTGCCCCCACTTTTTTTCTGATGTTTACACAGGTTTCTGGCTATAGTCTGGCTGGGACCCTGCTAATCAGGGCCCCAGCCTCTCTGTTCTCTCTAAACAACATGGAGTGCATATTAGGTGCACTAGTGATTGGATACTGTGGTGCCTTATGAGTCCCTAGTATATGGTACCTTAGGTACCAAGGGCATAGGTACTTCACATGCCTACCAGGGGCTGAAGCATATATTATGCCACCCCAGGGAAGCAGACTAAATCTGACACCACAGGCCTGCAACTGCAGCCTGGGTGAGGTGGTGCTAGCATTCCTCACCGAGATATAGGTTCACTATATCTCTCCTGCACACACATTTAAACCTATCAGTCACCCCTAAGGCAGGCCCTATCAATCCTGAGGGCAGGGTGCTTGGTTTCCATGTGAGGGGGTGCGTCTGCCTGAGCAGGGCCCCTCTGCAGCTCTCAGAGTCCATTCTCTGGGGCGGTTTGTGAATGCGGTCAAACCATATACTCTTCAGTGCATTATAACCTCGCGGTAAATGCTAACTTTGGAATGGCTGCATCAAAACAGGTGTGGGAGTATGATCCCACCCTTCTAGAGGGATAGACATGTACCTACTGTGGAAACATGGTAGAATCCTGAAGAACCGTGGCATCACAAAATGGATGCCACCAGTCACAGACACTGGGCTGCCCTCCTGCTGATGACTGAAACTCACAGTGGAGGAGGCCCAACAATAGGTATCCTGTCACAGGGAGGTGTGACCACCTCCCAAAAAAGGGTTTAGTGTATTGCGGCTGGGTTGGTGCACTCCTAGAGTGCTTTGAAGTCCTGCACTGGAGGAGCAGTAGGCTCCTCTGTGCATACACCAGTCCAAACCGGCTCAGGGGCTACCTGCCCCTGCACTGGCGCGAAACTGGACAAAGGGAAGTGGGTGTAGCCACCCATTCCCCTGACTCTCCCATAGGTGGGGTCATCGAGCTAGTCCCTCCCTTCCTTTCAGTATAAGTGAGGGAACCCTTGCCATTGCAAACTAGATACCCCTGGACGATGCTCTGAAGACGAATCCTGGACCTTCGACGTTGCACTACCTCTGGAAGATGGAAGAATCTCCCTTGGAGTCAAGGAGTTACTCCCCTGCTTGGCAGGCACCAAAAACTGCAATCAACGGTCGCAAACTCCATCGCTCCCGCCGGAGCCCGAAGTCCCTGCAGCCCAGGAAGAAGATTTCCTGACGTCTCCAAGGCCATCGTGAGTCCCCAGCGATGCTGAGGCACGTGGACCCCACGAGTGACGAGGAACCGCAATCCCTGGGTACCATGCACTATTTTCGAGTGCAACCCCTTCACGATGTTCTACGAACCTGTTCATTGGACCACGTGTGGTCCAAGCCTCCAGCAGGAATCCCTCCAAAGATAAGAGGCCTACCCCATCCCGAGTGACCGTGGGTCCCTGTTGAGTGAATCCTCCTGAGGCGTCTTTGCGATCCCTTGCCGGTTGGCTTCTGGGTCCCCTGAAGACTTTTCTACAGTTCCAAAGGGCTCCCCTTGTTACTCCTGGCCTGCCCTAATTTACCCTTGCTGGGTGAGACCCTCAGACCTTGCTAGTCTGCACCGCTGACTTTTTGTCTTTTCCACAAGACTTGCTGTTATCAAGGCTTGTTGGCTAAAATCTGGTTACCGACACAACAGTAAGCTGCAGACTTCGTGGGACATGCAGAATCCAGCTCCTGGTTGTTGTCGACACCTCCTGGACCTCGTGGTTGAAGAGTCAAGACACCCATTGATCACCTGAAATCACCCGACGACTGTGGGCATCCATCTTCCTTGCCCCGGGTCACTGCCAAGTGAGTTTGAACACTGTCCCCTCTGCTTTCAGGTCTTCCTTCTTCTGAATCCAGTCTTGGATTCCATCGGACACTTCTCCTGTCTTCACAAGCAGCAAGTCTTCATTGGCTCCCATTGAAAACGACGCCGCGACCCGACACCAAAAGACACCTATGCACCCGGCTTCCCTGGGTGAGGTAACTCCAGCCCTACAGTGCTCCTGTGGGTGTTGGCTCTAGAACTACTTACCCTGTAAGTGACTTGCTTGTAGACTCTCCCGAAGTATCCTTAAACTCTTAATTTCCAATCGCGACTTGCTCCATTGAAGTCAATAGGGATTTGCGGCTGTGTTCTCACACTGCATGCGTCTCCCGTGGGTCCTTTGCTTACCTGCCTTGGGTGGTTTCGTGAGGCCTCAGCACTTCTGAAGGCCCTAGGCCTTGTCCCTTTGCAAGTCGTTGTTCTTAAGTCTCTTTTTTAGTATATGGTCTGCTACGCCCCTAGGGCCCCAGCCGTATTTGTGCTTAACTTATTGTGAAACATTGATTGTGCATATGTTCCTGCCTTCTAATCTCATAAAGAGATTAGTAGAGAGTTGTTTAGTAATAAATACATATATATTTGATATATATACCTGTGTGGTGTCCTTTCATTTAGTAATTCAAGAGATTATAATGTAAAACAAGCTGCTTTACATTCCTCTAAAGACTTAGCCTGAAGGCTGCTCTCCACAGCTACCACTAGGATAGCTTTCTTTAAAGGTTGTCTTAAACCTATTACCATAAGAGTCGAATTGTACTGGTGCAAGGTGTCCACTTTAACTAGTGAACAGCATATACCAGGCCAACTTCTCACATTGGTGGGCATCGTGTGGGATTCCAGCTCGACACTGTTTTACCAGAAAATCACTATTTGAATTACTAACTGAAAACCACTATAGGTACTCAATGTACATATAAAGTCAAGCTTAGTATCAATAAGTTCTACTGAACTTAGAGCTGTGTGCCAAGGGATAGCACACCATTTCTACAGCTCAAGCTAGTATCAGTAGGCCACAAACTGGTGTAGGTAGTACAACACTGCACAACACTAGAATGTCCTTAAGGGTTGGAATCACTGGGTCCACCCAGCCTCAGTATAAGGACATGACTTTCTCTGACTTGAAAGCCATGTGTGCTGCAAGGCACCTGAAGCTAGGACAGAGTCCCTCCACACTACACCTGATAGATCTGCTGACAGCTGATGATCTTAGATTAGCTCTAGGAGCTAATGGGTCTGAATCAGTGAGTGGGTCAATTATAGTGTCTGGGTCAGATGATGAAAATCAAGATGACCAGGACTCTGTGGTTGAAGGGCCAGATCCACAAGGGTCTGAAAAGGACAGAGGAATTCTCCCTAAGAGAACTGACAGAGTGGAGGAAAGGCCTAGGTCCCTTTCTATGGAATCTGACCACTCCTATCACTCTGGCAGAGAATCTGTCCAACAGAGGAGCTCCTACTTTCCTAGAAGGGAGACCTCCTCTGACAGAATGTACAAACTGCTGCAGTGTGAGGAAGCAAGATTTTCCCTCAAAACCAAGCAGTTGGCATTAGATAGAAAAACCTTTGAGCTCCAGAGAGCTGCTAGAAGAGAGGGGTTAGATCCCCCCGGTGGCAGCAACAGTGTCCCTAGAGGTAGATAATATATTCCAGACCATAGGAACCTGAGCAAGGTTGTTCCTCCCTACCAGAGTGGGGATGATATCCACATGTGGATAACTGCTATGGAAAGGGCCTGTAGAATACAACAGGTCCCCCAAAAGCAGTGGGCAGCAATCTTGTGGCTCTCCTTTTCAGATAAAGGTAGAGACAAGCTCCTCACTGTTAGAAAAGAGGATGCTGATGACTATGAAGTCCTGAAGATTGCACTGATAGATGGGTTTGGCTTAACCACTGAGCAGTACAGGTTGAAGTTTAGAGATACCCAGAAGGAACAGACTCAGGACTGGACTGACTTTGTAGATTGTGCAACCAAGGCTCTGGAGGGTTGGCTGGTTGGCAGTAGGGTTACTGATTTCAAGGGATTGTATAATCTAATGATGAGAGAACAGATCCTTAATAATTGCCAGAACCAGTTGTTGCATTAATACCTGGTGGACTCTGATCTGACCTCTCCCCAAGAATTGGGAAAGAAGGCAGACAAATGGGTCAGAACCAGGGTGAGGCAGAAAACCCAGAACCAAGGGTGTGACACCAAGAAGCAGGATTCTAAGGGCTCTGAGAAAGGTGGTGATACGTCAAAAGGCCAGAAGTCTTCACAAGGGCCCCAAAAATCTACATCTGGTGGGGATTCACAATCCAACAAGGGAAAAGTCCAAAAGATGCCCTGGTGCTAATTCTGTAAACAGAAAGGGCACTGGACTTCTGATTGTAACAAGTCCAAAGACCAAACCACCACCACTCCTGCCCCTAAGGCAACTGCTCCCCCTAGTTCAGCTACTAGTGGAGGTGGTACACAGAATAAGGGTGTAGTAGGGTTGACCCTGGGTTCTGAAGTGGACTCTGGCCTAGTCAGAGTACCCACTCAGGCATTGCTGATTTGTGATGGAGACATTGATATGTCCTTCCTAGTGAGCCCCAGTAATCTGGGCAAATACAAACAGCAGCCTGTAATAAATGGCAAACAGGATTTGGCATTTAGGGACACAGGTGCTAGTGTCACCATAGTGGCAGAGGATCTTGTGGACCCTGGACAGATCATCCTGGGCGAAATCTACCAGGTGACCAAAGCAAGAAATGTCAGGACCAACCATAGTCTGGCAGTTGTGAATTTCTCCTGGGGAAGGGTAACTGGCCTTAAAAAGGTTGTAGTCAGTGTAGACCTCCCTGTAGAATGTCTATTGGGCAATGATCTAGAGACTTCAGCCTGGTCAGAAGTAGAGTTATGGACTCATGCTGAGATGTTGGGCATCCCGGCAGAGGTATTTGCTGTGACCAGGTCACAGGCCAAAATGCGTAACGCTGAACCAGCTCTGGATCCTGAAACCATGGACCAGGTGCTTCCCAAGAAGAGGAACAGTAGGGTTAAGGCAGTGCCTTCCCCTCTGTCTCATATCACAGATTCACCTCTGGAGGGAGGAGAAGCAGATCCTGAAGAAGGTAGTGCCCCAGAGGAACTTGAGCCTGATCAGGTTGAGTTCTTGGGGGCAGGGGGCCCTTCTAGGGAAGATCTGAGTAAGGAACAACAGTGCTGCCCCTCTCTTGAACCCCTCAGGCAGCAGGCTGCTGCTGAGGCTGCTGGGAGTACTAGTGGGTCCCATAAAATTTATTGGGATGAGGGACTCCTATATTCTGAGGGTAGAGATCCCACCCCTGGAGCCACCAGGAGGTTGGTAATACCTCAGAAGTTTAGGGGGTTCCTCTTGACCCTAGCACATGATATCCCTTTGGCAGGACACTTTGGCCAAAACAAGACCTGGGACAGGCTTGTTCCACATTTTGATTGGCCAAATATGTTAGAAGACACCAAGGAGTTTTGTTGCTCCTGTGTCACTTGCCAAGCAAGTGGCAAGTCATGTGGCACAACAAAGGCACCCCTGATACCACTACCTGTGGTGGGGGTACCCTTTGAAAGGGTAGGGATTGGCACAGTTGGTCCCCTTGACCCTCCAACTGCATCTGTGCACAGATTTATCCTGGTGGTAGTGGATCATGCCACCAGGTACCCAGAGGCAATTCCCCTGAGGACCACCACAGCCCCTATGGTGGCAAGAGTCCTCACTGGAGTTTTCTCCAGAGTTGGTTTCCCAAAGGAGGTCATCTCTGAGAGAAATGCAAACTTCATGTCAGGATATTTGAAAGCAATGTGGAAGGAGTGTGGTGTAACTTATAAATTCACCACTCCCTATCACCCACAATGCAATGGGGTAGTTGAACGTTTTAACAACACCCTTAAGGGAATGATTGCAGGAGTCCAAGAGAAGCTTAGGCGGAAATGGGACCTTCTTCTTCCCTGCCTTTTATTTGCATATAGAGAGGTTCCACAGAAGGGGGCTGATTACAGCCCATCTGAGCTTCTGTTTGGGCACCCTGTAAGAGGTCCATTATGTTTGATAAAAGAGGGCTGGGAGTTAACTCTCAAACCCCCCAAACAGGATGTGATTGACTATGTACTTGGTCTCCGCTCCAGGATGGCCGAATACATGTAGAAGGCAACCAAAACCCAGAAGCCAGCCAAGAATTACAAAAAAAGTTGGCATGACCAAAAGGCTGTGCTGACTGTGTACCAGCCAGGACAGAAAGTGTGGGTGTTGGAGCCTGTGGCCCCAGCAGCCCTACAGGACAAATGGAGTGCCCCCCATACCATTGTTGAGCAACAGGGAGAATTGACCTATCTGGTGAATCTTGAAACTCCCAGGAGCCCCCTAAGGGTGCTTCATGTCAACAGATTGAAACCATATGTTGACTGGGCTGACATGGGCTTGCTCATGGCAACTGATGAGGAACAGGAGGAGGAGAGTAACCATCTCCCTGACCTGCTCTCACAGAACCCTAATGATGGGTCAGTAGATGTTGTTGCTTTGGCAAGCAGCCTCACTGACCATCAACAAACTGAGTGCAGACAAGTTCTGCAACAGTACAGACATATGTTTAGCCTGACCCCTTGTCAGACTACCTCGTGCTCCCATGAGGTAGACACTGGGGACAGTCTGCCTGTCAAGGGTACAATCTACAGCCAACCTGACCATGTCAGGGACTGTATCAGGACTGAAGTCCAGAAAATGTTGGAGTTAGGTGTAATTGAGACTTCAGATAGCCCTTGGGCTAGCCCAGTAGTCCTAGTACCCAAGCCTCATACCCAGGGTGGTAAGAAAGAAATTAGGTTTTGTGTAGACTACAGAGGCTTCAATGCAGTCACCAGGACTGATGCCTAACCCATTCCCAGGGCAGATGAGCTGATTGATACTTTGGCCTCAGCCAAGTATCTTAGCACATTTGACCTAACAGCTGGCTACTCGGTGATCAGGTTAGCTGATGATGCAAAAGCCAAAACAGCATTTTCGACCCCTAGTGGGCACTATCACTTTGTGGTGTTGCCCTTTGGATTGAAAAATGCACCTGCCACTTTTCAGAGGTTGGTGAACAAAGTTCTGGCAGGGATGGAAACTTATTGCTCAGCTTATCTAGATGATATTGCTGTCTTTAGTTCCTCCTGGCAGGATCACCTGGTCCACCTCAGAAATGTTTTGGAGGCCCTGCAGAAAGCAGGCCTCGCTATCAAGGCCACTAAGTGCCAGATAGGGCAGAGTCAGGTTGTGTACCTGGGCCACCTTGTAGGTGGGGGCCAGGTTCAGCCTTTGCAGAGCAAAATCCAAACCATCATGGAATGGGTTGCTCCAACCAACCAGACACAGGTGAGAGCCTTCTTAGGCCTGACTGGGTACTATAGGAGGTTTGTGAAGGGATATGGATCTATAGTGACCCCCTTGAAGGATCTTACCTCAAAGAAAATGCCCAAAAAGGTTCAGTTGACAGCTAGCTGTCAAAAGGCATTTGAAGACCTAAAGCAGGCCATGTGCACTGCTCCCATCTTACAGAGTCCAGACTACACCAAAAAGTTCATTGTCCAAACAGATGCTTCTGAGCTGGGTGTGGAAGCTGTACTGTCTCAACTGAATGATGAAGGTCAAGACCAGCCAGTATCTTTCATTAGCAGAAGGCTGACCCCTGGAGAGAAGCGTTGGTCAGCTATAGAGAGGGAGGCCTTTGCTATGGTGTAGGCCCTGAAGAAGCTGAGGCCATACTTGTTTGGCACTCACTTCATAGTTCAGACTGACCACAAGCCCATCCTATGGCTTAAACAGATGAAAGGTGAAAACCCAAAACTTTTAAGGTGGTCCATTTCCCTACAGGGGATGGACAATACAGTGGAACATAGACTTGGGACCCAACATGCCAATGCAGATGGACTCTCACGGTATTTCCACTTAGCACACAAAGACTCAACTGGTCAAGGTTAGTTTAGTGTCCCTGCGTTTGGGGGGGGGGTTGTGTAGGAGAGTAGGATCTGGCTCTTATGTTGCCCCCACTTTTTTTCTGCTGTTTACACTGGTTTCTGGCTATAGTCTGGCTGGGACCCTGCTAATCAGGGCCCCAGCCTCTCTGTTCTCTCTAAACAACATGGAGTGCATATTAGGTGCACTAGTGATTGGATACTGTGGTGCCTTATGAGTCCCTAGTATATGGTACCTAAGGTACCAAGGGAATAGGTCCTTCACAGGCCTACCAGGGGCTGAAGCATGTATTATGCCACCCCTGGGAAGCAGACTAAATCTGACACCACAGGCCTGCTACTGCAGCTAGGGTGAGGTGGTGCTAGCACTCCTCACTGAGATATAGGTTCACTATATCTCTCCTGCACACACATTTAAACCTATCAGTCACCCCTAAGGCAGGCCCTATCAATCCTGAGGGCAGGGTGCTTGGTTTCCATGTGAGGGGGTGCGTCTGCCTGAGCAGGGCCCCTCTGCAGCTCTCAGAGTCCATTCTCTGGGGCTGTTTGTGAATGCGGTCAAACCATATACTCTTAAGTGCATTATAACCTCGCCATGAATGCTATCTTTGGAATGGCTGCATCAAAACATGTCGTAACCAGTAACTAGTGTGGGAGTATGATCCCACCCTTCTAGAGGGATAGACATGTACCTACTGTGGAAACATGGTAGAATCCTGAAGAACCCTGGCATCACAAAATGGATGCCACCGGTCACAGACACTGGGCTGCCCTCCTGCTGATGACCGAAACTCACAGTGGAGGAGGCCCAACAATAGGTATCCTGTCACAGGGAGGTGTGACCACCTACCAAAAAGGGTTTAGTGTATTGCGGCTGGGTTGGTGCACTCCTAGAGTGCTTTGAAGTCCTGCACTGGAGGAGCAGTAGGCTCCTCTGTGCATACACCAGTTCAAACCGGCTCAGGGGCTACCTGCCCCTACACTGGCGCGAAACTGGACAAAGGGAAGTGGGTGTGGCCACCCATTCCCCTGACTCTCCCATAGGTGGGGTCATCGAGCTAGTCCCTCCCTTCCTTTCAGTATAAGTTAGGGAACCCTTGCCATTGCAAACTAGATACCCCTGGACGATGCTCTGAAGACGAATCCTGGACCTTCGACGTTGCACTACCTCTGGAAGATGGAAGAATCTCCCTTGGAGTCAAGGAGTTACTCCCCTGCTTGGCAGGCACCGAAAACTGCAATCAACGGTGGCAAACTCCATCGCTCCCGCCGGAGCCTGAAGTCCCTGTAGCCCAGGAAGAGGATTTCCTGACGTCTTCAAGGCCATCGTGAGTCCCCAGTGATGCTGAGGCAAGTGGACCCCACGAGTGACGAGGAACCGCAATCCCTGGGTACCATGCACTATTTTCGAGTGCAACCCCTTCACGATGTTCTACGAACCTGTGCATTGGACCACGTGTGGTCCAAGCCTCCAGCAGGAATCCCTCCAAAGATCAGAGGCCTACCTCATCCCGAGTGACCGTGGGTCCCTGTTGAGTGAATCCTCCTGAGGCGTCTTTGCGATCCCTTGCCGGTTGGCTTCTGGGTCCCCTGAAGACTTTTCTCCAGTTCCAAAGGGCTCCCCTCGTTACTCCAGGCCTGCCCTAACTTACCCTTGCTGGGTGAGACCCTCTGACCTTGCTAGTCTGCACCGCTGACTTTTTGTCTTTTCCACAAGACATGCTGTTATCAAGGCTTGTTGGCTACAATCTGGTTACCGACACAACAGTAAGCTGCAGACTTCGTGGGACATGTAGAATCCAGCTCCTGGTTGTTGTCGACGCCTCCTGGACCTCGTGGTTGAAGAGTCAAGACACCCATTGATCACCTGAAATCACCCGACGACTGTGGGCATCCATCTTCCTTGCCCCGGGTCACTGCCAAGTGAGTTTGAACACTGTCCCCTCTGCTTTCAGGTCTTCCTTCTTCTGAATCCAGTCTTGGATTCCATCGGACACTTCTCCTGTCTTCACAAGCAGCAAGTCTTCATTGGCTCCCATTGAAAACGACGCCGCGACCCGACACCAAAAGACACCTATGCACCCGGCTTCCCTGGGTGAGGTAACTCCAGCCCTACGGTGCTCCTGTGGGTGGTGGCTCTAGAACTACTTACCCTGTAAGTGACTTGCTTGTAGACTCTCCCGAAGTATCCTTAAACTCTTAATTTCCAATCGCGACTTGCTCCATTGAAGTCAATGGGGATTCGCGGCTGTGTTCTCACACTGCATGCGTCTCCCGTGGGTCCTTTGCTTACCTGCCTTGGGTGGTTTCGTGAGGCCTCAGCGCTTCTGAAGGCTCTAGGCCTTGTCCCTTTGCAAGTCGTTGTTCTTAAGTCTCTTTTTTAGTATATGGTCTGCTACGCCCCTAGGGCCCCAGCCGTATTTGTGCTTAACTTATTGTGAAACATTGATTGTGCATATGATCCTGCCTTCTAATCTCATAAAGAGATTAGTAGAGAGTTGTTTAGTAATAAATACATATATATTTGATATATAAACCTGTGTGGTGTCCTTTCATTTAGTAATTCAAGAGATTATAATGTAAAACAAGCTGCTTTACATTCCTCTAAAGACTTAGCCTCAAGGCTGCTCTCCACAGCTACCACTAGGATAGCTTTCTTTAAAGGTTGTCTTAAACCTACTACCATAAGAGTCGAATTGTACTGGTGCAAGGTGTCCACTTTAACTAGTGAACAGCATATACCATGCCAACTTCTCACATTGGTGGGCATCGTGTGGGATTCCAGCTCGCCACTGTTTTACCAGAAAATCACTATTTGAATTACTAACTGAAAACCACTATAGGTACTCAATGTACATATAAAGTCAAGCTTAGTATCAATAAGTTCTACTGAACTTAGAGCTGTGTGCCAAGGGATAGCACACCATTTCTACAGCTCAAGCTAGTATCAGTAGGCCACAAACTGGTGTAGGTAGTACAACACTGCACAACACTAGAATGTCCTTAAGGGTTGGAATCACTGGGTCCACCCAGCCTCAGTATAAGGACATGACTTTCTCTGACTTGAAAGCCATGTGTGCTGCAAGGCATCTGAAGCTCGGACAGAGTCCCTCCACACTACACCTGATAGATCTGCTGACAGCAGATGATCTTAGATTAGCTCTAGGAGCTAATGGGTCTGAATCAGTGAGTGGGTCAATTATAGTGTCTGGGTCAGATGATGAAAATCAAGATGACCAGGACTCTGTGGTTGAAGGGCCAGATCCACAAGGGTCTGAAAAGGACAGAGGAATTCTCCCTAAGAGAACTGACAGAGTGGAGGAAAGGCCTAGGTCCCTTTCTATGGAATCTGACCACTCCTATCACTCTGGCAGAGAATCTGTCCAACAGAGGAGCTCCTACTTTCCTAGGAGGGAGACCTCCTCTGACAGAATGTACAAACGGCTGCAGTGTGAGGAAGCAAGATTTTCCCTCAAAACCAAGCAGTTGGCATTAGATAGAGAAACCTTTGAGCTCCAGAGAGCTGCTAGAAGAGAGGGGTTCGATCCCCCCGGTGGCAGCAACAGTGTCCCTAGAGGTAGATAATATATTCCAGACCATAGGAACCTGAGCAAGGTTGTTCCTCCCTACCAGAGTGGGGATGATATCCACATGTGGATAACTGCTATGGAAAGGGCCTGTAGAGTACAACAGGTCCCCCAAAAGCAGTGGGCAGCAATCTTGTGGCTCTCCTTTTCAGATAAAGGTAGAGACAAGCTCCTCACTGTTAGAAAAGAGGATGCTGATGACTATGAAGTCCTGAAGATTGCACTGATAGATGGGTTTGGCTTAACCACTGAGCAGTACAGGTTGACGTTCAGAGATACCCAGAAGGCACAGACCTAGGACTGGACTGACTTTGTAGATTGTGCAACCAAGGCTCTGGAGGGTTGGCTGGTTGGCAGTAGGGTTACTGATTTCAAGGGATTGTATAATCTAATGATGAGAGAACAGATCCTTAATAATTGCCAGAACCAGTTGTTGCATCAATACCTGGTGGACTCTGATCTGACCTCTCCCCAAGAAGTGGGAAAGAAGGCAGACAAATGGGTCAGAACCAGGGTGAGGCAGAAAACCCAGAACCAAGGGGGTGACACCAAGAAGCAGGATTCTAAGGGCTCTGAGAAAGGTGGTGATACGTCAAAAGACCAGAAGTCTTCACAAGGGCCCCAAAAATCTACATATGGTGGGGATTCACAATCCAACAAGGGAAAAGTCCAAAAGATGCCCTGGTGCTAATTCTGTAAACAGAAAGGGCACTGGACTTCTGATTGTAACAAGTCCAAAGACCAAACCACCACCACTCCTGCCCCTAAGGCAACTGCTCCCCCTAGTTCAGCCTAGTGGATGTGGTACACAGAATAAGGGTGTAGTAGGGTTGACCCTGGGTTCTGAAGTGGACTCTGGCCTAGTCAGAGTACCCACTCAGGCATTGCTGATTTGTGATGGAGACATTGATATGTCCTTCCTAGTAAGCCCCAGTAATCTGGGCAAATACAAACAGCAGCCTGTAATAAATGGCAAACAGGATTTGGCATTTAGGGACACAGGTGCTAGTGTCACCATAGTGGCAGAGGATCTTGTGGACCCTGGACAGATCATCCTGGGCGAAATGTACCAGGTGACCAAAGCAAGCAATGTCAGGACCAACCATTGTCTGGCAGTTGTGAATTTCTCCTGGGGAAGGGTAACTGGCCTTAAAAAGGTTGTAGTCAGTGTAGACCTCCCTGTAGAATGTCTATTGGGCAATGATCTAGAGACTTCAGCCTGGTCAGAAGTAGAGTTATGGACTCATGCTGAGATGTTGGGCATCCCGGCAGAGGTATTTGCTGTGACCAGGTCACAGGCCAAAATGCGTAACGCTGAACCAGCTCTGGATCCTGAAACCATGGACCAGGTGCTTCCCAAGAAGAGGAGCAGTAGGGTTAAGGCAGTGCCTTCCCCTCTGTCTCAGATCACAGATTCACCTCTTGAGGGAGGAGAAGCAGATCCTGAAGAAGGTAGTGCCCCAGAGAGACTTGAGCCTGATCAGGTTGAGTTCTTGGGGGAAGGGGACCGTTCTAGGGAAGATCTGAGTAAGGAACAACAGTGCTGCCCCTCTCTTGAACCCCTCAGGCAGCAGGCTGCTGCTGAGGCTGCTGGGAGTACTAGTGGGTCCCATAAAGTTTATTGGGATGAGGGACTCCTATATTCTGAGGGTAGAGATCCCACCCCTGGAGCCACCAGGAGGTTGGTAATACCTCAGAAGTTTAGGGGGTTCCTCTTGACCCCAGCACATGATATGCCTTTGGCAGGACACTTGGGCCAAAACAAGACCTGGGACAGGCTTGTTCCACATTTTGATTGGCCACATATGTCAGAAGACACCAATGATTTTTGTTGCTCCTGTGTCACTTGCCAAGCAAGTGGCAAGCCATGTGGCACAACAAAGGCCCCCCTGATACCACTACCTGTGGTGGGGGTACCCTTTGAAAGGGTAGGGATTGGCATAGTTGGTCCCCTTGACCCTCCAACTGCATATGGGCACAGATTTATCCTGGTGGTAGTGGATCATGCCACCAGGTACCCAGAGGCAATTCCCCTGAGGACCACCACAGCCCATGTGGCGGCAAGAGTCCTCACTGGAGTTTTCTCCAGAGTTGGTTTCCCAAAGGAGGTCATCTCTGACAGAAATACAAACTTCATGTCAGGATATTTGAAAGCAATGTGGAAGGAGTGTGGTGTAACTTATAAATTCACCACTCCCTATCACCCACAATGCAATGGGGTGGTTGAACGTTTTAACAAAACCCTTAAGGGAATGATTGCAGGACTCCAAGAGAAGCTTAGGCGGAAATGGGACCTTCTTCTTCCCTGCCTTTTATTTGCATATAGAGAGGTTCCACAGAAGGGGGTTGGTTACAGCCCATTTGAGCTTCTGTTTGGGCAGCCTGTAAGAGGTCCATTATGTTTGGTAAAAGAGGGCTGGGAGTTACCTCTCAAACCCCCCAAACAGGATGTGATGGACTATGTACTTGGTCTCCGCTCCAGGATAGCCGAATACATGTAGAAGGCAACCAAAACCCAGAAGCCAGCCAAGAATTACAAAAAAAGTTGGCATGACCAAAAGGCTGTGCTGACTGTGTACCAGCCAGGACAGAAAGTGTGGGTGTTGGAGCCTGTGGCCCCAGCAGCCCTCCAGGACAAATTGAGTGCCCCCCATACCATTGTTGAGCAACAGGGAGAATTGACCTATCTGGTGAATCTTGAAACTCCCAGGAGCCCCCTAAGGGTGCTCCATGTCAACATATTGCAACCATATGTTGACTGGGCTGACATGGGCTTGCTCATGGCAACTGATGAGGAACAGGAGGAGGAGAGTAACCATCTCCCTGACCTGCTCTCACAGAACCCTAATGATGGGTCAGTAGATGGTGTTGCTTTGGCAAGCAGCCTCACTGACCATCAACAAACTGAGTGCAGACAAGTTCTGCAAAAGTACAGACATATGTTTAGCCTGACCCCTTGTCAGACTACCTGGTGCTCACATGAGGTAGACACTGGGGACAGTCTGCCTGTCAAGGGTACAATCTACAGGCAACCTGACCATGTCAGGGACTGTATCAGGACTGAAGTCCAGAAAATGTTGGAGTTAGGTGTAATTGAGCCTTCAGATAGCCCTTGGGCTAGCCCAGTAGTCCTAGCACCCAAGCCTCATACCCAGGGTGGTAAGAAAGAAATTAGGTTTTGTGTAGACTACAGAGGCTTCAATGCAGTCACCAGGACTGATGCCTATCCCATTCCCAGGGCAGATGAGCTGATTGATACTTTGGCCTCAGCCAAGTATCTTAGCACATTTGACCTAACAGCTGGCTACTCGGTGATCAGGTTAGCTGATGATGCTAAAGCCAAAACAGCATTTTCGACCCCTAGTGGGCACTATCACTTTGTGGTGATGCCATTTGGATTGAAAAATGCACCTGCCACTTTTAAGAGGTTGGTGAACAAAGTTCTGGCAGGGATGGAAACTTCTTGCTCAGCTTATCTAGATGATATTGCTGTCTTTAGTTCCTCCTGGCAGGATCACCTGGTCCACCTCAGAAATGTTTTGGAGGCCCTGCAGAAAGCAGGCCTCACTATCAAGGCCACTAAGTGCCAGATAGGAACATAGACTTGGGACCCAACATGCCAATGCAGATGGACTCTCAAGGTATTTCCATTTAGCACACGAAGACTTAACTGGTCAAGGTTAGTCGAGTGTCCCTGCGTTTGGGGGGGGGTGTTGTGTAGGAGAGTAGGATCTGGCTCTTATGTTGCCCCCACTTTTTTTCTGCTGTTTACACTGGTTTCTGGCTATAGTCTGGCTGGGACCCTGCTAATCAGGGACCCAGCCTCTCTGTTCTCTCTAAACAACATGGAGTGCATATTAGGTTCACTAGTGATTGGATACTGTGGTGCCTTATGAGTCCCTAGTATATGGTACCTAAGGTACCAAGGGCATAGGTCCTTCACAGGCCTACCAGGGGCTGAAGCATGTATTATGCCACCCCTGGGAAGCAGACTAAATCTGACACCACAGGCCTGCTACTGCAGCTAGGGTGAGGTGGTGCTAGCACTCCTCACTGAGATATAGGTTCACTATATCTCTCCTTCACACACATTTAAACCTATCAGTCACCCCTAAGGCAGGCCCTATCAATCCTGAGGGCAGGGTGCTTGGTTTCCATGTGAGGCGGTGCCTCTGCCTGAGCAGGGCCCCTGTGCAGCTCTCAGAGTCCATTCTCTGGGGCTGTTTGTAAATGCGGTCAAACCATATAACTTAAGTGCATTATAACCTTGCGGTAAATGCTAACTTTGGAATGGCTACATCAAAACATGTCGTGTTTGGTGTCAAACGCTTTGGAATCATACCCCCACATCAGTAACTGGTGTGGGAGTATGATCCGACCCTTCTAGATAGATAGACATGTACCTACTGTGGAAACACGGTAGAATCCTGAAGAGCCCTGGCATCACAAAATGGATGCCGCCAGTCACAGACACTGGGCTGCCCTCCTGCCAATGACCGAAACTCGCATTGGAGGAGGTCCAACAATAGGTATCCTGTCACAGGAAGGTGTGACCACCTCCCAGACAGGGTTTAGTGTATTGGGGCAGGGTGGGTGCACTCCTAGAGTGCATTGAAGTCCTGCACTGGGGGAGGAGTAGGCTCCTCTGTGCATACACCAGTTCAAACAGGCTCAGGGGCTACCTGCCCCTGCTCTGGCGCGAAACTGGACAGAGGGAAGTGGGTGTAGCCACCCACTCCCCTGACCCTCCCATAGGTGGGGTCATCGAGGTAGTCCCTCCTTTCCTTTCAGTATAAGTTAGGGAACCCTTTCCATTGCAAACTAGATACCCCTGGATGACGCTCTGAAGACGAATCCTGGACCTTCGACATTCCACTACCTCTGGAAGATGGAAGAATCTTCCTTTGAGTCAAGGAGTGACTCCCCTGCTTGACAGGCACCAAAAACTGCAATCAACGGTCGCAAACTCCATCGCTCCCACTGGAGCCCGAAGTCCCTGCAGCCCAGGAAGAGGATTTCCTGACTTCTCCAAGGCCATCGTGAGTCCCCAGCGACGCTGAGGCAAGTGGACCCCACGAGTGATGAGGAACCGCAATCCCTGGGTACCGTGCACTATTTTCGAGTGCAACCCCTTCACGATGTCCTGAAACCCTGTGCATTGGACCACATGTGGCCAAGCATCCAGCAGGAATCCCTCCGAATATTAGAGGCCTACCCCGTCCCGAGTGACCGTGGGCCCCTGTTGAGTGAATCCTCCCAAGACGTCTTTGCAATCCCTTGCTGGTTGGCTTGTGGGTCCCATGAAGACTTTTCTACAGCTCCAAAGGGCTTCCCTGGTTGCTCCAGGTCTGCCCTAACTTACCCTTGCTGGGTGAGTAACTCAAACCTTGCTGGCCTGCACCGCTGACTTTTTGTCCTTTCCACAAGACTTGCTGTTACCAAGGCTTGTTGGGTACAATCTGGTCACCAACACCGCAGTAAGCTGCAAACTTTGTGGGACACGCCGAATCCAGCTCATGGTGGTCATCGATGCCTCCTGGACCTCGTGGCTGAAGAGTCAAGACACCCGTGGATCACCTGAAATCACCCGACGACTGTGGGCATCCATCTTCCTTGCCCCTTATCACTGCCAAGTGACTTTGAACACTGTCCCCTCTGCTTTCAGGTCTTCCTTCTTCTGAATCCAGCCTTGGATTCCACCGGACACTTCTCCTGTCTTCACAAGCAGCAAGTCTTCATTGGCTCCCATTGAAAACGACGCTGCGACCCGCCACCAAAAGACACCTATGCACCCGGCTTCCCTGGGTGAGGTAACTCCAGCACTACGGTGCTCCTGTGGGTGTTGGCTCTAGAACTACTTACCCTGTAAGTGACTTGCTTGTAGACTCTCCCGAAGTATCCTTAAACTCTTAATTTCCAATCGCGACTTGCTCCATTGAAGTCAATAGGGATTCGCGGCTGTGTTCTCACACTGCATGCGTCTCCCATGGGTCCTTTACTTACCTGCCTTGGGTGGTTTAGTGAGGCCCCAGCGCTTCTGAAGGCCCTAGGCCTTGTTCCTTTGCAAGTCGTTGTTCTTAAGTCTCTTTTTTAGTATATGGTCTGCTACGTCCCTAGGGCCCCAGCCATATTTGTGCTTAACTTATTGTGAAACATTGATTGTGCATATGTTCCTGCCTTCTAATCTCATAAAGAGATTAGTAGAGAGTTGTTTAGTAATAAATACATATATATCTGATATATATACCTGTGTGGTGTCCTTTCATTTAGTAATTCAAGAGAAAACAAACTGCTTTACATTCCTCTAAAGACCTAGCCTGAAGGCTGCTCTCCACAGCTACCACTAGGATAGCTTTCTTTAAAGGTTGTCTTAAACCTACTACCATAAGAGTCGAATTGTACTGATGCAAGGTGTCCCCTTTAACTAGTGAACAGCATATACCAGACCAACTTCTCACACTCACCCTGCCACTTCAGTTCAGACTCAGCCATAGGCAAATCAGTGTTCACCCTGCTCCAGCCCGAACTGCCACTGGTAGCATTTAATTTACAGATCCTCGTTACATGTAGTACCACTTTAGGTACTTACAAGTAAATTAAATGTGCCATTTGGGTGTAAACCAATTTTACCATGTGTAAAGTAGTGAGAAGAAGCACCTTTGCACTATCAGTCAGTGCTAGTGTGCACGGACTCCTGGTGCCAACAAAAACGAAGTTTAGAAAACAGGAGGAGAGAAGGCAAAAAGTTTGGGTGAAGACCACACCAAGGATGACAGGTCTAGTACATGTTCATACTGAAGAGCATTCCACAGAGTCCCCCTGAGTTACATGAGTGTAAATATTTGCCAATGCATATGTATATTAAGAACTTGTTTATGTTTGGTATCAAGAAAACGGAATAAGACCACAGGCAATGTTGCAAATCATTAGCAGAGTCATTTTCCATGATCAGGAAAGTAATGTGGATTCGAGTAGTTCTTTGTACTTACAAGCCTATCATTCACTCAGGAGAAATTTGCCAGAAGTCATGGAGTCATTGGAAGGACCAGAGCTCTGTCAGTTGAGCGCAACCATCTATCATCTGCACATTTCAGGAGGCAATTTCGCACAACTTCAGCCCTTTAGAGTATGAATAATTAACTATAACTTCGTTTGTACATAATTGACAATCCGAGGTACTTATCATACATGCACTGCTTCTGCTCAATATGAGCTTCAGGGCAGAAAGTGCTGTTTAAGATTGCTGGGGGTACTGGGCACCCATCCATGTTGTTTCAGGAGTGCTATTATCTGAGTCTTGGCTATCACACTGCTGCTAGTAAGTAAGGGGTAGCACTGCAACTGATTGGTGCAAATAACAATTCACCATTCTAATTAATGTTGACTGACATTGTTGCTCACATTGTCTGTTTCAGTGCTAGGCTTTGAATTCAACTGCCAACAGACCAGACCGAACATTAACCCTACCTGCATCTGAAACTCCCACACCTTGTTGAAAGAGCTGAAAGTCAGCAAGTGTGAAATATTTAGGTGTGAGAGGTAGGTCTGTGATCATGTAGAGTGTGTGGGTTTTCTGTGTAAGAGTGTATGCGTGTTTGATTCACTGTGAATGTATGTGTGCATACGTATTTTTGCCTTGGTCTCTGGTATGAATGTGATGAATTTGTCCTCCCAACTAGCAATTGCTCAGATATCTGTCATATGGTGACTATATATTGGGTTCCTGGAGGAGAGGTGGACCTCGCCATTGGTGAGCAAGGCTGGGATCAGCCGAAACGCTTCAGATGGCGGTTTGACAAATAAATTAAGGTTAAACGCACACGGCGTTGTCTTCCTTTTCAAAGGATTTATTTACATGTATATCTATATATATATCTATATATCTATATATATATATATATATATATATATATATATATATATATATATATATATATATATATATATATATATATATATTTATCGCTACCAAGTTGCACCAAGAGCCAAGGCACTCGTAGGCGGGTGCTGTAACGCGGTGGTGCCCGCGTTTAAAATCCACGCTACCAACAATGTCCACGCTCTCGGACAAAGCACAGCACTCCGGGAGTATTCCGTAAATTAGTTTATTCGGCAACAAGCAAAAGACAGACGCGTTTCAGGGTATCCTTCTTCAGTGTCTAATTACGCTGGCCGCGCGAGAACTATTTTAAATTCAATAAACCAATGACGTCACTTCCCCACCCATACGTCCGATGCAATAATATCTATCACATGGCGGCCATCTTAACAGGGTGAAGACAACGTACCAGCCTATATAGATAAACACATTTTCTAGTTTATCGCTCGACATTCAAGAATTACATCAACAGCGTCAAGACAACACAATTGTTACTCATCATAAATGAAATCAATTATAATTCACTGAACATATTGTAAATGTCACTTGACAATTGTGTCTCATAGAAAGCTACACACGTTAATACAATTAAGCCGTGGATCGGCATGCATATTGTAGCAAACCTCATGATGTGCAATTAATACCTTGATGTATTAAATAATTAATTCAATGGTACATTAGACAATTGAAGCCGTGTATCGGCCTAAGCACCTTATAGTAAAGTAGTCCACTAAAATCCATGAGGCTAAATCCCCACTAATGTAAGAAAGAGTCAAAACATACTCAGTGGAAACATAAATGGGTGACAAAAGTTGTTCATACCCCCTATAGTCCCTGAGTTTCATGAGTGATTAAAGGGAAAGACGACAAAGAAAGGAAGAGAATACAGTTGCGTTTACAAAGTCTTCCTGATTACCTCCCCAGATGCACAGCTAATTCCTCTCCACTATTCAACCCGAAGGGTGTTTTGGTGTGCAGATCTATAATGTAGCGGGATTCAAGTCTCCGCAAGCGTTGCACTCTATCCCCACCCCTTGGATTAATGTATACACAGTCCAAACCAAAGTACTGTAACAGTTCTCTGTTGCTATTATGTTTGAGGGCGAAATGTCTGGCTACAGGGTAGTTACTATCTTTATTCATGATCGCGCGCTGGTGTTCCAAGATGCGCATCTTTACACTATGAATAGTGCTGCCAATATACTTAAGTCCACATGGACACAATAGACAGTAAACTACATGTGTGGTAGTGCATGTAATAAATTTATCTATGGGTTTAGGTTTTTTTATCCCATCAATTGTGTAGCTCAAGGTTCTTTTACTGTTACAACAAGCTTTACATTTCCCACATGGGAAAAAACCTTTCATGTCTTTCAGAACACCTTTAGGTTGACTTACAGGTGGTAGGTAGCTCTGAACTAGTTTATCCCTCAAAGACCGTGATTTGCGGAAGGTAATCAATGGCACTGCCGGGATATCTTTACCCATTACGGAATCGGTTTGCAATATGTGCCAATTCCTTTTCATTATATTCCTCAAAGTGTTTTTGCATCGTCTGAGAAAGTTGTTATCATCCGTAGTTTGCTACCTTCTGAGTTAGTACTTTTAATCCTGTTCAACTGGGTGTCATTACGGATCAGCAGATCCTTCCTTTTGATCTTGTTAACTCTCACTAATGCTGCATTCAAAACTTCCTGGCTATAGCCCCTGGTTAGAAATCTTGTAAAACAGTTTGAAGCCGCAGATACAAAATCGGCCTCTCTGGAGCAATTTCGTTTGAGCCGGAGAAGTTCCCCATAGGGTATACTATTTATCAACTTGGGGGGGTGGTTGCTACTGCCATGCAAAATTGAATTACCGGCAGTTGGTTTCCGATATAAATCTGTTCCCAGATTACCATCCCTCACCTGCACCTTTAGATCTAGATAATTGACTTCCGTGGTGCTAATTTCATGTGTGAACCCAAGATTAAGATTGTTATTATTTAGTTCAGAAATGAAATTCTCAGCTTGTTCAATTGAGCCTCTCCAAATTATAAAAAGATCGTCGATGTAACGATACCACACGACTATGTGTTCGGCCCATTTTTGTCTTTCATCACTAAGGGCCACCTGCTCCTCCCACCAACCTACGAAAAGATTTGCATAGCTGGGGGCGAAGCAGGTGCCCATAGCTGTTCCAGAGATTTGTTTGAACAACTGCCCCTGAAATAGGAAAATGTTGTTATGAAGGCAAAATTCAATGAATTCTAGCAGCATAGTGCTATGTTCTGCAAACTTAAGGGGCCTTTTATTTAGGAAGTATCGCATTGCCATTATACCCTGGTGATGATCTATACAGGTGTATAGGCTGGTAATATCCATAGCAATTAATTTGAAGGTAGGTTCCCAGTGCGTGTCCATCAGATGAAGAATAAAATCTTTGGTGTCCTTAACATATGACTTCAGTTGTGTGACAAATGGATGGAGAAAACTGTCTATATAGATGGACATGTTCTCTGCTAAGCTGCCCTTTGAAGAGACTATCGGTCTCCCAGGTGGATCAATTTTATCTTTGTGTATCTTCGGTAATTGGTAGAACGTAGGTGTGACTGGTTCATTGTTACGTAAAAAGAGGAATTCATTGATGTCAAGCAAACCTAGATTGTGCCATTTAGCAATCAGGGCATGATACTGTATGATACTCGTTTGGTACAGTTCTTTGTTGGTTTTTTCATAGAACTTAGTATCATTCAACTGCCGATAAGATTCTCGACAATATTGTTCTCTTGTAAGTAACACTACGTTACCACCTTTGTCCGAAGGTTTACAAATGATATTTTCATCCATAGCCAAATTTTTAAGGATCACTTCTTGTTCATGGGTTAAGTTCCTCTGTTGTTTCGGTGTGCGGGAAGAAGTCTTGATTCTAAATTTCTGAAGATCATGAAGTACTGCATCAGAGAACGAGTCTATGGCAGCGTATGGCATTTGTGGATTGAAAATGGAAGGGGGCTTAAAGGCGGTTGAGGGTGTTTCTTGTTCAATCCCTGCCCGGTGTACTCTCAGGACTAAATCCTCACTCTGTGTGGTTGCGGTTGCTTCTTCTGCCCGTAATTCTTCCAACAATTCAATTGTATGCAGATCTTGAACCGTTAAGACGTCTGTTACCTTATGCCTGGATTTATGCTTCAGTCTTCTTGTTTCAGTTATGGAAGGTTTTAATTTGAAATATTTCTGTAGTTTAATTTTCCGGACAAATTTGAATAAATCAATGCGCGTCTGCGTGTATTCTAAGCGGTCGCTCGGGCAGAATGATAATCCTAGTTTCAGGGCTGCCTCTTCAGCTTCGCTTAATACACGTGGCGTGAGGTTGATGATGGTCAAATCATTGGTTTCTTTTACCACCGTTTGCCCCTGTTGCTGCACTTCGCTCGGGATGCGCCCCTGCCTCTTCCTCTGCTTCGTGCGCCACCAGCCGCCTCTCCTTGTCCGTCTGCGTTTTCCGGAGGCTTGCTCTTTCCGCCTCTCAGCCACGTTTGCCGTATCAGATCGAACTCCAAGTGAAAAGGATTTTTCGTTTTGTCACTCTGAGGGGCAGTCGTGTCTTCACCGGATAGTTCACTTTCGGTGACCTCAGATTCGGAGGTTTCTATTCTGTCAGACGGTACCGGAGATTTCTTCTTGTGAATGGCTTTTCGTGGTTCGTCAAATTTTCTTGAAAAGGTTAGGATCCTCCCTTGGGCGTAATCACGTTCATCACGTTCAAATTTGTCCTGCTTCCGTTGTCGTATCTTCAATTCATATCTTTGTAAGCGTTTCTTCATCTCTTCCTTCAACTCTTCCTGTTTAGTTTTGTCATCATCATTAGCGATTTCTTTCTCAAGATTCGCAATTTCCACCAATGCCTTTTCTCTGTCGCTCCAGGCAAATTTCACCAAGATTGCGAGCATGCCTTTGCATGACGCTGCTGTGTATTCAGCCCATTCTTCAAGGAGGCAGGGATCCGGATTTTCATAAGCGGGCACTGTGTAGATCCGCAGGCCCCTAGGCACTCTGTCGACATCCATGTAGCTTTGGAGGGAGGTGGCTTCCCACCATTTTCTTACCTCTCTTTCATAGAGTCTTTCGAGTTTGGTGAAAAGTGTGCGCAAGGTTTTGTGAGTGTTTGACTCATTCGATACAGCTTGTGGGTTCTCTAATGACGATGTTGTGGTTTTCTTGAAAATGTCATGAGCTGCCTCGCGACGATCTGCTTCGTCAAACATTGCTTGTTGTTTACTTGAATATAATGGAGAGAAGGTGTACTCTTCCTACTCACGGACTTCCATACGCCTAACGTGGGACTCGTATTGCAGTAAACGAGGAGGATTATAATGAAGAAAGGAGCACGTCTTACCCGATCCCGTTGTTTTCGCTGGGAGGGACAGTCCGTGCTCCTTCTGCTCCTGCAGTTGCAGTCCTCACTCCTGTGTAAATGCACAGCTGCAGTGTCCACACGCGGTGCCCTGGAAACAATTATCGCTACCAAGTTGCACCAAGAGCCAAGGCACTCGTATGCTGGTGCTGTAACGCGGTGGTGCCCGCGTTTAAAATCCACGCTACCAACAATGTCCACGCTCTCGGACAAAGCACAGCACTCCGGGAGTATTCCGTAAATTAGTTTATTCGGCAACAAGCAAAAGACAGACGCGTTTCAGGGTATCCTTCTTCAGTGTCTAATTACGCTGGCCGCGCGAGAACTATTTTAAATTCAAAAAACCAATGACGTCACTTTCCCACCCATACGTCCGATGCAATAATATCTATCACATGGCGGCCATCTTAACAGGGTGAAGACAACGTACCAGCCTATATAGATAAACACATTTTCTAGTTTATCGCTCGACATTCAAGAATTACATCAACAGCGTCAAGACAACACAATGTGTATACATTAATCCAAGGGGTGGGGATAGAGTGCAACGCTTGCGGAGACTTGAATCCCGCTACATTATAGATCTGCACACCAAAACACCCTTCGGGTTGAATAGTGGAGAGGAATTAGCTGTGCATCTGGGGAGGTAATCAGGAAGACTTTGTAAACGCAACTGTATTCTCTTCCTTTCTTTGTCGTCTTTCCCTTTAATCACTCATGAAACTCAGGGACTATAGGGGGTATGAACAACTTTTGTCACCCATTTATGTTTCCACTGAGTATGTTTTGACTCTTTCTTACATTAGTGGGGATTTAGCCTCATGGATTTTAGTGGACTACTTTACTATAAGGTGCTTAGGCCGATACACGGCTTCAATTGTCTAATGTACAATTGAATGAATTATTTAATACATCAAGGTATTAATTGCACATCATGAGGTTTGCTACAATATGCATGCCGATCCACGGCTTAATTGTATTAACGTGTGTAGCTTTCTATGAGACACAATTGTCAAGTGACATTTACAATATGTTCAGTGAATTATAATTGATTTCATTTATGATGAGTAACAATTGTGTTGTCTTGACGCTGTTGATGTAATTCTTGAATGTTGAGCGATAAACTAGAAAATGTGTTTATCTATATAGGCTGGTACGTTGTCTTCACCCTGTTAAGATGGCCGCCATGTGATAGATATTATTGCATCGGACGTATGGGTGGGGAAGTGACGTCATTGGTTTTTTGAATTTAAAATAGTTCTCGCGCGGCCAGCGTAATTAGACACTGAAGAAGGATACCCTGAAACGCGTCTGTCTTTTGCTTGTTGCCGAATAAACTAATTTACGGAATACTCCCGGAGTGCTGTGCTTTGTCCGAGAGCGTGGACATTGTTGGTAGCGTGGATTTTAAACGCGGGCACCACCGCGTTACAGCACCCGCCTACGAGTGCCTTGGCTCTTGGTGCAACTTGGTAGCGATAATTGTTTCCAGGGCACCGCGTGTGGACACTGCAGCTGTGCATTTACACAGGAGTGAGGACTGCAACTGCAGGAGCAGAAGGAGCACGGACCGTCCCTCCCAGCGAAAACAATGGGATCGGGTAAGACGTGCTCCTTTCTTCATTATAATCCTCCTCGTTTACTGCAATACGAGTCCCACGTTAGGCGTATGGAAGTCCGTGAGTAGGAAGAGTACACCTTCTCTCCATTATATTCAAGTAAACAACAAGCAATGTTTGACGAAGCAGATCGTCGCGAGGCAGCTCATGACATTTTCAAGAAAACCACAACATCGTCATTAGAGAACCCACAAGCTGTATCGAATGAGTCAAACACTCGCAAAACCTTGCGCACACTTTTCACCAAACTCGAAAGACTCTATGAAAGAGAGGTAAGAAAATGGTGGGAAGCCACCTCCCTCCAAAGCTACATGGATGTCGACAGAGTGCCTAGGGGCCTGCGGATCTACACAGTGCCCGCTTATGAAAATCCGGATCCCTGCCTCCTTGAAGAATGGGCTGAATACACAGCAGCGTCATGCAAAGGCATGCTCGCAATCTTGGTGAAATTCGCCTGGAGCGACAGAGAAAAGGCATTGGTGGAAATTGCGAATCTTGAGAAAGAAATCGCTAATGATGATGACAAAACTAAACAGGAAGAGTTGAAGGAAGAGATGAAGAAACGCTTACAAAGATATGAATTGAAGATACGACAACGGAAGCAGGACAAATTTGAACGTGATGAACGTGATTATGCCCAAGGGAGGATCCTAACCTTTTCAAGAAAATTTGACGAACCACGAAAAGCCATTCACAAGAAGAAATCTCCGGTACCGTCTGACAGAATAGAAACCTCCGAATCTGAGGTCACCGAAAGTGAACTATCCGGTGAAGACACGACTGCCCCTCAGAGTGACAAAACGAAAAATCCTTTTCACTTGGAGTTCGATCTGATACGGCAAACGTGGCTGAGAGGCGGAAAGAGCAAGCCTCCGGAAAACGCAGACGGACAAGGAGAGGCGGCTGGTGGCGCACGAAGCAGAGGAAGAGGCAGGGGCGCATCCCGAGCGAAGCGCAGCAACAGGGGCAAACGGTGGTAAAAGAAACCAATGATTTGACCATCATCAACCTCACGCCACGTGTATTAAGCGAAGCTGAAGAGGCAGCCCTGAAACTAGGATTATCATTCTGCCCGAGCGACCGCTTAGAATACACGCAGACGCGCATTGATTTATTCAAATTTGTCCGGAAAATTAAACTACAGAAATATTTCAAATTAAAACCTTCCATAACTGAAACAAGAAGACTGAAGCATAAATCCAGGCATAAGGTAACAGACGTCTTAACGGTTCAAGATCTGCATACAATTGAATTGTTGGAAGAATTACGGGCAGAAGAAGCAACCGCAACCACACAGAGTGAGGATTTAGTCCTGAGAGTACACCGGGCAGGGATTGAACAAGAAACACCCTCAACCGCCTTTAAGCCCCCTTCCATTTTCAATCCACAAATGCCATACGATGCCATAGACTCGTTCTCTGATGCAGTACTTCATGATCTTCAGAAATTTAGAATCAAGACTTCTTCCCGCACACCGAAACAACAGAGGAACTTAACCCATGAACAAGAAGTGATCCTTAAAAATTTGGCTATGGATGAAAATATCATTTGTAAACCTTCGGACAAAGGTGGTAACGCAGTGTTACTTACAAGAGAACAATATTGTCGAGAATCTTATCGGCAGTTGAATGATACTAAGTTCTATGAAAAAACCAACAAAGAACTGTACCAAACGAGTATCATACAGTATCATGCCCTGATTGCTAAATGGCACAATCTAGGTTTGCTTGACATCAATGAATTCCTCTTTTTACGTAACAATGAACCAGTCACACCTACGTTCTACCAATTACCGAAGATACACAAAGATAAAATTGATCCACCTGGTTGACCGATAGTCTCTTCAAAGGGCAGCTTAGCAGAGAACATGTCCATCTATATAGACAGTTTTCTCCATCCATTTGTCACACAACTGAAGTCATATGTTAAGGACGCCAAAGATTTTATTCTTCATCTGATGGACACGCACTGGGAACCTACCTTCAAATTAATTGCTATGGATATTACCAGCCTATACACCTGTATATGTCATCACCAGGGTATAATGGCAATGCGATACTTCCTAAATAAAAGGCCCCTTAAGTTTGCAGAACATAGCACTATGCTGCTAGAATTCATTGAATTTTGCCTTCATAACAACATTTTCCTATTTCAGGGGCAGTTGTTCAAACAAATCTCTGGAACAGCTATGGGCACCTGCTTCGCCCCCAGCTATGCGAATCTTTTCGTAGGTTGGTGGGAGGAGCAGGTGGCCCTTAGTGATGAAAGACAAAAATGGGCCGAACACATAGTCGTGTGGTATCATTACATCGACGATCTTTTTATAATTTGGAGAGGCTCAATTGAACAAGCTGAGAATTTCATTTCTGAACTAAATAATAACAATCTTAATCTTGGGTTCACACATGAAATTAGCACCACGGAAGTCAATTATCTAGATCTAAAGGTGCAGGTGAGGGATGGTAATCTGGGAACAGATTTATATCGGAAACCAACTGCCGGTAATTCAATTTTGCATGGCAGTAGCAACCACCCCCCCAAGTTGATAAATAGTATACCCTATGGGGAACTTCTCCGGCTCAAACGAAATTGCTCCAGAGAGGCCGATTTTGTATCTGCGGCTTCAAACTGTTTTACAAGATTTCTAACCAGGGGCTATAGCCAGGAAGTTTTGAATGCAGCATTAGTGAGAGTTAACAAGATCAAAAGGAAGGATCTGCTGATCCGTAATGACACCCAGTTGAACAGGATTAAAAGTACTAACTCAGAAGGTAGCAAACTACGGATGATAACAACTTTCTCAGACGATGCAAACACTTTGAGGAATATAATGAAAAGGAATTGGCACATATTGCAAACCGATTCCGTAATGGGTAAAGATATCCCGGCAGTGCCATTGATTACCTTCCGCAAATCACGGTCTTTGAGGGATAAACTAGTTCAGAGCTACCTACCACCTGTAAGTCAACCTAAAGGTGTTCTGAAAGAAATGAAAGGTTTTTTCCAATGCGGGAAATGTAAAGCTTGTTGTAACAGTAAAAGAACCTTGAGCTACACAATTGATGGGATAAAAAAACCTAAACCCATAGATATATTTATTACATGCACTACCACACATGTAGTTTACTGTCTATTGTGTCCCTGTGGACTTAAGTATATTGGCAGCACTATTCATAGTGTAAAGATGCGCATCTTGGAACACCAGCGCGCGATCATGAATAAAGATAGTAACTACCCTGTAGCCAGACATTTCGCCCTCAAACATAATAGCAACAGAGATCTGTTACAGTACTTTGGTTTGGACTGTGTATACATTAATCCAAGGGGTGGGGATAGAGTGCAACGCTTGCGGAGACTTGAATCCCGCTACATTATAGATCTGCACACCAAAACACCCTTCGGGTTGAATAGTGGAGAGGAATTAGCTGTGCATCTGGGGAGGTAATCAGGAAGACTTTGTAAACACAACTGTATTCTCTTCCTTTCTTTGTCGTCTTTCCCTTTAATCACTCATGAAACTCAGGGACTATAGGGGGTATGAACAACTTTTGTCACCCATTTATGTTTCCACTGAGTATGTTTTGACTCTTTCTTACATTAGTGGGGATTTAGCCTCATGGATTTTAGTGGACTACTTTACTATAAAGTGCTTAGGCCGATACACGGCTTCAATTGTCTAATGTACCATTGAATGAATTATTTAATACATCAAGGTATTAATTGCACATCATGAGGTTTGCTACAATATGCATGCCGATCCACGGCTTAATTGTATTAACGTGTGTAGCTTTCTATGAGACACAATTGTCAAGTGACATTTACAATATGTTCAGTGAATTATAATTGATTTCATTTATGATGAGTAACAATTGTGTTGTCTTGACGCTGTTGATGTAATTCTTGAATGTCGAGCGATAAACTAGAAAATGTGTTTTTCTATATAGGCTGGTACGTTGTCTTCACCCTGTTAAGATGGCCGCCATGTGATAGATATTATTGCATCAGACGTATGGGTGGGGAAGTGACGTCATTGGTTTTTTGAATTTAAAATAGTTTTCGCGCGGCCAGCGTAACTAGACACTGAAGAAGGATACCCTGAAACGCGTCTGTCTTTTGCTTGTTGCCGAATAAACTAATTTACGGAATACTCCCGGAGTGCTGTGCTTTGTCCGAGAGCGTGCACATTGTTGGTAGCGTGGATGTATATATATATATATATATATATATTACCTACTGGTGGTTGCCAGTAGATAGTTATAGTTAGGACCTATTCTCCATAGGAAATCCGCAACATTCTATTTGGAATAACTTTGGCGCCGGTTGACGAATCATCGCAAAATTTTCAAAACTGGTGGGGCACTCCGGTCCGCTCCTATCCGGAAAATGTCGTGGTGATTCGTCAAGCGGGGGCCGAGAAAAAAGGGGGGTCCCAAAATGTGTTTTCCCCATGCAATTTTCCGTAGGAACCGTTAATCGCAGCTGCAGCCCGAACTGCTGAACGGAATTACACGGAATTTGGCAAAGAGGTAGCCCTTGTTTCACACTCGTGCCTTTTGGTTAAATGGTGTAAATCCATTCAGTAGTTGCTGAGAACATCAAAGGTAAATTTGTAGATATATCTGGGCGGAGCCTAACCACACATCTCATCGTGAGATCTGATTGGCTGTCAGCACTTCATCCAAGAAGTGTTGGCAGCCATCTTGAACCAATATACATATTAGCACCTCATTAAAAAGCATTGCAGTTAATAGAAGGTTTTAAGACTTTAGTGACATTATGAATCACTTGTTCATGGTACCATACTCATTTTAGGAATTGTGGTGTGTTCTAAGGTGATTTTACCATGTGAAAAAGCCTTCTGCTGGGATATCATGAATCATGTTTGAGAGAAAACTATTTTCTCATGCTCTTCCCACAGAGGTTTGGAAGGTGATCTATAAGCTAAACTGAGAGTACATTTTCTGTAAATTCACATTATCTTTCTCAGTCATGTGAGAATGAAGTCTGACATTCTCAGTAAAACATGTACATCCAACAAGGGCAGTTGATTACTTTGTGTTCTACTGCAGCTTCCCAGAGTGTTCTAAAGTGTTCTAAAGAAAAACTAGAGCGCTAACAGTCCTAGTTATGACAAACATTGAGGGGGTTCATTTTGCCATAGAAAGTATGATTAGTGCTGCAGAAAGAAAAATGAGGGCACATTTTGAGTGACTTGTCAAATCCTCTTCTATTTCATTAAAACATTCTGACATGCAGACTGAAACATGCACTTTCAATACCAGCAGCAGCCTTCCCTGGTGAGCAGTAGCTTTACTACAGTGATCTAATAAGCAACTAGAGTGCTAACATTCTGAATTTATGGCAAATGTGTGACACATCTGAATGCCTTCTTGATGGAATCAAAGTAAAAAACTGAAAGTATTTCCTACTGAGGAGACTGTTGTAAATGAGGAAATTAGGAAACTTCATATAACAAATAAGTCTCCCAAGATGGCCACCAGAGACAAAAGAGCCCAAATGTAGCACAAATATCACCCACATGTAGCCCAAGTATAGCCCAATGACAGAATGTCCCAGAGTGTTCTAAAGAACAACTAGAGCGCTAACAGTCTTACTTATGACAAAAGTATGGCACCCCTGAAGCCATCTTGATTGGAATAAAGTGGTAACACTTAACATTTAATTTACAAAGGAACAAAATGAGGGGGTTCATTTTGCCATAGAAATTATGATTAATGTTGCAGAAAGAAAAATTAGGGCACATTTTGACTTCTCAAATCTTCTTCTATTTCTTTAAAGAATTCTGACATGCAGACTGAAACATGCACTTTGAATACCAGCAGCAGACTTCCCTGGTGAGCAGTAGCTTTACTACAGTGATCTAATGAGCAACTAGAGTGCTAACATTCAGAATTTATGGCAAATGTGTGACACATCTGAATGCCTTCTTGATGGAACCAAAGTAAACAAGCATTGAAAATGCAATAGGTCTCGCACTCGTTTAAGTTAAAGCAATTCTGTTTGTAATTATGTGGCTTTTTAGCTTTGCTTTTATTAGTGTTTTTCAAATCTTCATGTACATAACATGCATATGTGTGCATATATGTATATGTATGCATGCATTTATATTTGTATTTATATAGATATGCAGATTATATATATGTTTATATATGTATCTATATATATATACACATACATATATATAAATGCATATGCATATATATGCATATATATATGTGCATATGTGTGCATGTAGAGAGAGATAGAGAGAGGTAGAGGTGTGGAGGTGTAGAGGTTCAGGTGTAGAGGTAGAGAGATAGAGGTAGAGAGGTAGAGAGTAGTAGAGAGAGAGGTAGAGAGAGGTAGAGAGTAGAGGATGAGTAATAGAGAGTAGAGAGTGAGTGGTAGAGAGTGAGTAGTAGAGAGAGTAGTAGAGAGTGGGTAGTAGAGAGTGAGTAGTAGAGAGTAGTAGAGAGTGAGTAGTAGAGTGAGTAGTAGAGAGTAGTAGACAGTGAGTAGTGGAGAGTGAGTAGTAGAGAGTGAGTAGTAGAGAGTGAGAAGTATTGAGTGAGTAGCAGAGAGAGAGTATTAGAGAGTAGTAGAGAGTGAGTAGTAGAGTGAGTAGTAGGGAGTAGCAGAGAGAGAGTGTAGTAGAGAGTGAGTAGTACAGCGTAGTACAGAGTGAGTAGTAGAGAGTGAGTAGTAGAGGGAGTAGTAGAGAGAGTAGTAGAGAGTGAGCAGTAGAGAGTAGTAGAGAGTGAGTAGTAGAGAGTGAGTTGTAGAGAGAGAGTAGAAGAGAGTGAGTAGTAGAGAGCAGTAGAGAGTGAGTAGTAGAGAGTAGTAGAGAGTGAGTAGTAGAGAGTAAGTAGTAGAGATAAAGTGGTAGGGAGTAGTAGAGTAGTAGAGAGTGAGTAGCAGAGAGTAGTGAGTGGTAGAGAGTAGTAGAGTAGTAGAGAGTGAGTAGTAGAGAGTGAGTAATAGGGAGTAGTAGAGAGTGAGTAGTAGAGTGAGTAGTAGGGAGCGAGTAGTAGAGAGCGAGTAGTAGAGAGCAAGTGGTAGAGAGTGTGTAGTAGAGAGTGAGTAGTAGAGAGTAGTAGAGAGTGAGTAGTAGAGAGAGTAGCAGAGAGTAGTAGAGCAAGTAGTAGAGAGTGAGTAGTAGAGAGTAGTAGAGAGTGAGTAGTAGAGAGTGAGTAGTAGAGAGTGAGTAGTAGAGAGAAAGTAGTAGAGAGTGAGTAGTAGAGAGTAGTAGAGTGAGTAGTAGAGAGTGAGTAGTAGAGAGTGAGTAGTAAAGAGAGAGCAGTAGAGAGTAGTAGAGAGTGAGTAGTAGAGCAGTATAGAGTGAGTGGTAGAGAGTAGTAGAGAGTAGTAGAGTGAGTAGTAGAGAGTAGTAGAGAGTGAGTAGTAGAGAGAGAAGTGGAGAGTAGTGGAGTAGTAGAGAGTGAGTAGTAGAGAGTGAGTAGTAGAGAGAGTAGTAGAGAGTAGTAGAGTAGTGGAGAGTTAGTAGTAGAGAGTGAGTAGTAGAGAGTTGTAGAGAGCGAGTAGTAGAGAGTGAGTAGTGGAGAGTGAGTAGTAGGGAGCAGTAGAAAGCGAGTAGTAGAGAGCGAGTAGTAGAGAGTGAGTAGTAGAGAGTATTAGAGTGAGTAGTAGAGAGGGAGTAGTAGAGAGAGAGTAGTAGAGAGTGAGTAGTAGAGTAGTAGAGAGTGAGTGGTAGAGAGTAGTAGAGAGTAGTAGAGTGAATAGTAGAGAGTGAGTAGTAGAGAGTGAGTAGTAGAGAGTAGTAGTAGAGAGTAATAGAGAGTAGTAGAGAGTGAGTAGTAGAGAGTAGTAGCGAGTGAGTAGTAGAGAGTGAGTAGTTTAATTTAAAAGAAACACAATGAGGGGGTTCATTTTGCCATAGAAATTATGATTAGTGCTAAAAAAAGAAAAATGTGGGCACATTTTGAGTGACTTCTGAAATCCTCTTTTATTTCAATAAAATATTCTGACATGCAGACTGAAGCATGCACTTTCAATACCAGCAGCAGACTTCCCTGGTGAGCAATAGCTTTACTACAGTGATCTAATAAGCAACTAGAGTGATAACATTCCAAATTTATGGCAAATGTGTGACATATCTGAATGCCTTCTTGATGGAATAAAAGTAAAAAACTGAAAGAATTTCCTACTGAGGAGACTGTAGTAAATGAGGAAATTAGGAAAATTCATAACAAATAAGTCTCCCAAGATGGCCACCAGAGACAAAAGAGCCCGAATGTAGCACAAATATCACCCAGATGTAGCACAAGTATAGCCCAATGACAGAATGTCCCAGAGTGTTCTAAAGAATAACTAGAGCGCTAACAGTCTTACTTATGACAAAGGTATGGCACACCTGAAGCCATCTTGATTGGAACAAAGTGGTAACACTTAAAACTTTAATTTGCAAAGGAACAAAATGAGGGGGTTCATTTTGCCATAGAAATTATGATTAGTGCTTCAGAAAGAAAAAATAGGGCACATTGTGACTTCTCAAATCCTCTTCTATTTCATTAAAGAATTCTGACATGCAGAATGAAACATGCACTTTGAATACCAGCAGCAGACTTCCCTGGTGAGCAGTAGCTTTACTACAGTGATCTAATGAGCAACTAGAGTGCTAACATTCAGAATTTATGGCAAATGTGTGACACATTTGAATGCCTCCTTGATGGAACCGAGGTAAACAATCATTGAAAATGCAATAGGTCACGCCCTCGTTAAAGTTAAAGCAATTCTGTTTGTAATTAGGTTGCTTTTTAGCTTTGCTTTTATTAGTGTTTTTCAAATCTTCATGTACATAACATGCATATGTATGCATATATGTATATGTATATGTATGCCTGGATTTATATTCGTATTTATATAGATATGCAGATTATATATATGTTTATATATGTATGTATATATATATTTACTGAAAAAACCATAGGTTTCAGGCACGTTATAGTTAGGAATTAGCATTTAAAAAACCTTAGAAATTCACTGAAAAAGCCATAGGTTTCAGGGGAGTTATAGTTAGCTGGACTTTTCACTCGTACAAAACCATTGAAATTCGAGCGCCCGCAATGCACTGCTGATGACGTCACATATTACTTCACTCATGACATGGTCAGTGACATCTCTCATGACATCACTGATGACATCTCAAATGACATCACTGATGACATCACTGATGACATCATCCAGTGGATGTGTTTCTCTGAAAATTACATATGTTTTATATACCTATATCTCAAAGTCGATGGAAGAATACATGGGTTTATAAGCGTCTAAATGGATGATTTGTTTTTGAAATATTGATTGTATAACTGACTGATTAAGTGTATCTTAGTGAGTACATGGCTTAGTGAGTAATGTTTAAATATGTAAATATCTATATCAGTCTCTCACTTTGTGTATAAGTGGCTGCATGGGTTGGTGAGTAGCTACATTAGAGTCTATATAGGTTATTAGTTGTTTTTTTGAGTATCTGTATGAGTGTCTGAGTGTCTGTATGGTTCAGTGGGGGTATTACGTAGTGCATAGGTGCATGAATGAGTGACTCACTGTTTGCATGTGTTGAAGACAGCATGTGTGCAGGACTGTATGGGTGGATGAGTGTGTGCATGGGTGTGTTAGTGAGTGAATGACTGTCTCAATAGTGTCTTTATGAGTAACTACATATGTTTTAAACTAGTATATGTGACTATTGTTGTATATAAGTGAGTATATGTGAGAGTGAGAGATTGAAAGAGTTCCTGTATGAATAAGTATGTGTTTCTATAAGTGATTGTTTAAAAGACTAAGTATGTGTAGGTTTCTGTAGAAGTAAGTGTGGTGTGTGTGTATAACTGTATATGTAAGCAAATTGATGTTTGATTCTTTATTAGCATGAGTGACTATGTGTGTGAGTAACTCTATGGATGAGTGGCATTGTGTAATAGGATGTATAGGTGTATGAGTACATATGATGAGTGAGTACATGTATGAGTGACTTTAGAGGACTGTTGGTGAATAAGTGGATGTGTATGTGGATCTTAGAATTACTGAATAGGTTGTTGTAACTGGTATTGGTATGTCCATTGTTTTGAAAATGTTAGTTTCTATTTTTGAATGTGTGTATCAAAGGTTATATTAGGGGGAGAGGAGGTCTGCCACTCTATCACAAGGATGATGTCATGAGTGATGTCATCAGTGATGTTATTTGAGATGTCATGAGTGATGTCACTGACCATGTCATGAGTGATGTAATATGTGACATCATCAGAAGTGCATTGCGGGCGCGCGAGTTAAAGTTAGCTGAACTAACTATAATTGGGGAATTTCAATGGTTTTGTACGAGTGAAAAGTCCAGCCAACTATAACTCCCCTGAAACCTATGGTTTTTTCAGGGAATTTTTAAGGTTTTTTAAAGGCTAATACCTAACTATAACGTGCCTGAAACCTATGGTTTTTTCAGTGAATTTTAAAGGTTTTTTAAAGGCTAATTTCTAACTATGCCTACAGAGATAGGACATGTGAAGAAAGAAGAAAAAACGCACAGAAAGAAAAAAAAGAAATGCAGAAAGAAGCAACAGAAGTCCTCAAAGACGAAGAAAAGTGCAGGAAGAAGGATAACGTGCAGAAAGAACAAACAGAAGAGCAGAAAGAAGGCTTGTTGCAAAATCATCCTGTAACCTCAACTTTTTCAGACAGATACTGGTGGGAACTGAGTCTGACTAACCAGTCCTAGAGCCAGTGCTATGGTAAAAGACATTCAGAATACAGTGAAAACACCTACATACACTAGGGAACACTATGCGTTGGGGTCCCCCTGTGATTAGCATGACCTCCTCTGTATGCCCCTAGTATATATTAGGGCAGGGGATTAAAACTACCTCTTAAAACGCGCCACAGGGCATGTTTGTACACGTCACCTCAGGCCCCGTCCCCTCCCTTCCCCACTGTGTAAACACGCCCTGTGGCCGTTTTAAGTTAGGAGATTAAGTCCCCTTGAATCCTAAGGGTCCCTAGGGTCAAACTAGCCCACTAGGTACCTCCAGTAAGCGCCACAGAGCTACGTTGCATAGAGGTGTAAAAAGGAGCATGGCCTCAGAACACCTGTCTGCAACACAGCTCCCTGGCGCATTCTGAAGATACCTGTTGGGCTAGTTGGCCCTCAGGGACCCTCAGTATTGAAGGGGAATTAATTCCCCAACTTACAACTGGCAGGGGGGAGTTTGCAGAGTGCTGCAAGGAGGGGGCGTGGCCTCCGGCACGATGCCGGTCTTTTATTTATTTTATTTTTTAAGGAGGGCTGTGTGGCCCCCCTTCTTTTTCTAATTTATTGGCCCTGTGGACCCCATCCCCCAGGGCCTGCACCCTAATATTTTTTGTTGAAAAAAATACATTTGGAAGGGGGCCGCATGGCCCCCCTCCCAAGGCCTTAATCGGCCCCGGGGACCCCAACCCCCAGGTCCTGGCCTTTTTGTTTTTTAATTCTTTAGGAGGGGGGTTGCGTGGCCCCCTCCTCAGGCCACTTATGGCCCCGGGGACCCCATCCCCCAGGGCCGGCCTTTGTTTTTTATTATTTAAAAAATATATATATATTTATAGAAACACCTAGGACATGCTGGACAAACCGTATGCACCTATCACCATGATGATTTGCATGATATTCATTAAAAGGCGACTATGCATACAATGAATCCACGTGGAATGTATTTACACCGCTAGTGAAGCTCTGACGTGTCTGACGCCCTACCGTGCCTAATCCCGGTACCCCCGCCGGTGGGTACTCTCCAAGTAGACACCCTTGTTGTTTATTTATACAAACATGGGTAGCTATTGATGGGCACATTTAATGCACACGCATACCAAGCCATTCAAAGGGGATTCGCCAAAAATTCGACCAAACTATGCAAGAAAACCCCCTCACGGTTAATAAAACACACATCCACCACCGGATGTGTAATACTTTTTATTTTACTCTCTGGAAAGGAGACGAACCTCACTTGAGAGTCACAGCGTGCTCCTGGCTGAGCCCAATGCTGTGTTACACCCACCAGTGCCCGACGAGTGCCACACACCTCTGTGTTGTATTCCACCAACTAGTGCGTATGCTATGGCACTCTCTAGCCCATGTGCACTGTAACACCACTCCGTGAAGATGTCATGCCATACTTGCCTTCGCAAGGGTTTTATTACCCCATCTAACGTGCCTTCCTCGATGCCTATGTTATAACGCACAGCGCTATGCCATACATATTACAATCTGGGATCCATAACTTTGTCACTGTGCATATGCAACCTTACACTCCCCAGCACATATTTTATATTACAAGTTTAGAGACTAGTTAGGTTACACAACACTGCCCTGTGCATATTACACTCCAAGGCGCATATCGCATAGCACGCACTAGTGCCGGTGCTATCTCGCGCACTCCAATGAATCTGTCATTGCGCACAATGTATTGCATATTATATTTCATGCCCTGGTTCATCTTATATCACACTTTTTGGTGCATAGTTTATACCATATACTATATTTAGTTTTCATTTTCAATCGTGCTCTCAGGACTATGTTCTATATAACACTGCGTCCACCTACCCTTTTCACGGGCATTACATTTTGCGATGGGGTGTGGAGGGTCAGGGGGTGTTCCTGCCAAGTGAGCCCGAAGTCACAGTCACAAACGTCCTCTTCTTCCTGAATAAAAGTGCGATTATGCTGCATACTTGTTCATATTTTAAGTAGTTCGCACAGACACACATTTTAAAAACAATAAAGTTCCTAATACCCAACTTCTCTGAACAGTTAGATTGCTGCTCCATCCACCTCCTCCCTATCCTCTGTTGTCTGAATCCATGGACTAGCCTCCTCCCTCCTGCCATGCATGGTCTGATGTGCTGCCACTGCCCTCCATTTAGCATGATGTACCAGTCCACTCCTCCTGCCCTCCATTACCCAATTCTATGGCCCATCATTGACCTCCTGCTTAGCCTCTGTGCTTAGCTTGCTGCCCCTATTCTCCTTTCCCCTGCCCTCCGATGTCTTTGTGCATGCCCCTGCTCCATCGTTTTTGCCCACCATGTTCCATGGACCTGCCACTCCGATCTACTCTGAGTGTTCTGTTGAGCTGCCACTCCCCTCACACCTGCCTAGCATTGTCAGATGACTGTAACCTGTCCCTTCCACCTCCACCCTGCCTGTCCACATGCCATGCCCCTATCCCCTTCCTCCTGTCCTCCATGGTCCATTTTACAGCCACACCCTTCTGCCCTTCCTAGTCTGTTGTGCTGCAACTGCGCCTCCTGCCTGCCCGTGCGGTCTGTTGTGAGGCCCCTTCCCCTGAACTCTCTTGTCTGTGCCCAGGTCCTGACCCTCCCTTCTGTCCTCCATGGTCCTTTGTGCATGCCCCTGCACCCTCCTTCTTGCCCATCATAGCCATTGTGCTGCCACTAACCCTCCCGCTTGCCATGCATGGTCTTCTTTGCTGCCATAGCCCCTCCCACCTTCCCTGTGTTGTCAACTAGCTGCCCCTGACCCCCTCCCACCTTCCCTCCATGGTCTGTGTGTATGCCATCATAGTCTCATTGTTGCTCTCCATAGTGTGTCTTGTTTCTAGTGCCAATCCTGCCTGACCTCCATGGTCATCTTGCTGCTCCTGCCCTGCCCCCTTGCCCCCAGACCCCTATTCCCTCCCTCCTGGCTTGTATCTTCCATTGTAATGCCCCTGATCCATCCCTCCTGCCCTTTATGGTCTGTTATGCTGCAGCTTTCTCTCATGTCTGTCCATTATGGTCAGCTAGCTACCATTGCCTCTTTCCCCTCTGTTCTCTGTTGTCTATGTGCATGGTCCTGTCCCCTCCCTATTGCTTTCTATGGATTGCTGTGCTGCACTCCCGTCCCGCATGCCCTGTGTGGTGTCTTGTGCTGCTGCAGACCCTGATGCCTGCCCTGTAGGGTCAGTTTGGGGCACCTCTCCATGTCCCTCCTGTCCTCTGTTATCCAAGTCCATGTCCCTACCCCAATTCCTCCTGCCTACCATGATCCAATGTACCATACTTGCGAACATTTTGAACTTGGTAAGAGGGAGATTTTGCAAAAGAGGAGAATGTAGACAGATCAAATAAAGGCCATTTGAGCTTAAAAACATTGGACGTTTTCTGGCTGAAACGGGTCTGTTGGCATGTATGGTTGTACTACCACTGCCTTTTCCTTCTGCCCACAATGGTCTATTATATTGCCACAGCCTCTCTTGCCAGTCCTGTATTGTTGGTTTGTTGCCCCTGCCCCCCTTTCCACTGCCCTCCATAGTCTGTTGTGCTGCCACTGCCCTTCTTGCCTGCCCAGTGTGGTCAAATTGTTGCCTCTGCACTCTCCTACCTGCCTTCAATTTTCAGAGTCCCTGCCCCTGGCCTCTGCCTCTCAACAGTATCCCAATGAACAACTAGAATGCTAACATTCTATATTTATTACAAAAGTCATCTTGATGTAATCAAAACTGTAATACCTAGAGCATTTCATATAGAAATTACATATATGAGAGGGTCTTATTTGCATCAAAATTATGGTTAGTGCTATAAAAAACCAAAATGAGGACATATTTTCTGAGTTTTCAAATAGCGACAAAGAACTTTTAAATTATTTGTAATCTATATGTTTTTTTATCCAGTTGACCACTTGATTAAATGTTGCACCTAGGGGAGAGGATGTGGTGTTACTTCCAGAGCTGCAGACTTTGCAACTGGGGAATCAGGTTGGAGTTTCTGCTTCAGCTCAACATTCTGTGATTCTGGTCAAATCACTTAATCTCCCCACGTCTACAACCAAAATGAATTTGATCTTGTGTGATGTAACCAATGCTCACGTAAAGCACTTCAATACCTGACAAGTCTGCACTATATAAAACTGCAAATACACAAAAAATAAGTGTTTTGCACACTTCTGTCATTGGGCTACATGTGGGCTATATCTGGGTGATATTTGTGCTGCATTTGGGTTCTTTTGTCTCTGGTGGCCATCTTGGGAGATTTATTTGTTATGAAGTTTCCTAATTCCCTAATTTACTGCAGTCTCCTCAGTAGGAAATGCTTTCAGTTTTTTACTTTGATTCCATCAAGAAGGTAATCAGATATGTCACACATTTGTCATAAATTCTGAATATTAGCACTCTAGTTGCTCATTAGTTCACTGTAGTAAAGCTACTGCTCACCACGGAAGTCTGCTGCTGGTATTAAAAGTGCATTTTTCAGTCTACCGATCAGAATTTTTTAATGAAATAGAAGAGGATTTGAGAAGTCACTCAAAATGTGCCCTAATTTTTCTTTCTTCAGCACTAATCATAATTTCTATGGCAAAATGAACCCCCTCATTGTGGTCCTTTTTAAATAAATGTTTTAAGTGTTACCAGTTTATTCCAATCAAGATGGCTTCAGGTGTGCCATACGTTTGTCATAAGTAAGACAGTAAGCGCTCTAGTTGTTCATAAGAACACACAGGGACATTCTGTCATTGGGCTATACTTGGGCTACATCTGGGTGATATTTAGGAAACATTTGGGCTCTTTTGTCTCTGGTGGCCATCTTGGGAGATTTATTTGTTATGAAGTTTCCTAATTTCCTCATTTACTGCAGTCTCCTCAGTAGGAAATACTTTCAGTTATTTGTTTTGGTTCCATCAAGAAGGCATTCAGATGTGTCACACATTTGCTATAAATTCTGAATGTTAGCACTCTAGTTGCTCATTAGATCACTGTAGTAAAACTACTGCTCACCAGGGAAGTCTGCTGCTGGTATTCAAAGTGCATATTTCAGTCTGCATGTCAGAATTTTTTTATGAAATAGAAGAGGATTTGAGAAGTCAAAATGTGCCCTAATTTTTCTTTCTGCAGCACTAATCATATTTTCTGTGGCAAAATGAACCCCCTCATTTTGTTCCTTTGTAAATTAAATGTTTTAAGTGTTACCACTTTATTCCAATCAAGATGGCTTCAGGTGTGCCATACTTTTGTCATAAGTAAGACTGTTAGCGCTCTAGTTGTCAGCGAAAACTCTGGGATATTCTGTCATTGGGCTATACTTGGGCTACATTTGGGTGATATTTGGGCTACATTTGGGCTGTTTTGTCTCTGGTGGCCATTTTGGGAGACTTATTTGTTATGAAGTTTCCTAATTTCCTCCTTTACTACAGTCTCCTCAGTAGGAAATACTTTCAGTTTTTTACTTTGATTCTATCAAGAAGGCATTCAGATGTGTCACACATTTGCCATAAATTCAGAACGCCGCAATGTTGCCTTGGTTCCGGGTTCTGCAAGGTGGAACCATGGCGGGTGGACCGCCGCTGAACCATTGTGATTCCCACTGCCATCCGAATTTTGCGGTGGGTATTTTCTTTATGATGTCTGAAGGACCGATACCCCCGGCCCAGCGGTGGCGATCCTAACGCCATCATAATGAGCCCCTAAAGCTCAAATCCTGATTTACACAACTAGGGGTGCCAGAAATGTGCACTTGCTAAATGGATATGTATGGATCTGTGCCCACATGCAATGTATGATGGTTTGTCAATTGTTTTTAGCACCCTCAAGCAAATAACTGCAAAGTGGTCCATGTCCTTCAATGTGCATATCAGCCGTTGCGATCATGCTGCAATAGGATTTATAATATGAAAACGTCTCAATAGAGACCAGTAGGTAGACAGACAAGAAAATAAACACTTAGGGGCCTATTAGGATGGTGGTCGGAAAAGCACCCCAACCGCCATAGAAGCGGAAAACAACCGCCCGCCGGCACTGTGGAAAAACTAGCATGCCAAAAAACACCAACCGCGGCGGAACGGGTCCAAGAAAAAATGCCTATAGTGGGCAGAGATGGCCAAAATCCATCTCTGCCCACTACGCGGCGGTCATATACGCAGCGGAAAAACACCAACCAGCCGCAAGTACAGCGGAGACACCGCACAGGAAATTAGGATATCCCCGACGTACCGCTGTTTCCGACCGCCGCGGTCGCACAATGGGATGAATGGGAGAGCCAGCAGAAGAGCTGCAGCATAGCCACCGCTGCAGACGATCCGTGAAAAATATTGTGGACGAAGCAAAAACCCCACAATAAGGCCAAAAAGTGCACACAGAAAACTAGCCATGGCCCCCAAATACACGAATCACACCCCAGTGACACAACCACATGGCAAAAAGTAAAATACAATTCCCAGGACAATACACCTGACAGCAATACCCCATTTGGACACACCCACATAGCTGAGTATAAAACCAGCCCCTTCTCTGACCACAATCCTTTGCAATACTCCAGGAGAGAAGGGACACACACCCCAGCTTAAAGGAGAGGCACATAACACAACATCACTAGCCACACCACACACAGCACCACCACCACTTCCACACCTGCACAACTAACCCCTCTGCACATCACACACCATACACATCACAACCACACCCACAACTCACACTCCTGCACCCACAACCACTTTGCACACCATGGCCACACAGAAAATTCCCAAATTCACAGAGAGTGAGTTGATAGTAATGGTTGATGAGATAGACAGAGTGGAACCACGGCTGGTTGGTAGCCTAGTCCAACAGACACCATTAGCCACAAGGACACAAATGTGGGCAAGGGTAGTCCAAAGGGTCAATGCAGTAGGGACCACCTCAAGATCAAAAAAGGAGATAATGAAGCAGTGGCATGATCTGAAGAGGGTTGTCGAGGAGAAGCAAGAACCGTGAGCTGGCTCAGAGGACCGGCGGTGGCCCTCCCATTCCACAAAAACCATTCACACCATGGGAGGAGAAGGTGCTTGCCATACTGTATCCAGAGAGTCTCACAGGAGTACCTGGGGGAGTGGAGGCTGGTAAGTACAAACACATGACTACCACCACACTGCTATGTACTGTCTCGCTCAACTACAAAGCTACACCACCTAGGAAAAATTCCATCCTTCTGCACCACACACTCACAAAAACATGTCTCACAGATCCAACATTCACCCACTCCCATTCACCCCAAACGTAGCTATCAACATTACCATGGGGGCATGTGTACAGGCAGAGAGCACTACAACTCCCACCAGGCCCCTTTGTCCCACAGCATCAGCAAGATGGAGCCCTCCACCCACCCCACCCAGAAGCATGTGTCAGCAATTACATTACCCTCATCAAACTTACAGGTAGGTAGCCATCTTCACAATGAGGGTGTGGGTGGGTGGGAGGCCTGTGCCACTACTCCCACCATGCCCCCTGCTCCCTACCTCAGCAGGATGGAGTCCTCCCCCACCCCATGCAGAAGCATGTATCAGCCATTACATTACCCTCATCACACTTACAGGTAGGTAGCCATCTTCCCTGGGAGGGTGTGTGTGGGTGGGAGGCCTGCACTACCACTCCAACCATGCCCCCTGCCCCCACCTCAGCAGGATGGAGCCCTCCCCCACCCTACCCAGAAGCATTTAGAAGCCATAGCAGTACACCAAACAAACTTACAGGTAGGTAGCCATCTTCCCTGGGAGGGTGTCTGGGAGGCCTGCACTACTACTCCTACCATGCCCCCCTGCCCCCCACCTCAGCAGAATGGAGCCCTCCCCCACCCCACCCAAAATCAGTTGGAAGCCATTGCAGTACACCAAACAAACTTACAGGTAGGTAGCTATTTTCCCTGGGATGGTGTTTGTGGGTGGGCGGCCTGCACTGCCAATCCCACCATGCCCCCTGCCCCCATCTCAGCAGGATGGATCCCTCTCCCCACCCCACCCAGAAGCAGTTGGAAGCCATTGCAGTACACCAAACAAACTTACAGGTAGGTAGCCAACTTCCCTGGGAGGGTGTCTGTGGGTGGGAGGCCTGCACTACCACTCCCGTCATGCCCCCTGCCCCCCACCTCAGCAGGATGGAGCCCTCCCCCACCCCACCCAGAAGCAGTTGGAAGCCACTGCAGTACACCAAGCAAACTTACAGGTAGGTAGACATATTATTCTGTTCTGTGATCCCACTGATCAGGAAGTAAGCCTCCACCACACACACACAGGTATGTCACATAACAAACCCAAATGTGACACATTACAGGTAAGTAGCCAGTACGTGCACCCACACATTCGTCACAAAATAAATGGTGCCATATGACAACACCAGCCCTTTCATTGCACAAAGATGCATACCTACCCCATTGCCAAGCACAGTGTGCACACAGGTAAGCTAAGGAAACTGTCACACCTACCAAAGTGTGACACACCAATGCACATGTAAAAGAAAGTCAGGGCACAATCATGCACAGCACCTATTTACATGTTCATCGCCAATGGGGCAAGTGCAAAAAGGACCATTCGAAAAATGCGAAAGCATGTGTGGTGGTACAAATCAAGATATGCACATGACAGGACAAAGGTATGCAGGAGATGACAATGGGCAGTCGATGGCCAGATTTGACGCCTGCCAGGTCAGACAAATCAACGAGTCCTCAATGAAAAACATGTTGTGCCAGTCTCTAGATGGCAGCAGGTCCCTGTAATCATTAATTATGTACGGGTCGCATGGTATGCCTTGACACCTCACACCATGGACAAGTAATGCATGTACCACTGCATCATGTCAGGAAGCACAGTAGTGCACATAGTAAACAATGTGATGATCAGTCATTTGTGTAGTGTACAAAAAGTGAATGACACACAGCTAACACAAAGCTTGCCGGGTACACTACAATGACCATTTCCTATCTGACCCACAGGTGACCAAGAACTCACTGCAGAGGACAACACCAGCAACCTGCAGAGCCAGTCTCTCCCCCCCCAGGTACATAGACTCTCGGATGTTGACTGCCAGGATTCCATGGACGATGAGCTCAAAGCCGGCCCATCTGGTGTGCCAGGGAGCAACAGGTCACAGCACCCCATCGTCCCCCCCACCACATCTGCGGCAATAACAACTTCACAGCAGACTCCTGCTGTCAAGGTCTGTGCGGCCACCGCCACCACCACCACCACCACCAGTGCTGCCTGCAACAGTCTCCCTGTCCCAGAGGATGACCACCCAACACCATTGACGGAGGATGGCAGGGAGAGGATGCGGATGCCCACAGTGGTGAGGCAACAGGTCCGTGGCAGCAGGGTAGGTGGGAGGGGCAGGGTCACCCACAGACACCAGGAGGCTGGGACCCAGCTGCTGTACCTGTCACACCTTAATGCATCATTTCAACCTGGCACACATCCACCACACAATGACCACAGTCGGTGCAGGAATGACGAATGTGTGCATGAGCAGACATGAGAGGCAATGCAAAATAGATCATCATTCATTGAGATGAGCATCGCTGTGATTGTCACTGCACCTCAACACATTGGCATGTGTCCACATTGTAGAGTCCAGAACAACACTGTCCTGCCTACACGACCATCAAATTCATAAGTGACATGTGAGTGAGTGCAGGCCAATCTATGAAATCACACACACAAACATGGCATAGTAAATGGAACATTGGTATCGTGTGCACAATGATGTGCCATTGACCATGTGGTTACTGTGCACTGTTGATGTTTGCCAGATGGCCATTGCCATTGTATGGCACCCATATCGCTGTAGCTACCTCCTGGCCCCGGCGATGTGTCACCAGCACCCCCATTCAGACATGTGTGGTAGTGATAGGCATGGACACATGGGGAAATGGCAGTTGGCATGCTCCGCCGCCTGAATGGCGGTGCCTCGTGTCAATGTATGGCACCCATATCGCGGTAGCTACCGCCAGGCCGCAGCACTGTGTCACCAGCACCCCCATTCACACATGTGCGGTAGTGATAGGCATGGACACATGGGGAAATGGAGGTTGGCATGCTCCACCGCCTGAATGGAGGTGCCTCGTGTCAATGTATGGCACCCATATCGCGGTAGTTACTGCCTGGCCCCGTTGGTGTGTCACCAGCACTCCCATTCACACATGTGTGGTAGTGATAGGCATGGAAACATGGGGAAATGGCAGTTGGCATGCTCCGCCGCCTGAATGGCAGTGCCTCATGTCAATGTATGCCACCCATATCACAGTAGCTAACGCCTGGCCCCGGCGGTGTGTCACCAGCATCCCCATTCACACATGTGCGATAGTGATAGGCATGGATACATTGGGAAATGGCGGTTGGCATGCTCCGCCACCTGAATGGCAATGCCTTGTGTCAATGTATGGCACCCATATCGCAGTAGCTACCGCCTGGCCCCGGCGGTGTGTCACTAGCACCCCCATTCACACAAGTGTGGTAGTGATAGGCATGGGCACATGGGGAAATGGTGGTTGACATGCTCCGACGCCAAAATTGCGATAGCGCACACCGGGCCCCTGTGGTGTATCACCGCCATGGAGCTTGCCCTAGAGCCAATAGGAACCTCGATAGCGGTGGCATGATGCAATTTTGAAGATCACGGTAGCCGTGCTCCGCCACCGTGGAGGCAGTCATTGGATGCATTTGAAAGAGGCAGGCCTGGACTACCAATTGCTGCAGCTAAGCACCTTTGCAACGAGCCCAGGGGGCTATATATATGTGGGATTGAACCTCACATTTCCACTGCTCTCAGAGCCTGCTGCCAGACACCCCTCACCTGCTGCTGCCTCCAAGGACTGCTGCCTGAGACCCCTCACCTGCTGCTGCCTCCAGGGACTGCTGCCAGTGACCACCCACCTGCTGTTGCCTCCAGGGAATGCTGCCTGAGACCCCTCACCTGCTGCTGTCTCCAGGGACTGCTGCCAGACACCCCTCAACTGCTGCTGCCTCCAGGGACTGCTGCCAGACACCCGTCACCTCCTACTGCCTCCAGGGACTGCTGCCTGAGACCCCTCACCACCCAATTCCACCGCTGTTGTCTCATGTCCACAGTGATGGCAAGGACAGAGAAGATCCGTGCCAGTCCCTTCACAAGCGAGTAGCTGGAGGTCCTGGTGGACGAGGTGCTCACACAGTACCCAAGGCTATATGGTGCCCCAAATGTCATGGTAAGCCTTCAACAGTGGGGGGGTTGGGCAGGGGGGCCACACATGTAGTTGGACTGATGCAGTATGTGCCTGGGAGTGTGGGGTAGTGTCATGCACTGCCTGACATGCTGTCTCCAGGGGGAGCGTGTGTGTACCCAATGCCACAGGTTTGCCTCCCTGCACATGTATGTATGAGTGACCTGTGTTGTGTTGTCAGTCATACAGTGACACAGAAGGTTGTTCATGCTGTAGTCAGGACAGTGATTGCTTGGCTGAATGGCTGTGTGTGCCCCTTAAGTCCATGTCAGTGTGAGCCCAGCTGGCCAGCACAGTCCCCACCTACAAAGACAAGGACACATCACTTCACTTACAGAGTATGACATCAGTCTTTTCACATTGCACTCCAGCTATGGGCCATCTCAGCACTGTAGATTGCATATGACCGGCCTTGTGAAGGGGATTTTTGATTTGTGAGATCATGTCCCTCAATGTGACATCCATGACACAGTTATCTGTTCACAGGGCAGGGACATTGAGGGCTGCACAGTCTTGGACACAGTGTAAATACCCCCAAACACAGGTTGATATGTGATGTATGTGTTGCTCAACCCAACAATGGACTGGAGATGTGGGCAGGCTACATAGGTGTTTCAGTGCTGGCATCCTGCATGTGTTTGAGATGTGCAGGGACTGTGTTCCCCCTCCCACCTGCATGCATTTACATCAGCTTTTACTATGCAGAGGTACCATGTAAGATGTACTCTAGTCTCTGATAGACATGTGGTTGGATATGTGATGAGTTTGTATCTTGCTGCTATACTGAGAGATGTCTGTACATAACACCGTGTCACTGATCATTTCCCCCTCTTGTCTCCCATGCCTGCAGCTCAAGGTACACCAGCGTAAGGTCATGTGGAACGCCATTGCAGCAAAGGTTCGAGCTCTGGGGGTCTCAAACCGACGGCGCACCCACTGCCACAAGAGGTGGGACGACATCAGCCGGCTGGCAAAGAACGTAGCGGAGATTACCTTGGGGCAGCTTCCTCGCACTGGGCGTTTGGCACGGCACAGCATGACACCACTGATGGGGCACATCTTGGTGGTGACACAGCCTGAGCTGGATGAACATTTGAAGGAGCATCAGCAGCAAGCAATGGGTGAGCATTTGGGGAGGGTGACTTTGGCTGGGAGTGGCTGCATGTGTACAGAGCCTGTGCCAGCGCTGGCCTATGTGATGTTGGTTGTGTGATGCAGTAGCATGTTAGTGGCTGCTGGGCTGGGTGCCGGTGTCATGCATTTGCCATACCTGTACTTACAAAGGTGATTTGAATGCTGTGCATTCCCATTGCATTCTGAGTTGTGCTCTTCAGGGGGCATATTATCAAGGACGGCGTTAAAATTATCGCCGGTTTAGTGGCAGAAAACTGCCGCTAAAGCGGCGATAATGGGCTTGATAATATGCCCTAGAGAATTACAATAGAAGCCCATGTTCACACCAGAATATGGGTTTCGTTTGGAATTCTCATGGGCATATTATCAAGCCCATTATCGCCGTTCTTGATAATATGTCCCCAGGTTTCTTCTGCATTGGGGTAGTCTTGGGAATCCCATGGGAGGGAACAGCAGTGTGCCTGATCTGACTATGCCTTCATCAATGCGTCCATTGCATGCACCCAGATTGGGGAGGCCTAGACATCTAACAACAATGTGCACCAGTCTTTGGGCCCCGAAGTGCGACATGGTGGGTGTCACGGGCTAATGCCCATTGTGGACTGTCATGTTGTGGTCTGTGTTGTCCCCTCCTGTTCCATCCCGATCTGTCAGTGGCAACAAGTAGTGTGCCCCCATCATGTCCCTAGGTGGGCTCAGATCTAGTTGTGTGTCTGGATGAACAGAGCCACAAGCAGGGTGTTGTGCTGTGAGGTCATCACATGGCTCACTCATGCCTGAGTTTCCAGTTTCCATGCACTGTTTGAGTCTATATAGTGAGTTGGCATGATGTGATTGCACAGGGTGGTGTGCAACATGTAGATTTGGTCATCTTTTGTTATGCATTGCTTGCATATGTTTGCTCTGTTTCTGCCACTGACCTGACCCTACATCTCTCTCTCTCATGCAGCATCTCCTGTGGTCATGGAGGGACAGGAGACGAACACCAGTGGGGGTGAAATTGGCACAACAGCTGCACAGGAGCCCAGTGACACAGACATCACCTGCACCTCAGAGGGGCTCAGGAGTCTGCTGGAGGAATCCCAGCCTGAGACGCAAAGCACCACATCATCTGATGACAGTGGGGATGCATCCATGTTGGCTGGCACAGGGAACGGGGACTCTGCATCGTCTTCCAACACACAGCGGCCAGTGCCCATTCTCCCACCACTTCCTCTGGTGCTGCCCGTGTCCACCTCAGTAAGAGGGGAAGAGTGTCCTTCACCCCTGGCATCACTGCCCCTGCCTCTGTCCCCCCTGCTGCCATCAGTGCTGAGTCTGTTGACCTTTTGTGCCAGCTGTGTGTAGGTCAGACAGCTCTCCTCAATGGCTTCATTGACCACGACAAATAATTGGCCCAGGTGGTTGCTTTCATGGAAGGCATACATTTAGACGTGGGTGAACTGTACCGGACTGTCCAGGCTTTGTCCTCCACAGTGACGTCTGCACTTCAACAGGCACATACTCACAGTCCAGCTCTGGTCCCTTTGTCTACCCCACTGGCAGTGGCCACGACTGACGATAGTGACCACGGTCCACATACATCAAAGTCATGATACGGCACACAAAGCACACAGCAGCAGCAACCCAAGCGGTCCCGGGCGCAGACACCATCCCCACAGAAGACCAAAGCCACCCCAGAGCCACCCCAGAGCACAGAGAGAAAAGCCCGGCAGGCGACACAGGGGACAAAAAGCAAAGCAGCAGACCTCAGGCACACATGCCTCAGAGGCATCCCCATTCAAGGACTCTCCTGTCTCTAAAGCATCTTGCAAAGAGAAGCATACAGTTTCTGTGCCCACCAAGGAGGTGGTGCATGCCAAGGGTACACCTAGGAAGGGCTCCAAGGCAGATTCACCCACCACCTTGACTCCCATTTCAAGCCCAGTGAAGCAGGGGAAGGAGGGCACTGTAGGGGTGACACCTAGTAAACAGGGGAAAGTGGGGCAGAGGCAAAGCCAGGCAAAGCGTACCTCTGAATCCAGCACATCACCAGAGGGGGTGCTAGTGTCTGCACCTGATGCAGCTTTGGTGGTGAGTGTTCCTGTTGAGCCCACACCACTTCCCTTTGATCCAAAGTCAGGCAGGCCATTTAGGATCCCCAAGAGGTGGAAGGGCACCCCTCCACAATCTCCCAGCCACACCGTGTCTCCCGTCTGCATGACTCCACCGCCATGTGCCACTACACCACCTGGTCCAAGGAACCCTCCAAACCACTGATAGCTCTACCTCAGCTGTTCCGCTCTCCTCCGTTCAAGTGCCCGGCAGTCCCCGAGACACAGCCAGCTTCCAGTCCGCCTGACAGCCACGTCTGAGTGTTAGTCACACTCACACACCTGTCTCTCACACAGGTGGGCCTGTACTGCACATTGTTACCCCCTGACTGTGTTGCTGACCATGTAAAGGTACAGTCGCACACATTCCCTATGCAGCTTCTCATGGACCTACTCTGCACTCTGCCCTGGCCACTGGCCTTGTTGTTCACTGCTGTTTTGCCCTTACCTGTGCAGCTTCTCATGGACCTACTCTGCACTCTGCCCTGCCCACTGGACTTCCTGTTTTGCCCTTGCCTGTGCAGCTTCTCATGGACCTACTCTGCACTCTGCCCTGGCCACTGGCCTTGTTGTTCACTGCTGTCTTGTCCTTACCTGTGTAGCTTCTCATGGACATACTCTGCACTTTGCCCTGGCCACTGGACTTGCTGTTTTGCCCTTGCCTCTGCAGCTTCTCATGGACCTACTCTGCACTCTGCCCTGGCCACTGGCCTTGTTGTTCACTGCTGTTTTGCCCTTACCTGTTCAGATTCTCATGGACATACTCCACACTTTGCCCTGGCCACTGGCCTTCCTGTTTTGCCCTTGCCTGTGCAGCTTCTCATGGACCTACTCTGCACTCTGCCCTGGCCACTGGCTTTGTTGTTCACTGCTGTGTTGCCCTTACCTGTGCAGCTTCTCATGTACCTACTCAGCACTCTGCCCTGGCCACTGGCCTTGTTGTTCACTGCTGTTTTGCCCTTACCTGTGCAGCTTCTCATAGACCTACTCTGCACTCTGCCCTGGCCACTGGCCTTGTTGTTCACTGCTGTTTTGCCCTTACCTGCGCAGCTTCTCATGGACATACTCTGCACTTTGCCCTGTCCACTGTACTTGCTGTTTTGCCCTTGCCTGTGCAGCTTCTCATGGACATACTCTGCACTGTGCCCTGGCCACTGGCCTTGTTGTTCACTGCTGTTTTGCCCTTCCCTGCACAGCTTCTCATGGACATACTCTGCACTTTGCCCTGTCCACTGGACTTGCTGTTTTGCCCTTGCCTGTGCAGCTTCTCATGGACATACTCTGCACTTTGCCCTAGCCACTGGCCTTGTTGTTCACTGCTGTTTTGCCTTTACCTGCACAGCTTCTCATGGACATACTCTGCACTTTGCCCTGTCCACTGGACTTGCTGTTTTGCCATTGCCTGTGCAGCTTCTCATGGACATACTCTGCACTCTGCCCTGGCCACTGGCCTTGTTGTTTATTGCTGTTTTGCCCTTACCTGCGCAGCTTCTTATGGACATACTCTGCCCTGGCCACTGGCTTTGTTGTTCACTGCTGTTTTGGCCTTGCCTGTGCGGCTTCTCATGGACATGTTCTGCATTTTGTGCCTTGCTCTTCTCTTCTCATGGTGCCTATCTGTGCAATATGTGAATAAATACAGTTGCTCCTGTTGTCTAATTTGTCAGTGTACTCCTTACTAAATAAAGTTATTTTGCTCTTTGTATATGGTTTACTGTGCCACATGATCTGTGTGCCACTTCAACATGGTCAATGTTTGGGCTCACTTACGAATCAGTTTTCTGGGGTGACAGGGTCTTCGGTTCTTCCTGACCCAGATACTTGTGGGGCAATGGTGTAAATTTACAATGGGAAGCAATTAGTTCATGTTGGCTATATTATACACATGCCAGGTTGAGGGGCACTGCCAGCAAAGAGTGGGTTTCTGCACACAGTATTGCAGGCAGACTGTCCAGGGTCATCATGTATGTGTATTCTTCCTTTATGTGTGCCTAGTGGTGTATGTGTGTGGTCATCTTGTGATGGCCAGTCATCCTAGTCTCATGGCTTACTTTCCATGTGTGCTCTTGGATGGTCAGGTAGGGTGCAGTGTGAAGGGGGTGAGTTTGTGGGGAGTGTTGATGTGTGCATGCCCCTGCATTGTCAACTACACACATGTGTCACCCAGGAGTTGTATGCCGGTTGTTTTGATTGTTCAGCCCTGTGGATGTGGTTGTATGCACATGTGTGAGTTGCATGTTGTGCACTGTGCAGTGTGTTGGTGTGTCCTTGCAGTTCTGTCTGACTCCTACTTGTTGTTTTTGTCACTTGTGAGTATATAGCGTGTGTGACTGGCAAGTCAGGGTTGTGTTTTGTTGCACATCCATGTGTCTTGTGGTTGTTTGTGGGGACTGTGCAGACCTGCTGTTCCACACTGCCATTGTGGTTGTGTTTTCTCATGCATTGCTGTCACATGGTGCCTTCTTGCCTCCAGTGTGGCATATTGTGTGTGTTGTCATACCATCCCCTATCTGTGCTTCAGACGCCTACCCATTGTGGGTCTGCAATCCCTCTCTTTGTGTATGGTACACTCCTGCCATGTCCCGTACTGACATGCAGTACACTTCACTTTTGTGTCAGCTGTCCCCTTGATTTACATGTGTGTGTGCCTCCCCATCACTTCATTTGTGACACGGTGCTTTGTGGTGCAGTTCTTTGTCCAGGGTCAATGTGTCACTCGGGCCATTTCCCCAATGGGTTGTATGTGATGTGCTGGTGCTGTTTGGTCGTCATGGTTGCTCCTATGCTGTCCAATTGTGTGTGCTGCCCAGTCCTCTGGTCAAATTGTTTCCACCTTTGTGTCCCAGACTTGTGCATCTGTTGGGGTTGTGTTGGATGTATGTGTGTTGTCTGTGTTATTGCTTCACTTCCTGGGTGTGCTGTTGTCTTTTTTGCTGTGCTGTATGGTGTTGTGTGGGTTTCTGTTCTGTCACTGATGTCTGTATGTGGCTGGTATGCTTGGTGTGCACACAATGGTTTTTGTGCATGCAGTTCTGTGTGTGTCTGTTGCCTTGTCATTGCCTCATGTGCATCCCCTGATGTCCTGCTGTGTTTGCTATGTGATTTTTTTGCCTGTGCATCTGTTGTTTGTTTGATGTGGCTGTGTTGTTCTGTGATGGTGCACTTCTTGTGTGTGTTGTGGTATTTTGTCAGTGCATTGTTCCTGAGGGATGATGTTGTGCCCTTCTGTTGTGTCTGTGCTCCCATTGCCTTTCTACAGTTTAGCTGCACGGGGAATATGTGGTCTTGTTGTTGTTATGTGTGTGTTTAGGTTGGGTTATGTGTTTGTGTGTTGTTTTTGTGCAGACATTTGTTGTGGCATCCCTGTGTGTGTGTGGTGTTTTTGGCTACCCCCAGAGTGTGTGATTGTTTGTGTGTGTGTTGCCTGGCAAGTATTGCCAGCATTCAGTGTGTTTGACACTGGTGCTGTGTGCTGCTGGTATGAGGGGGGTTATGTGTGTAGATTCCTACTGGTGTTTGTCAGTCATAGGATGTTTCAATGGGCCCTGTGTGTAGTGCTGCTGGCGTACTCCTGTGAAGTAGCTGTATACATATGTGTGGCTGTTCACAGTTTGACTTCAGGGCCTTCCTTTCATCCTTGTGCCTCTACATTATTTGCCTTGCTGACTCCCTGTGTGTTTGCACTGTGATGTCTGTGGTTTGTCCTCACTGACTGTACCAGTCATGTGTGCGTTGATGGTCTGATGGTGTTGTTCTCTGTTCCTTGTCTTGCATGTGTTGTACACATGCTTGTTGTGTGTCTCCATGGCCTTCCATTTGTGTGCAGCCCACTTTGGATTTCCTATTTGTTGTGCTCCATTGCTGTTGGCATGTGGGGTGTGTATGTGTCTGTGTGTCAGTCTGTGGTATGTATGTGTGACTGAGCAGGCTGTGTGTCCATTTGGATGTTAGTTCCTTGTATGTGTTCATTTGGTGCTTGTCCTCATTTTTGTTTCCCTGAGTGTGGTGTTGTAGTGGTGTGTATTTTTTCCTGCCCCTGTGCTACTGTGCTGTGTGTTGTGTGTCCCTGTGCAGCCACTCCTCTCCTGCAGTATCTGTCTCCATGATTGTTTGTTGTGTGGTGCAGGGTGTGTATTGACCTGGCTTGTTGTTGTGCATGATGTGCACAGGAGGGGCACATAGCATGTGCCTTCATGGGGTGTGCTAGTGTGTGGTGGGAGGGGGTGTGGCCCAGTGGTCTTTGTGCCCTGCCCATGCCTGGCACTGGCCCTGCCTTCTGCATTGTGCGCATGTATTCTCTTGTGTTCACCGCTGCGGTGACGTGACCGGGACACTGCTACATGATCGTGGAAGATGTGTGTCCAGGATGCAGAGGGGTGACTTGGTGGCAGGTGGGTGCTGTGTGGGTGCCCTTGTGGCTGTGTCCCTGTCCCCACCAGGGTGTCTGATGTGGATTTGGACCCTGTGTCAGCCCGTGTGTTGTGTTTGTGTTATTGTGTACCTGCGACGGCGTCCGCGGCGGTCCATGAGTTTCTGGTGATGTAGCAGGTACAGCACCGGAAAGATGTGTAGAGCTGGATCCATGGCGGTCGTGACCGGGTGGTGTGGACCGGGACTCTGGTTTCACGCTCGGCTGTCGAGCTTCCACCGTCTCTGGTTGGGCGGTATCTCCGCTGCGGTGCGTCTGCTTGATTGGGTCATCCTAATTTGTGGAGTGGGGCAGACGTCATTCCGCACGGCAGAGAGTCTCCATTGGCTCCCACCGCCGCAGTGGCAGACGCACTTTAAAGGTGGTGCGCGTCGCACTGTGGCAGTCGGGAAATGGGCTGTTTGGCCATACTAATATGGCGGACGTGAGGACCGCTGCTTGTGGGCGGAAAAAAGCATTTTTCCGTACTGCCAGCACAACGGTGGTGCCACCGCCCGACATCCTAATGGACCCCTTAATATCAACTTGCTAATACAAATATGCCTAAGGTATGCACGGGCGAAAATCTGTTTTTTCAGTCTATCAAAACTTTGACGTTATTAAAGGTTAATTCCTGTATTGAGTAGAGTACAAAACAAACATGTTTGAAATTATGAAGTTTAAAGCAGAACTTATAATGGAACTCTGTTCACTAACTTTGTGATTATAATAAGGTATCCAAACCAGAGAAGAAGTACTGAGGAATGACTAACGCAAAAATGATAGTGTGCCATGGAATGTCTTATTTCCTAGCTTGACAGGCCTGCCTCTCCCAATGAACGGGGTTTAGATCCCCTTGGAACTGAATAGCATCTCTCCAGTTATGAATTTGAGAAGGCTGTAGGAGGAAGAGAACAGAACAGAAATCTGACAAAGACTATTCTTTGAATGCTCATAAGAAAAAAGAGAAATCTCCATTGGTTTAAGATCGCAGAAAGTACATTAAAAGTTTAACTATTTTCTTTGTGTGTGCTTGTCATTCATGAAGGATGAGGGACTTTTGCATTGGCTTCTGAGCTTTATGGAAATAAAGGAAATAATTTGACTGCACTACCATACATTAGTGCAGGACGTGCATATGATTTGCATGTCTCTGTCTGCTTGTCTTACTGTCATCTTTCTGTTTCCAAATAGAAAAGCAATAGCCCATATGTCTCTGATGTTTTCCAGTAATAATTAAAGCAAAAGGTGTTATCGGATTCGGAAGAAGTTCTGAGTTGGAGTGTTCTGGAGAAGTTTTCAAATAGAAAGATCTAAATGGTTGCACGTACCTCGAATACTTCGCAATAAGCGATTTTTAAAATTCTCAGTTAGTGGAACCTAGGAATTGAAATTCCAGCCAGTTTGTCAATAAAAGATAAAGACATGAAAGCTTGTTGTGTATCCTACAAATAGTTTACGATTGATTCTTTTCAGTTCGAGACAATGATAATCAAAATGTATTTTGATAATTTATGTTAACTGAACACATTTGCTACTCAACATCATGCACTATGTTACTGATGGTAATACTAAGAAACTCATTTAGGGGCCTCCATTAATAGTAAACATTTGTGAAGATCTTAAAACCACAGACTTTACTGATAGAACATAGTTAAAATATAGTAGAACACAATCTGCAGCCAGCCAATGGCTATTAGAGTTGCAAAGGGAAAACGATTGATGAGTAGTGAAAGTTTAGCAGTATATACTCTCTCTCTCTCTCGAGTGGTGGTGGACTGATGACGTTTTGGTGCCAATTACGATCCGGCAAAAACCGGGTACGAACCGTCGGACGGAGGCTTTTTTCCGTCTGACTCGTACCCGGTCGTAAAACTTTACAAACATGCAAGTACGATTCGCACGGAAACACCATTTCCGTACGAGTCGTACAATACACCGACCGACGAAAAGATACATACAAATGGGATCCGGGGAAAGAGCCAACGTGACGTCGGGACGCTCTCAGGCCGCGTTTCACGACCCAGGAAGTACGATTCGAACCGACAGCAGTCCGGAAAGCAATATTTTTACGGCACCCAAAAAGTGCCGGAAAAGCGAAGTACGGCGCGAAACGACCAGAGTAGGTGGCCCGGTAAGTGCCGTACCCCCCCCAGCCCCCGCATGTACGTGCCGTACCCCCCCTAGCCCCCGCATGTATGCGCCGTACCCCCCCCAGCCCCCGCATGTACGCGCCGTACCCCCGTGTATGTACACCCGAGTACGAGTCGAACCCCCCGTGTATGTACACCCGAGTACGAGTCGAACCCCCGTGTATGTACACCCGAGTACGAGTCGAACCCCCCGTGTATGTACACCCGAGTACGTGTCGAACCCCCCCGTGTATGTACACCCGAGTACGTGTCGACCTGTACGGGTGGGGGTACGACTCGAACGTACATGGGTGTACATACACGGGGGTTCGACATGTACTCAGGTGTACATTCACGGGGGGGGGTTCGACACGTACAGTTCGACACGTACTCGGGTGTACATACACGGGGGGTTCGACTCGTACAGTTCGACACGTACTCGGGTGTACATACACGGGGGTACGGCGCGTACATGCGGGGGCTGGGGGGGGTACGGCGTGTACATGCGGGGGCTGGGGGGGTGTACGGCGCGTACATGCGGGGGCTGGGAGGGGTACGGCGCGTACCGGGCATCTGTTTGGACGTCTCCATGGTTGCTATTGGAGTTCGGTGCGGACGGTCTTTTAACCATACGGTTGTACATTCGGACGCCCGGGACGGATCGTGATTCCCCGGTCGGACTTCGCTTTTCACGTTTGTACGGTAAATCGTCCGAGGACGTGTCGGACACTTTTTCCGACCCGAGGACGTGTGGGGAATTATTCCCAATGCGACTCGTATGGGCTTTTTACCATGCGAATCGTGATTGCCAGTTTGTACGGCACTTGTACGATTCGTACGGTAAAAAGACCGGATACGAGTCGTACGGGAATTTTTTTTACCGGATCGTAATCGGCACCTTTATGTGCAGGTCCCAATTTGCACAAACTGTCATATATCGGTTTGCGGAGGGTGAATTTCGGCACATTACTTGAATTCCCAAGTCTCACGGACAAGACAAGCTCATGTACATCCCTAACTATGTTTTAAAGGGGCAAAGATAAGTTACACAACAGACGTGGAATAAATCTTGTGATTGCATTTCCAATACACTCAAATAGTTTTCTCAAGACCTCTTCTAGTTTTTTTTTAGGTGGTGCCCGCAGGCAGTGCACATGGCGCCCTATTGAATCTAACAAAAATGAAATCCTTAAAAGGGGCTTTTAGCCCGCCCATTACTTACCATTAGTCTGCATCATTATCTATCTTCTTAACTGCCTCCTAACTTGACAGGGCCTCCCAGTCATCAGTTCCTCTGTCAGTTTCATTGTCTGTGTGTCACATGGATGAAGTACAATTTGATATCCAGCCCCTGTTACTGCTGCATTTAACATACTATATCCTTTTTTTAACAGTTTATTTGTAGTGTGACCTCAACTCGACCCGACCTGAAGGTACTGGAGTGTTTTACATGAAAACAAGTTGATTACACAAGGTCACATTAGTTCTTTACCATGTGTTTTTATGGGCAGAGTTCTGGGAGCTTTGTACTTGACAGGAATTTTTCAAAGGAAACTCCTTGAATGTGCATTTCTTTTGTCTTTCTCCCCACTCTAATCTAATCCAATCCATTCTAATTCACTCTGCTCTACTCAAATTCACTCCAAATCACTCCACTATAATCCACTCCACTCTAATCCATTTCTTTCCACTCCACTCTAATACACCCCACCCTAAATCTCCTCTGATGAACTCTAATCCACTCTAATCCACTCCCCCTCTAATCCATTCACCTCCAATCCACTCTAACCGACTTCCCTCTAATTCACCCTATTCCACTCTAATCCACTCCAATCTACTCCACTCCAATCAACTCTAATCCAATTTATTCCACTCTCATCTGCTCCAATCCACTCCAATTCCCTCTAACAAACTCCACTCCAATCCACCCCACACTAATCTACTCGACTCTAAACCAATCCACTCTAATCCACTCCACTCTAATCCATTCACCTCCCCTCCACTCAAATCCACTCTAATCCACTTTAATCCACTCCAGTCTAAAAAACTCTAATTCACTCCACTCTAATCCACTCCAGTTCCCACCACTCCATTTCACTCTAATCCACTCCACTCCATTCCACTCCAATCGACTGCACTCAATTCTAATGCACTTCACTCTAATCCACTCCACTCTATTCTATTGTATCATATGCCACTCCATGCCACTTTATGCCACTTTACTCCACTCTATGCCACTCTACTCCTCACAACTCCACTTTACGACAGCCCACTCTATGCCACTCACCACTCTACGCGACTCTACTTTATGCCACTCTATGACACTCCATTATAGGACACTCCACTTTACTCCATTCGTCTCCACTTTACACCACTCTACTTCATTCTAATCTATGACACTCTACAGCACTCTACTCTACAACACTCCACACCATTTCACTCCATGACACACCACACTACAACACTGTGTGCTACTCAATGCCACTCCACTCTACTGCAGTCTACTTCACTCTTTGACATTCCACTCCACTCTATGACAGTCCACACCACTAACTTCCAGCCATGCTAAACAGCAGGTACACTGGTGTACAACATAGCTAAAACACATTGCCAAAGCCAATAGCTCTTGCAAGGCGAGACATATTGTGCTTTGCTATTGCTTGTTCTTAAATGAATTTGATGACTTTAAGGTTCTTTTGTTGCTGCAACGGCTTCCTAGTCATTGAGGCTCTGCTGACTAGCTGGGATGACTCCTACCTTTGTTGTCTGTGGAGATTAAACCTACTTAATCTACTTTGATGTCTGTGTGATCAGTTACCATTTAACCCTCTATGGTCTCTGCTTAGCCGCCCAGTGCTATCTCAAAATCTTTTAGCATTTTATGCTTGGTAAAGCTTTGCCACGCATCTATCACCTGAGTTAACTTGTGTGACTGCAGATCTACTAAAGCACCGATGAGCTGCATTTTGGTAGCTGTGTTCTGCCACAAATGTGATACAAGAATAATGAAAATTACAAATATACTGTCAAAGATATTGGGATGTCAAAATATCAAGGAACAGAATAAAGAAGAGAGGAATGTTGCTTTTTAATTCCTTTATATATGTTTTCAAGCATACTTGCACATAACATCATATTTAATTATTCAGCTTTATTATTTTGTGTATTATAGGTTATTTTAATGTTAATTATTTTTGAGTAGTTTTAATAATTACATTTTCTTTTGATTCGGCAATATATTTTATGTTTTTTCATAGTTTGTCAATTTTTTATTGGTTTATTGTTGGATTTATAGGGGAATAAGGAGGGGAGATTTTTAAGTATTTATTTTTTAATCGATTATACATTTTTCTATAATTTTAAATGTGTTGCCTTAGTAATTAAGGGCAGCTTCTCTCCCACAGGGATTGGTGCCTGCCTGACTGGGTAAGGAAAGAGGGACCCTGCTCAGGTGTTGGCTAACATTTGCCTGTGATAGCGTCAGGCTCTTGAAGTTAGTCAAGTTCCTGGGCACAGCCCAGATGGTCATCTTGTCAAAGGAAAAGAACATTTCCCCAAAGCCAAGGCCTTTGTCCTACTCTGGGTGTCATACCTCATGAAGGGGGCTATTCAACTGCCAGGTGACAGTTGGAGCTCATGCAAATGTCCCTCCAAGGACTGTAGACAGTAAAAAAGATAACTTTCTAAAAGGACCTTTTAAAAAAAAGTATTTGTTACAATTCCACCTTCACCTGTTTATTAGGCTTTTAATAAATATTTTGAAAAGCCCAGGAATTACATTTTTTGGTGTTTCCTATCTGGAGATAGCATTATTGCATTTCATATGGTATCCCAGTGCTTTCCTATGGAAAAGCCAACCCTGCTACAGTGAAAATAGTTTTCAGCCCTTTTCGCTGTAAGGACGTTTAGCATTTAACCTTTACATGTCCTTCTTTTGAATACCACTCACCCTGCCTTATAAGCAGTAAAACCTATTTATAGGTGACTCATTAATTTTTAAAAAGAAGGTTTTGACCTGTCAAAGGGGTTTATTTTGACAAGCTGAATTACAGTTTAAAACTGACACAGCCAGGCTATTGTGGTAGGCCTGCAGACATTTTACACTGTGAATGTAGTGGTAGCACAATGGGTGCTGAAGCCCTCTAGTGACATTTAACTTAAATGTACTGGGTACACTTTGTTCAATATACTAGGGGCTTATAGGTAAGTTAAATATGCCAATTAGGTGTATACCAGTTCAACATGTTTTTAGGGGTCTAAGCACATACACTGGCCACTGGAAACCAGCAATAAATCGAGCAAAAAAGAGGGTAACCATTCCAAAAGGGGAATTTTTCTACGGTTAACATGTCTGTTCTATCAAGAGTAGTACTATGAGTATGTAAACACACCGTTGTATCCCCACCCTTCAATCAAAGAACATGCATACATGTTAATAATACTGCAACATACAGACCAATATCCAAAGTTCATTATGGAGAAGTCAGTGATTCAAAGCAAACTATAAAGTTAAAAAAAAAAAAAGTGGAGTGTCAGTCAGCATTCTGCGCTAGCTGGTGAAGGAACCCATGCAGATGTGCGGGTAAAAAAGGAGGATTATGTAGTGATTTTCTTTTCTGAAAATGCCATGCATGACACAGGTATACTATGTAGTATCTCCTTCCGCCCTAGGTGTAGACCTCTGCCCTAGACTTCTTTTTTTTCTTCTTTTTGCATTCTGCAGATCGGCTAGAAAGGTAAAACGTCTGAACGGGGCATTTTTGTTGGAGGTGTTCCAGAGGGGCCAGTCTTCCTAACTATGCTGTTTAATCCATACCTGTTCCCTACATTTTAGCCAATGATCTCCTGTGCCAAATAGTTCACACCAGTACACAAATCCAGGTTTGTCTCTATTCACATGAGACATATAAAATCAAGTAAAGCTTCTCAAAAGCCTGATTAGCAAAAAATGCATGAAATAAATAAGAGGTTCACAGAGGTTAAAGTCTACATTTGGAGTAAATCCAGAAGGAATTGTATGACTGCTCCTGGCATTTTTCAGCTATTGCTAAGTGCTGATTCAAGGTGTACCTATATGTTTAAATATTTGCTCACATTGAAACATAAAAGACGCCTTTTTCTGCATGAGTAAATAGAATGCAATTTTTAGAATTGCACTTTGAAACATGCTTTATTTCATCATACGAAAATATATTTTTCCTACTGAAAAAGAAGGAGCCTGAATAGATACGTAAGGAGTTTTCTTCCTGTTTACCTGTGTCTCTATTTTCCTTTTAATGCAAAGTCATCACTGATGCTCTGCAGAAGAAGTTTGCACGGGTTTTATTTAGAAAGTGCTACTGATCGTTCTTGCTACTGATCTAACACATCTCATTTTTTGCATAGCTACACTAATTTGTTTGTATAGTGCACCTTTTGATATTTAGCATCATCCAATAAGGTGCCTGTTCTGCTGGCAACCCTGACACCTTACCTCACAGGACATTCTGGCTTGGTTATCTTTTATGTATTTAAGGGATTCTAGACATAAAAGTCTCTCTAAAGCCATTCACCCAGAATGCCTTTTGATCTTCCATGACAATACAGTGTTCTGTATACATTAGTTGCCAGCTTACAAGTTGGCTGAATTTAGGTGGGGAGACAAAGTTGGGCATAATTAACATTTCAGAACAGTGACCCTGAATTTAAATTCAGGTATTTTAAGTTATTCTGACCAAAATGGAGAATAGCATTCGGACCAGATTTTACCAGTTAAATGTGCATCAACATTCCATATAAATGACTTCCCTTTTCTGCTCCCATTTACTACCAGCATTGACAGTGGGACATGAAGGGTGTCTGTGGCTAGTGGAGGATGGTGGGATACAGACAGGAGTAGGCCATGCTCCTACCTCACTGTACAGGGTATTCACAGAAAGGGACCAGGACCAACCTGACATCGCACTTGCAGTCTCAACCCATACCACATATGAGGTCTTGGGTCCAGAATCTCAAAAAAATCATGGAACACAGCACAGCAGCCAAAAATTTGGCACTGCATGGCATAACAGGGAGGGAGCAGGAGAACACCATAACTGCAGAGATATGGCTCTCCCCTCCCCTCTCCCTGGTGCTGGCACTGATTTTAGCTGCCATGCACCAGGCACACACCTTAGTGCCATAGTGCTAGGGTGCATGCCTAAGGCTACAATAGGTTTTGCATTGGAAGGGAACCCTTCTAGAACAAAATACTATGCTTAGACACACTTTTGAACTTTTCCTACTTTGTACGTGTCCTTCACAGTGCATCACGCATGCAAAGTCAGAATAGAAAGGAGAAGTAAAAACATTTATCCTTTTCACGCATCCTTTCACATGGCATCTACTTTTGGCATTAAACCCTGTCTACTAATGTTTGTAGATATGGTTTTGCATTAAAAGGCATGGGTGGTTGCCTGGGAACGCCCATGTGGCACCCATGTATATCCCCCTTGGTGCTAAGTAACGCAAAGCAGTGCTCCTTGCTGCTTTGCGTTACTTTTTTTTGTTTGTTTAAATCTCTTTTAATGAATTTATACACAACAAGAAAATTCAACACAGCAGTTACCAGGCAGTAGGCATTATAAGATATTACAGAGCGAGCAGAGTATATCATGTCCTTCGATGGTTCAGAAAAGGTAGGCTACAAAGGTCATTTTGCAGGGCCGTATGGGATGTATGGCAAGAGATCAGGAGTATATCAGGCAGAATGCATCGTGTAGATGCTTGCGGCTGGACTAGCTGGGCTGACTTCATTTCATAGCTAAGGAAGTCTCGTATAGCAAGGTATGTAGGGTGGGAACAAGTATATTACTCAAGAGGCCCTAAAGAGTTGAGTGTGTTAGGTGTGGTGAGGTATCCTGCGGGGCGCCACTCATTGTTCCCTTTGGGGCTGCTCAAGATGCGTGTAGATCTGGGAACCCGGGTATATTGCGGCTCCTCACTAGGGAGGCGCCTAGGGATAGCATACGCCAACTATACTTGTCTTGTCTAAAGCCACTGGTGAATAATGGTACCTGAAGTGCTTGCAACTGATGGTCATGGGAAACCTCAAGACTGCTGGCCTGCAGAAAACAAGGAAAAGAAAAGGAGAGAATAGAATAGTAGAGGGAATAGCACTCCACCGGCAGAGGTCAGGTGGGGGAAGGTTATGAGAAGAGAATAAAAAGAAAAGAAGGGAAGAGAGCATGATGTGTCAGCTCAGGTCAAAAGGGCAGCTTGGGAAGGGGGTGGGGGCGGGCGCTATGGATCTGTGGCTGTATCGTAATGAGTGATAAGAGGGATGTGGATTCATTCCTTCCTCAGCCTGTTTCGTCTTCATAGGTTTCCCCCCTTGGAAGTAGAGGATCGGCAAAGAGTTGAAGGGCTCTCAAGCGAGGGGGGACAGATCGAGCGTGTTCCAGCCGAGAGAGATGTGAGACCAAGGGCTGCCAGGTGTATTGAAATTTAGCATCAGGGTGTGCCAAACTGTGGGAAAGAAGTTCCATCGCCATGACATGTCAGAGACGTGTAAGCCAGACCAAGGGCGGGGGAGTGCAAGCTTTCATCCAATGGAGTGCAATGACCTGTTTTGCAGCAGTGAGCATGTGAAAAATCAAGCGCCAATCCGTGTGCGTCATTGCTTTAAGAGATGTTGGACGGAGACCCAGAATGACTATCCCCGGGTCGCTTGGTAGAGGGAACCCCACCACCTCCTTAATGTGGCCAAGTACCTCTCTCCAAAAAGTAATGATGAGTGGGCATGTCCACCATATGTGTAGGAAGGAGCCCTGGGCCGCCTGACATCGCCAGCAGAGATGGGCAAAACCAGGGAACATCCTCTGGAGTCTAAGGGGGGGTGTAATAACAGCGAGTCATGATTTTGAATGCTGCGTGATGCTTTAAAAAATGGGATATCCCGCCATAGCTGCTCCCATTGTTCGGGGAGAATATCACCCTCGAGGTCTAGTTGCCACGGGCGTTGGTAGGTATGTAGGGACACTGTGTATGAATGTTGGAGTACCTTGTATGTCCGGGAAATCAGCCCTCGGGTCCCGCCAAAGGAGCCGACCAGGGACTCGAACAGTGTAAGCTGGCATGTGGCGCCTTCTGTGTATGAGGGGGCACAGAGCCAATGGCGAATCTGGAAGTATTCTAGGTGTGTGGTTTTGGGGAGATTAAAATCTTTCCTGCATTGGTCGAATGATTTAAAACTTCCTTTCCCAAATAGTTGCCCTATGATACGGCACTCACCGGTTGACCACGCCGGGAAGGATGCTGGTTAGCAAGGCCGGGAGAAAGTCTGGATTAAGTGCTAATAATGTATTAGGAGAGGGGAATGAAGTAAGGCCGCGGGGCACTGGGACTCTATCCCAAATCTCCCAAACCGTCTTTGTCGGGGTGGCAATATAGGCACTACGATGTCTAGTGCTTCTCTGTACCCAGGCCAGGTCCCACAGTGGATGGCAGGTCATGGCCCTATCCATATGGAACCAGTGTTTCTTGCTTTCGTGAACCGCCCATTCCGATACGTAGCGTAGGTGTGATGCCCAGTAATAGACGAGCAAGTCGGGGCAAGCCAAACCTCCCCGGTCTCACTGCAGCAGTAGAACCCTTGTGGAGAAACGCGGCCTTCCCCCTCCCCAAATGAAGGCAGTTACCTCCCGCTGGAGGCCTGCTTTACGTTACTTTTAGGGTACTTTCCATTGCTAAACAAGATTTGTACTGGAAAGTGAATTAGGAAAAAAAAAATTGTGCTGGTTAGTGTCACTTTTGTTACTCTAACCCCATGCCAAATATTTCAGAATCTATTCCTTGGAGTGTTCCCACAAAGAGTAATCCTGTTATGGGAACATTGAGGTAGTTGTGATCAGTCAGAACGAACTGCCCTGAGGGGCACTACTTCTTTCTACCTGTAATCAAGTGAATTTTACAATTCTTTTATTTGGTGAACCATAGCTTTGACTGATATGGATCAATATGTAACTTTCATTTGAGTCTAGGGCCTAGCTTCTGATGTTCTGAATAGTGGGTTTTTTTTCCATCTGGGTTTTGCGGGACAGCCCCTTATTAGTCCTGTTTCACCTGCCGAAACAATCTTTTCCTCTGCAGTGCATCAATTTTGAAGTTTTGTCACAGTCCAAAGGCAATGCATATATGGAGCTAATTTCTTTTTTCTTTTTATAATTTTTTTTACAGTCCTTGTATTCTATTATGCTACTTGATTTGCATCTCAGGTGATTTGGATCTTCATGGATTTGCTTTGTAGTTCTGTAAGCTAGTGTGAGCTCAGAAATGTAAAGTAATGAATATGTATAAAGTATTGCTTAGTGATGGGGTAATCTTGAACTCGCACAAATGTCACTGAGTATTGGGGAAAATATAAACATGGATTGAGGTGGATGGCTGATGGTTCAAATCTGAAAATGCACAATAGTGCTTTCTCTTGGCATATAGTGGTTATTCTTGACATGATGGTGCCCTCATATACATACTGCTTGCACTGGTATAATTGCAATAATTCATTAAATATAGTAGGCACTTGGTAATTAGTGTGGTTTTTATAAAATCTTTACTACAGCTTTCTGAATCCTCATCCTTTATGATTAGTTAAATCAGTTTGCATCCAGCCATGTACATGCTCATTAATGCATTTGTGCACTAACCTACTCACCATTTGAATGACGTTTTAGTCATTTATTCAACTACTATTCTTCCATCCATGAACTCTCTCCATGTTGTTTATTCATGCATTCACCACTTATTCATCATTTTTTGTGGTGAGGTATGTCACTGTCTAGTTAAGCATTTGGAGTCTTTTCTTTTATTGGTATAAGAATTGTGAGGTCATGTGGATTACATTTGGAGTGCAGAGTCACTATTTGTGTGATAGGGCATGAGTTATAGTTGGCTCAGCTAGATATAACTGTCCAGTTTCAAGGGTGTTATTAGTTTTGTTTAGCAACCATTATTTCACTTTAACTGTGGTATGCAGTTGGGACAAAATGTTCTCTGCATGATGAGGATGTGCACCCCTACTCTGATTGCGCAGCCGTACTGTTTTCTGGATCCCTAAAGCTGATTTTTGTGATAGGCATACCTGGATCATATGTGCAAAATGATATGGGCCTGTCTCTCAGATTGCGGCCTTGTTGGACTGAGAGGAGGGGGTGCAGAAAGAGCTACCCTCATGGTCGTGTAAGGCTGCACCTTCACCAGACGTTAAGCAGCACAATTACGGTGGTGGCAGCATGAGGTGTAGTGATGAGTAGTAGCAAACAAGACCTTTTTACCCTGTGTCACTGTAGTGAGGCCTACAGACTCACTCACCTCTTAGAAGTTCCGCTGCAGTGTGGTTAACTCACCCATTGCCTACATCAAGTAGAGATGGAGTGCTGCACAGTGTGGGAGTAGTGACTCTGCACTGGTTGTATGTGTGCCTAGGAATGGTACATACAGTGGAGAGATATAGCAGTACTGTACAGTGCATGTGTCATGTGTGGTTACTGCATTGACAGGGTGTATGTCTGACTGTGAAGAATACATGACATAAGATGTAGTGCCATGAATCTTGTAAGCAATGAGAGCATCTGCTGGGTGTATGTATACTTGCGTGAAAGTACAATCCATGAAGGGTGAAGTGTTGTTCAGTGTGCACATGGTAAGTGTGTGCTGACAGTGTTTGTGTTTGTAAATAACAGAACCTAGTTAAAGATAGAAACGCTTCAGCGCTGAACTGTTCGCACAGACTTGAGTGCATGTGCATGTGTAAGAGTACAATGCATAGAAGTAACAGTGCTGGATAGAAAGTGTACCTGCAATAGTACATTACATGGAGGGCCCCAGGTTCCATTTTTTGAAGCCCAGGCCTGTCTGGCGAAGGCATGAGGAAGAGAGGAATCCCCCCAAACAGATTTGTGTGTTGCTTTCCTGTGAGCTAGGTGGGAAACACACGGGAGGGAAAAAGAAGAGACTCCTGTCATACTTAAAAATAATTATCTTTGATTCAGCGATAGATCACAAGGAAGGGGCCTGGACATATTTCAGGAAGGAAGCTGGGACTGATAAGGGCATTATAAAGAGTAGGGCTACGAGTCTGGCATTAACCTTCTGATGCACACACTACTGTGGCTGACATCCAGGTGTGAAATCTGGTTAATTCCATGAGTGATATTGTGGCACAATCCGCTTCGGAGTCTTGCCTGCTGTGACGACATCTTTCATGAGGAAAGAAAAAAAGGAGAAATGCAAAAGAAATAGAACCCAAAAATAAAATGTCAAAGACTCAGACCCAAGATCACATTTAGTGTCCGGTAAAGGGCTATAACAAGGGGAGGTTGTGTCCCCCAAAATGTGTCTTCTGACAAGCAGCCTGATGGGCTATGTGAGAAGGGGATGCTCTGCAAGACTTATGCCTGTGACGAGGACTGGGATCAAAAGCCTACTACTCTCCCTGCTAGATGAGGGAAGATCACCCAGGGAAACCACGCTAGCTTGCCCGAGAGCCTGGAGTACCAGCACCTGCCTCCTTGCCAAGACCTGTGTGCCATGTGAGGAAGAAGAGAGCTTTGAAGGGAGCAAGGTGCAGTGGGAATTCCTTGCGTGAAGTGCAAGGTTTACCGCTGAACACCCTTTGGGCCAAAGCACATGTGAAGGATTGTTTTTGGTGACCCCAGTATGCTAGAAGAGGGCCTGTGTGGAATGAGCTGAGTGTTGAGTGCTGTGCCGGTCTCTCTAAACCGTTACTACCACCCTATGGTCACCCTGTGGCCAGAGGGTTCTACTGGTAAAGTTACTATTTCAAGGAATGCCAAGACTTGTGACTGCCAGGGCCAGGGCACATGTACAGAAAGAACCTGCACTTGCATTACCATGTATTGTGGCAACCCTGGATGCCAGGAGGGACTGCTAGTAGCAACGATGCCACAGGATTTGGGCCGCCGCCTGAAAGATAGACTGAGGATTCAATCGGTGGGTTGGACCCACACTACGAGGAAACTGCTGTAAACTTACCACTCAGGACTAGAAGAGAAACTGCTGCTTCTATTGCGCCCTTATGGGCTCCATTCGGTAGCCGAAGAAAGGACTCCCCTCCCCCCGCGTAGCTTCAATCAAATCAGGGATTTTTAGAGTGCGCTACTCACCCGTGAGGGTTTTAAGGACCTGGGAGAGGAGAGGTTTGAGCAGCTCTGTGATGATCCGACGAGCCCAGTCTAGGTTAAAAGCCAACTCACTGTGTCTTTGTGAGTGGAGAGCTGCTTCAACAACTGAGAGACTTCCAGAAGTGCCACTCGGGTGGGCTGCAAGCAGCCCAGCTTTTCCGAAATGAGCAGGACTCACAGCTGTTAATGTCACCCTCAGTACTACTGAACTCTTACATGCCACAAGTGTGTAGAAGACATGAATTGCATCAGTTGGGCCCCAGGGAACTTGCTGCTAATGGTGCTGAGGAACTATAGACAATTCTGACTTAAACCCTGAAAAGTCAAAGGGCAACTCTTGAGTACAGCCTAATAGTGAGCATTCCCTGGATGTGGCCACCGGTGAATGGGGAATAACCCCACACATGCTACGCGAAGGAGGGTGGTACAGGGATTTGCCTGACAACTACTAGAGCCCTGACCTCAAGCGAATTGTGTTATAGCGTGTCAATATGATACTACTTTTTCTTAGAAAAGTAAATATTTGAGTGGACACTGATTTGTGGTTTGTACTGTTTGCACTTTGAGTTATGAGTCAGGTTCACTGACCTGTAGCTACATACCCCCCCCCCCCTCCCACGAGGAAGCCTTGACTTCTGGATTAGAGCTACCACATAGAGTCAAACGCAAAAAGGGTACTTGGCCCAGTTGAGCGAGATCCATAACAAGTCAGGCACCGGTACATTAGGAGCAAAAGGCTTCAGCCACCACAGTTGGGCCCAGAAACCCCTGCATGCCCGGTGGCTCTCTGAAAGGGGTTTTGACATACATTAAGGGAACTCCTGTGGATATTTTAAAGAACAATCAGGTCTTATGATAACCATAACCTAAAGCATAGATTATTATATAAAAAGTTTGCTACTGAATATTTGTTTTATGGCTGTTATTCATGTCCTTTTGCTGTGTTCACCTCCAACTCTGCATGTTCATTTTAAACACTGGATTCAGATTTGTATTCCTCCTCCAATGGCCGAATTCATTTGAACCCTGTGCATCTCAAGAATCACTTCAGCAGCTAGAGTTCTTCAGTGCATGACAAAGGGTGGTCACATTCAATTGTTACCCAGAACTACGCTGGTTGCCCTCTACCTGTTTACATTGAATACCAGGTAAGGTACTGTCTGTGTGCATAAATACACAACTGGAGAGGAGGAGAAGAGTCTCACACCCTCTTGGTGAAACGACATATACACACAAGTGCCCTGGTGGATAAAATATACCGAATTTAGAATTATGAAGGGGTGGTAAAGAAAAATAATTTATGCGACCCAGCTACACTTTAGTCAGTAAATGCCACTCTGGTAGACTCAACTTGTAGAGGGAGTTCTTAAATAAGTATTTTACTGTAATAGTGCAGGGGTCCAGATAAGAATTTCTCAAGGTTATACACAAGGGGTTCTTCCTTTATTTGTTTGGGACACTTCGATATCATGAAAAACAGCAGTCTGGGGATAAAGCTAGAACGGTTATGGTTGGGTTACTCCTCAAAGGTTAGTCAACATGTTTTCAGCCAGATTCACAGTCCAGACGGGTCTGCAGGCCCCAAAAAAACAATGCAAGTTAGGATTAGGCCTAACATCGATATCATAGCAAAAACCTTGAATGACCAATCGTCATGCAATGCAGAGATTCGAAATGTTACATTTCATTAACATTTAGAAGGACGGACATAAAGAGAAACCACAAATGAACGGGAAGGCTGCATATCAGCAGCAATGTTTCAAGCAACAAAGATGCTGAAAGCCGTGACCTGGCTCAAGAGGCATCCCACCTCGAACCTTACCAGCCGCGCATAGTTGCACCTGTGCTTGATAAATACATTTACAGCAGTTCAATTTTCCGTCTTCTCCGCTCTTTTTTATCTTGCTTTTTAAATAGCATAGTAAAATTCGAGTAACTTCTGGGAAAGACTCAAGGTGAAGTTACTTTTTTTTGTTTTGTTTTTTAAATTCGAGGGTGAATTACTGCTCCTAAAATAATCCCTCGTCGAGTGCCTCAGAAGACCTTTTACTTGGGATGCGCCCTGTCTTCGCGAGAATCTGGAGAAACATGACCTGATGATGATATATTAACATATAAGTAACAAATGGAGGGGCATATTAACAAGGCGGCGCTTTAAAATTATTGCAGCTTTTGCGGCCGTTTTCGGTCGAAAAGCGGCGATAATTTTATTGCCTTATCAGCAAAGACACGCTATCGCGTGTTTTGCTGACTTAGCGCCCGTTTCCAGCATGCCTAACTTTGCATCGCTAATGAGATGCTAAGTAGGCGTGGCTGTGAAAGCAACCAGGGAAAATATCGCGAAGGCAGCTTCGCGATATTAACAAGGAAGGGTAGCGATTATTTAAATCGCGTTAAGTATGCTTTAACGCAGGAATTTAACATCTGTTAAATTCCTGACTAAGGCATACTTAACAGGGGGGGTAGATTCTGTGGCTAAGGCACAGGCCCTATCATCTAGGATATCGCAGTTTTCCACCATGGAAAACTGCGATATCCACACTATCTCTGGAATTTTTATCGCCTTGGCGATGCGCGTTGTTGATAACGCGCTAACCGGGCGATAAATTCCAGAGAAAGCCGGCGATAAATATGCAAGCGCTAAGTGCGCTTTGCGATATTTATCGCTGGCCCTTGTTAATATGCCCCCAAGTAATCAAGTGAAAGAAAAGTAGCAGCTCAGTTACTGCATCATTTTCTACCAGTGCTGTAACTGAGACCCAGGAAAACCAAAGAGTAAGTCGGTTCTCTGGAACCTAAAAATGTGATTCCGTCCCGTCACTTTCAACAGTGTGTTATGGAATAGAGAACTGGCATGCTACAGTAAACATCACACCTGCACTTCTCCCGCACACAATCCATCACTTGCTTTGAAGCAGAAGGAAGAACGCCCTCCAGAAAGAGCACGCGAGCACGATAATGACGGAAGCATTGCTTTGGCTTACTACGTGCAACTCCCTACTGAAAGAAGGCTTCGTCTCGTGAAGCTCGCCTTTACCATAAATTATTGAATAATAGCGGAGGAGGAAACACACTTTGAAGTGGGAACTGTAAGGGCTGTTAACTTCGTGATTTATTTCCCATTACAATGCTTGCAGATAAAACTGTTACGTTTTGTTCTCATTCGCTTGCCTCTGTTTGCTTAGGGATTGGCACCGCGCCTTCTTAACCCCTTCGCTGCCAGGCCTTTTCCCCCTCCTGTGCCAAGCCTTTTTTTGGCTATTTGGGGTAGTGCGCGATGAGGCCCCTGTAACTTTTTGACCACATAAGGTATCCACGCCAAATTTGCATCCTTTTCTTCCAACATCATGGGCATTCTAAAGGTACTCAGGGTTTGTGGATTCCCCTGGAGGGGTCACAGAAATGAGCCAAAATACAGCAAAATGTTGTTTTTTTTGGAAAAATGGGAAAAACGGGCTGCAAATGAAAGCATCTGGGTTTTTCCCCTGCAAATGTTATCAAAAAAGGGTTTGTGGGGTTGAAATCACCATTTTCCCAGCTTTTAGGGGATACCAGACTTTTGTCAGAAACCCAAAATTTTTTACACAGTTTTGGCATTTTTCTGGGACATAGCCTATTTTTGCTATTTTTTGTGCTTTCGACCTCCTTCCAGTTAATGGTAGAAATGGGTACAAAAGCAATAATGGATCCTGGAAAGCTATGCATCTTAGAGAAGTAGACAAAATTCTGAATTCAGCAAGAGGTCATTTGTGTAGATCCATCAAGCTTTCTTTATAGAAACTAAATGTTAAATATAGGATAAATTGAAAATTAGTTGAAAAAAACAGCCTTTTGTGTCAACGTTTTCACCTGTAACTTCTTCTAATTATGACAGCACATTGAAAGCAATATACCGTTACATCCGCTGGACATTACTGGTTGTAGGGATATATAGGACTTGTAGGTTCACCAAGAACCCGACGAACCCAGAGCCAAAAACTGAGCAGCAACTTGCAATGGTTTTTTATTATGTACCGGGTATATAGTAATTATTCTGTAAAAATGTGTACATGGAAAAATCAGTATGAAAGACTCCTATGTATTTCTGAAATGGGAACAAAATATAGAGTTTAGAAACAGTAGATATTTGCACATTTCCGAAACTGGGAATACGCATACTAGCATGAGAATTATCAGTCATTTTTTAGAATGACTTCTTTTTTACACAATATCTTTCATTTGGAAGGCAGAAATGCATTGAAAGTCAATAGGTAATAACAGTTCCTTTACAAATCTGAATTACCCTAGGTAATAACAGTTCCTTTTCAAATCTGAATTACCCTAAGTCTCCCAATAAAAATGGTACCTCACTTGTGTGGGTAGGCATAGTGCCCACGACAGGAAATGGCTCAAAACCCAACGTGAACACACCACATTTTCACAATGAAAATGTACGCTTTTTTTGCGAAGTGTCTAGCTGTAGTTTTTTAACACTAACTCTGCCGGCACCTAGTGAAATGTTGCAAACCTATACATTTTTGAAAACTAGACACCCAGGGGAATCCAGGATGGGGTGACTTGACTGCCTCACACCAGGTTCTGTTACCCAAAATCCCTTGCAAACCTAAAAAATTGTCAAAAAAAACACATTTTCCCCACATTATTGTTGTGGAAAGTACCGGAATCTGTGTGGATCCACAAATTCCCACCCACCCCGCGTTCCCCAAAGTCTTACGAGAAAAATGGTACCTCACTTGTGTGGGTCGGCCTAGTGCCCGCGACAGGAAACGGTGCAAAACGCAACGTGGTCACACCTCAATTTCGCAGTGAAAAATGACCCTTTTTCGGCAAAGTGCCTAGCTCTAGTTTTTTAACCCTAGCTCTGCGGGCACCTTGGGAAACATAGCAAACTTATACATTTCTGAAAACTAGACACCTGTGTTTCCAGGGAGGTATGTCTTGCGTGGATCCCCCAACGTTTCCTTACCCAGAATCCCCTGCAAACCTCAATTGTAGCTGAAAAAAGTCACATTTTTCACACATTTTTGTGTGGGAAAGTTGTGGCATCATCGGGCTCACTCAAATTTCCCACCACCCAGCGTTCCTCCGGGTCTCCCGGTAAAAATGGTGCCTCACTTGTGTGGGAGGCCCAAGTACCTGCGACAGGCAAGGGCCCAAAACGTAGTGAGGCGACATCAAAATTGCCTATCTCAAAACCACCTGGTTTTGCAAGGGGGGTCACTTGCGTTTTTGGCCCGGTGCTCGGCGGCCATCTAGGGAAACCTACCAAACCCATACATTTCTGAAAACTAAACACCCGGGGGCTTCCAGGGAGGTATGGCTTGCATGGATCCCCCAACGTTTCCTTACCCAGAATCCCCTGCAAACCTCAATTTTAGCTGAAAAAAATCACATTTTTCACACATTTTTGTGTAGGAAAGTTGTGGCATCACCGGGCTCACTCAAATTTCCCACCACCCAGCGTTCCCCCGGGTCTCCCGGTAAAAATGGTGCATCACTTGTGTGGGAGGCCCAAGTACCCGCGACAGGCAAGGGCCCAAAACGAAGTGAGGCGACCTCAAAATTCACATTTTTCACACATTTTTGGGTGGTAAAAATGGTGCCTCACTTGTGTGGGACAAGTGAGGCACCATTTTTACCGGGAGACCCGGGGGACAATAAAGTCAAACCCAAAAACTTCTTAATCTCTTCCAGATATGTGGGAGACCACTGGGTAGCTCTAGACTGGGGCCTAAGTTTGTCACTGTTGTCCCTCAAAATCTGTTCAGCATACAAATTTGTCTGCTCAACAATCTCACCCAAAAATACATCATTCATAAACAACTGAAAAAGCTGTATAGGCAAAAAGTGTTCACAATCCACTCTACACCCTGCATCACAGCTAAAGGCAGGCAACACCGGCTGCACCATGTTTGGATCAACCCAAAGTCCAGCACTTCCAGTAGGAAGCCTAGCAGCCTCAGACTGCAATCCAGATGCCTCTTGCACCATCGGCACAGCAGTTTCCTCCTCTAAGACAGGCTCTTCATCCGCACTGAGAGTTGCTTCATCCACACCAAGAGTACCTTCATCTGCACTGAGAGTACCTTCATCATCCGATGATTCCACGTGGAGAGAAAACTCACTGCCAGAATCTTCCCCTCCCTCCTCTCCCTCAGACGCACTGTCAGTCTCATAATCATGCTCAGAGGAAGATTCAAGAAGCATACCAACCACCTGTTGAGCAGTCATTCTACGGCTAGGCATAATGCTTATTAATAAAGGTAACTTGTCAAACAAGTCAACAACAGCAAACACTTTGTAAAATAAGTAATAAACAAAAAGCACCTTTATCAAAAACACATATATACTCCAAAACAATACCACTCACTTGCCAGAGGCAGCTAAACTACTCACCACCACCTACTCTGTACAGACACAGTATGGATCAACAATATCCCACTAAAAAAGAAAGAGAAAAGAAATTACACTTAAGACTATGCAAAACACATTGCAAAGAATTTCATGCTCAAACCACTAACTAAATATGCTGCCATTATGACATCACTTACAAAAAAATTCATTCAAACACAAAATATTACTCATTTGGAGTAAATACAACAAAAAAACAATTCTTACCAAAAAAATGCAACTACACAAAACTGCAGAACATCCACTGTCGAAACCGGAAACAGGAATCTTAAAAGCTTTAGACTAGGATAAAAAGGAGAAAAAAACATTAATGTTACATATTACATATGCATATAATGCTCTAGACCATCACGTACTGCGCAAAATGTATTGCTTGAACCTCCCACTTTCAAGAAAGAAAGATCGATGGCCCAATCCTTTACAGGCAACGCTGCGAGAATCTGGAACTCAGCCTCAGCTCCGGACCACACTCTTCCCAGTCCTTCAAAACTGACCTCACAGTTCTCCTCCTGCAAAGACACTTCCAAACTTAATTCACGCCCTCTCTAGTGTCTGAAGGAAGTCTTTACATTATAGGAAATTCTGTTCTCCATGCCTATCAAGTACCTTCCCAGTGTGTTCCTGTGTTTTGAGTGTCTGCCATTTATTGCACTTTTATACCTCTTCTTGTACTTTGTACTCTTTCGTAACTTGCACACATGTCACTTTTCCTCTTGTAACGTATTGTTTGCTACCTCTTGTATTTTGTTTGCTTTTAATACATGCACAATTACCACCATTGCCTCATGTAATGTAACGTTTGCTCTTGTTTTCTGAGTGTCTGCCATTAATTGCAGTATTTTACCTCTACTTGTATTTTGTAATCTTTTGTAACATTCACACATCACTTTTTCCTCTTGTAACGTATCGTCTGCTACCTCTTTGATTTTGTTTGCACTTTAAAATATTTAAAAAATAATGTGGCCATATGGGGAGCGACCCTTGCCTCCCACAAACAACTCCAAACCTAAAAAAAGAAAAAAAACACTGGCGCTAGTGGCCATTCCTGCTGCACGATCGAACGATCGTGCAGCAGGAATGCATAAAAGAGACATCGGGGGCAGAGGCGTAGCTAGAGCTTGTGGCGCCCAGGGCTATCTCTCAGATTGCCGCCCCTGGGGAGGGGGGTTGCTGGGGAAAAAGGACGGCGACCACGTGAAAGAGGTCCGAGAGACACTTAGTATCGCCGCTAATAGTTACCTCAATCATGCAAGTTACATGCACATACATGACATGGTCCAAGGCTACACAGTTGAATACACCGGTGACTGGCAGTACAAAAGAGAACACACAGACTGCATGATCTATCTGGGGACTCCCATGTGACATCCATCAGAGAGCTGCGTGAATAATTACCTGGTAATCCCCTCCACACAATGTAAACATGCACATACATGACACTGTTCAGGGATCCATCATCTACAGCTGACATTAAATGACCATTCATCATGATCCCCCCATTAAAGCAGTGCACTTTGTGATCTGCATGGTACATGTTCTTTGCAGCAGACACATTAACCCTCTGTGCTACCTTTCCAGGAGTCAACCCTTCCACTAGACAAAACTACATCTATCTCTAGGAAGAACATTAATCACCAAAGTTATCATGACATTTTTATTGTTTCTGAAAATTGCTGGAGGCCAGGAAGGAGGCAGCAAGTTTTTTTCAAACCATAATATACTTGCAAACACTACGCACCCACCCGAAATAGGTACCCAGTGAGGTCACACCGTTCACATCGCCATAACCTGCTCAAGGTTCATGTGACCTCAGTGACAGAGTCACAGCGACTGGATCACTGTTGCTCTAGGGTGTGCTGCTTCGTAGGCCAGTCCGCAAGACTGGAGATGAACTTCAGTATGGATTGTGGTGGACAGCCTTCAAGGTTAACCCACAATTGACACCACTAGGGTACACCTGCTTGTGCTAAGACATCAAGCCTTCTAAGGTCTAGTGGGGCCTTCTAAGGTCTAGCATAGGAATGTGCTCCTTCAGTACAGTGGTCTGGTGGACTGGTCATGAAGGCTGAACCCGGTTCCCCAGTTCCAAATTCGACAGCTCTGGCCATAGTGCCACATCCTCTCCCCCACTGAACACCATACTTGCCCACTGAGAGAAACTCGCACTGCCTTCAGCTATAACCTAATTGTGCCCACTATAAACACTTGGATGTGGCTCAATTCAAATTATGCACTTGATAAGAGTAATATGCTGCCTAAAAAAAAAAAAAGCAACCACTTATAGGGAATGCAAAGCATGTGAAATGTAAGCAGAAACAACATGGTTACCTTAACGATCTCTCACTCACTATTCAGAAATCAACGAGTGGTTTTACCTGAAAAGTTATGGACATGACTAGAGGGTCCTGAAGGGAACCGTTTCAATGTCCATTGCTTATATCCTTACAACACGTAAGCAGTATGGTATAAAAAGACCACATCCATAAACACAGAGCCATGGTACACATTATGTTTTCCAATCCACCCATCAACCAGGTATTGCAGTACCTCCAGGAATGGTACACTTTCCCACCTGGGAACAACAATGCTGTTCAAAGAAAGACGAGAAAACAAAAGTAGCGCTTCACTGTCAAAGTCTGTAAAGTGAGGCTGATGTATATGGATGTAAATAAAACCAATCTGGCGATTTTGCAACCCCTCCGTCTTGCTTTATTTAGTTATGTATTTATTTTTCATATTAAAAAGCTTCTATTTCTCTTCATCCTGCTGCACTTTGGAATAGAAAAATGTCAGAAAAAGGGCATTTCCCGCAAGTGTTTTTCTTTTTTGGATCTATTTTACGGTTTTCAGTAAATGAGGAGCAAGACAGAAAGAGAGGGAATAATAGGAAGAGGGGGGGGGGGGACAGCTGCCAGCACAAAAAAGAAGAGGACATTGCCCGAGTACAAATCCCCCCTCCCCAGCCCCAAAACTCACCTTTCTTCACCGTCGCACAGGAAGCAAATGGCTTCCTGCGCGACGGAGAACAAAGGGGAAACCTCCAATGACGTCAGCGCGGCTCGCGCGCTGACGTCATTGATGACGCAGGGGTGGGGGGGCGGGAGGAGGCAGGGGAAGCTCTTCCCCTGCCTTCCCAGTTAAAAAAAAAAAGGATCGACCACTCACGGGGGGAGCGCCAGCGCTTCCCCCGTGGGTGGGTGTCATGACGAGCTGGACTCGTCATGGGCACATCGCGAATGTGCTCCATGACGAGTCCAGCTCATCATGGGCACAGAACGGGTTAATATCCCATAGTGACAGTATTAAATGGCAATTATTATTTGTGTGATCGCGTACTTACTCCGTGCTACCGGATTTCTTGTCGTTCATATACAATTGCACATATCCTGTATTATTATCACCCAACTCAATGGTACTTCATTTGTCGCCGTCAGGAGACTATAAAGCTGATATTTTTGGTTGTAAATATTTTGTTTAAGCTCTGCATTTTTCAGGAAAATCACATATTCTCCAAAGACTTAAACAGTTTTGTGGGTGTGTTCTACTCCTATTTTTATTTGGACCAGAACCCTTCAAATAACACTAGTGGAATTTTAAGGGATATAAATGTAATTGTTAAAACCTGGCATCTTTTGGGTGTTTCCCCTATCTTTTTGCTTTCTGACCTCCTGGCTTTGACTCTGTTCTTGCTATTTTACTGTCTCTGCATACTTTTTCCTGCTGTTCAGTGTCAAAGTGCAAGTGCTTATATTGTAAACTGTATTATGGCTTGGTTTTTCCATGATTGCCATATTTGGTTTACTGGTAAGTCCCTAGTAAAGTGCACTGAGAGTGCCACGGCCTGTAAATCAAATGCTACTAGTGGGCCTGCAGCACTGATTGTGCCACCCACAGAAGTAGCACTGCAAAAGTATCTCAGACCTGCCACTGCAGTGTCTGGATGCAGTTTTTACTACCATGTAGACATGGCAAGTGCACCCACTTGCCCTGCCCTAACCTTCCCTTTCATTACACACCACTAAGGTAAGCCCAAGGTATCCATATGGGCTGGGTGCAGTGCATGTGAAAGGTAGGACATGTACTGGTATGTGCAGCATGTCCTGATGGTGAAATACAGTGCAATTCGTTTTTCACTATTGAAAGGCTATATGTCCCATAGGATAGAATAGGGAGTACTTTGTAACATCTTACAAGTATAACTTCCCATGGGGACAAAAAGAAATATGGAGTTTAGATATTTCTGAACCCAGAATATTACAATGCATCTTTTAGTAAAGATGATTTTTATATTGTGTTTGAAAATACTACTTTTAGAAAGTGGGCATTTTCTTGCTTAGCCATCCTAAGTGCCTTTGCTGGGTTGTGGATTGACTGACTGGCTTTGGAGTGACAGGGGCTGGGGATGTGCTTTCTTTTCAGACAGCCACTGGGGGAGTCTTGGTGTGCCCTGCCTTTCCTGAATGAGTCAGGCCTGGGATGTAGAGACCTGGGCTTCATTAAGAGTAGTGGGAAGAGATCTCCTTGCACCTAAAGGGGCCTGATCTGCCTTGGACAATGCTGTCTCCACCTCCAGCTGGGAAGCTGCAGGGAGGACCAAACTGGTTTAGACTGAGCACAGACACTCCCTGCCACAAGAGAACAAAGGGAAATGTGGTATAAATATTGGGGCCCAGACCCCAGGATTTTAGAACTGTTTTGGACTCAGAAACCTGACAAGAAGAAGAGCTGGAGTAACTGTGAGGAGGAACTACCACTTTGCTGTGTGGTTTGCTGTGTTGGCCTAAAGTAGCTGCTTCTGCCGAGGGCAGAGAAAGGACTGGACTGAACTTTCTGCAACTTTTTTGTTTGAGTTTCTCCAAGGGCTTGAGGTAGAGCTTGCTCCCTGTTTAAGAAGTCTCAAAAACTGCAAAGACGTCAAGTTCATCTGCTACCGGCACTGGGAACTGTGTGTTTTGTGCTGCAAAAGAAGAAAAAGCAACCCGACACTGTCACCAACTGAAGGCACCGCCACACTTCACACAGCAACCCTGGTCTCACCGAAGTCAACGTTCAATGCTGCCACTAAGCCGCTGCATGCACCATGACCTGTGGGCACCGCACTCCGCACTGCCTTATGCCACCCCCTGGTATCCCGGACGACTACGCCCCACGACGACATCGTCACCGCTGCTTGCACTGTGGTTCGAGTGCACCGCTAGTAATTTACATGATGCACCCTCATCTCGCCTAACAACGCTGGTGCCATCGACTCCGGTTCATCAGCAAACTACAGCGTTTCCACAATGATGACGCTGCTGCTTTCACCATGACTTGCAAGCACTGCGAGAGGCACCACATCACTTCGCACCACAGCCCTGGTCTCACTGATGCTGCTGGATGACCGACACCAAGCCACTACCAGCGCCGTGATCTGAGGGCACCGCACACTGCACCGCTGCACCTCTCACCGCAGCCCTGATGCCTGCCGATGCCGTACTCCCGACTTCAACCACAAGGAATTTGATCCAAAACATGTGTGACTTCAAGGGCCCGACGACTCCTGCAACAACTTCCGGAACCAACACCTGCCGACACCGGCTCTCCGGAGCTCAACGAGAGGTCACCGACAACCTGCATTTTTAAAGATACTGTTTTGTGGCTCTTGCAGACACCGTGGCTGGCCCAAGACTCCGCGGTCAGCTAGAACTGTTTGGATCTGTAGTTCACGACGTTGCGATAGCCCCGGATGGAGCTATTGATTCAAGGAACTGTATTTAGGTCTATATTTGATTATTGAGATCCCTGAGAACTGTAAGGTGGATTGTTATCATTTTTGGTCTTGTTTGCACAGATAAAATATTAGCTATTTTTCTAAATCTGGTATGGTGTCCTTTTGTTGTGTTTTCACTGAATTACTGTTGGTTATGTGCAAATGCTTTACACACTGCCTCTGAGATAAGCCTGACTACTCGTGCCAAGCTACCAAGGGGGTGAATAGAGGCTATATCAGTAGTGTATCCCCCTTTTCCTGATTAGGAAGAAGGGTCCCTACTTTGACAGTGTAACAACCTGACAACTAGAGACCCCCCATTTCTTTTTTTTTGTTGATTTCAAAGTATTTTATACATTTTATAAACAAGTACATTAGCATTTCCGTTATGAGGTACCAGCCAAACATGGTTGGTGTTGCAGTAGTTAAAGGTACTTGGTATACGTGTTTAGCTGAACCCCTTTACATTGACTTGCTGGGAAATTAAGGATAGGGTGATAGAAAGAGAGAGGATAGAAAAGAAAGGGTGGAGATAGGATACAAGAAGTGTTCTATAGCAATGAAACTAGTCTGGGTTGTAGCCTTGTATGAAAACCGACACCCCCTTAGTGGCCTCACAGGGGTTCATAGGAGTCCAGATACGTGTCGAGAGACTTCCACATCCCCCTAGTAGCTGGTCTCCAGGGTGAGTTTTGCAGGGCAGTGCTATCTGAGCCTCTGAGGTACGTCATCCAGTTGACCCAGCCTTTGTATGATGTCTTAGCTGTATCCTTCCAGTTGGACAGGACCATTTTCACTGCCACAGTCAGCAGGAGGTATAGCAGATCCATGTCATGCTGTGAGGCAAGTCCTGTGGTCATAAATGCGGTGGTGAGGGATAGAGAATTCTGGATTTAGTGTACATCCCAGCGCCTTTTTTATGAAATCAACGATTTTTCCCCAGAACGTTTGTTTTGGGGAGTAGAAGATAAGATGTGCTAGATCCCCCTTTTCGTTGCCGCAGTTCCAGCATAGGTCGTTTTCTTTGAGGCCTAGTGAGGCTAACCGAGCAGGGGTCCCGTAAGTCTTGTTGAGTAGCCAAAATTTTGTTTGGGATAGTACTGGGGAGATTTTATTACGTGAGGGGGAGGCCCAAAGCAAGGCTAGCGCTTGCTCATTTAGTTTGATATTGCCTTTTTTTACCCAGTAGTTAGTTGACTTATCGTTAAGTTTGGTGGAGTTTGGGCATAGAAGTTTGTAGAGGTGCTATAATTGATGACCTATTCTGTTGATTTTTGCCATATACTGCAAAATTGATGGGTTGAATGGTGATAGTTTGGCTTTTGTTAGGGCTGTTTTGATTTTTAGGAAATTGTAGAACTCAGCGTTCGGTAGCTTATGTCTATCTTTTAGTGTGGTAAACGTGATGGGATGGCCCTCCTCCTCTAGTTGGGCTGGGTAGGAGATGCCTTTCTCCATCCATGTATCAAGGGACAGGCATTTCCCTTTGTATTTGATCTTGCAGTTGGCCCAAAGAGACTCCCATTTCGAGTTCTTTACGCTGTTCTCCATTTTCTTGTCTATTTTGAGTAGGGCTATTTTTGTGTTTTTGAAGATTTGGCTGGAGGCGTGTGTGTGTTTGTTAGCTGTTAGCATAACCAGTGGGTTGAGGTTGTTTAGTATGGCTCGCTCGACTAGTAGCCATACCGGAGTGTACCCTTGAGGGGGTGACTTGTTTTGCTAGGAAAGCGGTTTGGAAGGTTCTATAGTCTGCTAGGTTTAGCCCTCCCAGTTTTTTTTATCTAGCCTTAGTTTTTTTCATACTTATACGTGCCTTTTTTTCCCCACCATAGGAATTTACTAATCAGGTTATCCACTTTGCGGTGGAAATCATCCGTAAGTAGAAGTGGTAACATGCTCAGCAGGTAATTGATCATTGGGGTGATCATCATCTTGATCGTTTCTATTCTGCCCCACCAGGTTATAAATTTGGGGGACCAGGACTCCAAGAGTTTCTCTGTTTTTTCTATCAATAGCTTCTCATTTTGGTGTAATGTGGTCATGAGGTCATTACCAAAGTAGATCCCTAGATATTTGAAGAACCCTGTGTGCCAGGCCAGTCCCGACCCCCCCTAGGTTGTCCCTAGTGGTGTGGATGTTGAGGGGTTTGCATTCTGATTTGTCCCTGTTGAGTTTATTTCCTGAATGTCCTGAGAATGTCTCTATGGTTTCTATCAGGGCCTCAATAGAGGTCTTAGGTTGCTCTGTCACAATAAGAATATCGTCCACGCAGGCGGCTAGTTTTATTTCCACGTCATTAATATTGATCCCCTTTATTTCCATGTTAGTCTTGATGCCACTAATCAGGGGCTCCAAGGCTAGCAGGAAGAGTGAGGGGGACAGAGGGCAGCCCTGTCTAGTGCCTCGCTGTAATGTGAGTGGTTTGGAGAGTGATCCATTAATGACAATGCGTGCTCTTGGATCCCCGTACAGTGCCAACACCTTCCGTATGTACCCTTCCCTTAGGTTGAATGAATGTATGCATTGTTCCAGGAAGGCCCATGGAACTGTCGAAGGCCTTCTCGGCATCTTGGGTGATAGCCACAGCTGGCTCTGTCAGTTTAGCGATGTGATCTAGAATGTGGCAGAGGAGTCTGGTATTGTCATTAGACATACGGGTCTTTAGGAAGCCTACTTGTGAGTTGCTTATTAGACTGGGTAGGACGGGGTTTAGTCTTGTTTCCAGGATTTTTGCATATATTTTGCAGTCCACATTAATTAAGGATATGGGCCTGTAATTCTTGGGTAGCAGTTCATCCTTGCCTTCCTTTAGGATTACAATTATGTTGGCCTCGGACATGGATTGTGATACCAGCCCATTCTCCGCACAATGGTTGAACACCTTTTTCATGGTGGGTTTCAGGTGATCAAGAGAGGACTTGTAAAAAGTGGCTGTGTACCCGTCTGGGCCTGGGGCTTTATTGTCCTTCATAGACTTGACCGCCATTTCAATCTCGGCCATACTAATTTCTTGCCCTAATCTCTGTGCTTCTACATTTGTTAGCTTACGGAGGCCGAGTCTGTTAAGGTATTTTGTGCACGCCTCCAGGTTTAGGGATTGGTCGGTTTTATAGAGTTCCTGGTAAAACTCTTGGAAGGTTTTTAGGATGTCTTTGTGCCTTGTGTGGGTATTGTTGTGTGAATCAGTGATGGATGAGATGGTAAATTGGTTGCGTTTGTGCTTTAGGTAGGAGGCTAGTAGGTTCCCCGCTCTGTTAGCTTCGCAAAGGTTAATGGCCTTGTATTTGTTGACCCACAGTCCGGCCCTCTCACTCAGGATTTTGTTATATTCGTACATTTTTCTGTTTAGGTCCGATAGGGTTCTAGTGTTGTGGGTGGCTCTGGTGTGGGCAGTTTCTAAATTTTTGATGTCCTGCTCGAGCTGGCTCAGTTGTAGGTTTGTGTTTTTGTTAATTTTGGACTTAATTTCGATTATTGTGCCTCTGACTGTCGCCTTGAGTGCGTCCCATAAGGTAGTGGGGATGGTCTCCTGTGTATCATTGTGTCTAAAGTATTCTTTTATGGCCTCCTCAATCTTTTTTTTGTTTTCTGGGTCAGCCAAGACGTCACTGTTAAAACGCCACCTTCGGGGGATGTCTTTATTGTGGCAACCGCTCAGCTTTAGGCTAATGCATGAGTGGTCTGACACTAGCCTAGGCGCTATGTCAGTATGCTCTATCAGGTGTGTGTGTGGGCCTGTGATTAATATGTAATCTATCCTGCTGTATGAGTTGTGCGGGTTGGAGTAGAAGGTGTAGTCTGGGGTGTCCGGGTGCTGGAGTCGCCATGGGTCTTTGAGGTTGAATTTGGCACAGATGTTCTTTAGCATGGAGTGTGCGCTTGTGGGTTGGGAGTGGCAGAGTGATTGTCTGTCGTGTATATGGTCCAGAGGAGTGTTAGGGTCCCCCGCCACCACCGTAAGGTCGTCCTGTGGGAGGCTATCAAGTTTGTGCCATACCCCCTCCCAGAATGCGGGGTCGTCTATGTTAGGGCCGTAAATGTTGGCAACATGAATGAGCTCCTCCCCCCTTCTCCAGTATGTTATCAAGAGTCTTCCTACCTCATCATGATAATGCAATTCTATTGTTAGGTTGGAGTTTTTAGATATCAGTGTAATTAACCCATGTTTCTTCCCTTCTGCCGGTGTACACTCCACCTGTGATATCCAGTTGGCTTTCACTAGTTTGAGATCATCCAGGGATAGTTTGGTTTCTTGTATCAGGACCACATCCCCCTTACTCTTAGCAAGGTAGTCGAGTATCTTCTTCCTCTTGATGGGGTGGTTGAGCCCCTTGACATTGAGGGATACTATCTTTAGATCAGACGCCAGGTTAAGCTTGTTGGTGGGTGCCATTATCTATGGTGAGGAAACTCTGGTAAACCTAATCTGCACCCCCAGCTCTCGTTTATTGTGTTTCCTCCTCTCCCGCTAGTCCCAGTTTTCTGGTGTAGGGCGGGTGTCTGTCCCGTGCACGCCCCAGTGTTATGTCTACCGCTTCTGAGTATTATTCAGGTCAAAGTGTACCTTCTTGTAAGGAAATGTGATAGTAAGGAAGTGAAAATAGAGTAGACGACAGTGACAAACGAAAAATAAGAAGAAAATAGTGCCCCTTCACCCCCTCCCCACCCTTCCCCCTACATAAAAACATCGAATGCTGAACGTGCGACGACAGGATCGCCGCTCCGTCTCCCTGGGAGTTGTTAGTTACTATTCTGTGTTTTGCCATTCCCAAGAGTCCATCTTTACAGTCTTTCTACAGTCTATTTGCCGTGCCAAAGTCTGTGTTGGTTCCCCCCCTCCCCGCCCTCTTACGTTTCCCTGACAGATTAGGTAAAAAGGATATGTTGGTAGTACTCGATTCCGTGCGAAGAGACGGTGTGACACTTGTGCTGGTTGCTACTTCGAGTGTCTGTTGTCCTGGGCATAATCACGACTTGGTATTGTTGAGAGATCTCCATCGAGGTAGTTGGTGTTGTAACCGTGTTCTGTGGGTCTGGTGCAACTGCGCCTGGCTTGACATGATTGTTTGGTTCTGGCCCGTCAAAAGGGTAGGACCGCTGTGTCTGGGCTTCCGCGGTTACGGTGAGACTTGCTGGTATTTGTGCTGTTTGTGCCTCTTGTGGTATCTTGAGGTAGTTAGGTAGCTAGTACCTGCTACTTAAAGACTATTTAGCTATTTAGGTAGATAAGGTTACTATTACAGTTCATTACGAGCTTTTCCTTACAAGAATTGTACCGGTTTTTGACCCACTCATTCCACCTTCAGCTCCTGTGAGGCTCTTCTCATACTGGTGCCTGCTTGGGAGGTGTCCATTTCTTGTGCTGCTGGACCATCCAGGTATCTGCCTAGTTCTCTCGGGTCATCGAAGACATGAGAGTGGCCATTGTCGCTTATCCGGAATTTTGCCAGACCGATGAATGAGAACAGAATGTGTTTCTTCCTCATTTTGTCACGTAGGGCGAGGAATCCCTTCCTAATGTCCACTGTGGGCTTGGAGTAGGCCTGCGTGAGAATTATCTTCTGCCCATTCTACGTGATCTGGTGGTTTTTCCGTGTGAAGCTTAAAATTGTTTCTGTGTGTTGTGTTCTCAGCGGTTTGCATATTATTGGTCGAGCTCCGGTCTTTGTTGCGGATCTGAAGGTAGGAGCTCTATAATCTCTATCCAGCTCAAAGGGATGGTCGAATTTGAGGTTTGTAATTGAGACCCCCCATTTCTAACAGTAATATATTTCTTAGCCTGCGAGGTGTATGCTGCTGATGTGAAAACAGTAGCAGCTAATTTCAATAAGTCATTTCTCTGGAGAAATTAGGAAAAATAACTCACACTGCTTGTAGGTTTAAGATATATTCAGAAACAACAGTAACTCTGATGTACCCATACACCCTACAGAATATTTCACAGAGTGTATCCACACTCACTCAGATTCATACAACTGTCGGATGTCATCGAGGGGCACTTCACTGACAGATAATGCTGTGTGATGCCTTAATGAGAACCATATGTGTTTGTGTACAGTGTATCGAGGTGAACCATATCTGCACTCGTCACTCTGCTTGCCTTAGTGATAGCAACGTGTTACAGGTGAAATAATCTTTATATGACCACAGTAGCACATTTCTATTTATGTGCTAATTTCTCCTAACAGAAACACACCTTTTCCGCACAAACCATGGAATGAATTTTCATATTAACACAACCCCGTGATTACGAGTAGAATTGATGGGGCTGACATATTTACCACACCGCGGGGTGAGGTGTTAATTGGATGCAATAAACACTTCCTACTGCCAGTCTTCAAGTTTTCATTTAAAAGAAAGTGTGGTTAACATGCACAATTCAGTGATAACCAGACCAAATCACTAATTTATCAGTATTTATCAGGCATTTTGTTCCCACAGTAAATTTCATCAGGTTTGACCTTCCGAAATTTATAGTGGGACATTGCCGAGGTGCGATAATGGCTTCTTATCTGAGAATTACCATCCCTTCACAAATAGTGTAGGTATCATAATTTTGCCTTCCAGTTTTGACTAATGTCATGGACCACAATTTTAAATGTGTTGTTGTCATACGTGCTTGTAGTGCGCAAAGGCAAGTGACACAAAGTCTCTCGCTCCCATACTCGGCCATTCTCTCCTTGTGTGGTACCTGCCTATTATTCCCACACTCACCCTTCTCTCCCTTGCTCCTTCTCTTTTTGCCCGGCATCATGAAACCTCCACAGGATGCTAGGCAGAACCACTCACTGTTCTTTCTCTCGTCGCAATTCGTTTAATTTTTACTTTCCCTCCAAGGTTTCCAAAAACGCAGCAAAAACCTTCAAGCACAAAGCTCTCAAATCACATCCTGCAACACTTTTTCTCGATTACTATTTTTGCATTAACAAGAGTACATTAATTAATGACCTTATATTTTTCACCTTTTGTCGTGCTCAGTGGAGAAATGCCCAATCCTCAGTTCTCAAACCCACCACCACTAAGAAAATATCTCACAGTCACAAACTAACTATTTCACCCTCCCCTTTTTGCAAGCGACTTTCTCCATCTATAACACTGGCATAGTGCTCATTCAGTCTTCTGACCGCAACATGGAACTTTTCGACTATGTCTTCCCGTTCCTCAAGGACAAACTCAACACTGACTTTACCTCACCCCACCTATCCCAACTACCTACGGATCCCCCTCCCATTAACCTACACTGCCCATCCATTCCTATCCACTCGTACTCGGAGTCCTAACTTTACTACCACTAAACTGAGAAAAATCCTAATATTAAGACTTTCGGTATTCACAGAAGGCATTTAGGAGTCCTAAAGTTAGGAGTCCTAACTTCTGTGAATACCAAAATGAGTAAGTGCCTTCTGTGAATACCAAAATGAGTAAGTGCCTTCTGTGAATACCAAAATGGCAGTAAGTTTAGGATTTTGTCTTAAGTTAGTTCTGTGAATCGGGCCCTCTGTCTTACTTACAGAGCACTCTTCATGACTCTGGACCTTTATTTTGGAAAAAAACACTAACCTGGTATGCACGGACTAGAAACTTAAGATCCTCATGGGCTTTTAAAGTCAATATTGTTAGATTTAAGAAAGTAAAATGGGGAGAAAGTAGTTTTGGGGTGAGAGCATCAAGAGCTTGGAACCTTCTTCTGCTACCCCAAAGGGCAGCCCCATCCCTTCTCCAATTCAGAAAAAACTTAAAGACATGGTTATTCAATCAGTAAGCTCCCATCTCAAGTTGACTTACAGTTGTTCTGCAGAAATTAGCGCTAAGACACCTCCGGGTATACGCTGGGCTCTACAAATTGGCTAACATAACATGTGTCAGTGGTTCTTAATACCTGGGAGATTGTTGTACTTTGCTGTTTTCACATCTACCTTTTACAACATTTTAGTCAACTGTATGCTTGTACCATACACGTTTGCTTTTGTCCTTACTTTGCGGTTTCATGAAGATGATCTTCTATACAGTCTTGGAGTGTCTTCTGTATCTTTTTTCGGTAGGTCCTAAAATCTATACAAACACGTCAATAAAATAAAGGCACAAAAGATCGACTGTCTTGATTGTGCACGGATATTACTTACTCATTTCGGTATTCACATTATCCAAATGTGCAAGATCTATGTATGCACTAAAGGGAGATTTAGCCCTGCTTATCTCCCTCAGCGACAACCTCTTATGATTCGTCAAAATGTCCAGTAGCAACCTTTTTTCCGTAATCTGGATTTCATGAGTTAATACAGACTCTGCTTGAGTTAGAAAGGCATCCAGTGCCCCCACTAAGCTTCCCGCACCACCTAGGGAAGAGCGAGTCTCCTTACGTTTAGGGCGTTTGGTCATTTTGAGTTAAGCAATGGGCTGAACAGTATAATAAACAGTACCTTCTCAAACTGACAGCTCAGTGCCCCCTCTCTTGGGTTGGTCGTCAGAGGATGGGCCCAGCCTAGTCTTCTCTGGTCTTTGACAGGCAAGGACGGACCCACTCTTGGCCCGGGCTTAGCCCGGCATGCGCACACGCGCGTCCCATGAAGCGGGTGATGCATGGTCTCATATATGCCCTCTGGGCGCGAGCAACAGCGGCGGTGCCTCCCGGCGTGGTATGCACAGCCTTCTGGGTGTTGGAGTCCCCTCTCACAATGTAAGCAGTCAGTTCCCAGCAAATTGGCTCCCGCGAAGCGGGTGCCGCGCGGTCTTATATATGCCCCTGGGCGCCAACAACAGCGGCGGCGCCTCCTGGCGCGGTATGCACAGCCTTCTGGGGGTTGGAGTCCCCTCTCACAATGTCAGCAGTCAGTTCCCAGCAAAGTCATAACTTTACTACTCCTAAAGTGATAAAAATCCTAACATTATGACTTTCGGTATTCACAGAAGGCGTTTAGGAGTCCTAAAGTTAGGAGTCCTAACTTTACTACTAAACTGAGAAAAATCCTAACATTAAGACTTTCGGTATTCACAGTAGGCATTTAGGAGTCCTAAAGTTACGACTCCTAACTTCTGTGAATACCGAAATGAGTAAGTGCCTTCTGTGAATACCAAAATGAGAAAGTGCCTTCTGTGAATACCAAAATGGTGGTAAGTTTAGGATTTTGTCTTTAGTTAGTTCTGTGAATCGGGCCCAGAGTGCTTTATACGTGATTCTGTGTTTGACCTTCAACCAGTGAAGGTCTTTCAGTGCCTGGGAGGCAGATTGATGTCTAGGAAGTCCCAATAGTGACCTAGCTGCAGAGTTTTGAAGAACTTGCAGTTTGTTCAAATATTGGGCTTGTAAGCGATTGTAGAGACCGTTGCAGTAATCGATGTTAGATAAAACAAGTGTGGAGATGACTGATTTCCTAACTGCAATGGGGAGGAAATTCATTATCTTCTTTAGAATTCTTAGCACGTTATATGATGACGAGATTACTGCATTGACTTGTTTGCCTAAATTTAGGTAATCATCTAAGATGACTCCCAAGCACTTTGCTTTGCTACCTGGAATAGGGAGGGGACCCAATTCGAACGGCCAGCAAGAAGCTGACCAGAAGTTAGGATTATTCCCAAACAATATTGCTGGAGCAGGGTTTTCTATTGAAAATTTATTTAGATTTAAATTCCAGTTTATGTTTATATGTCATAATTAAAATTACTGATAATTAATTGTTAATTATTAATTTTGTTGAAGTTTCTGATTAACCAACATTACTAATGAAAGAATTACACGTGGGAATGCATTTATGTTGCTTCATTAATACGTGAACTAAGTCAGTGAGCGAATTAATTAAATAAGTGTCGCAAAAGTGCTATTTGTTTCGTGCTTGCGCTTTAAAATAACGTGCTTTAATGCTTTTATATGTCGCAGACGGCTAGATAATTACATACACATAAGGGTATTAGTGGGAATTAACACTGTATTATCATTACGATGTAGTAACTTTGTTTTGTATTTCTTTTAATTAAGATGGTCTGTTTTGGCCTAATCCAAGATGGCCGATATTTACAGCCTGCATTTGAGTTGCTGAAATGCGAAGAGAGGCCTTGCTGAATATGGTTAGAAACCACCTGACTTCGGCCTCTGACTGTATTAAAAGTTTCCGTGAGGACAGCAGCTCCACAATGGTTCCGAGGAAGAGCATTCATGGATGTTTCATTTTTTAGTTTGAGCTTCCTTCTTCCGTGTTTTTATTTTTGTGATTTTCGAGAGCGGAGATTTTCTAAATGTTGCAAGTCAACATCCTTTCCTGCTCGCTCTGCTCAATGGCTCAACGGACGTTTAGAGTTTGTTACTTTCAATTTGTTAGTTTCCCTATAAATAATGTTAGACTAGAGAGGGTCTAAGGCCACTTCTTCTTGAACCTATGCTCGAGAGGATCGACGCTGATTGAGTGGACGGCGACTCGGGAGACTTTACTGAGAGACCTGTCCTGACTCAAATGACACTTAGCTAGAATAGGTAACTATGAGAATAATAATTTCGCTATTGATTGACTTTCTTTGAACTAATTTAGATAAAAGATAACCTTTGTTTGAATTACAGTGTCGGGTGGTTATTTCTTTGTCATTTATTGAGTTTCAAATGTATCTCCAATGCTTAAAAATCATGACTCAAGACAGTTTCTTTAGGTTGCATTGACCTCGCTTTAGACGCAGATTGTTTAGGATTTCTCCTATATATTCAGTGTGGATAGAGTAATAGAATGAATGTTTGTGTGATGGGCCCTAACGTATGATGAGTGTATGTGCGTATGACTGTGGAATTACTCTGTCCGTGGAAGTAGGGAGAATTTATATGTTCCGATCTGCAGCAGTTTCCTGGTAGCAGTATGATGGTTAGATTATTGTCTTGATCTGATAGATTGCTTGTACATAGGCTTTTGGATTCATTGATTTATTGAATGATGTTGGTATATGTACTAATACAATATGTTGAAGTCGTTGTATTGAGTTATATGTAGTGTGTACGGCTTCTGGAACGAAGGGAGCTGGTGACGGTTCCGTAGTAGGGCAGAGGGAAGTGAGTGCTGCTCTCGGGAAAGACGGGATTGTTGGCCCTGTACGTATGTGGGGAAAAACGTGTGACAATTGAAGTTGCGCGTCACATTGTCTGGGTTCGGAATCAGTGACATTGTCGTGTGTTACTATTAGAGACATATTTTCAGTATAAAAGGAGTGCGTATGGTAGCAAAGGTTATCTGTGAAACTCTGGTCTTAAGTCCCAGGGATCCGTAAGGTTTGCCGTTAAAGCTTACTGCTGGAGAAGTAATAGGTATTCTCTGAGCTTGTTTGAAGGACTGGGCAGAGGTAAGCGCTGCTTGGTTAACGTGTGTTATAATTCTGTAGTGGGACAGACTGTTTGCTGTTCTCAGGAAAGGCAGGATTCTGTGTGGGTGTACTACATTTTCTAGTGTGAAAGTGCGTGAATGTATGAGCATTTAGTTGATTGTGAGACTCTTTGGAGCATTCCTGGAGGAAACAGTTAATGGATGCATGTTAGAAGGGCAGAGTAGAGGGATGTGCTACTGTGTCAACGAAAGTAATAATTCCGTGGTAGAGCAGAGGCAAGCGCTGTTCTAGAGAGAAGCGGGATTCTTGTGAGAAAGACTTTCTTTACTATTCTGTGGATAGCGAAGCAGACGATGGAGATGTTTATATGTTGTAACTAATAGATTTTGTAGAATCTGAAACGAAGTCTACTGAGAAGGCTTTGTAAAGGAGGGGTAGACGAGTGACAGGAGACAGAGTAGAAGCGACTGCAGTGACTACTGACGTCAGACAGACCGCACTGTGATTGGGCAGTGGATTAGAACAGTGCTCGCGCTGGGATTGGTGCGTTGGTGTGAGCCGCGCAGGGATTGGAAGGAGTACAGGGTGACGTAGACGCTCCAGGATTGGTGCGTTAGTGTGAGTCGCGCTGTTATTGGACAAAAGATCGTACAGTTGCGGAAAGGACTAGAGGGTTGTAGTAAACGCGAAAATGTATTATCAACCGGAGGAAAAGAAGAAGAAATCCTTGTTCGGTAAAATTAAAAGGTGGTTCGACAAGGATAAGGACATAATAACTAGAGAAGGTGAATTGCTACCGCCGACAAGAACTCCTGCATCCTTCATGGTTGCGAAATATGGGTATCATACCTGTATTTGGTTAGACAACTGGGCTAAGTACACTAAGGAGGATGGTGTTTTAGCGTTGCCGGAACATGGTTCATTTAATCTGGCCGTGTTGAGAAATTTACGGGAAAAGATGATGTGTCTAGAGCCTAGACCAAGGCCGACACAGTTTGAGGCGTTGGTGGAATGGGAAGATGAGGTGCATGAGCGAGAAAAGCAGAGGAGTGGAGGCGATTATAGGTATATTTTTGGGAGGAAATATGATCGTGAAACTCATCATGATCGAATGAGGAGATGGCGAGATGCTAGTATGTCAGAGGGATTATATCCTATGAGAACTGTTGAGGAAGCGGAAGGGAGAAAAGGTGCAGAAAAGGTACCTGATACAGAAGTGAGAAGGTATGGGGCTAATGATTATGAGGATGAGGTCTTGGATGACATGATTTATAAGAGACCACCTCCATATAGACCAGAACCAGAAGAGAGAACGCCGGTTGCTACTCCCATAAGAGATACTTTACGAATTGTTAAAACTGAGATTGTGACACCTGATTTGAAAAGTGGTAGCTCTTTCATGGAAAGGGAGAGAGAGAGAGAGCAAGAGAGAGAGAGTCAAATTGATGATGAGAAAACAAGAGAATTAGCCAGAACCACATCTGAGCTGACTGAGAAAATTAGAGAGCTGACGAAAAATCTAGAAGCTGTTACAGTGCCTGTAACCATAGGTCCGGTTGTGCCTATTTTTGATAAGCAAAGAATGGGTGAAAATGGTTTGACAGTTCCCTATGTAGGAAATGGTTTGGTTGGTTCTTGTTCTTTGGAGGAATCAGGAATGAGGACGGGAGAAAATAATTTGAGACAGCTGAGACATGACACATGTAGTGGAGGATCAGATGTACAGCCTAGTTCAGGATTGAATACTGGTTGTATGGGAGGAACGATTTTGGAACCACAGAGGATGGCAAAACAAGTGGGTGCAGTAAAGAGGTCTACAGAAATAACGGCTGAGGATTTGAATGATTGGTTGAAAGTTCTTCAAAAGAAGGATAAAGATTCACAGGCAGTGGATGTAGCCAGATTGCGCATAGAACTGGAGGAACTCATAGCAGGGACAATTCCTACAGAAATGTTGAAAAATCATCATGATGGAGAGTTGTTCATGTGCAAGAGTATCACCTGGAGGGCTAAGAGTACCCATGATAGGTTAAAAGCAATAGCGAGTGAACTAGGAGTTGACATGGTTAAAGTGAAAGCTTTGCAGAAGCCTTACAGGGTGGATTTCTCTGATAAGGACATTGAGAATCTAAATGATGTTGGCAGAACAGGGCAGATTAAGGAAATGATTTCCTTATTGCGAAAATGGGGTGATGTGGAAAAATGGAAGGATAGGTGGTACAAGAAAAGGGAAGATTCAGTGGACAGGACTTACTCAGCTTTTCCTATGAGAGAAAAAGAGAAAACAGCGGATGCTTATCCTATGAGAGAGATTCCTGGAGGAGGATATGTACATGTCCCATGGACTAGACAGGATATTTTGTCATTTACGAATGATTTTCCTCGACTGAGAGAAAAGCCCGTCGAGTGTTATAGGCAGGTAGACAGGTTTGTGAAATTGTCAAAAGTGCTGTGGATTGACCTGAATAGTCTGTTTGATATAATTGTTCCAGCAGACTTGTGGGCAGAGTGTAAAATAGTTGTAGATTGGCCTGCTAAGGAGTACCCAAGAGATCCGAAAACGGGAGCACCAGACCCAGAGGTGATGAAGAAGTATGAACAGGTTATTGTGTTTCTGAAAAATAGGGTACCCCCTAAAGAGACAGACTGAATTAAAAAAGATCGAACACATCAGGAAGCAAAAAAATCAGTTCATGCTTTTTATGAAAGGCTGATACTGGCTTTTAAACAGTTTAGTGGAGATGAACACCTGGGTGCTAAGGATTTGAGTCATTTTGTATACAGATTTGTATATGGCTTGAGACCTGAAATCAGTGAAAGGATTCGAGAGCATACAGTTGACTGGCAGAGTAAAAAGATTGATGAAATCTTGAGACATGCGAAGTACTTCAGTGATGAGATTGAGGCAAAACAAAGAAAGCTGAAAGAGAAAGCAATGTGGGCACAGGTGAAAGTTGCTGAAAGACAAGAAGCACAGATGGTGGAACAAGCAAATAATCCAGGAAATAGGCCCAGATATGGTACAGGAAAAGGAAAGGGGAATTTAGAGGAGGCCAAGAAAAAGTTCCCATGTCACAACTGTGGACAATTGGGGCATTGGAGATCCGAGTGTACCAATCCACCATTAGTGAGTAATGAGAATAAATCATTGAATCAACAGGTGCAGAACGAGGGGTGTAATCATCAGCAACAACAGCAGAAGGTTGTCAGATAGCAGAGTCAAGAGCCAAAACCGCCCTTGCCGCAGAAAAGAGGGTCCCAAAAGTATAACCAAGACTCAGGATTCTACAATGATGAGCAGGTAAACAAACCGAGACGTTCAAACCTGGTACAGCAGTACTGGTTAAAGAATGAGGGGAGTGAGTCTGAAGGGGACTATTGACGGTGCCGAAGAGAGGAGGAAGAGTGCATACTTGGAGCAACTCTAGAAATAGACCAGGCAGGACCATTTGTAGATGGGAAAATAGTTACTTTTTTGGTAGACACAGGAGCGACGAGATCAACTGTCAGGTCAGCAGATATAAGAAATCTTCCTCTCTCGGACGAAGCAATCCAAGTGGTTGGTGTAGGTAATACACAGATTAAGACTCGTCTTACCGAACCAGTAAGGGTAAGAATAGGGAAATTTTCAGACATGCACAGATTTGTAGTCTGTGACACTAGTCCAGTGAACTTGTTAGGTAGGGACTTATTGTGTAAGATGAATTGCACAATTTTCTGTACTCCGGATGGAATAGCTTTTGAGACACCAGATGAGGATGTTCTGTACAGGATGACTCTAGATAATAGAGAGAGTGAGATTGTTGGTACGTATGCTGTGTTCAATCCAGATGATTTGCCTCAAGAGTTGAGACACACAGTGAAAACAGCGGTTTGCGATTTTACTGGAGAAGATGTGGGATTGATGAATAATGTAGATCCAGTGAATATTTCAGTGAAAGAGGGAATCGTTTATCCTAATATCCCACAGTACAGATTAACACCAGAGATAATTGAGGGAATAACCCCTATAATTGATAAGATGATTCAACAGCGTGTTTTGAGAGAGTTACTGAGTAGCCCGTGTAATTCTCCGATAATGGGGCTAAAGAAACCTAATGGAAAGTTCAGGATTGTACAAGATTTGAGAAAAGTTAACAAAATTGTGGTGGCATGTTGTCCCATTGTGCCAAATCCGTCAGTGATTTTGTATCAGATTCCTCATGATGCTGAATGGTACACGGTAATTGATTTGTGTCATGCTTTCTTTTCAATTCCATTGCATCATGACAGCCAGCCGATTTTTGCATTTCGGTTTGGACAGCGTATTTTGGCATGGTGTCGTATCCCACAGGGGTATACAAAGAGTCCTTCGATTTTCAATCAGTTGTTGAAGAAATCATTGGAGAGTTTGATCATGCCTGAAAGCTCAGTACTAGTGCAGTACATCGATGACCTACTTGTGACATCGAAGACACGTGAAGCTTGTGAAGTAGATACCATAGCTTTACTGAATCATCTGGCAGATGGAGGGTTAAAGGTATCTCCAGCTAAATTGCAATTTTGCAAGAAAGAGGTGCATTATCTTGGACACAATATTGAAAAAGGTCTGAGAAAGGTGACCGATGACAGGATTAAAATAATCAGAGGAATGAGAGCCCCAATGACCCAGAGAGAAGTGAGGATGTTTCTGGGAATGGTGGGTTATTGTCGTCAGTGGATAAGTAATTTCTCCCTGATAGCAAAGCCATTGATTAAATTGACCAAAAGTGAAGTGAAAGACCCATTGGAACTGAATGCAGAACAAATGGCAGCATTTGAAGAGTTAAAGAGCAGAATGTGTGAAGCTCCTGCTTTGGGAATGCCAGACTATGAGAAAGAGTTTGAGTTGTATTGCAGTGAGAGAAATGGTTGTGCACTTTCAGTGTTAATTCAGGAACATGGACAACTGAGAAGGCCAATTGCGTACTTCTCATCAACACTTGACCCCGTAGCTGTGGGTTTGCCAGGTTGCCTGAAAGCAGTAGCTGCTACATGCAGAAGCTTGGAACAAAGTGAGGGTATAATAATGGGATATCCTGTACGGGTATTTGTACCTCATGATGTAGCAATTCTTTTGACAAGAAGCAGGACTCAATATATGTCACACAGTCGGTTGACTAAATATGAGAAAATTATTCTGGGAGCATCAAATGTGACTCTTGAGAGATGTGTGAATGTGAATCCAGCAACTCTGTTGCCAGATGCTGAAAATGTGAGTGTGGGAGATGATGTTGATCATGATTGTTTGGATGTGCTTGACTACTGCACAAAACCCAGACCAGACAGAAGAGATTTGCCATTACCTGAGAGTGATCATGTGCTGTTTGTGGATGGATCATGTCTGAGAACTGATGATGGTGTGCTGAGTGCAGCATATGCAGTGTGCAAGGTTTCAGAAGTTATGGAAGCTTCGTCTCTGAAAGGAGTAAGATCTGCTCAAGTGGCTGAATTGGTGGCATTGACAAAAGCTTGCAAGATTGGGAAAAATTTGAGAGTGACTGTGATGACTGATAGTCAGTATAGATTTGGAGTGGTTCATGATTTTGGCCAACTTTGGCTTCAGAGAGGTTTCTTGACGTCAGGTGGAACTCCGATAAAGAATGCTGAGGTGATTGGGAAGTTGCTTGAGGCGATACAGCTGCCGAAAGAGCTAGCAGTTGTGAAATGTGCTGCTCATGGACAAGGAGATGATTTTGTTACTCTTGGTAATCGTTTTGCTAATGACATAGCACAGTATTGTGCAAAGAATAATCATTCGATTAACCGTGGACGAGAAAGGGAGATGTCTTTTTGTTCTGTGATGTTTACTAATGTCCTAGAAACGTGGGATGAAGTGAAACAGTTGCAGGATGAAGCAGGAGATGAGGAAATGAGAGATTGGATCAAGGCAGGTTGTGCCCCAAGAGAGACAGATCATGTTTGGATCTATAGAGATGGAAGACCAGTCATGCCTAACTCGATGTTATCAACAATGGCAAGGATGTATCATGGCCAGGGACATCTGGGGAGGGACGCAATGATTAGATCCTTTAAGCAAACCTGGTACAATGCAAAGTTCAGGCTGATTGCAGAGAGCATCTGTCAAAGATGTTTGATTTGTCAGCAGTTCAATACAGGAAAAAAGACAGTGGTGAGCCTAGGAACAATAGGCAGAGAAGGAGGTCCTTTTACCAGAATGCAAATAGATTTCATTGAAATGCCTCAAGTGAATAGATTGAGGTATGTTCTAGTGGTAGTCTGTTTGTTCTCAAGATGGGTGGAGGCCTATCCGACTAGGAGGAATGATGGAATAACAGTGGCAAAGTTACTGTTAAGAGAGTTGATTCCTAGGTACGGGTTCCCAGTGACAATTGAGTCAGACAGAGGTGGACACTTCTACAATGAGCTCATGGGTTTAATTTGTGAAGCATTGAGCATACAGCAGAAGCTACATTGTGCATACAGACCAGAGGCTTCTGGTGTTGTTGAACAGATGAATGGCACAATAAAAAAACGAATTGGTAAGATGTGTTTAGCCACTGGAATGAAATGGCCTGATGTCTTGCCTCTAGTGCTAATGACTATTAGGTCTACTCCAGATAGAACCACAGGGTTGAGTCCACATGAAATATTGATGGGACGTGCGATGAGACATGCTTTCGTGCCTGTCAACAAGTTGATGACAATAACTGATGACATGATTTTGGATTACTGTAAAGGCCTGGCTGACGCAGTTCATTCTGTGTTTCACCAGGTTGGAGAAGACGCCACCACACTTGAAAAGAAGCAAGCCCATGATCTGAGTCCAGGGGACTGGGTGAGGATAAAGGTGCACAGAAGAAGAAATTGCTTGGTTCCAAGGTGGGGAAGGCCAAGACAAGTTATTCTGACTACGACAACTGCAGTAAAGTGTGCTGGTGTGACAAACTGGGTTCATGCAAGTCATACTCTGAGAGTTCCGAATCCAAAGGATGGGACTGGTAAGGAGTATTTTGAAGAGTCAGATTCCAGTGATGATGCGGAGACTGAACCAGTGAGAAGAAAAAAGAATCCTGAAAGGGGGGAAGGAGAAAGAGAGTCAGAGTCAGGTGATTCTTTTTTCTTTCCGAGAGAGACTTCAAGGGAAACATTGAGAGCCTCAGAGGAGAGATCGGATTCTGTAAGAGTGCCTGAAGTTCCAACAAGCAGTGGAGAGGAAAGAGGGGAAAAGAACAAATCCGCAGAGACTACACCTGAATCAGATGAGGAGGTTGAAAATCCGCTTGAGATTACTCCTGAAGAAGTAGGGTCAGTAGAAGATAGAGAGGGACAGATTGCGGAAGACCCCTGAGGAGGTGTAGGGAACATTCCTGATAAGCTAGGTGAAGGGACAAGTAGACAGCAAGAAGATTGCGTGTCGGAGACCCGAGGAGGGACAGTTGCAGGGAAATCTCAATCGGTGGGAAAGAAGTCTGTGGAGCAAAAGAGAATTGTTGAATAACAAGAGGCAAATGAAACAGAATCAGATGAAAGTGAGAATGAGAAATCAGAGGGTCGAGTTCTGAGAAAGAGAACTTGGATCGGAGAGAGAAATAATAAAGAAGTGAGACCGAAAAGGAGTGTAAGAGGAGATCTTTGGCCTCACAAGATAAAGAGGCTGAGGTACAGACTGACACGAGCAAGTGCAAGTTCAAGTTCATCAAAAGCTGAACAGGTGAACGAGGTGTCGAGTCAGAATCAAGCAAAAGGTGAACACCGAGAAGAATCAAAAGAACCAGAGGAGATCAAGAGAATCAGAAAACCTAACCAGAAGTATAGGTCACCGGAATGGACGTACGTGGCACTGTCTGAAGGTGAAGAGGCAGAGAGTCAAGGAAATCCAGAGGGGACCTTACGAGAAGTGGTTGAGGAAGAGAAAACAGTTGGAGTCCTGAAAGTTATCTTGACTGACATTGGAGAATAGTCAGATGCTCAGGATGTTGAAGATCTGATACAATGTGATGTTGCTGAAGAAGAAATAAAAAGTGATGAAAATCCAAATTGAGTGAATTAAAGGAGTCGCTTGGAGAAAAGTGAAAAAAAAGAAATCCAAAACTAGCAGATTGGAATAATCTAGTGTTCTAGTGTTTCCAGTAGTGGAGTAGAAGAGGCTAAGTCAAAAGACACTGCCAAAGTAATAAAATCGCTAACACAGAAAATAATCAAAGTAGATGTTCCTTCTTGAAAAGATGGTGTAGAATGTGCTGCTGCTGTACAGGATTATTAATGCTGTTATGGGGTGTACTTGCTCTATTAGTTACTTTTAGAGTTACAATAGACACTTTTGGAATACATACTAAAAATGTGACTAACATAGAGAAGAGTTCACAGACGGTAGTTCCAACTAGAAGTAGTAACATTTACATACATAAAGATAGATCGATTAATGATTTTTCTAGTAATGTTTTTTCAAAGTTGTTGTACGAATACGTAAAGACGATGGAAGTTAGGGATTGCTACGTCTGTATGCAATTACCTGCATCCGTTTCAGAGGGTGTTACTTATCATCATTTACCAGCTACGTATGGGATTTCATGTAGTGTGCTAAGTAGTGTTATTTATTTGTTAGGGAAAATAGATTATGAGATGTCTAACAAAGATAACATTTTTGGGCAATTACCTATGAATAAGAAGCTGAATCCAGATAAAGAAGCTAACATTTTTGGTGAGATTTTTATTGAGACAGAAGAATTAACATTAGATTACATTTTTAGAAACAATTTAACTTGCAGTTTGAAAGAAGAAGAAAAAGCTTTTCTAGACATGGTAGAGAAAAGAAGAGTGAGCATGCATGAAGAGGCAGGGAAATATAAAGTGAGTGAGACAATATGGGATATTGAGATGGGAAAGGAGTTGAGGAATGGGGCCAGTCCAACTTTGGCTTTAGATGCACCACAGAAGGGTAAATTATGCATTACCAGAAGGAAATCCCAATATGATAGGTATTTTGTTGGGACTAGTGAGAGTCATGATACATACTTTATTGCAACAGGATGGGGTTTTAAAGGTGGAGAAGATCCAGTTTTCCCGGGAGTGTATTATATTTGTGGGAATAGGGCTTATTACAGGTTGCCTGACCATTGGTATGGCACGTGTTATGTTGGCCTGGTCTTTCCAAAGATTTTTCATATAGATAAGATAGAAGATGTAGAACACATTAATTTACTAACACGCTTTAAGAGAGAAACTTGATCAGAAATTGTAGGTGATATTTTTGGAGCTTTAATTCCAGCAGTGGGAATTTCATTAAATGCATATGGAATTCGGAAGCTGTCAACAGTGGTGGATCGCTTATCGAAAAGTACCGCTGGAGGGTATCTTTTGGTAAATACGGAGATGATTGCCGTACCCGCGATGTCTATGCAAAATCGACTTGCCCTTGATATTCTATTGGCCAAGGAGGGTGGAGTCTGTGGAATGCTGAAAGTTCAACATTGTTGTACTTACATTCCTGACGAAAGCAGAGATCTAAAGGTCTATATCAAAAATATTACTGATTTGCATGAAGAATTAGTACCACTGGAAGCTGAAGGTATCTGGACTAAAATGGCTAATAAGCTACTTGCTGTTAAAAGTTTTATTGCTAAGATAGGTAGTGCCATTATTGGTAAGATATTATTTCCTTTGACATGTGTAATTGTTGCTTTATTGATGCTTAGATTAGGGTGTTTGTGTTGTAAAAACAGGGGAGGGAAAAAGAGAATAATTAGACAGAATACTGAAAAGAAACAAAAGAGGTCAAAAAGAGACCCACAAGAAATAGAATTAGAAGAATTGAGGGAGAGTGTTTACTTGGAGTCGAAGAGGGATGATGAAAGAGAGACTGGTGTGTAGTGTCGTAAAAAGACATTTCAATTTCTCATAAAAATGGGGACTACATTTTTTTTTTTGGGTTGGTTTTTGTGGTGATATATATCACCAAAGGGGGGATTGCTGGAGCAGGGTTTTCTATTGAAAATTTATTTAGATTTAAATTCCAGTTTATGTTTATATGTCATAATTAAAATTACTGATAATTAATTGTTAATTATTGATTTTGTTGAAGTTTCTGATTAACCAACATTACTAATAAAAGAATTACATGCGGGAATGCATTTATGTTGCTTCATTAATACGTGAACTAAGTCAGTGAGCGAATTAATTACATAAGTGTCGCAAAAGTGCTATTTGTTTCGTGCTTGCGCTTTAAAATAACGTGCTTTAATGCTTTTATATGTCGCAGACGGCTAGATAATTACATACACATAAGGGTATTAGTGGGAAATAACACTGTATTATAATTACGATGTAGTAACGTTGTTTTGTATTTCTTTTAATTAAGATGGTCTGTTTTGGCCTAATCCAAGATGGCCGATATTTACAGCCTGCATTTTCGTTGCTGAAATGCGGAGAGACCTTGCTGAATATGGTTAGAAACCACCTGACTTCGGCCTCTGACTGTATTAAAAGTTTCCGTGATGACAGCAGCTCCAGGCATACTGCCAGTTGCCCTTGGAGAAGAATAAAGCCACAATGAACTCTGATAAACTTGTGGTGGCTTCACAATGGTTCCGAGGAAGAGCATTCATGGATGTTTCATTTTTTAGTTTGAGCTTCCTTCTTCCGTGTTTTTATTTTTGTGATTTTCGAGAGCGGAGATTTTCTAAATGTTGCAAGTCAACATCCTTTCCTGCTCGCTCTGCTCAGTGGCTCAACGGACGTTTAGAGTTTGTTTGTTACTTTCAATTTGTTAGTTTCCCTATAAATAATGTTAGACTAGAGAGGGTCTAAGGCCACTTCTTCTTGAACCTATGCTCGAGAGGATCGACGCTGATTGAGTGGACGGCGACTCGGGAGACTTTACTGAGAGACCTGTCCTGACTCAAATGACACTTAGCTAGAATAGGTAACTATGAGAATAATAATTTCGCTATTGATTGACTTTCTTTGAACTAATTTAGATAAAAGATAACCTTTGTTTGAATTACAGTGTCGGGTGGTTATTTCTTTGTCATTTATTGAGTTTCAAATGTATCTCCAATGCTTAAAAATCATGACTCAAGACAGTTTCTTTAGGTTGCATTGACCTCGCTTTAGTCGCAGATTGTTTAGGATTTCTCCTATATATTAAGTGTGGATAGAGTAATAGAATGAATGTTAGTGTGATGGGCCCTAGCGTATGATGAGTGTATGTGCGTATGACTGTGGAATTACTCTGTCCGTGGAAGTAGGGAGAATTTATATGTTCCGATCTGCAGCAGTTTCACCTCTGTTTTCCCGTCATTAAGCTTGAGACAGTGTTTATCCATTCAAATGTTAATATGTCCCATGCATTGCTGAATGTGATGACTCATCTCATTGGAAGTGTTTCGCATCATACCTCAAAATACATTGCCCAAAAACACTCAAATATACTGTGCACTGTAGATTGGCATCAGTGACCCGGCATGAGTTTTTCTGCCTCATATTATATAACTAGCGATGAGCTACAACCACAAAAACACAGCGTGCAGGCTTTATAACAGGAACATCATGATCCTAATCTACATTTTGTTCTTTTATGTAAATATTTTTCTCATCTTAGGAGACTGTTTCTTAAAACTTTATTAAAAGACTTGAGATTTAGGCATGCTCGTGTTGCTTTACTGTATCTGCAGCTTCTGCCCAATGTTCGCATGCTTTTTATAGTAATGAACTTTCTAAGAGCAGCTTTAAGACCCAGAACTTCTAGATGTGACTGATGGCTGTTAGGACTTTTGTGACTTTACACAAAATTTGACATGATGTTTGTAAGTGAATTGTTGCTCTTTTTATATTTCTGTAGTTTCGTCTTTTATGGCTGTGACTACTTCCGAATTAAGATTATTCATTCATTTGTCCTAATCTAAGGCATAACTAGAAGCAAAAATGATGAGAACAATGAAGTGATAACGTATGCACCACCTCAGTACTGTCAAAGTATTTATTTATCAAGCCGAGCCACATCTACTCCAACAGGGACTCAAGGGATAACAGCTATGCATAGAATCCCATGATGTCAATGGGAATTCTGTGACGTGGTCACACTCTGCACATTACATCACCACTGGCACAAACACACTGATCATGAAGTATAAGAGAAGTAAAAATGATATGCCATGTTACCAAACACATACACTTTGTGTAGGTATGTTTACTTCAAGAAACCAAATTTGATGGCTGTTGTAATGTGAATCCAATATATTGGCCAACACTCAAGATCATGATAATAATTGAGCACACGAAAAACATTGTTTCACATTTATCAAAAACTATTCCTTAAATACATTCACAAATTGGGAAACACAGTTTCAGTGCATCATTCCCGCCCAAAAGTCTACACAGAACATCACCCATTTGACAGAGGAGTGTGCACATTGTCATTCAATTGTTTACTGCAGTTATTGGAAACTCTGATTTATTGCTACTGGGAACAATTGTTAACATTTTCAACATTTGGGAAAGAGCAACTCAGAAGAAAGGGCACATGATATTCAGAGGAGTATTCTGTGCAACCTCTGACTGACACAGTTATCCTGGCATACTTTTGAGAAAGTGCTGTAGATTTATGAGTTTTCATTGTTAATCAGGCCTTTGGTTTTATATGTGAATGAATACTCTTCTGAACATCCGTGACGGGGCACATTTATTAAGGTGGAAACAAATCACTTCTCCAATCAGAAAAAACATAAGTGTGAAAGTCGTTTGTGACTTAATAACTTCAATTTCAGTTTCACTTTTATGGCCCCCAAAACAATATAAATAAACAGAGAACAAGAAAATATGATTCTCTTCCTGGTGAATAGAAAATAAGATATGAAACAGAATTGGAAAAAATTATTTCTCAAGTAACAAGTCATTTTATGTTATTTTCTAAAACAACAAACTTAAATTGTGCAATTTAGGATGTGCACATTAACCGGCACTTTGAGCTATTATCCTTTTTATTCAAAAATTTCTGTAAATGCATTTTGTTTTAGAGAATCTGTAATATCATTTGTGTTGGGGTTGCCACAATGATTATAGCCAAGTTCCTTCATGGGATAATAAGCTTCATAAATCTAGGCATTGTGTATTCTTTCAATATATACAAACTCGGTTTGTGTAGCAAGCAATAAAGGATTTTATTGTTGGAGCATTCCGTCAAATTTATTATTTTAATTTCAACTAGCAGAGTGTTTGGGAAAATCTCATTGCAAGTCAAGAATTTAAGTGAAAGCACAATTTATGCTATTGGTTTAAAAAGAGCTTAATATGACAGTGTGTTGTGTATCTAGATACGGGTTCTTGACCTTAATATAGCAAAAAATAATATATATATATTACGTTATAGTTAGTTGGACATTTCACTCGTACAAAACCAGAGAAATTCTGCCGTTATAGTTAGTTCAGCTAACTATAACTCGTGCCCCCACAATGCACTGCTGATGACGTCACATATTACATCACTCATGACATGGTCAGTGACATCACTCATGACATCACTGATGACATCTCAAATGACATCACTGATGACATCACTGATGACATCATCCTTGTGTAAGAGTGGCAGACCTCCTCTTATCCGAATATAAACTTTGTTACACACATTGAAAAATACAAACTAAGGTTTTGAATACTATAGAGATATCAATATCAGTTAGAACAACCTATTCAGTAATTCCAAAATCTACATGCGCATCCACTCATTCATGAACACTTTTATATAGTCACTCATACATGTACTCAGTCATCATATGTACTCATACACCTATACATCCTGTTACACACCTACACTCATACATAGAGTTACTCACACACATACTCACACATGCAAATAAACATCTATTTACTTGCATGTACAGCTATACACACACCAGTACACTTACTTCTACAGAAACGTACACATACTTACTCTCTAAAACAATCACTTATAGAAACACATACTTATTTATACAGGAACTCTTCCAATCTCTCACTCTCATATATCCTCACTTATATACATAAATACTCACATATACTAGTTCAAAACATATGGACTTACTCATAAAGACACTATTGAGAAAGTCATTCACACTCTTACTCACCCATACACACACTCATCCACCCATACTGTCCTGCTCACATACGGTCTTCAAAATACATACAAACAGTGAGTCACTCATTCATGCATCCATACGCTAAGTAACATCCCCCACTGAACCATACACTTTATATGGCTAACATGACACTTACTTTCACTTAAAACTTTTGCATAGGCGTATTCGCCGACGCTACTTCATGGACCACAATGCCTTGGGGTAACACGCTGGTAGGACGAGCAGAGTGCAGCCAATCAGATTTTTGTTTGTATTCAGGCACCTTAAGCCGGTGGGGCTGCCGAGCCCATGGATCAGCACCTGCGCGCCATGAGTGGTACTTTACCTGAGAATACTTTTTTGGCAGCCTACGCAGCAACCCTACACATATACCTACTCCCTGCTGACGAGAAGCAACTACCTCGAAACACGTGTCTAGGGATGGCTAACGCGACACTTACTTTCACTTAAAACTTTGGCACAGGCGTATTTGCCGACGCTACTTCATGGACCACAATACCTTGGGGTAACACGCTGGTCGGACGAGCAGAGTGCGGCCAATCAGACTTTTGTTTGTATTCAGGCTCCCTTGAGCCGGTGGGGCTGACGAGCCCATGGATCAGCACCTGCGCACCATGAGTGGTACTTTACCTGAGAATACTTTTTTGGCAGCCTACGCAGCAACCCTACACATATACCTACTCCCTGCTGACGAGAGGCAACTACCTCGAAACACGTCTCCAGGGATGGCTAACGCGACACTTACTTTCACTTAAAACTTTGGCACAGGCGTATTCGCCAACGCTACTTCATGGACCACAATGCCTTGGGGTAACACGCTGGTAGGACGAGCAAAGTGCGGCCAATCGGATTTTTGTTTGTATTCAGGCTCCCTTGAGCCGGTGGGGCTGACGAGCCCATGGATCAGCACCTGCGCGCCATGAGTGGTACTTTACCTGAGAATACTTTTTTGGCAGCCTACGCAGCAACCCTACACATATACCTACTCCCTGCTGACGAGAGGCAACTACCTCGAAACACATGTCCAGGGATGGCTAAAGCGACACTTACTTTCACTTAAAACTTTGGCACAGGCGTATTCGCCGACGCTACTTCATGGACCACAATGCCTTGGGGTAAAACGCTGGTAGGACGAGCAGAGTGCGGCCAATCAGATTTTTGTTTGTATTCAGGCTCCCTTGAGTAGGCCTGGGCAAAAATTTCGTTCCGTTCGCGGAAATTGCGATAATTTGACATTTTTGCGTTCCGCGGAGAGCGCGAAAATGTCAAAAATTCCGGTTTCCGCATCTTGGCGATAATTTGTTTCTTGCTCGCGCTGTAAAATAATACATTCTCGCGCGCGCGCGATCGCCTTACCTGAATCCCTGCTTTCGCCGACAAGTTTTCTTGATCCGGTCGCGTTCTCCATGAGATGTTGTATTGTTTTTAGCCATTTGCGCTGTCTCGCGACAGTTCGCGCCCGCAGTGACGTCATGCGTCGCGCGATCACGTCTTTCTTCTCGCGATCATGCACCGCGAGAACAACTCAAATCAAGATGGCCGCGCCCGCAAGCAACCACATGGGTAAGTTGGCGACCCGCAACCATGCAGAAAATCTCGCGAACATGCCGGAAAAAAACTTCCGCATCTTCGCGATATTTCTGCTTGTTTGCGATAATTTTAAACATTCTCGCGATAATTTGCGAAGGTTAATTCCGCAAATTCCGCCCACCCCTACCCTTGAGCCGGTGGGGCTGACGAGCCCATGGATCAGCACGTGCGCGCCATGAGTGATACTTTACCTGAGAATACTTTTTTGGCAGCCTACGCAGCAACCCTACACATATACCTACTCCCTGCTGACGAGAGGCAACTACCTCGAAACACGTGTCCAGGGATGGCTAACGCGACACTTACTTTCACTTAAAACTTTGGCACAGGCATATTCGCCGACGCTACTTCATGGACCACAATGCCTTGGGGTAACACGCTGGTAGGACGAGCAGAGTGCGGGCAATCGGATTTTTGTTTGTATTCAGGCTCCCTTGAGCCGGTGGGGCTGACGAGCCCATGGATCAGCACCTGCACGCCATGAGTGGTACTTTACCTGAGAATACTTGTTTGGCAGCCTACGCAGCAACCCTACACATATACCTACTCCGTGCTGACGAGAGGCAACTACCTCGAAACACGTGTCCAGGGATGGCTAAGGCGACACTTACTTTCACTTAAAACTTTGGCACAGGCGTATTCGCCGACGCTACTTCATGGACCACAATGCCTTGGGGTAACATGCTGGTAGGACGAGCGGAGTGCGGCCAATCAGATTTTTTCTTGTATTCAGGCTCCCTTGAGCCGGTGGGGCTGACGAGCCCATGGATCAGCACCTGCACGCCATGAGTGGTACTTTACCTGAGAATACTTTTTTGGCATCCTACGCAGCAACCCTACACATATACCTTCTCCCTGCTGACGAGAGGCAACTACCTGGAAACACGTGTCCAGTGATGGCTAACGCAACACTTACTTTCACTTAAAACTTTGGCACAGGTGTATTCGCCGACGCTTCTTCATGGACCACAATGCCTTGGGGTAACACGCTGGTAGGACGAGCAGAGTGCGGCCAATCGGAATTTTGTTTGTATTCAGGCTCCCTTGAGCCGGTGGGGCTGACGAGCCCATGGATCAGCACCTGCACGCCATGAGTGGTACTTTACCTGAGAATACTTTTTCGGCAGCCTACGCAGCAACCCTACACATATACCTACTCCCTGCTGACGAGAGGCAACTACCTCGAAACACGTGTCCAGGGATGGCTAACGCGACACTTACTTTCACTTAAAACTTTGGCACAGGGGTATTCGCCGACGCTACTTCATGGACCACAATGCCTTGGGGTAACACGCTGGTAGGACGAGCAGAGTGCGGCCAATCAGATTTTTGTTTGTATTCAGGCTCCCTTGAGCCGGTGGGGCTGACGAGCCCATGGATCAGCACCTGCGCGCCATGAGTGGTACTTTACCTGCGAATACTTTTTTGGCAGCCTACGCAGCAACCATACACATATACTTACTCCCTGCTGACGTGAGGCAACTACCTCGAAACACGTGTCCAGGGATGGCTAACGCGACACTTACTTTCACTTAAAACTTTGGCACAGGCGTATTCGCCGACGCTACTTCATGGACCACAATGCCTTGGGGTAACATGCTGGTAGGACGAGCAGAGTGCGGCCAATCGGATTTTTTTTTGTATTCAGGCTCCCTTGAGTCGGTGGGGCTGACGAGCCCATGGATCAGCACCTGCGCGCCATGAGTGGTACTTTACCTGAGAATACTTTTTTGGCAGCCTACGCAGCAACCCTACACATATACCTACTCCCTGCTGACGAGAGGCAACTACCTCGAAGCACGTGTCCAGGGATGGCTAACGCGACACTTACTTTCACTTAAAACTTTGGCGCAGGCGTATTTGCCGACGCTACTTCATGGACCACAATGCCTTGGGGTAACACGCTGGTAGGACGAGCAGAGTGCGGCCAATCGGATTTTTGTTTGTATTCAGGCTCCCTTGAGCCGGTGGGGCTGACGAGCCCATGGATCATCACCTGCGCGCCATGAGTGGTACTTTACCTGAGAATACTTTTTTGGCAGCCTACGCAGCAACCCTACACATATACCTACTCCCTGCTGACGAGAGGCAACTACCTCGAAACACGTGTCCAGGGATGGCTAACGCGACACTTACTTTCACTTAAAACTGTGGCACAGGCGTATTCGCCGACGCTACTTCATGGACCACAATGCCTTGGGGTAACATGCTGGTAGGATGAGCAGAGTGCGGCCAATCGGATTTTTTTTTGTATTCAGGCTCCCTTGAGCCGGTGGGGCTGACGAGCCCATGGATCAGCACCTGCGCGCCATGAGTGGTACTTTACCTGAGAATACTTTTTTGGCAGCCTACGCAGCAACCCTACACATATACCTACTCCCTGCTAACGAGAGGCAACTACCTCGAAGCACGTGTCCAGGGATGGCTAACGCAACACTTACTTTCACTTAAAACTTTGGTGCAGGCGTATTCGCCGACGCTGCTTCATGGACCACAATGCCTTGGGGTAACACGCTGGTAGGACGAGCAGTGTGCGGCCAATCGGATTTTTGTTTGTATTCAGGCTCCCTTGAGCCGGTGGGGCTGACGAGCCCATGGATCATCACCTGCGCGCCATGAATGGTACTTTACCTGAGAATACTTTTTTGGCAGCCTACGCAGCAACCCTACACATGTACCTACTCCCTGCTGACGAGAGGCAACTACCTCGAAACACGTGTCCAGGGATGGCTAACGCGACACTTACTTTCACTTAAAACTTTGGCACAGGCGTATTCGCCGACGCTACTTCATGGACCACAATGCCTTGGGGTAACACGCTGGTAGGACGAGCAGAGTGCGGCCAATCGGATTTTTGTTTGTATTCAGGCTCCCTTGAGCCGGTGAGGCTGACGAGCCCATGGATCAGCACTGCGCGCCATGAGTGGTACTTTACCTTAGAATACTTTTTTGGCAGCCTACGCAGCAACCCTACACATATACCTACTCCCTGCTGACGAGAGGCAACTACCTCGAAACACGTGTCCAGGGATGGCTGACGCGACACTTACTTTCACTTAAAACTTTGGCACAGGCGTATTCGCCAACGCTACTTCATGGACCACAATGCCTTGTGGTAACACGCTGGTAGGACGAGCAGAGTGCGGCCAATCGGATAAATATAATATATTTATATATAATATGGCCATGTTCAATTATTCTAAAATGTGAAATAGATAGATAGATAGATAGATAGATAGATAGATAGATAGATAGATAGATAGATAGATAGATAGATAGATAGATAGATAGATAGATAGACAGATAGACAGATAGACAGATAGACAGATAGACAGATAGATAGATAGACAGATAGACAGATAGACAGATAGATAGATAGATAGATAGATAGATAGATAGATAGATAGATAGATAGATAGATAGATAGATAGATAGATAGATAGATAGATAGATAGATAGATAGATAGATAGATAGATAGATAGATAGATAGATAGATAGATAGATAGATAGATAGATAGATAGATAGATAGATAGATAGATAGATAGATAGATAGATAGATAGATAGATAGATAGATAGATAGATAGATAGATAGATAGATAGATAGATAGATAGATAGATAGACAGATAGATAGATAGATAGACAGATAGATTGATAGACAGACACATGCCCTCTGGTGTAAAAAGGACATTTTATTTATGAGTATGGTTATAGGTTCAGGCAAAAGACTTTTCAATGTTAGTGAATGTCACTCACAGAAATAAATGCACTTTTTGCAGTTTCATCCATTGTCTCTGTTCCAAAAGGAGTGGGCAACTGGGCATGTAATGTAAAATGCTTCAGGGTGTATATATCCACTGCTGAGTGCATCAAAGCCCAGAGTTATATAAAATTCACACAGCACATGGCAGTTATATAATTTTCTGCGCTGCTTTATAGGGACAGGACAGGAACGTGACAAATGTATTAATTTAGAAATGCTGCATTCCTGTTCTCTCCCTGCGCTGATACAGTGAGTGCTACCTGTCACCACCGTAGGTACCCTTGCCTCATGGTGCAGGATGCCACATTACACTGCACCCTGCATTGTTGTTGTGCAGGAAGGGGACACCGCCTGCATAAAAACAATACTAAGAGTCCAGGGCACCACTAACCCTTGATAAATCTGGACCCTGAGTGCAACGGTGCATGGTGCCTGCCTGACCAGGAGGATGTTGGATCATAGGAGTGGAGCGAATGTCGAGTGAATGATACTGCCTGGATTCTTTTCTAGTGTTAGTTAGCCAGGGGCTCGCTTGAAATGTTTTAACCCTGATACTGCTAGGCTTTCTCCCCCACAATGTTAACCCCTTCAGCGCGGCGCGGATTTCCGCGCCGCGCTGAAGATTCCGTGCGCGGGCGGGGCCATGATGGAGCGGTTCCGTCATGCGCACAGCGCAACCGACGCACGTGACGGAACCGCTCCGTCACAAGCGTCGAACAGGTTAAGACTTTTTTTGTGTTGCTATTTGGGGTAGTTTGCACTTAGGCCTCCAGAATGTTTTGTCCAGATAAGGTATCCATGCTAAATGTTTGTCCTTTTTTTTCAACATCCTGTGATTCTAAAAGTACCCAGGGTTTGTGTATTCTCCTCGAGGGGAGCATGCAATTGGGAAGAAATGAAAAAAGTGCTGCCGGAGAGAGAATCATTGAAGGGTTTGTGGTGCTAAAATCACCATCTTCTCAGCTTTCAGGAACAGGCAGACTTGAACCAGAAAAGCACATTTTTCAACACCATTTTTGCATTTTACTGAGAGATAGACCATTTTTTCTATTTTTGTGCTATTAACCTCCTTCCAGTTTGTGGTAGAAACAGGTATGCATCCCATGGTGGACCCTGAAAAGCTAAACATTTCTGAAAACTGGACAAAAATCGGAATTTAGCAAGGGGTCACTTGTGTAGATCCTTCAAAATCTTCCTATAAAATGTAGCAGTAGAAATAAAATAAATTGAAATTGAGTTGAAAAACACAGCCATTTTTGTTTACATTTTCATCTGTAATGTCCTGTTACTATGGCAGATGTTCAAAAGCAATATACCATTATGTCTGCTGGACCTTTCTGGTTGCGGTGACATATGGGGCTTGCAGGTTCTCTAAGAACCCGAGGTACCCCGAGTCAGCAACCGAGCTGCACTTTACAATGGATTTTCATTGTATAGTGACTATTCATCAATTCATTTGATAAATTATAAAGAATATAAAAAGGGTATGAAGGAAAGGCACAAACATAGAAATATTCAATTGGTGATAACAAATATTCTACTATTCTGTATTCCCACATTTCTCCCAATAAAAGTGGTACCCCACATTTGTGGCTGGGCCTTGTGCCTATGACACAAAAGGTGACCTATGAAACATCCTATTTCAGCCAGCAGAATGCATGGTTTCTTTACAAAGTGGGTATTTGTATTTTGGTCCCTAACTAAGCCGGCATCTAGAGAAACAACAAATTTTTTAAAACTAGGCACCCGGGGAAGTCCAGGGTGGGGTGACTAAGGCAGATCTCACAAGGTTTTTTTGCTCAGAATTCGCTGCGAAGCTCAAACTTTGAGCAATAAAAATCCACCATACAGTAATCAAAATAGGAATATTGCAAAAATAGTCTAAAAATACAGGACCTCATTTATGAAAAGTGACGCATCGCTGCGTGAAAACAGCAATGCGTCACTTTACATTGTGCCTACCTTGAGACATGATGGATGCATCATATTTACTGTATGACCCATCATGTCGCAAGGAATGACAGATACGTCAGTTTTACTGGCGTATCTGTTGGTGCAAAAATGATGCATTGCTGGAGTTGTGTCGGAAGCATGATGCAACTCCAGCAATGCAGGGGGAGGGCTATGGATATAGCCCTGTGTCACCCTTACCCCTGCCATGAGGCAAACGTAAGGTTTTAACACATTTGCGTCCTAGATGTGATGCAGTGAAATCTCATAGATTTTACTGCATCACTTCTACGAGGCTTACTTGCATGGGAACGACCCCCCAACATACATTATACATGACGCAGGTATAATGTAGCACAGGGGTTTACAAAGTGATGCATCTTCTTAGATGTGTCACTTTGTAAACAGGGCACAACAGGGGGCATGTTTTTTGCTGCTGATGCATCATAAAAAGTGACGCAACGGCAGCGCAAAACTGTTGCAAGGCCACATAAATAAGGCCCACAGTCCTTGAAGTTGATAGCTCCATCTGGGGCTATCTGGGCATCGAGAACAAACAAATCTGTGGCATTGCAGGCCAGCTACGGTGTCAGAAAGACCCACAAACAGTACCTTGGAAATATAGGGTCATCGTGGACCTTGCGTGAGCTCCGAAAAAGCGGCATTGTTGGTTCCAAGGGTAGTGCAGGAGTCATCAGGCCCTTGAAGTAACATGAGTTGCCGATCAAACTCCGGTGACAGCAGTGATAGGGGCAGGGGTGTGAAGAGGAGCGGTGCAACATGCAGTGTCATCAGATTGCAGTACAGGCAGCGACCCGTGACAGCATCCAATGGCGTCGGTGAGACTGTGGCTGTGGTGCGAAGTGGGACAGTGTTTGTCGCGGGCTGGTAGGTCACAAAACAAAGTGCTGTAATAGGTAGATGATCTAGAGTCGAAGATGGGGCAAGGCTGCGGTGTGGGATGGAGCGGTGCATCGAGTAACTTACGAGCTGTGCCCCCGGGCCACGGTGCAGGAAGTGGCATCAGTGTTGATGTGGATTGTCTCCTTCGGGGATACCAGGGTGGCAATGTGAAGTGAGGTGGTGCGAAGTGCAGTGCCCTAAGGTCACATTTCAAGCAGCGGCTCGGTGGTGGCATCGGTAGTTGGCAGCGGTGAGACCAGGTTTGGGGTGCAAATTGGGGTGGGGTTCTATGCATTGTCAACAGGTCGCAGAGCCAGCAGCAGCGTCATTGACGTTGTTGGGTTGCTTTATCTTCTGTTGCAGCACAGCACACACAGGGGCAGATTTACAAACCCTCTACACCACCATTGCATCACTATTTTTGATGCAACGGCGGCGCTGCATCTGCTCCATAATTACATGGATGCAGATTCGTCACTTTTCTACAGGCTGCATCAGTTTTCACCTGTGTGAAAATCACCTGTGCCGCCTTAGATTTTAATTCATGCAAGGGAGGCATTCTGTCGGAAACACCTACCTTGAAAATGCTCCAATGGTATTTACTACTTTTTTTATGGCAATGCCTTTATCTGCACAGCAAATGTGTCACAATCTCTATGCCTGCTAAACCCAGGTGTAGGGATGACGCATTGGCTGTGCAGAAGGGGCCACACCAGCTGTAGTAACGCCTGCAATATGCAATCAAGTCACAAGGTAAATGAGCCACCTAAGGTAAGTATATGCATGTAATGTCACAATGAGTGACATTACGTACTGACATCACACATACAAGTGGGCACTATGTCCACTTGTATGCGTCACATCCAGTGCCAATATGTGTGAGTGCAAAGTGATTTTGTCACCTTTTTAAGCTCCAACACATTGGTCCCCATTCAGTAGACGATGTGTAAGTTAAAACTGACTCATCAGCTCTAATTTTGATGGATTGCTGGAGTTGCGTTGGTTTTCATGACAACTCCAGCAATGTACCAGAAACCCCTACGTCATGTAGTGACATATTGTAAATACGGTGCATCCATTGGTGGCACAAGAGTTTCTCCTGCAGGCGCAAGAAAACTCACGCATCGCTGCTTTAACGCAACGATGCATCACTTTTGTTAATCTGCCCCACAGTTCTCAGTGCTGATAGCAGATGATCTTGAAGTCTTTGCTGTTCCTGAGACTTCTCGAACAGGGGACAAGTTCTACCTCAAGCCCTTGGAGAAACTCAGGAAATTAAGTTGCAGAAAGTCCAGTTCAGTCCTTTCACTGCCCAAGTCAGGAGCAGCCACTGCAGCAAAACACACAGCAAAATGGTAGTTCTTCCTCACAGCTTCCCCAGCTCTTCATCTTGGCAGGTTCCATAGTCCAAGAGAGTTCTAAAGTTCTGGTGTGAGGACCCCAATATTTACACTACTTTTCCCTTTGAAGTTTTAGGCAGAAAGTCTTTGTTGCTCAGTGGAAACCACGTATGTCCTCTCTAGTACAGCTTTACTGCAGGAGGTGGAGACAGCATTGTGCATGGCAGACACAGCCAATTCAGGTGCTAGTGAAATCTCCTCCCACCACTCTAAGCACAAAAGGATCGATTCAGCCTGCCTATGATTCTCCCAGGAAAGGCAGGACATACCTCAACCCCGCCTTGTGACTGTCTAGTTTGAATGCACCTCCCCAGCCCTGTCACTCAAAAACCAGATGGTGAAAACACAAACAGGCAGAGATACATGGAATGGTTAAGTAGGAAAATGCCCTCTTTCTAAAAGTAAAAGACACACAGATGATGGAATGAATGCAGAGCAAATCAAATATTCACCCCCAGTCAAGAGATCTGGGTTAAATCCATTGTTCTTTTGCTCACATTACCACCTCACTATAGACCCAGCAGTATGCAAATGAATATTGACCCTGTGCCTCATGGGAACAGTCCAGCCCGAACTGCCAAGCCGGGTCCTCACTGGAGCAGAAACAAGCATCCTGGGACCGGTTTCGGAACATCACCCCTCATCAGCTAGGCTAGCTTGAATCCAGTGGCACAGTGATCCCGGGACCCATGTCTGGGCATACTCAGTGCACTTAGGGCAAAGAAGCAAAAGACAAATAGATGATGGATGGAATGCAGAGAAAATCAAACATTCACACCCAGTCGCGGGATCTGGGTTAAATCTATCTTTCTTTGCTCACTATGCCAATCCAGTTTAGAAACAGCCATAAGCAAACCAGTCTTAACCTTGTGCCTCATGGGAACAGTCCAGCCGAACTGCCAAGTAATGTCCTCACTTGACCGGACACAAGCATCCTGGGACTAGTTTTGGGGCATCGCCCCTAATCAGCCAGGCTAGCTTTAATCCAGTGGCAGAGTGAGCCCGGGACCCACGTCTGGGCATACTCAGTGGACTTAGGGCAAAGACGCAACATACACACAGATGTTGGAGGGTATGCAGAGCAAATCAAACATTCACCCCATGTCAAGAAATCAGGGTTAAATCCATTGTTCTTTTGCTTATCATGCAAACCCCATTTTAGACCCAGCCATATGCCAATCAGTCTTGACCCTGTGCCTCATGGGAACAGTCCAGCCTGAACTACCAAGCTAGGTTCTCACTGGACTGGAAACAAACATCCTGGGACCGGTTTCAGGTAATCACCCCTCATCAGGACAGGCTATCTTGAATCCGGTGGCACAGTGAGCCCGGGACCAACGTCTGGGCATACCCGGTGCACTTAGGGCCAAGAAGCAAAAGACACACAGATGATGGATAGAATGCAGAACAATTAAAAACATTCACACCCAGTCACAAGATCTGGGTTAAATCCATCGTTCCTTTGCTCACTATGCCTCTCCAGTTTAGAAACAACCATATGCAAAACAGTCTTGATGCTGTGCCTCATAGGAACAGTCCAGGCCAAACTGCCAAGCCATGAACTTACTTGATCGGACACAAGCATCCTGGGACTGGTTTTGGGGCATCACCCCTTATCAGCCAGGCTAGCTTCAGTTCAGTGGCACAGTGAACCCAGGACACACGTCTGGGCATGCGCCGCACACTTAGGGTGAAGACACAAAAGACACAGAGATGATGGCTGGAATGCAGAGCAAATCAAACATTTTCCCCCAGTCAAGAGATTTCAGTTAAATGTATTGTTCTTTTTCTCACCATGCCACCCCATGTTATACTCAGGAATATGCAAATCAGTCTTGACCCTATGCCTCATGGGAACAGTCCAGACCGAACTACCAAGCCAGGTCCTCACAGAACCGGAAACAAGCATCCTGGGACCAGTTTTGGGGCATCACCCCATTTCAGAGAGGCTAGCTTGAATCCCGTGGCACAGTGAGCCCGGGACCTACGTCTGGGCATACCCGGTGCACTTAGGGCAAAGATGCAAAAGACACACCGATGATTGATGGAATACAGAGCAAATCAAACATTCACCCCAGTCAAAAGATCTGGGTTAAATCCATTGATATTTGCTCACCATGATACCCCAGCTTAGACCCAGCCATATGCAAATAAGTCTTGACCCTGTGCCTCATGGGAACAGTCCAGCCCGAACTGCCAAGCCACGTTCTTACTGGACTGGAAACAAGCATACTGGAATTGGTTTCGGAGCATCACCCCTCATCAGCCACGCTAGCTTGAATCCAGTGGCACAGTGAGCCTGGGATGTACTTCTGGGCATATCTGGCACACTGAGAGCAAAGAAGCAAAAGACACACAGAAGATGGATGAAATCCAATAAAACAATCACCCCAGGCAAGAGATCTGGGTTAAATGCTTTGTACATTTGTTAACCATTCAACCGCAGTTTAGACCGATACATATGCAAATCAGTCTTGACCCTGTGCCTCTTGGGAACAGTCCAGCCTGAACTGCCAAGCCTGGTCCTCGCCAGTCTGGAAACAAGCATCCTGGGACCGGTTTTGGGACATCACCAATATCAGCCAGGCTGGCTTGAATCCAGTGGCACAGTAAGCTCGGGACCCATGTCGGGCATACCCGGAGCATTTAGGGCGAAGATGAAAAAGACACACAGATGATGGATGGAATGCAGACCAAGTCAAAAATTCACCCCCAGTCAACAGACCTGGGTTAAATCCATTGTTCTTTTGCTCACCATGGCACCCCAGTTTGGACCCAGCCATATGCAAATCAGTCTGTACCCTTTATCTCACGGGAACAGTTCAGGCCAAACTGCCAAGCCAGGTCCTCTCTTGACCAGAAACAAGCATCCTGGGACCAGTTTCAGGGCATCATTCCTCATCAGCCAGGCTCGCTTGAATCCAGTGGCACAGTAAGCCCGGGACCCATGTCGGGCATACCCGGAGCATTTAGGGCGAAGACACAAAAGACACACAGATGATGGATGGAATGCAGACCTAGTCAAACATTCACCCCCAGTCAACAGATCTGGGTTAAATCCACTGTTCTTTTGCTTACCATAACACCCTAGTTTAGACCCAGCCATATGCAAATCAGTCTTGACCCTGTGCCTTAAGGGAACAGTTCAGCCTGAACTGCCAAGCCAGGTCCTCTCTGGACCAGAAACAAGCATCCTGGGACCGGTTTTGGAGCATCACCCTTCATCATCCAGGCTAGCTTGAATCCAGTGGCACAGTGAGCCCAGACCCACGTTGGGCATGCCCGATTCACATACGGTGAAGACGCAAAAGACACACAGATGATGGACGGAATGCAGAGCAAATCAAACATTCACCCCCAGTTAAGAGATCTGTGTTAAATCCATTGCTCTTTTGATCACCATGCCAACCAGATTTAGAACCAGTCATATGCAAATCAGTCTTGACCCTGTGCCTCATGGGAACAGTTCAGGCTGAACTGCCAAGCCAGGTCCTCACTGGACTGGAAACAAGCATCCTGGGACTGATTTCGGGGCATCACCCCAGATGACCCAGGCTAGCTTGAATCTAGTAGCACAGTGAGCCCGGGACCCACATCTCAACATACCCGGTGCACTTATGGCAAAGATGCAAAAGACACACAGATGATGGACAGAATGCAGAGCAAATTAAACATTCACCCCAGTAAAGAGATCTGGGTTAAATCCATTGTTCTTTTGCTCACCATGATACCCCAGCTTAGACCCAGCCATATGCAAATCAGTCTTGACCCTGTGCCTCATTGGACAAATCCAGCCCGAACTGCCAAGCCAGATTCTCACTGTACCAGAAACTAGCATTATGGGACTGGTTTTGGGGCATCTCTCTAAAAGTGGCATTTTCCAACACCCAATTTAAAAACCTTCTTTACTAAAAGATGTGTTATTGTGAGACCGGCCTCGTGGCGTGGGCCCTCCCGACCAGCAAGTTACCCTGCAACCACGCCAAACCTCGTTGATACAGCCTTCCGGCTCCCGTGAGCCAACATCCCGAGGGCCGACCAGATCCCCAACACGCATGCCCGGCCGAGGGAGAGCGAAACCCCCCCAAACCAGACCGAGAGGCGCCGATCCTGTCACACCTCTGGTCTCTCCCCCGAGGGAGGTTTCGATCGACCACCAGGCCCCCGGGGAGCAGGCGCCTCGGCTGCTGGGTGTCTGGAGTCCCTCCCGGACCTACCTGAACAGATCAAAGGGCCGAGCGACAGGAAACCCCGACACACCTCCCCCCAGGCACCAGACCCCTCTCCGCGAGGACTCCGGACTTCAAAGAGGAGGGGGAGTATAACAAGGGGTGCTGAAGGGACGAGAGCAGAGAAGACCTGGACTGACGAGAGCCTGCTGACCTGGTCGCGGCTCAATCGCTCCCCGAACCGAAGAACGCTACCCGAACTCTGAACCATCTGAGCCCTGCTGACGCTGTCGCGGCTCCCCGAACTCTGAACCATCTGAGCCCTGCTGACGCTGTCGCGGCTCCCCGAACTCCGAACCATCTGAGCCCTGCTGACGCTGTCGCGGCTCCCCGAACTCTGAACCATCTGAGCCCTTCTGACGCTGTCGCGGCTCCCCGAACTCTGAACCATCTGAGCCCTGCTGACGCTGTCGCGGCTCCCCGAACTACGAACCTCCGGTGCCTGCTGAGTGACTCGCGGCCCGCTCGTCCAAGAGAAACGGCAGAGATTGCCGAGAGAAGCAACATCCCCTTAGCTCGAGGATTGAGAGCTGTGCGCCGGATACCTCGCAGAGACACTGATTCAAAGACTGTCCCGCTACCCTTTTTCCCTCATCACGAGATCGCTGCCGTTTGTGGCATTAATTCGGCACCTGCCTGCCGGATCATAAAGATCCCTGACAACTACCGATAAAAGCATATTGTCTTACAACGAATTACTGTGTGGTGTCCCTCTATCCGAAGAGAGAGTAAGCGCAGCGTGTGCGATCCTAGGTACGAGACCCTTCCAGGAAGGGCCTCCCCGCTCTTGCTCGGCCTAACTCTGGGAAAGGTGGGCCTCCGGGTGGTCGGGAACGTATTCCGTAGCCTCCCCGGGGAACGCCTTCCAACATTTGGTTGCAGGCGACGGGATCCGAGCCAACACCTAGAGATCGTGCAGTAGACGGCTTACGCACTACCAAGAAGAAATGGAAGGAGAAACTTCCCTAGGTGCCGCAGGCACCAACCCGAGCACGACATTCCAAACGGACCAGTTAGAATCGTATACGCACCGAGAACTGAAACAATTTTGCAAAGACTTTGGAATCGCTACCACCGGACTAAGCACGAAAGAGGACTTCCAGGGGGCATTAAAAACCTGGGTCGAGGTGGGAACTCCCCGGACACAAACAGAAGGAGAGCCTCCCAACGAACCACGAAGCACCCCGGGGAGGAACGGCGCCCCCGAGGGGGGACTATCCCCAGAGGAACTAGCGGACGGAGAAAGAGGTCGCAACCACGAACTAGAACAAGCAAAATTAAAAATCGAAGGAGAGCTAAAACTGGCTGAATAAAAGCTGGCGGTGGAACAGTTACGCCTACAAGGAGAACTCGAGGAAAAGAAACGACAAAGAGAACACGAAGAAAGAAAACTCCAACTAGAGCACGAACGTAGCCTAAAAGAGATCGAGCTCAAGGCTAAGAATGCGGAGGCCAGACCCTCGGAAACCCAACCCCTCTTCTCCACCTTGGAACCAAAGGTCCACATCCCCAAAGATGTGGTGAAAGAATACTATAAGAACGACGACATCCAGCAATGGTTCAAAGCCTACGAAGTCGCCATGACCTCCCACCGAGTCCTGCAGAAAGACTGGGGGGCTGGGCTGTGGGGCCGGTTCCTGAGCGAGGGGAGAGATACCCTGCTGGACCTGCCCTCCACGGTGATGAACTCCTACAGTCACATGAAAGAGGCCCTAGTAGCCAGATATGGGCTCACCCCTGAAATGTACCGGCAACGGTTTAGAGACTGCAAGAAGATACCCGGTACCACCTGGGTGGAGTACATGAACTTTTACAGCCGGGCCTTGGACGGATGGATCAAGGGCAGCAAGGTCTCCACCTTTGAGGAGCTGTTCGACCTAATCGCATGGGAACACTTGTCCGCTAATTGCTTTGTAGAGCTGTGCCAGCACCTCCTGGACAGCAAACTCACAGACCCTCGGAAACTGGCCGTCGAGGCTGACCGGTGGGTAAACACCCGGGCCTCCCGGGGCCCCGTGGGAGACTACAGTATCCACAGTCAGGGACCCCCCCGCCGGAGGGGCAGAGGGAATCAAGGCCGGCCAAGGGAACTCCCGGGGGGATCCCCGCTTAGCCCCCCCAGAGGACAACCTCCACCTTTCCAGCTCCACCTCCGGCCAGCACCGGGCCACCAGGGAGGCCGGGGCCCCGAGTGAGGATCACCTGTTTCCGCTGCCAACAGACCGGACACTATGCAAGCGACCCTCAATGTCCCATGTACCAGCGAACCGCCACAACAACCCCGCCGGCTCAACAAATGGCCTCCGTAGCCCTGGGGGAAGAGATGGAAGACTCCGAAGAATGGGAACCAGCCGCCATGGCCTTGGTCTCCCTAGGGGACCGGGAGATGGTCCCCGGAATGTCCCTGCCCGCCAACACGAAGAAGTACTGACAGCAGGTAACGGTCAACGGTCACCACGTCGAGGGCCTCCGGGACACGGGGGCGAGTATCACGGCGGTTCATTGTCACCTGGTCTCCGAAGATCAGATCCTGCCCGGCGCCTTTTGTCCCGTCATATCATCAGACAATTCCGAGAACCTCTGCCGGATGGCCCTAGTACCCTTCGAATGGGGGGGAGTCACCGGTAAGTTAAAGGTGGCGGTCCAAACCTCCCAGCCCGTGGACTGCCTCCTGGGCAACGACCTTGAGAACTCCCCGTGGGGACAAGTGGAACGAAGAGCCCATCTCGAGATGATGGGCCTAGCCGAATGGGTATGCGCCACCACGCGCTCGATGACTCTCAGAGTGCCTTCCTCCGAGGGGGGAGAAGCCCTGCCGCTAAGCACCGCCACCATCCCCGAGGTCCAGAATACGCCACCAGGGGCCAACGACCCCCTTCTGGACGAAACGACCGCTCCCGACGAAGGGTCCGTGCCTTCCGACCCCGAATCCCTGACCGAACTCGGGGACTTGCCAGAACTGGCCCAGTGGCAGTGCGAAGGGGGCCCCTCCCGTGAAGAATTCTGCCAAGAACAATCCACCTGCCCATCCCTCATTGGACCCCGACAACAGGCCGAGGCCCAAGCAGCAGGCGACCGGACCGGCACCCACTGGGTATACTGGGAAAATGGCCTCCTGTACAGCGAACAGAAGTCGGCCGAGTTGGGATCGGCCCGAGTACTAGTGGTACCCCTGCGCTTCCGAAGTCTCCTCCTGGGCCTGGCCAATGATGTACCCCTGGCCGGACACTTAGGCCAAGATAAGACCTACCAACGACTCGTCACCCACTTCTATTGGCCCAAGATGCGAGCAAATGTGGAGGCCCACTGCAAGTCCTGTCCCACGTGCCAGGCCAGTGGAAAGAGTTGGGGCAAGTGCAAGGCTCCGCTACAACCCTTCCCGGTCGTCAGTACCCCTTTTGAGCGGGTAGGAATCGACATCGTGGGACCACTGGACCCCAAGACCGCCCAGGGCCACCGGTTCATCCTCGTCCTGGTGGATCATGCCACCTGTTACCCCGAAGCCATCCCTCTCCGCACCGTGACGGCCCCTGTGGTAGGCCAGGCCTTGATGGGGATCTTCTCCCACGTGGGGTACCCCCGCGAAGTCGTGAGTGACCGGGGTATGAACTTTATCTCCCGATATATGAGATCCCTCTGGCAGCAGTGCGGAGTATCATACAAGTTCACCACCCCGTACCACCCCCAAGGAAACGGCCTAGTCGAGCGCTTTAACAAAACACTGAAAGGAATGATCATGGGCCTCGAGGAACCCCTACGCCGGAGGTGGGACGTCCTCCTCCCATGCCTCCTGTTCGCCTACCGGGAGGTTCCACAAAAATCCCTGGGATTCAGCCCATTCGAACTACTATATGGACACCCCGTCCGGGGACCCCTGAGCCTGGTCAAGGAGGGATGGGAAACGACTCCCCGGGGGACCCCTCCGGATGTGTTCCGATACATCTTGGCGCTCCGCAACCAGACCCGGAAATTCCGAGACCTCGCAGAAGCAAACCTCGAGGCTAGCCAGGAAGAGATGAAGCGCTGGTATGACCAGAATGCTACGCTGGTCGAGTTTCAGCCGGGCCAACAAGTCTGGGTCATGGCCCCGGTGAAACCCTGCGCCCTCCAAGATAAATGGACTGGACCCTTCAAGGTGGTCAAGCGGAAGAGCCAAGTCACCTATCTCATCGATGTGCAGTCCCCGCGGAACCCCCTCCGGGTTCTCCACGTGAACCGCCTCAAACCCCACTTTGTACGGACAGAATTGAGTTTACTCCCGGCCACCGACGATGGGGCCGAAGAAGACACCGAGCCCCTTCCAGACCCCCTGGGGGCGAAAGAGACCGATGGTTCCGTGGAGGGGGTGAGACTATCAACCACCCTCACAGCCCAACAGTCCGACAACTGTTGCCAGCTACTAAGGCGGTTCGCGGACCTCTTCTCCCTAACCCCTGGGGTCACCAACTAGTGTGTCCACGACGTGAACACCGGCGACAGCCTGCCAGTGAGACACCGGGCCTGCCGGGTCCCTGATCGGGTCCAAACCTGCATCCAGACCGAGGTGGCGAAGATGCTGGACCTCGGGGTGATTGAACCCTCCGACAGCCCCTGGGCCAGCCCGGTAGTCCTGGTTCCGAAAGCGGCTACCCCGGGTGTCGCCCCCGAGCTGAGGTTTTGCGTGGACTACCGAGGACTCAATGCGGTCACCCGAGCGGACGCTCACCCTATCCCCCGTGCCGACGAGCTCATTGACCGCCTCGGGGCCGCTCGCTACCTCAGCACCTTCGACCTGACTAGTGGATACTGGCAGATTGCCCTCACCGAGGGAGCCAAGGAGCGCTCCGCCTTCTCCACCCCGGATGGGCACTACCGCTTTAGGGTGATGCCGTTTGGAATGAAGAATGCCCCGGCCACCTTCCAGCGGCTGGTGAACAGGGTCCTGTCCGGACTAGAGGGGTTCAGCGCAGCATACCTCGACGATATAGCGGTATTCGGCTCCCAATGGACCGAGCACCTCCAGCACCTCCGGCAAGTCCTGCTGGCTCTGCGCCGGGACGGCCTCACCATCAAAGCCAGCAAATGTCAAGTTGGGCACGGCTCCGTAACCTATCAGGGGCACCACGTGGGAAGTGGGCAGGTCGCCCCCCTCCAGCCGAAGATCGACGCCATCTTGTCCTGGGAACCCCCCACGACCCAAACGGAAGTCCGGGCCTTCCTGGGCCTCACCGGTTACTACCGGAGGTTTATTAAGAACTATGGCAGCATCGCAGGCCCCCTCAAAGAACTAACCTCCAAAAAACACCCCAAGAAAATACACTGGACTCCCTCCTGCCAGAAGGCATTCGACACCCTAAAGGCTGCCATGTGCGCGGCTCCGGTGCTCAAAGCACCCGACTACGCCCAGGAGTTTGTGGTCCAGACGGACGCCTCGGAACACGGCATCGGGGCAGTCCTCTCCCAGTTCGACGACAAGGGCATAGATCGGCCCATAGCCTTCATCAGCCGAAGGTTGCTGCCCCGAGAACAGCGGTGGAGCACCATTGAGAGAGAGACCTTCGCAGTAGTCTGGGCCCTCAAAAAGCTACGGCCCTACCTGTTCGGAACACACTTCCGAGTACAAACGGATCACCGCCCCTTGCGGTGGTTGATGCAGATGCGAGGGGAAAACCCCAAGCTGCTACGCTGGTCCATCTCCCTCCAGGGGATGGATTTCACGGTGGAACATCGCCCCGGGATGGACCACGCCAACGCGGACGGCCTGTCCCGATTCTTCCGCTTCAGCGAGGAGAACCCCCAAGTGGATGGGTAGTTCTCCCCGCCTTTCAGCTGGGGGGGGCACGTGTGAGACTGGCCTTGTGGCGTGGGCCCTCCCGACCAGCAAGTTACCCTGCAACCACGCCGAACCTCGTTGATACAGCCTTCCGGCTCCCGTGGGCCAACATCCCGAGGGCCGACCAGATCCCCAACACGCATGCCCGGCCGAGGGAGAGCGAAACCCCCTCAAACCAGACCGAGAGGCGCCGATTCTGTCACACCTCTGGTCTCTCCCCCGAGGGAGGTTTCGATCGACCACCAGGCTCCCGGGGAGCAGGCGCCTCGGCCGCTGGGTGTCTGGAGTCCCTCCCGGATCCACCTGAACATATCAAAGGGCCGAGTGACAGGAAACCCCGACACACCGCCCCCCAGGCACCAGACCCCTCTCCGCGAGGACTCCGGACTTCAAAGAGGAGGGGGAGTATAACAAGGGGTGCTGAAGGGACGAGAGCAGAGAAGACCTGGACTGACAAGAGCCTGCTGACCTGGTCGCGGCTCGATCGCTCCCCGAACCGAAGAACGCTACCCGAACTCTAAACCATCTGAGCCCTGCTGACGCTGTCGCAGCTCCCCGAACTCTGAACCATCTGAGCCCTGCTGACACTGTCGCGGCTCCCCGAACTCAGAACCATCTGAGCCCTGCTGACGCTGTCGCGGCTCCCCGAACTCTGAACCATCTGAGCCCTGCTGACGCTGTCGCGGCTCCCCGAACTCTGAACAATCTGAGCCCTGCTGACGCCGTCGCGGCTCCCCGAACTACGAACCTCCGGTGCCTGCTGAGTGACTCGCGGCCCGCTCGTCCAAGAGAAACGGCAGAGATTGCTGAGAGAAGCAACATCCCCTCAGCTCGAGGATTGAGAGCTGTGCGCCGGATACCTCGCAGAGACACTGATTCAAAGACTGTCCCGCTACCCCTTTTCCCTCATCACGAGATCGCTGCCGCTTGTGGCATTAATTCGGCACCTGCCTGCCGGATCATAAAAATCCCTGACAACTACCGATAAAAACATATTGTCTTACAACGAATTACTGTGTGGTGTCCCTCTATCCGAAGAGAGAGTAAGCGCAGCGTGTGCGATCCTAGGTACGAGACCCTTCCAGGAAGGGCCTCCACGCTCTTGCTCGGCCTAACTCTGGGAAAGGTGGGCCTCCGGGTGGTCGGGAACGCATTCCATAGCCTCCCCGGGGAACGCCTTCCAACAGTTATTAAATTTGGAGCTTAGGGTGCCTAAACTCCATCTTTATATCTTTTCCCAATTGAAAGTTATGCTTGTAAAAGATTTCAAGGCAGCTCCAACAATGTTATGTTATGTTATTGTGTTTATAAAGCGCTCAACTCACCCTGGGGCATCTCGGCGCTGCCTAGTAGACCAACAACTTAGACAAATGAAAACCAGCAGAAAAGACTAGGAGCAAGTTCAGAACAAAATAGCTTTAAGCTTTTTCTTGAAAAATTCATATCTGGGTGTTGCTCGCAGAGCAAACGGGAGCTGGTTCCAATATTTTGGGGCCAGATAAGAGAAAGATCTGCCCCCTGACTGAGAAAGACGGAAACGGGGGACCTGCAGAAGACCCTGAGAGCTCGATCTGAGATTCCTTGCGGGACAATATTTAAAAAGGTTTTTTTTGTAAATAGAGAGGTCCACTATTGTTAATAGCAGAATAGGTGAAGCAGCAGATCTTAAAGAAAGCTCTCTTTTTCACCGTTAGCCAGTGGAGTTCTCTAAGTAGTGGTCGAGAGGGGGTGCCTGTAGGTTGATTCAAGATCATCCTTGCAGCTGTGTTCTGGACTACCTGCAGCTTAGCTAGGTGGGTCTCGCCTACTTCTGCCATCAATGCATTGCCATAATCCAGCCGACTGGTGACCAGGGCTTGTACCAGAGTTCTGCGATGGTAGGTAGGCATATAAGGGAGGATTTTCCGCAAAAGTCGAAGGCTATAGTAGCAGGATGTAGTTGTGGACACGATATGCTCTTTCATAGACAGTGCCCTGTCAATTTTTATGCCCAGGTCATTGACTGAGATTATTGGGGTGGGGGCAGAGCCCAGTTTAGTTGGCCACCAATCGCTTGACCAGGCATCGGTTGCTTTACCCAGTAACATAATCTCTGATTTGTCTGGGTTTACTTGTCGGAAGTTTGCCGTTATCCAATCATATATTGTCTCCAGACCATTTACAAAGCAAATTTTTTCCTCCTCTAAGTTACCCCCGATATTGAACAAGAGCTGCGTATCATCTGCGTAAGAGATGATCTCGAAACCTAACTGTTCAGCTATTCTTGCCAGAGGAGACATGTACATATTGAAGAGGGTCGGGCTCAAACAAGAGCCTTGCGGGACACCTCTCTTCAAGGGCATCTTTGGCGAGGAATAGGGACCCAGGATAACTGTTTGGGATCTATCCGCCAGGAAATGTTTTAGCCATTTCAGAGCCATTCCTTTAATACCCCCCCCCGAAACTAGTTTCTCCGCAAGCTTAGTATGCGAGATGGTATCAAAAGCTGCGGAGAGATCTACAAGGATCAGTATTACTGCACCCCCTGCATCAATTGTTCGTCTAAGTGAATCAGTTACTTCCAGCACGACTGTTTCTGCACTGAATCCTTTCCGAAAGCCCGATTGAGAGGGTTTTAGAATTTCATTTTGTTCAAGGTAAGAACAAAGTTGTTTATTTACAAAACCTTCCAACAATTTACCCAAAAGTGGTAAAAGGGAGATGGGACGGTAATTGGAAAGAATAGCTGGGTCCGCTGAGGGCTTTTTCAGAATAGGACGGACAGATGCCTCTTTCCAAGCCGTAGGGATGGTGCCTGTAATTAGAGAAGAGTTGAGAATGTCTCTAACGGCAGGAGCACAGCTAGTGGCTAAAAGGGCCATGGTTCTTGGGGGACCTAGGTCATTAGGGGAGCCTGATTTTGCCTTGGACAGGCCCTTTATGATCACATCAGTGGTTGTTAATTCAAAGTGCTCCAAAAAACCCTTAACCTTTGGGGCTCCAACAATCACCTATGGGAAAGACAATAGTGAAAATCGAAATGCACAGTATTTCACTATCAGGACATAAAACACACACTACTTCATGTCCTACCTTTTACATACACTGCACCTTGGGCCAACCTTAAGTGTGAGTCATATGTGAGAAAAGAGAAATATAGGGCCTGGAACGTGGGTGCACGTGCCTGGTCAAAATGGAAATAAAAACTGCACACAGACACTGCAGTGGCAGGCCTGAGACACCTTTGAAATGCTATTTGTATGGGTAGCACACCCAGTACTACAGACCCATTAGTATCATTTGATTTGCAGGTCCTAGGCACACACAGTGCACTGTACTAGGAACTTACTAGTAAATCAACTATATCAATCATGGAAACCCATTCATAACACAACTTACAGCAGGAGCATTTACACTTTAACGCTGAATAGCAGTGAAAAAGTGCTCAGAGACACTAAACCAGCATACCATCAAAAAAGGACGTCAGAAGGCAAAAAAACAGGAGAAAACATTCCAAACGATGCCACGTCTAACAGACTCACATTAGGGAATTCCTTTGTCAATACAATACAATATCTGGTAAACACTCTAAATATCTAGTTTTTTATTTCGACCTACAAGAACATGGAGTTGGAAACATCGTAGGGACATAATATCGAAGTCAAGAATATCAACGACTAGAATATCAACCTGAAGGTAAGAAATATCGTTTTTGTTAATATATATCTTTTTTTGTTAACAAAAGATCTAGCAAGTGACAGAGTGTGAGCTGTAGCAAGTCTTATTTTTAGGTCTCACCTGATACAGCTCACACTCTGTCACTTGCTACATCTTTTGTTAACAAAAAAAGATATATATTTTTTTAAAAGGGCTTACAGTCATCCCATTATGTACTATTGGTTGGGCTTCATTGTCAAGCTCATTTCCTTACTTTTTAATGGTCAGCGCATGCCAGTTTTGCTTTCTGTTCATTTGTTTGTCCCTTCGATGGAATATGGACCGCAACGGGCCCCCAAATGAGGAAACCGCATGCCTTTCAGTCTGCTTCCCTTTGCCATCCTAATATGGATGGTGGTGTCTAGCAGACACCGCCACCATATCAGGCCCCTTTTCTGCCCGGTCACCTGTGTGACCGTCGGAAAACCGGCGGACGGTCTTTCAGTCCTCCTGGGTCCCCCCGCCATACTAATATGGTGGGGGGCAAATGGCATGCGGGCGGAGGAGAATGTTGGGTGGATCACCACCTCCATGCGGGTGGTGGCGATCCGCCCGACATTCTAATAGACCTCTCAGTATCCAATATTTGAGTTCCACAGTGCCGGAGAGAATCTTAAAGGAGGTGATGGCCTTTGCTGTCTGTACACTAGATATATGGAGAGTAAGACATTGGATTATTATTTGGGCTATTTGACTGCCCACCTTAAAGAATATTCACAACTGTTGTCAAGGTGCACCCTTAAATAACTACATTTTCCTGAGCTCAAACTCTGCTGTTTGTTATGGCACAGACCAGAAACGCTTAATGTAAGGCAATGTGGAAAGTATTTTTGGAGTACTAACACTGTAATAAGGTCAAAACATCAAGCAATACAAATCCCAAAATGATTATAAAGCTAGAGGGAACCAGGATATGATCTAAATAGAAATAGCACCTAAAAGCGGAAAGCACCAATGATTTTGCAAGGTCACGGTAGACCTGGACCTAGGCGCAATTTGAGACCAGCCTTGATGCAACCCTGGGTGGATACAACAAGTGAGTTGGTAAACAGTCTAAATATCGAGTTTTTTATTTCGACCTACAAGAACATCGAGTTGGAAACATCGTAGGGACATAAATCGAAGTCAAGAATATCGGCGACTAGAATATCAACCTGAAGGTAAGAAATATCGTTTTTGTTAATATATATCTTTTTTTGTTAACAAAAGATCTAGCAAGTGACAGAGTGTGAGCTGTAGCAGGTCTTATTTTTAGGTCTCACCTGATACAGCTCACACTCTGTCACTTGCTACATCTTTTGTTAACAAAAAAGGATATATATTTTTTTAAAAGGGCTTACAGTCAGCCCATTCTGTACTATTGGTTGGGCTTCATTGTCAAGCTCATTTCCTTACTTTTTAATGGTCAGCGCATGCCAGTTTTGCTTTCTGTTCATTTGTTTGTCCCTTCGATGGAATATGGACCGCAACGGGCCCCCAAATGAGGAAACCGCGTGCCTTTCAGTCTGCTTCCCTTTGCCATCCTAATATGGATGGTGTTGTCTAGCAGACACCGCCACCATATCAGGCCCCTTTTCTGCCCGGTCACCTGTGTGACCGTCGGAAAACCGGCGGACGGTTTTTCAGTCCTCCTGGGTCCCCCCGCTATACTAATATGGTGGGGGGCAAATGGCATGTGGGCGGAGGAGAATGTTGGGTGGATCACCACCTCCATGCGGGTGGTGGCGATCCGCCCGACATTCTAATAGACCTCTCAGTATCCAATATTTGAGTTCCACAGTGCCGGAGAGAATCTTAAAGGAGGTGATGGCCTTTGCTGTCTGTACACTAGATATATGGAGAGAAAGACATTGGATTATTATTTGGGCTATTTGACTGCCCACCTTAAAGAATATTCACAACTGTTGTCAAGGTGCACCCTTAAATAACTACATTTTCCTGAGCTCAAACTCTGCTGTTTGTTATGGCACAGACCAGAAAGGCTTAATGTAAGGCAATGTGGAAAGTATTTATGGAGTACTAACACTGTAATAAGGTCAAAACATCAAGCAATACAAATCCCAAAATGATTATAAAGCTAGAGGGAACCAGGATATGATCTTAATAGAAATAGCACCTAAAAGCGGAAAGCACCAATGATTTTGCAAGGTCACGGTAGACCTGGACCTAGGCGCAATTTGAGACCAGCCTTGATGCAACCCTGGGTGGATACAACAAGTGAGTTGGTCATGTAAAAAAGTATGGAAGTCCAAATTCAACAGGATCTCTAAATCCTAATTCAAAAAGGACCATTGTCACCATTTTGAGTTGAAAAGGCTATCCACGCAGGTCAAAGTTAAAACTGTAGCTACCACCGTGGATCCACAGTTAAGCTACTGAAAGCAGGTTGGTCCTGGTAATGCTCTGGATTGTTTGCATTTTTGGTCAAAAATTCTTTTAAGTTCCAAAGCAGAAAGGGACTTTATCATTTTTTGACAAGTGACACTGTTAGTTTTAGACTGCAGTAGGCAGGCTACACACAGTATGCCAATAGGCATGCTTGTAGGACCACAATAGTGGATAGCACAAGAGATGCTGCAGTATACAAATGGTATTTGACTTTTAAGCCCTAGCTAGATTTTATACACCGTATACTAGGCTTTATAGTCAAGTTAAAGTTGTCAATCCGGAATAAGCCAATTTTTAAAGGAAGATATACCTCCTGGTTAGATGGGATAAGGCACACAGAGTTCTAAATCCAGCAAAGCATATAGTAAAAAAATCTGGAGGCATGTCAAACAAAAAATGATCATTTCCTACATGGAGTTATAATCGGATTTAGTTGTCAGAGGTACAGAGAACTTGTCTAAAAAATATGGTCACAATTTGCAACCAGTAATTTTGCAACCTGTAAAGAATTTTATGAAGCACCCTTCGTACTTAAAGGGCACTTCATAAAAATCTGAATCAGAGTTGGCCGCAATCAGATCAACATACCTCATGAATATTAATGACTTACCGCAATTGAAGACCATCAGGGGGATGGTGCTCTGCTAGGGTCAGCAGATCTCCTTGTATGTGATTGCTTTCCAATAAAGAAACGTTTTTTCTTTAGATGTAGTCCGTTTGTTGGACCTTTTACTTTCTGCGGGGGTCACCCCAGATTTTTGCCTTCCTTTGTATTTCTTTGATGAGCCCGTTTTTGTCAGCTTTTAAGACTGTGCACTTTTTTCCTGCTAGCCAGTGGTAAAGTGCCCCCGCTCTCTCCCACAAACTTGATACAATTTGTCTACATATAAATTGTACATTTAATTTGAATTACCTAGTAAATGGAACTATATGTACCAAGGGTCTGTAAATGAGATGCTACTAGTGTGCTGCAGCACTCACTACTACTGGGCTGCAGCACTCATTGCACACACAGTGGGGCATATTTACAATAACTGGCGCATCCCTGCATATCAGCAGGGATGCGCCAGTTATTGTGCGCCACAGCTCCACCACCATGGATGCGCCGCATTTACAATGCGGCGCACCATGGGGTAAAAACGGCACAGATGCGTGACGCATCTGTGCCGTAAAAGTGACGCATCTCCCAGATGCGTCACGTTGTAAGTACCCCGCACCATGGCGCAGGATTTGCGCCGCCGCTGCATCACAAAAGTGACGCACCGGCGGAGTAAATGAGGCGCAAGTGGCTTGTAAATCTGCCCCAGTATCTTTTATAACACGTCTCAGACCTGCCACTGCAGCCTGGAGTGCAGTTTTAAACTGCCATTTTGACCTGGTAAAATAAACATTTGCCAGGCCTAAACCTTCCTTCTTATTACTTATTCCTATGGTTTAAACTAAGGGTCCAAAGGGTCACAGGTCAGGGTGTATGATAATTAAAAAGTAGGACATGTGTGTTTAGGTTTTACCTGTCCTGGCAGTGAGACCCTCCTAATGTCTTTTTTCACTGGTGGAAGGCCTAGCTCTCCTATAGACTAACAAGGGGTTACTGTATTCAAACAAATTTAATAAATGCTAATTTCAGATTGGGAGCAGATAGAGCTATGCTGTTTGCTCTAAAACATTAAGATGCTTTTTAATGTTGAAGTTGAGTTACAATTTTGAAAATGTCATTTTAAGAAAGTTGGCATGTTCTTGTCCTAACCAGCTGACAGTGTCTTGACTGTTGTATGTATGGCTTTGCTGATGGGGTTTGTCTATTGCTTCCAGATAGTGACACAAAAGAAGGCTATGTGTGAGGATGAGGATCTTCCTGACAGGATGGCTGGGGAGGAGCTCTCCCTTGCCCTGATCACATTTCAAAAGGCTTTGCCTGCAGCACACACCAAGTAACATGACATCAGGCCAGTTCTGCCTTTTTTTACCCTAGACAGCTTGGAGCCATGACCAGGTGAAGGGGAAAAACTGACCAGAAACAGTTTTGGGGTTAGGTAGGGAATACCTCCACACAGACGCTGGTGCCAGGTATAAAAGTAGGACCTTCAGAACCTGTCATCAGAATACACCTGGACCTGTGGAAAATTCAGAAGAAGGACTGCTCTGCTGCTAGAATTGGCTTTTTGTCAGGAGTTTCTGGTGCTTGAAAAACTAAGATCGGCCTGCTTGGTTTGATCCAAGGCTACCCAGAGTGACCAAGGGTAAGTTGGCTGACATCCTGTGTGAGCTACAGGGACACAGCCAGCTCCCGGTGATCTCTCAGCAACTTCCTAGTTGACTAGCACAAAATGAATATGTCTGGACCTGCCTGAGCTTTGCTGCTGGCCTCTGCTGGAGTGAGTCTTGATCCCCAAGAGGTAACACCCAGCATCTGATTCCTTGGCTGGCATCAGTGAGAGCATTTCCTGAAGAAAAGTATAAAATCCTGATGTTTGGGCTCCTTGCAACTGCCAAGTGATCTTAGCAACAAGATTCAACTGCCCATGATGATGGCCAATGCAGAACTCCAGCAGGACCTTCTCTCTGTGTCAATATTGACTACCCATGATGACTGGAAACCCAAGCCTAGCACTTCACCTGTCAGTGTCCATCAGTGACGATTAACCATCGTAAAGCTAAAGCAACAGCCAGCTCTTTGTGCAACATCAGTAACCACCCTCAACGCACACATTGCTCTTCATACTGAGAGCCTCCACCTCTCGACCTCCTCCAGCATGAAGGGAATACCGGAATCAAGAAGGCAGCTCTTTGGAAGGACTACCCTTGACCCTGTAGCTGACCCCATAAATAAAGTACACTTCAAAATATCCTGAAATTTGTCCCATCCCCAGTGTAGTACCACCACAAGTGGCACTTTAGCTACTTTTTTGCTGTTCTGATATCATTTTATTCATTAAAATTTACTCTATTTTTCTAAATTGTTTAGCTGTAGTCTGTTTGCTGTAAACTGGCCTCCGTGGGGTGAGGCATGTGTGCTGTAAACTGGACACAATGGCACTCAGTTGAATCATCCCCTAGGAAAGTAGACTTGTGTTGTAATTCCTAATGCACTAATGAAGAGACACTGATGAGTGAGGTCCCTGATGCCACTGCCAGGAGTGGAGATGCTGTGAGGAGGAGTAGATGGTGACAAGTGAGAATGCTGCCCCTGCTGCTGCCACAGCCAGTAGAGAGTGCACAGTGTGTGTGACATGTCCTCCCGGGTGCCAAAAGAGGGAGTAGTGGCCGAGGGGTGGGCCACGATGGTGAGAGGAGAGCCCAGGGCTTAAGAGTGAAGGTCACACTAAGTACTCACAGAGGTGCACAGGCCCTCATTAGGCTCCTGACTCTGAAACTTCTCTGGCGCAACCCTGTTGTTACAGCCTCTGCTGCAGGTGATGGCATCTGGGGGATGAGCTGCGAAGGAGTCGGGCTTGCCGTACAGATTTGAGGCTTGTCTCTAATACGTACACTTTGTTCTTCTGGCATTCTGATCTCTTGTCATTTTCTCCTTGCCTCAAGTTTTTGATATTCTTTAGTTGCTGTGGTGTTTGTGCCAGGACCCATAGTCCAGCATTGCATACTTTAGTAGGGGTAGGTGCAACATACCTCGATCTGCAGAACCCATCCCTTGGGGTCCCTCCGAAGCCTGAGGATTTGGGACATAAATAGGGTCCGTCTTCTGGAGTGGGGAAGTAGGGGTTGGGGAGAACAACTCCTCAGTCAGGGCTGATCATGTGTGGTCTGAGCAGCACCAGTGAGTACACAGCTGAGAGACACTAAGGAGCATAGTAGGATGGCGGGTGGTGGCACCACCGTGGTGCTGGCGGTGCAGAAAAATGAATTTTACCACCCGCAAGCAGCGGACCCCACGCCTGCCGTATTAGTATGGCCAAACATAGCCCATTTCCCGTCCGCCGTGGTGCAACGTGAACCGCCATCAAAGTGTGCCCGCCACCATGGCTGTGTGAGCCAATGGAGACTCACCACCGTGTGGAATGACGTCCGCCACGCTCCACAAATTAGGATGCCCCAAACAAGCAGTCGCACCACAGCGGACAAACTGCCCAACCAGAGATGGTGGAAGCTCGACAGCGGAGCACGAAACCAGAGTCCCGGTCCACACCACCCAGACACGACCGCATTGGACCCAGCCCTACACATTTTTCCGGTGCTGTATCTGATACAACACCAGCAACTCATGGACCACCGCGGATGCCGCTGCAGGTACGCAATAACACAAACACAACACACAACTCATGGGCTGCTACAGGGTCCAAATCTACATCAGACACCCTGGTGGGGGCAGTAACACATCCACAAGTGCACCCACACATGACCCACCTGCCACCAAGTCACCCCACCGCATCCTGGACACATGTTTTCTGCGATCATGCAGTAATGTCCCGGTCATGTTACCGCAGCGGTGAAGAGAAGGGAATACATGCGCACAATGCAGAAGGCAGGGCCAGTGAGAGGCATGGGCAGGGCACAAAGTGCACAGGGCCACACCTCTAACCTCCACACACTAGCACACCCCATGAAGGCACATGCCATGTGCCCCTCCTGTGCACCCCCATGTACAACAACAAGACAGGTAAATCCACACCTTGCACCACACAACAAACAACCAGGGAGACAGCCACAGCAGGAGTGGCTGCAGAGGAACACACAGCACAGTAGAACAGGGCCAGGGAAACACACACACCTCAACACCCCCACACTCATGGCAATAAACATGAGTACAAGCACCAAATGAACACACACACATACAAGGAACAAACATCCTACTGGATACACATCCTGCCAAGTCACACATACATACCCCATAATGACACACAGACACATACACACACCACATGCCAACAGCAATGGAGCACAACAAATAGAAAAGCCAAAGTGGGGTGCACACAAATGGAAGGCCATGGAGACAAACAACAAGCATGTGTACATCACATGCAAGACAAGGAACAGAGAACAACACCCTCAGACCATCAAAGCACACATGGCTGGTACAGTCAGTGAGGACAAACCACAGACATCACAGTGCAAAAACACAGGGAGACAGCAAGGCAAATAATATAGAGGCACAAGGATGAAATGAAGGCCCTGAAGTCAAACTGTGAACAGCCACACATATGTATACAACTACTTCACAGGAGTACGCCAGCAGCACTACACACAGGGCCCATTGACACACCCCATGACTGACAAACACCAGTAGGAATCTACACACATAACCCCCCTCACACCAGCAGCACACAGCACCAGTGTCAAACACACTGAAGGCTGGCAATACTTGCCAGGCAACACACACACAAACAATCACACACTCTGGGGGTAGCCATAAACATCACACACACACAGGGATGCCACAACAAATGTCTGCACAAAAACAACACACAAACGCATAACCCAACATAAACACACACATAACCACAACAAGACCACATATTCCCTGTGCAGCTAAACTGTAGAAAGGCAATGGGAGCACAGACACAACAGAAGGGCACAACATCATCCCTCAGGAACAATGCACTGACAAAATACCACAACACACACAAGAAGTGCACCATCACAGAACAACACAGCCACATCAAACAAACAACAGATGCACTGGCAAAAAAATCAAATAGCAAACACAGCAGGACATCAGGGGATGCACACCAGGCAATGACAAGGCAACATACACACACAGCACTGCATGCACAACAAGCAGTGTGTGCACACCAAGCATACCAACCCCACACAGACATGAGTGACATAACATTAACCCACACAACGCCAATCAGCACAGCACAAAGACAACAGCACACGCAGGAGGTGAAGCAGTACCACAGCCAACACACATATATCTAACACAACACCAAGGGATGCACAAGTCTGGGACAGAAAGGTGGAAACAACTTGACCAGAGGACTGGGCAGCACACACAGTTTAACTGCATATGAGCAACCATGACTGCCAAACAGCACAAGAACATGACATATAACCCATTGGGGAAATTCCTTGAGTGACACATTGCTCCTGGCCAAAGAACTACACCACAAAGCACAGTGTCACAAATGAAGTGATGGGGAGGCACACACACATGTAAACCAAGGGGACAGCTGACATCAAAGTAAAATCTACTGCATGTCAGTAGGGGACATGGCAGGAGTGTGCAGTACACAAATAGAGGTAGTGCAGACTCACAATGGGTAGGCATCTGAAGCACAGATTGGGGATGGTATGACACCACACACAACATGCCATACTGGAGGTAAAAAGGCACCATGTGACAGCAATGCATGAGAAAATACAACCACAATGGCAGTGTGGAGCAGCAGGTCTGCACTGTCTCCGCAAACAGTAACAAGACACATGGATGATCAACAAAACACAACACTGACTTGCCAGTCACACACTCTGCATACTCACAAGTGGGGAAAACAACAAGTAGGAGTCAGCCAGAACTGCAAGGACACACCAACACACTGCACAGTGCACAGCATACAACTCACACATGTGCATACAACCACATCCACAGAGCTGAACAATCAAAACAACACGCAAACAACTCCTGGGTGACACGTGTGTAGTTGACAATGCAGGGGCATGCACACATCAACACTCCCAACAAAGTCACCCCCTTCACACTGCACACTTCTTGACCACCCAAGAGCACACATTGAAAGTAATCCAAGGGACTAGGATGACAAGCCATCACAAGATGACCACACACATACACCACTGGGCACATATAAAGGAAGAATACACATACATGATGACCCTGGCCAGCCTGCCTGCAATACTGTGAATATAATCCCACTCTGTGCTGGCAGTGCCCCCCAACCTTACATGTGTACAATATAGCCAACATGAACAAATTAAGAAACTGAAAATTGCTTTTCATTTAAAATTGACATCATTGCCCCCACAAGTATCAGGGTCAGGAAGAACTGAAGTCACTGTCACCCCTGTAAAAAATAGAATAAGTGAGCCAAGACATTGGCTATGTTGACGTGGCACACAGACCATGTGGCACAGTAAACCATATGCACACAGCAAAAGAACTTTATTCAGTAAGGACACTGACAAAACAGACAACAGGTTTATTCACATATTGCACAGATAGGCACCATGAGTAGAGAAGAGCAAGGCACAAAATGTAGAGTATGTCCATGAGAAGCTGTAGAGGCAAGGGGCACACAGCAGTGAATGACAAGGCCAGTTGGCAGGGCAAAGTGAAGAGTATGTCCATGAGAAGCTGCACAGGCAAGGGCAAAACAGCAAGGCCAGTGGCCAGTTTAGGGTGCAGAATATGACCATGAGAAGCTGCACAGGGAATACTTGAACACAGCAAAGAGCAACAAGGCTAGTGGCTAAAATGAAGTTCAGAGTATGTCCATGAGAAGCTGCACAGGCAAGGGCAAAACAGCAAGGCCAGTGGCCAGGGCCAAGTGCAGAGTATGTCCATGAGAAGCTGCACAGGCAAAGCCAAAACAGCAAGGCCAGTGGCCAGGCCAGGGTGCAGAGTATGTCCATGAGAAGCTGCACTGGGAATACTTGAACACAGCAAAGAGCAACAAGGCCAGTGGTAAAAACGAAGTGCAGAGTATGTCGAGGAGAGGCTGCACAGGGAATGTGTGTGACTGTACCTTTCCATGGTCAGCAACACAGTCAGGGGGTAACAATGTGCAGTACAGGCCCACCTGTGTGAGAGACAGGTGTGTGAGGTTGAATACCACTCTGACTTGGCTGTCAGGAAGACTGGGAGCTGGCTGTGTCTCTGGGACTGTCGAGGCACTTGACCGGAAGGAGAGCGGCCTAGCTGAGGTAGAGATATCAGTGGCTTGGCAAGCCGGAGGGCTGCTTGGACCAGGTGATGTAGTGGCACGTGGAGGCGGAGTCATACAGACGGGAGACACGGTATGGCTGGGAGATTATGGAGGGGTGTCTTTCCACTTCTTGGGGATCCTAACTGGCTTGACTGACATTGGATCAATGGGAAGTGGTGTGACCACAACAGGCACTCACCACCAAAGCTGCATCAGGTGCAGATGCTGGCACGCCCTCTGGTGATATGCTGGATCCAGCGGAACACTTTGCCTGGCTATGCCTTTGCCGCTCCCTCCCCTGTTTACTATGTGTTTCCCCTTTAGTGCCCTCTTTCCCCTGCTTCACTGGGCTTGGAATGGGAGTCGAGGTGGTGGGTGAATGTGCCTTGGAGCCCTTCCTAGGTGTACCCTTGGCATGCACCACCTTCTTGGTGGGCACAAAAACTGTATGCTTCTCTTTGCAAGATGCTTTAGAAACAGGAGAGTCCTTGGATGGGGATGCCTCTGAGGCATGTGAGCCTGAGGTATGCTTCTTAGCATTTTTGCCCCTGGTGTCGCCTGATGGGCTTTTGTCCTTGCGCTCTGGGGTGGCTTTGGTCTTCTGTGGGGATGGTGTCTGCGCCTGTGACTGCTTGGGTTGTTGATGCTGTGTGCTTTGTGTGCTGTATCGTGACTTTGAGGTATGACCATGTGCCTGTTGAAGAGCTGACGTCACTGTGGAGGACAAAGCCTGGACAGTCCGGTGCAGCCCACCCACGTCTGAATGTATGCCCTCCATGAAAGCAACCAGCTGTGCCAATTTATTGTCATGGTCAATGAAGGCATTGAGGAGAGCTGTCTGGCCTACACACAGCTGGCGCAAAAGGTCCACAGACTCAGCACTGATGGAAGCAGGGGAGACAGGGGCAGTAGTGCCCGGGGTGAAGGACACTCTTTCTCTCTTACTGAGGCGAGCACAGACAGCACCAGAGGAAGTGGCTGGGAGGGTGGGCACTGGCCGCTGTGTGGTGGAAGACGATGCAGAGTCCCCGTTCCCTGAGCCGGCCAACATGGATGCATCCCCGCTGGCATCAAATGATGTGGTACTTTGCGTCTCAGGCTGGGATTCCTCCAGCAGACTCCTGTCCCCCTCTGAGGCGCTGGTGACATCTGTGTCACTGGGCTCCTGTGCAGCTGCTGTGCTTGTTTCACCCCCACTGGTGTCCGTCTCCTGTCCCTCCGTGACCACAGGAGATGCTGCATGAGAGAGAGAGAGATTAAGGGTCAGTTCAGTGGCAGCAACAGAACAAACATATGCAAGCAATGTATAACAAAAGATGACTAAATCTACATTTTGCACACCACCCTGTGCAATCACATTGTGCTAACTCACTATAATGACTCAAACAGTGCGTGGAAACTGGAAATTCAGCCATAAGTGAGCCATTTGATGACCACACAGTACAACACCCTGCTAGTGGCTCTGTTCAACCAGACACACAAATAGCTCTGAGCACACCTATGGACATGATGGGGGCACACTACTTGCTACCACTGACAGATCTGGATGGAACAGGAGTGGACAACACAGACACAGACTACAACATGACTTTCCACAATGCCCATGGGCCCATGCCACCCACCATGTTGTACTTTGCGGCCCAAAGACTGGTACACATTGTTGTCAGATATGTAGGCCTCCCAAATCTGAGTGCATGCAATGGACGCATTGATGAAGGCACACTCAGATCGGGCACACTGCCGTTCCCTCCCATGGTATTCCCCACACTACCCCAATGCAGACGGTACCTGAAGACCACGACTGCAATGGGAATGCACAGTATTCAAATTACCTTTCTAAGTACAGGTAGGGCAAATGCGTAACACCTGCACCCAGCCCAGCAGCCACTTACATGCCACTGCATCACACTACCAACATCACATAGGCCAGCGCTGGCACAGGCTCTGTACACATGCAGCGACTCCCAGCCAAAGTCACCCTTCCCAGAAAGCTGACCCCTGGCTTGCTGCTGATGCTCCTTCAAACGTGCATCCAGCTCAGGCTGTGTCACCGCCAAGATGCGGCCCATTAGTGGTGTCATGCTGCGCCGTGCCAAACAGCCAGTGCGAGGAAGCAGCCCCAAGATCATCTCCGCCACGTTCTTTGCCAGCTGGCTGATGTCGTCCCACCTCTTGTGGCAGTGGGTGCGCCGTCAGTTTGAGACACCCAGAGCCTGCACCTTGGTTGCAATGGCCCTCCACACTGCCTTATGCTGGTGTACCTTGAGCTGTAGGCATGGGAGACAAGAGGGGGAAATGATCAGTGACACAGTGTTATGTACCTATGTTAGAATCCGGGTTGGCACAGGTAGGTACTTGTGTCAAGCAGGGAACCTTTCCTCCAGTCAGGGTAGGGGGTACACTCCAACAATAACCCCTGCTCACCCTCTAGGTAGCTTGGCGCGAGCAGACAAGGCCTATCTCAGAGCGTTCAGGTTAAGCATTTGTGAACACACACACAGTAACTCATTGACAACCCCACAAATGGATTCCACATTGGGATATATAAAAATAATACTTTATATATATATATAGTTTAGGCTCAGCACAAGACCAGATAACATTTAAACGGCCCACAATACTTATTAAACAAAGAGTTCTTGGTTTTAGCGTAGTTTCAAAGTTCTGTGCTCTTCGTTCCTGTCCGTACACTTCGTACGCAGTGAAAACTGCTTGGGAACGGGTCTCACACGCACTGTAGGCGCTTCGGGATGAAGCGTACACCCTACGGTGCGAACAGGCACAGTACCTTTACTTGGTGAGTTCATCACGGATGCTGCGCTGGCATCAAGCGCGATGTATGGTGCGTTGTCCTCTTGGTGCGATGCGTACTACATTACATTAGACCTTGGGTGTGCAGGGCTTCAGGGGACGGTGCGTAGGTACGGTGCGTACAAAGTTCGTCGTGGCGTTTGTGCCGTACCATGAGATCAGCAATCTTGATTCGAAGTGCTGGATACAAGCGAACAGTACACTCTGCACAGGGGAGACGTACGCAACTACCGTACGCACCGCAGCCTTTCCAAAGCAGAGGAGAGGAGCGTACGCCGGCAGTACGGTTCGTAGGGGATAGAAGCAAGTACGGTTCGCAGTCCTTCCGTTACGGTGCGAGCTACGGCTCGTAGGGGCCTGTTAGTCGCATAACTCAGGCCAGACGATACCTTCCTTTGTGGTGAGAGCTACGGCTCATAGAGGGGCCTTAGTCACGTTGTTCGGGCTGGACAGCGGGATAGCAGCTTTCAGGGGGTATGCTGCGATCAGCGAGACGTACGCAGCAGTTCGAGTCGAAGATGCAGGGAAAATGGTCCGTTTTCCAAGGCGATCTCACGGCGGTGAAGTCCACTGGTCCTGGGACTTCGTTCAGGGGGCAAGCTCACTCACAAGCCCTTGGAGATCTCTCAGCACAAGTCAGATAAAAGTTCCTTGAGTCTTTTCTTCCTCTTCTTCAGCAGCAAGGCAACCACTGCAGGCCAATCCCCCAGGTCAGGGACAGTACTCCTCCATGCAGCTTTTTCAGTTCCTTCAGGTCGGACAGAGGTTTCTTCTTGGCAGGACAGGATCTAGTTTCTTAGGAGCAGGGCTCCTACATTTATACCACAGATCCTTTGTTCTCTCAGGCCAGGGTGGTCCTTGCCTAGTTCAGTCCAGTTCTGGAGCACTTTGTTGATGCGATGCAGGCTTCTTCTTTCAGGGTGCAGGGCAGAGCCATCAGACGATCCACAGGGGGCGGAGCCAGTATTGTGGTGGCAGAGCACAGCCCTATTCAGAGTCCAGATGTTCTCCTCCCACCCATCTACAGGTCCATCTTTCTATTCACCACCAGGCTACCTTGCCCTGCCCATCTGGGTTTCCCCAGCCCTGTCACTCACACAAGCCAGACAGCAGATACACATCACGCAGAGGCGGGCTGAAATGGTTAGGCAAGCAAAGGCCAACTTTCTAAAAGTGGCATTTGCAAACGCAGAATATTAAAATAAACCTTACTAAAAGATGTACCTTATTATTCTGAGTTCAGGCATACTAAACTCGATTTTCTACCACGTTCCCTGGGTCTGTTAGTGTTGGAAGGCGTTCCCCGGGGAGGCTGCGGAATGGGTTCCTGCCCACCCTGAGGCCCACCTTTCCCAGAATTAGGCCGAGCAAGAGCAGGGAGGCCCTTCCTGGAAGGGTCTCGCACCTAGGATCGCACGCGCTGCGCTTACTCTCTCTTCGGATAGAGGGACACCACACAGTAGTTCGTTATAAGGCAATAAGCTTTTATCGGTAGTTTGTCAGGGATCTTTATGATCTGGCAGGCAGGTGCAGAATTAATGCCACAAGCGGTAGCGATCTTGTGATGATGGGAAAAGGGGTAGCGGGACAGTCTTTCAATCAGTGTCTCTGCGAGGTATCCGGCGCACAGCTCTCAATCCTCGAGCTGAGGGGATGTTGCTTCTCTCGGCAATCTCTGCCGATTCTCTTGGAGGAGCGGGCCGCGAGTCTCTCAGCAGGCACCGGAGGGTCGTAGTTCAGGGAGCCGCGACGTCGTCAGCAGGGCTTAGATGGATCAGCGTTCGGGGAGCCGCGACGGCGTCAGCAGGGCTCAGATGGTTCAGAATTCGAGGAGCCGCGACGGCGTCAGCAGGGCTCAGATGGTTCAGCGTTCGGGGAGCCGTGACGGCGTCAGCAGGGCTCAGTTGGTTCAGAGTTCGGGGAGCCGCGACGGTGTCAGCAGGCCCCAGGTGGTTTCAGAGTTTGGATAGCGTCTCTTCTGTTCGGTGAGCGATCGAGCCGCGACCAGGTCCGCAGGCTCTCGTCAGTCCAGGTCTTCTCTGTCCTCGTCCCTTCAGCACCCCTTGTTATACTCCCCCTCCTCTTTGAAGTCCGGAGTCCTTGCGGAGAGGGGTCTCGTGCCTGGGGGGCGATGTGTCGGGGTTTCCTGTCGCTCAGCCCCTTGATCTATTCAGATGTGTCCGGGAGGGACCCCAGACGCCCAGCAGGAGAGGCGCCCGCTCACCGGGGGCCTGGTGGCCGATCGAAACCTCCCTCGGGGAAGAGTCCAGAGGTGTGCCAGAGTCGGCGCCTTTCGGTCTGGTTTGGGGGGGGTTTCGTTCTCCCTCGGCCGGGCATGCGTGTTGGGGATCTGGTCGGCCCTCGGGATGTTGGTCCACGGGAGCCCGAAGGCCGTGTCCACGAGGTTCGGCGTGGTTGTAGTGTACTTTGCTGGTCGGGAGGGCCCACGCCACGAGGCCGGTCTCAAACGTGCCCCCCCAGCTGAAAGGCGGGGAGAACTACCCATCCACTTGGGAGTTTTCCTCGCTGAAGCGGAAGAATCGGGACAGGCCGTCCGCGTTGGTGTGGTCAGTCCCGGGGCGATGTTCCACAGTGAAATCCATCCCCTGGAGAGAGATGGACCAGCGTAGCAGCTTGGGGTTTTCCCCTCGCATCTGCATGAACCACCGCAGGGGTCGATGATCTGTTTGCACTCGGAAGTGTGTTCCGAACAGGTAGGGCCGTAGCTTTTTGAGAGCCCAGACTACGGCGAACGTCTCACGTTCAATCGTGCTCCACCGCTGTTCCCGGGGCAGTAACCTTCGGCTGATGAAGGCTATGGGCTGATCTATGCCTTTGTCGTCGTATTGTGAGAGGACTGCCCCGATGCCGTGTTCCGAGGCGTCCGTCTGGACCACAAACTCCTGGGCGTAGTCGGGTGCTTTGAGTACTGGAGCCGCGCACATTGCGGCCTTTAGGGTGTCGAACGCCTTCTGGCAGGCGGGAGTCCAGTGTATTTTCTTGGGGTGTTTTTTGGAGGTTAGTTCTGTGAGATGGCCTGCGATGCTGCCATAGTTTTTAATGAACCTTCGGTAGTAGCCGGTAAGGCCCAGGAAGGCTCGGACTTCCGTTTGGGTTGTAGGGGGTTCCCAGGACAAGATGGCGTCGATCTTCGGCTGGAGGGGGGCGACCTGCCCACTCCCCACCTGGTGCCCCAGATAAGTTACGGAGCCGTGCCCAATTTGACATTTGCTAGCTTTGATGGTGAGGCCGGCCCGGCGCAGAGCCAGCAGGACTTGACGGAGGTGCTGGAGGTGCTCGGTCCATTGGGAGCTGAAGACCGCTATGTCGTCAAGGTATGCTGCGCTGAACCCCCTTAGTCCGGCCAGGACCCTGTTCACCAGCCGCTGGAAGGTGGCCGGGGCATTTTTCATTCCAAACGGCATCACCCTAAAGCGGTAGTGCCCATCCAGGGTGGAGAAGGCGGAGCGCTCCTTGGCTCCCTCGGTGAGGGCAATCTGCCAGTACCCACTGGTCAGGTCGAAGGTGCTGAGGTAGCAGGCGGCCCCAAGGCGGTCAATGAGTTCGTTGGCACGGGGGATAGGGTGAGCGTCTGCTCGGGTGACCACATTGAGGCCTCGGTAGTCCACGCAGAATCTCAGCTCGGGGGCAACACCCGGGGTAGTCGCCTTCGGAACCAGGACTACCGGGCTGGCCCAGGGGCTGTCGGAGGGTTCAATCACCCCAAGGTCTAACATCCTTGCCACCTCGGTCTGGATGCAGGTCCGGACCCGATCAGGGACCCGGTAGGCCCGATGTCTCACTGGCGGGCTGTCTCCGGTGTCCACGTCGTGGACACACCAGCTGGTGACCCCGGGGGTCAGGGAGAAGAGATCCGCGAACTGCCCAAGTAGCTGGCGGCAGTCGTCGGTCTGTTGGGCTGTGAGGGCGGTCGACAGTCTCACTACCTCCACCTTCCATCGGTTGCCTTCGCCCCAGGGGGTCTGGGAGGGGCTCGGTGTCTTCTTCGGTCCCATCGTCGGTGGCCAGGAGTAGACTTAATTCGGTCCGCACAAAGTGGGGCTTGAGGCGGTTCACGTGGAGAACCCGGAGGGGGTTCCGCGGGGACTGCACATCGATGAGATAGGTGACTTGGCTCTTCCGCTCAATCACCTTGAAGGGTCCAGTCCATTTATCCTGGAGAGCGCAGGGTCTCACCGGGGCCATGACCCAGACTTGTTGGCCTGGCTGAAACTCGACCAGCGAAGCATTCTGGTCATACCAGCGCTTCATCTCTTCTTGACTGGCCTCGAGGTTTGCTTCTGCGAGTTCCCTGAATTTTCGGGTCTGGTGGCGGAGCGCCAGGATGTATCGGAACACGTCTGGAGGGGTCCCCCGGGGGGTTGCTTCCCACCCCTCCTTGACCAGGCTCAGGGGTCCTAGGACGGGGTGTCCATATAACAGTTCGAATGGGCTGAACCCCAGGGATTTTTGGGGGACCTCCCGGTAGGCGAACACGAGGCATGGGAGGAGGACGTCCCACCTCCGGCGTAGGGGTTCTACTAGTACTCGGGCCGATCCCAACTCGGCCGACTTCTGTTCACTGTACAGCAGTCCGTTCTCCCAGTATACCCAGTGGGTGCCAGTCTGGTCGCCTGCTGCTTGGGCCTCGGCCTGTTGTCGGGGTCCAATGAGGGACGGGCAGGTGGATTGTTCTTGGCAGAACTCTTCACGGGAGGGGCCCCCTTCGCAGGGCCACGGGGCCAGTTCTGGCAAGTCCCTGAGTTTGGTCAGGGTTGCGGGGTCGGAAGGCCCGGATTCTTCGCAGGGAGCGGTTGGTTCGTCCAGAAGGGGGTCGTCGGCCATTGGTGGTGTATCCTGGCTCTCAGGGATGGTGGCGGTGTTCAGGGGCATGGCCTCTCCCCCCTCGGAGGGAGGCGCCCGGAGAGTAATCGAGCGCGGGGTGGCGCATACCCACTCGGGTAGGCCCATCATCTCGAGGTGGGCCCTTCGTTCCACTTGTCCCCACGGGGAGTTCTCCAGGTCGTTGCCCAGGAGGCAGTCCACGGCCTGGGAGGTTCGGACTGCTACTTTGAACTTGCCGGTGACTCCCCCCCATTCGAAGGGGACTAGGGCCATCCGGCAGAGGCTCTCGGAATTGTCTGATGAGATGACGGGGCAAAAGGCGTCAGGCAGGATCTGATCCTCGGAAATCAGGTAACAGTGGACCGCCGTGACACTCGCCCCCGTGTCCCGGAGCCCCTCGATGCGGTGACCGTTAACCGTCACCTGCTGTCGGTACTTCTTCGTGTTGGCGGGCAGGGGCGTGCCGGGGACCATCTCCCGGTCCCCTAGGGAGACCAAGGCCATGGCGGCTGGTTCCCATTCTTCAGAGTCTTCCATCTCTTCCCCCAGGGCTACAGAGGCCATCTGTCGAGCCGGCGGGCTTGTGGTGGTGGTTCGCTGGTACAGGGGACACTGAGGGTCACTGGCATAGTGTCCGGTCTGCTGGCAACATTTGATTCTCCCTCGGGGTCCCGGCCTCCCTGGGGGCCCGGTGCTGGCCGGAGGCGGAGCTGGAAAGGGCGGAGATTGTCCTCTGGGAGGGCTGAGCGGGGATCCCCCCGGGAGCTCCCTTTGCCGGCCTTGGTTCCCTCCGCCCCTCTGGCGGGGGGGTCCCTGATTGTGGCGACCGTAGTCTCCCACGGGGCCCCGGGAGGTCCGGGTGTTCACCCACCGGTCAGCCTCGACGGCCAGTTTCCGAGGGTCTGTGAGTTTGCTGTCCAGGAGGTGCTGGCGCAGCTCTACGAAGCAATTAGCGGCCAAGTGTTCCCATGCGATCAGGTCGAACAGCTCCTCAAAGGTGGAGACCTTGCTGCCCTTGATCCATCCGTCCAACGCCCGGCTGTAAAAGTTCACGTACTCCACCCATGTGGTACCGGGTATCTTTTTGCAGTCTCTAAACCGTTGCCGGTACATTTCAGGGGTGAGCCCATATCTGGCTACCAGGGCCTCTTTCATGTGACTGTAGGAGTTCATCACGGTGGAGGGCAGGTCCAGCAGGGTATCTCTCCCCTCGCTCAGGAACCGGCCCCACAGCCCAGCCCCCCAGTCTTTCTGCGGGACTCGGTGGGAGGTCATGGCGACTTCGTAGGCCTTGAACCATTGCTGAATATCGTCGTTTTTATAATATTCTTTCACCACATCCTTGGGGATGTGGACCTTCGGTTCCACGGTGGAGGAGATGGGTTGCGTTTCCGAGGGTCGGGTCTCCGCCCGCTTGGCCTGGAGCTCGATCTCCTTCAGGCTACGTTCGTGCTCTAGTTGGAGTTTCTTTTCTTCGTGTTCTCTCTGTCGTTTCTTTTCCTCTAGTTCTCCGTGTAGGCGTAACTGTTCTACTGCCAGTTTTTTCTCAGCCAGTTTTATCTCTCCTTCGATTTTTAGCTTTGCTAGTTCCAGTTCGTGGTTGCGACTTCTTTCTCGATCCACTAGTTCCTCTGGGGATAGGCACCCCTCGGGGGCGCCGTTCCTCCACGGGCTGCTTCGTGGTTCGTTGGGGTGCTCTCCTTCTGCTTGTGACCGGGGAGTTTCTGCCTCGACCCAGGTTTTTAATGCCCCCTGGAAGTCCTCTTTCGTGCTTAGTCCGGTGGTAGCGATTCCAAAGTCTTTGCAAAATTGTTTCAGTTCTCGGTGCGTATACAATTCTAACTGGTCTTTTTGAAATGCCGTGCTTGGGTTGGTGCCTGCGGCACCTAGGGAAGTTTCTCCTTCCATTCTTCTTGGTGGTGCGTAAGCCGTCTACTGCACGATCTCCAGGTGTTGGCTCGGATCCCGTCGCCTGCCACCAAATGTTGGAAGGCGTTCCCCGGGGAGGCTGCGGAATGGGTTATTGCCCACCCTGAGGCCCACCTTTCCCAGAATTAGGCCGAGCAAGAGCAGGGAGGCCCTTCCTGGAAGGGTCTCGCACCTAGGATCGCACACGCTGCGCTTACTCTCTCTTCGGATAGAGGGACACCACACAGTAGTTCGTTATAAGGCAATAAGCTTTTATCGGTAGTTTGTCAGGGATCTTTATGATCCGGCAGGCAGGTGTAGAATTAATGCCACAAGCGGCAGCGATCTTGTGATGATGGGAAAAGGGGTAGCGGGACAGTCTTTCAATCAGTGTCTCTGCGAGGTATCCGGCGCACAGCTCTCAATCCTCGAGCTGAGGGGATATTGTTTCTCTCGGCAATCTCTGCCGATTCTCTTGGAGGAGCGGGCCGCGAGTCACTCAGCAGGCACCGGAGGGTCGTAGTTCAGGGAGCCGCGACGTCGTCAGCAGGGCTTAGATGGATCAGCGTTCGGGGAGCCGCGACGGCGTCAGCAGGGCTCAGTTGGTTCAGAGTTCGGGGAGCCGCGACGGCGTCAGCAGGCCCCAGGTTGTTTCAGAGATCGGATAGCGTTTCTTCTGTTCGGTGAGCGATCGAGCCGCGACCAGGTCCGCAGGCTCTCGTCAGTCCAGGTCTTCTCTGCCCTCGTCCCTTCAGCACCCCTTGTTATACTCCCCCTCCTCTTTGAAGTCCGGAGTCCTCGCGGAGAGGGGTCTCGTGCCTGGGGGGCGATGTGTCGCGGTTTCCTGTCGCTCAGCCCCTTGATCTATTCAGATGTGTCCGGGAGGGACCCCAGACGCCCAGCAGGAGAGGCGCCCGCTCACCGGGGGCCTGGTGGCCGATCGAAACCTCCCTCGGGGAAGAGTCCAGAGGTGTGCCAGAGTCGGTGCCTTTCGGTCTGGTTTGGGGGGGGGGTTTTGTTCTCCCTCGGCCGGGCATGCGTGTTGGGGATCTGGTCGGCCCTCGGGATGTTGGTCCACGGGAGCCGGAAGGCCGTGTCCACGAGGTTCGGCGTGGTTGTAGTGTACTTTGCTGGTCAGGAGGGCCCACACCACGAGGCCGGTCTCACAGTTAGGATCATAGGATGTAACAATCTTAACAGCCCATTCTGGCCTATGAGAACAGGGTAGCCTTACAATAGTGAAAAACGAAAATGGCTTTAATTCACTATTAGGACATGCCACACACATCAGGGCTTGTCCTACCTTATGCTACAATGCACCCTGCCCTTGGGCCTACCATAGGGGTGACTAACATGAAGTTAAGGGAAGGTTTAGGGACTGGCAAGTGGGTGCACTTGCCAGTCAGCATGTCAGTACCAGACTGCACGCAGGTTCTGCAATGGCAGACCTAGACACATTTTACCAGGCCGCTTCTGTGGGTGGCACAACCAGTGCTGCAAGCCCACCAGCGGCATTTGTATTTACAAGCCCTGGGCACTCCTGGTGCACTTTACTGGGGTCTGATAGTAAACCAAATAAGCCAATCATGGAATCCAACCAACGTATAAATTTACAATGGGGAGAGCATATGCACTTTAGCACTGAACAGCAGTGGTAAAGTGCCAACAGCCAACAACAGGTCAGAAAAAAGGCAGGAGGGAGGCAAAAAGTTTAGGGATGACCGTGCAAAAAGGGCCAAGTCCAACAACCTACATCTCTCAGTACAGCAGCAAGATACAAACTCATCACAAATCCAAAGATATGTCTAACAGAGACAAGATTACATCACACATGGTACATCTGCATGGGAAAAGCTGATGTATAGGCATGCAGGTGTGAGGGGGAACACAGTCCCTGCACATCTCACACACATGCAGGATGCCAGCACTGAAACCCCTGTGTAGCCAGCCACCATCTCCAGTCCATTTTTAGGTTGAGCAACACATACATCACATATCAACCTGTGTTTGGTGGAAGACTCACTGTGTCCAAGACTGTGCAGCCCTCAATGTCCCTGCCCTGTGAATAGATAACTGTGCCATGGATGTCACATTGAGGGACATGATCTCACAAATCCAAAATCCTCATCACAAGGCCGGTCGTGTGCAATCTACAGTGCTGAGATGGCTCATAGCTGGAGTGCAATGAGAAAAGACTGATTTAATACTCTGTAAGTGAAGTGATTCATCCTTGTCTTTTTGGGTGGGGACTGTGCAGGCCAGCTGGGCTCACACTGAGATGGACAACAGGGGCACACACAGCCATTCAGCCAATCACCGTCCTGACTCCTGCATGAACTACTTTGTGCGCCACTGTATGGCTGACAACACAGGTCACTCAAACATACATGTGCAGGCAGGAAACCTGTGGCATTGGGTACACACACCTTCCCTCTGGAGACAGCATGTTAGGCAGTGCATGACGCAACCACACACTCTCAGGCACATACTGCATCAGTCCAACTACTTGTGTGCCCCCTGCCCTACCCCACACTGTTGAGAGCTTACCATGACATTTGGGGAATCATATAGCCTTGGGTACTGTGTGCCACCTCGTCCATCGGGACGTCCAGCTCCTCGCTTGTGAAGGGACTGGCACGGATCTTCTCTGTCCTTGACATTACTGTGGACATGAGAGAAAAGCGATGGAATTGGGTGGTGAGGGGTCTCTGGCAGCAGTCCCTGGAGGCAGCAGCAGCAGGTGAGGGGCCTCTGGCAGCAGTCCCTGGAGGCAGCAGCAGGTGAGGGGTCTCTGGCAGCAGGCTCTGGGAGCAGTGGAAATGTGAGGCTCCCTCCCACACATATATAGCCCCCTGGGGTCGTTTCAAAGGTGCCAAGCTGCAGCAATTGGTTGTCCAGGTCTGCTTTTTTCAAATGCATCCAATGACCGCCTTCGCGGTGGCAGAGCACGCCTACCGCGATTTTCAAAATTGCGTCATGCCACCGCAATCAAGGTTCCCATTGGCTGTAATTGCATGCTCCATGGCAGTGACACACCGCAGGGGCCCGGCAGTAGCTACCGCGATGGTGCATCTTTCAATTGCATCCAATGACCGGCTCAGCGGTGGCAGAGCACGCCTACCGCAATTTTTAAAATTGCATCATGCCACCACAATCAAGGTCCCCATTGGCTGTAAGAGCATGCTCCATGGAGGTGATACACTGCAGAGGCCCGGCGGTAGCTGCCGCGATTTGGGTGGCGGGGCATGCCAACCCCCATTTGGGCATGTTTCCGTGGCTATCACTACCGCACTTGTGTATATGGGGAGTGCTGGTGACACACAGCTGGGGACAGGCGGTAGCTACCACTATTTGGGTGCCATACAATCACAATGGCCATCTGGCAAACATCAACAGTGCACAGTGCCCACATGGTCAATGACACATCATTGTGCACACAATGCCAATGTTCCATTTACTCCACTGGTGACTACACATGCCATGTTTGTGTATGTGATTTCATAGATTGTCATTTACTCCCTCACATGTCACTTGTGATATTGATGGTCCTGTACACAGGACAGTGTTGTTATGGACTCTACAATGTGTCAAGTGTTGAGGTGCAGTGACAATCACAGCAATGTTCATCTTAATGAATGATGTTCTTTTGTGCATGTCCTCTTATGTCTGATCATGCACACAATCGTCATTTCTGCTCAGACTGTGGTAATTGTGTTGTGGATGTGTGCCAGGTACAAATGATGCATGAAGGTGTGTCAGGTACAGCAGCTAGGTATGAGACAGTGGGGTTGATTTGTTACACATATGCTGGATGCTATACTACCATGCGTACCCATGGTAAATGTGGCCATATTCCTATGTGCATTCACATCGACTGAGGTGGTGTTTGAGGTACTTGTTTTGTGTAAGTTGACAGGTGTGCCATTTGTGTAGCTGAAGGTGCCCCTACATGTAAGCTGGTCTGTAACTCAATTTTGATGACAGTCATTGTTGTTGTTTTGTCATCCAGAACATGAGATGCTGTGCCCATCTCATGATGTATTGCATTGACATGTGTCCACTTTCATCTCAACTAGGAGGAGACTAAATCTGCTTCGTCACTTGACAGTGCTGGAGGACATGGAGGATGAGGCGATCATCCGGAAATGATGTTTGTCTGGATACAGCCACCCTAAAAACCCTTTGTGGTCTGTTGGAGCCCCACCTGCAGCCTCGCAGAACATATCCAACAGCTTTCACTCCAACGTATAAGGTGATAGCGGCACTGCATTTTTTTGCCACTGGATCATTCCAGCACACAGTGCCAGTACAGGTGGGATGTCACAGCCTATGTTCAGCATGGTGCTGCATGATGTTCTGTTCGCCATGATGATCTACAAGGACAGACTTATCCATTTCCCCAGGGGAACTGAAATGGCAGCTGTGAAGGGAGATTTCTATCCCCTCGGACACATCCGCCATGTTGTTGGTGCCATTTATTGCACCCATGTTGGGCTTGTGCCACCACAGGCAGGTGAGCACATCTACAGGAATCGTAAACATTACCACTCCATAAATGTGCAAGCGGTGTGCCTGGCAGATATGATCATCTCACACATGTGTACCAAATTCCCAGGCTCAGCCCATGACTCCTACATCCTGCGGAACAGCATTGTACCCCAGCTGATGGCTAATCTGCTTCCGGAGCGTGCAAGGATTGTGGGTGAGTATGCCTAGTTGTATGGCATGCTGGGTGTGTGACCTGCTGCCCGCTGCCTCAGCGACATTGCAATGTTTATTTATGTTTGTCATACCGAGGTGACTCTGCATATCCCAACCGTACCTGGTTGCTGAGCCCAGTGCAGAATCCCAGGACCCTGGCTGAAGTCCACTACAATGATGCACATGGGAGGACACTTCTTGTAGTGGAGCGTTCTTTTGGTCTGCCTAAGTCACGTTTCCGCTGCCTGGACAAGAGAGGAGGTGCACTGGTGTACTCGCCCGGGAAGGTGTGTCAGATTGTAGTGGCATGCTGCATGCTCCACAACCTGGCCATTCGCAAGGAGATTCCCCTGCTCCTGGATGATGATGAGTACCCAAGGCCCCCGCCTGCAAACCAACCCATGTCCAGTGATGAAGACAGTGGAGAGGAGGAAGGTTTTGACCTGCGTCAACAGCTCATCACCCGTTACTTCACTTGAAGGTGGGTGACAGTGTCCAACGCACCCATTGTCTGATGATGTTGCTGTTGTTGTGAAGGGGTATGTGAGATTTGTGACAGCAGCCGGTTGTAGACTCAGTGGTGGCTGGCAATCTTTCTGGGACAGGTCATTTAGGAATATCTACAGGATGTGTATGTTGACGCTTGTTGCCCATTGTGATGTGTGCATGTTGGATTATCTTGATGGTAGGTGTTGTGTGATGTCTGTGAAGCCACACCCAGACCCGTGAATGCTGTTCTGTTGTGTTTTCCTAGGTGCCTTCAACTTCTCATGTTGAAGACTGTACATCCTGGAATAAAGACGGAGCAGACACAACAACATGTGTGTAAGGATTTTTTATTTACAATGGTGACGTGTGAGGGGGGGTGAATATTTACATTGAGTTGATTAGTGGAGAAGTGAGTTGACAGTAATGGTAAATGAGCTAATCGAGTAGTCACCACATTGATGTGGTGTCCCAGTCCAACAGACAGATGCCATTCACAAGGCAGTGTGGGGAAGGACAGTCCAAAAAGTCAATGCAGTGGTGAAGAGGGTTGCCCTCATGGCTGGCTCTGTGACTGGTGTTTGCCAGGTGCTTTGCATCCACATACTCCCAGGGTTTTCTTAGGATGACCCCTTCGTCACTTGGCAGGGGGGGCCCCTGCTGCAGGGCCAGTGGGGTCTGAGGACTGACCTCTCTCTGTGGCCACAGGGGAGGATAGTTAACTGTCATCCTGCGGCCTACCAGACGGAGGTGGAGGTGTTGGTTGTGGTGCAGGCCTGTCCCTCAGTACAGCCACTTGCTGGCCTAAGAAGTGATCAATTTGTCCCATGCAGGTGTCGATGGACCTCATCCGCAGGATGAGCTCACGGAACAGTTTGTCCGACCGGCCCGTTCGTCCCTGGGCCCGTTCATACGCTCCAAGGACTCTGGTGATGTGGTCCAGGGATTGGGTCCCAGCCTCTTGTTGTCTGTGGGTGACCCTGCCCCTCCCACCTTCCCTGCTGCCACGGACCTGTTGTCTCACCACTGTAGGCACCCGCATCCTCTCCCTGCCCTCCTCAATCGGTGGGGTGGGGTGGTCATCCTCTAGGATAAGGGGAGTGTTGCAGGCAGCACTGGTGGTGGTGATGTTGGAGGTGGTTGTGGTGATGGTGGTGATGGAGGACGCACAGGCCGTGACAGCAGGGGTCTGCAGAGACGTTTGTATTGTAGCAGATGTGATGGGGGGACGATGGGGTCCTGGGACCTGTTGCACCCTGGCAAACCAGATGGGCCGGCTTCAAGCTCATCGTCAAGAGAATACCGGGAGTCAACATCCGAGAGCCCATGTACCGGCGGGGGAGACTGGCTCTGCAGGTTGCTGGTGTTGTCCTCTGCAGTCAGTTCTTGGTCACCTGTGGGTCAGATGGGAAATGGTCATTGTAGTGCAACCCGCAAGCTTTGTGTTAGCTGTGTGTCATTCACTGTTTGTACACTACACAGTTGACTGATCATCACATTGTTTTCTATGTGCACTACTGTGCCTCATGACATGATGTTGTGGTACATGCATTACTTGTCAATGGTGTGAGGTGTCAATACATACTATGCGCCACGTGCATTATTTGTGATTACAGGGATGTGTTGACATCTAGGGACTAGCACAACATATTATTTAATTGAGGACTCTGTTGATTTGTCTGACCTGGCAGACGTCACATCTGGCCATGGACTGGCCATTGTCATCTCCTGCATACCTTTGTCCTGTCATGTGCATATCTTGATTTGTACCACCAAACATGCTTTCTTATTTTTCAAATGGTCCTTGTTGTTCTGGCCCCATGGCAGTGCACGTCAATAGGTGCTGTGCAAACTTATGCACAGACTTTCTTCTACATGTGCATTGGTGTGTCACACTTTGGTTGCTGTGACAGTTTCCTTTGCTTACCTGTGTGCACACTGTGGGTGGCAATAGGGTTGGTGTGCATATTTGTGCAAGGAGAGGGCTGGTGTTGTCATATGGCACCATTTATTTTGTGACGAATGGGTGGATGCACGTACTGGCTACTTACCTGTTATGTGCTCACATTTGGCTTTGTTATGTGACACATCTATGTGTGCGTGGTGGAGGCTTACATCCTGCTCAGTGGAGTCACAAGGCAGAATAATATGTCCACCTACCTGTTAGTTTGTTTGAGGTGTTCCATTAGATGCCACATGCATCTGGGTGGTATGGAGAGCTCCATCTTGCTGTACTGGGGGACAAGGGTGCATGGTGGGAGTAGTGGTGCAGACCTCCCACTCACAAACACCCTCTGAGGGAAGATGGCTACCTACCTGTAAGTTTGTTAGGTGTACTGCAATGGCTTGCAACTGCTTCTGGGTGGGGGAGTGCTCCATCCTGCTCAGGTGTAGGACAGGGGGCATGGTGGGAGTAGTGGTACAGGTCTCCCAACTACAAACACCCTCCCAGGGAAGATGGCTACCTACCTGTAAGTTTGTTAGGTGTACTGCAATGGCTTCCAACTGCTTCTGGGTGGGAGAGTGCTCCATTCTGCTGATGCAGTGGGACAAGGGGGTCTGGTGGGAATTGTAGTGCTGTCTGCCTGTACACATGCCCCCATGGTAATGTTGGTAGCTACATTTGGGGTGTATGGGAGTGAGTGGATGTTGGATCTGTGAGACATGTTTTTGTGAGTGTGTGGTGCAGATGAATGGATTTTGTCCTAGGTGGTGTAGCTTTGTAGTTGTACATAACAGTGTGGTGGTAGTCATTTGTTTGTACTTACCAGCCTCCACACCCCCGGATACTCCTGTGAGACTCTCTGAGTACAGTATGGCAAGCACCTTCCCCTTCCATGGTGTATATGATTTTGGAAGAATGGGAGGGCCACCGCCAGTCCTCTGAGTCAGCTCATGGTTTTTGCTCCTCCTCTCTTTGACAACCCTCTTCAAGTCATGCCACCGCTTCATGATTTCCTTTTTTGAACTTGGGGTGGTCCATACTGCATTGACCTTCTCGACTATCCTTGCCCACATTTGTGTTCTTGTGGCTACCAAATAGTTGTGGTTCCACTCTGACGATCTCATCTATCATGACTGTCTACTCACTCTCTGTGAATTTGGGCATTTTATGTGTTGCCATGGTGTGTGGTGCGCAAAGTGGTTGTGGGTGCAGGATTGTGAATGGTGGGTGTGGTTGTGATGTGTATGGTGTGTGATGTGCAGGGGGTTAGTAGTGCAGGTGTGGAAGTGGTGGTGGTGCTGTGTGTGGTGTGGCGAGTGATGTGTTCTTTGCCTCTCCTTTAAGCTGGGGTGTATGTCCCTTCACTCCTGGAGAATTGCAAAGGATTGTGGTCAGGAAAGGGGCTGGTTTTATACTCAGCTATGTGGGATTGTCCAAATGGGGTATAGCTGTCAGGTGTGTTGTGTGTGTTGTCCTGGGAATTGTATTTTTATTTTTGCCATGTGGTTGTGTCATTGGGGTGTGTTTTGTGTTTTTGGGGGGCATGGCTAGTTTGCTGTGTGCAGTTTTCGGCCTTATTGTAGCTTTTTTAATTCGTCCACCATATATTTCACGGATCGTTCGCAGCGGTGGCTATGCTGCAGCTCTTCCGCCGGCTCTCCCATTCATTCCTGTTTGCAACCTCGGCGGTCGGAAACAGCGGAATGTACCGCGGGACCATCGGGTATATCCTAATTTCCCGTGCGGTGTCTTCGCTATACTTGGGGCGGGTTGGTGTTTTTCTGCCGCGAATCCGACCGCCGCAGACGGATTTTGGCCATCTCTGCCCGCTACAGGCGGTTTTTCTTGGCCCCGTTCCAACGCGGTCTGTGTTTTTGGGCGGTTGATCCTAATTTCACCACTGTTTTTTCCACGGTGCCGGCCGGCGGTTGTTTTCCGCTTCCATGGCGGTCGGGGTGGTTTTCCTAATAGACCCCTTAATGTCTCAATAACAACCTACTAGACACCTACCAATTTGCATTGCTTAGTTAATGGTGCAATTAACAGAGCACTGCTGGGATCCTAAGGTTTCTGCTGGGTGTTGGCAATCTCAAGGATCTCATATTTCTGTTAAAAGACAACAATTTCAAGAATCTGTTTGACTTTTAAGTGATGTATCAGGGTTGTTGAAATCAAGCAGGCTGCTGAGAATGACAACTAAATCACTAAGTTTTCTATGCTCGAAGCCCAGAGCAAATGCTGGGGTGTTCTTCGGCTGCTGAAAAATCCGCCAGTGCCAATCCTGTCCCCAAACATGTGGGAGACTGCTGTCCTCCTGTTGCGCCCCCACTCTCTGTATCTCTATGAAAATTGTCAATATGAACTTTAAATCAGCCAGTGCTCTGAAGAACACTCCAACTGAATTACATACCTATGAAGGGGCTGGAGGGTTCCTGCTCAGATGCTTCTACCCCTGAGTCCCAACCAGTTCACAACCCTAGTATTTTTGGTAGTGGTTCAGTTTTATCTGTTGATGTCTCCGAATGGGGGCATCCGTCCGTAGGGACCTCAGCCAGGATATCTGGCCTTTATTCTCACAGCAGGCCTGATACTATTATTAGGGGTGTGCGGAACTCAAAGACTTTAACTATGCGGAATTTCGCAGAGTTACACAAAATCTCCATGAGACTTTACGGAGTTCCGCCCTCTTTGTTCTGAAATTTAGCCCCAGTAGCAAAAGCATCACTGAAAGATCAGTGCGAATCGTACCATGCACTGAGTGCACTGCCATTTGAGTTGATTTGGCTGCAGCTCAAGTACAAAATCTACTCGAGCAGCAGCAAATCCGCTTGAGAAAAAGCCCTCTGACTCTGGCCGCTCTCAACCGCCTGCGTTAGTGTGATGCCAAATCGCGCTCGCATTTCTGAGGCCTTGCAAGAAAACATTCCGCCACATGGTGTTTGGCAGAATTTAGCTGGAACTCTGCATTACAAGAGTAAGGCAGAGTCGCCAAATTCCGCCAATTGCACGGGCGGAATATAATTATTGTCTGATTGGACAAAGAAGCAATTAATTTTATTACCAGCTCTTTCTTTAACGAATCCCTGAAGTTTGCGGATTAGATTGGGCACTGCTTATCATTGTCAACACACCTTACTCCAGGGGAAGGACACCGGGAGCAGAGAGGAGAATGTTTCACCTACTCTACTGCTTGTTAGTATCCCGAAGCCCAGCAAATCGTCACTGCCAAAACGAATGGCCCAGTTGATGAAGAAAATATATTTTGTAATCTTCCCCAGATGCGATCCTCACCTCTTAGTTTTGCTGACCTGATGGGAACACTTGAACATGCCTTCCTTAATGGAAACTACAGTCTACGGTGTGCTAAAGGTCCTAGTTCTGCTTACATCGCAGATTGCCCTGTTGGAAAGCATAAACATGTGGATGTCAGGACATTTTCAAGAACATGCTATTTTACCCGTGGAACCAAACCTTGCCCCCGGTTTACCTGAATGTTCTTTACATCATGGTCTGGTTCAGTGTGATCAAAACGTCTTTTCTCCTCTCTTCTTTCTGGGGTAAATAAGATAGGAGAATGACATGGAAGAAATAGGCAACTTTACCATAATACTCAACTAGGAGGTAAGCCTTTTTCAAAGAAATAATCTAAATAATCTGTTATGGTGAGATCATTCAAAAATAAAGCTTCCAATACCCCCTAATCTGACCATATCAATTATAAATGTAATAGAATCTCAAAATGCCTTCTGAATCCTAGCACTAATTCTGATTGATGTGAGTCAGAAAAGGTGGTTATAAGAATTTTAAAATCTATTCCTCTGAGCTTGGGCCCCATAGTCTGCTTCTCTGATTTTTTGGTGACTAAAATGTCTGCACCAAAAAGTGCTCCCAACTTCTGGAAAGTCGAGCCAAGTAAGGAAGATTCTAGGTTGAAATCTTCTCCAATGAGAACAAAAGGAGAATTACCAATGCTCACTATTTTAAACCCCTAAAAAAAGAGAAAAGAAAATGAAAGATCCACCCTCTCAATTGCTCACAACTTTTAGAAGTGTTTATGGCAGTGCTGAGTCTAAATGTGTTAACGTCATCTGATATGCTATCTGAGGAATTTTACAAGCACGGTGGGAGCAAAGAGACTTGAGTACAATTCCAAACCAAACTTGCTCTGCATATTAGACAGGAAGCTGAACTGGAGCTAAGGGCCCATGGCATTGAAATCAAGAATGGATGGTCAGAGGTAATTGGCAAGCGTTGCAGTCACAAGCACCGTGCTTGAGTAGGCACTGAGGGTTGTCTGCAACACAAATGGGACTTCCCTTCCTCAAATTCTCAGGCCCAAAATATAACATAGAAAGAACCATTGGTGCTTCTGACAACTAGTGCAGGCTGCTAATACATTTTCTTTCCTAATTCCTATTCAGCAATGACTCATTTCAATCACATTCTCTTTTGCATTACAAAAAAGTCCTACAAGGAACTTGAGAGGCTTTTGCTCTATGGATGTTTGTTTATAGGTGAAAGGACAACGTGGACTAACCAAGTATCTCACACAAAATGGTCCTGGATGCAAGAACGTTTTACATTAATTTAATTCTATATTGAAGGACCTAAATAATTTGATTTTTATTTTCCAGAAAAGCTCTTCAAAAGAAAGCCCACATCTTAACGGGTACCTCGGTTGTGTTAGAAATGCCTATTTAAGTGCTTATGGCACGTAATGGGGGATAGGGGGCAGTTTATCTGTGCATTATGGGAACACTGTGGTATTTGTGGACACCACTTGTAATTGGCTGTTGGTTTGTTACATTGATATATCATCCTCCTCAGGCTACCCTAACTCATTGTTAGATTTCTATATTCCACCAAAGCCTTTATAGTTAAGGAAAACAGAAGGTTTTCTTAAAATAACCCCCACCCACCAAGATGTTCCAGATGTTTTAGTGAATTCTGGGACTGTGACCCAGATTGATTATGTATTTGTACCCAATGAGCATTTTAACATGGTAACCGATTTCATGATTATTGCTTTCTTTTCCAGTCACCATGGTGTATTGACTTAAGTCTAAGTAATAATCAAAAATGTGTGGGTCACAGTTACAGATGAAAACTTGCATTAATTATTTGCTGTATGGCTAGATACCATTCACAGAATTGCTGGTAATGATCAAAACCTAGCATGGTGCAATGCACTGATGAATACAAAGTATTATTCATGGTGAAGACCCAATTTAGTACTTGATTCTTTTAAACAAATTAGCAGAGAAAGGTGTACTCAGAATGTCACCTGCTGAGGGAAGCTCTTAATAAGCTCTGACACAATCTATACAAAGGGGTAGTGATGAAATCAATCATGAGCTAATTTTAGCACAAAACAAGTACCAAATCAATCTACTGTAAAAGAAACATAGGTCTTATGACTATCATTGGGATTTGGTGAACCAAACTATTTCCCAGAGCAACAAAAAATTATTTTGGTGATTGATTAACATGGAAATAAGAGTCTTTCCAATGAGCCTTGAGACCCAGGTCTATGAATTCTGATGGATGAACTGTATTGCTGACCTATAGAGATGTTTGTTAGACCTATCATCCTTAAGGTGGCCTTCCCCCAACTTTGTGCCTGCTTACCTCCACTTTTTGCTATATCTTTTTGTTGGCCGTAGTATTTTGAGCACTTTACCACTGCTAACCAGTACTAAAGTGCATGTGCTTCACCCTTAAACATGGTGAGATTACTGTAAACCTGATTGGCATATTTTGGTTACCTGTAGGTCCCTTATAAAGTGGTATTCCATATACCCAGGAACATTAACCTAAATGGTACTAGTGGGCTTGCAGCACTGGTTGTGCCACCCACACAAGTAGCCTTTCAAACTTGTCTCAGGCCTGCCATTGCAAGGCCTGTATGTGTAGTTTACTGCCACTTCGACTTGGAATTTAAAACCACTTACGAAGCCTTAAACTCCCCTTTTTATAACATATAGGTGACCCCAGCTATAGGCTCATTGGTAGCCCTAAGGGCAGGATGCTGCTTAAGTAAAAGGTAGGACATGTACTTTTAAGTTCTTTATGTCCTGGTAATGAAGAACAGCTAATTTCATTTTTCACTACTGTAAGGCCTACTCCTCTCATAGGTTAGCATTAGGAATTCCTTCAAACAATTTAAAGCTGTAATTCCTGATTAGGAAGGAGTAGCTGAAATCATGTTTCATATCTTTGGAATGGTAATGATAAATCCTCCTTAGTGGTAAAGTTGGATTTACATTAACATTTTAGGAATACCACTTTTAGAAAATGGACATTTCTCTCTTCTTAACTTAGCTCTGTGTGACTGCAGCCTGTCTCCAAGACACGTCTGAAGTGGGTGGCAGATACACTTTGGGCATTCCCTGTTGACATATAGGGGTGGGCAGAATTTGCGAAGTTGCCTTTCACAAAATTCCACGAAACGGCATATAATCTCCACGAACACGTGAAATTTCGCGTGCTCGTGGAGATTTTGCTGCGCCCCTTGAGGTTTAATTTTTGTGACAGGAGCATCATGCCAGAATGAATCCTGCCCTCATATTTATCAAAGAATTGAATCCAGCCTCCATTGTATTGCCAGGAGCAATTTTAGACTGACGAGAATGGAAGGCCTTCTGCTGCAGCCCACTTTCAACCTGCATAGGCTTTGAGAGCCTTTGTGATTAACTTCACCCTGTTTGAGAGAACCCATCTGCCACCAATCTCCCTGGTTCCCCAAGTCTCTACGAGGAACAGCTTGAGGTTGTGTGTGCTGCATTCTCTGTCAGCGTGGAGAACACCCATGATCCTCTGTGACTAATTCCTATCTCTGTGCTTGAGCAAACTTGCCTGTCCCTGCAACTCCGGCCTGGCTGCTGAACTTCTCTCTTGTTCACATTCTTCACATCTGCAGCTACCATGCCTAGTCAAACAACTGAAGGAATCACAAAAATGGTGCCTCCTACACAGACTGTGTCCAGATAGTGCAGTTCCCCTAGACTGCACAGGGGAACCAGAACAGTGTTGTGCCATACCTCGTACTGCCCACGTGATGCTAAAAAGGACTCTGCTCATTTATATCTCTGCAGCTCATTTTCAACACCCTATCATATCGACACCCTGTAAAAAAAAAAAAACTGTATTTATTTACTTTTCCAATACAGCGCTCCTGCTCTCATGAGTCTTGCTCAGCACTTTGTAAAACTATGTAAAGAAGTAGCATTTGTGTTAAATAATTATAAAATGTAAACATAGTTCCATAACCTTTTCTCATTTCCTTTCTCTCTCTTAATGTCTTGGCTGAACTAACTGCACACAAGGCTTGGTAGAGGTCAATGTATGATCACGTGGTAATGTAGATCATGTAGGGTAACAGTTTCTACTGCCCTCATGCCCCCTAATTCCGTTCAGCCGCTGATCGCGGAAGTTTCGACATTTTCGCGAAAATGCCGAAATTTTGCACGTTCTGCAGGCGGAACGGAATTTGCCACCCACCCCTATTGACAAATACAGAAAGGGTGGGTGTGACAGAGGACTCATTTGCATTACTCTGTATTCTGATAGTCTTGCTGGGCAGGAAGGGGGAGAGGAAGCTGTCACTTGCATTTGAGGAAGCTGTGTCCTGTCTCCACACAAAGGACTGATTACCCGCCACAGATAGCCTGGCAGACAAGCCTGAGATGAAAGGGGACCTTTGTACTTCATGAAGTTGCTTTCAAGTCACCCCCACTTCAAAAGAACATTTGGGTATAATTATTGGGGCTCTGACCCTAACGAGACAGTACACTACTGAACCTGTGAAGAACTTCGCCAGGCATAAGGACTGCTGTGCTACAAGTATTGCCACACTTGATTGACTGTTCTAAAGAACTGTTTCACTGCTGTGCTGAGCTGCCACTGATGCCTGCTAATCTGAGTGCTGAGAACAAGGACGAGATCTATCTTACTTGAACCCAGAATGACTCCAAGGGCTTGCTGGCTTGCCTCTTGTTTCTGAAATCTCAGGGTCATAAAAAACATTTTACAATTCTGTTGGTGTTGCTGGACTCTGCTATCTGTGAGTCCTACCTTTGCCTGAGGAGCTTTGACCAGCCTTGCGCCTCCGAAGTGGGTTTTGCAGATGTTTTGCTACAAAACTGATGTATCGTCATTTGTCACCACTGACCTTTTTCTATTCTCCCTGAATGGCCTTTTTGATTGTTCTGCTAAAGTATGTGTCTTTTTGGAGAAGCTACATCTGAACCAACAGTAATTGAGTTAGAACTGGTCTGGTTAGAATCCTAGACTGTGCAGCAGCTGAAAGATGTCTGCAAGGTCTTTCAAGTGTCTACAAGGGGCTTTATCAGGAAAGTGGAGCTACAGAAGGCTTTGAGGGCCTGGGCGGAGACCCAGTTTGCAGGTGATGATATCCCAGAGGAGGAGTAGGAGATCCCTGAGAAATAGGGTGACCTTATTTTGGAGTCTGAAATGGCTCTGGAACCACCTGTGGAGAGGGACATAAACTTACCAGCATCAGTACTAGATCCCAGATCAGGGAGCAGTGTCTCCTCCAGGAACCTGCCCCTAGAGGAGCTGGCAGATAAGAGGGAGGAAAGAAAGTTTAAGGTAGAGCTTGCCAAGATGGGGCAGGCTCGAGACGAAAGGAGACTGGTTATGGAGGAGTGAAAACTTACCCATTAGCTCAATTTCAGGAAGCTGGACATAAGAGCCCTACAAGTGGGGTCAAGCAACAGCAATGGTGGCAGCATACCTACAGTGTTCACTAGTGAGTCCAGAGTCAGGATTCCCAAAGGATTTGGTGCCCAGGTATGTGGTGGGGTAGCGCATAAATAAATGGTTTACAACTTATGAAGTGGCTCTGAGTGTGCGGATGGTTCCAGAGGAGTTCTGGGGTGATAGTTTGGAAACGTATATGTTCACAGTAGAGAGGGACACACTCTTCACACTAAAGGTATAGGACCAAACATGTTACAATGAAATGAAGGACATCCTAGTCAGCAAGTTTGGACTGACCCCTGAGAGGTATAGGCTCAGATCAGGGGCAGCCACAAGATCTCTTCACAGACCTGGGTAATTTCTTGGATTATTCCAGTAAGGCACTGAAGGGCTGACAGATGGGCAGCGGGATGTATGATTATTCAGGGCTGTACAAATTGATTTTGAAGGAGGAAATACTTGATATTTGTTTTACAGAGCTGTGCCAACACCTTGTTGATAGCAAATTAACTGACCCCAGGAAACTTGCTGAAGAGGCGAACATCACGGTTAGGACCAGAGTGTCCAAGAAGGCATGTCGGGGGACTCCCAAAAGGGTGGTCAGGGTCCCTACCAGGAGAAGGAGGGGGGGATAAAATGACAGAGTTCTCTAAAGCATCCCAAAACAGCTCACAGGGGAAAGGGTCTAGTTCTCATTCCCAATCTATCCATCTGAAGAAAAAACTACCCTGACAAAGGTCAGACACCCAAGACGATCAAGTGCTATGAGTGCTTCGAGTATAGACACTGCAAGGGGGATTCCAAGTGTACATAAAGAGCACTACCTCCCACTGGAGGAAATAATCCAGGGTTGGCTAGTATAGTGCTGGGTTAGGAGCTTATCCCAGTTAATAGTGGGGTTACCCTCGGGTCCTTCGGTGACATTGAGATGGTTCCTAAGATCCATGTGCTCTCAAATACTACTAGGTATAGGCAGTGAGTCACCATTAGTGGGCAAAATGTTCAGGCTCTTAGAGGCACAGGTGCCAGCATTACTATGTTAAGGAGTCATCCGGTAGCCCCGGAGAAGAGCACATTATAATTTCAGGAGTAAAACAAGACTAGAACAACAAAAATTCAATAAGTAGAGCCGGAGTATTGAATTTCTTAAGAATAAATTAAAAAGTAGTGCTTAGAAACAAATAGCCCTTAGGGGTTACTTGAGTTCCTCCTGAGGGCAGGCCGGCTACAGGTTTTAAGCAGTTCGCTCTGAAAGAGTACCTTGGATGGAGCAAGCGTTGATGTCAAAGACTCAATGCGTCGGTTCTGATACGTGCAAACGATAAAGGCTTCGTTGACGAACTCCTTTATGATGCAGACACCGCGTCGTCATCGAGCCACGCTGTCCACCGTTGTCGAGCTGTGCAGTCCGTCAAATCAATGTCATCAATCAGCTCCTGCATAAGCGTCGAAGGGCAATTTATCGGTTCTGATTGCCACAAAGTCCTCACTGTGTAGGTTTTGATGGTTCTGCAGGGCAAAACTTCTCTTTGAAATACCCAAAACTGGATTGGCACCACTTTGCAGGCCAGGACTCACCGATGGCAGAGCCGAGATGCAGTTGCAGGGTTTAAGTTAGTCTTTGATGGCCCTGGGACTTCAGAACAGCGGGCAAACCAGCAAGCCCTTGGAGTCAAACTGGTTTCAACTAGATGGGTCTAGTCCTTGTCCTCAGCTGGGCAGAAATCAGCAGGCAGCAGGACAGCACATCAAAGCAGAAAAGCATTTCTTCCAAAAAAGCAGACCAGCAGAGTGGCAACCCTTGTAGCACAGCAGTCTTTACTCCTGGCAGAGTTCCTCATAGGTCCAGTAGTATAATGTCTTGGTAGGGTCTGAGGCCCAGTACTTATACCCAGTTGTGCCTTTAAGGTAGGGGTGACTTCAAAGCAGGCCCTTGATGTCCACAGGTCCCTCTTCCTTTCCTCCCCTGGCTCCAGACTATCAATAGGGGTAATCAGACCCTTGCGTGAAAAACAGCACACTGCCTGTTCAGATGTAAGTGTCATCTCCCCCTCTCTATTCCTGCCAAGGAATACTGCAGATAAATGCAGATGAGTTCTCTATTCCCACCCACCCTTCCTGTGTTTGTGGCTGTCTAGAAGGAATGCACAAAGTGTAGCTGTCACCCACCCCAGACATGTATTGGAGTGGAATTCCTAAAATGATAATGTTAAATCCTACTTTATCACTAAAGAGGATTTATCATTACCATTCCAGAGATATGAAACATGATTTAGCTACTCCTTTCTAATCAGGAATTATAACTGAAAAGTGTTTTAAGGAATTCCCAATGCTAGCCGATGAAGAGGAGTAGGCCTCACTGTAGTGAAAAATGAATGTGGTTGTTTGTCTCTACCAGTACACGTGGACCTTAAAAGTATGTGCCCTACCTTTTACTTGCACAGCACACTGCCCTTAGGGCCATTTAGGCCTACCTTAGGGGTGACGTGTAATAAAATGGGAGTTTAAGGCTTGGCAAGTGGTTTAAATGCCAAGTCGAAGTGGCAGTAAGCTTCACGCAATGGCCTTGCATTTGAAAGCCTGATACAGGTTTTAAAGTCTACTTTTGTGGGTAGCACTATCATTTCTGAAGGCCCACTAGTAGCATTTAGGTTACAGGCCCTGGGTATACCACTTTACAGGGGACTTACCAGTAACCAAACTTTGTAAATTGGTTATACACCGTTCTCACCATGTTTAGGGGAAAAGCACATGCACCTTAGCACTGATCAGCAGTGGTAAAGTGCCCAGAGTCCTAAGGCCAACAAAAAGATTTTTTTTAAAAAGAGGAGGTAAGCAGACAAAAAGTTTGGGGAAGACCACCCTAAGGATGACAGGGCCTACAGTTAGGTTATCAGGAGACCTTCTAAAAAAAAGCGATATAAGACAAATCAGTCCTGCAAAACCTATACGGGCAGAGGCTGAGTTGCTATATCTTGATTTCTGAAAAGCAATGACAATGTGTAAAGGATGTGTCTCAATAAACCTTTTTTTTTCCTCAGAATGCAATGATCCAAACTCTATGACCCAACTTAAGTTTGCTCTCCTCATAATTTTTAGCTAAAACTTTTTCCCCAAGATTCTTATTTCCCCTGATAGAAGATGAGGATGATTTTAATTTTTCTGCTCTTATTGAGAGAGACGCCCAGCCTCACTCAGACTACATTTCATGCCACATCACCAAGTTTGCCTCTAATTCCCAGTTTGGATTTAATGTTTTTAATCTGGGAACGTTAAAAGTTTTGCTGAATGAATCAATAAGGGTGGTCAGCTTGTTGTCAGACAGGGACTATCTGCTGGCTAAATGTAATACTTGACTGTATATCAAAGCGTTAGTAATACAAATCCTTTGCTAACATTTTTAAAAGATATGGATTTTTATCAAGAACAGAAGCACTGAGCCCTTTATTTGTGATAGCTATAGCAAGATGTATTAATCCAAAGTCATGTTTTACGGCATTCTACTACTTCTTGAGAGCTCTGTTGTAGATTCTACAGTGTTGCCAACTATTACTATTGCACAGGACAATCCTACATGTATCGAGATGCTTCAATTTTATACCTTACCTAAATCTCTTCTCTCTATATAATTTGAACAGTGCTCATAGGCAAGCATTCCAAGTGAATAATACAAGACAAAAATATTTTTGTAGTTTTTAGTACCTCAAATAAGGTTTCCTCATTAACAACAAACTTAAACACAATCGGCTTCGCTATCTGTAGAGTAAGCTCATACTAGCAATATGCATATGCACAGAGTAAATTCTAAAACAATTCTTGTTTTAAATTATCTTGTATTGTAACTGCCATTCTAAAGTTTAATTTAGATTATTTTTTTGTGTTATCAACTGTTTTTGTTTGTTATTGTTGTAATCCATCGCTTATCTATTGTATTGTGTTGTTCTGAGCTTGTGATCTTTTTTTGTGAAGGTGCTGTGTTGTTTCACTGTGTTGTCCTGTTGTGTTGGTATTGCGTTGGATTGTGTTGCTGTTCTGTATCCTGTCGCAGACATTTTGTTGTTTTTTTCCCCCTTTTCTTTCGTTCTGCTGCTGTGTTGGGTTGTTATTGTGTTTTTTTTTTGTGGTGTGTCTTTTTGCCTTGTTTTGAGTCTTGATTTTTGTTTGTGTTGCTGTGGTGTAAGATATTATTTTGGTATATCATTGGGGTTAAGCGTATTCTGTTATTGCAGTGTATAGAGTCCATAATAATCTTAACAAATCCTGTTATGTTTACAGTCAAAAGCAACACTTTCCATAGTCGTAAAATACTCACCACACATCTTCACATGATGCCTGGAAGTATAGACCATGTCACATATTGTGGCTTAGAACACCACTTCTGAAGCTCAGTTTATGCAATCTTTTCCACTGTAGCTGCAGACAAGAATAAACTGATTCATAATGACCAGGGACAAGCTCAGTAGAGCTCTGCTGGAGGGTAGTCTTTAAAAGTGATACCCACCCACTTGGACATTTTGTAACATGTCTGTATTTATTCTGCATCCCATCATTCATATGCCTCTTATTATACTGACAAATACAGAACAGATGTGTGTGTATACATACATTTTGCCAAGACTATAAACAATCTAAAAACATTTTTTCTATTTCGGCGTCATGCACAGAAAACTGACAGGCGTTAAAAACTTGGAGAACAGGTCTTCATTACCCGAGGACCGGTTCAGATGCAAGGAATGATTAAGGGCAACACATTGCTGAGACAAGTATCAAAGCCGCTGCGATGGTCGATGGTGAGGGCGGAGGCGGTGTCCTGCGATGGTAAAGGTCCTTGCATCAGCCATGCGTCCGCGCTCTCTCGACGCCAACACCAGTTACCTCTGAAGACAATCAATCTGAGTATCCTGCATCGGAAACACATACCCGGGGTAAAGGTAATCAAGCCAAAAGCTCCCCTGCAAATGATGAATTGACAGTGTGTGGAAACAGAGTCACAGACGGCCGTCTGCGCTCATGGTTCACACGGCTGTTTGGAATTCCTTCTTAACGTGGCCAATGTGTTGCACACTAGTACCTAGAAGTCAGCCCCATTGTACATCTCTGCAGCATGTATGATGTTTGACCGAAACTGCCTGCATGTTTTCTGTAAATTGGGCTCTGATGACGCTGCCGCCCTTTCATCTTAAGCCAAAGAGGCTTAAAAGTATCAAAAAAACGTCCTTACAAAAGTGTGCAACAGCAGGGAATATCTACTTTAAGGAATGTTAATACACAGCCTATAACAAAATATCTTCACATTACCACCCTGATGATGACCTTTGGCCTTTATTTGTAATGTTTTAGACACACGGAAATAGCGCAATTAATGCAATTCAAAGCTGCTTACATTTTCCAGATCGCTGGCTTTTGTTTTATCATATGGCATAGTCCCATTCCAGAATTGTACTTCAATTTAAAAAATAAAACGTATGTAGTTCCTGGGATTTGACATACATGTTAAAACAAGCATTGGCAAATCCAATTGGTTCCTCACTGTGGGGCATATCAACAACAACCAGCGATAATTATCGCCGGCTAGCGTGCTATTAGCAACGCTTATCTCAAAAGCGATAAAAATCCTAGTGCTAACTGCCTAACGTGAGATTATCGCTGGAAACCCATGTAGAACCCTTGCTATGTAGAAGCCAAACATAGCAGCAATAGGCGCATTAAACCATGACATTGTCACTGTGCTGGCAAACCAGAAGGCCCTTTTTAATACTGTGCTGCTTTACTTGGTGCAGAGGAATGCTGCTGGGGATGGGAGAATCACATTTTCAGCTCCTGGTGTGTGTATCCCTCCATCACCACCAGCACTAACAACATCCCCCTCGCAGGGGTCACCACACACATCAGAGGACGAAGATGTTGACTTCCCCTGTTTCCGACGAAAAAATGGCTGGTAGCATTTATCTGTGCCACATGGCCAGTTTCCCTTATTTATCTTTGCGTATGGCCATGCCAGTGTATTAAGCAACTGGTATTGTCCTTGCTTTGCTTTTCCACCTGTTGATCTCACCCATTTGTGGTCTGTCTATGTAGCCTATCCTCCCTAATGGCAATTTGGTCCTCCTTCTCCTCAATGGAATTCTCTTCTTTTCCACATGTCCCATGACATGTATCCCCAATGGACTCTGCCTGAACAGCCAATGGTTCACAAACTATGTTATGTTATTGTGTCTTATAAAGCGCGACAGCTTCCCCAGCAAAGGGGCGTACCAGCGCTAGTACAGGAAAGACTGACAAAGCAAAAGAAGCAGCCAAGGACTAAGATGCAGGGAGAAGATAAGTCTTAATGGCCTTTCTGAATGCTAAATAATTATCAAGCCAGTGGAGGAAACCATTTCAGTTCCATCAGGCTGCACAGCCCCGACATAATTTGAATCAAATGAATCAATTTCATATGCTTTTTTATCCTATTTTTCTTCATTGTTTTCTTCATTATTTTCACCATACTTTTGTATCAATTTCTCTTAACTCATGTTCAATTCATTTTATCCAATCATAACTCGACGTCGATGTTCACAAAAACACAGGAGTGTGAAGTGGGTTTCACATGCCATGATTTTAATCCAATAACCCAATGCATTTCGGGAAATACATTCCCTTCTTCAGGGGTATCTACAAATACAAATGTATGTTACGTTTTAATTTTCTTCATAAGCTTAAAAGAACATTTGTTTGTTAAGACACTTTCACAAGATTGTTTAAAAAAAAACAAATTCATCGGTTTTGGACTGTAATCTTATCTACTAAAACATGTGTGAATTAATTTCCCCGGAGCCACTAACATATTGCATCCAAACCGTTAAAACCCATCCTTAATCACACAACTATAACCCAGCGCATTATCTCCCAATTGTTTTACCCTCTCGGTATGCCTAAAAACGATATAACTATTGCCATAAGTGTAAGTACTAATATTTACTCAAGTAAGCTGACCATAGCCTGCTGGTCAACCCGTCACCTTAAAATAATGAATTTCGTCCTTTCATTTCCCAGCGTGCAAGAGCACTTAAATCACGTTCGTATACGAGCTCAAAACGTTTAAACTGAAGCATCCTTAGTTGCCTTCATTCCCTTGTTTCACATCACCTAGCAATTAACTACACGTGTGTACACCGGAAATCTAAATCGATAATGACAAAGGACTAACCAAGCTGCGCTTCAACGGTTATTTAAATCGGACTCTCTACATCTCCCAAAATAATTATCAAGGCCACAATTCTGCTCAGGGAGTGAGTTCTAAAGAGTGGCGGCTCTGTAACGAAAAGAGCGGCCCTAACTCTACGTGTCCGGGGAACCACCACCAAGCGCTGACCCTGTGAACGGAGAAGCCGTGTAGGGGTGTATGGCAACAGGATATTGGCCAGGATGGGAGGAGTGGCCAGTTTCAAAATCTTGAAAGAGATACATAAGGTTTTGAATTCAATGCGCCTGGCCACAGGTAACCAGTGAAGACGGCGGATGGCGTTTTATACACAGTAAGATTTGCGCAGACCTAAGAGTGTTCTTGCTGCTGCATTCTGTGCCCTTTGTAACCTCGAGACCTACGCTTTATTGGACCCTAGATAGAGAGAACAGGCATAATCAAGTCTCAACAGAACCGTCGCCTGAATGATGACCTGACGCGTGGAAGCATAAAAAAAAACTGTTTTGGGGAAGGGGGTTTACCTTGGGTGGCTGGCCACCAGAGATCACTCCACCGACCATGGCTCCTACCTACTAACAGTACCTCTAACTTGTTGGAATTCAGTTGGAGGCAGTTGCTGTTCATCCACTCGGCCACTGCCGCAAGGTCGCCCTGAAACTTAAGGGCGTCCCGCTCGGCGTTATTAGAGAGTGCCACCACCAACTGAGTATCGTCAGCGTAGGAGACCATGGTCAGACTCCTGCTGCTGGCTACTGCCGCAAAAGGTTGAACATAGCTATTAAATAACAGGGGACTGAGGGAGGAGCCCTGTGGTACCCCTTGTTTAACTGGATATTCACCAGAAGCAAACGGGGGGCAGTTACCGTAAATTACCTCTCATGGAGAAATGAAGCAAGCCACTCCAGAGCCAAGCCCCTAATTCCAACCTCCACGAAACATCTCAGCAGTATATCATGAGACACAGTATCAAATGCGGTGCTCAGATCTAACAGGATCAGCTCCGACGTTTGACCCTCATCCATTGCTGACCAGAGATGTTCTGTAACAGCTAGGAGAGCTGGCGCCATGCTGTGGCCTGGCCTGGCACCATTGTGGGAGGGTTATATTAGGGTTGTTGCCCCACAGACTGCCACTTGCTCCTTGCTCCTTGGTTCACATGTCAATAAATCTCTTACTGGAACCAGCGTGCTTTATTTCTGGTCATGATTGGACTAAGTAGACCATGGTGGATGTGTTGACCCTAAAGACACTATCTAATATCTAAAGGAAATTGTGTTTTATTGACCTAGGGTTAAATCTGCACTGTACATGCAAAATAGTTTATGTGATCCATATGTGCATCTAAACTAGCAAATAATTGCCCAAGATCACATGCGTGAAGTGCTACAATTAGCAATCAGTCAATGGTAAGACTGAATGTCGTTTCTGCCCAAGTGGGGGATATTTCCATACATACTTGTCAGGAACAAACATTGATGAGGCAAAACGAGTGGTGCTAGGGAGAGCATGCAAGTGGCAGCAATCAGTGTGGCACCAATCACTTCCTAGATTAGTCACAATGGTTTGACTAAATCTTCCATACAAAACATGCAGCATCACATACACACACAGAGCAACAGTAGGATAATACCTGTTTTGGGCTGTGTGTCTATTCACAGCAAGAATGAACCTTACAGTGCATAATCACGTTTGAATATCCCTTAAGTTACTCCACTGCAAACTTTACATGATCTACTCCTTAGGTGCACCACCTAGTAACACATGTATACAAACACTGACAGAAAATCTTTCAGCATGTGCTTAACCCAACCTAAGCAGTTGTGCCAACTGCCATGCAGGTAATAAGTAAGCAGAAAGTGCCAAAAAATATTTATTTCACACACCATAAAAATCGTAATATCTAAAAATCTATAACACACACTAACTATTCCTACATAAACTATGTCTAAACTAACCTATGCTAACTTACCTCCACTATCCTAACTTAAAACGAACCATACATGCCTAGCCTTAACTTATCTTACTCTACACATATACCACAATAGACAGGCTAAATCAACCCCCACCTCCCTTAGTATACATTTGCACAAGAGACAGACATGTACAACACCTATACACAAACTACCAAACCATTAAAATCTAAACAAATATATGTATTTTTTAAAATATTTTTTATAACCCATGGTAAACATTAACACCCATCAACTTAACAACCTACCCACCCATATCCCCATCAAGAAAAGATACATATTAAAAGCTGTAAAACATCAAAACTACCCTAACCCAACCTATAACTATTTATGTATTTTCTTAGAACTTATAATGCGCAACAGCTACCCGCAGTGGGTTTCCCGGCGCCAAATCCTATCCTAACTTATGGTAAACATCTAAACAAAAAAACAAGAAATTTGAACTGGAGAGTGCCAGGAAAATGGAGGGAGGGCCTAACCTCTCTGCTCTAAACAGTCCATAGTTTGTTGCAAGGTGCAAACCATTTGCATTATTGTCAACACCTGCAGTTGTTAGGCTGCCAGTTTCAAATTTGTCTCTGCTTTTGCCTGCAACAACTGCCTCTCAAACTCAGTTGGCTGAGCTGATGTACTGCCCACCGCCTGTAGTGCCAATGCTGGTGGGGCTGTGGAGGATCCCAGAACTGGTCCTGAATCAGACCCACAGGAATTCTCCACTTGTCACCTGGTGCCTGCCCTGTCCAAGGATTTCTGTCCCCAATTTGGCATACTTCCTGGTCCCTGCTGTCCTTGATTTTTCATACCAGCTCCCCATACACCTGTAGGCCTTGGCAACATGCCAAATGTGTTGGTACTTCTCCAACCCGATTAAATAGGATCAGAGGTCATGTTGTCTGTTGGAAAAGAATGATATATGTATCAGACCAAGCTGAATTCGTCCAAATTGTCATCAATGACATGCGTGAATTACTATTAGCAGCACAAGTGTCATGTCCTTCCACAAAAATGACAAATATGTAACTAATCATAACCAATTGTCATGAGAAGCATGTCCTTCCCCTAAAATTACAATGCTAAAGTACTCCGGTCTTGGCCTTGTAGGTACAGGAAATTCTCATCTGAGAGACCAGTTAATACATACCAGACCACGTATGAACAAGCCCAACACACAGACCACCCTTTGGAATCTTCCACCAGATGTTGGACACTACCCATGCTGTGGTTGTAACTCATGCAGCTCAACTTCACACTACACCACTCTACAGTTAGGCTCATTCTCCTGGACACAAAGGCAACACACTAACTGCAACACAAAAAACTGAGTTTATCTCATCACCTGTCCCTGCACAATGTACCACCCAAGGATGACAAAATGATCTGTGAAAATCCGGATAGGAGAACACAGGAGCACGATTAGATGTGGTCGCAGTGTGACTAAAATGAGCAACCATTTCACGGAGAAAAAGCACTCCGTTGATGACTTAAAATGGACAGTCCTCGAGAGCAACCCACTCTGGAGTGCCACAACCCTCTTTAGACATGAACAGCGATAGGTGTTCCGTCTACATACTAACAAGAGTGGATTCAATGATGATATACAGTGGATTGTGGTCTAGACATCCATATTCAATCTCTTGGTATCCAGATGTCTGCTCTGGATGATAAAATTCATGTACGTTAGCCCTTGCTCAGATTTATACCATGGAGAGTTACCCAATCCATAAAAAAGGTACTCACCTGAACGAGATGTCAATATCACTCTAGGACCCTCACGAGATATATAGCTCTCATATTGCTTCCACATTCCAACAATATTGGTCTCACATCTAAACGATACCACACTAGAAAATACTAACTTCAACATATTTATCAATGATATGATTCTTCATAATGGTAGGGAATAGTCGGTCCAACTGAGCCACCGGAAATCCTCTGGGGATTAGTTACAAGTTGGTGACATTACAAAAATTACATTAATATGGACTCCCTCAGAGATGAGACACCCTCTATGGTCCTTTCTTATCTACATTCACCCCAAGAATGCAGAAGTAATACTCATGATTGCAAGATTTACAAATAGATTACGCTTACAATTCTATGGTTCCCAAGCAATTCTATTTTACAGAACAATCATTTCAACATGGATGCGTACAATGTGAAAGATTCTCACGACTACGTGAATTTAGAAAATGTCACATCTCCGTATCCTATAGTTGCCACGATAATCAATTTCAACTGACTAACTGTTCTAATATGTCCGCCGGACATGCGCAGCCATACCGGAACGACTGCTTATTTTTGCATACGCCCACCTCGTCTCACTCCATATAACCAAGCACCATGGATCTGCCAAGTCCCAATTCCAGGGATCGTGAGTACCCATGCAGTACCATCGGCCAGCTGACTGACATATTACCTTAATTTTCTGCGAGCCCCGCTGATTCTAACTAACTGTGCTGTTTTCACAGCGGGGCATGCTTAAACGCAACACCTCCGCGCCACCTGATGTAGCAAGAGCGATTTAGCTTTAGGTAAGCAACTAGTTGACTCGAGCTACACCAACTTGAATAATTTCCTGATTGTTGACAGGACTCTTCCACGCATAGTTATAATATAGGCAAATAGTCACTAATGTATCATTGCATCGGGTGCTTAGTCATATGCCGCTAATGAGCAACAGTCATTTTGAGCACTTTTGAATGCAAGCACGTTCGAATGCAAGCATGAGCACAACCTCCATATGTATTGCAATGTGGGTCATGCTCATGTGGGACAAACTGATGTTGTCTTGAGGAGCTGTGTACTACATGAGTAGCCACAATACATTTTTCACATGTATGTGTAAGACTAAAAGTTGTAGGGGATTGTGTAAGTGTTTATTCTCATAGCTGTGGGAGATACATGTTGAGCTTGGTATCCTGAGTACACTGTGGTGCCTCGTCCAGGTTGGATATTATTCTATGTGATGACTTTAGGAGTGTTGACATATGTGAGTTGTGGGTTTTCTTGACACATGTGGCATGATGCATGGTGAATATATGTGGCACACCCCTCATACTTATGAGCCGATCTGCTCCGACAGACACAGAAATGGATATTATGTAATTAAATTCTGACTGTTAGCGGGTCTATTAGGTAATTGGGTTTTGAGTTGAGTTTGAGTTTGAAAGTATTTTTAGAGCGCACGTATACCAGCGGTTTCTTGGCGCTATGGCTGACGGGGACTGAGGTTAGAGGCAGGGAGGGAAGGGGGAGCGTTTATTCAAAGGACTTTGTAAATAAGTGGGTTTTAAGACATTTCCGGAACTGTGAATAGAGGGTGATGGAGCGAAGTTCAAGGGGAAGGGAATTCCAGAGGGTGGGGGCAAGAATAGCAAATTTGGATCCTCCCCACTTCTTTCTCCGGAAGCGTGGGATGGTGAGGAGGGACTGGGAGGAGGAACGTAGAGCCCTGGTGGGGATATATGAGACAATCTCAGAGGAGATGAAGGCTGGCGCCAAACCCGATCGGGCCAGAAAAGTGATGGAGGCGAGCTTGAAATGAATTCTTGCTCGCACGGGGAGCCAATGTAGTGAATTCAGAAGTGGGGTGGAATGATGAAATTTAGGGAGATTGAAAACCAGGCGAGCCGCCTGGTTTTGTATCTGTTGTAGGCGACGCAAACTGTATGCAGGGATGCCGGCATACAGGGCGTTCCCATAGTACAGGCGGGACACCACCATGGCCAAGATAATGAGTTTGAGGGCATAGAAAGTGAAGAAGCGGGACACCCTGCGTATAGTGCGCAGTGAGAGAAAGGAGGAAGATACCACAGAGCTAACCTGGGAGTGAAGGGTGAGTTGAGAGTTAAGTTTTATGCCTAAAGTTTTAACTGAGGAAGAAGGAGCAGGAGAAGGACCAAGGGAGGGGGGCCAGAAAAGAGGGGACCAGGGGCTGGATGAACCGCCCGTCAACACCAACTCGGTTTTATCAGGGTTGAGTTTAAGGTGGTTGTGGTTCATCCAGTCCCTGATATGGAGCATGACAGTTTGGAAATTAAGAACAGCAGAGGGAGAAGAAAGATTAAAGACCAGCTGGAGGTCATCCGCATAATTGAATACGGTGACCTCCATCTGTTGAAGAGAAAAAATCAAAGGGGCAATATACAAATTAAACAAAAGGGGAGAGAGAGAGGAACCTTGGGGGACCCCGCACTGAACTTTCCGGATGTCCGCTGTGAAATCACCCAGGCGGACAGCCTGGGTGCGGTTGCTCAGGAAGGAGGATAACCAGACCAGGGCAGTCCCCCCGATCCCCGCCGCCCCGATACGGGAGAGTAAGATGTTATAATCCACTGTATCAAAGGCGGCTGAGAGATCGAGGAGCACAAGGGCCTGGTGCTGATTAGTATCCATACCCTCCCTGAGGGTGTCTAGAACCGACATAACAACGGACTCCGTAGAGTGTGCGGGGCGGAAGCCAGCTTGGCGGGGGGCAAGGGCTCCGTGCTTCTCCACAAAGGAACTCAGGGCGCAGGTGACGTGGCGCTCGAGCACTTTAGCCAGAAATGGAAAAAGGGAGATGGGGCGGAAATTGGCTGGGACAGAAGGATCTGCCCCCGGTTTTTTCAGGATGGGCACAATTACCGCGGATTTCAGGGAGCTAGGGACTATGCCTTGAGAAAGGGAGCTGTTTAGGAGGTGAAGGGGAGGGTCTGGGCAAGAAACAAAGATGTGACGGAGGATGTGGGCAGGACAGGGATCGTGCGGGGAGCCAGATTTGATCAAAGGCACCAAAGAGGTCAGACTTTCCTGAGTGATAGGAGGAAAGGTGGTCAGTGCGCCTTTGGGGGGAGGACATCGAGGATCATCAAAAGATGGGGAAGGAGGAGGGATGTTGGACTTGATGGTTGCAATTTTCTGAATGAAATAATCATTGAGAGAGAGGCAGAGATCTTCAGACGGGACTGGTTTTAAAGTAGTTCTGTCCGAGAACGCCAGGTTATGAACGATGGTAAATATCTCCTTGGACGGGTTCTCTGCTGCTAAAATCTTGGAGGAGAAGTAAGATGTTTTAGCCTCCAAGATACCTTTTGCTTATCTACAATTAGGCCATTCCCATATTGGCCATTCTGGAAGTGTTTATTTATGATGGATTGCCTGAAGATGTATACATCATACACACTCCCTGGGTATTTGGCCAGCACATTGTTGAACATCCCCAGGTGGTCGACGATGGCCTGGATATTGATGGAATGGTTGTGCTTCTGGTTCCTGTAGACATGGGATGTTGCTGCAGGAGAAACCAGTTGCAGATGTGTGCAGTCCATGGCACTCAACACATGTGGGGAACCGGCGATGGCATAGAAGCCTTGCTTGATCTCTAGCTGCAGTTGTTGTGTGTTGGGGAAGAAGAGGCACTGTGGCATTAGGCGGATGATGACATCCAGGACAGCGGGTAGAAAAGCCAAAAAAGTTCACTGGGAGTTTCCTGCCTCTCTGCCTGTTGTGATCTAGAATGAGCCTGCTGCCAACATGTGTAGGACAGCCATGAGTTTTACCTGGGGAGGTATGTTGGTGGCCCTGGGAGTTCGTGCCTTGAGCCATGGCGCTATCTACTGTATCAGTTGGATGATGGACTTCCTCCTGAGCTAGTAGTAAGTGATGACCTCATCCTCCCTGAGATCAATTAGGGTAGTCCGCTGGCGATTAATGAGCTCCCTTCTTCTGCGTTGCCTTTGTGGTGGTGAGGGCAGCAGGAGTGGGTGGGTTGTGTAATGCTGGATGTGGTGGTTGTCTCCTTACGAAAACCAGCTGCAAAAGGAGCACCTCCATGGTTGCGCTTGCCACACTGTTCTCTCTGGCGTCTCTTTATATACCAATGTCAATGTGTCATTTCCTATGTAAAGGTTTCACAGGCGCAGGGATGTTGACACTATTGGGCCTCTGTGTCACTCAAACAGGTGATGTGTCACTTTTGTGAAAACTCGTAAATATCCACTCATCGGTTTTACGGTGGAAATTATGATGAAATTCCTACCGTGCATATATTAATGCTTACGTGACGCAGGTGTTTCTTACTCAGCTTCATATTGATGCAGGACTCCAAAAAGTTATGCATCCTCCAAGATACGTCACCTTGTAAATAAGAAGGGCCCAGTTCACAAAGGTAAACTCAAACATTTGGTCTAAACTTAGATGAAACGTCTCTGTTTACAACTTTGGGTACTCACAAAGGGTATTTACGAGTACTATCTTTATGTCCCCTCTCAGGGCGGAGATCACAACCAATTGCGGACAGAAAGATAGTACTTGTAAATGCCATTTGTTAATTGCCTAAGTAGTAAACTTAGATGTTTGGTCTAAGTTTAGACCAAATGTCTATGTATACCTTTGCAAATCGGGCTTGATGTACTGACAGTGCCGCCAATGCGTCAAAAATGTTGATGCATTAGCAGCACAAGCTCCTTGTAAAGAAGCTCCTTAGTGTTTTTGGTGTTACTGAGTGTAAAATATTTAAGATATTAAGAATTGATCTGGGGTTTATGGCTTGTAAGTTCAGTCAAATTATTCAAATGAGGGAACTGAGGTAGATTGAAAGAAGTAAACTTGCACAGAATGAAACATTTTGTTCAAAGAAGCCAGGCTTAAAGCTGTGCTCTCCCCCAGACATACCCTTGCAGGTAGGTGCAGTCACTAAAAAGTAAAAGTGCAGATGGGTGCCGCCTGCCCTGTGAAAGCATGGAGCGGCTTGAAAGCAGCCTCTCTGTGTTTTCACATGAATGCGCTGCCCTGCAGCGCATTTACTGTAATAGGGCAAACTTTCTTTGTCTGCACTGGGCACACTTTTCAATAGGTGAGCCCGGTCAAACAAAGAAAATTCATAATATGGCAGAGGAAGCACTGCTGCAGCAAAAGGTTATGAGAGTTCAACTCTGCCAGGGAGTCTGGAGAAACCTCCACAGCACCACCATTACAAAGGTCGGGACAACGGCACTAGCAAGCATTGGCAATGTGAGCAAGTTTTGTCTTAAGGACCTATTGACTTTGGTAATGGAAATTAAAAGGAAAGTGAGTAATAGAGGTGTTGAAGTAACACAGATGGCAGTGAAAATACAGGATTGAGATGGAGGATTACACTGAGTGGCAGGGTGCAGAGAAGCACACGGGCAAAAGAAAGTAATACGGGCATGGGTGGGGCAAACAAGGGTACACAGGTGAGGCAGTAATGGGGAGTTAGAGAGGGGTTGTACAGAAGCACATGGAAGCATGTGGCATTGAGAGCGACATGGAGCGTGGCGGAAGAGAAGCATACAAGGGAAATTACTCGTTAACATTCCACTCTTGTGTAGTACTTCAAGAAAAATTAATCCTTGGTAAATGCATTAGGTTTCACTCATGTGATTAATAATAAGCTGTTTTTTGTTGTTTAGGTTGTAGCTTGCTCAGCAGTTGTACAATATAAGTTACATAAAGTCTGTTAAAGAAGTATGACTTGTTTATGTACAAAAAGGCAATATATTGTGCTGTTACTAGTGGTATAGTGAGGGTAAGTAATAGCAATATTTTGAAAAATTAAACAAAAGAGGGAAACAATCGAATTAATTGATGTAAAAGCAATATTATGTGTTTAGAGGAGTTCTGACAAATGTTGGGCCTGGTGCCACTGCACCTGCTGCACAATTCAAATCCTGCCCCTAGTGCCTGCAAGCTAACTTCATTTGTGACTGCCTGTTTAGTCATAAAATATAGCAATATTTGGTGTTTAGAGGGGTTATGAAAACTTTTGGCCCAGGTGCCATGCATCTGCTGCACCATTCAAATCATCACCCTATTGCCTGTAAGGTAGCTGCACTTGAGACTGCCTGTTTGGCAGTAAAATACTGCAATATTTGGGGTTTAGAGAGGTGCCTGGTAGTAAAATACTGCAATATTTGGGGCTTAGATAGGTTTCTAGAGATTTTGGCCCAGGTGTCACTGCACCTGCTGCACCATTGAATTCATGAACCTAGTGCCTGAAAGGTAACTGCACCTGTGACTGCTTATTCAGTAGTTAAATATAGCAATATTAGGTGTTTATATGAGTTCTGACAACTTCTGTCCCTAACGCCACCTAACCTGCAGCACCATTGAAATCATCGCCCTAGTGCCTGCTAGATAACTGCACTTGTGACTGCTTGTTTAAAAGTAAAATGTAGCAATAGTCTACTTTTAGTGGGGTCCCTAAATCCTTTGGTACCGTTGCCTCTGCACCATTTAAATCAGGCTCATTTTAACTGCAAAATAAATACAATTGTGTCTGCCTGTATAGTAGTGAAATAAAGCAATATTAGGTGTTTAGAGGAGTTCTGACAACCACTGGGCCCGGTGCCGCTGCACCTGCTGCACCATTTAAATCATGATCCTGTCTGCAAGGTAACTGCACTTGTGACTGCATGTTTAGTAGTAAAATATAGCAATATGCAGTGTTTAGTAGGGTGCCTAGAGCTTTTGGTCCTGGTGCTTATGTGCCTGCTGCACCATTCAAATCATGACCCTATTGCCTGCTGGATAACTACTTGTGACTGTTTTGTTTAGTAGTAAAATGTAGCAATAATATGAGTTTAGTGGGGTCCCTAGAGCTTTTACCCCAGTGTCACTACACCTGCTGCACAAATTCAAATCAACCCTGTTCTGGCGTGGGAGGGGTATTGCGCCAAATTCCCTCTTTGAACATTTCTTCCAGTTCTGGGAGGGAAGGGCCACATCTTGAGTGTTGTGTTTTATTCTTTGGAGTGGGAAGGGGTAGAGAAGGACAGCACACAGGAGAACTACCAGATAGTGAAAAGACTAGAGCACGAAGTGCAGTAAAAGAGACGCAGAAGCAGACACAGAGCTGAGACAATGTCTGCCACCTCACAAAGACCAAAACCAAATCGGCTTATGCAAGTGTACATGTACATTTAAAGGAAGAACTTAACATAAGTGCAATGGCAATTATGATAATTTAAGAAAATAAAAGGAAACAGCTCACTGTGCCCACATCATCTTTATCATATACCTTGAATGATATGTAACACCCTCCCACACAGAAAGTTCAATACATTTTGTAATATGGCAAGACATTTAACATTTGGTTAAGAGTAAGAAAATAATAGAATCAAACAGCATGGTTATGGGACTTAGCCCTCAAGATGTACCCTCCCACCTCACTAGAAATATTTGGCTCCCATGCAATATTTCCAGCGGCATATGTGTATTCAGATAAAATGAGAAATACTGCAATACAGTGCATTAGGTGGCTGACCAAATTAAACATGTGACTTAAGTACAAGAACATATTTTAACTTTGTGTGTGAGTGTGAGGTGGGAGAGTGAAATTATTCTAGGTAAGGGGGGGGGACCAGGCATCAATAATGTGAGGGGCCCCGGGATAGAGGGGCAGGACTGGGCATGAGTGTGTTCAGTTGTATCCTTTTGGGGGAGCACAGGGCTTATACAGGAACAATGAAAATACCTGTTAAACCAGTGGACCCATAAAACATTAGCAAAGTGCAGAATGTGTGATTTCTGAATCCAGCTATGAGATGCAACTTAAGTGGGAGGAAAGAAAAGTTTTGTGTAATAGAGATACAAAATGCAGCAAGGTGAGGGGGTAAATAAGCCACACAAACACACAAAGAACTCCCATGCCACACCAAAGAAGTACTCGTCCCCACGCTAATGAGCTCCCAAGCTGCCTGGCCCGAGCATTTAGCAGTCTCTTGCGACGAATAAAATAACAAGCATTAGCAAAGCCAATAGGTCTTGGCAATCCGAGAGCTATTAACGTGGTCAATGGTAATGTCTTTTAGCCATGCGGAATAGCAGCACATCTAATGTTCAGGGTGGCTGAAAGAGAATTAAAAAAGCATGAAGCTGGAGCCTGTAGAAGTGTAGAATTTCTTTTTTATTTGCAAAATCGTAACAACAAATAAAAAATATCACTACTTTAAAAAAAAGAATTCCAGAGTATTCAGCAGTAAACCATATTTTTTTGAAGTTTTATATAGCGAAAATGCGACCCAAAGGTATTGAAGTGCTGTACATGAGCACCAGTTGCATTCATTAACCTTTCAGAACAGAAAAAGTGAATTGCTCAGAATCACGGGATGATGAGATAATGGCGTAATTCCAACCCGGTTCCCCAGCTTCAAAGTCAGTTGCTCTAGTAAGTCATACCACATCCTCTCCCCATGTTTACAAAAGGAAGCATAGGGAATAGTAAAGAGGAAAGCTTTTAACAACTTAGGAGGCAAGCATTTCTTCTGTGCATACTTATAAGCAAGGTTTATAGGCCTGTTTACAGAAATAGAGCTCTCAGACAAATGCTGAAAAAGGCAACAGCAAATGGAGAATGGAGAAGTGAAAACACGAGTGCTCATGTGCAGTGCTCAAAAATAAAGAACAAAGTACGTCCTAAAATGGAAGCAGTGGACTGATGCTAGTACTTGGTTCATGCTCTCTCGAGAGCTTAACACAACTAGAGACATGAGGCATGCATGCCATGGAAAAAAGGAGAGAAAGTATATGAGAGCGACAATGAAGCAAGAAAATAGGAAGATTATGGCCAGGCTAAAGCCCACAGGTTTATTACAATGTTTCTTTGAGACAGCGCATTTGCTGTCTAGCCTTGACTTAAAAATGCAAAATTTCCGAATTTTTGCTCTCAGCTGTTATTAAGTCTTTTTTGCCTTTTAAAATATCAAGAGAGAGGTGTGAATGCAGTGCCTTTAATAGTTGGAATGTTGCTGTTTTAGCAAGCCAGCTCTCATGGGGCAACCCACACGTTCAGCTCAACCCAGGATATTTTTTTGTAGGGCTTATCCACCTTTAGTAGAAAGGGAAGGTCTGGGGCTGGGTTTGGTACCAGGCTTTTAGTCCTGCATTTCACAGTCTCACGTAAGATGCTTGTGCAGTTTCACAGCCTGACCATAAATCGTAATAAAATTAGTATATCATGTACATAAAGTGCTATTTCTGTTGCAATAACTAAGCCTCTCACATCATTTGATTAATAGGCTTAGCAGGCACACAGATGAATAGAAGTAGATAGATCAATACATTTTCGTCTTTGGGCCCATTTGTGTCCTCTGCCTCTTTAAAAATAATTTCTGGAGAAGCCTCAGAAAAGGGATAGGAGCAAATCATTTTTCAGCCAAATATCTGTTGGAGTATTGACACCCAAGTACAATGTTCTGATTACATCAGCCCCCCTCCACCGTAGAGAAGATGCTGGCCCAGATAGATAGTGAACCTTACTGACATCAAAATGATTGCATTTCCTGCCTAACAAAGTGATTGAATAAAGAGGCACATTTACTTCCAAAATCTTCGCTATGCCCACCTAAGATTTAGTTTTTTAAAGGTGTCCTCAGAACCCAGTCAGCATTGCTTCATGTGCAGCATTTAGCATGAACATGTAAAAACTAAGCCTGGGTGTAAAACTCTGCTTCGTTTGTGGAGTTTGTGAAATTCGGCAACTCCCCAATCCATGAAGAATGCAGTTTCCAGTAAACTCTGCACTCTGTAACAGAGCAGAGTTTTTTTTTGATCCGTGGACTCAAAATGCAATTTTTGAGCACGTAGGAGCCACTTGCCAGGCACTCAGATTTGCCCATGAGATTTTCAGGACCTTTCGTGGGCACCACGAGTTTTGCAGTTACCAACACATCATTCGGGCATGCCAGCGGCTTCCGGCGAAAGTTTTCTGCTGTACGCAGACCCGAACGCACAGGATCAGCCACAGCTACAATCTGGGGAAGATTCTTTCCTCGAGAAGTATCAAAATCTTACCAAACTGACAATTTAGAGTTAAAAACCTCCTCAAATTGACATTTGGTGTTGTGCTTTTGTGCAGAAAGTCCTCTTTTTTAAAAACTTTTTTTCAAACTGGAAGGAAGCGCCTCAGAGTCTCCAACTTCCTGTTCCTGTCCAGCAGGCTCCTCCCAGTTCTTTGTCCATCTCCTGGTCACTTTTCACTTGGATTTGGACTTGGAAGGATCATTCTTTGTGTCTGCTGCATATCCCATTGGATTTAAAGATTTTTTGTATTTAAGATTTCACAAGTAAGTTGCAAAACTGGTGTTTGTTTCATTGGGGCCATGCACCTGGATTTATTTGTACTTTTAATAGATTTTCGAAATGTATTGTGGTGGGTGGCCTGTAGTTTCAGTAGGGGCCTAGTAATTTCTTTGCATTGCATTTTTCTTCTTTGGTAACGGAAAAATGTTTCATAGTTCACTATATTTTCTCCATGTTTTTTTAAATACATTTGCAATATGGATTTAAATCCTTATGTGGCTTGTCTGCAATTTGCATTCCAGCCAGTAGGCCCAGTGCTAGTCATGGGGGCATGAAGCAACTGTTTCTGTGGTGTCTGTTGAATTTGAAACAGCATTTAGGCCATGGATATATGTGGATTAAATACAAAATGTTTTTTTTGTGTAGTATTTCACATCTTTTTTCCTGCTAACAGTGTATAAGACTAGGTGGGGTAATGCCTTTGAAGAATGTGAGTTGGTGTTAATTTTGTTTTTTAGCCCTGTTGATTTTCACTTTTGGAATTGCTGAATTAATGCTGTGTTCTCTGTTTTACCATGCCTTCTTTGTTTGGCCAGTGTGTGTGTGTGTTTGCCATAGGCCACCTTTTGCCTTTGTTCCAGATGCCAGAAGGCCACTCACCAGGGGCTACTTTGTATAGTCAGTGGACTGTCCATAGGCCTTCATGTGCTCTTTGTTTTACTGGCCTCCTACCTCTTGTGAGTGACCATGTGGCTAGCGGCCATTTTTTACCTCCAGCCAGTGTACTTTTGCCATAGGCCTGCATGTCTTCTTTGTTGTGGCCATGCCTTGTTGCTGGTTGCTGTGACGATGTGGCTGGCAGCCATTTTGTGTAGGCAGTCAGTGTGCTTGTGCTTTAGGCCTGAATGCGTTCTTTGTTTTCTAGGCCTCCTACTTCTTGTTGGGACCGTGTGACTAGTGGCAATTTTGGGTATCCTGCCAGTGTGCTTTTTCCATAGGCCTGCATGTGCTTTTTGTTTTCTAGGCCTCCTGCTTTTTGTTGTGAGTCTTTGACCATGTGGCTGGCGGCCATTTTGAGTATTCGGCCAGTGTGCTTTTGCTATAGGCCTGCATGTCTTCCTTGTTGTAGCCATGCCTTCTTGCTGGTTGTTGTTGTAATGGCCCTATGGCTGGCAGCCATTTTGTGTAGGCAGCCAGTGTGCTTTTGCTATAGGCCTGCATGTGTTCTTTGTTCTAGGTCTCCTACTTTTTGTTGTGACCATGTGGCTGGAGGCCATTTTGTATAGGCAGCTAGTGTGCTTATGCCATAGGCCTGTATGCGTTCTTTGTTTTCTATGCCTCCTTCTTCTTAATGTGAGTCTGTGATCAAGTGGCTGGTGGACATTTTGTGTATCCAGCCAGTGTGCTTTTGCTTCTGGCCTGCTTGTCTTCTTTGTTGTGTTCATGTCTTCTTGCTGTTTGTTGTAGTTATGACCATGTTGCTCGCAGCCATTTTGTATATCCAGCCAGTGTGTTTTTGCCATAGCCTGCATGCGTTCTTTGATCTAGGCCTCCTGCTTCTTGTTTTGAACATGTACTGTCAGTCATTTTCTGTAGGCATCCAGTGTGCTTTTGCCATAGGCTTGCATGCATTCTTGGTTTTCTATGCCTCCTTCCTCTTAATGTGAGTCTGTGATCATGTGGCTGGTGGGCATTTTGTGTATCCAGCCAGTGTGCTTTTGCCACTGGCCTGCTTGTCTTCTTTGTTGTAACCATGATTTCTTGCTGGTTGTTGTTGTTGTCACCATGTAGCTGGCAGCCATATTTTCTATCCAGCCAGTGAGCATTTGCAGTAGGCCTGCATGCGTTTTTTGTTTTCTAGGCCTCCTGCTTCTTGTTGTGAGTCTGTGACTATGTGGCTGGCAGCCATTTTGTGTATCCAGCCAGTGTGCTTTTGCCACAGTCCTGCATGTCTTCTTTATTGTGGCCATGCCTTCTTGCTGGTTGTTGTTGTTGTGACCATGTGGTTGGTGGTCATTTTGTCTATCCAGCCAGTGTGCTTTTGAGATAGGCCAGCATGCGTTCTAACTTTTAGGCATCTTGTTGTGACCATGTGGCTGGCAGCCAATTTGTATTTGCCACCAGCCAGCTAGTGTGCTTTTCCCAAAGGCCTACATGTGTTCTATTGCTGTGATCATGTGGTCGTTGTCTGGGCATTTGTGGTGTAGGCTAGGCAGCTAGTGTGCTTTCCCTATAGACCAGGATGTCTTCTCTTTGTTCCAAATGCCTTCCTGCTCAGTGTTGTTGTTGATGACAATATGGCAGCCAAATTCGGCCCTTTGTCATAGGCTGCACGGATCGTTGAACAAAGGGATAGCATTTTAATAATGTATTATTATGTCTTTGAGGACTACTTCACTTATGTTTAATTTTTGTAATTTTTATTTTTTTATTAATTGGTAAATTACATTTTTTTTTTAAATGTTTTTTTTCCATACCATTTTCCACTTCATCTGGCATCTATCAACCCCATGTCTGCTTAAGGTGCACAATAGCATTCATTATCTAGGGATTATTCCTTCCATTGTCATTTGTCAGCTGCACCTTCCTGAGCGCCACATTACACGTGAGTGACGTCACATGACGCATAAAAAGCAGGGAGTATCCAGCGACCACACTAAATGACTTTGTGTTTGTTTGTACTACTAAATGAACAGCAACAATGCCACATTTAACTGATGTCCTTCTTGCTTCTTTTCTTTTAAGTGCACAAGAAAAGAGACAACATCACCCACAGTACTGCCAGAAAGAAAGGCTGTGCACGGCGTGACAAGTGAGTGACCCACATATCACAGACATCTCTTCAACTTGTGCAGCTAAGTGCCACTGCTAACTGACAGCTTCAAGATGACCTCAAAGAAAGGTACTAAATCCGCTACCAAGAAAGTGGTCAGTGAGAAGAAGAAGGAGCTTACCACCACCGCCACTGTTATGTCGCCCCCAGATGTTTTCTGGAATGCAAAAAATGGTAAGTGCCGCACCGGCCTTTAAGGAGCAAGCTAGGAGCAGCACACCCAAATCAGTGGACCCACCCCAAAGGTTGGCCCAAGGCAAAAGACGTCTAGTAATGTGGAGCACCAACAATGCCCATTGAGCAAATGGTCCAGACCTATCTGGATGACGCCACAGAGGTCTGCCTTGATCAAAACCCATTGGTGTATTGTTACAGAAAGAGATGCCAATGGCCAGTGCTCAGCAGTCTGGCAATAAACAATCTGGCTTGCCCTGTAGCCAGTGTCTCCACTGAAAATGTTTTCAGTGCTGCTGGTGCTGTTGTCACAGTGAGAAGGACCAGTATCTCACCCCAAAACCTGGAGAAATTAACCATGATCCAAATGAATCAGCACTTTCTACAACTGGATTACACCATACCTGAAGCACCGCATGAGGAAAATGAGGGAGACTAAGGTCATGGAAGTGGTGTTTTAGATTACCTACTTCTGAGTGAACCACCAGACTTTGAGGATGAGCTCTACTTTCCTGACTATTAGGCCTGGACCAACAACAACCATAGAACTTTCTCAGTCTTTATTCTATCGCTGATCTGCTTTCTTCATTTCTTTAATGCCAAAATAAAGCTGTAGCTACTAGGGAACATTATTATTGACTTGATTTTTAGTTGGTGTCTGGTTGATCAATTTATCCCCACCATCTTACTCTTAGACACATTTTATTGCTGAATTGGAGTTGCAACTGTGTGCAGTGAAAAATCCCTGACTCCCCCCCACACCCATTTCCCTCAAGCCGGCAGTGGATGGGAAATACAAACAAATGTTTGCCTGCCTCCAACTGTTGCGGGGATTCTACTCATGCACAGAACTATGCACAGGAAACCAGGACCTCAGTGAATTGTGGTGTATCAAAAAACTCACCTCAGTACCCAGAACCCCTATCCAACTAGCATCAGTGTCTCATTCGTTCTCCGTATCATCTCGAAGCTACTAATTAATAGACAATCCAGAACAAGTGACTTAGAGTACTCTCAGGAACGGTGGGAATCAGAAACACCTTTTCGTTATTATTCTCATATCAGTCCACAACAAGAGTAATGAGAGACACTGAAAAGTTTAAAATGTTTATTTTTAACTACGTGCTCTAAGTTGCAGTACTTTGGTTAACATAAGCAGACAAATAATTAGAAATAAAACCATAAGCATTGTTACAATTCCATAGAAAATGAAGGGGGAAATCATATTAAAAATGATAGTGGAAAACAGGTCCTATAATACCTTGTAAACCACCCTCCCTTGGCTAGTAAACTAGTTTTATAAACTAATAGAAGGTCTCTAGGTTTGAATGGGGAACCCCATACCTCAAAGATCAGCTTAGGTAAATCACATCACAGGATCAGCTCTGCTCTCTGTGTCTGGAAAGGTTTTCTTCAAGTGCCTGAATCATGCATGCAAATGCAATATTAAAGGCACCCGAGTTTCAGATATTTGCAGCTGTGCGCTTGTTGTGTCTAGAGCGTGGGCCGATCAACCTCAATTCAACAGCATACATTTTTATTTGTCCTTGACGGCTTCTGCACACAGTGTTCAGACTAAGGTCCCGGGGCACGTCTAGGGATGTGAACAACAGACCGTTCTCATGTGAAGAAAAAGCAAGCAAGCAGTTTTACTTGTAATAACAGCTACCTGTAGTGTCGTGTGCAAAAGAGAAAAAGTAAAAAATTAAAACATCTCTCAGGGGCAGTATACAGCCCACTGTGGAGTAAAAAAAGAAAAATTAAAAAATCTGGATTAGGACGTGCGGAAGATGCCAATTTAATCCATCAACTTGTAGGCACAATATGTTGCAACTGCCTCCAAGAGGAAGTCATTGTAATGTTCAGTAAATGAGTCAGCCATCCAGTCAAGTAAAGTAAACGAACATACATGTTCTTCAACAACCGGAGCCTCTAGCACCATCAGAGGACAACTTGCGTATTCTTCAAGATAACTTCACGTCAGGAAGTCATGGGCTGCAGCATAGATATCCCAACTCCCTAGGATTCCGTCCGCCACTCCACAGGCCATAATCCCGATACCAGAACAGTCCAACTCATGAGCCACTAAGGGACTCATTAGTCGATCGTAATCCGGAGCAGGAGACACCGTGTTCGACACGCACAAATCCAGAGCCCATTCGAATTGACAATCGAGGCAATGGAAAACAGGTTGCACGCAAGTAAAATATGAGAACCGGAAGGACAATCCATAGGCTATGCTCAAAGTGGCCAGTGGTAGTGTTCCATAGTATTCAAGTTGCACAGTTGAAGCAGCCGGGCCGGCTGTTGTGTGGCAAAGAGCGTGCAGCCATTGCGGTGCAAACAAATCAACAGCAGCACACCAGCAGTCAAGGCGAGAATTAACGGAAGCCCGCCGAAGACGCTGAAAAAGATAGAATGAAAAAATGCTGGTATCACACCAAATATTGTTTGGAACGAGGTCACAAGGCCGAAGCCCACAACTTTGAAAAAATGCACCAAGCCAGTTGTTGACGAGGCATTGAATATAGTGTGAATCAGAGTACCGAAATTAAGTGGGAGATCAGTATTTAAAAGCGCATGCACCTCGGTGCGGGTGTTTGCTACGGGAAGGACAAATGTTTCACGGGAGGAAGTCAGGGCGACTTCTTTTTGAGACAATAGAGCTCATCTTGTTGAACTCTGCATTCAAGGTTGGTATGGAAAGCCAGATGGATACATCCAGTCTCCCACGTGGGGGTGGGAAAAGGACATTTTTACAACAGACTACTCGTTGTGAGACAGTTACAATGTACGGGATCCCTACTAGCATCCCGCAGCATGCCTCATTATTTAAAAGCAAATAACTACTGTTTGCTAATAACGTGAAAGTGGGTGTGATTGCTGGCACAGGATTTCCCTTCAAAATGCAAGCTAAATTCGGGGTGTGAACATTGCATGCGCCATGCAATTGGATGTTTCTATAGACTACTGAGTGATCAGGTGTGAAAGTGTATTCCTCTCCTTTTAAATAAACCTCTTTACCCTCTCTCAGGCACCTGTATGTAAATGGGAGTGACCAAACTTCATGCAGGAAAGCGGTACCCAATGATTTGTATCTGCCTAACGCCTAGTGTTTCATACATGAACTGAACTTAAACAATGGAAATGGTAGAGTGATTAATCCATGGATAAGCCATACAGCTGAGTTCGATTCGGCCACAGAGAATGGTAAAGGTTCCAACTTTTCAATATGCAATAATGAGTATGTCGCATCCTTCATGGACATGAACTGTTGTTTTCAGTCAAATTAAACAGCAGGAATAAAGATAATGTGTTCATGTAGTCCCAGGGAACTTTCCCAGCCTTCAATGTTTGTAAAGTCCATGCAAACTGCATTATAGAACGCAATTGATTTTGACCATGGTATAAAACAGACATATCATCCTGTATAATATCCACAACAGATGAAACAATATTATCAAATGTGTAAATTCTGGAAGAAAGGGTGTTAATGCTATTATCAATGACAGCAAGCACTTTTTCCAAATTTGCTTGAACAATAGCTCTTAATCTAGAAGCAGCTTCAATTTGAGATAATTTCCAAACTTCTTTGTAAACAGCATACACCCATCTTTTGGACCTGCCACCCACAGGGCCCTTAACAAAATCATTCAAATCTACTTTGTCATTTAATTTGGACAAATGAAGTTTAATAGATGCCACGATGGAATGTTGCAGCCAGTTTTGACCGAATGGGAAGATTCAAATCAGGAATCCACCCTAACCTGTGTATAACCGGGGAGCAGACTCAGAAAATGATGTTGACAGGAATCTGAACGTTTCTGCCATAATACCCATCCTTAAAGATCCAGGGTAGAAATATTGAAGGATGTATTAGTAATGAAGGAGTGCAATTCATCAACGGACAGATCTGTGTTATTATCCCATGTTGGATAAGCGCCCAGATCAGGAATAGAAGGGGAATTCATATTTTTAGAAGTAGCCAATCCAAAACAGGTGGTCTGAAAAAATAGTAGAATTCAAAAACAACAGGTGGTTAGTTATATGGCATGCATGATGCAGTGCTTCTGTGCCTTGTACCTGCCATGCTTTAGAACCCCAAACAGATTTACGTTCAATGGTATCTTTCCACAGCTCATAGCCCCCTACAGCTAATTCATCCATAAAGGACTTTGAATACAGTAATTTAGTGTGGGTCAGTCTAACTTTGGAAGCTGAATCAGCAGCCATTTTAAAATAAAAGGCTTCAGGCTTAGATACACTGAAATCAGCTGCCTTCAACCGGTGCTGGACAATGTTTCCATTGAGTATAATTAAAGACATTTCTAAATGTATTTGCTTTATGCAGGAAATGATTGCCATCGTGTTGGTAACAAAACAATTCTCAATAATTTGCTGTGTCTAAATACAAATCCTCAGCATCAAAAGCAGCATAATATTTCAAATCAGAAAAAGAGCCTTGACGGCTTGGACATCCCAATCATCAGAGCGTATGTTTTGTTTCACAACAACCCCCATAGAAACTAGAAGTACATTGGGGACATTAATCACCTCTGTGGGACCATGAATTTGAAATTTTACAGCATCCCGTACAATCCCATCTAACACAGGCGAGGCAGTAATATTAACAATAGTCTGGTCTCTCTTCATGATGTGTGATGAGGAGTGGGGTGCCAAAGTTCCATCAATTAATCTAATTGCAGATCTTTCGGTTAGATAGTGTCCATTTACCAGACGGAAAAATACAACCACAAATCCAATAAACATAATCAAAAAAATAGATATGAACCCCAGCCAAATGTAAGTCCAAGTGGGAATTAAAAAATTTCTTTTAAACCAAACAGCAAAAATAGAGATTTTCGATGGGGCATTTGAAGTTATAGAGTTAGTGTCAAATGAAAAACGTGACTGGTCAACTGCACTTGATTGTAAACCAGGCAACGACACATCTGTGGGATAAGTATACACTGTATCTTCAACTTGACCACCAGCCGGTGGAGGCAATAAAGGATTAGTAACTGTATGCATCTCGATGGCAATGTCAGGCCTGTTGGTATTTGCGGGAGCCAAAACAGAATTTCTCAGCATTGCTGGACAAGAAACCGCTGAAGTCATACTAAGAAGAGTCGTCCACTCGTTATAGTTTGACATTGCCAATGGAGATGCACCTGTTATCCTTGCAACCAGAAAGTGGAGGTAAAATGACTGTTCTTGTACCCAGCACGCCAAGCACTGGAACCAGTGCACGATAAGAGGGGCCAAACTCATTCTTGTTCTCCACCTTCTCATGGACCAGGTCACCAGCTCAAGGTAGCCAGCCAACAACCGGAATATGAAGTGCAGCATCAGTTGTGGAGGGCAAGTTTTCCTTTGCAAGACTGTTTTGGGTCTCTTGTAGATTCTGTAATACAGCAGAATGATCATCTACGTCAAAGGGTGCGGCTCACACCACCATGTCTAGACCATCAAGGTCTGGGACAAACATCTTTATGCCAAAGAGCATTTCGTATGGGGTCCGCCCACCCAGAGACCTTCTAGGGAGATTATTAAGTGAACGTTGAACGCTATATAAATGGGCCAACCAGTTCCTGCCAGTACCTAAAACCCTAGCTGTCAGGGATTGCTTTAAGTCATGGTTCATTCGCTCCACAACACTATTGCCCTCAGGCCGGTATGGAGACAAAAATTTGACTTGGACCCCCAAAGATCTCATGGCATCCTTGTAGGCCTTAGAGGCGAATGCTCGACCCTGGTCTAAATGGAGGGTACCACATTAAAAAATTCCCACAAAGACAAGCAAATCCATGATGACAGTTCGAGCATCAGCACTCCGTTGTGACCAGACCCATAGAAAACGTGTGCACGAATCCACTGCAACTAAGATGTACTTATACGCAATATCAGAGGAGAAAGGACCGCAGTGATCTAAATAAACACACCCAAGTGGTTTATTAGATATGTACAACTGTGTTTGAGGTGGATGCGCAGTAGTCAAAGGTTTAATCTGCTGGCAAACATCCCAATTAAGGACATAAGCACGAGTCTATTTATACAATCCACGCCACCAGTAACGTTGTTGTAAGATAGTAACAGTCGCTGAAATTCCGGGATGCGCAGAAGCCATACCTTCATGAGCTGCTGTTATCAAGGAAAGTCTGCAGTCCACGTTGGGAATCAATCTGTCACCAACGTCGTTAATTCTCACATAGGTAAATTTATCAGGATTAAATGATTAGAGTATTTAGAAGGGAAACCACAAGGGTAATTATCACCCTTCTCTGTTGCAGCAATTGCTGCCAAGATGTCATCATCAATCTTACATTTGGATCTTGTAACTGCTACTACTAAATGTGTTGCCACTGCTGTTTTCGCTGCTTCATCAGCTAAACTGTTGCCAACAGCGTATACCCCGACGCGCTGGTGACCAAGAGTGTGAATTACATTCACAAGCGGCAGATGTTGTTCAAGTTCTGCGACTCGAACCCAAAGCATTTTATGTTTGATTGTGCTACCTTTGGAATCACGATATTCATTTTGAGACCAAAAGAATAAATTGTCGTTGTAAGACTGAACACAGTAAAAAGAGTCAATCACTATAAGAGTAGTCACTCGAGGATCAGCAAACTCCAGTGCAAGCACCAGAGCACGAAGCTCTGCCAACTGGGAGGTACAATCACCCAATGTCTGGGTGTGCACAACATCAGACTTGAATTCACCATTTACGAAAGTACCTGCCACCATTGCACAGGCCGCTGATTAAGCATGCTTAGATTGCGTCGCCGGTTGCACCGAACCGTCTGTGTAAATGATACAATGATAATCCTCAAGCGGGCGCAAGGACAGAGGAGCTGGATGAACAAATTAATTCTGCAAATACTCCTGAGTCTGCAATGAGGCATCAAAGATGAAAGTGACATCCAGAGATGTCAAAGAAGTGGCCCATTGTATCCAACGCGGATGCAAAGCTTTAGAATTTGGTACACTGGCTTTCGTCACTGCCTCTAGGGCAGTATATGGTGTGACAACCAACATGTGTTTCCCTTGCAACAGCGCTCTCTCTTTCAGAATCGCCATCTGCACTGCAGTCAAAACGTTTTCGACAGTGGAAAAGCGCATTTCAGCCGAAGTGTACAGGTGTGACTTGTAAGCGATAGGGACTGTGTCTCCCTCATTGATCGTTAAGTACGTGAAACCCACTGCGCCAGGCACAATTCTTATTACCAGGTGTCCGTGGTTATCACGCGTCAGTAAGTATTTAGAAGCAAGAAGATCAGCCTCCAAAGATTGCAGGATAGCTGAAGGTTCTGGCAGCCAGTTCGATTTGGAAAAAGTAGGTTGTACCAAGGCATATAGCGGTTTGATGCGCTGGGCATAATCGGGAATGTAAGTACGCCGGAAATTTAAAAAAAACAGCAACGATTGTAGTTTTTTCAGAGTTGTTGGAGCGCGCAAGCATGCGCATTTCTCCAGGAAGAGAGGTGCTAAACCTCGACCTTCGTTGTTGAGTTCATATCCCAAAAACAACACTGTAAACTCCGCAATGTGTGATTTTGCAAAGTTACATTTGTAACCGAAGTCCGCAAACATGACAATGATGCGGTCAACGCGACACAGATGTGGCCATAATTCATCGTCTGTGAGATATATATCATCAACATACGAGTACGCATCAGGGTCAATGCTCTCCAACAGAGAGACTACACGTGCGGCAAAGACACCTGGACTCTTTTTGCAGCCCACGGCTAATCTTTTAAACTGTTTTTGTTTGTCTCCTGAAGTAAAGGCTGTCCATTGACTGCTAATAGAGGACAGGTTATGGCTATAAAAGCCATTGGAGATGTCAAGTGTGGTTTTTAACCTTTTTCTCACAAGACAATCAACCAGGGCGGAACTGTGGGTATTGTGTACCGCGCAGGTTCGACAATGAGAGTTCAAATGTCGATAATCCAAAACTAGGCGGTACAACCCATCAGGTTTGGTTACAGTGAAAAGAGGATTATTCATGGGTGACACACATTTTTCTATTACACCTTGATATTCCAATTGATCAAGGATTTCTGCGACGTGAGATCTAGCTTTGCGGCGCATGAGATATTGGGGTTGTGGCTGTGGCATAGACCGTAACGGAATCTCATGGCTTGGTGATAATTTATCCCACCCAACCTGAGTACGGTACAACGCCGGAGCAAGCACCTGTGCCCACTCTTCTGCAAAGTTCTGAGCTTGCTCCTTCGGTACAGTGTGCGCAAAATATTAGAGGATTGCCTCCTCCCCTTTAGGAGCGGCCAGAACGAAAGCTGTGGGCCAGTCTGCCTCTGCTAGCATAATGTCATATGTAGAAGTCAGGTTTTCCCAAAAAATCCCTTTTATGGTATGTTGTATGTCACCTTCAATTAAAAGGACTATGGGGCATATTATCACGAAACGGCGTTAACATTATCGCCGCTTTAGCGGCAGAAAACTGCCGCTTAAGCGGAGATAATGGGCTTGATAATATGCCCTTGAGAATTCCCATAGAAGCCCATGGTCTGGTGTCAACATGGGCTTCTATGGGAATTCTCTGCGGCATATTATCAAGCCCATTATCGCCGCTTTAGTGGCAGTTTTCTGCCGCTAAAGCAGCGATAATGTTAACGGCGTGCCTGATAATATGCCCCCCCCGTCATATAGTCTGTCAGGGGGAGCCACTCTAGTGTCAGCAGTTTCTACAGTAATAAATGTGTCAGTTGCTGTCGCCTTGTGATATGGATGCAGTGCTTGCCGCACTATAGTAACCTCCGCTGCGCTGTCTAGCAGCGTTAGTGCCCATGTCAGGTTACGAAGCTGTGTTCTCACTATCTGTGGCATACCTCACTGTTAGTGCAGCAACCTTCTTTTTCTGAAACAGGGGTCGTTGACGTGCAAACTCTTCCTGCTTGCCTTTACCATCAGCCGGCTGGGGCTGCTCACGTCCTTGTGGGGCACCACGCCCTTTGCCATGTTCTCCTCCACCGGACTGTGAGACCGATGTTTCCTGTGAAGAACGAGGAGAACGTTGTTCAGGAACCTAAAATCTATCAGGAGACCTAATTATAGTACGATCGCGCAATTCATAAGTGCATTCAGTAGTCACTTGTACTGGTGACGCGGGACGAGACCCCTGTTTCTGTTGCTGCTTCCCCTGTTTCCTAGTTTTCCAATTTTGTTTAGGAGAAGTTGGACGGTCATCTTTAGTAAACTTAACCATCTGTGTTTGCAGTTGTGCTGTTGTTTTAGCAAAAGGCTTAGGGCCCGATTCACAGAACTAACTTAAGACAAAATCCTAAACTTACTACCATTTTGGTATTCACAGAAGGCACTTACTCATTTTGGTATTCACAGAAGGCACTTACTCATTTCGGTATTCACAGAAGTTAGGAGTCCTAACTTTAGGACTCCTAAATGCCTTCTGTGAATACCGAAAGTCTTAAAATTAGGATTTTTCTCAGTTTAGTAGTAGTATAGTTAGGACTCCTAACTTTAGGACTCCTAAATGCCTTCTGTGAATACCGAAATTCTTAAAATTAGGATTTTTCTCAATTTAGTAGTCCTAAGTTTAGGACTCCTAACTTTAGGACCCCTAAATGCCTTCTGTGACTACCGAAAGCCTTAAAATTAGGATTTTTCTCAGTTTAGTAGTAGTATAGTTAGGACTCCTAACTTTAGGACTCCTAAATGCCTTCTGTGAATACCAAAATTCTTAAAATTAGGATTTTTCTCAATTTAGTAGTCCTAAATCTAAATTTAGGACTACTAAATTGAGAACAATCCTAATTTTAAGACTTTCAGTATTCACAGAAGGCATTTAGGAGTCCTAAAGTTAGAAGTCCTAACTATACTACTACTAAACTGCGAAAAATCCTAATTTAAAGACTTTCGGTATTCACAGAAGGCATTTAGGAGTCCTAAAGTTAGGACTCCTAACTTCTGTGAATACCGAAATGAGTAAGTGCCTTCTGTGAATACCAAAATGAGTAAGTGCCTTCTGTGAATACCAAAATGGTAGTAAGTTTAGGATTTTGTCTTAAGTTAGTTCTGTGAATCGGGCCCATAACCCCCAAACTATTGCGGCCAATGGTCTTATAAGCCTTCGCAATAATTCTTGGTAACTGCCGGGGTTTATCGACGTCGGCGACGAGGCGCAGCTCATTCGACACTTAAAAGTTAACTGCATCTCCCTTGACGTTAGCAAAGATGAGATCAGCAACTACGTCGAACACGCCGACAAGCCTCATTCCCAGCTCGACCGCTGCCTCCGGAGCGTGCTCATCCTGAACACGCTTGATCACGGAGGGCATAGACGGTGTGTCGAAGCACTTTGAGTAGACTGCTGCAAACACTTTACCCCAGTTCTCATAATCAGTTACCTCTGGGACCAAGTCTTTCTGCAAACTAATGGACCAGCTGGTCAAATGTCTCAGCAAGCCAATAAGGCATATTGTTCTTATTCTGGGGGCGCTTGCCCATCACCGAATTAACCATGACGGGACTAATAGTAATTCCGGGCGGGCCAGCTGGTTGCGTGGCAACCCCAGGTGCCCCCACCTGGACATTGCGAGAGACGTATTACACTAAAGCCCTATGCACTTCAATCAAGCTGGTGTGGAGTTGACGTAAGTCATCCAGCGGGGCTAGCAAACATCGTGGATGTGGTGTGCAGCTGGCCAAGACTGGCCAAGTGGCCCCTGGAATAGACAAGGGACCTAACCAAACCGGTGTGACGGTGTGGGGGAGGGTGCCATTGAACCAAATACGATGCTGCCAAGCAGAAATAGGAATCTCTTGTGTCCGATATGGCGTGTAATTAGCTGGAACAGCTGTAGGAGTGTATGCATGAAACGTCTTATCATCCGCATTCACCTCTGGAAAAGTAACCCAAGAGTAAAAAAGCTCATCGTCTGGCACCCCGAACTGCGTCAAATGACGCCGGAGAGGTGCGCGATTATGCGCTGCAATAGCGACTTCAGCCATAAGGACGCAGAGAAGAAAAAACAATCTATATTAACCCGTAGCACAAAAAGGGTAGTAATTGAAAAAGAAAACCTTTTTAATTGTCAAGCTTGAATGAACCTATAAATCAACTATATAGGTAGGTTTAAACCGTCACTCCCGTCAAACGGAAACAAGAGTGAGGGTGTTATGGACAAATATAAGCACTACTAAGGCATCTCAATCATAAGACCAAAACGTTAGGTGCACCATGTTGTGGGGATTCTGCTCATGCACAGAACTATGCACAGAAAAACAGGACCTCAGTGAATTGTAGTGTACAAAAAAACTCACCTCAGTACACAGAACCCCTATCCGACTAGCATCAGTGTCTCATTCGTTCTCCGTATCATCTCGAAGCTACCAGACAACCCAAAACAAGTGACTTAGAGTACTCTCAGGAATGGTGGGAAAATTAGAAACACCTTTTCGTTATTATTCTCATATCAGTCCACAACAAGACTGATCAGAGACATGGAAAAGTTTAAAATGTTTATTTTTAACTAAAGGTGCAGTACTTTGGCTAACATAAGCAGACAAATGATTGGAAATAAAACCATCAGCATTGTTACAATTCCATAGAAAATGAAGGGAGAAATGATATTAAAAATGATAATGGAAAACAGGTCCTATAATACCTTGTGAACCACCCTCCCTTGGCTAGTAAACTAGTTTTATAAACTAATAGAAGGTATCTAGGTTTGAATGGGGAACCCCATACCTCAAAGAACAGCTTAGGTGAATCACATCACAGGATCAGCTCTGCTCTCTGTGTCTGGAAAGGTTTTCTCCAAGTGCCTGACTCATGCATGCAAATGCAATATTAAAGGCACCCTAGTTTCAGATATTTACAGCTGTGTGCATGTTGTGTCTAGAGCGTGGGCTGATCAACCGGAACTCAACAGCATACATTGTTATTTGACCTTGACGGCTTCGACACACAGTGTTCAGACTAAGGACCCGGGGCACGTCTAGGGATGTGAACAACAGACCATTCTCATGTGAACAAAAAGCAAGCAAGCAGTTTTACTTGTCATAACAGCTACCTGTAGTGTTGTGTGCAAAAGCAGCAAAGTGGCAAGATGGCGTTTAACTTCTAAAGCGCTTATGCTAACAGAGCAATGTGTGCACATAAAACCCTGTCTCCACTACACAACCCTGGGTCATTACTATCTTTCCTTTCCTACCCTAGAGGGACTGCCCCACATGTGACATTATAATTTGATTTACACTGGCCATTCTCTGCTTCGTGAACAAAGGGATCTGCATTCTGCAATGTCCCACAAATCTATTACAGTGAGTACACCGGAAGAACAGGTAAATGGAATGCATCGCATGCTGAATGATTGTTGTTTGTTGTGAACTTGTTGTGATGTGTCATCATGTGTGTTGAGAAGAGATGATGCATGTGGAGACGGGCAGTGTTCCACTGTGTGTGTGTTATCTGTAACTTACTCTTAAAATGTGTTAGTGATGATTTACAATGTTGGTGGCCTACTGATGGCTGATCAATAATTTTCCCCTGAAGGTTATTTTTTTTCCTTCCTCTTTGAGAGATAGCAAGATTCCTTTGCCGGGTCCACTCCATAGTCCAAACTGCTTTGTATTCCTGCTTTCTGCTTAATACTCCTCAAAGAGTCAGACCCAGCCAGTCCCTTATATAACTCAAACACAAATCTAGTCTACACCGAAAATGAATCAATCTTTCCCTTCTTGTTGTGCAACAACAACATTGTACTACAGGCTGATCTATTGCATTTGAGATGGGACTTCGGACACAGTTGGTTGGAGTTGGACACCATACTCGGAGTCAGACTCAGGATGATCAGAGATGATGGAATGACGCAGGGCTTGGGCGCAACACTTCGAGAACTGTCACCAAAAGAAGATGGAAGTTTTCAAATTCACTGAAGCCAACCGATTTGCATGATGACTATGAAGTGGCCGAAAGGTAAACAACAGACCTACACAACTCTGTGTAGTGGTGGTGAGTGACAGCAGTGTGTTGATTTTTACTTTGTTGGGAAAATGCTGTGTGTGTGTGTGCTCAGTGCTGTCTGGCTGAAATTTGAAGCTATGTGGTGGTTGGCTGGGGTGTCTGTTGTTGAAGGTCACTGGGAACAGACATTTAGCCATGCTGCCTCTGAGTCTTCTTGTTGCACTACTTATGCAGTTTACCTTTTTTCCTTGATTCTTCAATATCATTTTTGTTTTTCAATCTGCAGGCCCTTTACCCTATGCCATACTGGAAAAAAAATGTAACATACTGACACTTACCTTAGACCTGTGTGTGTTGTTTATGGTTGTTTACTTGACTCCTACAGATATTGTTTTTACTATCTTTCAAAGCTTCGTACGACAGAACATAATGTTTTTTGGGTCTCTCTGGGCGCAGATTGACAATTTGATTTGGTTCACCTGTACTACTCATCATCATTCCTCCATTTCTTTTTCCTCTCATAACATATTTATGATGGTCAGCTGCCAAGATGAATGTTGCCCTTGTGTGGTGTTTGTCTTTGTCAAACCTCTCCCTCAATTCTCCCTTTCTATCCATTCATCGAAATTCTAACCCTGGTACCCCGGAATTTATTGAGGTGTGTCTAAGTTAAATTGACACCACTAATCACTCACACACTTGGTGGGGCGGATGTGGTAAAAGCAACATCAAATCAAGGCAGGGCGAGGATCTTTTGCAGCTTTAAGTAGGACCCACACTGGCAATATTATATATATTTAGATTACCCACCCATGCACAGAATTTGATATAAAAAATAAAATCAGAGGTACATAATCCATAATTGACAGCATCATTGTTCTTGTGTAGTGTTTGTCAAACCTTTCCCTCAATTCCACCTTTCTATCCATTCATCGAAACTCTAACCCTCTTACCCCGGGCTGTGTGCTTTATTGAGGTGTGACTAAATTAAATTGACACCACTAATCGATCACACACTTGGTGGGGCGGATGTGGTGAAAGCAATACCAACTCAAGGCAGGGCGAGGATCTTTCTCAGCTTAAAGTAAGACCCACACTTGCAATATTATATATATTTAGATTACCCACCCATGCACAGTAATTGATATTAATTTTTTTTCTTCAGAGAAACATAATCCATTATTGCCAGCATCATCATCCTTCCGGCACTGTGTTGCGTGCATCAAAGGTTACGCTTGTCCACTTCATAGCTCGTGTTGACCTCATTTGTAACTTTTGCTTGCTCACCATTTTGATTATTTTAATTTAGAATTGCTTGTCATGTTTTCTCTATTGGCTCTCTTCTTCTTGTGCACTAGTATTCTAGCCTCCCTCTGGTGACTGTCTCATTTGTTTGGTAAAGCTTGCATATAGAGCAGCATTAACTCAGTTTGTATTTCAATTTAATTAGTTCCCTGTGATGAATATTCCTCATCTTACTGTTTGAGTTCAGCTAGGAGGGACTGGGACCTCACTCCTGGATCTGGTTCTTTGACTATTCGCCTAGTGTGATAGCATGCTGCTACTGTCTACTACCACCACCATAGCATCTAGGGAAAACAAGCCGTCATCGCTTCATTTAATCACAAGTAAGAGAAGAACCGTGGGGGGTTCATTGTTGAGCTGCAATAATCTATATACAATAGAAATTCACACACCCACACCACCTCCGAGTCTTTAAGGGTTAGTATAGTTGCAGACTGCAGAGACTAGGAGGAGAGAACAGTAGGACTAGTGAGGATACCACATAACTATATGTTGGTGTTACACTATCAGCAGATTTAAAAAACTGGCTGCAGGCCTGTGGCATAGGAAGCAGTGCGAAGTAAAACAGTAACGCCCCAAAAGAGATTTAAATCATATGTACAACTACAAAAAATATATTTCCCTAACAAATATAAACTAGAAAACCCACAACACCTGGCCCACCCCTCTCCCTAACCCCAACCAATGTCCAAAGTAACCTTGGAAAGAAAGTCCAAAAACGTAATTGTCTATAATTAAATAAAAGTAAACCTCCAAAATGCCCTAACTCCCACATTCCCACCCTCTAACCAACAAGTCCCACCAACCAAACAGAAGATTAAAAAAGAGGTAAGAGAGGCCTACAAATGGACTAGGAGCTTCCTCTCCAAATGGTCAAAACGCTCCTCCATCGTGGCTTCCAGGGGTGCCATCCTACGGATCATGCATCGCTGAAAGGCTCTATAGAGACTTTAGGGGGTGCAGCAGTAGTTGAATTGCAGCGTGCGGCTGCCTGACCATGGCGCCAGACTAACGGATGAACTGGGGCCTGGGGCATTTGAGGCTGCGGCTGCTGTCAACTCCTCCTCCTCGGCGACCAGCCACTGGCATTCGGCCCTGATGGCCTCCAGCTTTCTTTGTTGGATCATGACTGCTACCCCATGCCTGTTGGGTTGTTGTGAAAATGATGGAATGGCATGAGTAGTTAAACCAAGGAAGAAAACGACAAATTGTAACCAATACTCTTAGCAAAACAGTAAAACACAAAATTATTTAGTGACACAGTAGCACTAGCAGTACATAACATTTGCTGGTATTCTCGATTCTTCAACCCGTTAGATTTTGAGGTGATTAGAGTTTCAGACATTAAGCACTATGGAGTATAGAAGTATTCTTCTTCTCTCTCTTGTTAAGCAAGTGTAGGAATGCCAGCTCAGCTTGCGCCCTAGACAGACATGCTTGTGTTGCATTACTTTGCTACTGTCTGCAGGTGGAGCAGCTGTACTAGACAATTATCTTGTTTCCTATCATGGCCATGCTCTGTTAAATGTTATGTTATGTTAACAGGTTTTATAGAGCACGACATCTGCCTCAGCTAAGAGGCGTCCCGGCGCTAAGCAACAAAAGAGCCGTACGCAAATGACACTGAAGGCCTAAAGGGAGGGGAACAAAAATGTTTTAATGGCTTTTCTAAAATGAAAGTAGTTAGTGAGCCCACGAATGCGGGCCGGCAAAGAGTTCCACAGAATGGCAGCTCTATTGCGAAAAGAGCGCCCACCAGCTCTGACTCTTCTCACCCGGGGAACAACCACCAAACATTGTCCCATAGATCAAAGTGATCGTGTAGGAATGTAAGGTAGAGGAAGGTCAGACAGAATTTGTGGAGATGCCAATTTCAGAATTTTTCACAATTTTCGTAATTTAAGCCTAATTACAACAAGGTAAATGAATAGTTACTAATATATCAATGATATACGTTATGTGAGGTACTACTATTGTAATCATGCAGCCGATAAGTCACCCATGGCTGTCAGTAGTGAAATGCCATGGGTAGAGAGTCAGAGAGAGACAATTGATGATGGGTAGGTACATAATATATGTTGCACTTGAAAACTACTGTGAGTCAAGGGAGTAGTCTGAAATACCAACTCAAACCTTGAATCAAAAACCTTGATAAAAAAACATTCCTTGTTTACTCTTCTTCCCAGAGATTTCTCCATTCATCATTGCATTGTTCTTCTAGTATTTTATATTCTTCACCCTTGGATTTGCTACTCAGTAACCATTTACGCTCTACATTCCCTTCATCCAGTCTTCACCTATGAATACCATCCATCCATCCATCCATCCATCTACCATCCATCCATCCATCCATCCAAGCATGGCTCTCATTTTCAACAAGCCTTTCACCAACATACATTTGTCATTTAACCACTCATTCGTCCTTGCTTTGACACATCAAACCCCCCGGAGGATTCCTTTAGTCCATACACTTTCACCCACCCAGGCAGGCATCCTTTCACCTTTCATCCATCCTTTGCCCACCTATGCATCCAATCAGTCACTTATAGTATATGCATCCTTTCACCCACACATCCTTCTCTGCTAGTCATATTACAATGCACCCACCCTTCCTCCTTCCATCCTTCTTTCCCATTTCCATCAAACCATCAAGGTCTTACTCTTCATTAAACTTTCTCTGTTGAGTTGAAGATAGAAGAGGCCATTAGTTACTCAACTCCCACTGTATATGCTACGTAGAAAAGGGTGTCTTCAACTGTTTGCAAGTCTCAACAGTACAGTGTACACCCTTGCAGATAGTATAGAAATTGTCAATAAGCAAGCGCTATGACTTACTACCACCCGTCACTGCCACTGGCTCACCCTCTTCAGCTGTCTCATCTGCTTCCTGGATGGCGCCGCCATCCCCGCTAGCCCCGGCACTGGTGGTCAGTGCGGCTAGAAAAAATATGACACTTTTTAGATGCCATATACACCTCCCCCAATTTATTTATTTTTGTAGCAAAATTAAAAATACATACACCACACACATCACTACAATTCAGACAGTATGTTCTATCAATTATATCTGATTGGGCATTAAATTGACGACAATTTTTTTAAAAGCCTCTCGAGAAGATAGCCTGTGAATGACTGGACTGAGTGGCTAGAGCTATTGATGAATCTGAGTTTTTGAAAAGAAATAAGAGTGGACAACTGGACAGACATAAGATCTTCTTGGATGGCAAATGCAATGGGGCTGTCTTCCTCCTCCTCATACTTCCTTCCAGCCATGGTGCACAGTAATCAGTTCACCATGAACTGCTGCTAATAATACTAGGCCTAGATAAGAAGAAGACACAAATTCAGGATGTTCAACATGCCATGGCCACTCTCTTGATTTTCTGATTGAGCAATGATGACATGAGAGAGCAAAAGAAAGCCTTTTCATCTCAACAAACATGTATATAATACCTTATTTGGGACTGCCATCTACACGGCAGAGTAGTACTAGCAGTAGTAAGTGACCATGACCAATGGGTTCTCAGAGTCTTACTGTACCACCTCTAGGCAGTACACAAAAGATATATATTGGGTTAGGGAAAGCTGACCAGAAGACAAGAAGCTACAAACAGACTAATACAGATAGAGAAAGTCTGAGGAAATTTAAGACACTAGAAATATGAAATAACTTAGTAAATGGGATAATGCAGTGATAACAAGAATTTAGAAACTGATAGATCAAAGAGGATTTGTAAGAAAAATAAAATTAGGAAATGGGTAGAAATAAGTAGTTCTTAATAAGGAGTGTTGAAGTTAGGGAAATATATATTAATATTAACAACAGCAGGACTTACTGGGGCCAGAACAGCCATAAGACAATGAACATTTTTGTGAGGCATCTTCAGCTCCCGCACCAGCCTCGGATGAACTTGTCTTGCCCCTGGATGCTGATGTAAGACATAATTAAAGAGACAAAAAATGATTGGTGATAAATAAGTAATAGTAAATGATCCCTCCAAAAAGATTTTTTGAGAGTAAACGGCAATTGAAATAACATTAACCTTTCCTAAATCAGATCGACTAGTAGTAAACTAGTATCACGTTCGCAGACCATCATTTCTTTATTCCCCATTTTCTAAACCTACCTAGTTTGCCTATTGCAAAGACTTTCGAATAAACTGCAACAAATGATATTCCTATCTCATTCACAATCATTCTCAACCTCCCTTTGACGGGCCAATTCACTAAGTCTGCATTTTGTCTTCAAATGCATAGACAAAGACAGTATACATACACCGATTTGGTTGGTTGCTAGACACTCACTGTATGAGCTACAAGCAAAGTTCTAATTAAGAACTGTAGTGGATGCGCACTGCTAAATTACTAATACGAACTACCATTACCGTAGTGACAGGACAAGGAAAAGGAGTCTCTCAAGTATGCATTGCTTAAGTTCCTGCATAATCAGCCAAAGCAAACAGAAAGTCGCAAACAAGTATGATTAGGTAGCGCTGAGCACCTGTCTAGAATAATGATCACATAATATAGGATTTGTAAACTGACCTTAACTGCATGTGAGCAACATGCTAGCTATTTGGGAAAAAAATATTAGCAGTAGCATGGAACACACAAGTAATAATAATAATAATTAGCTGCTCACTGAGCCCCAGTACCTCAAAGAATATCAGGTCCAGCAGGTCCTGCTCTCGGTCCAGTATGTCAAATCACAGGTGCATCAGCTGATTGTGGGTACGCTGCACCCCAAGGCAGTAATACACTTTCCAGTGCACACTTGCCCAGCACTGCAGGTGCTCTCAGAGCCCATACCCAGACCTGCTGCCAGGGTGTAGGGTAGGAGGGGCTGCACAAAAAAGCAAGCGCTGCTGCTTCCACCTCCAAAAACATGGCCCAGGGCTGCAACCCTTCCGGGCGCTGCCTTCCGCAAAGAAGGCAGCTCTTGGTTCCCGCCTTTTTTGCGATACGCTTCTCTGCCATGATGTTGATGGGGTGCAGAAAATGCAATTTATTTAGAAAGTATAAAAAAATAACAGGACGAAGATGGAAGGAAGTAAAAAAATGAGGACAGAACTAGCAAGGAAAACAGAACAAAACTCACTAAAACTAGGCCTGGGCGTAGTTTGCGGAGTTTTGCTATGCCAAACTCGGCAAAGTTACAAAAAACTCTGCGAAGTTCCGCGAGAGGTGGAGTGCAGCGCGAACTGCTGTTTGTTCTGGCATTCCTGCCGCTCGGGTAGAATTTCTACCCGAGCGGCAGCTTGCAATCGCGAACTTACCATTCGCCATTGAGAGCGGGGAAAAAACTCCGCTGCCCATCGTGAAGCGGAGTTTTCTGCACTCCGCGAATGGAGCGAAGTTCACCGCCCAGACCTAACTAAAACACACAGAGAAGTAGCAAATAGTGCAAAATACACACTTAAAAAAGATAATAAATAAAAAAGATCAGAAAAATGTTTTGGAAAACAATGATTGAAAGGACTAAGAAGGAATTCCAAAAGTAGGCCCCAGCACCATAACAGAGAAAGAAACAAGATGGCCGCGCCCATGCGTTACCGCGTCGTGCAGTTTGCGCAGTATTTCTGCCTGAACACGCAATCAGTGTTACCATATGGCAGAAATATCACACAAGTGGGTGGGACAAGCAACTCTGCCCGCAAGCTGAACTCCGCGTGGGGTGGCATATTTTTTTATGGCTTCGCTGAGTTCCACGTAGCACAGCTACACAAACTTTGCCAAGCTCAGAAAAAACGGAGAACGTTAGAGATATGAGAACACACACTTATCTTCGCTGCCAGGAAGGTGCCCGGATGTGGAGATGTTCTGTGGAGTGGAAAAACTGCAATGGGGTTACACAGGGAATACCAACTTAAGGACAGTAACAACTCCCAACCAGTGTGAAGAAAGCTCAGCTTCTGCAAGTGGTGCTCTGGCAGGTGTATTTCAGGCATCCAAATTACGCAGGTAGGTATAATCCAGACTGGTGAGCAAGTAATCTTTTCTGCATGTGAGAGAATCAGGGCTTTCCTTTCAGCCTTGAGGGATCAATTCCTACTTTGAAGGCAAAGATCTCCTTTTTGAAGGCAAACAACACGTGCAGTCCTAGGTTATAAAATGTAGAGACTTTTTCATAATAGGAGGGTCTTAATAGAAGTTCTAAGTATACCAGTCCTCGCAGAGGTAAGCTGCATGTTCTGCGAATCATGGAATGGGGCTCCAGGGGTCTCCGGGAGGCCAAACTCAGAATTTGAGCCTTTGGGATTCCCAAAAATCTGCTTTCCAGACACAGGGGCGACAGTGCATGCTTCCAAGGCACTGAGGATGCTTGTTTCATTCAGGAAGATGCTCACCACTGCAGTAACACCAACATTCAAGTCAACACTGTGTGCGCAAAGCAGCCACGGGTGATGAATGTTCACACAGTTTATTGTAGTCCAGGGCAGGAGGCTCTATCGAGGCACAAGATTCAATTGTCAAAAAACTCATCCACATTTAAAAATAGTTAGGCAGAAGCAGTCAAACCAAGCATACACCAGAACAAAATGAAGTAATGCATCGGTAAACTTCACGTACACATAAAAGGTAGGGGTGGGCGGAATTTGCGAAAGTGACTTTCGCAAATTATCGCGAAAATGTTAAAAATATCCGCAAACACGCGGAAATATCACGAAGATGCGGAAGTTTTTTTCCCGCCCGTTCGCGGCATTTTCTGCGTGGTCGCGGCTTGCCAACTTACCCATGCGGTTGCTCGCGTGCGCGGCCATCTTGTTTTCACTCTTCTCGCGGTGCATGATTGCGAGAAGAAAGACGTGATCGCGCGACCAATGACATTACTTCGGGCGCGAACTGTCGCGAGACAGCGCAAATGGCTACCAACAATCCAACATCTCGTGGAGAACGCGACCGGATCGGGAAAACTTGTTGGCAAACGCGGGGATTCAGGTAAGGCGATCGCGCGTGCTCGAGAATGTATTATTTTACAGCGCGAGCAAGAAACAAATTATCGCTAAGCTGCGGAATGCGGAAATTTTGACATTTTCGCGCTCTCCGCGGAACGCGAAAATGTCAAATTATCGCAATTTCCGCGAGCGGAACGGAAATTTAGCCCAGGCCGAATAAAAGGCCCGGAGCAGGTGTGTTTATCCCAAACAAGACACATGACTGTTGCAGATCCTGCTAGGTATCACTAGGTTCAGCACTTATGTGTAGGAACTTAGTGAAGGTGTTAAGTTTGTCTAAAGTGTGCTTGCCCAATACACTTACTGTGTGTGGTGTGCTTGGGATACAGTTAGATTTGCTTCAGAAAAGAATATGGTATACAGAGAGGGATATTTTTGTGTGTGTGTTTGTGGCTCTCCTGTTAAAGCCTCTTAACAAGATGTGTTTGTTGTGGGTTTGTATTATATGGCTGGCTTTGTCTATATGTAGGAAGTTGCTGGTTCAGCTCACTGAGTAGGTATGAATGCAGACCCTCGCAAATGGCAGGGGCTGCGAGTCTGCATTGATAGTGATGTGTGTGTGTGTGTGTGTGTGTGTGCGTGTGCGTGTGCGTGTGCATGTGCGTGTGCGTGTGTGTGTGTGTATACACATATATCCACCAGAGTGCTTGACATTGTGCATATGATTAAGACCTAGGAAAGGTCGAAACGCATTATGCCAGATATCCCTGCAAATAGAAGATTTTGTTTGTCTTTGACCGGTTTGGTGGGCTTGAATTTGAATCGTGGAAGCTGCGGTGTGTTATCTTATGGAATATGTCAAGCGGTGACGCTATGCCAGCGAGCCCCGACCCGTGAGGAAGGGCATGCGTTTTCAGCATCAATTTCATGTGGATTATATTTAAGGATGCCTGCCAGCTGCAAAATAATGAAGATACGATTAACCTTTGGAAGTAAGTGCCACTGTGCATTAATGGGAGGCATTTCCAATCTCTGTTGGACTTTGAAGCATTTTGGCAGTCAGGGTTTGTAGGGGTCAATTGATCCATGTACATACTGTGATAAATATTTACAGACTATTTTGCAGGGAAACACTTAAGAACTGTGCAAAGCAATATTCCTAATGAGCGCAAAGAACAGAATTGTCGTTCTACATATTGCATTGGATGCACACAGACCTCATTCCAATATGAAATTGTATTCTTTGAGACATTATGAGGTCATTGTATGCCAACATTCAATTGAAGGAACTGGATTTTGAAGTATAATATGAACTTTGAGGACTGAAGGACCATTGGTTTTGAAAACACTGGTGCAATACACTGTGGACATCGGAGTCCGTGGTAATGGATGTACATAAAACACACCTTGATGGAATACAATAATGAAAAGTAGCAAATATAAAAGTGAATAATTGTGTTTAATAGGAAATGGAAGTACTATAGCAAGGTTTTATAGAGTCTTTAAAACCATCACAAGGTTGTTTTAATTGTCAATGGAACAGAAGTCTCTCTACAGTGTTGATACATGGAAAGCCTTAAAGGACAAACACCTGAGTGCTTGACATTGTGCATATGATTAAGACCTAGGGAAGGTGAAAACACGTTATGCCATATATCCCTGCAAATGAAAGATGTTATATGTTATTGACCGGTTGGATGGAATACATATATATGGTGGTCGCGAGTAGGTAGTTATAGTTAGGACCTAGTTTCCATAGGAAAAGCGTTATTTTTGATTTGCCCATAGCTTTGGCGCTGTTTGACAAATCTTTGCGAAATTTCCAAAACTAATTGGGTGCTCCGGTCAGCTTCTGTCTTGAAAGTTTCAGGGTGATTCATCAAACGGGGGCCTAGAAAAAAGCGGGGCCCATAACGCTTTTCCCCATGTTAATTACCATAGGAACTTTTGTTGCGGCTTCAGCCCGAACTGCTGAACGGAATTACACCATTAATGGCAGAGAGTTAGCTGTTGCTCCAGAGTGCACTCTTTGCTTCAAGTGGTGTAAATCCGTTCAGTAGTTACTGAGAAATTTAAAAATAAAAAATATCTATATCTGAGCACCGAGAAGGATTTGCGAACCCTCCCGAGCACGAGCTTCATTGTTATTGGCTGTTAACACTCCAAACCAGGAAGTGTTGGCAGCCATCTTGTGACATGGTAAAACCGAGTCACAAGACAGAAGGGGGCTGGGTAGAAACACCCTGACCCCATAGGCCTGATCAGGGGTTTCCACAAGGACCCCCGGGGCCCAAAAAATCTTTTTTTTTTTTTTTTAAATCAGGCGAATTCCCTCTGGATGTGCAAATCCAGGTTAGAAAAAAATAAAAAAATAAAGCACGGGCCAGGGGCAATGTCCAATAAATTAGTGAGGCCCTGCTGGGGGCCCCGGTGTCCGCCACCTCCCCGGTGCTTTACCCATAATGTGCGGGGGGCAACCAACCTACCCACAGCCCCAGGGACCGTCACCTCCTCAGGGCTTATTTATAAAAGAGTGCATGGGAGTTCCTTCCCCCCATGCTGCCCTGGGCCCACCACCTCCCGGGGCTTTAGTGTATTAGGTGTGTTGAGGTCTCGCGGGCCTTCGAAGCCCAGGGGACCACCACCTCCCTGGGACTCTGGGGCCCCACGAGGCCCCCATCCCTGTAAAATGAAAAATAATTTTTAAAAACGAGGGCAGGCACCATGGCTGGGGTACCTGGGGCCAGAAGTGGCCCAGGGGAGGGAGTCCACGCGTCTCCCTCCCTGTTTTGAAAATAAAACAATGCTCAGGCCCTGGGGGATGGGGTCTTCAGGGCCCAAAATAAACTAAAAGAAGGGGGGCCACAAGCACCCCTTCTAAAAATATTTTTTTTAAAGAAAAGACGGCATCTCGATGGAGGCCCTGTCCCCTCTCTGCACCACTCTGCAAAAGCGCCTCCTGGTGCGTTCTAAGTTGGGGGATTAAGTCCCCTTGAATCCTGAGGGTCCCTGGGGGCCAACTAGCAGACCAGGTACCTCTAAGGTTCGAGACCACGCCCCTTTTTACACCACTCTGCAAACGCATCTCTTGCGCACTGCTGATGGGGCGATGAGGTCCTCTTGCTTCCTTAGGACCTCAGGACTAAAGTGGACTTCAACCCTCAAGCAGCAGTGTGCCAGGAGGCGCGTTTGCAGAGTGGTGTAATAAGGGGGCGTGGCCTCAAACCACTCTCATCAATCGAGCTGTATGGAGCTTACTAGAGGAGGGCTAGTTGGCCCCCAGGGACCCTCAGGAGGCAAGGGGACCTCATCCCCTAACCAAGAGCGCACCAGGAGGCACTTTTGCAGAGTGGTGGAGAAAGGGGGTATGGCCTGTGTCCACCACTCAGCAATCCCACTATCTGGGGCTTACTGGAGGTATCAGGTAGGCTAGTTGGCCCCAAAGGACCCCCAGCAGCGAAGGGGACGTTAATCCCCATCGAAGAGCACGCCACGGAGCGCTTTTGCAGACTGGTGGTTAAAGGGGGCGTGGCCTGCTATGAGTACTTACCAATGCTGCTGTGTGGGACTTACTGGAGGCAATAGGAAGGGTAGTTGGCCCAAAGGTTGTCTTTGGGGGCCAACTACCCCTCCTGTCACCTCCAGTAAGTCCCACACAGTGGGATTGCTAAGAGGTCTTCAGAGGCCACACCTTCCCTTTGTCCACCACTCTGCAAATGCGCCTCCTGGCACACTAAGGGTTGGCGACAAAGTTCACTTTACTCCTGAGGGACATTCGGGGCCAAGAAGCCCTTCTGGTTCCTCCTGTAACTCCTACGCAGTGGAATTTCTGAGCACTGGTTGGAGGCCCAGTCCCCTTTATCCACCACTCTGCAAACACGACTACCTGTTGAAGAAGCATTTGGAAAGTAATAGGTTTCGCTTTTGCAAAAGTTAGAGCTATTGGCATTGTAAATGTAAAAGTTTTTTACTAATGTTTATTGGAGTGGAGTGGATGTATGTTGTGTATAGTGAAATGATGTGGTATGTTGTGCAGTGAAATTAAGTGGTTAGAAAGTATGTGGTCTTTAGTGTGTAGGAATTTTGTAGAGTGGGATTATGTGTTATGGAGAGTAATTGTGTGGTATGATAGTCAGTGTTGTGGAGTTCTAACCTCAGGTTTAGTATTCCTCATTTCCATAGAAGCTAAACTATAAACTCAATGAGACAAAAAAAAGAAGGAACCACTGATGAGTACTTCTGGACCTAGTCAGAGATATGAGCAGGACCACTGGAATCATGTGACTGTTTGGCTGCACCTACTTTTGCACAATTATACATTTTCCGCATGTGCCACATAACCTATCAGCTGCTGCCTAATCTGCAGAGTTCAACAAAAAAAACCTTGTTTCTAGCTCAAACGGCTCAAACGTTACCAAAAATGCAGCGACAAGTGTTACAGCGTGATGGAAGGCCCTTTGCAAACCTAGAATTGTCACCTCTTACTTATTGCTAAATGTGGGTATTAAACTGGTACTAATGGTGTGTAAACCACTCTTGCTTCTTTCTGCTCCTCTCTTGCCTCTTTCTGCATTTCTGTTGCTTCTTTTTGCCCATTTCTTTCTTTTTCTGCACTTTTTTTGCCTCGTTCTGCTCATCTCATGCACTTGCTGCACCTCTCTTGACTCTTTCTGCATCTCTGTTGCCTCTTTCTGCACCTCACTTGCTTCTTTCTGTACCCCTCTTCTGGGAGTGGAACGCCCACAGCAACACCCATTGCACGTCCTTTCACACTAAGTGACCCGTGTAAAGGGGCCTTATTTACGAGGCTACTTTTAAACTGACCTCAGGCTCAGCAGTGCACACGTGCAAGTGCAGAAAAGGGCTGCTGGCCTCTAAACTGCCATTCCCTATTATATACTAGGGACTTAGAGGAAGTTTTAATACCTTTGCCCTATTATGTACTAGGGCCTTACAGTGGAGGTCATGCCAATACCGGTGTACCCCAACCCATGGTGTACCCTAGTGTATGTAGGTGGTTTCAATGTATTCTAAGTGTCATTCAGCATAGTACTGGCTCTGGGCCTGGTTAGGTAGAGCCCATGGTCAGTCAGAGTTAGTTACCACCAGTACCAGTCAGCAAGAAGTTGGGGGGAGCCCAGGGCACAGGATTACTTTGCAACAAGACTTCTTTCTGCACCTCTGTTGGTTCTTTCTGCATATCTCTTGCTTCGTTCTACACCTTTCCTCCTCTTTCTGGACTTCTGTTGCCTCTTTCTGCATTTCTCTTGATTCTTTCTGTGCCTTTCTTCCTCTTTCTGCACCTCCTACCTCTGTAGGCATAGTTAGAAAATAGCATTTAAAAAACCTTAGACATTCACCCAAAAAACCCATAGGTTTCAGGAACGGTATAGTTAGAAATTAGCATTTAAAAAACCTTCGAAATTCACTGAAAAAACCCACATGTTTATGGAACATTATAGTTAGATGGACATTTCACTCACACAGAACCAGAGAAATTTGTCTGTTATGGTTAGTTCAGCTAACTATAACTCATACCCCCGCAATGCACTGCTGATGACGTCACATATTACACCATTCATGACATGGTCAGTGACATCACTGATGACATCTCAAATGACATCACTGATGACATCATCCACGTGATAATCTGATGCACCTCCTCACACCCTAATATAACCTTTGATACACCCATTCTAAAATACAGACTACCATTCTCAAAACCATAGACATACCAATACCAGTTACCACTTACCCACTCACTGATTCCTAGGTCTACACACACATCTACTCATTCACACATACAGTCACTAATATATGCAGTCACTAATCAATACAGCACTATCATATGCACTCGTACACCTATACAGACACTCACACACCACCACCCATCCATAGAGTTACTCACGCACCTAGTCAGTCATGCAAGGAATCAATCACACTCCCATTTCTCACCTATACAGTTATACACACACCACCTCACTTATTCCTATAGATACCAACACATACTTACTCTCTTATACAATCACTGATACAAGCACACACTTATCCATACAGTCACTCTCACAATCACTCACTCTCACATATAGTCATTTATATACTCCAACACAACACTCACATACACTGCCTTCACATATGTAGTTACTCACACATGTACCACTGAGACATCCATTCCCTCACCTATATACCCATACACATACTCACTCACTCGTACAGCCCTTCACAGATGAACTCTTGAACCCATACACCCAGTGAATCACTGTTGTATCCTGCCTATTGTATATTCCTATGTATGCCTTTACCCACTTCATGAGTTTGAGTTTGAGTTTAAAAATATTTATATAGCGCACTTTCACCAGCGGTTTCATGGCGCTGCAACAGACAGATCCCCAGAGTAGGAGTAACAAAACATAATAGGAAAGAGACAAAAAACAACAAGTGATCTAATTAAAAGATTTAGCAAATAAATAGGCTTTAAGTTTTTTCTGGAATTGAGGGTAAAGAGTTAGAGATCTAAGCTTAAAAGGCAGGGAATTCCACAGGATTGGGGCAAGGGGCGCAAACTTTGATCCTCCCCATTTCTTCCTCCGGAAACGGGAGACTGACAACAGAGATTGCGTGGATGAGCGTAGTTCCCTAGTTGGAACATAGGGAACGATCTCAGATGTTATAAAGGCCAGAGCCGCGCCCAGTCGTGCTTGAAAGATGATAGAAGCAAGCTTAAACTGGACGCGTTCACGGACAGGGAGCCAGTGTAAGGATTTGAGAAGGGGGGTTACGTGGTAGGATTTTGGAAGATTGAACACCAACCGTGCCGCCTGGTTCTGGATCAGCTGCAAACGCCTTAAACTATATGCAGGTATACCTGCATATAGGGCGTTGCCATAATCCAGGCGGGAAATAACCATCGCCAAGATGATCAATTTCAAGGCATCGAAGGAAAAAAAGCGGGATACCTTGCGGATGGTGCGTAGTGACAGGAAAGAAGAGGACACCACAGAACTAACCTGGGAGTGAAGAGTGAGCTGAGAATTAAGTTTGATACCTAAAGTTTTATCTGAGGTAGAAGGGACTGGGGGAGAACCTAGGGAAGGGGGCCAAAAAAGCGAAGACCAGGGACTGGAGCAACCACCCGTCAACACCAGCTCGGTCTTATCCGGGTTAAGTTTCAAGTGGTTGTAGTTCATCCAGTCCTGGATAAAAATCATAATAGACTGGAAATTTGAGATGGAAGCAGAGGAAGAAGACAGATTGAAAACAAGTTGGAGGTCATCCGCATAATTGTATACGCTGACCTCCATTTGCTGCAATGAAAAAATAAGGGGGGCAATATAAAGGTTAAACAAAAGAGGTGAAAGGGAGGAACCTTGGGGAACCCCACACTGAACTTTCCTGAAGTCCGCAGAAAAGTCACCCAGGCGAACAGCCTGGGTGCGGTCCCTCAGGAAGGAGGATAACCATACCAGAGCGGTACCCCCGATCCCCGCCGTCCCGACACGGGAAAGTAAGATGGTATGGTCAACCGTGTCAAAGGCGGCTGAGAGATCGAGGAAAACCAAAGCCTGGGGCTGGTTGGTATCCATTCCCTCCCTGAGGTTGTCAAGGACCGAGAGTACTACGGACTCCGTAGAGTGTGCGGGGCGGAAGCCTGCCTGGCGAGGAGCCAAGACCCCATACTCCTCCACACAAGTGCTCAAAGACCTGGTAACATGGCGTTCGAGCACCTTGGCCATAAATGGTAGGAGGGAGATAGGGCGGTAATTGGCGGGGACCGAAGGGTCTGCGCCAGGCTTCTTTAAGATGGGAACAATAACAGCTGTTTTCAGTGGATTGGCTACAACCCCCTGGGAAAGGGAACTGTTAAGGAAGTGACCTTCTAGTGGAATGCCTCTGCACTGTGATGCACTACGGAATGTTGGGTGCTGGTTGAAGATAAGCCACAGTTATGATGGGGCTGAGCTGCCTGCTGGCTGCTCCTGGTGGGGCTTATTCCAGGCTACTTAACAACTTACAATAAATCTTCATGAAATACCTCAACCAGTCTGGAGTTCATTACTACATTTTTATGGCGACAATTTTATATTACCTACGTGCTCAATTAAAGAAGTCACGTTTCAAGAAGGCAAGTTATTCTAAATCCTTATCAATCTTCAAACATAGACTCTGGCACCGAGCCCCACCAGTGACCTGCACACCGGTCGCCCCAATCTGCACATGCCAGATCTATTTTCTATATTCATCAATTCAAGTTTGTTCTCAACATCTTCAACTTCAAGGGAAATCATCTACTTTAACCTCTATACTACAACAGCAGTATTTCAACAAGGATGGTAACTGGTGGTTGTCTGATTGTGTCTCCCTGCATAGTATGGTGTTAAGTTCTGCGCATATCAACTTCAACCAGATTCAAAATTGGCCAGTTCTTCCTGCCTGCGCCTCCTTGCTACTTTCCAGTTCCTGCTGCTTCCTAGTGCCCACTGCTCATAGAGGATCTCAAGAGGGAAGTTAAAGGCAGGGATTAATTTCTACAACCTACGGTGTTTTTTTTCAAACTGCTGTGGATGTTTTCAACATTAAAACTTCATTAGGTGAGCTGTGGAAACGGCAATATATATATTTATCCTAGTTCCTTCTACCTTCGTTTCCTGCTACCTCCCAGTTTCTGCTGCCTACTAGTTTCTGCTGCCCTTCAATTCAATTTGAATGTGTGACCGGTGTTACACGTTGGATGTCAGGACTGTGTGTAGTCAGGGGTCAAGTGCAGTGCTGGAGCGGCGTGGGCAAGAGTTCGTTTTCAACAACAGGGCGATATTTCACCAATTACTTGACACACTCTAACAGACTTCATCCAATCTTCAGCCTGTTTTTACAGTGGTCGAGTGTGATGGGCATCTCTCAACCAACCAAGACACCTCTGCGGTGAGTCTTTGCTTTTTTTTAATATGTGGCCCAGCCATACTCTCCACGTTTGGCAGTTCAACTACCTGTTTCAATACTTTGACACGCGCCATGCACGGGGCGCTCTATTCTCATGTGCACTTTCTCTAAAGATGCCTCATTCAAGCTGCTGCACGTGTGGTCCTACCTGCTGGTTTCCAGTGCAGTGTTTCTTGGATCCCTTGTGACGTCTCTCCTCCGTGGGATCGTCTTTTCGACAGTGAGGTATTTGATTGCTGTGTGATGCTTGGGTGCACTGTCAAGCCGTTATCCACCCGGCATGACGTTCACGGCTTGGCACCATTTTTAAGTCCTCTGTGGTGCTCTTATTTCTACTTTGCCAACCACGTGAATGATTTTCATCGCGTTTTGATTGCTTCCTTCAGTGTTGCGATGTGTGGGTCTCCTCTCCTGTCTCGGTTGTTCCGACACTACCTCTCAAGTGAGCACCTCTACATTGTCAACGTTTGGGCAGCGAAGTCTTAAGTGAGTACTTTTACGGAGTCAATGTTTGGGAAGTTATTTCTTCCTCTAGACACCGGACTTTGGCCTCTGTTCCCTTTTCTGGGTAAGCCTAGTCGTCTCGCGGTGAGTTTCCTGTCTGGTCGCTCTCCAGTAGAGACGCTGGTTCTTCCCAGCTCAAATTTTGCAAAGACATCACCTCAAGTATTTTTCAAGTGAAGTTTATCTCACTTGTTTTCTAGGTGAATGGCAAAGGCATGTACATTGTGTTTTTATTTTTCCACGTTTCTAGCACTATGTCAAAGACCAATCTTCGCTGTGTTCTCTTTCATTTAGTTCAATATGCTCAATTTCAAATGCCATAATTCTTTTTTTGCTTGTGCACAGTTTGTCCAGTGCTCTTTAAAAATTGTATTTAAGGTTAACCATTACATGAATTTGTCCTCAAGATTTCAATTATGCAATTATCAATGTACTTGCATGTTTACCGTGACATTTAAATGCACTGTTTTACATCTTTCTGTTTTACAGGTTGCACGTTTTCAAAAATTCAATTACTCACTGTTCCTCTATTTTTCAATTTGTTGCATGTCAAGTTCCCTTTGCTTAGGTTTGCATAGTTGACATTTACATGCGCGCAGTATTCTCTGTAGGGATTGCACATATCAACTTATTTACTCAATTATCTCAATGTACATGCATGCGTGAAGTATTCCTTATTAGGGAATGCGCACCTCAATTCACTTATCAAGTCACATGCATTCCAGTAGTATTCCCTGGTTGGGATTACATTGTGTTGTATTTACTATTGTACTCACGGTTTCAAATGGTCAGTCTCAATAGTCAATTACTCGATTTTTCAATGTCTTTCAATTTGTGACCTTTGTGAGGTTTACAATTTGTGTTACTGCCTCACAAAATTTCAATGTTTTCAATGTTTGACCTTTTAGGTTGTCGATATGGGGTTTATCCCATCAATTTTTCAATGGAACTTCTATGTAACCTTCACTAGGTTGTCGAGTTACACTCCTCTATTTTCAATGTGTGGCCTTTTACGAGGTCGTCTCTATATAGGTTTTATCCCTCTCAAATGTTTTAATGTTTTTCAATCTTTGACATTTTACGTTGTCAATATGGGGTTTTTCACTCTCTATTCTTCAATGTCTACTTAGGGGTTTATTCATTTCAATTTTTTTCAAATTTGTTTTTTTTCAATCTATCTAATTTTAATGCTGTTTTGCAGGGTGGTATGAAGGATCTTTTGTTGTTCTTTCCTCTGCTTCTCTGTTTGCTATTTCCATTATTTACTCAATGCCTGTCTCTTTTCATACTCTTCCTGCCAGTTGGTGTGTCTGGAACAGTTCTTGGGTATATCTTTCTATTCTCTTTCTCATTGTTCTATGGAGAAGGGAAGAAGAGTATTTATTTTTGTGTTTGTACCTTCCTCAAGTCTTATTGTTTTACTTTTTGTATTTTGCTTTGCATTGTTTACAGAGAAGGAGTGTGTCTGATCTTTATTTATTCATTCCTTTTCTGTATTTTCTACCCCTCATGCTGTGGTTTGCCTCCTGTCACATCTGTCTGGCCAGTGGGTGTGTCAGCAGGTAATGATCGGTACGCTCTCTCCTTCTTTTAGTTTCTATGCGTCTCTGTTCATTGTTCTGTTGTGGAAGAAAAGGAGGTATGTTGTATCCTGCCTATTGTATATTTCTATGTATGCCTTTACCCACTTCATGACCTTCTAGTGGAATGCCTCTGCACTGTGATGCACTATGGAATGTTGGGTGCTGGTTGAAGATAAGCCACAGTTATGATGGGGCTGAGCTGCCTGGTGGGGCTTATTCCAGGCTACTTAAGAAATTACAATAAATCTTCATGAAATACCTCAACCAGTCTGGAGTTCATTACTACATTCACCCACTCACACATCTATGCACAGAGTCACACACCCCCATCCACTCACACAGATACTCAGGCACCCATGCAGCTACTCAGACAACCAATCAATAACTCATATAGACACTCAAGTAGCTACTCACCAAACCATGCAGCTGCTTACAAACCAACTGACAGACTAATAGTGACAGTCACACAATTTAGTCACTAACCTATGCATTCAGTAAGACACGTTTAATCACTCACTTATACAGTCAGTCACGCACCTACTGAATCATCCATTCAGACACTTATACAGCCACTCATTCTTCAATACACCTTAGCATTAACCCTGGATGGATAACTACACTACGCTTGTGAAGTGTGCATAGTTTATACTACTTTGCGCTACGCGAATTGCACGTAGCACAGTGCAAAACCGCATAGCATAGTTGGCATTTTTTGCTCGCTCGCGGTCCTCAACATCAAGTTGGCGAGCGCGAGCGAGCCAAATGACATCCCAGCAAGACTTTTTCCTCATTCGCGATCAGCAACATCAAGTTGCTGATCACGAACGTGGAAAATAAACCTCCCGGCGACATTCTCAACGCTGGGAGGCCAGGTTTCTCATTGCAAGTGGTTGTGTATGCTCGCGACCGCTCGCATGAGAAACTACCAGTCCGTGTTGAGAAAGCTGCCGCTCGAGTAAAAATCTACTTGAGCAGCAGAAAACAACCACTTGCACTGTGCAAGATGCCGTTTGCAATGATCGCACAGTGCGGACAAGCATCCGGCACTGTGCAATCATCGCAGTTTGCGTAGTGCTACGCATATCTTGCATAGTGCAAAGTGAATATCTTTTACAAACATCATCTGTAACTAGTTCTGTTACGAGAAGGACCTATGCAATAAGGCAGCATCTTACATGTCGCTCAACATGCATTATTTATGTGATTCAGTGCCAACGGCAAAGCTGTAAAAAACAATATGTAGGCCAAACAGTGAATGACCTCCATACATGATTCCGGAACCACAAATCCGCAATAATTAATAAGAAAATTGACCAGCCTGTAGCCAATCATTTCAACCTTGTGGATCATTCACTATCAGATTTGAAGATTTTCCCTGTGGAACATGTTTCAAAGGAAGAACTACTGGACTCCAGCAGGGAAAACTTCTGGATGTACCGTTTAAAATCACTGCATCCAGATGGACTGAACATTACTGACAACACAACCTGATTACTGCATATCTCAAGAACTCTCAGGACTGCATTGATTCCACATTCCAAATGGAATCTTCACTCAAGATGCTTTTTGAAAATTCAGCTGTGTCATCTGTGCAGCCACAGAGCAAACCATCTTGTACTACCTGAGGAAGACGGAAACTGAAACGTTGTAGTGGAAATATATTTTTGTTCTTTGGTGAATCTATCTGTTTGAGTCACTTCTTTCTTGGATATTTTATTTCTTTGTGACTCATTGTATCCTTTGGGATCCATATTTTTGCCCTGGCTGGCTGCTGTTTTCTTGTGATCCTTCATCTTCACAAAACAGTTGAGGAACAGGAAATAGGGTATATTATGCCAAGTAGGATTGATTAACAGTAGTAGAAATACTTAAAAAAATTTAAAATCCTAATATTTTAATCATGTGAATTTATTCCATGTATTTTTAAGTTACATGATATCCCAATATTAGGCATGTATTCCTTACTCTTTTCGGTCATACAATATTTGGAGGCATTTAAGCCTTAAAATGTATATTAATTGTATTTACATGCAATGCTATGTACAACTGTATCACTTTCAAATGGCAGTAACTCTTCCATGTTTACACTTTCTTGACAATTTAAAGGGACATGTCGCCCATGCGCTGTTGTGTGAGCAAGGTCGGAGTTTCCGACCGAAACGCGTCATGGCGACATGGTGGTGAGCTAAATAAAATCACTATCGACGAATCTGGGTCTGCTCTTGTTTTCCGTCATCACGAAGGAGTTAAAGCAAGGATCACTGATATATATATATATATATATATTCACTGAAAAAAAACATAGGTTTCAGGAACGTTATACTTAGAAATTAGCATTTAAAAAACCTTAGAAATTCACTGAAAAAAACATAGGTTTCAGGCATGTTATAGTTAGAAATTAGCATTTAAAAACCTTAGCAATTCACTGAAAAAACCATAGGCTTCAGGGACGTTATAGTTACTTGGACATTTGACTAATATAAAACCTGAGAAATTCGCTCGTTATAGTTAGTTGAGCTAAATATAACTCGTGCGCCCGCAATGCACTGGTGATGACGTCACATATTACATCATTCATGACATTGTCAGTGACATCACTCGTGACATCACTGATGACATCTCAAATGTCAGATATGAGAACACACACTTATCTTCGCTGCCAGGAAGGTGCACAGATGTGGAGATGTTCTGTGGAGTGGAACAACTGCAATGGGGTTACACAGGGAATACCAACTGAAGGACAGCAACAACTCCGAACCAGTGTGAAGAAAGCTCAGATTCTGCAAGTGGTGCACAGGCAGGTGTATTTCAGGCAGCCACATTATGCAGGTAGGTATAATCCAGGCTGGTGAGCAAGTAATCTTTTCTGCATGTGAGGGCATCAGGGCTTTCCTTTCAGTGTGCTCAATTACAACTTTGAAGGCAAAGATCTCCTTTTCGAAGTAAAACAACAAGTGCAGTCCTAGGTTATAAAATTCAGAGACTTTTTCATAATACAAGGCTCTTAATAGAAGTTCTAAGTATACCAGTCCTCGCAGAGGTAAGCTGCATGTTCTACGAATCATGGAATGGGGCTCCAGGGTTCTCCAGGAGGCCAAACTCAGAATTTGAGCCTTTGGGATTCCCAAAAATCTGCTTGTTCCAGACACAGGGGCGACAGTGCATGCTTCCAAGGCACTTGGGATGCTTGTTTCATTCAGGAAGATGCACACCACTGCAGTAACACCAACATTCAAGTCAACACTGTGTGCGCAAAGCAGCCACGGGTCATGAATGTTCACACAGTTTATGGTAGTCCAGGGCAGGAGGCTCTATCGAGGCACAAGATTCAATTGTCAAAAAACTCATCCACATTTAAAAATAGTTAGGCAGAAGCAGTCAAACCAAGCATACACCAGAACAAAATTAAGTAATGCATAGGTAAACTTCACGTTCACTTAAAAGGCACTGAGCAGGTGTGTTTATCCCAAACCAGACACATGACTGTTGCAGATCCTGCCAGGTGGAATACAACAGGTGAATGTCAGTAAAAAACTGCCTGACATCAGCAGATGCAGCGAAATGCAGGTGCTTCACTGTCTGCCAAATCCAGGTATCATGAGGTTCAGCACTCATGTGTAGGAACTTAGTGAAGGTGTTAAGTTTGTCTACAGTGTGCTTGCCCAATGCACTTACCGTGTGTGGTGTGCTTGGGATACAGTTAGATTTGCTTCAGGACAGAATATGGTATACAGAAAGGGATATTTTTTGTGTGTGCTTGTAGTTCTCCTGTTAAAGCCTCTTAACAAGATGTGTTTGTTTTGGGTTCGTATTACATGGCTGGCTTTGTTTATATGTAGGAAGTTGTTGGCTCAGCTCACTGAGTAGGTATGAATGCAGACCCTCGCAAATGGCAGGGGCTGCGAGTCTGTATTGACAGTGATATGTATGAATGTATGTGTGAGTGTGTGTGTGGGTGTGTGCGTGTGTGTGTGTGTGTGTATATATATATATATATACACCAGAGTGCTTGACATTATGCATATGATTAAGACCTAGGAAAGGTCGAAACGCATTATGCCAGATATCCCTGCAAATAAAAGATGTTATTTGTTTTTGAACGGTTTGGTGGGCTTGTGTCTACATCGTGGAAGCTGCGGTGTGTTATCTTATGGAATATGTCAAGCGGTGTCTCTATGCCAGCGAGCCCCGACCCATGAGGAAGGGCATGCATTTTCAGCATCAATTTCATGTGGATTATATTTAAGGATGCCTGCTAGCTGCAACAAAATGAAGATACGATTAACCTTTGGAAGTAAGTGCCACTGTGCATTAATGGGAGGCATTTCCAGTCACTGTTTGACTTTGAAGCGTTTTGGCAGCCAGGGTTTGTAGGGGTCAATTGATCCATGCACATACTGTGATAAATATTTACAGACTATTTTGCAGGGAAATGCTTAAGAACTGTGCAAAGCAATATTCCTAATGAGCGCTAAGAACAGAATTGTTGATTTACATACTGCATTGGATTCACACAGACCTCATTCCGTTATGAAATTGTATTCTTTGAGACATTATGAGGTCATTTTATGCCAACATTCAATTGAAGGAACTGGATTTTGAAAGTATAATATGAACTTTGAGGACTGAAGCACCATTGGGTTTGAAAACACTGGTGCAATGCACTGTGGACATCGGAGTCCGTGGTAATGGCTGTACATAAAACAGCACCTTGATGGAATACAATAATGAAAAGTAGCAAACATAAAAGTGAATAATTGTGTTTAATATGAAATGGAAGTACTATGGCAAGGTTTTATAGAGTCTTTAAAACCATCACGAGGTTGTTTTACCTGTCAATAGAACGGAAGTATCGCTACAGTGTTGATACATGAAAAGCCTTAAAGGACGAACACCTGAGTGCTTGAAATTGTGCATATGATTAAGACCTAGGGAAGGTGAAAACACGTTATGCCATATATCCCTGCAAATGAAAGATGGTATATGTTATTGACCAGTTGGATGGAATACATATATATGGTGGTCGCCAGTAGGTAGTTATAGTTAGGACCTAGTTTCCATAGGAAAAGCGTTTTTTTTTATCTGCCCATATCTTTGGTGCTGTTTAACAAATCTTTGCGAAATTTTCAAAACCAATGGGGCGCTCCGGTTAGCTCCTGTCTTGATAGTTTCAGGGTGGTTCATCAAGCGGGGGCCTAGAAAAAAGGGGGGGCCCATAACGCTTTTCCCTATGTTAATTTCCATAGGAACTTTTGTTGCGGCTTCAGCCCAAACTGCTGAACAGAATTACACCACATTTCTCGTTCGCTGATGTTCGAGAGTGCACTCTTTGCTTCAAATAGTGTAAATCTGTTCAGTAGTTACTGAGAAATTTAAAAATAAAAAATATCGATATCTGAGCACCGAGAAGGATTTGCGAACCCTCCCGAGCACGAGCTTCATTGTTTTTGGCTGTCAACACTCCAAACCAGGAAGTGTTGGCAGCCATCTTGTGACTCGGTAAAATAGAGTCAAAAGACAGTAAAAAAAAAAAAATCAAGGAAAGTGGGCAGGGTAGAAACACCCTGACCCATAGGCCTGCTCAGGGGTCCCACAAGGACCACCAGGGCCCCAAAAATATATATTTTTTAAATCGGGCAAATACCCGCTGGCTGCGCAAATCCGGCCGAGAAAATAAAAAAAAAATAAGGCACGGGCCAGGTCACGGGGCAATGTCCAATAAATTAGTGGGCCCCTGCTGGGGGCCCCAGGGACTGCCACCTCTCAGGGCTTCACCCGTAATGTGCGGGGGCAACCAGCCTATCCACAGCCCCGGGGCCCACCACCTCCCCGGGCTTTAGTGTATTAGGGGTGTTGAGGTTTTGCGGGCTCTCGAAGCCCAGGGGACCACCACCTCCCCTGAGCTCTGGGACCCCATGAGGCCCCCAACCCTGGAAAATGAAAAAGAAAACGAAGCCAGGCACCAGGGCTGGGGTACCCAGGGCCAGAAGTGGCCCAGGGGAGGGAGACCACGCGGCCCCCTTCCTGTTTTTTTTTAAAGAAAAAAATGCTCAGGCCCTGGGGGATGGGGTCTTCAGGGCCCAAAATATACTAAAAGAATGGGGGCCACAAGCCCCTATTCTAAAAATATTTTTTTTAAAGAAAAGCCGGCATCTCGAAGGAGGCCCTGCCCCCTCCCTGCACCACTCTGCAAATGCGCCACCTGGTGCGCTCTAAATTGAGGGATTAAGTCCCCTTGAATCCTGAGGGTCCACTCTGCAAATGCACCACTTGCGCACTGCTGGTGGGACGATGAGGTCCTCTTGTGTCCTGAGGACCTCAGGACTAAAGTGGACTTCATCCCCCGAGCAGCAGTGTGCCAGGAGGTGCGTTTGCAGAGTGGAGTAAAAAGGGGGTTTGGCCTCAAACCACGCTCATCAATCCAGCTGTATGGAGCTTACTAGAGATAACAGGAGGGCTAGTTGGCCCCCAGGGACCCTCAGGAGGCAAGGTGACCTCATCCCCTAACCACGAGGGCACCAGGAGGCGCATTTGCAGAGTGATGGAGAAAGGGGGCATGGCCTGTGTCCACCTCTCTGCAATCCCACTATCTGGGGCTTACTAGAGGTATCAGGTAGGCTAATTGGCCCCAAAGGACCCCCAGCAGCGAAGGGGACTTTAATTCCCATCGAAGAGCACGCCACGGAGCACTTTTGCAGACTGGTGGTTAAAGGGGGCGAGGCCTGCTATGAGTACTTACCATGCTGCTGTGTGGGACTTATTGGAGGTAATAGGAAGGGTAGTTGGCCCAAGGTTGTCCTTGGGGGCCAACTACCCCTCCTGTCACCTCCAGTAAGTCCCACACAGTGGGATTGCTAAGAGGTCTTTAGAGGCCACGCCCTCCCTTTGTCCACCACTCTGCAAATGCACCTCCTGGCACACTACGGTTGGGGGACGAAGTTCACTTTACTCCTGAGAGAATTTCGGGGCCAAGAAGCCCTCCTGGTTCCTCCTGTAAATCCTACGCAGCAGAATATCTGAGCCCTGGTTGGAGGCCCAGTACCCTTTCTCCACCACTCTGCAAACGCGACTACCTGTTGAAGAAGCATTTGGAATGTAATAGGTTTCGCTTTTTCAAAAGTTAGAGCTATTGGCATTGTAAATGTACATTTTTTTTACTAATGTTTATGATAGTCTGTGTTGTGGAGTTCTAACTTCAGGTTTAGTATTCCTTGTTTCCATAGAAGCTAAACTATAAACTCAATGAGACAAAAAAAAGAGGAACCACTGATGAGTACTTCTGGACCTAGTCAGAGATATGAGCAGGACCACTAGAATCATGTGACTGTTTGGCTGCACCGACCTTTGCACAATTATACATTTTTCGCATTTGCCACATAATCTATCGCTTCTGCATAATCTGCAGATTTCAAGCTCAAACGGCTCAAACGTTACCAAAAATGCAGCAACAAGTGTTACAGCTTGGTGGAAGGCCCTTTGCAAACCTATAATAGTCACCTCTTACTTATTGCTAAATGTGGATATTAAATTGGTACTAGTGATGTAATAAGTGACTTCATCACCAGTGCATTGCGGGCGCGCGAGTTATAGTTAGCTCAACTAATTATAACGGGCACATTTTTCTGGTTTTATATGAGTCAAATCTCAAAGTAACTATAACGTGCCTGACCCCAAGTCCGTGGCAGCGACCACAGCAGCATACTCTCTTTAATCAGTTAGGCATATTTCCATATCAAAGGCCGGCGACACATGGTGCCACTAACCCTGTTCAACACAAGCCGATCCCACATGTGGAACTGTGTCCTGAGTCCTGAATGGCAGTGACCCCAAGTCTGTGGCAGCGACCACAGCACCAGACTCCCTTTGATCAGTTAGGCATATTTCCATATGCAAGTCCAGCGACACGTGGTGCCACTAACCCTGTACAACACAAGCCGATCCCACATGTGAAACTGTGTCCTGAGTCCTGAATGGCAGTGACCCCAAGTCCGTGGCAGTGACCACAGCAGCATACTCCCTTTGATCAGTTAGGCATATTTCCATATGCAAGGCCGGCGACACATGGTGCCACTAACCCTGTTCAACACAAGCCGAACAATCCCATATGTGGAACTGTGTCCTGAGTCCTGAATGACAGTAACCCCAACTTCGTGGCAGCGACAACAGCACCAGACTCCCTTCAGTTTTATTTGTTGTTGTTTTCTTTAAATAAAATATTTTATATGTAAATCTATACATGACTAAGATTCTTGTTTGTCCAACCGCACAGGGATAATTCTGGGCCCAAGAAGGTTGTTTGGGGTATGTTGGTTAGGTGGGAAGAGGGTGTGTTACCTGCTGATGTGAAAGGGGTATCTCTCACAGAAAGAACTCCGGTATGTTTTCAGAAATGCCTCGGACAGATGCCAGCTGACGGAGTGAATCACAAAATGGCTTTTCAATGGTTATGTAGTGTGACTTATGAACAGTTCGCACCCAGGCTCGCAGAGGGACAACTGCGGCCCGTCCAGACTCACAGATGCAATACTACGAGCCGTCCGCTCCCAAAGGAACAGCAGCGTAGTAGATCGCAGAGGTACAGGCACAGCAGCATACTAGCTCGCAAAGGTAGAGAGCTGCGACCCGACGGACTGCCTTCTGACGAAATAGCTGCGAAGTGGTGATGTTGGGAAGAGAGAGCGTGAAAGGGTTATCTCGCACAGACAGAGCTCCGGTATATTAAATTGCCCCCGGGACCTTTCTTTTATATTTTCACTCGATGCAAGAAAGTGCGCTTTCTGGACCATGACCTTTCTCCCTACCAAACTTGGCGTAATTCTGTTCAGCAGTTTGACCTGTGGCCTTGTCTAAAGTTTCCTATGGAAAATCCATTGAGAAAACATGTTTTCACACCCCCACATAGCTTCCTGATGCAGGTGTACTCACTGTTGGTGTGCAGGTCAGTGCTCTAGTTGTCAACATGTCACGGCCACTCCCTGAGGGCAGGTTTGCTTACACACCACACCCATCCGGCACATACATCACAGACCATGTGACCACGCAAATATGCATCGACAACGTCACATCCTTTATTGCCGGTGGTGACTGGATGGTCGACACTCCACGGGTCTCAATCATAAAGAGTCCATGAAAAGTTGCGCAGAGGGTTTGTCGCACCCTGAGCTGCATGGCTGTCAGGGTCCTATTACCACGTGGCGCAGACTTGACTTGCACAGGGTTAGTGCCACCCGAAACTGATGTGGCTGTCAGGGCCTACCACCACCTGGCGCGGACTTGAGTTACACAGGATTAGTCGCACCCTAAGTTGTATGGCCGTCAGCGGCCTACCACCACCTGGCTCTAACTTGCGTTGCACAGGGTTAGCGGCACCCAAAGCTGATGTGGTCTCTGCCATTGATGACTCAGGACTCAGCGATATGTGTGTGATCTGCCGGGACGCGGAGAAGCTGATGTGGTCTCCGCCATTCATGACTCAGGACTCAGCGGCATCTGTAAGATCTGCTGGGCCACGGAGCTTTGACGGGCACGTGGAGTGCCCACTGGTAAACACTCCGGTGGCAGCAGGTAATTATTTGGTCATAGATGCGCAGGGACGGCAGTATCTCTCTCTCTCTCGCTCTCTCTCACACTTCCCTCTCTTCACGCTCTCTCTCACTCTCTTCCTTCCTTTCCTTTTCTTTCTCTATCTCCCTTCTCCCTTTCTCAACTCCCTTTCTCTCCTTCCCTCTCCTTCCCTCTCTTTTTCTCTCTGGCTTTTTTTTCCTTCTCTGTGTCTCGCTCCTTTGATATGCGCATTACACACGTCCTTATTTTGTGCTTTATTTTCCAGGGTGTGTCGTCGACATTCATGCTCCCGATAGGAGTCTTCCGCCTTGTTGTTTTGTGTTCATTTTGTTAAATTTACTTTATCCTTTATATATACATTTAAGAAAAAATAAAGTTTGGAAAAAAAAAATCAATAGAGTTTTTGGTTGTTACTTAAGTGCTGTGTGACTCTTTCTCGTTCCTATTACAGTTATTTGGTGGTGTCCACCATGGTGTTAAATTTTGTGGCAGTTATCGCGGGAATACTGGTGATGTCTGCAGTTTGCACCAGCTTCTGAATAGTGTGTTAGATTTATCTCGTCTGTAGTTGCATTAAAGTGCTGATAATGAGATGCAGAGTAGGCGTTCCCGTGCAAAAACACACAAGGTGCACCTTTGCGATTTATTCTAAATACAAAAATCCTGTATTGAATTGCCCTGTGGTAGTGGCTGCATTTACAGTGTACACACTAATTCAACGAAGAAAACTCATTTTATTTAATTTGATTGTGAATAGTGGGTCAGGTGATGGATCTGGATGGGATACACTGCCCAGTTCATTTATTTTTCTGTACACGAAAAAACCAAATCACAACTTTCACAACGAAAGGCAAGAACTGCGATGTGAAACAAATTCCGACGATAAGCCGTGTTAGCACCAGAGATTTTACACCTGCTTGCTACTGGTGTTAAGCAGGACCACTACCTGCAGCATGAAAGGGAACCCAGCCAAGAGCCACACCTGAACACCCACAGGTGCCATAGAGTCAATGAGCATGATACACGGATACCCATGAGGGCCATAACACTCATCGCAACAACCCCAGGACCGCCATCGCCCCCCCGAACCCGCTTTTGAGCAAGTATGTCCGTGTGGTCATTGTGTTAGCATGATAGGCACGGGCCTGCAATATCAGTGTGCTGTCTTCAGCGGATGTTACCATGTCCCCTCAGCATTGCCAGTGAACCTGGAGATGTAGCTACGCACGCATCCTCCTGCATGCACAAGCGGCATACACATGTCCTTGTGCAAGAAGTGCGGTAAGTGTGTCTCTGTGTTTTAGTGTGGCCATCACAAGGGCCGCAGCAGTCGATGTTGTAAAGTGGCATGCACCACCTCCAAACGGCAGTGTCACAGTGTGATTGGAATCCTGCAGGACGTGCGCGAATAGCCATTACAAAGGTGTGCCATAGGAGTGCACGGGATACAACAGCACAGCGCACAAACGTGTGGGGGCCCAGTGTTGTGGCGCATTTTTAGTATGGATGTGAAGCGTAGGAAGCACTGTCTCCCGTTTAGCCATGAACGCCCTGCAGGGTTGGGGGCCCCCGTCAGCAGAGAACTTTGTTTTGTGATATTAATTGGGGGGCATGACCCGCTTGACCCACTGCAAGCCAGAGGATTTAACGGCGATAAGTGCAGTGGTGATGAGAAAGGGAGCGGAAGGGGGGTTGATACCTCCTGGTAGCAGGTTCTGGATTCAGCGCCTTAATTTTGACATTGTGCAACTGCTACGTGAACGAGTGTGCACCAGAGTTTGCCAGCAGCCATACTCACCTGTAACATCATGTCGGAGTGTGAGGTGGGATTCAACAACATTAGGACTGCATGAATATTGTCCATTTCGACTCCTGATGAATCATGGGATTTGTAGTATGACAGCAGTCCGGCAGGTACTTAACAACTATTTCTGGGACATTGCTCACGTGTTGTACCTCTGAAGAAAGCAATACGCTGAAATGCGTCAGGTGCTTCACCATAGTTGCAGTCTGCGCCAATCATAATAAAGGCCAGTTTTTCCAGAACGACTGTTGTGGCACATTTTTGGTATGGATGTTAAGCGTGGGAAACGCTGTCTCCCATTTAGCCATGAATGCCCTGCAGGGTTGGGGGCGCCCGTCAGCAGCAAACTTTGTTTTGTGATATTAATTGGGGGGCATGACCCGCTTGACCCACTGCAAGCCAGAGGATTTACCGACGATAAGTGCAGTGGTGATGAGAAAGGGAGCGGAAGGGGAAGAGAGATACCTCCTGGTAGCAGGTTCTGGATTCAGCGCCTTCATTTTGACATTGTGCAACTGCAACATGAACGAGTGTGCACCAGAGTTTGCCAGCAACCATACTCACCTGTAACATCATGTCGGAGTTTGAGGTGGGATATATATATAAATCTTATTTAAACTTTACAGAAACACACAGTCACTGGATGATGACATCAGTGATGTAATTTGAGATGTCATCAGTGATGTCACTGACCATGTCATGAATGATGTATCATGTGATGTCAACAGCAGTACATTGCGGGGGCGCGAGTTATAGTTAGCTCAACTAACTACAATGGCCACATTTCTCTGGTTTTGTACCAGTGAAATGTCCAACTAACTATAACGTCCCTGAAATATGTTCAACCTATAGACACAGTCAGCATATCACCAGAGACAAATGTGGTAAATGTCTCTCCAGAAACGAGTACAAGTACAAGGGTCGTGGAGCTGGAGAAGCACCACCCTGACATTAAGGGGGCCACTAGGTTGGAGGTAGATGTATATATATTACCTACTGGCGGTCGCCAGTAGGTAGTTATAGTTAGGACCCTGTTTCCATAGGAAAACCGCAACATTCTATTTGGAATAACTTTGGCGCCGGTCGAAATTTTTAAAACTAATGGGGCGCTACGCTCCGCTCCTACCCTGAAAGTCTCGGGGGGATTCGTCAAGCGGGGGCTGAGATAAAAGGGGGGTCCCAAAACGCGTTTTTCCCATGCATTTTTCCATAGGACCTTTAGACACAGCTACAGCCCGAAGGCTGAACAGAGTTCCTTGAAATTTGGCAGAGAGGTAGTCTACAGGTCAAGGAAGTGCCTTTTGTAGGTTTGGTGTAAATCTGTTCAGTAGATTCTGAGAAAATAGCCTTTAAATCAATATATATATCTGAGCCAGCTTACGGTGCGCTTACGGTGCGCTTACCGTACGCGCACGCCGCCGTGCGCGAACGCGATTCTGATTGGCTGTTAGATCTTAGTAAACATTCGAATTGGTCGAAACCAGGAAGCGGCGGCCGCCATTTTCTCTCTCGCAGTCTGAGAGGGGGTTAAAAAAAAAGGCCAAAAACATGTAAAGGGGCTGTTTAGAAAGCACCTAGCCATGTTCAGGGAGTCCTCAAAGATCCCCCAAGGCCAAAAACGGATTTAAATTTTTTTTGATAATTTCGCCGATTACGCTTCCCGTACGTGTACAGTAAAAATTAATGAAAAAAAAATATATATCCATACTCTCCCCACCCCATGTGCAAACGGTGCCCGAAGGGCACCATTTGTGCATGGCATATTACCTATATGGAAAATTAAAATATTACCTTTCACAACGAAGCGCATCATATGTCCTCCATGTGCGCATGGTGCGCGAAGCGCATCGTGCGTGCATGGCCCACCTAGCGTAACGTGGGCACGCGCACCGCGTGCCCACCGTGCATGCACGGCACTAACTGCGTAAAGTGGGCGCACGGTGCGCGAAGCATTAAGTGGGCGCGCACGCCACGAATGGCGTAAAGTAACTTAGCATTTAAAAAACCGTACAAATTCACTGAAAAAACCATAGGTTTCACACACGTTATAGTTAGGAATTAGCATTTAAAAAACCTTGCAAATTCAGTGAAAAAACCATAGGTTTCACACATGTTATAGTTAGCTGGACATTTCACTCGTAAAAAACCAATGAAATTCCCCCGTTATAGTTAGTGCAGGCAACTATAACTCACGTGACCGCAATCCTCTGCTGATGACATATGTGTCTTTATGAAAAAAAAATATTTGTAATATATGTATAGCTAAAATTTAATGGAAGAAGACATGGGCAAATAAGTGTCTGAATACAGTATTAGCATCAGCAGAAGATTGCGGTCGCGTGAGTTATAGTTGCCTGAACTAACTATAACGGGGGAATTTCATTGGTTTTTTACGAGTGAAATGTCCAGTTAACTATAACATGTGTGAAACCTATGGTTTTTTCACTGAATATATATATGAATAAGACTTAAGGATCTGGCTCGGATCTTGGAGACCATGCATGAGCTTGAAAATATTTGCTGTACAACAAATATCACTTAAAATATGGTAAAGTCTCTTCAAAAATTAAAAAAGTGTATTTATTTAACATGTGGAAACTTTTACATTAATAGGGCACTTTGTAGCACTGCATTGAGAAGTACTAATTAAAAGTGATAGTTTTGTACAGCTGCTGTTCTGAACTCACACATTTGGAAGAGCTTTCAAAAGTAATAATGAATAAAAAGAGTTTTGCTGAAATAAAATATTTGCCTAAGATCACACACTTTACCCGGGGAACCCACAAAATGTCCAGGTTTTCTGGTTCCACTATGTGCCAGTAAAAATATATGTATTTGTCTTCCCTTATACTAATTATTGTTTCGAGCTCATAGTACACTTTTTGAAATGTATGACAGACTCGATCCAAAGGTATTGGAGTGCTTTACATGAACACCAGTTGCATTAAACAAGATCACATGCATTGATTATATAGGCACCAGGAAATTATGTGATTTGCCCAGAATCACAGAATGATGATCCAATTTCTAGGCTCAAACCTGGGTCGCCAGTTCCCCAGTCCTAGCCGTATCACCATATCCTGGATAGAGGGAGGAAGGTGGGCAGAAGCCACATGAAAGCTCAGCTCAAGATTCCAACAGGACCTTCAGCTGAGCGAGAGCCCGGCTTGAGCCTGGCTCGAGCATTCAGTGGCTTACCCACCTCTAAATAATTCTGTGCTGTTTTGTGTGTTTAGGACACCAATGTTTTGCACGCACTGTACATATGTGAGTGAGTGTAAAGAACGCATATTCTCATGATAATGACATGTGCCCAACTTGAGTTGTGGAGGTATTTAGAGCCAATGTCTTTGTGTGACATGGGTATTGCATGCATATTTGAGCACAGGTTTATGGTGTGGTAGTGTGCAACTGTAAATATTTAGAACCTGCGACTGTTGCTGCTCTGTGGTGTGCAACTCTGATGCTGCTAGTGCAATGCAAGTGCCTTGTGTGCTCATCTTTATGCATTATGGATGCATAGACACACCCAAAGGTGGTGTGCTGGGAAGTTTCACTGTAGGGCGAGCTGTACTGGTACAGAGAGTGAGCATGTAGCTTCGTAGGAGAGGTTAGTATCATAGTGATGTCTGTATTTAATATACTCTCTTAGTATGATTATTTGTTGTGTATTGTGATGTTAGTACTGCATAGATGTGTTTGTGTTTTTTTCATGAGATAAACAGTCTGCTTTGGTGTGTACATCTTGGACCTGGCCCTTCTGGCAGGTTCACCCCTAAACTTTCTGTCGTTATCCTAGCCTTTTTCCCTATGTAGTGTTAGTGGATTTAGACCCCTAGGCACTTTAGCATTGTGTCGCAGTGTAAAGTGCGTGCGCTCTGTGTTACATTTAGTGAGACTGGCCTGCCCTCCCATAGGAATGCATGGGGGATATGTGTGTCCATGGTAATTCCTGGTGTGAGAGGAGTGCAGGGTCGAGTTTAGTATGTGCGAACTCGTGAGAATAAATGCTGTGCAATGGTGTGCGCAGATTTATTGTGGCTGGTGGAGAAGCGCCACTTTTAGAAGTTGCCATTTCTGTGTGCTGTGTGTCTGCCTGCCTGATGTGGAGTACATGTCTGGCTTGTGATTGACAGGTGCTGGATGGTGTGGGGAATTCCAGGAGCCAGGGTGAGTCAGCCCAGGGGTGAATAGAGAGATCTGAATCTAGATGGGAGGGAGGAGTTGCACCTGGGACCTGAATAGGGCTGTGTCTTCCCTCCACAATGCTGGCTCTGCCCCCTGTGGTGCGTCTGAGCACCTAACCCCCACCTGAAAATGGAGAGAGGAGCTGAGCACAACAAAGTGCTCCAAAGCTCCCCCAAACCAATTGCATCTGGTTATCCCCCAGCCCTGTGCTGGGTGAACAAAGGAAAAGTGTGTATAAAATAAGGGGCTGTCACCCCTTGAAAATGTTCTGCTGTGCCTGTCCTGACGCTGGGGGCTGCTGCTGCTGGGCTCAAGGAGGAACCGCCACAAAGGACTGCCTCCCTGCTGGAGGGCCCTGTGCGCTGGCCTGCCTGAGTCCAGCCTTTGCCCCCTTGCTCCTGAAAGAAATTTTTCTCTGGATTGAGCGCCTACTTTCAGAAAAGAGCTACCCCCTTATTGCTGAGGAACACTGTGCTTCTTGCAAGCACTTTTCTTTTATTTCAAGGAGCGCTGGTAGCCTGCAGCGCACGGCTGTAGCGTGAGGAATTTCCCTGCAGTTGCCAAATCCTGAAAGCGGGTGCCCACCCCGTGTATTTGTGCTGATTTTTGCTACTCTCTGAAGAAGCGGGTGCCCACCCTGCGTTATTGCTGTGTATTCATGCTTTTCAAAAACCGAGTGGGAGCCCATCCCGCATCGGTATCTTAAGGAGCGGGCGTCCACCCCGCATTGCAGTGCTTGGTGGCAGTAGCCCACCCCGCTATTGTCTTTATCTAGAAACGGGAGCCTACCCCGTATTGACACCGCATTGCCGAGACCTTAAAAGAAAATCACCGCCGCAGCCGGGTAAAACAGGAAGTCAGGTGCCCGGTGTTGGGACGTGGGCGGGGCCTGATGACAAAGGCGAGAGCGTCTCTGGTTCCATTTCCGCCCCCTCCGCTCCCGTGTCCGGAAGAGAGCTACAAGAGAGGAAGAGGCCGGCTTCTCCCCACGGGGCTCCTGAGAGCAAGGGAGAGCCCCATAGGGCAGCTGAGGAGTGGAGAAGTGCTGAGGTTGCAAGCGGGGCCTCCATGTGTGCAGAGAGCCCCGCAACGTGAAAGCCGACCAGAGAAGGAGGCGTTGGAACCCCGAAGTCTAGCCGGTGAGTGGGGCTGGAGACTGATTCGTAGAGAGGCCTAGTGCATAAAAGAGAAGAGCCGGTGAATAGGGCTCCTTGGTTCCTGGTTGTGAGAGGGGGTGTCGGGGCACATTGCTGGTGCCCGCCCCACCTCCTGCTGTACTGACTTTGTTTGGGCATAGCGAGTTTTAGTCCCAGAGTGGGACTCCCATGTGCCCAGTGCCCGTTGCTGGTGAGGCATTATTTGTGGCACCAGAGGCACTGTAGTGCCACAGCTTGTTTTGATTGCCTAATTTCCCCAGCTGCACCGCATGATAGAGGGCAGCTGCAACGTTGCGCATCTCTGCTACAGAGGTCACCGTGTATGCTCGTGCCCATCCTTTTGAGTTTACAGCTGCATCATGTAGACGCACAGTTCTTTGGGGGGGCAGGATTGAAGGTAGGAGTGAGACGCACTTCTTTGCCCCCATCCCTTCCCAGCTGCCCAGCAAGTAGTGGGCAGCTGCCACGTTTAGCCAGTTTTACGCACTATTCTTTTGCTGCATGCGCAGCCAGCCCTGACCCTGTTGGACAAAGGGGGTTTGAGCCCCTGTGAGAGGCCAGTTGGCCTGGGGCCAGTTTTCAGGTGTTGTGCCCCCGCTTGGGGCACACTGTGTTTATGGTGGTGATTACATGATGTGTTATACCTAACATGATCCCTAATGTGATTTATGTGTAATGTATTTATGCCCCTGAGGGTAGAGTAGGATATATTTGATCCCTAATGTGTAGTGTATGTATGCTTAGGATGTTAGGCATAATGGGATTTATGCTAAGTTGATGATGCCAAGTTCATTTCTTCTACCAGTAGCAACTGGTTGTTATTACTGATTGACTACCTTTATTATTTTATGCTACAGTTAGTATATGTTCTACATTTGCTAATTTCCCTTTGTGATTGTTCTGATAGTGGCCCAATTGGCCCTGTCAGGTGTATATAATCCCCTGTAGATACTGCCTAGTGCCAGTTGTCACAGTGTATATTATGTGATTATGTTTTTAATGTATTTATGACAATACAAAGGCTATTTTCATATATAACCTTGTGTGGAGTTCCTTTTGTGGTGTGCCTGGGGTGTTGTTGCTGGGTGCGTGCGCAAACGCTTTACACATTGCCTCCGGGATAAGCCTGACTGCTCGTGCCAAGCTACCAAGGGGGTGAGCTGGGGTTATGTTTGGCGTGTAACTTCTTTGCCCTGACTAGAGTGGTGGTTTCTGCCTGGCTTTGGCGCAAGCCTTAGCCAAGCAGAAATTCCATTTCTAACATTGGTGATCAGCGGTGGGATTAGGACTTGTCTTTGCGCAGTACCACAGCGACTACTGGCTGCACTACAAAACTCTGCATTTAGATAATCACGTGTTTGGGGATTATTGTTTCTGAATTTTATTTTATTGTTTCTCCTAAGAGTGTCATTTGTAGATTGTGTACCCTTGCTTCAGCTCAGACAGCTAGGTCCCCTGTGTGGCACATGTCTCTGAGCGTCCCGCCAAAATGGAGTCTGCTTTTAAATTCTGTGGTCTGTTTAGATACAGTATGTATGAGTTGGTAGAGTTCTGTGAAGAGAGAGACATAGCAGTGAGTGGGTCAGACACCCAGTCCAAGCTTAGAGAAAACCTAATCCAATGGCAAAAGGATGTTTGGGAACATGAGCGCAGTGAGGAGGAGAGGGCCCGGGCCGCACGCCAAAAGGGTGGTGGGTCTGAGGGGAGCACTGAAGAATCTGAAGAGGAGGATGAAAGTGACAGGACAGGGACGCCAGTAGATAGTGAAGACCCCATGGATAGGGAGTCCCTTTCTGGTTCCAGTGTCGGGGGCAGCGTCCCATCCCTTTCCCTGTCCCCAGAGGAGTGGGTAGATAGGAGGGAAGAAAGGGAGCATTAGCTGGCTTTAGAGAAACTCCAGAAGGAGTGCTATGAGCATGTGGAAGCTCAGAAATTGGAGTTGGAGCATAGGAAGTTAGCCTTAGAGGAGAAAAATGCATTATTGGCTCAAGAGTTGAGTCTCAAGGCGTTGGGCCTTGAAGAGCAAAAGCTAGAGACTGAGAGGGTCCTAGCACAGTAGAGGATGGCGGAGGCTAAGAGGGCCTTCGCCAGGGAGAAATTAGCTCTGGAGGGTGGATTATCCCCTGAGCGCAGTTGTGGTTTTCTGGATTCACCAGTAAAGGTGGGATCCAGTGGTGGCAGCAATATAGAGTCCAGTGCAGGAATTCCCAATTCAAAAAGTATGGTACCTTGTTCCCAAGAAGAGGAGTATAGGTTGAAGTTCAGGGGCAGTAAGAAACTGCCTCACCAGTCTTGGGCGGATTTTTCGGATGTATGTAATGATGGGTGACGGTTAACACAGAAACTGATTTTCACGAACTGTTCGATCTGGTGATCATAGAGCACATGCTCAGTTGTTGTGTGCCAGGGTTGCGCCAACACCTGTTGGAGAGTGGGATTTCTGATCTATTGGAGTTTATACTGGAAGCAGACCGCTGGGAAGGTGCCCAAGGTTCCGATGAGGCATGGGAGAGTGATTCCAAAAGTAGTGTCTCAGGTATCTTTCCGTCCTGTAGTGGGGAAGAGGTTCGGAATAGCTCAGCTAGGTCCCAGAGTAGTGAGAGGGGTGTAGGGGCTAATGTCCTATCTTGGTGGAGTAGGAGTAAGTGTGGGACTGAGTGTCCCCAGGTGCCCGAAACCCAGTCTCAGAACCTGGATGGTTTCTTCGGGGAACACCAGGTTGGGAGTCTAGGCTGTCCTGTTAGTCCATTTGAGAAGGATCACCTAGCGTCTGGAGAACCGGAGTGTCTGTAAATAGAGCTCCAGTGGTTCTGGTGTCTGGTGGTGCCGCTCCAGTTGGGAGGCTACAGAAGTCCAGAGAGAAGGGTGACATGGGGCTGTGTTACCCAGTGGAAGAGCCAGTGGGTCAGGGAGCGGCCGGTAGGGCTGAGTTCCCTTGGAGTGACCATGGTGACACCATGTCTGTCCTGGGGCATCTTCACGAAACTGTCAGAGGGACGTGAGCTCTGCGCCAGGCAGACTGTCACATTACACATAAGCTATGTGTCACCCTCAAGGGGGGGCATATGTACTGCCCAGGAAGTCCTGGCTTTCCGGGCAATTGTCCAACCAAAGGGTACCGTCCCTGGGTTGGGAGGCCAGGTTCAGGTGTTTTCTGACCTGGAGGGAAGGACAACTGTAAACAGTGTCCTGGCCGATGTAGCTGCTAGGGGCACCACTCCAGTTGGGAGTGTGCCGGACTCTGGAAGGGGGTGCAGAGGGAGAGAGTCCTCGCCTCTGATCCCGGTGCAACCTGAGGGGTTAAACCCTAGGTTGGGAGACCAGTTCTTGGAAAGAGGTCCTGAACTGATGGGAGAGTTGTGTTATGAGGGTGCCTCTCAGAGGAAGAGAGGACAGAACCCTAGAAAAAGAGGTAGGGGGAGGAGAGCCTCGCCCGTGACTTTTGGTCAGCTTGAGGGTGCCGACCCTAGGCTGGAGGTTCAGCGGCAGTCTAGAACTGCCCTGATGAGGGGTCGAGTGGAGAATGGCTACTATGTGCCAGGGGTTACTACCCCCACTCTGTGTATGGGCAAGGACCAGTGGCATCTGGGTGGGCTGGGGCCTGGTCCTGGCCGTGGACAGCTAGGGAGTACCAGTGGGGGAGCCCAGTTGGTCCAGAGATCTTTTACAGAAGGAACCACGTAGGTTCAGAGTGGCGTGGAACCGGAGGGTGTCCCTGCCGTTGCGGGCCCACGTCCGTGTTTTATCGCCCAAAGCCGGGAAGCCCATCACGGTGGTGATTGGCCTACCCTGCGTTCTGGCTGGAAGGGGGTCATGTTGGACCTGGCCATTTTGGCAGTTTCACCCCTAAACTTTTTGCCTTTATCCTAGCCTTTTTCCCTATGTACTGTCAGTGGTTTTAGACCCCTAGGCACTTTAGCACTGTGTCCCAGTGTAAAGTGTGTGCACTCTGTGTTACATTTAGTGAGACTGGCCTGCCCTCCCATAGGAATGCATAGGGGATATGTGTGTCTATGGTAATTCCTGGTGTGAGAGGAGTGCAGGGTTGAGATTAGTATGTGCGAACTCGTGAGAATAAATGCTGCGCAATGGTGTGCGCAGATTTATTGTGGCTGGTGGAGAAGTGCCACTTTTAGAAGTTGGCATTTCTGTGTGCTGTGTGTCTGCATGCCTGATGTGGAGTGCATGTCTGGCTTGTGATTGCCAGGTGCTGGATGGTGTGGGGAATTCCAGGAGCCAGGGTGAGTCAGCCCAGGGGTGAATAGAGAGATCTGTATCTAGATGGGAGGGAGGAGTTACACCTGGGACCTGAATTGGGCTGTGCCTCTTCTCCACAATGCTGGCTCTGCCCCCTGTGGTGCGTCTGAGCACCTAGCCCCCACCTGACAATGGAGAGAGGAGCTGAGCACAACAAAGTGCTCCAAAGCTCCCCCAAACCAGTTGCATCTGGTTTTCCCCCAGCCCTGTGCTTGGTGAACAAAGGAAAAGTGTGTATAAAAGAAGGGGCTATGACCCCATGAAACTTTTCTGCTGTGCCTGTCCTGACGCTGGGGGCTGCTGCTGTTGGGCTCCAGGAGGAACCGCCACAAGGGACTGCCTCCATGCTAGAGGGCCCTGTGTGCTGGCCTGCCTGAGCCCAGTGTTTGCCCCCTTGATCCTGAAAGGACTTTTTCTTCGGACTGAGCACCTACTTGGATTTTTGCTGAAAAGCGCTACCCCCTTATTGCTGAGGAACACTGTGCTTCCTATTGCAAGCACTTTTCTTTTATTTCAAGGAGCGCTGGTAGCCTGCAGCACAAGGCTGTAGCATGAGGGATTTCCTTGCAGTTGCCCACCCCGCGTATTTGTGCCAATTTTCGCTACTCTCTGAAGTAGCGGGTGCCCACCCCACATTATTGCCGTGTATTCATGCTTTTCAAAAACTGATCGGGAGCCCACCCCGCATCAGTATCTTAAGGAGCGGGTGCCCACCCCGCCTTGCAGTGCTCGGTGGCGGGAGCCCACCCCGCTATTGTCTTTATCTAGAAACGGGAGCCTACCCCGTATTGACACCGCATTGCCGAGACCTTAAAAGAAAATCACTGCCGCAGCCGGGTAAAACAGGAAGTCAGGCGCCCGGTGTTGGGATGTGGGCGGGGCCTGCCGACAAACGCGAGAGCCTCGCTGGTTCCATTTCCGCCCCCTCCGCTCCTGTGTCTGGAAGAGAGCTGCAGGAGAGGAAGAGGCCGGCGTCTCCCCACGGGACTCCTGAGAGCGAGAGAGAGCCCCGTAGGGCAGCTGAGGAGTCGAGAAGTGCTGAGGTTGCAGGCGGGGCCCCCATGTGTGAGGAGAGCCCCACGATGTGAAAGCCAACTGAAGAAGGAGCCGTCGGAGCCCCGCAGTCTAGCTGGTGACTGGGGCTGGAGACTGATTTGTGGGGAGGCCTGGTGCATAAAAGAGAAGAGCTGGTGAGTAGGGCTCCTTTGTTCCTGGTTGTGAGAGGGGGCGTCGGGGCACATTGCTGGTGCCCGTTTCCCCTCCTGCTGTACTGACTTCATTTGGGCATAGCGAGTTTTAGTCCCAGAGTGGGACTCCCATGTGCCCAGTGTCCGTTGCTGGTGAGGCATTATTTGTGGCACTAGAGGCACTGTAGTGCCACAGCTTGTTTTGTTTGCCTAATTTCCCCAGCTGCCCCGCGTGATAGAGGGCAGCTGCAATGTTGCACAGCTCTGCTACAGAGGGCACCGTGTATGCTCGTGCCCATTCTTTTGAGTTTACAGCTGCATTGTGTAGGCACACAGTTCTTTGGGGGGGCAGGATTGAAGGTAGGAGTGAGACGCACTCCTTCGCCCCATCCCTTCCCAGCAAGTAGTGGGCAGCTGCCACGTTTAGGCCAGTTTTACGCACTCTTCTTTTGCTTCATGTGCAGCCAGCCCTGACCCTGTTGGACAAAGGGCGTTTGAGCCCCTGTGAGAGGCCAGTTGGCCTGGGGTCAGTTTTCAGGTGTTGTGCCCCCGCTTGGGACACACTGTGTTTATGATGGCGATTACATGATGTGTTATACCTAACATGATGCCTAATGTGATTTATGTGTAATGTATTTATGCCCCTGAGGGTAGGGTAGGATATATTTGATCCCTAATGTGTAGTGTATGTATGCTTAGGATGTTAGGCATAATGGGATTTATGCTAAGTTGATGATGCCAAGTTCATTTCTTCTACCAGTAGCGACTGGTTGTTATTACTGATTGACTACCTTTATTATTTTATGCTACAGTTGGTATATATTCTACATTTGCTAATTTCCCTTTGTGATTGTTCTGACAGTTGCCCAATTGGCCCTGTCAGGTGTATATAATCCCCTGTAGATACTGCCTAGTGCCAGTTGGCACAGTGTATATTATGTGATTATGTTTCTAATGTATTGATGACAATACAAAGGCTATTTTCATATATAACCTTGTGTGGAGTTCCTTTTGTGGTGTGCCTGGGGTGTTGTTGCTGGGTGCGTGCACAAACGCTTTACACATTGCCTCCGGGATAAGCATGACTGCTCGTGCCAAGCTACCAAGGGGGTGAGCAGGGGTTATCTTTGGCGTGTAACTTCCTTGCCCTGACTAGAGTGGTGGTTTCTGCCTGGCTTTGGTGCAAGCCTTAGCCAACCAGAAATCCCATTTCTAACAGTACGTTTAAATCGAGAGCAGGTGGAGAGTGGTTGTCCATGTAACACTGGAATTAATTAATTTTCACTGTTCAGAAGTCAATAGTGTGTGTGTGTGTGTGTGAGAGAGAGAGAGAGAGCGAGAGTAGTCACTAGGCTCGGCCACTGTTCAGAAGTCAGTTATGGATGTGCGTGTGTGTTAGTAGTTATTATACACAGTAGGTGTCCAGAAGTGATGGATATATGTGTGTGTGGGTAGCTGGGTGTGTGTGCGCGTAGGAGTGTGGTGTAGTTAGTAGGTACGGTCAATGGTTAGATGTAGAGTGTGTAATTAGTAGACACAGTCAATTTTGAAAAGTCAGTTATTGGTGTGTGTGTAAATAGTCTTTAGGCATGGTCAGTGTTGAGAAGTCATGTGTTTGAGTGTGTAAGTAGTCACTACATAGATTCAGAGTGCAGAAGTCAGTTAAGGGTGCAGTTCTCAGAAGTATGCAGCAATCTTGGCCTGGAAGGATGCTTCAGATGCAGTTAGTGGTCAGGTGTCTGCATTAGGCCTGGGCTAAAAATCCGTTCCGTTCGCGGAAATTGCGATAATTCGACATTTTCGCATTCCACGAAAAGCGCAAAAATGTCAAAAATTCTGCATTCCGCAGCCTAGCGATAATTTGTTTCTTGCTCGCGCTGTAAAATAATACATTCTCGCATGCGCGCGATCGCCTTACCTGAATCCCCGCGTTCGCCGACAAGTTTTCCCGATCCGGTCGCGTTCTCCACGAGATGTTGTATTGTTGGTAGCCATTTGCGCTGTCTCGCAACAGTTCCCGCCCGCAGCAACGTCATGCGTCGCGCGATCACGTCTTTCTTCTCGCGATCATGCACCGCGAGACAAGTGAAAACAAGATGCAACCGCATGGGTAAGTTGGCGAGCCGCGACCACGCAGAAAATACCGCGAACGGGCGGGAAAAAAACTTCCGCATCTTCACGATATTTCCGCGTGTTTGCGGAGATTTTTAACATTTTCGCGATAATTTGCGAAAGTGAATTTCGCAAATTCCGCCCACCCCTAGTCTGCATGCCTTGAACAGAACTATCTGGATGTCTAACAGGTGTTCTCTAGTGATTTGCTGCTCCAGCCACAGTTCCAATCCATGTGGTATGATGCTGTCACTGAAGTAAGAATACTCCTCAGGATTGAGATGAAGAACAGGTTTCCTTTAGACATTTTTGTCAGCAAAATGGGGCACAGGAAAAAGTATATAGCTTACCTGCCACAGTTGAATCATCTGGCATTGTTTGCCGATGAGCAATGTGTAGTTAATTGCTTTAAAGGAATATGAAGTGTCAGCAAATTACAGAGTTCAGTAGATGATGTGCAAAATGACCCAGAGAGCCACGTGGCAGGTCTACAAACACAGTGAGACAAAGTTGTGTGTCAAATTCCATACACATGTGTAAAGTACCGATGCTGAAGCAGGAAGATGATTTTAAAGAATTTATTTAAATTCTTGAGCAGAGACACAGTGCATCTTAACAGGTGAAGTATTCTCATCAACTGTCTCCTCTGGAACATAGAACACAAGACATAGCACGCAGGCATGCCGTGTTCCATGCTCCAACAGGAAACAGCACGAGACTGCACGAGATAACCATGAAGCACAAAAAGAATAGGCAAAATGTAACACACTTCCCCTCCTACACAAACGAAAGGAAAAATTAAGACAGCAACCTCAACGGTAACTTTCTTTCCCTGACATTGCTCTTAACTCTGGATGCTACAGATTGTGGAGGAAGAGAAACATCAGATTGTGGAGGAAAAGGAACATCAGAATGTGGAGGAAAAGAAACATCATTTAAAACATCACAGGACCTCTGAAAAACAGAAGACTTATCATTATGTACATTATTACATTTTGCAACCCTTCTAACATTCCAGACTCTACCATCCTGGGTAATGACAGTATTCTTGCAAACCTTTACTATCTTGACAGGATGATAAAATTTGGAATAGCCTTTAACTAAGAAACCAGGTTTTCTGATTCTGACCCACTCCCCCACCACAAAATCAGGAACTCTGACCTTCATACCAGAGTCAAACCTCTTTTTCATAGCCAGTTGTTTAACCTCAACCCGTTTGGCAACCACCTTAACATCAGTGGTGTCATTGGTTCTATTGATTTTCTTTATCCACCATGGACAAATGTCAGATGAAGGTTCTCTCCCTTTCAACAATCTGAATGGACTCACACCGGTAACTGAATGTGGTGTAATACGATACATCCATAAACTCTTCCTAACCCCCTCTAACCAAGGCTCAGTAGAACTGAGAGCCAAATGAACAGCTTCCTTAAGAACCCGGTTAAATCGTTCCACCTGACCATTTTCTCTAGGCTCATACAAAGAAGTAGTCAAGTGTTTGACATTACACATTTTAAAAAACAATTCCATTTCATGCGATGTAAGTTGTACCCCATTGTCAGTCACAATTTCCTCAGGATAACCTTCATGTGCAAAAATTTCCTTAAAGAAAGTGATAATTACTTGGGAAGAAGCATTAGCCACAAATTTGACTTCTGGCCACTTAGAATGATAGTCAATCATGACCAAAGCAAAACGAGCACTTGAAGGTAAATCTCTAAAAGGCCCAGAGATGTCAAATGCCACCTTTTGCCAAGGAAAATCCGGCCATGAAACAGGTTTGAGTGGAGCAGACGAGGTATGAAGCATACGATCACTGTTGATGCATTCCTGACACTCCCTGACAGACTTATCCACCATTTTATCAAGACCAGGCCACCAAAAATTGCCTCTGATAAGACGCTTCATAGATGACATCCCTAAATAAGTCTGATGAGTAAGAAGCAAAATTTTCTTCTGCATAGACCCAGGAGGAATAATCTTGCCCCCTTTGAAAAGCAAGCCATCACTTTCCTCAATATCAGAAGATATGCGACAAAACGGGGCAAGATCAGCAGACGCGAATTTCTCTTTAGGCCAACCATTTCTGACACAATCAAGTATCTTTTGGCATAACGGATCATTACTCATCTCCACCATCCAATCATCCTCAGATAACTTCAAAAACTCATCAGAAACAAAATCTTTGATAGAAGCAACAACATCCATATCTTGTTCAACACAAGATACTTTCACGTCCTGGCATGGTAACCTAGACAGAAAATCAGCAGTAACATTGCTTTTACCAGGTACATATACCACTTCAAAATCATACTCTTGGAGACGAGAAGTAAGACGTGCAATACGAGCCGTAGAATTCCAACCACCCCCAGGAGATAAAATCCCAACAAGAGGTTTATGATCAGTCCTAAGTGTAAACCTATTCCCCCAAACATAATTACGAAAATGCTCAACCGCCCAAATACAGGCCAATAGCTCCTTTTCAATGACAGCATATCTTCTTTCCGTTTCTGAAAGTGTCCTTGACGCAAACGCAACACACCACTCATCCTTGCCAGCAGTTTGACTAAGAACACCACCTAAACCGTACAGGCTAGCATCAACAGTGATAATACACTTTTTATTAAGACAAAACGACCTCAAGGTAGGAGCATTCACAATTTCCTCCTTAATTTGCCTAAAAGCCGCTTCCTGTTTACCAGTCCAGACAAATTCAGAGGACTTCCTCATAAGCTCCCTGAGAGGTTCCATTTTAGTGGCAAAATTTTGTATAAACTTACTGTAATACTCACATAACCCATTAAAAGAAAACAGTTTTTCCCTATTATCCGGAGCTGGTGCATTGACAATAGCATCCACCAAGGTCTTCTTAGGAACCACACCCTCCCCAGAAAGTGTGTGTCCTAAGTATTCCACAGAGTCACAGAAAAACTTGCATTTGCTAGCTTTCAGTGTTAGACCAAAATCACTCAACTTAACACATACTTCCCTAAGATGATGAGAATGTTCATCCTTATTTTTGGAAAACACAAGAATATCATCTTGGAAACATTTGACAAATGAGCCCAAATCTCTAAAAATATGATACATGGCTCTTTGGAACACAGATGCAGCCGAAGCCAAACCAAAAGGCATTCTCTTAAACTGAAAAAGACCATGAGGTGTTATAAACGCTGTGTAATGTTTAGAATCATCAGTCAATTCAATTTGATGGTAGGCCGATCGAAGATCAAGAGTAGAAAACACAGAAGCACCATCCAACATACACAACATCTCATTGATGTTCGGGAGGGGATGACAATCAACAACCAAATTTGAATTAAGTGCCCTCAAATCCACACATAGTCTAATACTTTTATCAGCCTTAAGAGCTAAAACAATGGGAGAAACCCACTCAGACGACTCAATCTCTTCAATCACACCATCTTTAACCATGATGTCTAACATGTCCCTTAGTTCTGTTCTGATGCTAATAGGAACCCCTCTTAACTTTTGTTTTACAGGTACCGAATCAACTTTAACCTTTATTCTGTGGCTGAACCCTTTAAGTTTTCCCAATTTATCCGAAAATACATGAGGGAATTGATGTGAGACATCTAAACCAGACAAAGACAACGCAAGTACAGAAACAGGTTCCTTGGACCTAGGATTCAACATAATGCTAAGCTTAGCTTGGTCACGCCAGCCTAAAACATTGACACCTTTAATGGCTACATACAATTTAATAGTAGCCGTATTACCTTTAAACTCAATACATACCTCTCTGAAACCAATAAAATCAATTTTGGAACCATCAAAATTAAAAGCAACAATATCTGGCTTACATAGTGAGGTGAAATTAACAAGTTCTCCCAAACATTGTGAACAATACTCCTTGGTAATGATCGTCCAAGGAGATCCAGAGTCTGCCATAAGTTCCAACTCTCTTCCCATCACCTTAACAACACATTTGGGCGAAGCAATCTTGTCAATGTCTGAAATATCAAAGTATTCTTGAATGGAAACTACAACACCAGACTCTGTACCACCAAAGGAATGATCATTAGCAGAATCATCACCTGTAACATAAGAAATCTTCCCCTTACCACCATTAGAAGAAATTGAAAGATCTTTCCCAGTATCAGGTTTGAATTTGACCACATTCCTACACATTTTAGAGAAATGACCAGAACGTCCACACTTGTTACACTCTTTGCCCACTGCTGGACAATGAGGAAATGAAGCTATGTGATCAGGACAACCACATCTATAACAATAAAATTGTTTTGACTTGGCATCTCCTTTCGCAGTAGCATATCCCTTTGACGTGCTGGAGTATCCCTTTGACGCGCTGGGGTTGACCACATTTACCTCTCCTGAACTAGTGGTTTTAGAGTCCTTGTCGAGAGCTTTGATCCACTTATCTGATTGTTCCAATGCTTTTGCCGTGCTAATCGCTACCTCCAAACTAGGATCTCCCAAAATCCATAGTTGTTCTTGAACTTTTTTGCTCTTTACATGAACTATGATTTGATCTCTGATCATTTCATCAGTCATAAGACCAAAATTACAATGTAGCGATAAAGCTCGCAAAGCAGTAAGAAATTCGTCGAAACTCTCACTTTCATCTTGGACTCTCGTATAGAACTTAGATCTATTAAGAGCAACACTAGTAGTAGGCTTAAACCTTCCCTCTATGCGTAGAATAGCCTCGTCATAAACATTGTAATCCCCACCAGACCTTACAGGAGGAAGTGTTCTATAAACCAGCTGTCCTTCAGAACCAAGAGAGTGTAAAAAAATATTCTTTTTCCTCTCCGCTGACATGCGTTCCCCATCGATAGCCTTCAAAAAAGTGAAAAACTCCTCTTTCCACCTTGACCAGGGAATAGGCGGCTCTCCTTTGTCTTGTAAGAATTTGGAGGGTGGATCAAACTGCATTTTTTTAAATTTTTAAACGAAATGCTGGTATTAAACACAAAATATGCGACCCAAACCCAGGTCAACAGAAACACAGTAAATATAGTTGCTTTACTCGATTAGGTGCTAGTAACACAAACCCATCAGATAAATGTTAATGAAGAAAGTATGTATTATCTCTCACACGAGTAGGAACTGAGGTTAAATAGGCATGCTGTGTTAAAAAAATGTTGCTCAGAATGTACGAATACCAGAATGAGGATTATCCAGAACCTCCACTCTTCAAGCCAGTCGCAAAAGGTTAGTCGCAGCACAAACGCGTTATGCCAGATGCTCCGTTCTTCAAACAGTTGAAACAAACAGTCAAAGAAGGTACCGTAGACTTGTGTAGTATTTACTTACACAAGATGGCCGCCAGCGTGATGTCGTCACGCGTAGCCAATGACGTTATTGCTAGCACTTCACGTTCGGAGACGCGCACACGCATGCGTAGAAGATGGTGAAGCCGTTCGTTGGTAAAGACTTCGTGAAACAAGACGAAATTCAATAACTTTGCCGCTACTCGCCGTGGAAGTTTCGGGATTGCAGGCATCAATGATCCTTAACACCTGGAAGTTGCCGGTAGACCGAGAGAGACGTAGAGGTGAATTCGAAGAAATCCAACCGCACCTGTGTCTCAGTAAGTAGAAGCAGCTGGTGGATTCCTTGTAGATCGTCGCCAAATTTGTAAAGTACCGATGCTGAAGCAGGAAGATGATTTTAGAGAACCACACCCTCCCCAGAAAGTGTGTGTCCTAAGTATTCCACAGAGTCACAGTGTTACATTTTGCCTATTCTTTTTGTGCTTCATGGTTATCTCGTGCAGTCTCGTGCTGTTTCCTGTTGGAGCATGGAACACGGCATGCCTGCGTGCTATGTCTTGTGTTCTATGTTCCAGAGGAGACAGTTGATGAGAATACTTCACCTGTTAAGATGCACTGTGTCTCTGCTCAAGAATTTAAATAAATTCTTTAAAATCATCTTCCTGCTTCAGCATCGGTACTTTACAAATTTGGCGACGATCTACAAGGAATCCACCAGCTGCTTCTACTTACTGAGACACAGGTGCGGTTGGATTTCTTCGAATTCACCTCTACGTCTCTCTCGGTCTACCGGCAACTTCCAGGTGTTAAGGATCATTGATGCCTGCAATCCCGAAACTTCCACGGCGAGTAGCGGCAAAGTTATTGAATTTCGTCTTGTTTCACGAAGTCTTTACCAACGAACGGCTTCACCATCTTCTACGCATGCGTGTGCGCGTCTCCGAACGTGAAGTGCTAGCAATAACGTCATTGGCTACGCGTGACGACATCACGCTGGCGGCCATCTTGTGTAAGTAAATACTACACAAGTCTACGGTACCTTCTTTGACTGTTTGTTTCAACTGTTTGAAGAACGGAGCATCTGGCATAACGCGTTTGTGCTGCGACTAACCTTTTGCGACTGGCTTGAAGAGTGGAGGTTCTGGATAATCCTCATTCTGGTATTCGTACATTCTGAGCAACATTTTTTTAACACAGCATGCCTATTTAACCTCAGTTCCTACTCGTGTGAGAGATAATACATACTTTCTTCATTAACATTTATCTGATGGGTTTGTGTTACTAGCACCTAATCGAGTAAAGCAACTATATTTACTGTGTTTCTGTTGACCTGGGTTTGGGTCGCATATTTTGTGTTTAATACCAGCATTTCGTTTAAAAATTTAAAAAAATGCAGTTTGATCCACCCTCCAAATTCTTACAAGACAAAGGAGAGCCGCCTATTCCCTGGTCAAGGTGGAAAGAGGAGTTTTTCACTTTTTTGAAGGCTATCGATGGGGAACGCATGTCAGCGGAGAGGAAAAAGAATATTTTTTTACACTCTCTTGGTTCTGAAGGACAGCTGGTTTATAGAACACTTCCTCCTGTAAGGTCTGGTGGGGATTACAATGTTTATGACGAGGCTATTCTACGCATAGAGGGAAGGTTTAAGCCTACTACTAGTGTTGCTCTTAATAGATCTAAGTTCTATACGAGAGTCCAAGATGAAAGTGAGAGTTTCGACGAATTTCTTACTGCTTTGCGAGCTTTATCGCTACATTGTAATTTTGGTCTTATGACTGATGAAATGATCAGAGATCAAATCATAGTTCATGTAAAGAGCAAAAAAGTTCAAGAACAACTATGGATTTTGGGAGATCCTAGTTTGGAGGTAGCGATTAGCACGGCAAAAGCATTGGAACAATCAGATAAGTGGATCAAAGCTCTCGACAAGGACTCTAAAACCACTAGTTCAGGAGAGGTAAATGTGGTCAACCCCAGCGCGTCAAAGGGATACTCCAGCACGTCAAAGGGATATGCTACTGCGAAAGGAGATGCCAAGTCAAAACAATTTTATTGTTATAGATGTGGTTGTCCTGATCACATAGCTTCATTTCCTCATTGTCCAGCAGTGGGCAAAGAGTGTAACAAGTGTGGACGTTCTGGTCATTTCTCTAAAATGTGTAGGAATGTGGTCAAATTCAAACCTGATACTGGGAAAGATCTTTCAATTTCTTCTAATGGTGGTAAGGGGAAGATTTCTTATGTTACAGGTGATGATTCTGCTAATGATCATTCCTTTGGTGGTACAGAGTCTGGTGTTGTAGTTTCCATTCAAGAATACTTTGATATTTCAGACATTGACAAGATTGCTTCGCCCAAATGTGTTGTTAAGGTGATGGGAAGAGAGTTGGAACTTATGGCAGACTCTGGATCTCCTTGGACGATCATTACCAAGGAGTATTGTTCACAATGTTTGGGAGAACTTGTTAATTTCACCTCACTATGTAAGCCAGATATTGTTGCTTTTAATTTTGATGGTTCCAAAATTGATTTTATTGGTTTCAGAGAGGTATGTATTGAGTTTAAAGGTAATACGGCTACTATTAAATTGTATGTAGCCATTAAAGGTGTCAATGTTTTAGGCTGGCGTGACCAAGCTAAGCTTAGCATTATGTTGAATCCTAGGTCCAAGGAACCTGTTTCTGTACTTGCGTTGTCTTTGTCTGGTTTAGATGTCTCACATCAATTCCCTCATGTATTTTCGGATAAATTGGGAAAACTTAAAGGGTTCAGCCACAGAATAAAGGTTAAAGTTGATTCGGTACCTGTAAAACAAAAGTTAAGAGGGGTTCCTATTAGCATCAGAACAGAACTAAGGGACATGTTAGACATCATGGTTAAAGATGGTGTGATTGAAGAGATTGAGTCGTCTGAGTGGGTTTCTCCCATTGTTTTAGCTCTTAAGGCTGATAAAAGTATTAGACTATGTGTGGATTTGAGGGCACTTAATTCAAATTTGGTTGTTGATTGTCATCCCCTCCCGAACATCAATGAGATGTTGTGTATGTTGGATGGTGCTTCTGTGTTTTCTACTCTTGATCTTCGATCGGCCTACCATCAAATTGAATTGACTGATGATTCTAAACATTACACAGCGTTTATAACACCTCATGGTCTTTTTCAGTTTAAGAGAATGCCTTTTGGTTTGGCTTCGGCTGCATCTGTGTTCCAAAGAGCCATGTATCATATTTTTAGAGATTTGGGCTCATTTGTCAAATGTTTCCAAGATGATATTCTTGTGTTTTCCAAAAATAAGGATGAACATTCTCATCATCTTAGGGAAGTATGTGTTAAGTTGAGTGATTTTGGTCTAACACTGAAAGCTAGCAAATGCAAGTTTTTCTGTGACTCTGTGGAATACTTAGGACACACACTTTCTGGGGAGGGTGTGGTTCCTAAGAAGACCTTGGTGGATGCTATTGTCAATGCACCAGCTCCGGATAATAGGGAAAAACTGTTTTCTTTTAATGGGTTATGTGAGTATTACAGTAAGTTTATACAAAATTTTGCCACTAAAATGGAACCTCTCAGGGAGCTTATGAGGAAGTCCTCTGAATTTGTCTGGACTGGTAAACAGGAAGCGGCTTTTAGGCAAATTAAGGAGGAAATTGTGAATGCTCCTACCTTGAGGTCGTTTTGTCTTAATAAAAAGTGTATTATCACTGTTGATGCTAGCCTGTACGGTTTAGGTGGTGTTCTTAGTCAAACTGCTGGCAAGGATGAGTGGTGTGTTGCGTTTGCGTCAAGGACACTTTCAGAAACGGAAAGAAGATATGCTGTCATTGAAAAGGAGCTATTGGCCTGTATTTGGGCGGTTGAGCATTTTCGTAATTATGTTTGGGGGAATAGGTTTACACTTAGGACTGATCATAAACCTCTTGTTGGGATTTTATCTCCTGGGGGTGGTTGGAATTCTACGGCTCGTATTGCACGTCTTACTTCTCGTCTCCAAGAGTATGATTTTGAAGTGGTATATGTACCTGGTAAAAGCAATGTTACTGCTGATTTTCTGTCTAGGTTACCATGCCAGGACGTGAAAGTATCTTGTGTTGAACAAGATATGGATGTTGTTGCTTCTATCAAAGATTTTGTTTCTGATGAGTTTTTGAAGTTATCTGAGGATGATTGGATGGTGGAGATGAGTAATGATCCGTTATGCCAAAAGATACTTGATTGTGTCAGAAATGGTTGGCCTAAAGAGAAATTCGCGTCTGCTGATCTTGCCCCGTTTTGTCGCATATCTTCTGATATTGAGGAAAGTGATGGCTTGCTTTTCAAAGGGGGCAAGATTATTCCTCCTGGGTCTATGCAGAAGAAAATTTTGCTTCTTACTCATCAGACTCATTTAGGGATGTCATCTATGAAGCGTCTTATCAGAGGCAATTTTTGGTGGCCTGGTCTTGATAAAATGGTGGATAAGTCTGTCAGGGAGTGTCAGGAATGCATCAACAGTGATCGTATGCTTCATACCTCGTCTGCTCCACTCAAACCTGTTTCATGGCCGGATTTTCCTTGGCAAAAGGTGGCATTTGACATCTCTGGGCCTTTTAGAGATTTACCTTCAAGTGCTCGTTTTGCTTTGGTCATGATTGACTATCATTCTAAGTGGCCAGAAGTCAAATTTGTGGCTAATGCTTCTTCCCAAGTAATTATCACTTTCTTTAAGGAAATTTTTGCACATGAAGGTTATCCTGAGGAAATTGTGACTGACAATGGGGTACAACTTACATCGCATGAAATGGAATTGTTTTTTAAAATGTGTAATGTCAAACACTTGACTACTTCTTTGTATGAGCCTAGAGAAAATGGTCAGGTGGAACGATTTAACCGGGTTCTTAAGGAAGCTGTTCATTTGGCTCTCAGTTCTACTGAGCCTTGGTTAGAGGGTGTTAGGAAGAGTTTATGGATGTATCGTATTACACCACATTCAGTTACCGGTGTGAGTCCATTCAGATTGTTGAAAGGGAGAGAACCTTCATCTGACATTTGTCCATGGTGGATAAAGAAAATCAATAGAACCAATGACACCACTGATGTTAAGGTGGTTGCCAAACGGGTTGAGGTTAAACAACTGGCTATGAAAAAGAGGTTTGACTCTGGTATGAAGGTCAGAGTTCCTGATTTTGTGGTGGGGGAGTGGGTCAGAATCAGAAAACCTGGTTTCTTAGTTAAAGGCTATTCCAAATTTTATCATCCTGTCAAGATAGTAAAGGTTTGCAAGAATACTGTCATTACCCAGGATGGTAGAGTCTGGAATGTTAGAAGGGTTGCAAAATGTAATAATGTACATAATGATAAGTCTTCTGTTTTTCAGAGGTCCTGTGATGTTTTAAATGATGTTTCTTTTCCTCCACATTCTGATGTTCCTTTTCCTCCACAATCTGATGTTTCTCTTCCTCCACAATCTGTAGCATCCAGAGTTAAGAGCAATGTCAAGGAAAGAAAGTTACCGTTGAGGTTGCTGTCTTAATTTTTCCTTTCGTTTGTGTAGGAGGGGAAGTGTGTTACATTTTGCCTATTCTTGCCACAGTTCCAATCCATGTGGTATGATGCTGTCACTGAAGTAAGAATACTCCTCAGGATTGAGATGAAGAACAGGTTTCCTTTAGACATTTTTGTCAGCAAAATGGGGCACAGGAAAAAGTATATAGCTTACCTGCCACAGTTGAATCATCTGGCATTGTTTGCCGATGAGCAATGTGTAGTTAATTGCTTTAAAGGAATATGAAGTGTCAGCAAATTACAGAGTTCAGTAGATGATGTGCAAAATGACCCAGAGAGCCACGTGGCAGGTCTACAAACACAGTGAGACAAAGTTGTGTGTCAAATTCCATACACATGTCTCCATAGTATTATGTGTAAGAAGACGGCTGATTTCAATTTCACTTTTCGCACTACCATTTGCGGCAGGGAGTTTTTAGGTAGTTGTTGCTAAGAACTCAACTCTTCCAGGGGGCCCCATGCACCCCAACACTATCACATTCAGCAGAGGTGGGGCGGTCATTTTGAGTTCTGTAACTGATATGTATTATTAGAAATTAAATTTGTCCTGTTGTTTAAGGAGCAAAAAAGATCTTCCCTCTTCAACAATCGATCGTGTAAAGAGGAGACATTAGGAGCATCAAGAGGAAGCATTTTCTATTTGTATTTCACCCTTCAATGAAACAGGGGATTTTAATGGGAACAGAGAGTCAAGCAAATTGGAGCCCACAAATGCCTTCATGCCCACAAAGTCCATTAAGAGGCACTGCTCAGAGTAAGTGGTTAAGGTTGAGGGGGCATGATTCACCTTAGGAGTAGATTAGGCAAAGGAGTTTACAGCTCAGCTGTGGAGAAGTATGCAGTGGGTAGGTCAGCTGGCACCGTGGCAGGAGTAGAAATCATCCAACAAGAAGTTGAAGTCATCTGAAGAAGAGGACGAGTCTGCCCAAATTGTCAAACAACAGCCTAAAAAGAGAGTGAGCTAGAGGCAAACATACAGCAGCCATCTTATCCGTCTCTGTGTTCGTTGTTACTGTGTTGATCCTATAGACTTCACTGTAGACATAGAAGATGGCACTGGCCTGGAAGAGACCTCAAGTATCTGTCAATAGGGTGACCATGTTTGACTGTGCCTTTTGTGGCTCCTGCAAAAACGCTACACCCCAGAAAAGCTGAAAAGCTAAAGAAATTGCTAATGTTAATTTCAAACAGTAGTGCATTAATAAGGACCACTGCCTGCCCTTAAAAAATTAAACAAAAACGTTTCATTTTTATTTTTTAAAATGCATCCTGTTTTCCTTTAGGGAAAACGTGCTGCATTTAAAAAAAAAAGCTGCTTTATTTAAAAACAATCCCAGACATGGTGGTCTGCTGAGCCCAGGAGGCCACCATCCCAGGGAGGGCCTGTCATTCCCAATGGGCTTGCAAATTGTGAGAGGCTCATTAATACTCATGAGCCTCGCAATTTGTGACCCCATTGGGGATCACAAACAGTGTTAAACACACTGTTGTACATGCAGAATAGTGCCTTGCAAATTGCGAGTCGCAAAAGACTTGCAATTTGCGAGGCGCTATTTTGCACGTCGTACATCTGGCCCATACTGAGCGATTTAGTTGCATGCAATAACACTTGATAGCACACATTAAAAGCCCGTTGCCATGCAGTCCCTCTTGATTTTTCCGCAGAAATCATTTATTGTTCACCAGTTATAAATGCTGGCAGTTACTGAAACCCCAAGTAAGCACAATTTGGCTCCAGTTGGTAGTCTCGATCTGAAGACTGATCGAACACAGCTCTTCTGTTGTATGCGGGAGAAAGAAAGCCAAGAACATCCAGTCCAAATTAAGGGAACATGGGAGTTGTAGTTTCCGTTCCCGGTTTGAAGATAGCGAAAATATTAAATAAATAGTGTATTTACCGTTTGTGCTTGTGGTGCAGAGAACAGACTGCGTGTGCCATATTGTTTTGCTCGTGGAGGTTGTGGGAGCAGTAATAAAAAAATATTTCACAATAGTGGATATTAACAGTATTTCGGCTACGGGAAACTGATAATAGAAGCACATGAGGGATGAGCATTGGTAAAAGTAGGAAATATGGTACAGCAAAAAGAATTGGAGGAAAATTAAGTTACAAGCACAGGAACCAATGAGAAGCCAGAAAAGAGAGGAGACAGGATGTAAGTCCCTTTTAAGTTCATATTAAAAACAGTAGATTTCTGAAGCACAGCGCAAGTGCTGTGCAGGTATAACCTAAAAAAAGTCCCAAAAAGCCCTTGTGGAAGAATAGGAGGAGGCAATCAGAGAGGTTGTAAAGAGGCTATCCCCCTGGGGGGAGAGAGGCCTACTGGATACGCTTAAACATATAAAGCCACTGAATAGAAAGCAAGCAACTGTGAATGACAAAACACAAAGTCAGTGGTAAGCAATTGGTTTAATGCATTACTAGAGAAGTTTTCAGGATGTACTCAATACGTTTTTGTAACCAAAAGAGTCTCCAAATGTTATCATATAGACCCTATAGGCCTAATTCACGAAAAGTAGCAAATTAACACTGTAGTTGTACATCTACAGGCAAGTGCAGATCAATAATTTTTCCAGATGGAGAAATCCCTCCCTCTACACATACAACAAGCCTTTGTGTTCCCCATTGCGCTCCTGTAAGCGGAGTTATTGCTGCCCTTGGCTGGCTTAAATCTCTGATTATTTCCAGGGTGAGAATGAGACTGAGAGGAGTTTGGGAATATCAGAAAATATACGTTTGCCAGTGTATCCAAACTTCCAAGTCAAACTATAGCCTGACAAATGTCTTTTACACCCCTTCAATGATATGCAAGAGCGCAGATTTTTTTGTTACTTATGTGGAGATGGCTGCATACATACAACCATGTATTTCCACTAGGACTTCATTTGTGGATTCTTGCCAGGGAACAGTAAATTTCATTGCAAACTAACCTTTATGGGCAAAATTACTTTTATGACTCTAGCCCTATGTCATGTTTGTTTTGTTTTAGCTACAATTCTAGATACCTTGTAATGCATTTTGAATGTATTGCATGTTTCTTTAAAAGTAACATAACCTCTCTTTCTAAGTGTTGGGAGTTAAATCCTTGAAAAAACATAGATTAACAAGAAATTAATTGAAATATGTTAAGCGTGGATTGCCACACTAGAGTAATATATTAGTCACCAATTCAAAAATAATTATGATCATGTGGCTCGAACGATGAGAAATGGGTATTTAGTAATTGCAAAAGCATCTCAGTGTCGTTTTATTAAAGAAAGCTCCTAAAGTGTCTTCAAGAAGTGATTAGAAAAATAGTGCCATCATCAAATGCCTGTCAACATCTAAAAGGATCTTGGCGTTTAGATAATTGCAAAGTTAATGCATCTCATAGAATGTTAACAAATATCATATTTGAAAGTCGATTTTAGACTGTGACTGTCATTTGTTAACTTGTATTCGGATACATTAGTTTATTGACGGACCTTAGAGCTGGTAACCATGTAGCTGCTAGTAATGTAGGCAATCAAATTACCCATAAGGAAGGAAAAGGGGCATAACAATGAAATATATCAAACGCATGCAATGCCACGAAAATCCAGTAGTTAATATATAATCAAGAAAACTTACAAAGTAATAAAAACTGTTTTTCCTCTGTGATTCTTTTATACCTTCGCACGATTTCACACTAAAGAAATACCTGGAAATGCAAATACATTTATGGTTTCCAGGTTGAAATTTTAAGATATCGACATGATTTGTTACATTTAAATGACAGCTAAAAAACCTCTTCTTTTCCATAAGAGTATTCGTGCAGTGTGTTTAGAATGGCGTAAAATCACTGCTGAATGTGATTTGTAGCTTCTGAGATATATATCAATTGACCCACATTTTTATGTATCCCTATTGGAGACAGTTTGTTGCTGAATGAAATGTTATTGAGAAGCTGGTGCCTGATTTCAAGAGAGCGCTTAGATTAACCACAGAAAACGGGAAATATTGTCATGTAAAAACGCTGGAAGACATTTGGGGAAACCTGTGTTGTTTTTAGAATTGAACACTCACTAGCAAACTGTAAGAAGAAGACATCAGACAAAAATGATCAAAGTGCTTGAAGGTGTATGTTTTTGAAGGTAAGTGTTAGATCTGTCAGCCTTTGGGTGGTCTTCCCGCAAACATTTTCCTTAAACCTGTATTTGCGCAGTTCGTTTTTGTTGGCCTTAAGATGTTGCATGCTTTACTACTGCTAACCAGTGCTCATGCTTTCTCCTTAAACATAGTGAAATTGGCTTACATCCAATATGCACATGTACTTAACTTGTAAGTCCCTATTAAAGTAGTACTACCTATACCCAGGGCCTGTAAATTAAATGATACTAGTGGGTCTGCAGCATTTTTTGTGTCATCCACTTAAGTAGCCTTTTTAACTTGTCTCAGGCCTGCCATTGCAGCCTGTGTGTGCAGTTTTAAACTACCATTTCGACCTGGCAAAACAAACCTTTTCACATTAAATGTAGAGGTGCACACCTGTTTAGTATTTGTCAACAATTCATCCAAAATTAAACTACTATGCATGCAACCTTGCCAGGGTAGCTTATCCCCAAGAACTTTAGTACAATATAAATGAGTGCGGTCGTACTCGACTCCAGGATGCACAGCGTAAATCAACTCAGCCTTTCATCAAAAAGTCATCATTATGAAAAAAATAAAAACTACCAAATTATGCATGTTAAGAATATTCATTACTCATGATATGACATCATTGATTCTATTCATAATTAGCTTCACATGACACAATGAAATATGCATGTAAATACAATACAAAAAATTAAATACAAACAAGATTCAAAATAACATTTCAATGTACAGTCTTCTTTGTTTCATTAGCCCTTCCCAATGCATTTCAGAATTCGCTCAATCCCTTCTTCAGGGGCCTCTGCAAAAGTAATAAACAAATTGTGAAGCCGGCTGTTTTACAAACCCAAAGTTATAATTTTCAATGCACAGGGATAGAAAACCCGTGATATGAATATCACCATTAATGGTAAAACGAAACTAGCAAGAACCAATGGTGTAAACAAACAAAATATAACATCAAAATGTGTGTGCAAATATGAACAATGCTGAGTATGAAAGAAAGCTGTCGTGATCACCCCGACTGTTCATAAAACCTGAACCAAGCTGTACCACAGACTGTGGACTCCCGATACCAGCATGCACCATGTGCAGTTACTGAAATAATCGATACCCAGCACCTCCGTGCTTTATGGTATGATAACTAACTAAATCAGCTCACGCCATACACTTACTCAGGGCACTGTAAATCTCAACGTGATTATTCTCTGAACTCCAAAAACCGATAAGTCCTCCTGTAATGCAAGCTCAAGGTTCTTGTTTGTGGCTGAAAATTTAAGTGAGCACTACTAATATCATTAAACGCACTCAAAGTACCTCCTCACTGGAACCGTAGTTCCACTGACGACTTCTTTACTCTAGTTTAGGTACCACCTGCCTCAACGGAGCACCGCCTGTGAATATGAGAAATTTGAGCATAACTATACTGATTTCCCACTCCTTAAAAACGTAAATAACTGAAGGAAACTCATTGCTCATGATAAATGAATCTTACCATGCTTCCAACGCTCTGAACGTCATACTCCTGTCTGATTTGGAAACACTGTGCACTAATGTCAAATTTGCTTGTGCTTTTGATTGCTCCTCGCCTGAAACTGTAGATATAAAAAAGCATGTAACTCCTCTCTAGGACACGTACTCCAAAAATATAGACAAACACGCGAAACCCGCCCCAACTTTGCCAACATAGGTCTTACCGTATCTTCTAACCACCGCTCCAAAAATGATCAGAATCCGATGCTCGAAAATGCCGTAAACAAGTTCACATTGTAGTCCCTCAACCAACTTCACTAAATACCCACGCAGACAGCGAAAGAGGACTATCATAACTCTCCCCAGTGGCCATCTTGTAAGCTGCTGAAACCTCTACATTTCTCTGAATCACAAAGTGTAAAAAAACCTAAAACGTATCTACCTGAACTTTAATCATCATACGCAATGAAATAGTTTTTTAATGTTGCACATATGTTAACTGACACTACTTGTAGGTGCTACTTTCACATCGCATAAAAATAAGTCAGGAAAATGAAAAAGCGAAAAGTTTATCAACAATCAAATTGGTTTGATTGGCAGATGCAGACCGCAAGGTATGCGTTGTACTTTATGATATTTATCAGCGTTGATGCGTGCAAACGCTGACTTAATGCTCTTCGTGATACAAACTCTAACTGTTTTAATTGCTGTGTAATGGAACCTCCCTGTGCGTTGTAAGTCGATGTTTCCTGTATTAAAGCATATATCACTTGCTTATGCAGCTGTAAAAGTCTGTATATCTGCTCTATTATCAGTTATATTTGATATGGCTTCAAAAGACATTTTGTAATTTGTGTGCATTGTATATGACATTGATGTTAAAAATGGGATTTGTTCAAGCCAATATTTTATATTATATCAGTAATTGGGTCACACTTGTTCTATGTTTTACAAATTGCCGGGTCTGTAGGTCAGCACTTTTTGGGCAGGTACATGTAATGTGGTGCCCCTTACTCACAGGTGATACCCCCACAGAAGATAGTAGTCGTGGTGGTGGTGCTGAAGGGTATTTATTACGAATTTACAATTGCCAGCAGGAGCGCCGGTACGGAGCTCCGATCCCCTTTGAATCGGCGCGCTAGTCCGAATCCAAGATGGCCGCCGCCGGAAGTCCGGTGACGTCGCACGTCGTGCGCGCCGCGGACTAGACCGCAACACCACAGTACATACACTCAGATTATGAGTGGTGGTAGCAGTTTTTCACTTTGATTTCTTTCACTTTGATTGTTGATAAACTTTTCTCTGTTTCATTTTCCTGATTTCTATTTATGCGATGTGAAAGTAGCAGCTACAAGTAGTGTAAGTTAACATATGTGCAACATTAAAAAACGATTTCATTGTGTATGATGATTATGGTTCAGGTAGATAAGTTCTAGTTTTTTTACACTTCGTGATTCAGAGAAATGTAGAGGTTTCACCAGCTTACAAGATGGCAATTGGGGAGAGTTATGATAGTCCTCTTTCGCTGTCTGCGTGGGTATTTAGTGAAGTTGGTTGAAGGACTACAATGAGAACTTGTTTACGGCATTTTCGAGCATCGGATTCTGATCATTTTGGGAGCAGTGGTTAGAAGATACGGGAAGACCTTTGTTGGAAAAGTTGGGGCGGGTTTCGCCCGTTTTTCTATATTTTTGGAGTATGCGTCCTATAGAGGAGTTACATGCTTTTTAATATATACAGGTTCAGGAGAGGAGCAACCAAAAGCATGAGCAAATTTGATATTAGTGCACAGTACGACGTTCAGAGCGTCGGAAGCATGGTAAGATTCATTTATCATGAGCAATGAGTTTCATTCAGTTATTTACTTTATTAAGGAGTAGGAAATCAGTATAGTTATGCGCAAATTTCTCATATTCACAGGTGGTGCTCCGTTGAGGCAAGTGGTGCCTAAACTAGAGTAAAGAAGTCGTCAGTGGAACTACGGTTCCAGTGAAAAGGTTCTTTGAGTGTGTTTAATGATATTAGTAGCGCTCGCTTTAATTTTCAGCTACAAACATGAACCTTGAGCTTGCATTACAGGAGGACCCATCGGTTTTTGGAGTTCAGAGACTAATCACGTTGAGATTTACAGTGCCCTGAGTAAGTGTATGGCGCAAGCTGATTTAGTTAGTTATAATAACATAAAGCACGAAGGTGCTGGGTATCGGTTATTTCAGTAACTGCACATGGTGCATGATGGTATCGGGAGTCCACAGTCTGGGGTACAGCTTGGTGCAGGTTTTATGAACACAGTCGGGGGGTACACAATCAAATGAGCGTGATAACGGCAGCTTTCTTTCATACTCAGCATTGTTCATATTTGTACACACTCTTTGATGTTATATTTTGTTTGTTTACACCATTGGTTCTTGCTAGTTTCATTTTACCATTAATGGTGATATTCATATCATGGGTTTTCTATCCCTGTGCATTGAAAATTATAACTTTGGGTTTTAAAACAGTCACAATTCACAAATTGTTTATTACTTTTGCAGAGGCCCCTGAAGAAGGGATTGAGTGAATCCCGAAATACATTGGGCAGGGCTAATGAAACAAAGAAGACTGTGCATTGAAATGTTATTTTGAATCTTGTTTGTATTTGATTTTTTGCATTGTATTTACATGCATATTTCATTGTGTCATGTGAAGCTAATTATGAATAGAATCAATGATGTCATACCATCATTAATGAATATTCTTAACAAACATAATTTGGTAGTTTGAGTTTTTTCATAATGATGACATTTTGATGAAAGGCTGAAGAGTTGATTTACGCTGTGCATCCTGGAGTCAAAAACAAACCTTTTGCCATGCCTAAACCTTCCTTTTTCATGCACATAAGTCACCTCTATGGCAGGCCATAAACAATGCAGTGCATTTAAAAAGTTGGGCATGCACTTTTTTAGTGTTACATGTCCTGGTAGTGAAAAACTCCTAAATTCATTTGTCTCTACTGTACAGACTACCTCTCCCATAGGATACCATTGTGTTACCTTAATATAACAATAAGCAATAACTTCCATTTAGGAGTAATTAAGAAAGTCAAGTTTGCTGTCTAAAGAATTGTAATTTATTTATTGACGAAGTTAGATTTTAAGTCACAATTTTGAAGGCCCCTTTTAGAAAGTTGGCATTTTCTTGTTCTAACCAACTGGTGACTTCAACCTGTATCCTTGTTCACATGACTAGGTGTAGCTGCTGGTTGTTCATTGAGTATTGCACCCAGACATTGAGACAAAGGGGGAATAGTGATGTCGATGTATGCAATGATAGATGTGTGCATGAAAACAGAATCGAATCACTGTCGTTGAAATCATCCGATATGCCCTCTCCATCAACCCTGAGTCAGAAATACATGGTCAGGCAGGCCATGCAACCTAGACATAGGCAACTGATTGACAGATCACTGGTTATGTGACACAAAACCAGCAGAACAAATGTGCAAACAGGAAAAATCCAGATTATTTCAACAGATAAGCAGCGACACCGCAATGGTCCTGGAAAATTGGCCCCTATAAAGCACACATGGCTGGAGGGGCACACATTCACAAATCACCATAAAGTTAGATACCAAATGAAGTTAGAAACACTCACTCAATCAGGGCACAGCACTCACAGCACACACAGTGATCAAGCACACTCCATGCCGGACGGCTGGACATGTTACTCACTGGTCCTCGTTATGTCCACGCAAGGTCGAGACCCACCTGCATTTGCTATCACTTGGGAGAAATGCATGCCTTCATAACTAGGCCCACATTCCTCTCCCTAAAAAGGATCTATGAAGTGTTTTCTGATACTGTATATATTGGCTCTCAAATAGATTGTACTATGGGCCAGTCCTCAGACACGTTTCTGTATGCTGTACTCCCGGCCGCAGTGTTTAATGAAAACAACTGTTTCTGTTTTTTGTTTTTTTGTTTTTCCACTTTTTTTGTACAGTTTAAAAAAAAAAGAAATTCTTATCCAATAATACAAAACCAATATCAGCAAGTGTACATAAATATCAAACAAGTGGATCTAATAAACTATTTCTGTATCTGTTCCTTAAAGATAAGAAGAATCAGAGATCAGACTCGATCACTGAAAAGGTGAAAGGAGGAGGGGGAATAATGAAAAGGAGTCTCTGTGCGTGAGATGGTTCTACCCTAAGGGATCTCTCCTATTGGATAGTGGTGCCCTCACACACCCTTGCGGGTGTCATGCTTCATCATAGGGCGTTGCTCCTTGTGGGGGTGGTGCTGCAGTCCCCCTATGGGCCCCGCAGGAGGGCTCTTTGTCGGAGATCTTTTTGTAAAAAACGCCGCAGTTGTGCATGCGGGTTTGAGGGACTCAGAAAAAAGGGGAGGAGTTCGCTTTCGGCTGGGCAGGTTAATATACTTGAAGTGGGGGTGACTCAATAAACCACCCCCACTGCTGGACGAACTCGCGAGGGGGCACTTCTCCTTCCTCCTGGGGTCAAGGTTGGGACAGATCACGTACAGTGCTTTACTCTTCTCCCTACACACTTATTTTTCTTTCACTTTTTTCTTTGGTCCTGACGAAGCGCGAAGGGATCCAGTAGGGACCTGTTGAAGGCGCGAAACATGTTGACCAGTGCACACCTTTGTCACACACGGCCCTAGGAACAACGGAGTAATATCCCGTCCTCTATGCCATCTATTAATAGAGGTTCTTCTAAGGCCCTGTCTTGTTACTTTTAATTCTACCCTCGGACTGACGAATAAAATTGAACCGATGGTTCCGAAGGGTATTTTAAGACACAATCACTTACACCACCATCACTTCCCCTTTTTTCTGAGTCCCTCAAACCCACATGCACAACTGCGGCGTTTTTTGCAAAAAGATCTCTGACAAAGAGCCCTACTGCGGGGCCCGTGGGGGACTGCAGCGCCACCCCCACGAGGAGCAACACCCTATGATGAAGCATGACACCCGCAAGGGTGTGTGAGGGCACCACTATCCAATAGGAGAGATCCCTTAGGGTAAAACCATCTCATGCACAGAGACTCCTTTTCATTATTCTCCCTCCTCCTTTCACCTTTTCAGTGATCGAGTCTGATCTCTGATTCTTCTTATCTTTAAGGAACAGATACCGCATTGTGAGAAAACATCTATTTTTGGGAGTATTGGTTCTGGACCTAATCCTTTTTTCATATCCCACTCTCAGTCCCTCCCTCTCCAATTGTTGTTTGATCTAATAAACTAGCCATAATAAATAATATACAAAAATGCGGTATCAGCACAAATTCATTATACAGTCCAGTTTATTAGCAGGATCTAAAAAGCTGACCAGGGTCAACAATGTACAAAAATGCGGGAGCAGCAATAATTCATTATTGTACCGTCCAGGTTGTAAGCATGCTCAGGGGTTAAAAGTAAACACTTAATAAAATATATCCAGCCAAGTCGTTAGCACTTCCCATATCTTCCTCCCCTCCCTTTTTGCCTCTTGCCCTTACGAGTATACAGAGCCTCTTCAAATTGATATATGTGTAAAAAGCGTCCCTTCCATTGCTGAAAGGTCAAAGGTAAAATATCTAACCATGATGAGAAAATACATAGTCTGAAAACAGTCATTGCAATAAAACACATTTCCATTCCAGGACCTGAGACTGTCTTATTAACCCCCAATAACATAAGTTGCGGTGATGGGATAATTTTACATTTCAGTACCTCTCCCAAAAAGGCAGTGATTTCTAATTCTAACTGTTTTAAGCTGGGGCAGGAATAAAATACATGTACCAGATCTGCCTCTGTTGCTTGGCATCTGGGGCACCTAGTCGCTGCCATGCCACCCCATTTTGCAATCTTTGCTGGAGTTATATAAAGATCAAACAGCTTCTTATGGGGTTTTGACTGAAAATTTGATGTAAACATAATTGTTCTCCCAACTCCAGTGATTCCAGAAAGCAAGAATCAGCCAGCTCAAGTTTATCCTGCCATTTTCCACAGTGTGTCACCAAATCATTTGGGAGCAGTTCCAACAAATATCCATACAGTTGAGAAATGGAAGGGGTAGAGTTCTTAACCATCACTTCCATCAAGGGTATTTGGTCAAAGCTTGCCATTCCCCAAGTCTTTTTCATAAAAGAATCCCTGATCTATAAGTACATAAAAAAATCCAGCGGCCCAACATTACATTTTTAACAGATCACATCAAAGGGTGCGAACAAATTCCCAGTGAGGAGATCTCCGAACCTGACTAGACCACAGCCGCTCCATCTATCAAAGCAGCTGTCGTGAAATATGAAGGGCAGTTGTTCATTCTGAATCAGGGGAGTATGTCTGCTATACCTGCCTACCCCAATTTTCTTTCGAACCACCACCCAGTTTCTATATGCAGCGTACAACGTCTTAAAGCAGGTTCACTTAAAACAGTTTGGCTCAAAAAACTTCATTAAGCATTCATAGGCTGTGTTGCCTATAAATAGATCATATATGGAAGGTACATGATTGCCTATGCAGCGCTCCATAGCCTGACTATTAAACAGTATATTATAGCACTACATAGCAGCGGCAAGATAATTTAGTGTAAAAAATTAGGAAGCGCCCCCCCCCTTTACTCTTGGTAAACACATGAATATATTAGCTCTTCTAGTTTTCCCGTATGCCCAGATACAGCTTGCTACTAATACATCAATTGTCTTAAACCATTCACTGTTGAATTCCAGTGGGACAGATGAAAACACATATAGCAATTTAGGGAGGACCACCATCCTCACTAAGTTACATCTTCCCATTATAGACAATCTCAAATTGTCATACCGTTTGAAATCCTCCTTGGCTGTCTCAAGAATGGGGACCAAGTACAAATCAATTATATGCTCCACCTTAGGAGTAATGCATATACCTAGGTAAGTAGCTTCACTTGTTATCCTGCTGTCCGAGGAGAATATGTTACTGTTTATTTAGCAGAAACTCAGATCTTCTCCCAAAGTTCTCTCCAATCTTCTCAACCACCCGCAGAGCCCTTCTCTGGTTCACTGGTGACTATGGCCACATCGTCAGCATAGGCCACGGTTTTTGTGTCCCAGCCCTGTAAACTAACAGGTACAATATCCGGTGAAGCCTCTAACCTCCTGAGAAAGGGATCAATAAATAAAGCGAATAGCAAAGGGGAAATTGGACAACCCTGTCTCGTACCCCTCTCTATTGAAAAGGGCTCAGATGCTTGTCCCATTATTTGCACATAGGCTAAAGGCTTGTAATACATTGCTCGAATTGCACCACTGAAGTTACTTCCCAGACCATTGTCTTCCAGAATTTTCCACAAAAGGCCCACGACAGGTGGTAAAAGGCCTTTTCAGCATCCAATAAGGCCACCCCCATTGGTTTTACCAGAACTTCTGTTGCATCAAATAGGGATATGACCCTCTGAACACTATAAGTGGTCCCTCTGCCAGGGATAAACACATGTTGCCACTCAGACACCAGCTGTATAACACAAGCAAATCGGGTGGCAAAGATTTTAGAATATACCTTCACATCACTGTTAAGCAACGTGATCGGTCTATATGATCCCACAGCTACGGGGTCTTTACCTTTCTAAAAAAATATAATTATATTAGCAACACCCCATGACCTAGGGGGCAGGTTGCTGGTTTTAACTTAATTTAACATAACATTTCTTGCTGTATCTCTGTAAAGAATACCTTGTAAAATTCCAGAGGAATGTAGTCTACCCCAACAGCCTTCCCCGATGGTAAGGCAAACAAAGCTGTCTGTAACTCCTCAGGTAATAATACTCCCCCTAGCATCAGCCTTTCCTCGTCTGTAATATTACCGGCCTGATCTACCACACCATTATCTGAGAGCATGGACCAATGATCAGAGGGAGCTGTAACCAAGTTTCCACACAGATTCTTAATTTGACTAATACAGCCAACCGTGCTCTGTTGCTGTGCCCTTACTGCCAAAAATCGCCCAATGCGCTCATTGTACTCATAGCGGTCCTTCTCTTAAGACAAGTACTTCCCAGCAGTTTTCTCTGCACAGTGTTCATTTAGGCGTGCCTTAGTGATAGCTATCAGGTTTAAAACTGGGACTGAGTCTTTCCTGCTTTCTACCGCACTAATTATTCTAATTCCAGACCGATTCGATTTGATAAAGCTCTCTACTGCGCCCACGCTCATTTTTCTGTTTAGAAATGCTAAAACTAAGAGTTTCCCCCTTTACCCCTGCCTTAAATGAATCCCAGACTAGTCCTGCCTCTGCATTTCCTTCATTTAGCTAAAACATAAAAAACACAATCCAGGGCTTCATATGTTTGACATAGTAGGGATCCAGCAACAACCCCCTCTCAAATGTCCACTTTCTAGGTGTACGAGCCAGCCCTTTAATAGCAAACTCAAAAATAACTGGGTTATGATCGGACACCGTTCTAGGAAATAATTCAACCAGTGCCCCCTTGATCAATATGGGTGACACTTAAAAATAATCCAGCCTGGCAAAGCTGCCATGGGGAGCCGAGGAATAAGTATATCCTAGGTCCGGTGCTTTCAACGACGCCCAGACATCAATCAACCCTAGTTCTTTCCAGAGGCAACCGAAGGATTTAGACGATACCACAATAGCTTTCTTCATTATTATATAGCCCTCCTCTAGAGCCATTCAAATAAAGTCCCCACAAATGACAAGTGGCACAGGCCATGATAGAAGTTTGGCCGCCAGGAGGTTAAACACACTGGGGCATAAATTGTGCATAGTGTGAGAGAGCAACATCCGGCCTTGCATTCCATTAGGGCCCATCTTCCCATCTTATCTGCAGTATTCCGACAAGGGATAACAGAGTCCCTTCACTAGGATCGCAGCCCCTCTAGTCCTAGTAACAAACAGCTTTTAACTCATGAGTATTCAGCAACATCTTTCCTGGCAACATGGGTTTCTTGTAAACAATACACATCTGCTCTCAAAAACCTTAGCCCTTCTTGTACCCGCCTTCTTTTTACCGTATCATTTAACCCGCAGATTTAATAGATGTAAATCGCAGGCTAGCCATAGCTCTTAGAGGCTGTCAACTCCACCAAAGTGTACCACCCAAGTAGGAAATAAACCTCACTCCCCCATTCTAGCCTTTCAGGGCCTGCCAACCACTAACTACTACCCATCTTTCTCCCAGAACATCTTAAGGTCCACAGTACCTTTGTTTTTTTGACTCAAAGAAATACATCATCACTATTACAGTTAAGACTACATCCACTTGCTGTATATTGAATATCACACCATCGCACCACCAACCTTCACCCCCTTCCCAAACCTCACCCCCTCCCAGGTGCACCCCCACCCCCACCCCCACCTCACCACCCTCCCCCTTCCCACTTCCCCCTTCTCTAGTGAAGTTTCTTTGTTTTTTCAAGGTAAATTCACATAAGAGCAAAATAGGTTTTTGAGGGATGGGCCATCTCTGACTTGATGGCGAAGGGTGAAGCTGTCAGCTACCACACTTGCACATCACAAAGGCTTCCCCCCAGCACACTCACAAAGAGTTTCACACCAGTCAATTGTTCCCACAGCACAAGCTAGGGCAAGGGCAGGGAGTCAGGATATTCCAAGCACCTATAGAGGTGAGAACCTCTAGAAGCTTCTTCTACTTCAAAGCTGACACCCTAAATATTGGCTCTTCAGACCCAACTCTTCAGTACACTGCTGGACTTGTGGATACTACAGAAGGATGCCCTACTGACCTGCTGCTTCAGGCTTGCTCTGCTTGGTGAGAAGGAAGACTGGCCCTGCACCCTTCTTCCCTCACTGAAGTGGCTCCAAGGATCAGCTGACTGACCTCCTGTTTTGAGCTACAGTGACATTACAAGCTCCAGAGGCCTCCCTCCATCTTCCCAGCTGACCTGCTACCAAGAACTACATGTGGAACTGCCTAAGCCCTGCTGGCCTTTGCTGAAGTAAGTTTCTAATTCCCAAAAGGTACGCCTTAGGTCCTGGACCATTGTTGTGGCAACAATGGAGCTCCACCTTGAAGAAAGGAAAACTCCTGACATTTTGGGCTCGTCAGAACCGCAAATAGGCCTGTTTGTATCAAGCTCTTGCCACCAAGGCAAAGTTCTGGTGACCCTGACTCTTCGCACTACAGTGATCGCCAGCAAGATCTGCACTTTGCAGTACAGCATTGTGAATCTCCAGCAACGACCATCTGTGGACCCTGACAGGATCTTTGTGCTACAGCTCTGACTGTTTGTGATGCCCAGACTGCTTTTCCCACTACAGCGCCAATCATCTGTGACACTCTCCTTGCCCCTCACAACCCCCTCCACCGCGGACTGGACACTTCGCACTAGACTCTCAAGGTAAAACTTTCAGTGGGACTAACCTGGTCCCTGTATCCGGCCCACACTCCATAAAGGTCGCCCTGAACTTCTGATTTACACCCATCTTGCACCACCAGAAAGCCACGAGCAGCGCTTTGTTCTTTTCGGCATCATACTTACCTACAGTTTTTAAAAGTGCATATTTCTGGTTTTACTGATTGGATTTTTATCGTTCTGGTGTGAAATAGTTTATTAACATGTACTCTATTTTTCCAAATTGTTGTGGGATTTTTCCGGTGTTGTGTTTTTATTCTATTTCTGTTTGAAGTGCTTCATAAATACTTACACGTTGCCTGTAAGTGAAGCCTGACGGCCTCTGTGCCAAGCTTCCAAAGGGTTAAAAACATGTTAATTTGGAGTTTGTTTGTGTTCCACCCTAACAAGACCAGCCAAGGTAATAGACCCAGTTGCACATTCTAAGATAGCGTATGTCATACGTAGGTGAATAGACTTCTTTTTACCCGTTTAGATGCATTAGTGTCTTAATCATAGACAGAGACGTACTATATGTATTGGACCATCTTGAGTGTATTCCATAGGTTTGCAAACTGTAATGCGTTGCACTTTAATGCTCTATTGAATGTTGAGATTCTTGGCAGAACATACCTCTGACTCTGTGCATTACTTGCTTGTCCAAAATGGTGCTGCTTTTAATCTACTGAGGTGCCAGTAGCGGCTTGTGGAAAGAGTGCTGTGAGGCAGTGCGGTGGGGTGGGGAGGGGCAAGGTGGGGGGTTAGTAAACTACGGAATACGGACGAACAGAGGTAAGTAAACAAATAAATAAAACAAATTTCATTGCGCGCGCTGCATTGCCAAATGCGATGCAGTGCGCGCAACAAAATTATATTTATTTATTTGTTTACTTACCTCTGTTCGGCCGTTTTCTGTAGCTTACTACCCCCCAACCTGCTCCTCCCCCACCCCACCGTCCCGTAGCACTCCCTCCACAAGCCAGAAGTATTCCGTAGTTTACTACCCACCACCCTGCTCCTCCCCTGCAGCACTCCCTCCATGAGCCGCTACTGTGAGGTGCTCCCACATGTTCCAATTTTTATTTTTACATCTTTGCACACTGCACTTTACTATATATGAGGCTTGTTGTTCTCAATTGGCATCTCAATTTGGATAGAAACTTGTCACAGCAAAGCTCTTGAGTGTGTGCTTTCTTCAATGGATTGTTGATGGACTTGATGCATAAAGTATGGGTGTCTCACACCCGAGAACGCACAGCAATAGATAGGGCTGCAAGGAGGTCTTGTAATGCGACAATCTGGAAGTTGTATTTGTAAACGTGGTAACTAATACTCTGCCGTCTTTGCAGGATGATCCTTCAATCCTCGATATTATGATGTTCAACCACTCATAGAGTAGAAGTGATAGTGTACATTCATAATCAACACAAACCTTTTGAAAATGGAGATTAGTAGAAACAAACTGGTTTAGTTGTATAACAATGTATGATGCTGCACTAAACTCATAAAAACTGAAAACTTCTCCCAAGTTTTTCTTTTTACTTCTATAGCCTGCTGCTGCAAATAAAGCTTTATTTAACTCTGTATCAATAGCATAATTCTAATTATTGTATGATAATATTTAGAAAATGTATTGTGAAACAATATCTAGCAGGGCTTGACCTTGTGGATCAACACTGGATTTTAGGATGGACTGACCACATCACTGGAATGGGATTGCGATAGTGAACGTATTTTGCTGAAGAAACAAGTACAACCAGCATAGTCCTCTGGTTATAAGCTGGAGCAGATCCATGCTACTCCAAAGTATTAAAGAACATATTGAACAAATTAGCCTCTTTGTGGACTAATTCTTTCTATGTGTGAGTCCCACTCATTTAAATCAGTTATAATTAAACAAGTGAATACTGGGAATAGTTTTGGTTGTAGATATAGCATTATGAACAATAGGAAAATGTCTCTGAGAAGCAGAGACCTAGGATCACTCTTTTGGCTCATGGGTTCATCTGTTCTAGGTTGCTGCGGGCTGTGCATCAATGGTCCACTACCTTGGTTCAAGAGGCCTGACTCCGGAGCAGCCAGTACTGCCTTACTGGTACGTCACCACAAGGTGCATGTTCATTGCTGAAGGGGCACTGCTGTGGAGGGGATGGAACCGTCCAGCCAGTACACTACCACTGGGTGCAGACTTAACAAGCTTGCAGTGACCAGCTGCTGTTGGAGGTTTTTCAAGCTCACCTGATATACCACGGGGTGCAAGCTTCACAAGCTCAAGACCCCAGCCTCAGAGGGACTACTAACACTGCGTGCAATCTTCGTGGACTCAAGGGACTTGGCATTAATGCACACTCTGGAAGCATGTAAGAATGTATCATTCACAGTAATGCAACTGTTCACTTCATACCTCATCTGCCAACACTTATTTATAAAGATAGAAACCTTAAAAAAAAGAAACTCACCCTAACCTGTGGAGATCCCCAGTGCTCCATCCTTGTCCCCCAAAATCTTAAACCTCAGCATAGAACTGTGGGAGCCCTACTCACAAACAGCAGCAGCAGCATCAAAATCAATCAGTAAGCAATCAATAATCAAATGTACCAGAAAAATATCCTTTCGACCCGATATTCAAAAATTTAAATCCTGACTCAATCTAATTCCAAATTGGATGGTCTCTCACCTTGATGAAGACAGAAGGGGTGATTGATATATTGGCAGAAAAGGTACTCCATTGCATGTGGCTACACGTCCTCCAACATCCCAGTGGTGGAGTAAGGGCTGCTGGAAGTTGACTTGTATGTCTGCCCACCTAATTTTGATGAGCGGACATGCAGATCAGTTAAATATTCCCCGTCACCACCAGGAAAATCCTCCACTGTCACCAGCAGGAAACCCTTGGCAGTAAGGAGCTGTGAAAACTGCAAATTGCCTCCCAGGACATGGGAGATAACTTCCATGGTGAGGAAGTATTATAATTTTTATATTTTCAAAATAAATTCCGCTTTGGGGGATTTTGACTGCGTTACAATCAGTGGCATGAACCGCTTGTACAGAGGTTCCTGTCAAGGCACGGAATTTCCACTGGCCAGACAAAAATGTGAAAATGTGGTCATTGACACCACTGCCAGGGCGAAGGAGTAATTTACTTTGTCACCCTGGAGGAGGACAGCCTGTCTGCTAAATTCAAAATTGAGCCCAGAATTCCTTGTTTGCCAATTACAACAAATATATTCATTATGCTAGGGTGGCTCACCAAAATAAGCCTTGATGGTGTCACCCCTCAGTTGAAATCAATACAAAATCACATTGGCCAACCTCTCCTTCTACGAGTACATTGCCATTTAAAAACAGAGCATGGCATTAGCTCTGCCATCTAAAGAAAGTGACAACTTTCTTCCCTGAAAATAATTTTAGAACAGTAGTCCAGACCATTGTCTTTTTATATCTGGACAAATTTAACTCACTGATATGAGGTCTTCACACTCTCACTAACCTCACTGAAAAGCACTCGGCATGCTCCAGCATGTCTCAATAAAGGCTTGAAGTAGCTTGATAATAGCACCCCCCACACCGATAAAAGAAAATCTAACCGCCTCTACAACCGTCCACAATCTTCAAGATCAGCTGCATCATATACTGAGGACCTAATTCACAATGGTAAACTTACACTTTTGTGTATAATTTTTTTTTTCTATTCACAAACTCTGATTTAATAGTAAGTTTATGACTGTGGAGTCTCCCCACTAGGGAGCTGAGACCTGAACCATCTTTTAATGTGTGGAGTTCTCTGACTCAAAAGTGGACTCTCACCTTGTTAGAGTTCCATTGGACATGTGGCGAACAGCCAGATCTGCCTACTTTGGAACTGGGAAACCAGGTTCAGGCCCAGCGTCTGCTCTAGATACTGTGCTTCTGGGCAAATCACTTTTTCTCCTAATGCCTAAAAAATGAATCTGACCATGCTTAATGTAATCTGATGCTCACATAAAGTGCTTCATTGCCCTTGGGCTGTGTTTGAGCTATATAAAACTGCAAAAAAGGAGCAGACCAATATGGATGGGGCTTTGTTGAGTGAATGCACCTGTACTATTCACCTATCATGCTCTATCCTTTAATGCCACTGTTCACCTTTACCTTGCACAAACTCACACCTTGTACAATTTTATATTAAAAATATCCAAAAGCCTCATAGTAATGTTGTTTGCAGTCCCATTTCAGACATGTTGGCAATTGCTGTATGTGCTCCATCAAGAGGAATCAATGCCAATACTTGACCAAATGTTTGTTAGGATGAGGCATGTAAAACCCACCCTGAGAAGTTCTACCCATTTGTTTCATAAAGTCTAGCCTATTCCAAGCAGCATGCCCCAAACCCTGTTTCAACATTCAATAGATATTTAAGGCTCTGCCATCTTTTTAGGAAACATTCAATGGCAGGCATCCCTCGTATTCCAATCCCACCTGTGATGAACTATATGGTTCTCATCACCACATTGCACAAATATTGTTCTACAACCAGCAAATCCTTATATAGAGATACAACCCAAAATGCTCTGAACCCGCAATTGGTTGACTAGTAGTGCATTATAAACAAACGATGTGAACAAAATAGATACAAAAACATACATGTTTTCCTGTGCATAGGACCCATGTCAAGGGCTCCATCTACCTGATTGTATGTTTCTCTAAAGCAGAGGTCAAGACTGTACTGAACTGCAATGGCCCTCCCAAAGTGAAACCTGTAACCATGGGTGACTACAGTCCTCATAATAAAAATATGTCAGTGTTAAGTTGATACATTGGGCCAACAGTGTAGGGTGGCAGGGTGTGCAAAAGGAAAAGTAAGTACATATTCTCAGTTCCCTTTCCTGCATGCACCTCTGAGCTGCTGTATCATCTCATCCTTCCCCCACTCATGTGAAAATAGTTTTGTCAGGTGTTCTATGTCTGTTTTCAAATCACACCCTTTTAAAATGAATCAGGAAGCAGTTTTGGCGTCCACTTTTGCTGTCAATAGATCACCATGTGGGCTAAAGCAGGGGCACCTGAAACTAAAGTAGATGGCCAAGGAGATGACAAATGCAAAATGTCTTCACCATTGTTATGGGCTGTCTGCTCACCCCATCTTGTTTCCAGCTCTGCAAAGTGAGGTATCCCCTGCAGCAGCCCCTGTTTAGCTAGAAGTTGTCAGAGTCTCATACATCTACCTTGTGGACACTAGAGAATGCTTGCCATCACAAAGGCACCAGAATTACCTTGCACCTTTTAGTACACTTGAGCTGGACACGCGGGATGCAATGGTTTTGGATCCTTGCAGATATTTGAGTGTAACTGTGAAGCGAAGCATCCAACTTGTTATGGTCCAACTTCCACGGTTTCCAAATGTAAGCTGGCACAAATATAAATAAACAGAGGAAATGATAGAACTAGAAACATGAAGCTTGACTTGGCTTCTCCCTTGAATGTGAAGGAAGCATGTTACTTGAATGAGCAATTAGTCCTTCTGTTTCAGTGACCTCAAGTCAAGCATCATATGTCATGCAGAGAACCTGCCCTATTAAGGGGAGAATGACAGGCTCAAGTGCGATGTGCAGATGCTGGAGGCGGAATTTCTGTACCTCAAACGTTGTGTATAATCATTAAAAAACCCTCGCAATTGGTAGTATGGACCTCTGTCTGTCGACAAAGAGACGGGATAAGGAGCTATCATTTATCTTAGTTACCATAAACAGTGCAGTCCAATTGGGGCTTCACAGAAATAGACGAAGAGATTTACAATGAATTTAAAAGAATTTATTAACAAAAAATTTCAAAACAATCATTAGTTCAGTAAGTATTTACATTTTAGTCATCATTATTACAGATTCAAATAATCTAAAAGTCAATAATTCAAAATACAATAATATAGCACATTGGTACGGATTACAAATAGAATAAAGAACATGCAGCAAATGTGTTTCATAAAGGAAAACCCCAAATCTAAATTAATGAGGGTTGGGCATAAATAGCATTTATGTTAACCCAGTATGGAAAGGTGTCAGTTCAGAAAACCAAATGAAGGTTTCCAATGAGAGAATGGGAATGCATAAGCATGAAGCCTTCGTACTCAAGCAGTGGGGATTAACAGAAGCTAGAAAGGTCTTCGCAGTTTGCAGTCAGCAAGCATATCTCAGATCTGCTCTCTGAAATCTCTAGCAAGGTCTCCCACCTAGTCTAAGAAACACACATTAATGTACTTCAACAAAACATTAATTGTAACATTCTCCTCATCCCCTTTCCCACAAACTAATGAATCTTCAGCAAAATCTGGGAATGGGTAAACTCCCCAGTCTCTCATCTCTTTACAATGAATTCAACACATCCATGTCCTTGGTTTGCTACTACGAACAGTTGCTCTATCACTGATGTGAGGACATCTCTCAGCAAGGAGTTGTTCAAGATCAGAGACTTGTTACTATTTGCCTACACTGATAACACTATTGACGCCAGATTGAAAGAAGCTCTGACCAACATCTTCCTGACTTCCCAAGAGAAGACAAGATACATCATTTAGCCTAACCACCCAATGGCTGAGTTTTGATACCAAGGGGCAGACCACTGCCAGAGGGACAGGCTACATGATGGATTCTAGCCTCTCTCTGTGACCAGCCTTCCACATTTTGAACGTACCCCTGCCTGACACTGCTCAACTTGACAGTAATGACTGAGGGATGTCCATGCCTCCACAAACTTGTTTATTGTGATGTTGTGCAGCATTGTAGTATATGTGACATTGTGATGTGTGCCATCCCTGAAATGCTTTGATACAACCCCAGTCACCTTTTCCTAGTCAACACCGCCCTGACCATCAAGCCAGCAACTGGACATCAGTTTTGGTTTCATAAATGGACACTAAGGACTTCATCACAATTAGGGGTGGGCGGAATTTGCGGAATTAACCTTCGCAAATTATCGCGAGAATGTTTAAAATTATCGCAAACAAGCAGAAATATCGCGAAGATGCGGAAGTTTTTTTCCGGCATGTTCGCGAGATTTTCTGCATGGTTGCGGGTCGCCAACTTACCCATGTGGTTGCTTGCGGGCGCGGCCATCTTGTTTTGAGTTGTTCTCGCGGTGCATGATCGCGAGAAGAAAGACGTGATCGCGCGACGCATGACGTCACTGCGGGCGCGAACTGTCGCGAGACAGCGCAAATGGCTAAAAACAATACAACATCTCATGGAGAACGCGACCGGATCAAGAAAACTTGTCGGCGAACGCAGGGATTCAGGTAAGGCGATCGCGCGCGCGCAAGAATGTATCATTTTACAGCGCGAGCAAGAAACAAATTATCGCCAAGCTGCGGAAACCGGAATTTTTGACATTTTCGCGCTCTCCGCGGAACGCAAAAATGTCAAATTATCGCAATTTCCGCGAACGGAACGAAATTTTTGCCCAGGCCTAATCACAATGGTGGTCAGACGCTCATCGGACCACCATTGGAGCAGGATTGTGACCGCCCGACAAGTAGTGGCGGTCCCATTCGCAATATTTTGCGGATATAGTAAGCAGCCAGAAACTGTATTTTTCTGCTGCAGCCCAGAAAAGGGCGACAAAAGCAAAAGGAACAACTGATGGATGGAATGCTGAACAATGCAAACATTCACCCCCAGTCACAAAGATCTGGGTTTAATCCATCGTACATTTGCTTACTATGCCACACCAATTTGGACCTCGCCATATGTAAATCATTCTTGACCCTGTTCCTCATAGGAACAGTCCAGCCAGAACTGCCAAGCCAGGTCCTCCCTGGACCAGAAACAAGCATCCTGGGACTGGTTCTGGGGCATCACCCCTCATCAGCCAGGCTAGCTTGAATCCAGTGGTGCAGTGAGCACGGGACCCAGGACTGGGTATACCCTTCCCACTGAGGGAGACAAAAGCTAAAAGAACAATTGACAGACGGAATGCTGAACAATGCAAACATTCACCCCCAGTCACAAAGATCTGGGTTTAATCCACCATGCTTTTGCTCACCACACCAACCCAGTTTGGACCCAGCCATATTCAAATCATTCTTGATCCTGTTCCTCATGGGAACAGTCCAGCCCGAACTACCAAGCCAGGTCCTCCCTGGACCAGAAACAAGCATCCTGGGTCCCGTTTCCGGGCATTGTGTGTGAATATGTGGATGTTTCTCTTGGTTTCACTAGCATTCAGTCAGGTAATGTTACAGACACACAACTAGTAGCAAATTTGGCTCACAATAAGATCCTTTAAATGTGCGTGAGGATTTGTGAAGAGAGGTATTCTCAATACAGGAAGACGTTCCATAGGTTCCATAGGTTCCATAGGGGGCTATATTATGATTTCAGATTTTTGATAAAGGTTCTTTGTTGCACAATTCTTAACAACAATTGTACCTTTACCAACGCAAACCTCTACCTGGGTGAGTGGCTCTCTATTTTTTTAAGGTCCTAAACAAAGATGCTCCTCTTGTGTTCGTCCCAAATCATGAGGAGCACAGGTAATAGGGTGACCCAACACCAGTGCTTCATTTGTAAAAGGATACCCCAAGCTTTGTTCAGAATCCCAGAGGCAGCACCAGAGAGCTGAATGCCAAGGAGGCTGCGTAGTCTGGAGTCCACTGCATGCTGGTTTAATCTGCTACCAGACGCCCCTTTCCCTTTTAGCTGACTATGCAGGTTCCTGTGTTCTCCCTTAGTGACTTTTTTCCATCTTTCTCTATCTCCTTATTTCCCCTTTGGTCGTTTTTTCCCTCTCTTACTTCTGGGAAGTGTCCGATGAGGAAAAATAATCGCAGGCCCCACTGGAAACCCCTGTCTGAAATTAAGCACTGTCGCACACCAAAGAAAAAATGTATCCAGGGTGAAAGTTGTGTTCTGTACCTGATACAATGACAAACTGACAACATCAGTGGACTACAGATTTGATGATGTGAGTTTATTTGTCCAGACTACATGTGCAGCTTGTCTTCTTTGACACAAATGCACGGTTTGCTCATTTTGCATGAGCTGCCATTTCCATAATCACACTTTTGATTTCGAATGTTTATTTTCAAATCCCTATACTTGCCAAATATAACCATTTGTGATAATATTTCGGCGCAGAAAACAACTGTAAATTTACATCAATTTGTCAACGGTGAATAGCGAGTGATGATTTTATAGCTCCCATTGCAGAGTAATATATATCAGATTAAACAAGACTTGATCTAGAAAAGTCCTAAATCGCCACCGAGTCTATGTTTTTAAAAAGATCAGCAGTGCTACCTTTATATCAATATTATTATTCCACTCAAGGCCAGAAACTGGAATATAAGAAAAGAAATAGTCTTTTCTATCCGGCTCCTCTTCAGATCATATTCAATAGATGTTCCTCCTTCAATAAGACGGTACAATTGTCTGAACACAATAGGTGTCATCAGCCTTACCATGTCCAGATGTACCCCAGAAGTAACCCTGAGGCATAATATGTTAATCTTTAATCGAACTTCCATAGCACTTTACAATAAAAGCGATTGAAGAATAAATACATGTAAAGATTTCAAAAAGTACAGAAGAAATTATACCCCGTAGGAAACAATTAAGGTGACCGAGGAACGATATTATATTTTCAACCATAGAAAGGCATGAACAATGTTCTGAAATACACCTAGTATAATTCTGCTAGCAATTTTGAAGCTGGCGTGGAAACACGAATCCCCAAAGAATTGCAGAATTTACTAGTATTTTCGGTTCATCGCAATGCAATTTCTGGGGCAATGAGGATTTGTGAACTGATGCTTGTTTTTCCCAATACATTAGCCTGCCTGTGGGTAAATATAATGGTCCTTATTTATGAGGCCTTGCGAGAGTTTTGCGCTTCCGTTGCGCCACTTTTTGTGACGCATCGGCGGCGTAAAACATGCCTTCTGTTGCGCTCTATTTACAAAGTGACGCATCTAAGCAGATGTGTCACTTTGTAAACCCCTGCGCTACATTATACCTGCATCAGGTATAATCTATGCAGGGTGGGCATTCCCACATAAGTAAGCCTTGTAGAAGTGACGCAGTGAAATCTAAGGGGCAGATCTATGTTGGAGTTGCGCCACTTTTACGCGGCCGTTGCATGCAGCGGCGGCGTAAATCCTGCGCCACTTTGCGCCCTATTTACATCGAGATGCATCTATGGAGATGCGTCACGGTGTAAAGCCCTGCGCCACATGAAACCTGCGTCAGGTTTCATGTGGGCGTAACCACGCAGGGGGGGCGTTCCGTCGCAGGAACGCCCCTGAAAAGTGACTCAGTGAAATCTATAAGATTTCACTGAGTCACTTTCCCAACGCTGATGCGTCAAAACCCTGCGCCTGCTTGAAGCAGGCGTAAGGCTTGACGCACCATGTTAGGTATGGGGTAGGTTGGAATAGTGCTGAAGTTGCGTCGCGCTTGCGACACAACTTCAGCACTGCGCCAACCTTATGCCGGCAGATACGTCACGCATCTGCTTGTCCTTGCGCCACGATGCACCGCATTGTAAATGCGGTGCATATGTGGTGGCGCAAGGGCAAACTTGCATGACGCATCTTCGCTGGCGCATCAATGCTGATTTGCAGGGATGCGCCAGGGAACATAAAGCTGCCCCTATGAGCTTTCACTGCACCACTTCTAGGGTGCAAATGCTTCAATATTTTACGCCTGCCTCACAGCAGGTGTAAGACTGAAGCAGTCCCTTTCACATGGGGCTTGCCCCATGTGAAAGGACACATTGCTGGAGTTGCGTCACGTTTGTGACACACTCCAGCAATGCGTCACTTTTTCACCTACAGATACGTCAGAAATACTGACGTATCTGTAACTCCTTGCGACAAGATGCGTCATACAGTAAATACGACGCATCCATCATGTCGCAAGGAGGACATACTGAGAAGTGACGCATCGCTGCTTTCAGGCAGCGATGCGTCACTTCTCATAAATGAGGCCCAATGTCTTCAGGTGCCATTTTGTGGTGATTTTAGTTAATCATCTACAATAACATTGTATTCATATATTCAGGTGTCATTTTCTTGCAGTGTGTGACCGAGAAGACAGGGGTCAATGTTATATCCCTCTAAATCGGAGAAAGACTTCATATGTCAAATCAATTAATTTCAAGAGATGTATGTCGAGGTCACTGAAAAAAATGTCCTGATAATATGAAAGCTATTTTTTTTTTAAATAACAGCAGTCATCGAAAATTAGGCAAATTGATTCAAGACCATGTCATATGCATTCAATTACATTGGTTGAAATATAAAATCCGAACAAACATGAAAAAATTCACTGTACATCACTTTTTGTACGAACTAACGTAAATGTCCTCAGACAGTAATTTTTTTCAAGTGTGTCAGCGAATCAAAAGGTATTTTATAACATGACAGGCTGTAGGAGACAACTTTTTCATTTGCAACTGACGCGCCATTGAGCACCTTGTAAAAAACGGAAGCACGTCTTTTTTATTTACAATCGACATCGAATGAGAGAAACACTTCAGTAAATAGGGCCCAGAGAGACCCTGAACGAGGTGTGCCGCCACAATCTAATTGTCTCACATTTCTGCATGGCGTGCGATTTACATTTTAACATGATCCCCAGATACAATTTGAGGCTCGAATTAAACGTGTCTGTAAACCTGGATATTGTCAACTGAGGAACACTTTTTCTGTTTGTCTCGCGTATAAAGAAAAACTACTTTTAAATCTCGTGCAACATCTGGCTTTACTTATTCCCCTGAAGAGTCCCTCAATTTAAAACAGTTTGAGCAGCCTCCATACAGTCTGTGGGCTCTGGAAGTGTTCCTGCATTTGCTATGAAAGTAACGAACAGAAAAACAATGGGGCAGATTTACAAGCCACTGGCGCCACTTTTGCGTCACTTGTCCCATGTTAAAAGTGACGCAAAATTGGCGCAAGGGGCTTGTAAATCTGCTCCAATATATTATAGTGAACCATGCTCATTTTGCTCGTTACAATTTTCTGCATTTGATAAATCTGCAAACATTTTCCAAAAAAGCATAAATGTATATAGATGTGATCCATTCACTGAAAGGTGCACAACCAGAATATTGTTGTTTATATATTCAGTGACAAAATAATTGTCTCGAAATATTGTTTTAAATAATGGTGCTCCTTTGCAGGTAATAACAGAAAATGTATGCCAATGGGAGGATTTTTTTGTAAACAATATTTACAACACGTCAGACAATATTTTTGTCTATAACCTTCTGACAAACACCCCTGACATTTTTTATGTAGCTTAATTTCAGGATATCGGCAAAAATCCCCGACACATAGAAATCTTAATAAAAGTCCCATAGGGTTTGAGCCGAAATGTAACACAAAAGTTGTTGGATGGAATATTGTAATGCTATTTATATAGCTCTTACTACCTCTGACGAGGCGTTGAAGCGCTTTGTGGCGAGTAGCACACTACCCCGTAACACAAGAGGCGTGGTTAATCCAATTGTATTTGTGATTAGTCATGCATTTACTCTAATTACTTTGTGATAGAATTATATTAATATCGGTTAGGTGTGATAATTACTGTGGATATGTGTTTTTAGGTGAATGGTTTATGAGATAGATAGGCTGGCAGAGATTAGCTAAGGTTAGGTTACAGGGTTAGGATTTTCAGGAGGAGAGGTTGTGCTCTACGAAATGAGATATCAGTCAACTGCAGAACTACAAGAAGAAGGATTAAGCCAGGCAGTCAGGCCTGTGGCTGAGAGAAGGCTACACTCAGAAATTTAAGGCATGTGGAAGGTAAAGAGGGTAATTCTGGAAATTAAAATGCAGTGTAATCAAGCAGAGGTAAATCAAGTTACATTTTGTATTCATGGTTTTAAGAGTATATTGGGAGCATTCTTTCTGAGATAGCAAGCAATCAGATAATGTAAGCTGTGGAAGGATACAACATTGTACATAGTTCTCCATATGTGGGGCAGACACCTTAAATCTGTAATTCCGAGTGTGCACATAATTTAAACATTGAGAGCCCTAGCCTGTTGTGTGGTAATCTAGGACAGAGCTTCTAAACATAGTCTGAAGTATCCCAACCTTGGTACTAGGGGGCAGATTTATGTTAGACTTGCGCCACTTTTACGCCACCGTTGCGTCACTTTTGTGACGCAGCGGCGGCGTAAACCCTGCGCCACGTTGCGCCGTATATACATCGTGACGCATCTATGGAAATGCGTCACGGTGTAAAGCCCTGCGCCACATTAAACCTGCGTCAGGTTTAATGTATGCAGGGTCGGCGTTCCAGCGGAAAAAGCCTCAGAAAAGTGACGCAGTGACATCTACAAGATTTCACTCAGTCACTTTTCCGACGCTGCTGCGTCAAAACCTTGCGCCTGCTTGAAGCAGGCGTAAGGCATGACGCAGCATGTAAGGTATGGGCAGCCCCTAAACATTGCTGGAGTTGCGTCGTGCTTGCGACACGACTCCAGCAATGCGCCGCCCTTACGCCATCAGATGCGTCACACATCTGTTTATCCTTGCGCCATGATGCGCTGCATTGTAAATGCGGCGCATCTGTGGTAGCACAAGCGTAAACTTGCGTGACGCATCTTTCCTGGCGCATCCCTGCTGATTTGCAGGGATGCGCCAGGAAACATAAATCTGTCCCTCGGTCTTTAAGCTGCACAAGAGGAGTTGGTACTGAAAAAAGAAAGGTCTTCTTTAAAATTCATCCCTCACTATTCTGTAATTAAAGGGTTTTCACTCACTCACAAAAAATTATACATTTGGCACTGATTGAGAGTTCCCCAATAGTGCACAGTTAGATTTATGCTCTGTTTCTCATCTAATCCTATCAAAGTGTATGTACTGCAACTTTGTGGATGTGGGAAATGTAGGATATGCATTGTAGATATTTTATTTATTTATTTAATGCAATTTTATATACTGCGAACATTACCCGAAGGTGTCCGAGCGCTTGATAAAAGAACCAGTTGCGCTAAATAAGGACTTTGGATTACATGAGTTACATAAGAGATACAAACAGAACAAAAACAAAAAAACATTTCAAATGTACAAGTGGAGTGAAAGGAGGGAAACATTGCAAATTTACAAGTTATAAAGTCACTCAAGGAAGAGATACAAATAGGTAAACTCTAAAATCACATAGGAGTGGTAGAAAGCACAAAGGTCTACTACACATACTAGTGGTTAGAGTTGAGGGGGAAGTACATTATTTGATGAAAAGTATAATCAAAAAAGCAGAACACACATAGATAAACTCTAAAATCACATAGTAGTGGTAGTAAGTACAAAAGTCTACTACATATCCTTGTGGTTAGAGTTATATATACAAGTGGAGTGAAAGGATGGAAAAATTGCAAATGTACAAGTTGTAAAGTCACTCAAGGAAGAGATAGCAACTGATAAACTAAAATCACATAGGAATGGTAGTAAGCACAAAGGTCAACTACACATACTAGTGGTTTATATATATATATATATATATATATATATATATATATATATATACAGCTCACAGTTCCATCGGGTAATCGTACCCGTAACAGACGACAGCACTCACGGGGGAGATTTCAAAGAGATTTATTTCTAGAACTCCGGGCAAAGACGCGTTTCGGCACTTAGCCTTCGTCAATTTCTGCATAGAGACGCCACGGCCATTTCACATTAATAAAGTGCATTCAAGATTTCCGGTATAGAGACAGAAAACAGACTAATCATCATAGGACAACTAATCATAGCGCCATCTTAGAATGTCTAAAACGGAAGGAAAATAATGCAATAAATATAGCAATAATTCCACAATGGCATGCTGTTGGATTCTTATCAAGGGAGCATGACCCACTCGCCATTTCAAACCAAGGAGGAAATGCTACTTAGCGAAAGTGAAGTGGTTGAGGAAGGGATTCGGAGTGAGATGACCTTTCACTCTGATCGTGCCGGAGCTGGAGCTTGATTCACGAGGCAGACATGAAAAGTGAGCAAATGCCTAGAAATTAAAACAACTGGATGGCGTGAGTAAACTTTAGCCATTTAAACAATTGGTGCAGGAACTGAAAAAGGAAATATAAAGTGAATTTAAACGAAAACATGAACTCACTAAGACTCTGTAAAATACATTCGGATTACTTGGGAAATGCACCATGGGAATTGTATTTTTAATGCCAGCCACGTGATGTTTTTGAAGTACAAAAAGCGCGCAGAAATGCACTTGCAAATAATAATCCCCACCTGTGATCAAGGCAGAACATTGCTGAAACGCGTAAGGACAAGGGGTTTCCTTTGCGCTGCTGTGCCTGTGGAAATAAAGCCTGCATCTCTGGTATTGGGCCTCTGTGTGGTGTGTAACGGAAGTTAAATTGACGGGCTGCTCCGTGCCCGTTGTTAGAGGCCACCCTGTAGGGTTGGAGGCTCCTGGCTCGGAGGCATGCTGTTGGATTCTTATCAAGGGAGCATGACCCACTCGCCATTTCAAACCAAGGAGGAAATGCTACTTAGCGAAAGTGAAGTGGTTGAGGAAGGGATTCGGAGTGAGATGACCTTTCACTCTGATCGTGCCGGAGCTGGAGCTTGATTCACGAGGCAGACATGAAACGTGAGCAAATGCCTAGAAATTAAAACAACTGGATGGCGTGAGTAAACTTTAGCCACTTAAACAATTGGTGCAGGAACTGAAAAAGGAAATATAAAGTGAATTTAAACGAAAACATGAACTCACTAAGACTCTGTAAAATATATTCGGATTACTTGGGAAATGCACCATGGGAATTGTATTTTTAATGCCAGCCACGTGATGTTTTTGAAGAACAAAAAGCGCGCAGAAATGCACTTGCAAATAATAATCCCCACCTGTGATCAAGGCAGAACATTGCTGAAACGCGTAAGGACAAGGGGTTTCCTTTGCGCTGCTGTGCCTGTGGAAATAAAGCCTGCATCTCTGGTATTGGGCCTCTGTGTGGTGTGTAACGGAAGTTAAATTGACGGGCTGCTCCGTGCCCGTTGTTAGAGGCCACCCTGTAGGGTTGGAGGCTCCTGGCTCGGAGGCATGCTGTTGGATTCTTATCAAGGGAGCATGACCCACTCGCCATTTCAAACCAAGGAGGAAATGCTACTTAGCGAAAGTGAAGTGGTTGAGGAAGGGATTCGGAGTGAGATGACCTTTCACTCTGATCGTGCCGGAGCTGGAGCTTGATTCACGAGGCAGACATGAAACGTGAGCAAATGCCTAGAAATTAAAACAACTGGATGGCGTGAGTAAACTTTAGCCACTTAAACAATTGGTGCAGGAACTGAAAAAGGAAATATAAAGTGAATTTAAACGAAAACATGAACTCACTAAGACTCTGTAAAATACATTCGGATTACTTGGGAAATGCACCATGGGAATTGTATTTTTAATGCCAGCCACGTGATGTTTTTGAAGTACAAAAAGCGCGCAGAAATGCACTTGCAAATAATAATCCCCACCTGTGATCAAGGCAGAACATTGCTGAAACGCGTAAGGACAAGGGGTTTCCTTTGCGCTGCTGTGCCTGTGGAAATAAAGCTTGCATCTCTGGTATTGGGCCTCTGTGTGGTGTGTAACGGAAGTTAAATTGACGGGCTGCTCCGTGCCCGTTGTTAGAGGCCACCCTGTAGGGTTGGAGGCTCCTGGCTCGGAGGCATGCTGTTGGATTCTTATCAAGGGAGCATGACCCACTCGCCATTTCAAACCAAGGAGGAAATGCTACTTAGCGAAAGTGAAGTGGTTGAGGAAGGGATTCGGAGTGAGATGACCTTTCACTCTGATCGTGCCGGAGCTGGAGCTTGAATCACGAGGCAGACATGAAACGTGAGCAAATGCCTAGAAATTAAAACAACTGGATGGCGTGAGTAAACTTTAGCCACTTAAACAATTGGTGCAGGAACTGAAAAAGGAAATATAAAGTGAATTTAAACGAAAACATGAACTCACTAAGACTCTGTAAAATACATTCGGATTACTTGGGAAATGCACCATGGGAATTGTATTTTTAATGCCAGCCACGTGATGTTTTTGAAGTACAAAAAGCGCGCAGAAATGCACTTGCAAATAATAATCCCCACCTGTGATCAAGGCAGAACATTGCTGAAACGCGTAAGGACAAGGGGTTTCCTTTGCGCTGCTGTGCCTGTGGAAATAAAGCCTGCATCTCTGGTATTGGGCCTCTGTGTGGTGTGTAACGGAAGTTAAATTGACGGGCTGCTCCGTGCCCGTTGTTAGAGGCCACCCTGTAGGGTTGGAGGCTCCTGGCTCGGAGGCATGCTGTTGGATTCTTATCAAGGGAGCATGACCCACTCGCCATTTCAAACCAAGGAGGAAATGCTACTTAGCGAAAGTGAAGTGGTTGAGGAAGGGATTCGGAGTGAGATGACCTTTCACTCTGATCGTGCCGGAGCTGGAGCTTGATTCACGAGGCAGACATGAAACGTGAGCAAATGCCTAGAAATTAAAACAACTGGATGGCGTGAGTAAACTTTAGCCACTTAAACAATTGGTGCAGGAACTGAAAAAGGAAATATAAAGTGAATTTAAACGAAAACATGAACTCACTAAGACTCTGTAAAATACATTCGGATTACTTGGGAAATGCACCATGGGAATTGTATTTTTAATGCCAGCCACGTGATGTTTTTGAAGTACAAAAAGCGCGCAGAAATGCACTTGCAAATAATAATCCCCACCTGTGATCAAGGCAGAACATTGCTGAAACGCGTAAGGACAAGGGGTTTCCTTTGCGCTGCTGTGCCTGTGGAAATAAAGCCTGCATCTCTGGTATTGGGCCTCTGTGTGGTGTGTAACGGAAGTTAAATTGACGGTCTGCTCCGTGCCCGTTGTTAGAGGCCACCCTGTAGGGTTGGAGGCTCCTGGCTCGGAGGCATGCTGTTGGATTCTTATCAAGGGAGCATGACCCACTCGCCATTTCAAACCAAGGAGGAAATGCTACTTAGCGAAAGTGAAGTGGTTGAGGAAGGGATTCGGAGTGAGATGACCTTTCACTCTGATCGTGCCGGAGCTGGAGCTTGATTCACGAGGCAGACATGAAACGTGAGCAAATGCCTAGAAATTAAAACAACTGGATGGCGTGAGTAAACTTTAGCCACTTAAACAATTGGTGCAGGAACTGAAAAAGGAAATATAAAGTGAATTTAAACGAAAACATGAACTCACTAAGACTCTGTAAAATACATTCGGATTACTTGGGAAATGCACCATGGGAATTGTATTTTTAATGCCAGCCACGTGATGTTTTTGAAGTACAAAAAGCGCGCAGAAATGCACTTGCAAATAATAATCCCCACCTGTGATCAAGGCAGAACATTGCTGAAACGCGTAAGGACAAGGGGTTTCCTTTGCGCTGCTGTGCCTGTGGAAATAAAGCCTGCATCTCTGGTATTGGGCCTCTGTGTGGTGTGTAACGGAAGTTAAATTGACGGGCTGCTCCGTGCCCGTTGTTAGAGGCCACCCTGTAGGGTTGGAGGCTCCTGGCTCGGAGGCATGCTGTTGGATTCTTATCAAGGGAGCATGACCCACTCGCCATTTCAAACCAAGGAGGAAATGCTACTTAGCGAAAGTGAAGTGGTTGAGGAAGGGATTCGGAGTGAGATGACCTTTCACTCTGATCGTGCCGGAGCTGGAGCTTGATTCACGAGGCAGACATGAAACGTGAGCAAATGCCTAGAAATTAAAACAACTGGATGGCGTGAGTAAACTTTAGCCACTTAAACAATTGGTGCAGGAACTGAAAAAGGAAATATAAAGTGAATTTAAACGAAAACATGAACTCACTAAGACTCTGTAAAATACATTCGGATTACTTGGGAAATGCACCATGGGAATTGTATTTTTAATGCCAGCCACGTGATGTTTTTGAAGTACAAAAAGCGCGCAGAAATGCACTTGCAAATAATAATCCCCACCTGTGATCAAGGCAGAACATTGCTGAAACGCGTAAGGACAAGGGGTTTCCTTTGCGCTGCTGTGCCTGTGGAAATAAAGCCTGCATCTCTGGTATTGGGCCTCTGTGTGGTGTGTAACGGAAGTTAAATTGACGGGCTGCTCCGTGCCCGTTGTTAGAGGCCACCCTGTAGGGTTGGAGGCTCCTGGCTCGGAGGCATGCTGTTGGATATATATATATATATATATAAAATAAGAGATGCCGTTTATTCAATGAATTATTCGTTTGTGAGAGGATGCTACACAAATTTTATGGTAGTCAGGTGGGAGATTGTATATACATCAAAAACCCGTTTTTTTAACCTTTTTAAAGTTTACACTGATTCACTTGAAGCACTAGCACTTTATCAAAATAGTTTAATGAAGAGAAGTTGTTTACATGGAAAGCACTAGCACTTTGTAAACAGAAAAGGTATATGCACTGGCACTTTAATTGAAATCAAGTGTAAAAGTTTACATTGCTAAGCACTAGCACTTTGTAAACGAATTAAGATAATCGTCGGCACTTGCGACTAGTCGTCTTATAAAAGGTTGAGAAGTTGAGAAATTTCGAGGTTTTGATTTTTGTATATAGAAATCAATCAAGGATAAAGAAATTGCATGTAGAAATAACTGCAAGTGATTCACGCCAATGAAAATGTTATGTTGGAATAACAATTCAAAATGTCATTGTAATGATTGGGTGCCAGGCACTGACATGGAAAGACGTTCCAAAATGGCGGGAGCTTTTGACCTACCGTTCACCATGGTTGATAAAATAATTTGATAGTCCCTCTTTTATGTTTTACATGTCACATGTTTGTTTTAAAAAGAGGAACGAATGACTTTTTCATTATCGTGAACAAGGTGGCGAGAGGCCATCGAAACGCGTTGATATGAAAACTCATCAATAAAAAGCCGAATGGAATAACCCCCTGGGAGTGCAGTGTGGTTTTTGCTGAAAACGACTTGAACCGTATGCTGAATATATATATATATATATATATATATATACAGCTCACAGTTCCATCGGGTAATCGTACCCGTAACAGACGACAGCACTCACGGGGGAGAGTTCAAAGAGATTTATTTCTAGAACTCCGGGCAAAGACGCGTTTCGGCACTTAGCCTTCGTCAATTTCTGCATAGAGACGCCACGGCCATTTCACATTAATAAAGTGCATTCAAGATTTCCGGTATAGAGACAGAAAACAGACTAATCATCATAGGACAACTAAGGTCCACAAAGACATCAAGAATCCTCCAGGGAGACCCATTATTGCCTCTCAGGGTAGTCTCACGGAGCATCTCTCTATGTATGTTGACTTTTTCATTTCCCAACATGTGGTTACTTTGAAATCGTATTTGAGAGATACAAAAGATTTTTTAACACACATTGATGAAATTGAATGGCAAGCTAGTTACTGCCTTATGGTTCTTGATATTACGAGCCTTTATACATGCATTGCACACACAGACGGCCTTGAAGCCACACGGTTCTTTTTAGAAACTTGTGGCTTGAGGTTCTATGAACATAACAAGATGATTTTGGAATTTGTCAATTTTTGCCTGACTCATGACATTTTTTTGTTTCAAAAACATCTGTTTCGACAGATGTCGGGGACCGCCATGGGAACCTGCTTCGCCCCCAGCTATGCGAACTTGTTCGTTGGCTGGTGGGAGGAGCGGGAGGCCTGGGCGGAGCCTAACGCATTTTGGAACATGAGGATAAAGGCTTGGTATCGTTATATTGATGATTTGTTCATAGTGTTTGATGGTCCACCAGATTTGGCCAAATCATACATTAATGTTTTAAATTGTAACAATGTAAACCTAAAATTTTCAGGTGAAGTAAGTACTGAAGAGGTGAATTATTTGGACCTTACTGTATACGTAAATGACGGACAGTTACAGACTAAACTCTATCGGAAAACCACTGCAGGGAATTCAACCCTTTTTGCCACCAGCAGCCATCCCAAAAAACTAGTTGATAGTATTCCATTTGGAGAGCTACTTAGGCTGAAAAGGAATAACACCAGTAATAATGAATTCCGAAAGGCAGCTGCATCGAGCATGCAACGCTTTAGAGTAAGAGGCTATAGCGAAGCAGTTTTGTCTAGTGCCCTAGATAGAGTCAATAAGATCCCGAGAAGAGACCTATTTGCAGAGAAAGTTGCGAATAAGTCCAAAAATGGCACTTTCCGCATGATCACTACTTACTCTGAAAATGCCAACCAACTCAAGAGGATATTGCGAAAAAACTGGCACATCCTCCTTACTGACCACATTATCAAGGAAGACTTACCAACGAATCCTTTGGTTACGTTTAGAAAAGCTAGGTCATTAAGAGACCATCTGGTCCATAGCTATTATGACGTAGAACCCAGTAGGGCATCGTTTAAAACACTCAATGGTTTTTACCCATGTGGCAAGTGCAAAGCCTGTAAGAAAAGCAAACACACTTTAACTTATGATGTCCCTGGCCTCAGTACACCTAAAAAGATCACCAAGTTCCTTACATGCACCACTCCCTATGCTATTTACTGTTTAGTATGCCCTTGTGGGCTCCGTTATATCGGGAGCACGATTCACCCGGTGAAAATACGGATCCTCGAACACTTGAGGGCGATAAATAATGTGGATGAATCATACCCAGTAGCGAGACATTATAACAAGATGCACTGTCGAAATAAGGATCTCCTATCATATTTTTGTTTAGATCATGTACCACAAAACCCTAGGGGTGGTGATAGGATACAGAGACTTAGGCGTTTAGAGTCACGCTATATTATAGACTTGCAAAGTAAGAATCCACTGGGTCTGAATAGTGGTGAAGAGCTTGCCGTACACTTGGGATAAACTGGTTTACATTGCAAATTTATGATGATTTTCTCCTCCATTTCTTGTACTAACTTTGCTTTCTTTTTTTCGCACATAAAAATGTACTATATGTGTATGGATATTTAGTGCTGATTGATTACGTTTTTATTGAGTCCTGTTGCATAGGTAGAGCACTGGCCCATCCATGGGCATGATTTATGCATGACTCTCCTATGTGGGTGCGTTCCACCGAGTTTGGCATCTTGAGGCAGAATACCAATGCCCATCTATGGGCAAGATTTAATTCATGTGCTTTCCTATATAGGAGTGTTCATGTGGCATTAAGGATTTACATATTCATGTATTATTGTGGAATTATTGCTATATTTATTGCATTATTTTCCTTCCGTTTTAGACATTCTAAGATGGCGCTATGATTAGTTGTCCTATGATGATTAGTCTGTTTTCTGTCTCTATACCGGAAATCTTGAATGCACTTTATTAATGTGAAATGGCCATGGCGTCTCTATGCAGAAATTGACGAAGGCTAAGTGCCGAAACGCGTCTTTGCCCGGAGTTCTAGAAATAAATCTCTTTGAACTCTCCTCCGTGAGTGCTGTCGTCTGTTACGGGTACGATTACCCGATGGAACTGTGAGCTGTATATAGGAAGCGGGAACACCCCCGCTTGTCGTGCACCCGTTCGAGAGTGCAACTGGCTGGTGTTGTGGAGCAAATATATATATATATATATATATATATATATATATAAATATATTCACTTAAAAACCATAGGTTTCAGGGGTGTTATAGTTAGCTGGACATTTCCCTCGTACAAAACCCTAGAAATTCCCCTATTATAGTTAGTTCAGCTAACTATAACTCGCGCCCCCGCAATGCACTGTTGATGACGTCACATATTACATCACTCATCACATGGTCAGTGACATCACTCATGACATCACTGATGACATCTTAAATGACATCACTGATGACATCACTGATGATGTCATCCAGTGACTGTGTGTTTCTGTAAAGTTTAAATATATTTTATATATTTAAAGTGAAAGGCCTGTGGAAGAATGAGTGGGTGTACAAGTGTGTGAATGGATGATTTTCTAGGTGCGTAACTGACTCTATAAGTGAGTCACTAAATGTATCTTACTGCGGACTAGTGACTGAACTGTGTGAATGTCTGTATGTGTCTGTGTGTTGGTGTATAAGTGGCTGCATGGTTTTGTGAATAGCTATATGAGTGTCTATATGGGTTATTGATTTGTTGTCTGAGTATCTATATGGGTGCCTGAGTGCTTGTGTGGGTAGGGTGTGTGTGACTCTATGCATAGATGTGTGAGTGGGTGATTCTATGGGTGCATGGTTTTAAGAGTGCATCTGTGATCAACTGTATGGTTGGGTGAGTGTATGTATGGGTGTGTTAGGGATTGAATGTATATCTCAGTGGTACATGTGTGACTAAGTACATATCTGAAAGGCAGTATATATGCATGTAAGAGTATATAAGTGGGTATATGTGAGAGTGTTTGAGTGTGAGAGTGGCTGTATGGATGAGTGTGTGCGTGTATCAATGATTGTATAAGAGCGTAAGATTGTGGTACTATTTTTATGAGTAAGTGAACTTGAGTGTGTTTAACTGTATAGGTGAGTAAATTGGACTGTGTTTAATTACTTGTACGACTGATTAGGTGTGTCAGTACCTCAATGGATGGTTGGCGGTCTGTGAGTGTCTATATAGGTGTATAAATGCATATGATAGCCTTGTACGGAGTGACTGTAAGTATGAGTGACTGTACAGGTGAGTGAGTGGAGGTGCATGTAGACCTAAGAGTTAATGAGTGGGTATGTAGCTATTGCTATTGTAGTATCTATGGTTTTGAGGATGGACGTCTGAAATTTTGAGTTGGTGTATCAAAGGTTAAATTAGGGTGTGAGAAGATGCAGTAATTTATCACATGGATGATGTCATCAGTGATGTCATCAGTGATGTCATTTGAGATGTCATCAGTTATGTCATGAGTGATGTCACTGACCATGTGATGAGTGATGTAATATGTGACGTCATCAGCAGTGCAATGCGGGGGCGCGAGTTATAGTTAGCTGAACTAACTATAACATGGGAATTTCTAGGGTTTTGTACGAGAGAAATGTCCAGCTAACTATAACACCCCTGAAACCTATGGTTTTTTAAGTGAATTTCAAAGGTTTTTTAAATGCCAATTCCTAACTATAAAGTGCACGAAACCTATGGTTTTTTCAGTGAATTTCAAAGGTCTTATAAATGCTAATTCCTATTTATAACGCATCTCTGAAGATATCATGTTTAATGATTTTGATTGGATTTCTATATTTTTCAAATTCAGTGTGTCATTAAATTTGCTCACTTTGCCACTGGATTCAAGCAAGCCTGGCTGAAGACGGCTGTAATGCCAGAAACCGGTTCTAGGAAGCTTGTTTCCGGTCCAGGGAAGACATGGCTTGGCAGTTCGGGCTGGACTGTTCCCATGAGGCACAGGGTCAGACTGATTTGCATATGACCATGTCTGAACTGGGGTGGCAGAGTGGGCTAAAGAAAGGTGATGGATTAAACCCAGATCAGTTGACTGGGGGTGAGTGCTTGCAATGTTCAACACTCCGTCCATCATTTCCTTTGGTTTTTAATTACTTATAAGTACCAAAAACTCTCAATGAACACAACGGCTCTTTTTAGAGCCACTCAAGAACAAAACACTTAAGCTTAATCTTTATCTCCCAACAATTTCATTTTTTCCCCTTGGATCCGCGAACCCACCGCGAGAGAATCCGTGCATCCAACGCGATAGGATGTGCGCACTGTGCGCGCATTTCGCTGTTTTTTTTTTTTAAATGGAGGCCCCAGGGGGTCCTTCTAGGACCCCCTAAGCACCTCTAGAGGGTCAGAGTATTTCCACTCTGCCCCCTTTATATGTTTTACACACTTTTTCCCCTTGCTTCTTCAGCCTCGCTTCTACCGAGGCAGAAAATGGCCGCCAACAGTTCCTGGTTTCAAATGTAGAGAGACACTCGACAGCCAATTAACATTCAGCGCGCGATCGGGAGGGTGCGCGCTCGGTTCGGGGAGGGTGCACGTACGGTGTGTGTACGGTCCGCGGATCCTGAGCGGCCATAGATATTTATGTACTTTTAACTCTAATTTTCTCAGGAGCTACTGAACGGATTCACACCATATATGCAAAACGCACGAGTCCGAACTGAGGACTACCTCTTTGCCAAATTTGGTGTCATTTCGTTCAGCGGTTCGGGCTGTAGCTGCGACAACAGATCCTATGGGAAATTACATGGGGAAAACGCGTTTTGGGACCCCCCTTTTTCTCGGCCCCCGCTTGACGAATCACTGCGAAACTTTCAGAGTAGGAGCGGAGCGGAGCTGGCCAAATGTTTGGCAAATTTTGCGAAGATTCGTCAATTGGCGCCAAAGATATTCCCAATAGAATGATGAGGATTTCCTATGGAAAATAGGTCCTAACTATAACTATCTACTGGCGACCGCCAGTAGATAATATATATATATATATATATATACAAATAACAAATTCACTCAGGATTACATTTTCACAGTGATTAGGCTTGGACAATTATATATTACATATTTACAGAGCAGGAAATTCTTTCCATCGTTCAGCCAGGTGTTCAGGTGGTGTTGCACTCAAGAGTGGTGGTCTTGGGTCTGGAGGGATTCCCGAGTTGGAGATGTCCACAGGGGTAGAAGGCTGGATGGTGGTGGGGAAGCAGCATGCTGGATCCTCGGGCTGATCTTGAGGTCATGACGGGCTCCATCTTGTGGATAGAGGAGGGCGCTCAAGGGCAGATGGAACTGTGTCACAAAGTCAAGTCTCCCACCTGGCTCAAGCACCCGCATTGATGCCCCGGCAATTTTACAAATCTCGGGCAAGAAGCTGGTTTTATTCCGTGAAACCAAGGTGGTTCCACGGTTCCCAAGCCAACGGGTTTCTGCAAGTGGAATTCGAAATGGCGGCTCTGACAGTAACTACAAAATGGCGACATCTCATTGTCGGTGGGATGGCGCACTTGAGCGGAGTGTTATCTCGGATTCGGTCTTAACCAGCAGTTGTTTTGCATCACCATTTGTAGCACGAGCGAAAAACACCCCTTGATTCGTAATTACCCTCTCTGGAATGTATTCCGCACTAGCGATCTTCAGCTACCTCGAGCTCTTCTGCCTCGTCCCCCCAGCCTGTGTCACCGAGTGCTGCCGGCCCTTTTATGCGGATTACTAGGCAGCACCCGCGGGGCATTGTGTGAAGGTGCAACGGGACTCATCGACTCCGACTGCCTCGGTGCCGCCCCGGAGCGACGGAAGCATGGCGGACTTCACCTCCGATGTCCACTATAATAACACTTACTTCCCAGCATGGACTCCGCTTCTCCCTGCAGTCTTGCTTCCAACTGTGGGAGCTGGAGCACATATTGGCTTGCACGTTTGAGCAGGCAAGGGCCAAACGTATAAGCTTAGTCGCCTTGACAGAGAGATTACACACCAGGACCGGTCCCGTTTGTATGTATTGCATATAAGTGAATCAGAGTGATAGAGGCCTGTAGGTTCCATTTGAAAGACCCTGGCCTGTTCCTGTGGTACACAATGAGGTTGATGTGTTTTTTCCCAGACCGAGGAGTGTATCAGGAGAGATGTAGGAGGGAGAACACCTAGACCGTGAAATGAAGGGCAACGGAGACAAGGCCCTGATAGAAATTCAATTAGGTTCTTTTGCTGAAGGGCTCCTGATTACTCTTACAGTAGCACTGCCACTTGGCAAAGGGTGGGATGAAGGGTTCTGTGGCTCCTGTTGTTCAGAGTGAGAAGGGTCTTTTAGGTAAACCACCATTGTGTGTCTTTCCTGATTAATATCTTTGCGGCTATTCATAGAGATGTGCTAATATTTCACACTTCTCTGTGGCTTTGTTGTAAGTGCTCCAGGCTGGAGACTACCCTGCTGTGAGGAGTATCTCTCTACACAAAGGCTAAGTCTTCAGAAAAGGGTAGAGAGATAAATGAAAATTGAAGCTATCCCAAACTAGTTCCCTCCCTGCAAAATTCCTAAAAGATATCACTTCATGGTTTTCAGAGAGGGTTTTAAGAAGTTAATAGTTGACCCTTTCTGTGTGTTGGACGGCCAGGAGCCGTCCGACGTCAATCTGGGCGTGTGCGTCAGATGGCTCCCCGCCATCCTAGCACCCACCCAAGAGGTAAGAGCTGGTTCTCTCCCTGTGGGCCGCCCTTCATGCTGCCCCCAGCACCTCCCTCCATGTCATCTATTGACATCAGCACGCACCGTGCGACGATGTCATTAGGTGAAAGAGGAATTTGCTTCCAGCGCGTTCAAGGAGGAGCAGGTAAGTTTCTCTCCGGGGAAGGTGGGGGGATTTAAAAAGAGGCATCTGTGGAAAGAAAGGTGTTTTCTTTCCTCTGATGTATCTTTTCAGGATTCCTGCTGTACGATCGAGCATGGGGCGCAATCATTTAGCAGGAATGCCCACTAGAACCCAGGGATTTTCTTTTATTTTTATGTCCTTTGTGTCAGGAGTGGCCCCTTGGGCAAGGGTCACTCCCCTTTAGGGAGACATTTATTTAGCCGTTTCTGGGGCAGATCAGCACAAAAAAAATTATGCACGAGGCCACCAAGGAATTTTTGGGGGAGAATATGTTTTTGGGGTGCGGCTCCTTAGGCAAAGGTCGATCCCCTTGGGGGAACATTTATTTTGGCTGTTTCTGCCCTTTCTCGGGGGGCAGATCGGGAAAAATAAGGATTTATTTTCCTTTTTTTAAATATGTTTGTTGGGAGCGGTACCTTAGGCAAGCGTCACTCCTCTTTGGGGAGTATTTATTTTGGCCATTCCTGCCCCCCTTGAGGGCAAATCGGCTGTATAATTTTAGGCCCATCTGCCCCCGGGGGGGTAGAAGCCATTAGATACCAGTGATTGTTTTAGTGTTGTTGGGGAGCGGCCCTGTTGACAAGAGTCACTCCCCTTTATGGGGGGGATATTTTTGCCACTTCTGCCTCCCTTGGGGGCATATCAGACTCATGTTTTAGGCTCATCTACCCCCAAGGGGGGCTGAACCCATTAGCCACCAGGGATTGTTTTTGTGTTTTTGGGGAGCAGCCCCTTGGGCAATGGTTGCTCCCCTTTATGGGGAGATTATTGAATCCATTTCTACCCCTTTGGGGCAGATAGTCCTTATGCTTTTAGGTCCACTTACCCCCAGCTTGACTGGTGGATTGTGTGTGGACTAATGCATTATTTGCATATATGATTTGTTATGTTATGTTTAAATGATTTGTTGAGCGCACATACACCGGTTGGTTTCTTGGCGCTAAATATAGGAGTAGCCTGGGTCCTGGTAGGTTATTCATATGCCTGGATAAACAGCCAGGTCTTAAGAAGTCTCCTGAATGTCAAAAAGTCTGTACAAGATCTGTTGTCAAGGGGGAGAGCGTTCCAAAAGTGAGGGGTCAACACCGCAAATCTACCACCGCCTACTCTCTTCAGTTTGAAGGACGATGTGACTACGAGGTTCATGTGGGCTGAGCACAAATTGTGGGAAGGTCTATATCTCTGAATAAGATTGGGCATACATTTCAGACAGACGCCATGCAGAGAGTCAAACATGAGATACCCGATTTTGAAAGAAGAGAGTTGTGTTGTGGGGAGCCAATGTAGGTTCCTCATAAGGGGGAAAGTGTGTTGCCATCTGGGCTGATGGAATGTCAGTCTGGCAGCCTGATTTTGCACCAGTTGCAGTCTTTTGACTAGATATGACGGAAGACCGAAATAAAGTGAATTGGCATAGTGAAAGTGAGAAATGACCATAGATAAGACAGCCTGAACCAATGCTTCCCCAGTGAGGAGTCTGATGATTTTCCTTATCTTCCGCAGTTGGAAGAAGCAGGTTGAGACTACCGTCCCAATCTGGGACTTCATGGATAGATCGCAGTTGATTGTAACACCAAGGCTCTTAGCTGAAAAAGATGGAGCTGGGGAGATGCCCAGCTCAATTGGCCAGAAATTGGGGCTCAAAGGGACACTGCCTATCAAGATAAGTTTGGTTTTATCCTGGTTTAGCTTTAGATGGTTACTGATCATCCAGTTACAGATGTGCAGCATAGTGGATTGGAAATTGAGAATGGAATCATACGTGTTGTCGATGTTAAAGATCAGTTGCAGGTCATCTGCATAATTAATTGTGCACGCATTTGTTTCTTTTAGGGACAGAATCAGAGGGAGTAGGTACAGTTTGAATAGGTGTGGGGATAGTGATGATCTCTGTGGCAATCCGCAAGTTGATTTAACATTAGGGGCTTTGAAGTGGGAGAGGCAGAAAACTGGGAACGGTCCTCCAAGAAGGATGTAATCCATCTGAGAGCCACGCCCTGGAATCCTGCATCCCTGACACGGTCCACCAGAATTCTGTGGTCGACCGTTTCAAAGGCTGCGGATAGATCTAAGAGCAGCAAGGCCTGAGAGGTGCCCTTGTCAGCTTCCCTCCATAGTTCGTCTAACACAGTCAGTATTACTGTATCAGTTGAATGAGAGGGCCAAAAACCTGTGTGGTGGGGATCTAGGAATTGAGACTGTTCGATGAATGAACAGAGGCAGTTCACCATGTGAGATTACAATACCTTGACCAGGAAGGGGAGCAGAGATATGGGGCAATAGATTAGTGGGATCAGGGGGTCTGCACCAGTTTTTTTTAATAAGGGGAACTATGATAGCTTTTTTAAAAGCTCTAGGAATGCAACCCTGTATTAATGAGTCGTTCAGTGGAGAGAGGGCAGGGTCAGGGTTTGCAGTGAAAGCCTCTCTTAAAATATAAGGGGGACAGCTGTCAGCAGGTGATCCAGACTTAACTCTGATCAATAATTCCAAAAAGACTTCTCTGCTAATTGCAGGGAATTGATGCAGGGAGCACGGGTTTCTCAAAGCTGTTGTTAAAGCCTCATATACTGGGATAATGGGGATGCTGGCTTTATTTGTAGTGATTTTGTTGATGAAGAAAGGCTTCAAGGAGTTACAGAGCAACTGGGATGGAGCTAATTTTATTGTAACTTTATCAGTGTTGGATAGCTCAGTGACAATTGTACATATTTCTTTCAATATATTGGTAGAGGTCAGGATTTTTTAGGAGAACTAAGTGGCTTTAGTATGTTGGATGGATTTTTTATATTCCTTAAGTTGAGATAAGTAGATGTCTTTTTTATTAGGGGAGTAGTTCCATCTCCACCTCCTTTCAGTTTGGCGCTGGGCTAATTTTTGAACTTTTAAACCTTCTGAGAACCAACTCTGGGCCTCATGACGCCTAGCTGTTTTTCTTACCCTGAAGGGGGCATGTTCATTGCCAGTTGCTGTTAACCAAGCTATGATGTTTTCCTCACTTCGGTTAACAGATGTCTGGTTGATAGGTACCGTGTTCGCAAGTGGGCTGCAGAAGGCATTTATATCAATGTGGTTCCATTTCCTAGCCATATGCTCTTCCTACAGAATATCGAGTTTTTTCAAAGTACCATAATATCAAGTTGTAAATATCGAGGTACACGAATATCGACTGCAAGAATATCGTGGACCAGAATATCGACAGTAAGGTAAGAAATCTCTTTGTTTCTAATATCAAAGACAGTAATATCGTTTGTAAAAATATCGTTTTTAATAATACCGATGTTTATATCAGTGCTATGTATTTTAGTATGTATTTTGAATGCATGTGTTCTATATTTTTGTTTAAGTATTGTATGTATTTTGTATATATGTATCACATTTTTAGAAGTTATTAATTTATTTTTAAGTGCATTTTGCGTTTTAGTTCTGTAGCGGGTTGTGGGTTTATAGGGCAATAGGGTGGTAAGTAATTTAATTGTAATAAATGTAATCATAATTTTTAGAAGTGATTATTTTTAATTACATTTTGCGTTTTTATTCCGTAGCGAGTTGTGGGTTTATAGGGGAATAGGATGGGAAGAAATGTAATTATTATTAATTAATCATTTTTATTAATTAATAACTATTTGTTTTTAAATTGTTAATTGTGGTCAATAATGTATCATTAATTAGTTATTAATTGTTTGTTAATCATTAATAATTAATTGGTAAAAGTGTTAATTTGGTTGTTTTTTAGGAATGATTTGTGGGTTAATAGGGGATTGGGGTGGGAAGTAATAATAACTATTGTGGAGTGGAAATAGTAATTGTTACCTCTCCGCTATCCAACACTTTCCCTACTATTGTATTTGCTGGAGTGGAAATAGTAAATTATTCCCCTCAGCTATCCAACACTTTCCCTACTGTTGTACTTTGTGACGTGGGAATAGTAATTGACACCCCTCCACTATCCAACACTTTCCCTACTATTGTATTTGCTGGAGTGAGAATAGTAAATTATTCCCCTCCGCTTTCCAACACTTTCCCTGCTGTTGTACTTGCTGGAGTGGGAATAGTAAATTATTCCCCTCCGCTATCCAACACTTTCCCTACTGTTGCTCACCCTGGAGTGGGAATAGTAATTTTATCCTCTCGCTATCCAATATTTTCCCTACTATTGCTGTTAATGTAGTGTAAAATGTAATTGTAAAAGAATATTTAAAAAAAAATATTTTAATCTATCACATATGTATTTTATTTTTATTGTGTTTTTACTGGTATATGTATATATGTGTGTATTTATAATTTGTAATATGTTTATAACATTTCCTAATTTATTATAATATTTTTTATTAATAATAAGTAAATATATATTATATGTTATATACATGTGAATGTTTAATATTTTTACATCATATTTAATATTTCAAATTTTAAACATGTTATAATAATGATAACTATCTGTTTTTGCAAATTATGTGTTTATTTACTTTATTTTATATTATTTTTTAAACATTAAAAAAAAAGATATTTTTAACAACGATATTTTTTACAATATTTTTTTCGATATTTTTGTACTTACTATTATATAGATAGGATGACAATATTCTTGACTTCGATATTTAGGTGCCAATATTTTGGGACCTCTATATTCTGTCAGTGATTCATAGTTATATTGTTAATAACAAACTGAATTAGAAAGTGATCAGACCATGAGCAAAGAGACACTGTCAATGCGAACACCGTAAGATTAGATGTCCAGATTTTATCGAGAGTGTGTCCCTTTGTATGTGTTGGGGATGTCACATGTTGGATACAATTCAAACCACTGAGTAGATCAGTCAGTTGTGTAGAATGTGGGATTGTAATGTTTTATTTCTCCTTTATATTCTAGTGCAAAACTTTTGATTCTTGATTGCGGTTTCCGCAGTGGTTGATATGCAGTTTTGTGTAGTTGCATTTATTAGGTAAGAAAAACATATTTGTTGTGTTTACTCCAAATGAGTATTATTGTCATGCATGAATTAATTTTTTGTAAGTGCTGTTATAATAGCAGCATATTTGGTTAGTGTTTTGAGCATGACATTCTTTCTGATGTGTTTTGCGTTATCTTATGTGTAATTTACTTTTCTTTTTCTTTTTTTAGTGGGATATTGTTTGTCCTTACTGTGTCTGTGCAGAGTAGGTGGTGGTGAGTCTAGCTGCTTCTGGCAAGTGAGTAGTATAGTTTTGAAGCACATAGGTCTTTCTGATAAAGCAACATTTTGTTTATTATTTTACAAAGTGTTGTTGTTGTTGACTTGTTTGACAAATTACCTTTTTTTAGTAAGGATTATGGCTAGCCACAGGGTTACTGCTCAGCCGGTGGTGGGTATGATTATGAGACTGACAGTGTGTCTGAGGAAGAGGAGGGAGTGCAAGATTCTGGCAGTGAGTTTTCTGTTCATGAGGAATCACCTGATGATGAAGCTTCTCTCAGTGCGGATGAAGTGCCTGTTTTAGAGGAGGACACTGATGTGTTGATGGTGCAGAATGAGGCATCTGGATTGCAGCCTGGGGCTGCAAGGCTTCCTACTGGGTTGATCCAAATATGTTGCAGCTGGTGTTGCCTGCCTTTAGTGGTGATGCAGGGTATAGAGTGAATTGTGAACATTTCTTGCTTATACAGTTATTTCAGTTGTTTATGGATGATGTATTTTTGGCTGAGATTGTTGAGCAGACTAATGTGTATGCTGAACAGTATTTGAGGGAAAACAGTGCCAGATGTCGGCCTCGCTCTAGAACTACCTGGTGGACTCACACAAATCTAGAGCAAATTAAGACGTTTTGGGGTTTGACTTTTTGGATGGGCTTGATAAGTAAGCCGTCCCTGGCTTCATATTGGTCTACCAGTCCATTAATGGCAACAGCCATATTTCCTGCAATTATAAGTCGTGATCGGTATTTACTTTTACTTTGGTTACAGCATTTTGTTGATAATGCTTTGGCGTTGCTACAAGATCACCCTGACTGTGACTGTCTTTTTAAGATTTGGCCTGTTCTTGATCACTTTGTAGATCGATTTTCAGAGGCCTATACTCCAGGAAAAGAAATAACTGCTGATGAGTCTTTGGTCCTGTTCAAGGCCCGTGTGGTTTTTAGATAGTACATTCCTAGCAAGAGGGCATGTAATGGAACTAAGATGTATATGTTGTCTGAGAGTAGGACAGGATATGTCTATAATTTTCGGGTGTACACTGGTAGGGATTCCACTATTGACCCACATGGTTGTCCTTCCACTTTAGTAGTTTCAGAGAAAATTGTGTAGGAACTTGCTATCGGACTGTTTTACTGAGGTCACCATTTCTACCTTGATAACTTCTACACAGCTGTGTAATTGTTTAAGGAACTGTTCAAAGTGGACATTCTTGCTTGTGACACAATCCGTTCTAACTGTAAAGGTTACCCGAAAGAGCTTGTTTGCATAAAGCTTCAGAGAGGACAGTGCAGTGCCTTGCGTAGTGAGGAACTGCTAGCTGTGACAGGAGGGATGTGTACATGCCCACTACTATCCATGATGACAGTACTTCACCTGTGACTGCTTGGGGTCAGGTTTCTTAAGTGCACAAACCTGTGTGCATTGTAGACTACAATAAGCACATGGCTGGTGTCGATGGAGTAGATCAGAGGTTGGAACCTTACACTGCTGTTCGTTAGGCTTACATTTGGTAAAAGAAGTTTCCATCCATCTCTTCAATTTAGCAACTTTTAATGCATTTGTTGTGTTCAGGGAGTGTTCTCCTGCATCAAAGATGACTTTTGTTCAGTTTCAGGAGTCTGTGATAAGCAGCCTTGTTGTAGTAGAATAGGCAAGTGTTCCTAGAGTTGGAGTGGTGGAGGATGCAGCTGGATTGAAAGATAACCACTTTCCAGATTTAAGTCCTCCCGCGCCCAAAAAACACAATCCCTGTAAGAGATGTAGAGTCTGTTTGCGAAGAGGTATGCGGAAGGAGAGTCGTATGCACTCTGCTGATTGTCCTTCTAATCCTGGGATGTGTGTGCCCATATGTTTCAGATTGTGTCACCCTCAAAAGAGTTTTTGGGAGTCACCGTGAGTCTAATAGTGTACTGCCTGGTCTGTGTGGTTTTAAATTTGTTGTTCAGTTTCACGTTTGGCATTAGAATGATGTCTTTAGTTCCCACTGTTGTGTAAGTAGATATAGTTTTGTAATTGGTTTGTGTTTTCTTTCTTGTTAAAAAAAATGTGATGACAGTGTGCATGGACTAGTGCTTGGCTGGTGGTGTGAGTGGCCTGGTGCTTGGCTGGTGGTGTGCGTGGACTGATTCTTGGCTGGCAGTGTGCGTGGGCTAGCCCTGTGTGTGGGCTAGCTCTTGGTTGGTGGTGTGCATGGGCTGGTGCTTGGCTAGTGGCGTGCGTGGGCTGGCGCTTGGCTGGCAGTGTGGGTTGGCTGGCACTTGGCTGGCAGTGTGGGTGTACTGGCACTTGGCTGGTGGTGCGGGTGGACTGGCATTTGGCTGGCGGTGTGCGTGAACTGGCATTTGGCTGGTGGTATGGGTAGAGTGGCATTTGGCTGGTGGTGTGTGTGTGGACTGGCATTTGGCTGGCAGTGTATGCGTAGTGACTTCCTGCTGGTCATTACATACTCTGCTTGCCAAACACCACTGTGCAAACAAAGTCAGCCACCAGCCGGTGTGATTGCTGTGTCAATCATGTGGGTGTATACAAGTCATGGGCACTTGAATGGCATTGTCTGTTAATGTGAATGTTGGAATGTGCTGGGCCCGCGGCTGGTGGTGTGAATGGTCTTGTGTGTCACGCATGAAAGGTGTTTGAATGGCCTGTAAAGAGGTTGGTGCCTTGCCTTGGCTTTACAGCTCACGAGAAGTGAGTCATTGGTACACATTTTAACCTTTTAATTATTAACAGTGCATTTCCTTTTTGTGATATCTCTTATTAAACAAAATCACGCTCTGAAACTTTACTCACCATGTGCCAAATCCAACCAGCATGTATGTGTACTTATGGAATAGTTCTTTTTCAATAATATTTGTCCTTCCTGTCTTTCTCTGACAGGGTGTACATTATCTCTACATTGTCTGTTGATGTGAGTGTTGTAATGTGCTGGGCCGTAGCTGGTGGTGTGAACGGGTTTGTCAAGTATGAAAGGTGTGTGAATGGCCTGTAAAGAGGTTGGTGCCTTTTACATCCCAGAAATGTATGCCTTCCTCCGGTATTTTTTCTGACCTGTTGTTGGTGGTTTTAGGAGTCTGGGCACTTTATCATTACTGTTAAGTGATAAACTACATATGTTCTCTATTGTAAACTTGGTAAGATTGGTCTACACCTGTTTGGCATATTTAATTCACTATCAGTCCCTTGTACAGTGGTATCTCATACACCCAGGACAAGTAAATTAAATGCTACTGGTGGGCTTGCAGCGCTGCTTGTGCCACCCACCAAAGTGGCCTTTCAAACCTGCCTCAGGAAGGAAGCCGGAAGTCAGGCAAGGTCTACGCCTGGTTGTAGGTGGAGCAAAACAGGACCGTGCTCCAGACCACGAGGCAGAGGAAAGGATTACAGAAGCTGGGATCATCAGTTGTGAGACGGCTGCAACTTAATTCGCTCAGCCCCCCAAGAAAAGGTGAGTGGAGCTGAGCTTTCTTGTAGTATGCTCCGGTCGCCGTGAGGCAGGGGGATTGCCCCTTTTGAGTCAGGGCAGAGGAGGGAGAACAAGGTGTCAGCATCCCTCCCCATCAACCACCGAGACTGCCCTGAGTTGCTTTTGTGTTGCTTCAAGTTTGGGAGCGAGAATCACTGTTCACAGCTGCACCGCCAGATCACAGGCAGCTGCTTGAGGGGCACGCATTGGCCTGAGCCCCGACTATGGAAAGGGGCAATTATTAAGCTCACAGAGTGGGGTGGAACCTCGACGGATGCTCCAGAGTCCCTTGGTAGTTAGCCCCTGAGGGGTAGGCAGCCTGATTACCATAGGTCATATCCAAAGTGCCTGTGAGTACTGAAAGTTGCCTGATGCACATTTGTGTGCCCTGATTACTGTGGTGCACTAATTAGGATGTATGTATATTAGGCAATACAAAGTGTACTCCTACCAGGGTTACTGGGTGGGGAAGACTGCAATGTTTGTGACTATGAAATGTGCGCTGCTACTGATTATGTTGTGCATAATAATGTGCTAATTGCAATGTTACCACTAGTTACTGCTTGTCTTAACTAACTGTGATTTGTGATATAATGACAGTCGCCTTATTGGCCTGATGATTATGTGATCCCTATAAATACATGACAAGTGTCTGATGGCACAGTGTATATATGTGATATTTTCTAATGTGTTTTATGGATAATACAAAGGCTATTTTTATATAACCTAGTGTGTAATTTCTTGTGTGGTGTGCCTAGTGTGTCGCTGCTGTGTGAGTGTATTGCGCAAACGCTTTACACATTTCCTCTGGGATAGGCATAACTGCTCTGCCAAGCTACAAAGGGGGTGAGCAGGGGTTATCTTCAGCATGTAACTCGCTTGCCCTGACTAGAATGGTGGTTTCTGCCTGGCTTAGGTGCATGCCCTAGCCAACCAGAAATCCCATTTCTAACAAGTGGCTGTACAGCTCACGAGCTGTGAGTCATTGGTTCAGGTTCAGGTTTTTAACTTTTTGTGAAATCTCTTGTTAATAACATATATTATGAACCATTCACTCACCCTCGTGCCAAATCTAACCAGTATGTGTGTGTACTTGGGGGACAGATGGACAGGCAGTCATATTTGTCTTATCTGTCTTTCTCTGCTAAAGGGTAGTTTGTCTCTAGGGTAAATTTACAAACTTTAGATATTTTTGTAATCAAAATAAAAGTGAGTACTGGGTGGTGTGCCTCTCATGGATCCCAACACGTTTTTTTACTCACAGTGCCATGCAAACCTGAAAATGTGACTATATCTTTCTTGCATTACTGTGTCACAATCTTCTGGTAGCAGAAAGAAAGCATTTTCCTACCATCCAGCCTTCCCCCAAAATCTCCCGATAAAAATGGTACCTCACTCTTGTGGGTGGCCCAAGTACCCGAGACAGGCAAGGGCCCAAAACATATTCAGGAGCCATCAAATTTACCTATCACAAAACGACCTGGTTTTTAGGCCCGGGCTCGGCGGCCATCTAGGGAACCCACCAAACCCACACATTTCTGAAAACTGGCACCTGGGGGAGTCCAGCGAGGTATAGCTAGAGCAGTCTCCCCCAAAATGTTTCTACCCAGAATCCTCTGCAAAACTCAAATGTAGCTGAAAAAAATCACAGTTTTCTCACATTTCTGTGTGGGAAGGTTATGGGATTACCGGGCTGACACAAATTTTCTATCACCCAGCATTCCCCGAGGTTTCCTGATAAAAATGGTACCTCACTAGTGTGGGTGGCCCAAGTACCCGTGACAGGCAAGGGCCAGAAACATTTTGAGGAGACATCAATATTAACTATAACAAAATTACCTGGTTTTGCAAAGGCGGACACCTGGGCTTTTGGCCCAGGGCTCGGTGGCCATACTGGGAAACCTACAAAACCCATACATTTCTGAAAACTAGACACCTGGGGGAGTTCAGGGAGGTATGGGTTGTGTGGACCTACCAACATTTTCCTACCCAGAATCATCCCCTGCAAACCTCAAATTCAGCTGAGAAAATTACATTTTCCAACCAGCGGCCTTTGGTCCCTTTACTCTTTTCTCTTCAGATATCCACAAGCATGTTGTTTATTGTGAATGTGGCAAAGCAAAGCGATGTTTTGTGTTTTGTATTTGACATACTATACTGCATTGAAGATAGTGGCAAAAGTTTTCTGAGGAGCCATTACATGACATTTTATCATTGTTTCTGTGGTAAAATATGTAAAGTGGCAATGCTCTAAAAGACCTCAGAGTGTGCTTTATGTTCCACCACATTTTGTTCCTTCACTCATGTAAGGCTAATAATTTCTACTGCAGACAAACCTGTAGCTGCTTGCACAAAATCAAATTCTGCTTCTGCTGCCTTGTTAAGGGGGCACAATTAAAAATCTTGGATACTGTGCTACCCATAGTGTACTCAGTAAGGGTAAAATGAGGTCCGGAGGTATTAAAGCATAGTGTGAAATTTAATCCCATGACCTCCCACCTTCATTTTATGTTACAGCAGATGGGGCATTCACCGAAACAGGGAAAAGTCATTTGATTGGTGTTAAGTATTCTGAAGAATGAGCACCTGCAGTATGAATTGCACGCAAAATGTTGCACATCATTAATTTTGGAAAGCTTCAAGAACAGGCGAATAACGAGACTTTGCACATGAATAAGACTGACAGTGTGATAGAAGGTTGCGCTGGTAAAGGATTTCCTCTTCAATCTCACAAAGTGTTTTATGTTCGGACCCTTTATACCCGATGCTCATAATAGGATACTTCACCGTGCTTTTAGCGCAGAAAGATATCATGGTCTTGTGCCCTTTCACTCCATGAAATATGAAAACGCCATACATTGTTTAAAAAGCATAGCCTGTATCAGGTATTGCAATACACAGTTGATAGATTTGCTACAAAAATGTACAGAAAAGTAAGAGCTTAATTTCAAATAAATATCCACATGCATTTTCGTGGCAAACTGCACGTTAGGAAAGATCGGGATTTGGCATTGCATTTGAATGGAATTACTGGCCTCTATGGTCTTGACATGATTGTGCAGTCGTAGTACCAATCCTTTACCTATACAAAGTTCAAGGCTTTGGAGGGTATGTTTTTTTATTTTTGATGTAAGTAGGATATCATTCTTAGTAGGATATAAGCATGCTTCACATATTTTGAGTGCTGTGTACGCCTTCCTCTGCCTCTTTCACAGGAATACTTTAGAGTTGCCCATGTCCCATTAGATAAGATACTTGAGAATGTGTGGCTGGTCCTCTCTGCCTGTTGGTGCTGCTTGTACTTGCAGGAATGAATGCATATAAATGTCATAGGTTTGTGATTGATGCATATTGCAAGACCCGATAGCCTTAGGATAGTCTTCCCCAAACTTTTTGCCTGTTTGCTTCACCTTTTTGCAGATTTCATTTTTGTTGGCCTTAGCGCTCTGAGCACTTTACCTCTCCCAACCAGTGAAAAAGTGCATGTGCTTCTCCCCTAAAACATGGTTTGATTGACTATTCACAATTGTCATATTTAATGTATCTATAACTCTTTAGTAGAGTGCACTACATGTTACAGGGCCTCTAAAATAGATGCTACTAGTAGGCCTACAGCTCTGATTGTGCTACCCACATAAGTAGCACTTTAAACATGTCTTAGGCCTGCCACCGTGGAGCCTGTGTGTGCAGTTTACACTGGCATGTCTACTTGGCATTTGAAACCCCTTGTCAAGCCTTAAACACCCCTTTAATTGCATATTAGAATACCCATAAGGTTGGCACTAGGTAGCCTACGGGGCAGGATGCTGTGTAATTGTAAGGTAGGACGTACTGGAGACACGCATCCTGGTAGTGAAAAACACCCAAGTTAATTTTTCACTACTGGGAAGCCCACCCCTCTCATAGGTTAACATTGGGAATTCCTTGTTACAGGTATACGCTGTAATTCCTGATTGAGAAGAAGTAGCTCTGTCATATTTGATATCATTGGAATGGCAATGATAAATCTGATTGGCTGGCAAAGTTGGATTTATAATCACTATTTTAGAAATGCCACTTTTAGAAAGATAAAACACACAAGATGATGGATGGAATGTTGGACATTGGCAAAACATTCACCCCCAGTCACAGATCTGGGTTTAATCCATCGTTATTTTGCTCACCACGCCACCCCAGTTCAGACATGGCCATATGCAAATCAGTCTTGACCCTGTGCCTCATGGGAACAGTCCAGCCCAAACTGCCAAGCCATGTCTTCCCTGGACCGGAATCAAGCATCCTAGGACCGGTTTCGGGGTTTCACCCCTCTTCAGCCAGTATAGCTTGACTCCAGTGGCGTAGTTAGCACGGGACCCACATCTGGGCATACCCTTCCCACATAGGGCGAACAGCAAAACACACAAGGTGATGGACGGAATGTTGCACATTGGCAAAATATTCACCCCCAGTCAGAGATCTGGGTTTAATCCATCGTTATTTTGCTCACCACGCCACCCCAGTTAAGACATGGCCATATGCAAATCAGTCTTGACCCTGTGCCTCATGGGAACAGTCCAGCCCGAACTGCCAAGCCATGTCTTCCCTAGACCAGAATCAAGCATCCTATGACCAGTTTCGGGGTTTCACCCATCTTCAGCCAGGATAGCTTGACTCCAGTGGCATAGTGAGCACGGGACCCACGTCTGGGCATACCCTTCCCACATAGGGCGAACAGCAAAACACACAAGGTGATGGACGGAATGTTGCACATTGGCAAAATATTCACCCCCAGTCACAGATCTGGGTTTAATCCATCATTATTTTGCTCACCACGCCACCCCAGTTCAATCATGGCCATATGCAAATCAGCCTTGACCCTGTGCCTCATGGGAACAGTCCAGCCCGAACTGCCAAACCATGTCTTCCCTGGACCGGATTCAAGCATCCTAGGACCGGCTTCAGGGTTTCACCCTTCTTTAGCCAGTATTGGTGAAACCCCGAAACCGGTCCTAGGATGCTTGTTTCCAGTCCAGGGAGGACCTGGCTTGGCAGTTCGGGCTGGACTTTTCCCATGAGGTATAGGGTCCAGACTGATTTGCATATGGCTGGGTTCAAACTGGAACGGCATGGTGAGCAAAACAACGATGGATTTAGGCCCAGATCTCTGTACTGGGGTGAATGTATGACATTGTTCTGCATTCTGTCCATCAACTGTTGTTTTTGCATTTGTCACCCCGAGTGGGATGGGTATGCCCAGACGTGGGTCCCTTGCTCTCCATGCCACTGGAATCAAGCTATCCTGGCTGAAGAGGGGTGAAACCCCGAAACCGGTCCTAGGATGCTTGTTTCCAGTCCAGGGAGGACCTGGCTTGGCAGTTCGGGCTGGACTGTTCCCATGAGGCACAGGGTCAAACCTGATTTGCATATGGCTCGGTTCAAACTGGAATGGCGTGGTGAGCAAATAAACAATGGATTTAGGCCCAGATCTCTGTACTGGGGTGAATGTATGACATTGTTCTGCATTCTGGCCATCAACTCTTGTTTTTGCATTTGTCACCTCGACATTGTTCTGCATTCTGTCCATCAACTGTTGTTTTTGCATTTGTCACCTCGAGTGGGAAGGGTATGCCTGGACGTGGGTTCCTTGCTCTCCATGCCACTGGAATCAATCTATCCTGGCTGAAGAGGGGTGATACCCCAAAACCGGTCCTAGGATGCTTGTTTCCAGTCCAGGGAGGACCTGGCTAGGCAGTTCGGGCTGGACTGTTCCCATGAGGCACAGGGTCAAACCTGATTTGCAAATGGCTGGGTTCAAACTGGAATGGCATGGTGAGCAAAACAATGATGGATTTAGGCCTAGGTCTCTGTACTGGGGTGAATGTATGACATTGTTCTGCATTCTGACCATCAACTGTTGTTTTTGCACTTTTAGAAAGATGGCATTTCTTAGCTCTGTGTGCCTGCAGCCTGTCCCCAATACATGTCTGTTGTGGGTGACACCTGGACTTTGTGCATTTCCTCTTGACAGCCACACACAAAGGAAGATTAGATGTGACTGAGTGGCTATGAACATCCTGATGAGTCATCCTGGGCACGATGTGAGGGAGGAGGTGTGTCCTGTCTCCACTCAAAGGGCTACATACACCCCTATAGTGAGTCTGGAACCAGAGACTTGTGGGGGGGAGCACCTATGTGCACTTTAAAGCCCCTCTTTGAAGTCACCTCTGCTTCAAAGGCACAACTGGGTTTAAGTATTGGGTTTCTAACCTCACCATCTCAAACAATACTAGACCTGTGAAGAAACGCTGCCAGGAGGAAAGACTGCTGTGCTGCTACAAGAACTGCCTCTCTGCTGGACTACTTCTATGGAAGAACTGCTTTTCTGCTGTGTTACCTAGCTGTCTTCTACCTTCTGCCTTGCTGAGGAAGAAGTGGACTATCTTATTTGAACCCAGAGTGATCTCCAAGGGCATGCTGGCTTGCCTTCTGTTTTAAGACTCAGGAATATCAAAGTCTTCCCCCCTGCTCCGGTGCCTGGTCCATTGGAAGTGGATCCAGGTGCTTGTTCCAGTGGAACTGATGCATCATCTGCTGTGTGAACAGAATCAATGCATTTCCACTGTTGCTGGAACAGAACTGGAGCATCGCACTTGGAACCAGCACATCACCATCAGAACTGATGCATTTGAACCAGTGCATCACCACCCTTGCAGACAAAAGATCTATGCATCCCTTCGAATGTGTGAAGAAATCCAGCACATTGTCTCCAGAACCAATGCATCTCCAAACCGATGTTTGTCTTCGAAACTGGCACATCAACATCGTTGCGTGGAGAAACTTGATGCATCATCTATACTGCAGAATCAACACTAATGCATCACTTGGCTGCACCCCACATCTTGCTGTTGTGACCGGGATCAAGTTACTTTGTTCAGCGGGCCTTAAGTGGCTCCTGTATCCAGCCTGCACTCCATTGCGGTTGGCTTGAACTCTTGACTTTGCCCCAGTTCAGTGTGACCATAACCCATAGGCGCTTATTGCTTCTAAGCTCTATTTTCCACTTTTAATCTTTCAAAATACATATCTCAACTTCTACTCATTGGAGTTTTGTTCTTTTGTTCTTGTTGTATTTGTAAAAACATAATCAATTTTTCTAAACTGATGTGGAGTCTTTATGTGGTGTTTTTACTATGTTGCTGTTTGAAGTGTTGCACAAATACTTTACACATTGCCTCTTAAATTAATTTTGCTTGCTCTGTGCACAGCTACCTGAGAGTAAGCACAGGTTAAGTTATGGTGTGTATCTGACTTACCCTGACTAGTATTGTGGCTCCTGCTTGGACAATGTGCATATCGCTGCCAACCAGACACCTAATTTCGAACACATATCCACTGCTTTCGTATTTTTATGGGAGTGGTGCACAAAATCTATTAAGAATGTTTCCATCTGTGTCTTGTTCTCTCTGTAAAAAACTACTAAAAATAAAAAACATTTAAATCCAAGAATTTCAAGATACTAAATTCAATTCAGTGATTATGAGGTTCCTCATTAAGTGTTTTTTCATATATCTCTGAGGGAGCCTTCAACAAGGAGCTTTCCATTTCTTCAACTTCTCCAATCACACTATGGCACATGCAGCTAGTGGTGTGTTGGTGCCAGTGTTTGATTTGAATAAAAACATTAAGCTCTGTTGAATGCTATGCCATGTTTAAGAACACCAAGGGTGCCTAGTCTTGATTTTACCACTTTGCTTTTTTCAACACCTTTACACTTCCATTTTTTATGTCTGTCTTTGAAGTTTTTTTCCATCCCTACTTACTCCCTTTGTCACTGTTTTCCCATATTTCTCTGAATGACTGAATGATAAAAAGAGTATTCATAAAGGTCTTCAAATACTATATTGACATCACTGCACTAAGAAGGATCGAGCCAGCATGAAGGAAGAGAGTCTGGGAAGGGACTACGAAAGGCTGATGGGGCAGGCTTTCAAAGGTTTCCTGAATGTCTCATGATCATGGGTGGTTTTCAGTTGTAGAGGTGTCCAAATAGGAGAAAGGGTTGCCCCAGATCTAGAGCACTTGGTTTTGGAAACTGTAATGTTCTGAAGAGAAGGAGAATGCATAGCACATTCTTGAGTGTTGTGTACGAATTCTTTCCTAATGTACAAAGGATCTGTTTTCTAAATTCCTCAATGATTAAGTGTTTTTAAGGAAATTTGCTAATAAGTAGCCAGTGTAGGCCCTTTAAAGGTCTGCAGATGGACTCTCTTTGAGGTATATTGAGAACAAGCTGACCCAAAGAGTTCTGGATAATCTGCACATGTTGTATAAAATATCTCTCAAGAATAGTGAGTTCCCAGAGTACAATTTGGGCCTCCACTATTGTTTTCATGTGTCCAAATGGAGCACAGGAAAAATAAAATTCAGCATCCTCATAATCAAGGCATGTGATCAAAATATTATTGATAAAAACAATTGACGGGCAAAACAAAAACCAAGATTCTTGGCAAAGGAAACAGGAACGGTGGGCCACTAGCTCTACAAGCAACCACTAGGGAGACCAGTTAAGAGATTGTTTCCCAAATAGTAGGAGTTTTGGCTTTTTGCTATTAAGTTGTAGATGATTGTCACATATCCTGTGTTCAACTACTGACATACATTGGATAAAAGTCAGTTTGGTGGCCTCATAGTTGTCTAACATGGAAACTACAATTTGAGTGACATTCATGTGAGACAAACTCTTAAAGCCGAAAGACTTGACAATGGCAGCCAAGGGGGCTATATAGATGTGAAACAATGTAGGACTGAGCACAGATTCCTGTGGAATACCACACCCTATGGAGAAAAGGATGGACTGAAATAGCAGCAACTTAACAACTTGCATTTAAGCTGCTAGGAATGAGCTGGTCCAGCTCGGAGCTTGGTCACAAATCTCCATTGCCACTAACCTGGAGATGAAGATGGTATGGCAGACTGTGTCAAAATTTACCAAGAGATCTAAGGATCAGGGCAGGTGATCCGTCATGGTCCAAAGTCAGCCTGGGATAGACAGCCATGGCTAGCAATGCTGATTCTGTACTTCAGCCTGCTCTAAAGTCAGACTGTGTGCCATGGAGGAGAGAGAATTTGTCCCAAAAATCTGAGAGTCATCTAGTAATATCTTTCTCCAGGATTTGGATTTGAAGGGGAAGTAATGATATGCACCTGGAGTTGGATAGTATTGTATGATCAGGTGTATATTTGTTCTGCAAAGGAGTGATCATGGCCATTCTCCACATTAATGGAACAAAGGAGGAGAGTAAAGAAAGATTACTATCTGTGTAAGAATTGTTGCGATCGTATCACTGGCATGTTTAAGAACCTTGGGTGGGCAGAGATCCTCAGGTGAAACAGATTTAGCTACTACACACCAGGCCAAGACTGTTCAATAAGTGGAGTGCAGCTACGTGAAGACTACACTTTGAAGGTCTTTCTTGTTCCTGAGTAGCTGAGGGGGATTCCAGATTGGTAAAACATTGGTAGATTTTCTCTATTTTGTCCATGAAGAATAAAGCACAATCTTTACATAGAAGCAGCGAGGATCTGATCAAGCTGGTTTAAACCGAGGGATGATTAAGGTCTTTGAAAATTGAAAATATTTCGCTAGTGTTTTTCTTTATGTAATCACTGATTCATAGTATGAGGACTTTGCTGATTTGATTTGTTGTTTGGGGCTGTAGGCACCTATCTTATGAATTTTGGAGCAACAGGTCAAGGTGATTTCCAGAGTAGTAAGTTACTCACCGTGAAACACTTCAATGCCTCTTCACTGGTAGTCAGCTCTATCTAAATACAATTGCAATTATAATCTAGCACTTTAACGATCTATAGATGATAATTATCTACCATTAAATCAATATTTTCACTGGGATTTAAACTTCCTTTCCTATGGGCCTGATTATAATTACATGGGTGAACAATCGCCCAAGTGCAGGAGAAGTTACTGTTCTTCCTTTGTGTAAGGTTGTGAGCATTCTAGTAGCTGGCGGGGGCGGAGCCTTGGGGTGAGGGGAAGAGGAGGAGCGAGGAGAGAAGTGGGCAGTTAGAATAGGGACGAGGTAGAGATAAGGAGTAGAGAATAAAGCTCCTGAGAAATCGTAAAGGGCGTCTGTCATTATTTGTAGCACGATGCTACAACTGGCGACGAGGATGGGATGAGCAAGCCCACACCAGTTACAGAGCCCTGGAGCGTGGTGAAGAACCGGACCTGCCTGAGGCGATTGAGCACCTCTGGATGCCACCAGTGACTACGGAAATCGGGAGCCTACCCCTACCCCGCCTCGTGTCCCCAGAGTGAAGGAGAAGGTGCCTGACGCTGGAGACGCTGTCTCCAAAAGCCTGCCTGTAAGCGCTGTTGAGCGCGCAAAAAAAAATAAAAGAAAAACGAAGACCGAAAATCCCTCGCTGCCGGCTAATCTCACGCCCGATGCGTGAGCTTTGGCAGGGTCGGCGCGCAAGAAGAGCGGGAAGCTGCAGAACAAGGCGGGAGCCCACCCCGACCTCACCTGGTAGCTGTCGCCGCCGTGAATGAGCAGGGACTGGAGGGTGCCACCCCTGAAGATGCCCGCCGGTGAGTCCAACTTGTAGTAGACTGAATGAGCCGGGAGAGAGCCTCGCGCGTGTGTGCAGGGACGGCGGCCATCTTGAAGTCAGGCAATCCTCCTGGGACACCCCCCATTAAAGTGAATTGGCGGCCATCTTGAAGTCAGGCGCCTAGGATTCACTGAGGGAGAACAAACAAGCATAAGCATACCCAGGATAAGTCATCAACAAGCACAAGCAAAGCCAAGATAAAGGAACAAACAAGCACGAGCAAAGCCAAGCCAAAGGAACAAACAAGCACGAGCAAAGCCAAGATAAAGAAACAAACAAGCACGAGCAAAGCCAAGATAAAGGAACAAACAAGCACGAGCAAAGCCAAGACGAAGAAACAAACAAGCACAAGCAAAGCCAAGACAAAGAAACAAACAAGCACGAGCAAACCCGAGACAAGTGTGCTACAAACGCAGGTGCGAGCACGCAAGCCGACTGAAGTGAACTGACCCGAGCGCACGGGATTCACAATGTCGAATCAAGGATCACCGACCCGACAGGAGGCCAAACCCATCGTCATAGGGCTGTCACATCTGCGCCCTCCGGAGCCCCTGACGCTTGTAGTCGGTAGCAGCATGGGCCCTCGTTGGGAGGAGTGGATCGAGGACTTTGAGGACTATATCAAAGGTTCCAAGGTCCTCGGCGATGAGGACCAACTGATTGCGCTTCGAAACCTCGTGGGAAAGGACATTAGCAAGATAATTAAGGAAATCCCAGCTGCGGATGCAGGGACGTACGCCAAGGTACGGGAAGCCCTGGATAAGAAATTTTTACACAAAAAAAATGTAGACTACGAGAGGTATGTGTTCCAGCGGGCGCACCAAGTAAAGGATGAAGCGATGAACACATACATAACCCGACTACGACGGTTGGCACGCCACTGCAACTTTGAAGCATTCTCTACGGAGGATGCCATACGGCTGCGTGTCATTGACGGCTGTCAATCTGAGACCCTCCGAAGAAAATTGTTAAAGAAAAGTCACACCCTAGACGAAATAGAGGAACTGACGAGAGTGCATGACCAGACCGAGGAGCAGGCCAAGACCATGGAAGCAGGGCGTACGGAACGCCGAGAGCAGATATGTCAGGTGCGAACCGGTCGCCCTCGCCGAGGGTCCAGGGAGCGCGGGCGACACGATCGGCCATCATCGCGCCGGCGCCATTCTGGGCACCGTCGACCGGACTCGGGGAGAAACAACAGACGACATGATTATGTGAAGAAGGCGACAGCACAAAAATGTTACAGATGCGGGTACGACTTCCCACACTCCAGAGTGTGCCCGGCTATGGGCCAGCAGTGCCGCAAGTGTGGTCGGAGCAGTCACTTTGAAGCCATGTGCGGAGAGTATCGCCGCGAGAAAGGAAAGAAACCGCCCGTGACGTCGCGGAGTGACACTTGCCGGCAACATGCGCGAGCGGTGCATGGTCGCCCAAAGTCGTCATCAAGATCATCGCACTCCAGCAGGGAGTCGCGGACATCGCGATGGTCGAGGAGATCACCCTCTCGGGACTCTAGATCGACATCAGACGAACAAGAATATTCAATTGAATACGCGAGCATGGTTGCCGACCCGGACCAACTTAAGAAATATTCCCGACTGGACATCAGCGTCGGTGGACATGCCACAAAATTTGTGATGGACAGCGGAGCGTCACTAAATTACATTCCGGTGACGGAGTACAAAAAAATGAAACCCCTCCCGCGCCTGAGTCCTGCATTTGTTCGGGTCTACACCTGGATGTCCAGGAAGCCCCTCCCTTGCCTCGGGAAGTTTTCAACTACGCTGAGACACAACACAATGTCAGTTCCCGCTGTGATCCACGTCATAGAAGGGCCGGAGGCTGACTGTCTCCTTAGCCTGCCGACGGCCGAGCGGCTGCGTCTGGTGGAAGTTCTCTATCGCGTCAGCAATGACAATGACATCGTGTACAAGCCAGGCAAATCAGTCAACGTGGCTGACTACAAGTCGCGACACCCCAGGGCACCACACTCACTTGGACTGTCCGTTGTGGAGGAAGATGTCCACCTTGGGGAGGATCAAGCGCGACCGCCTGCGGGCCCCCTGGAGACCACCCCTCATGCCACCCTGAAAGAGTATCCACAGTGTCCAATAGTAGGGCACGGTGATCTTCCGGCCCCGAGTCAGATGACACCGCCGCCGCCTGGAGTGTGGCACGAACTAGCCCTGGACTTTTATGGCCCAATGCAATCAGGCAAATATGTTCTCGTAATAATGGACGAGTACTCCCGGTTTCCCATTGCCCAGTTTGTGCCGTCCACCAGTGCTGCCGCCACCATTGCGGTTCTAGATGAAGTCTTTGCAGCCTGGGGTGTGCCCAAGGAACTGAAAACAGACAATAGCCCATCGTTCACTGGACGGAAATTCAGCGACTTTGCGAAATCCGTGGGTGTCCGGCTTCGGCGGATAACACCTGTGTGGTCACAAGCCAATGGCACTGGTGAGAGGTTTATGGCCATACTCAAAGAGACTCTCCAGCAGGCTACCTGTGATAGACGAGATTTGCAAATGGCTCTCAACGAAGTGCTTCGAGCATATCGAACAACACCCAATGCCACGACAGGCAAATGTCCAGCGACACTCATGTTAGGGCGCCCCATCTGGACGCGGATACCCACTTGGGAGGGGGCATCAAGACCGGTGTCATCAGGTCATCTTCACCAAGAAATAGTAACTATCGCTGATCGCGCTGACAAGGAGAGCATGAGAAATTCTACGGACCACAAGAGACGAGCCAGATCTCTCTCGCCTCGGGAAGGGGATTGCGTCGTGGTCAAACAAGAACCAAGTAAGGAAACGGACTGTTGGTTCCGGGCAACGCCCCTCACAGTCACTAGACGAACGAGTACCGCGCTGACGGCTGAGTCGGAAAACAGGCGCACCACTCGCAATGCCCCCCACCTTCAAAGATGCGGTCTCACCATGAAAGAGACACTCACGCTGGGGCCTACAACGTCTGTGACTGGACACTGTGAAGGGCATGGTCGAACACCTATAGGTCAGGAACGGGACGCTGAGGGCGGCAATGGAACTGTGTCTGAAGGCCTGTCCCTCCGGCCAAGAAGAGATATTCAAAAACCGAGACGGTTGATCGAAGAGATGTGAGCACTGTCACAAGCTTTAGTAACAAAGGGGGAGATGTAAGGTTGTGAGCATTCTAGTAGCTGGCGGGGGCGGAGCCTTGGGGTGAGGGGAAGAGGAGGAGCGAGGAGAGAAGTGGGCAGTTAGAATAGGGACGAGGTAGAGATAAGGAGTAGAGAATAAAGCTCCTGAGAAATCGTAAAGGGCGTCTGTCATTATTTGTAGCACGATGCTACACTTTGCACATAAATAACAAAGTTAACAGAAACAACATGGCGATCAGTCCACAAAACGGGGATCGGTTTGTTACAGCTAACATGATCTGTGTTAGAGAAGATGAGATCCAGTAGATTCATTGCTTGATGAGCAGGACAGTTACCGTTCTATTTAAGCTCTATAACATGCATAATGATAGAAGCTTAGCAATGTCTGGCAAGGCAAAGTCTTCCAGGTGGAAGTTTAGGTCTCCCAAAAGAGTAAAACAAGAGTTATTCATTATTAGCAGTTGAAGAAAGTCCCTGATAGTCACATTAAACTCACCTGAGGATCGTGGAGTGTGACAAACAAGAGCCCTTGGAAAGGACATGATGATATTATTTTTTAGCAAAAATACAAATCTTTCTGCCTAAGAAATATTGTCATCAAGAATGGAGCAGTCTTTACAAACAATTGTGTCTCCTCGTACAAGATCATTAACTCAATCAAGTACACAGATGTGAAAATTAGAGAGACTGGTCATTGCTGTATCAGGCCCAGAGGATTTGTTTAGCTACACCTCTGTTAGCAATAGCACCACATCTGGCATGAGGGAGTCAATGTGTTTGAAAAAATCAAATTTATTTTTGGCAAGTGATCTTAAATTTGTGATGATGAATCATGTGAGCGTGGAGTTACTATTGGGTGGGTTATTTATTGTTGAAGCTGATCTAGATATATTAGAGATTTTAGTGATTCACAGTGATAGTAATGTATAGTACTATTCTTGCACAGTTCAGAGTGATGACAGTGTAAACTTGCATTTGTGTTTATTCTGATGTGTGAGGACCAACATTTCTGGTACTTGGTGCAATCCGAGAGTGGCAAGTGCAGATGGGTGTGCGCTTGGCAAGTCCTGCATGAACGAGCTGTTAGTTTCAAATAGCCCACCGTGAGTATGGGAGGTGTAGCTTTACTGGTGATGGGAAGGCGTCTGTATTAAAACAAATGAGAAAAGTAAAACACAAAACGGGAACCCAGCACCTCTGTCCACACCCAGAGAGCTCCACTTATGAAGTAGCACACAGAAAAAGCCAAACAAACTAAAAGGATAGTGTGAATAAAAACGAATAAAAACAATGTAAGCTGCCTGTAGAAGCCTCTCCCAAATGGCAACCACGTTGCTACACTGGATCGAAGCACCTCAACAAACAGAGTGCAAGTCTCTCTGCAAGAAAAATAACTTGTCACCAAAGGGGAACAGCCTTAATACAGCAAGCAGAGGTTTTGAAAGGGGAGAAAGCCAATCCTCCATAATGGCCAAGTCCTACCTGGACGCATTGTTGTTAGAATAATCTAGTTCGCCATGAGTAGGGGGCATGACTTAATAGCTTTCGCAAGAGGATATGAATAGTAAAACAATTTGGCAAAGTAAAATACGAAACATGAGCCCTCCACTCCTTCCACATTCAAACAGCTCGCCTTCTGAAGGGTCCTACTGGGAAAACAAGACAAACTGAAAGAATTGTGTGTATAAAACTACATAAAAACAATACAAGCTGCAGCAGAGGCCTCCCTAAGATGGCCACCAAGAGCCTGTTTCACTGCGCACTCATAAAGGTAATACCCATACATCACTTTTGAGAATAGCAAACAATTGTAAACTTTTACTAATGTGTGTGTTTACCTTTGTGAATCAGGCCCTGCAAGTGTAATTTTACTGCTAGTAATTTTGCTATTGGAAAATTTACTAGTAGTAAAATTATTAGTAGCAACATGACGCTTGCAGTTTGTGAATACCTCAAGAGTAACAAAGTAACTGCAGCAAGTGTAAACTTACACAAGAGTTTAGGTTTATCTTTGTGAATCAGGCCCAAGATGCGACTCTGAAGCCAGTCACTGCCAAAAACAAACAGACCTCTAGAATAAAAAGAAAAGCTCGCCAGACGTAGGTATGTGTAAAACAGCCAGCTTTCTCTCTCTTTCTCTGGATCAAAATCTGATGATGAAAATAGAGGACTCGCTGCTCATAAATGCCAAACACATTAAGAAGTTGGTTGCATTCTCTCCCACATACAGGCAGCATTGCTTTTATCACGCTACTTGTGTATGCCTTTGAAGGCTCAACTCAGCTGTCACAGAGTACTGTGTTAAAGAGACAGACACTGGATGATAATTGAAGACGCTTATTGACTTCTACTCGCACCGCCAACCTTCGCTGCCAGCCTGTCAGTTCTCCGGTCTCCAATTGTTTCAGCAGAGACATCACCATTGAGACCACAATCAACAGGCACGAGCTGATGCACATGGCACAATAAGTCATTACAACACACCTTTTCAGATAGTACTGCTACTACCACATGGTCCTTCACACTGTGCAGACAAAATACCGTGACTGACATGCTGTTTCCGTTTGACTTGTGCATTGGGCAGCCTCACTATTCCCTATGTGCAAATAAGAATGGCGATTGGGCACTCTCATACTGAAGTTGTTAATCACGCTCAAGATATTTTGCTATCCATGGTTTAATAAAAGAACAACTACCATCAAACTGGTATTAAAACACAATTCCAATTGTAATTCAGCCTTCCATGCCTATAAAAAAAATTAACTAGGAAAAACCCTGTTTTAATAAACATAATGAGCAACTAAAGCAGTTAAGGTAACATTATATAATTGCAAAATCGTTTACTAAAACTCACAAATGCGTGATTTATTACATATCTATCAAAACAAATAGTTATCATTAAGTTACCTTTAGATTTATTTGTTTAAGCGAGGAACAGAATGAAAACAAATGGAAGAATGCCCCCGGTGTAAGGAATGCACATTTGCATTTTTGAATTCCTTTCATCCTAAGTCTTTTTTTTCCAAAATCCTTTCTGTCATTTTGGTGGCTACTTTTGATAGCTTCTTTTGTCTGCGTCCTTTTGGCAGTGATACCTTTTACAGGGTGTGGTCAGCATTGCCCCAACTTCCAAAACATATTTTTACATCCTTTGTGAATTTTAATTTTTCATAATGCATCCAGCAATGCTTAATTCCACAAGCAACCATTAGTAGATTCATCCGATGCCATCATTGGTGTTGCAATGCTATGGGTACGTCGGGCATCACCTTTGACTGTAACAGTGGCAGTAGTTATCCCTCAGCTTGTTCCTACTTTTCACTGCCACAAACACTGCAGATTTGTGTTTTTACAAATGTAGGTATTTTTTCTATGTCACAAAATTAAAATGGCATACAGTTAGTAGTAAAATGCAGGTGTCTGTCAGACAAGAATTAAATGGAATGGTATTTTCTGTAATTTAAGTCAAAATCTCAAACAATGATATTTTGTCCTGATAACAATTAAGAACGCAGAAGGTAGTGCTTGCATGCAAGCTGATGAAGCTAATAAAAACGAAATCACGAGAAGATGTTCGGTAATCCTGTTCCACTGTTCTTAGAAAATCGCTCTTAAGGTCCCTCTCACAGTAATAGAAGTCTCACACTCCTTGCTTGATTTAATTCCATTGTATGCCTATGTTTTCTCTGCAGTTAAATAATTATGGCCGATTCCACCCTGTTCTGAAACGCAAAAGTCATTTGAATATGGATGATTGAATGTATAAAAATATATCACATCAACAAAATATTTACAATTCACCCCAACAAATTAAATGTCTACAATATTAGCAAAACAACCACCAAAAATATAGCATTTCCTACAAACATTTGAACACAAAACTAAATACTAATGTATCTTTCTCTCTCTCTCTCTCTTTCTCTCTCTCTCTTCTCTTCTCTCTCTCTCTCTCTTGCTATATATATATATATATTTAATGAAAAAGGGTATAGGAATGTTATAGTTAGGCCCAGATTTCACTTATTCAAAACCAGTGGAATGCAGCAGGTTGAGTTACCTGAGCTAACGATAGCTTATGCCCCCACTAAACACTGCTTATGACCTCACATATTACATTACTTATGACATGGTCAGTGACATCACTGATGACATCTCAAATGGCATCACTCATGACATCACTCATGACATCATCCAGTGACTGCAAGTGTTTTAAAAACAATATGAGTGTTAAATATATAGACGAAGGTGATTTGATTAATCAGTGTGTGTAAGAGTGTTTGTATGGATGATTCAGTGAGTGTATGTCTGGGAGACTAAGTGAGTGATTAGGTGTCTCAGTGAAAGTATGGGTGAGTGACTTGGTTGTGTGAATGTCTGTATCAGTCTGTCTGTTGGTGTCTAAGGTCGCTATATGAGTTGGTGATTGGGTACATGAGTGGCTGTATGGGTGATTGATTGGTTGTCTGAGTACCTGTATGGGTGTATGAGTGTCTGTGGATGAGTGAGTGGGTGAGTCAGTGGCTGTGTGGGTTAGTGAATATGTCTGTGAGGGGCTATATGGTTGACTTAGTGTGTGTATGGCTGTGTCATGAATGAATAGATGTGTCAGTGGTATACGGGTGAGTAACTGCATATGTGAAAAGCAGTATAGGTGAGTGTTGGAGTATATGAGTGACTCTGTTTGAATGAGTGATTGTGATAGTGGCTGTATGGGTGAGTGTGTGCTTGTGTCAGTGTTTGTATAGCTGAGTGAGTATGTGTTAGCTGTATGAATATGTGAGTGGGTGTGTGTATAACTGTATTGGTGAGTAAGCGGCTGTGTGATTTACCCTATGGGTGAGTGTGTTGGTATGTGAGTAGCTCAATGGGTGACCAACAGTATGTGAATTGTATTAGTGAGTGAGTTGATGTATGAGTGGCTGTATGGGTGATTAAGTGGATGTGTGTGTAGACCTATGAATCAGTGAATGTTTGTGTAAGTACTGGTATGGGTGTATCAATGGTTTTGAGAATGGTAGTTTGGAAGTTGCAGTAGGTGTATGAAAGGTTATATTTGGGTGCGAGTGGGTGTTGCAGAGATTCTGGTGATGATGTCATCAGTGATGGCATTTGAGATGTCATCAGTGATGTCACTGACCATGTCATGAGTGGTATAATATGTGAGTTCATAAGCAGTGCATTGTGTGGGCATGAGTTATAGCAGGCTCAGTTGACTATAACTGCTGAATTTCTCTGTATTTCTCCAAGCGAAACCTGAGCTTAAGTATAATGTCTCTATAACCTTTGTTTTTTAAGTGAAATTATAAAGTTTTTAATGCCATTTTCTAACTATAACGTCCCTGTAACCTTAGTTTCTTTCAGTTCATTTTTACGGTTTTTATAAATGCTAATTCCTAACTATAACGTCCCTGTAAACCTTGGTTTTTTCAAGTGAATTTCAATGTTTTTTTAACTAGTAGTCGCATTTGCAGAGTAGTGGAGTAAGGGATCTGGGTCTCTGACCAGCTCTCAAGAATCCCGCTGTGTAGGACTTTCAGGAGGTACCAAGAGGGCTTCTTGGCCCCCAAGGTCCCTCAGGAGTAAAATGGACTTCATCACAAATTCATAACACATTTAGAAGGTCCATACTAGTTACAAAATGAACTAAAGCAGGTGCAGTTTACTGCACATACTGTAAAGCATATCCAACTCTCTATTACTTTTTTTATTTACCCAAGCCAAAGAAACATCTTTTTAATAAGCATTTCCAAATGCAACCTACTTTTATTCACCTGTATATTCCCTACATCCAATCAAATTTTGAATTTCTTTCAAACACCAGAACACATACATTTTTACTGTCTTTCATAGTACCAACTGTAATATTCAGATGCAGACCTGTCTTGTGTGATACTCCTCCTTCCTCCAAAATGCCTAGAGTGTGCATTGTGGGCCACAGCAATGTCTATTGGGCTAACGAGGCTGCAAAAAACAAAGGTACTGATGGGGACTTGGGTTTGCTATATGTGGAGATTAGTTGGTTTGGCCAAAGAGGGTTAAAGTTGAAAATACCTACAATGTGAGAACTGATAACCTAACAGAAAATAGCAACTCCAACAAACTAGCAAAAACATTAAAAAAAGTAAGTATACATAAATTAATAAAAAGTGTAAACTCACCCAAATAACTATCAAAAAGAAACCTAACAACCTCACCCTCTACAAACTACTAACAAATTAACATTTAAAATTAAACTTGCATTTTATTTTTATCCAACAGAAAAAAGCACATGCTCCACATTAGAACGACCCAATTGAAAAGCTGCAAAACCATGTGAAACATCTAAACAGGCCATACATGTGAGTATACTAAATCAAAGTGGTTGCATTGTTTTACAAATTAATAACAAAGGTGCTAACATTTAAATATAAGATATATTTATACTATTAAACTACTTTCAGATACAATGACAGAGGCTGCCAAATGTATCACTTCACAGAAAAGAAAGCATTTACTAAATCACTTGGGCTACACCTACAGCCAAGAAAATACATCATCAGAAAATCTAAATTGAAAATGTACTAAGTATTATTCTAATGCATGTTATGGGATGGCAGCTACAAAAGATGATGTTGTAATTTATGGAAGAGGGCACAACCACCTCCCAAATGTGACAGAAATAGAAGTAAGAGAATTAGTGCAGGATATAAGAGAAGCAATCACTAGCTCCCAGGAACGCACATGCATAATCCTTAAAGATATACCACCTAAAGTCCCCAAAAATATAACAGGGTAACTACCACCTATACCCATTCTAAGAAAATTAATAGCTCAAATAAAAAAAAGCCATTAGTTATAGCCCACCTTCTCCTAGAAGATGCCTAGACATACACAAACCTTAATATTTAACAATAACACTTAGGGCCTCATTATGATGAAGCTCAGAAAGACTTTGAATGTGCCCTCAACGCGGTTTAAAAAATGACAGCCTCATTACAATGGAGGCTCTTGGTTTTCAAACATTCTGGACATTGCGGCTGGCTTCCAATGGGCTCAAGGAGCCCGTCTGCCAGTTGGAACTGGCGCGTAATCCCTATGGACGGCGTTTTACACCATCCGGATTGCAATGTTGGGTTCCAGCAGGGTTTACATGCCTGGCTTTCTGACATTGAAGCTCTGTCGGAAAGCGGATTTGGGGGCCCCTAGCAGGGCCCCCTTAAGCAAGTGGCATCCAGTTGGGGACTGAATGGGCACCAATGGTGCCTCCCTGTTAATCCCAGTTCATCTTTGTTGGTTTCCGACCGCAGCACAAGCTCCCATACAGAAAAGGGAGCTAACAGCTGCACTATATACAGTCACATCAAAATTCAGTAGTCAGGACTGCCGACCAGAGGATGCTCGGATGCTTGGACCCTTATCCTCAAACCTAAATAATGGGAAACTGATTTAAATATTCACAACTCAATAAAACTTCCCAACGTCAAACCTGGATGATAAACGACTCCTTCAAAATGTGTACGAAACCATTCACTAAGATATGCATTATACATGGCGAATATCAAAAGACAAAACAAAAATACCCCTTTTACATATGCCTTACTACCAAATAAACAAAGCAGCACTTACTAGACCTATTACCCATATAAAACATTAAACAAATTACTACCACCACCAAAAAATGACCATAAACTTTGAGCAAGCCATAATACAAACCATTCTAAAAAATTACCCGCACACAGCCATACAAAGCTGTTGCTATAATTTCAATCAGAGTATATGGCTACACCACCAAAAGAGTAAAGAAAACAATGTGCCCTCATCCTATTGCAATGTTGTGCATGCACTGTATGTCATGCACAACATGGTGCATGCTACACAGTGCACCTGATGTTCAAGTGGCGCCACAGTGGCAGTATATTTTTTCAGGCTCTCTATGAGCCAAAGCATGTCGCCACCATGGCACCTTTGACATAACACCACCAGGCCGGCGGTAATATCATAATGTGACAGTCAGGATCCCACCGGCTTGATGGTGTTGTCCAGACTGCCGTAACAGCTATCCAGCAGTCGTAACGCCAATATCCGAATCAGGCCGTTAGTCCCAGAATGGACTATTTTGAAGACACTTGGGTTGGCAGCCTGCATCCCTCTGGACACAGACGCCAGCCCAAAGTACAAATACCATGATGGAATGTCTATGACAGCACCTTGGCACATGAAGCCAAAACAAATAATGCAGTGGGAGGATGGCAAATGCCTTCCAATTCACACTAGCAGAACTTAGCCTACACTGTACAAATCTATAGAAGCATTACAAAAAAAGCAAAGCTGCCAACAAATAAGAATAGAGCAATCCGTTTTGCCCCTAAACATAGCAACCAAACAAAAAAAAGTACCCCATGCTACATTTTAAAGTCAGACTCTTCATGAATAACAAACGAGTAGATTACTTAGAAATCATAGCCAAACGTATATTATGATACAAATAGGAACCTACCAAACTCCTCAAAAATATAAAAAACTATAAACCAACACACCAACCCGTATTTTTTTAAATAATAAATATAGTATTTTATTAGATCAGTCACACAAATATTTAAAATTCCAATGTTGATAAAGACTGATATAATAAAACTCCATATCAATTATTTAAAAAAATATAATCATCACCATCCAAGATAGTTAAAACAAACTCAATCCATCACATAAAATATTTACAACACAAACCATACTATTCCACATAACAATCACATTATTTTGACATAAACAATATAATACCATATTTCCTACCCAAAATAAAAGAAAGGAAAAAAATACTGTTTTGTAGCTGCAGCTGTTTACCCATTTCCACGTAATAAAAAGTAGTACTACACCAAAAATTTAGTAAATAATATCCAAAATCCCCAAACAAAATGCTAAAATAAAACGACTCCAAAAGAAATCCCACAAAGCAATCCAGCACTACAGGTCTTATTATGAGTTTAGTGTTCCAACTGCTGTAGAACCACCCCCACCGGCAGCCCACGCTCCTGGCGGTCCAAAGACCACCGTATTACGAGTAGAACACGTGGCCGACGGTGGGGAGGCAGGATCTTGCCATGGTGGTGAGTAATTTTTCCAAATATACCAATGCCTGTGTGGCCATTTCAACTGCATATGTTTCGGATGCACACATATGCATGATATATGTGGAAAAATACCATATACTCATTACTGGGGTCCAACCCATACTTGAGCAGTCCTGGCAATGGGTATATGGTATGAAAAAGACTCACCTGTATATCGCTGCTCACAGGGTCACAATCCTCAGGGTGAAGATCCTGCTGTGAAGGGGGGACCTGGAAACAGGGATTCAAATTGGACTCTGCCTGGAAGAATTAGAAGAAAGGGTTGAGAATGCACCCCCAAAATCCTTTGTTACTGCACTTTGAAGCAAGTGGTCAGACTGCCCTGGTCCGCTGATGGATCAGGTAACTCGTAATACACACTGTGGTGCAGCTCTCCAGTACAGTTCTTTGGCTGCTGTCTTTCCCAATCGCAAAGTCAGTGGTCGTCAGTCTGCTGATGAATTTGACGGTCCAGTGGCAGTCTTTCCAAAGCCAATCCACCCAACTTGTAATACAGGGATCAGACCGCTGAGCTCTCGACGCTCAGACTGCCAATACAGCAATCCACTTGACCATTAAAGTCATAATAAGGCCCTTTTACTAGCTTCCAAACCTCCTTCCAAATCCCTCTACCTTCAAAACCCTTAGAAAATCCTTTCAAAATGACTTAACTGTTCCGACCCACAACAGCACTTTACTGCGACTTTGTTCCATGAAAATAGACTAAAATTAGCGCAGAAAGATTACAAAATAGAAGGTAGCAGTAAAAGGAAAATGAAACAAAACAAAAAAAGGCCATAGAAATGAAAAGACATAATTGTAAAAATATCAATTAAATATTTTTTAAAAATGTAAAAATATTAAGCAGTTTAAATAAATAATAGAAAATATATACAATCATTTAATATATACTATTAAAAAATGTTAAAATACTGTTGAATATATATATATAAATAGTTACAAAATGTAACAAAGTTCTCAAACAATGGAAAATAAAAGTTGAAAATGTACAACATAGAAATGTGTATACATTTAATTGACATGTCTTTATTTATAAAGACTAATGAAAACTGTGCATTTACCTAACTTTAGTTAATTCTGTTTTCATTTAAAGTACGATTATAAATGTAAAAATAAGCATAAACAAATATTGAAAACATATAGATAAATAGAAAAATGTGTGGCATCTTAATTTTACATTTAAAATCAAAAAAAGAGTGACAGAAAAATTCTGGAGAAAAGCAGTATTCAGGAATAAAACTGTGCAAGGAAAAACCTCTTCTTTTTTAAAAAGAACCCTCACTCACCAACCTAGTTGGTGATATGCTTTATCATCAGGTTCCCACCATGGAGACTGAGTGCCTCCCTGGTGTGCTTCAGCGCCTGAATTACAGCGGAGCAGGATTTGTTTGTGCAAAGGAGTGCGTGCAAAGAGTGGTGCAGAATTAAAAGATGGCTGGTTTTATCCAAAATAAATTCTAATGACGGAAAAATCAACAATCATTAAAATCAAGTGAGACGGACATGCGCTGGCTGGTTAGGTTAACCAGACCCGTCCGATTTAATAAATGAGTGAAAAATTGGTCACCATGTTTCTGCTTATAAATGCGATTGAGCTAAGCTTTCATCAGGACCGGTACTTCACGGTGGAATACGCTCGCTAAGGCTTACCCTAACCAGAGGAGGTGTATGTGTAGTAAAATTCATGGTTTTACCAATGCGGCCTACTGGGATTTCCAAAGGCCACTACATTCTGGAAAAAAAAAAACAAGAGACACACATAAAAGCACATATCGCTGTACAGTAACAACATTGGTCTCATGCTGTGAATCAATCAATTATTTAGAAAGATACTCCCACCAGTGCTCATGTTTGTGGCACCAGTGAGCTACAACACTGCCACTCCATATTTAATTCATACCAGACTGATCCATACTACAGGCGAAAACCTCTAACGTATGTAACGCTTTAAGGTGTATCATGATGAAACGCTAACAGCAGCTCTCTTTCTGAACAGTGCACTTCATGGGCTACTTTCCCACAACAATAAATGGTTCAAGTTTATTTCCTGTGGGTTGACACATGACTGTGTAAATAGAAAATTCACCTTAGGAATTTTTCTGAAATAGTTTCCATATAATCAAACACAATTGTCATTTTAAGCATTTTCCATCATAAAAAACGTATTTTTTCTCTAAATAGCTAGGCTGATGATTTGCCCACCAGGGGGCCGATTCCGATCCTGGAAAAATGTCCCCCGTACGAATTGTATCCGGATTTTTTTCCGTACGAATCGTACAAGTAGCGTACAAACTGCCAAGTACGAATCACATCGGGAAAATTTCCCCACACGTCCTCAGGTCGGAAAATGTGTCCGACACATCCCCGGACGATTTACCGTACGAATCGGAAAAATGAAGTCCGACCGCGCAAGTACGATCACTCCCGTCCTTTCGATTTTACAACTGTATGGAAAAAACACCGTACGGACCGAACTCCCATAGCAACCATGGAGACATGTGCCCGCATACGTGCCGAACACCCCACCACAGACCCCGCATGTACGCGCAAAACGCCCCCGGCCGCGGATATACGCGCCGAACCCCCACCAATGTATGTATGGAGCGTACCCCCACCCGTGTATGCATGGAGCATACCAACTCCCCGCCCGTGTATGTACGGACTGTACCCACACCCCACCCATGTATGTACGGACCGTACCCCCACCACACCAGTGTATGTACGGACCGTACCCCCACCCCACCAGTGTATGTACAGACCGTACCCCCACCCGTGTATGTACAGACCATACCCCCACCCGTGTATGCATGGAGCGTACCAACTCCCCACCCGTGTATGAATGGAGCGTACCCCCACCCGTGTATGTACGGACCGTACCCACACCCCACCAGTGTATGTACGGACCGTACCCCCACCGTGTATGTACGGACCGTACCCCCACCCCACCAGTGTATGTACGGACCGTACCCCCACCCCACCAGTGTATGTACGGACCGTACCCCCACCCGTGTATGTACGGACCGTACCCCCACCCCACCAGTGTATGTACGGACCGTACCCCCACCCGTGTATGTATGGACCGTATCCCCACCCGTGTATGCATGGAGCATACCAACTCCCCACCCGTGTATGAATGGAGCATACCCCCACCCGTGTATGTACGGACCGTACCCACACCCCACCAGTGTATGTATGGAGCATACCCCCACCCGTGTATGTACGGACCGTACCCCCACCCGTGTATGCATAGAGCGTACCAACTCCCCACCCATGTATGAATGGAGCGTACCCCCACCCGTGTATGTACGGACCGTACCCACACCCCACCAGTGTATGTATGGAGCGTACCCCCACCCGTGTATGTACGGACCGTACCCCCACCTGTGTATGCATAGAGCGTACCAACTCCCCACCCATGTATGAATGGAGCGTACCCCCACCCGTGTATGTACGGACCGTACCCACACCCCACCAGTGTATGTATGGAGCGTACCCCCACCCGTGTATGTACAGACCATACCCCCACCCGTGTATGTACGGACCGTACCCACACCCCACCAGTGTATGTACGGGCCGTACCCCCACCCCACCCGTGTATGAATGGAGCGTACCAACACCCCACCAGTGTATGTACGGACCGTACCCCCACCCCACCCGTGTATGTACGGACCGTACCCCCACCCCACCCGTGTATGTACGGACCGTACCCCCACCCATGTATGAATGGAGCGTACCCCCACCCCACCCGTGTATGAATGGAGCGTACCCCCACCCGTGTATGTACGGACCGTACCCACACCCCACCAGTGTATGTACGGACCGTACCCCCACCGTGTATGTACGGACCGTACCCCCACCCCACTAGTGTATGTACGGACCGTACCCCCACCCCACCAGTGTATGTACGGACCGTACCCCCACCCGTGTATGTACGGACCGTACCCCCACCCCACCAGTGTATGTACGGACCGTACCCCCACCCGTGTATGTATGGACCGTATCCCCACCCGTGTATGCATGGAGCATACCAACTCCCCACCCGTGTATGAATGGAGCATACCCCCACCCGTGTATGTACGGACCGTACCCACACCCCACCAGTGTATGTATGGAGCATACCCCCACCCGTGTATATACGGACCGTACCCCCACCCGTGTATGCATAGAGCGTACCAACTCCCCACCCATGTATGAATGGAGCGTACCCCCACCCGTGTATGTACGGACCGTACCCACACCCCACCAGTGTATGTATGGAGCGTACCCCCACCCGTGTATGTACAGACCGTACCCCCACCCGTGTATGTACGGACCGTACCCACACCCCACCAGTGTATGTACGGGCCGTACCCCCACCCCACCCGTGTATGAATGGAGCGTACCAACACCCCACCAGTGTATGTACGGACTGTACCCCCACCCCACCCGTGTATGTACGGACCGTACCCCCACCCCACCCGTGTATGTACGGACCGTACCCCCACCCATGTATGAATGGAGCGTACCCCCACCCCACCCGTGTATGTACGGACCGTACCCCCACCCGTGTATGAATGGAGCATACCAACACCCCACCCGTGTATGTGCGGACCGTACCCCCACCCGTGTATGAATGGAGCATACCCCCACCCCACCCGTGTATGTACGGACCGTACCCCCACCCGTGTATGAATGGAGCATACCCCCACCCCACCCGTGTATGTACGGACCGTACCCCCACCCCACCCGTGTATGTATGGACTGTACCCCCACCCGTGCATGAATGGAGCGTATCCCCACCCCACCCATGTATGTACGGGCCGTACCCCCACCCCACCCGTGTATGAATGGAGCATACCAACACCCCACCAGTGTATGTACGAACCGTACACCCACCCCACCCGTGTATGTATGGACCGTACTGTGGTAAATATTTCATTACCGGTACTATTTTTTATGCGGTAAAGTCTAGTAAGAATAACTCAGTAAATATAAGAGGCAGAATCCGTGGTATTAGAGGTTCTAAAAGGCTTTATTCCTCTACAAAGGAATTACAGTTCGAACTGCAGGCTTCAAATTCCATTACCATGGAGGTTCAGGAAGGAAGGCAATACATTATTGACAGGTAATCATTTTTATAAGAAATGCATTACAGTGAAACAGATGCAGGAGGCGTAACAGTTGATAAGATAGATAAAATATGCATACGTAACTAAAAAAGGCGGACATATAGGCGTAACTTAGAAAACGTCATTATACATAATGTCACAAGTGGGTGGATCCATAAGAGAATCCTGCAATGTCAGCAGAAATATTTGGCAGAGATGCGCGCGCAGCCGCATGACGTGTGATTGACGTGCAACTAGAGGGTGAAGGGGACTTGACATTTAGCTCTACATGTGGAGACAGAAGTCTGGGGGTCATGTCAACCTAATCCCAAATCATATCTAATATCTTATGTTTAAAGAACTGTATTATCCAAAAGGAAAGGTCTCTCGGACAGAATCTATTCTATACTGACTGTTGGTGCGTGTACAAGCGTCTAAGTGTCTACATGAGATGCGAGGGGGCAGGAATCTTCCATGGTAACAGGGGCTATGAATTACTTGCATGAGGACAGTGAGGCCTGGCCCTTTGCACGGTAGCTGGAAGAATGTTTACCTAAACTACTAGACAGGAATGCATCGGATGAGGAGCAGAGCAGATAATCTTGAAGGTGAAATACAGTTTTTGGCAGGCAACAGGCTGGATCAGGCACCGTTAGCCTCGCAGGGAGCAGGACAAAGTTCATGGATACAGATGCGGGCTCGGACTGGAGCTTTCAGAGGCAGAAGGCAGGAAAAGGCTTGATGACAGAATTCAGGGCCTACTCGCCTGAATCTGTAAAATGTGGAAAGTGAACCACATAAAGTCGGTGGCCTTTCATACTTAGGAATGGAATATCTGACCCATTCATGGCGGATCTGAAAGAGGACATGTTGACGGTGGACGCACATGTATTTGCGTCTTCATAACTGGAACTGGAGGGAACATACATGTACTTATAGCATGTACATGGAGCCGTTGGGGTCTACGATAGGGGACATAACTGATCACAAAATTCATATTTCCTCATTCCCTCCTTGTCCCCTACGGACCCTCAAGAGATATCGATCTTCATCAATCCATCGATCTGTTCATATAGCATCATTTGTTCTTCTTTCTTCTTCCGGGATCTTGAACGAAAACTTGGATGCGGGATACACGATGTGGCACACAGACCACAAATCGCTGGCCCACATTGTAGACATAAGCAGCAACTGAATAGTATGAGAGAGCCAATACCTAGGAAGGATAGGATCCTCCATCCCCAGGCTGACAACACGCTCCAGAACCAACCGGACCAAGTCCAGGTGCCTGGACTTTGGTGTATCTGGCTTATAATCTTATGAAGGCGAGTTATGGCTTTATATACTGACGGCGAATTTTCTGGTATGAAAACACAGCAACTTGATCCGATGACCCTACAAGCTCCGCCCCTATCAGCCAGGATGACGTCAAGGACAAGACGATTTTGAAGCACAACAATCCGCATAGCAGACTGCTCTTCTGTTAAATTGCCTAAGGCGGAAGTAGTCTCGTTCACTACTGCTTCAAGGGTTCTAGTTAATCTACGTATCAACTTACTATTAGTGACTGTACCTATATAGGGAAAGAAACCTTTATTGAAATCTGTGTATTGCTCCCATGCCGTTTCAGTGTAATCGACAATCGGGAGATCTCTCTGCTGTCTATTGTGTACTAAATGGGTATTTCTGTGATAATCAGGAGGGGCTAGGAAAACAGGTGGCAGAAGGAATGCTATGTAACAGGTACCATCCCAGTCTAGAGGTAGACGTATATATGCAGTCTGGCCACATATGAAGTAGGAATGACGGGAAGCTCTAAATGTAGACTTGCCTTGATCACTGAATTTTATTACAGTGGTGCATTTACTATGGCCCATGTGTATGGAACCATTCTTTTTTACACATAATTCCCCTTTAACTGGGAATACTGACATAGCGGGCAAGATTGGCGTAGCTTCGGATTCAACATTCAGAATCAGGAGGTTAAGTGTAAAATTACCTAATCCATATACTTCATTTTCTAGATCAGTTCCTGTTCTTTTGGGAAGTCCCTCCTTGTTAGGGTAGCAGACTTTAAGCAAAACTAGGTTCAGGTTTCCCCATACCCAGTTGTCTTGATAAACTACTGAATTTGAATCTAGAGAATTGATCAAACTAAACCATGCTCCACAGGAGCCATTATGAGTGAATGGGTACGGAAAGAGGGGCAAAACTCCCTTATAGTTCTGATAGGGAGGGAGTCGGCCACATATCCAACAATTTGTAGCATTGCTGGTCTGATGGGAATGATGTAACATACTAATGAATGTGTTGTTGCGCAGCGCAAATCTATAAGACAACTCATGCGGAGGTAATTCGCTAAAAGAATGTTCAGCAGTAACATTGTAAGCACGTTTAGAAATAGGGTAATACATATGAAGCAATACACTAGTTATGATGATCAGAAAACTTAGAAGAAACAAAATTAATAATGTTACTGTGCAGTGACTACGAAGTGATTTACAATACGCATGCTTTTTAAGCTGCATCTGTCGATTTCTTTCTCTATTCCGGTCTAGAGGATACATGTCAGAGACAAATTCAACCGATTCACCTTGGAGAGGACTTAAACAATCAAATTGTCTGACTTGCTAGACCTTAATTTCAGTTTATAAAGTTCCGTTTTTGTCTGTTCAACCAAGGGAAGCTTTGAGTCGGTCTGTGAGGGAATGCAGGGCTGAGTGTTCACATCGGACGGTAGTCCATAAAATTTCTTGATATGACTCGAGTGCAACCACCCTTTACGTCCCTCGATCTTCACAGCTGTCCTTGTTGTTAGCAGAACGAGTTTAGGCGATTTCCACCTAGGCTCCAGTTGGGTCTTTCGGTCGAAATTCCGCACCAGAACCAGGTCACCTGGAACCACGTCATGGGGCTTCACCTCAGTGTTATCGGGAAAAGCTGCAGCTACCTGTGAACGACAAGATTGTAGTGCAGACATCAAGGAAGCCAGGTAATCTGTCAGCATATTACAGTCAACATCAGTGATTTTGCGAGGTATAGGCGTCCCCCACATATTTGGTGGTCTACCGAAGACCACCTCGTACGGGGATAGCCCTGTTCGAGAATGTGCTACCATTCTCATGTAAAAGAGCGCAACTGGTAAGGCTACTATCCAATCGACACCTTTTTCTCTACATATTTTGGACAATCTGATTTTCAGAGTTTGATTATGACGTTCCACAAGGCCTGCTGCCTCGGGATGTCGGACACAGTGGAATTTCCATTGGTAACCTAACAAAAGTGAAACGTGTTTCATTAGTTCAGATGAGAATGGCTGGCCGTTATCTGAGTAGACAACACGTGGCAAACCGAATCGTGGGAAGAATTCTCGAACTAGCTGTTTGGCAGTAGTCGGGGCAGTGTAATCTGAAACCGGGTAGGCTTCTGTCCAACGGGAAAGAGCACAAACAACTACGAGAACATATTTGAATCCTCGACATCGTTCCATCTGGATATAATCCATCTGGAGGACTTCAAAAGCATGATCGGGAGGTTGAAATCCACCCTGCTCTACGGGGATGCTTTTACCTGGATTAAACAGACAACATATCATACAGGTACGTACTTTCTGTTTGGCTGCTGCTCGTAAGTGTTTGTTGAACCAAATGTGTTGAATACTGTCTAGCATAGCTTTTTCTCCTAGGTGCGCTGGGCTATGTATTGTGTTAATGATGACTTGAACCATGGAGTCGGGAAGAAACCATATAGATTTTTCCTTCGTCATCCATCCTTGATCCGTTTGGATCCCTCCTAATTCAGTCCATTTCTTTATTTCTTCTGGTGTAGCATGTGTCTGTATGTCAATTACATCGAGGGCGGGATCCTTAACTGTCATGCAATGTGTTGGTGTCGGAACTATTGTCTTTGTCGTGTCAGTTGTGTGAGTCTGATTCTGAGCAGTCTGTTTAGCTGTTCTGTCAGCTAAGTCGTTACCCTGAGAAATGATATCGGTAACTTTTGTATGGGCTTTGCATTTCATAATCGATATTGCAGTAGGTAAATGAATCGCGTCTAATAGGGCTTGAATGAGTGGTCCGTGTCGGATGTGGGCACCGTGAGAAGTTAAATAACCTCTCTCTCGCCACAGTACGCCGAAGTCATGGACGACTCCGAATGCATAACGTGAATCTGTGTATATGTTGACTTTCTTATTTTTGGCTTGAATACAGGCTTGTGTCAGAGCGATGAGCTCTGCTGCTTGAGCTGACAAAGTGTTAATACAATTTGTTTCAATGACTTCAGTGTCTGTTGTGACTGCGTAAGCGGCCACTAACTCTCCTGTACTTGTTCTCATACATGAACCATCTACATACAATGTCAAGTCTGGATCTGATAAAGGGATATCTGTTAAGTCTTGTCTGGGTTTCGTCGTGATAGTAATAACTTCAATACAATCATGTGCTAATGGATCTGTTCCATCTACTGGCAAAAGTGTGGCAGGATTTAACGTATTACAACGTCTGATTTCTATGTGTGGCTGAAACAATGTTAATTCATAACCGGTGAGTCTCGCTATAGTCAAGTGTTGTGTTTGTGTGCGGTTCAAGAGAACCTCTACTGCGTGTGGTACTTGTACTGTCAATTGATGTCCTAACACTATGGCATCGCTTTGTCTGATTGCTAAAGCTGTTGCTGCCACTGATTTCAGGCACGCAGGAAGAGCCTGAGCTACTGGATCTAATGTACTAGAGAAATAAGCACATGGTTTATGTGATCCTGCTTGTTCCTGAGTGAGTACTGACAAGGCAGTACCGTCGCGTTCTGTAACAAAGAGTGTAAACTGTTTACTATAACATGGTGTTGCTAAAACGGGTGCTTGGCATAAAGCTTTCTTTAAGCTTTCAAAGGCATGTGTATGTTCTTGAGTCCAAGGGAGAACAGTCGATGTGGCTGCCTCCTGTGTTGTCAACTGGATGAGTGGTTTTGCTAGAAATGCATATTGAGGGATCCACTGCCTACAGTATGAAGTGAGACCTATAAAAGCCCGCACCTCCTTTTGTGTCTTGGGTGGTGGCATGTTAGCGATTAACTGGATGCGATCAGGTGTAAGCTGTCTTCCCTCCTTGGACAGCGAGTGCCCAAGGTAAACAACTTGCTGGACACAGAATTGCAGCTTAGAAGGGGACACTGAAGTGCCCCTTGTCGGCCAGAAATCTTAAAACCGTCAGTGACGCTGTTTCACATTCATGTTCGCTTCGGGCGGTGATCAGCAGATCATCGACATATTGAAGCCAGGCAGTGTTGACTGGCATGTGAATACTGTCAAGTTCTCGTTTCAGTGCTTGGCTATAGATGCTGGGGCTTTCTGTGAATCCTTGAGGAGCGCGTGTGAATTTAAAACTTCGTCCATTTAAACTGAATCCGAACAGATATTGACTTTCCGGATCTATTGGGACGCTAAAGAAAGCATTCTTGAGATCAATTACAGTGAAGAACGTTGCTTCTGAGTCAATAGCAGTTAGTAATGAAGAGATATCTGGGACCACAGGGTATTGTGGTACAATACATTTATTTAATTCGCGCAGATCAATAACTAATCGATATACTGGTGGTGCTTTTGGATCCGTTCTTTTAAGAATCGGAATTATCGGGGAATTACATACATTGGAGTCGGTTTCTACAACCACTCCTTGTGCAATGAGCTCGTCAATGATTTGCAGCAAAGCCACAACAGCATCTGGTGGTAACTTGTATTGTCGCATTCGTGGTAGTACTACTCCTGTTTTCAGTGTGACTCGATATGGTGTAATGTTCATACAACCAACATCAGTTGGGCCTTGTGCCCATAAATGTGTAGGTAAATTCTGCAGCCGGTGATCCATGTCTCTGGACACGTAGTGACCTTTGAAATCTCGTAAAAATAATCGTACTCCTTCCGGAGAACAACATATTATAGCTCCTAGAGCTTTCAATGTTTTTATACCTAACAAGTTTTCTGGACATGATTTAGTAAGCAATAAATCTGTAGTTCGTGTCAATGGACCAACCGTAAGTGGAAGGGGTTGCGTTACTTCACTAATTATAGGTTTTCCTGAGAATCCAAGGGAAATATTCTGTGAGCCTGAGAGGGGTGCCCCTGGAACTTCACTGCGTCGTATAGTTGTTCTGCTTGCCCCTGTATCAAGTAAAAACTTTCGGTCTTCCCCTAATAGTTCACTATGTACATAAGGTCCCTCTTGATCTACAGGAACCTCGATAAGGGGTAAGCCAACTTCCCTCTCTAGGCTATTTCATGTGTATCGCTGATAATCGGGATAATCTGCTTGTGCATACTGATACATCTGTTGCGTTGTTGCTTGTGTGGCAGCAATAGGCTGCGCTTGTGGTGGTGCTACGGTCTGTTGTGGAGCTGCCTGTTGCGGAGCTAGTTGTTGCGGAGCTGACCTATGTTGTGCATGCTGAGGTATTTGTTGTTGATTCTGATCCTGTCTAGGTGGACGTGGTCTTTCCTGGGTTCTACCTGTGGCGATATTATGTTTCAGAACTGGACAATCGTGTATATAATGACCTTGTTGTTTACAATAGTTGCATGTCCCTTTCGCCGGACCTGCGGAATCACCCTTTTTATGACCATCAGCTGGAACTGACTGAGCAACAAGCATTTTCATTTTCGTATCTTTCATACGTCTTTGTTCATGTTCTTGTTCTTCTCTAATTCTATTGTGGTGATATTGTAACATCTGTAACATCTGTGACGGGGTATTACCTTGCCAGGTACTCTCAAATTTCAATACTCTATTCTTAACTTGCGGCAGGGAATTTTCAACTAATTTTGTCACAAACAGATGTGGATATGACTCACTACTTGCCTTTATGCCACTATTAATACCAAAACATTTTTCAAATCGGGAATAGAAATCACTAGTGTCTTCATCTTGCTTTTGTTTACAGGCTGAGATTGCACTCCAGTCCTCCTTTTTCGTAGTTAATAAACGTGGCAGTACCTGCACTAGTAATCCTGGTAATGCTGTAGTCTTTTCCCCAAGCCCTGATCCTGCAGCTCGGGCCTTTTCTTCGTTTTCTAATGCTGTCCAATCTATCTTTTGGTCTCCCACCTCCCATTCCTTTTCTTTGAGTTTCTCGTAAACACCGGCAGGCATTAACACTTTCAATATTTTCATAATGTCGGGGTAAGTATACTCTCCCATGAGTAACATGTCTTTTATCTCACGGTGGAAACCTGCTGGATCTTTGTCATGGCTGGGTACTACTTTCTTCATTTCTAATAGTTCAATTTTGGTTATAGGCGTGTACACAAACACGCGTGTAAAGTTATTATCTTCGCCCCTGATTGGTTGTACTTCGCGTAACGGATTCTGTCTATCTATGTGATACATTTTTCTTCCCATAGTGGGAATTGGAACGTGTTCTAGGCACACGAAAGCTATATACTGGTTTCGAAATTCTAGAATTTCTTTAATTAAATCAGTACCTGACCCTCTCCATTTATTCGTGAGTAGTTCTGTCAATATGTCAGGTAAGGGTCCAGGATCGGAGTGTTGGCTTTTATATAATATAAGGAGGTGTTGAATCATGTATATACTAGCTAAACGCTGTTCGTCTGGGGCAAGATTCAGAAACGTGTGTGCTAGTGCATCATCACTGTATTTGCTGGGACTGTCAGCCCATTGTACTGCTGACCTAGCTAATTCCTGTTCATCCATGGAATCGAGCATATGGTATCCCCTTCGATCTCGGAGTAATTTATCAGCGGCTTGGAATAGGTGTTCAGGGGATCTTGTATTTAGCATAGGGGTTTGAAAATGTCTATTACATTCTGGACGTATCGGACGTATCGGATCATTAAAGCCTCTAGCATTATTATGGGGTCTTCCTCTCCCTACGTAAGCTATCGTATCTAATTGTTCTGATTCTTGCTCCTCCTCTCCCTCTGATTCAATTCTGTCTGCTTCTCGTCTTTCTTTATGTATTCGTTCTACTTCCTTGCGGATCTTTCGATACATGGCGATTATACACGCCTGTCTATCATGTTTCTCGTCTGATATGTTCTGACCCCATTTGGCAAGTTTTTGCATGGTATCATGATCTGCCTCAGGCCTGTCTTGGTTCCTGATCACGCAGTTTATGAAAAAACGTAGCAGTTGTCTTTGTACATCCACTTTCTGGTATTCCATAGCTTCGTTAATACTTTCTGGGCCTCGCCCTGTTTGGACAAAGTGATATATATTGTCTAGGTGTTCAACCATTCCTGGTATCGTCATTAAATACAATGTAGCTCGTCTTATACGTAGTGATGATAGTAGCAATCTGTCCTGTTTACCTGGCACTGGATCGTATCTACAATCCACAAGATGTTCTTTAAACATGTCGGATGTCGCTAGTTGGGGTGTACGTTGGAGTGCTAAATCTCTAAGGGTCTGTTTATTTCGCGGCGGTGTGGCAAACATGTCTGTCGTACCTCCTGTAGCACCATCTGAGGTGCTGGGCAAGAAAGGATTCGTTGGACGTAAGATAGAAATTGTAGATGCGGGAAAAACAGTAGAAACGGACGGACCCGTGGGAATGGGCGTAGGAGTTTGTTGTTGCGGGGATACAGACGGATGATCTTGACGTTGAACACCATCAGCAAGCGGGGTGTGTGGTATGGTATTAGCATACTCGGGAGCTACGTCATCTAAATAGGAGGAAAGGAAAACGTCCTTTGCTGTTTTAGGATGTGTTTTGGGATTTGCTTTTGTCGGGAGCAATGGGGGTGTCAAGTTTTTCGGTATTTCCGGGGTAGCCTTAGGTAACCCTTCGGCCAGAAGAGGATACATACCATTCATAAGGGTATTTCTTTGTCTATCTACTTGTTCTGTTTTTACTCGGGTACCTTCCTCAATTAATAAATTTTCTCGGGTTTTATTCGAATTCTCCCTAACTTTCTCTTCCTGTCTGAGCGCTTTTTCTGTACGTCTATATGATTCTTTATGCCATAATTCAATGGCATCTTTCTGTGATTGTCTGACTTTCTTTTTCCATAATTCTTCTTCTACTCTCATGATGCAATCTGCATCCCAGGTCCCCGCTGCGGGCCATCTCTGACTCTCTGGTAAATCTTTGGTGTAGTCCACCCATAAATCAAGAAATAACACGGCATCTAGGCCATGCTTATGATACATAAAGTACCCTGGAGTGTCCCTAGGTGGGATGGGAACAGCTTCTTCGAGTACACCTTTTCTAGTTTTGATCTGTCTTAATTTCGAAAAGAGCGGCATTTTTAGACCTTATTACTTAAAACACACTTTATACAATAAACACAATAATGAACAATCATTCACACCACAATATGTAGAACGTATTAAAACAATTAACATTTAGCAGTTTAACGAACGATGATAACTAATAGAAAACTAGTTATTGACATAATACTAACACTAAATAACACTTAATTATATGCAAGACATACTAGATATACTGCTAAAACAGTACAGATACACTGCTGAAACAGTGCAGACCGGATTTGTGTACCCAAACCCGTCTTGACCGGCACAACTTATGTGCACGTTTAAATGCCTCCCCGGCAATGGTACTCACCGGGTAGCGCGGAACGTAAGGCCTCGGAACTGAACTAGACTGGACCGGACTGGACTCGACTCGACTGGACTCAGAACTTCGGAACCTGGTGGGCCTCTGTATACCTCGGATCTTGCTCTCTCAGCTAGGCTCTGGTCGGGATACTTCGCACTTCTCACCGCCTCTTCTGGGTGTTGATCGCAGCCTCAGTCACCCCCGCTCGGCCGGAGGGAGATACAGGAAATCCTGCAGGTACGCGTTTTTGTCCGTTCAGCTGTGGCAGGAGACCGGGCCTGCAACGCACCTCCGGCGCGTGAGATGAGAAAGTGTCCCTGTTCGGGTGCCAAATTCTGTGGTAAATATTTCATTACCGGTACTATTTTTTATGCGGTAAAGTCTAGTAAGAATAACTCAGTAAATATAAGAGGCAGAATCCGTGGTATTAGAGGTTCTAAAAGGCTTTATTCCTCTACAAAGGAATTACAGTTCGAACTGCAGGCTTCAAATTCCATCACCATGGAGGTTCAGGAAGGAAGGCTATACATTATTGACAGGTAATCATTTTTATAAGAAATGCATTACAGTGAAACAGATGCAGGAGGCGTAACAGTTGATAAGATAGATAAAATATGCATACGTAACTAAAAAAGGCGGACATATAGGCGTAACTTAGAAAACGTCATTATACATGATGTCACAAGTGGGTGGATCCATAAGAGAATCCTGCAATGTCAGCAGAAATATTTGGCAGAGATGCGCGTGCAGCCGCATGACGTGTGATTGACGTGCAACTAGAGGGTGAAGGGGACTTGACATTTAGCTCTACATGTGGAGACAGAAGTCTGGGGGTCATGTCAACCTAATCCCAAATCATATCTAATATCTTATGTTTAAAGAACTGTATTATCCAAAAGGAAAGGTCTCTCGGACAGAATCTATTCTATACTGACTGTTGGTGCGTGTACAAGCGTCTAAGTGTCTACATGAGATCCGAGGGGGCAGGAATCTTCCATGGTAACAGGGGCTATGAATTACTTGCATGAGGACAGTGAGGCCTGGCCCTTTGCACGGTAGCTGGAAGAATGTTTACCTAAACTACTAGACAGGAATGCATCGGATGAGGAGCGGAGCAGATAATCTTGAAGGTGAAATACAGTTTTTGGCAGGCAACAGGCTGGATCAGGCACCGTTAGCCGCGCAGGGAGTAGGACAAAGTTCATGGATACAGATGCGGGCTCGGACTGGAGCTTTCAGAGGCAGAAGGCAGGAAAAGGCTTGATGACAGAATTCAGGGCCTACTCGCCTGAATCTGTAAAATGTGGAAAGTGAACCACATAAAGTCGGTGGCCTTTCATACTTAGGAATGGAATATCTGACCCATTCATGGCGGATCTGAAAGAGGACATGTTGACGGTGGACGCACATGTATTTGCGTCTTCATAACTGGAACTGGAGGGAACATACATGTACTTATAGCATGTACATGGAGCCGTTGGGGTCTACGATAGGGGACATAACTGATCACAAAATTCATATTTCCTCAGTACCCCCACCCGTGCATGAATGGAGCGTACCCCCACCCCACCAGTGTATGTACGGACTGTACCCCCACCCCACCAGTGTATGTACAGAGCGTACCCCCACCCCACCCGTGTATGTACGGACCGTACCCCCACACCACCCATGTATGTACGGACCATACCCCCACCCCACCCGTGTATGTACGGACCGTACCCCCACCCGTGTATGAATGGAGCATACCCCCACCCCACCCGTGTATGTACGGACCGTACCCCCACCCCACCCGTGTATGAATGGAGCATACCAACACCCCACCCGTGTATGTACGGACCGTACCCCCACCCGTGTATGAATGGAGCGTACCCCCACCCCACCAGTGTATGTATGGACCGTACTCCCACCCGTGTATGTACGGAAACCAAAACCCAGCCCCCCTTGTATGTACTGTGCGAAACACCACCACCGTTGGACGGTGCAGACCAACACCCTGCCCGTGTCCGTATGCACCCTACCCCAGGCCCACACACCAGCACCCTCACCCAACATCGCGCATGTACGAGTCGTACTAAGCCATAGCAAAGGACAGCAGTGTACAACAACACGGCCCATGTACGCACCATACAGACGCAAAAAACACTCGTACTGAACCAGGAAAAAACAAAAAAACACAAGGAGAGTCAATTCGATGCCCACAACACCACAAAACATATCCAACAAGGCCAATACATCCTATACACTGACCTGCATCTGACAAACAGCTAAACAGAGGCCCAAACCACCACCACTCATTATAACACACCCACCCAAAGTTCAAACACAGCCACACCTACAAATGGACCAATAAAAAGGCCCAGCACACACAAACCATGATCCTTTGCAACATATCCCCTACTGCCAGACCACAGAGACAACGCACTGCACCATACTACATACATCAATACACCTTACACTTGCACTCCTTCACACAACCACCATCACAAACACACCCTCATCACATTCACACACACACACCTGCACAACCACACTCACACACCCACAACCATCCACACCCCCACAACCATCCACACCCACACCCCACACCATGCCCACTAACAAGAATCCAAAGTTCACAAAGGAGGAGCTGGAGGTCCTTGTCGACGAAATCGTCAGAGTCGAGCCACAGCTCTTTGGAACATTGGTCAGACGGACCAGCATTGCTGAAAAATCTGCCATGTGGGAGAGGATAGTCAATTCCGTGAATGCTGTTGGGGCCACCAGAAGGACCAGGCATGAGTGCCAAGCCAGGTGGTACGATCTGCAGAGGATGGTCCGCCGCAAAATGACGGACGACCACAACCAGGCCAACATCACTGGAGGAGGTCCGGCCCGCAGACCGGTACACTACCATCCCTGGGAGGAGAAGGTGATGGCCACGCTGCCGCCGGTGGGAGTAGACGGACTAGAAGGAGTCCGAGAGTCTGGTGAGTACACAAACAACTCACCTCACATGGGGGGAACGCCATATACAAGCCAAATACCAATCAGGCAAAGCCTGCACCGTACACAACCACACTCCAAAAACACACACATGCCACTAGCGCCTCCATGCCCCATGCCCCAAGCAAGGCCATGCCAAGTCACAGGCCACACAAAACACCAACACAAGACAGGATGTCCCCGATGCCGGGAGGGTGGGCCTCAAAACTAACATAGAGCAACTCTGCAGCACACAACAATGCCCTCAGCCCATATGGCTTAGGGCACAGCCATACAAACAGTGTGTCCCCACACAGTACTGTTTTGCCTGCTAATGGTGGCCGCGTTGCAGGATGACATGGGTATGAAGGCACAATTTGCACATAACAGCAGCTAATGAAGACGCATCACACTGAAAGAGTGTCAGCACACACCGCCACAGCAGCAGCGCAGACTCAGACACTCCGCCCAATGGGTGCCCGCAGAGAAGAAACAAACCCACATGAACAAGCCAATGGCCTTTGAAAGACCTGCAAACTGTGTGTGCCCAGGAAGCTGGGCTGAGGTGACAGAGGGTGACACACAGAGGGAGGGAGAGGGGCAGAGAGAGGGACAGAGACAGAGGTGGACACAGGGAGACAGACAGAGGGAGGGAGGAGGCTGACAGAGGGAGGGAGAAAGGGAGACGGCCAGAGGGAGGAGGCTGACAGAGGGAGGGAGAAAGGGAGACGGACAGAGGGAGGAGGCTGACAGAGGGAGGGAGAAAGGGAGACGCACAGAGGGAGGAGGCTGACAGAGGGAGGGAGAAAGGGAGACAGATGGAGATGGACAGAGGGAGGAGGCTGACAGAGGGAGGGAGAAAGGGAGACGGACAGAGGGAGGGGGCTGACAGAGGGAGGGAGAAAGGGAGACAGAGGGAGACGGACAGAGGGAGGAGGCTGACAGAGGGAGGGAGAAAGGGAGACAGAGGGAGACCAGATCACCCTTGGGTGGTGTGGCCATGTCCGCTCGTCAGCAGGTGGACTGTGTGCATGTAGACAAGGTTTGGCACTGCGTGAACCCCCCTTCAACTTTTGATAAACACTGGGCCATGTGTCAATCTGTGCACGAGTACATCCGTGCTGCAGGCACAAACAGAACCTTACACCCAGTATACCCACCCACTGTGTTTGTCAGAACCCTGTCACAAATTGTTAAGTTACCTACCTGCATTCCCAAATTGCATGGAAAAAACACCATTTGGCCACGTACAGTGCAACACGTAAGGCGGCTCTGCATGGCTTGCTACGCCCGCTCACTACACTGCTGACTGTATTCACAAAAGATGCATCAACTAAGATTGTGTCACACATAGGTAAAGTGTTGAAAGCTGTGGCCAAGGGACATACCCATGCACAAGTGCACTGTGAGAGGAATGCTAGCCAAATCCAACCACCCAGAGGAACTGTGCCTAATCAAAAATGAATGAAACATGGATGTCGCATGTAACACAATTAACACTGTCTCTCTCACACACAGGTCAACATCGTCGATCTCCCCCCAACACTGGGGGGAAAGACTCACAGGACCAGGCTCTGCGTGAAGAGGACCCCACCGGCAGCGACGACTCTCACCACTCCGTGGATGACCCAGACCAACCTGGCCCCTCTGGTGTCCAACCACCTGCAGCACCTGCGTCAGGTACAACTGTGCCAACCACCACCCCCATTCCTGCCACATCCCAGGAGACACCCAGGAGCCCTGCCCACACACAACAACACAGCCAGTCTGTCCAGGAGGGACAAGGTGCTCCGGGCACCCAGGAGGAGGCAGGCGACACCGCAAATGCCATCCCTCAGGGGTCCCGGAGACCCGATGTGCCCACAACGGCAGGCCAGGTGCAAGTGGGCAAGGGTGGTGGGAGTGGAGGACGGCGGAGGCGCGAACCTGACCAGTTGGCTCAGGAACCGGTAATGTCACACGTCCACAACATCCTGGACACATACCGGCGTGACTCCAGAGGCATCGACCAGGTAGTGGAGACCCTCAATGAGATGAAGACCCTGCAGGTCGATCATCATGCCAGTCATCTACAACACCATGGACGGATGGAGGCAAGACTGGCTGAGCTCCTGGCGGTGCACAGGGACGTGAGCCAATCACTCCGTCAGATCGCCCAAAGCCTGGCAAACCCTCCCTGTGCCACCAGGCGTAGACCAGCACCAGAAACAGGGAGGGAGGAGGAGGAGGATTCATCTGACGGAGCGTCACTAGCATCGTCAAGGCCTGCTTCTGAGGGTCCCCGCAGGAAGGTGGGTCGTCCACGCAAAAGACTGTGAGAGTCAGCGGAACATCACCATCTCCCAGGTCACCTGGCCTGGCACCTGGCCCTCTGGCCCAACAGCAGCACAGCAGCAAATGACATTCTCTGCCACATGGCCTTGCTGGTCACTGTCTGACCAATGTTGACAAAGACTGTGGCACAGACTCTGATGACTTTCAATGGCAGGATACCAACTCCCCCTGTGAACTTTGGATTCTACACTCCTGCCAAGCACCTCTTGTCACCCCCCCAAACACGTACCCCAGCAGTAATAAAATTCATCACAATCACAAGATGATGCCGTCATTTTCCATTATTCCACTACATGTGTGTGTTGTAAAGTCAAACCATGCCTGATTTCAGAAGTAACTCCAAACATCCATACCCTGGGGTCTGAGTCTGGCACAGGACACACATGGGTCACAATGTACAATCCAAGACAGACATGGAGCACCATACTCACCCGTGATGGGCCCAACCAGCTGAGGGGGTGCCCGCACAACTGTGCCTACAGACCTATTTAGAAGAGCAACAGTCATGCGCAGAGGTCAGGGATCATGTGGAGTGTCCTGGGGTGGGAGTCCCAGGTATGTGTAGACACGTGGCAGAACCATGTCCTGCATGCTTGAGTCAGGTGGATGTAGAGAATGGTGGGCCAGCCAAGGTTGGATGCATGGAGATGGCACAATTGGGTGTTGGATCACAGTGCCGCAAGGTTGTGTTGTGGTTGTGGGCTGCATCCTGAGTGTGTGCGTGGATTGAGAAGGTCATCCTGCAGCTGGCAGTGATCCACTCCCCCCATCTCTGTTGGACGCTGATGTGGCCTGGTCGCCAGATGTAGTAGCAGAGCTGTGCAGATGTACCCTGGATGTGGACAAGTATCATGGGATTTCTAACGCACATGTCCGTAGAGTGCAGGGTAGGATTAGACACGGATGTTGTAGTTGGCCGTGGGGGATGGTCTCCCTCTTGCCTTGAGGTTGATGGAACTGGGGATCGTGTGCATAATGCAGAGTGTGCTGCCGCATGACGCACAGATGCTGCTGATCAGCATAGCACATGTCAGCAAGCAATCCATGATGAACACCAGCTCGTTTGCGTGGACACTGGGTGCCCTTGCTGCAGGGCCTGCAGCAGCATGCACCATGTCAAGAAAACAATGCCATAAGTAGCACACAAAGACAAGGATCTCAGGAAGGAACTATGCAAAAGGTGTATGTCAAGGAAGGAATGTCTGGCTCAACATGGCACACACACACACAATGGATTCACATGCAGCACAGTGGCCGTCGTGGAGACTGACATGCCACAATACCTACACAGCCATGGACATCATGCACAATACAGAATCTAATCCCTGACAAACAGCTTGCATCTTGCTACTCTACACATAGACTCATATGCACCATCTCTGAGATCAATGCCAGACATGCCGCATGCACAGTGGCAACAGACCACCATTGACAGAGATGAGGCACCTTGGAGGCAGAGGGACCCCTTTATTACTCATGTGTGTCGGAATGCTAATGCAACTCTGTCAACACATACACAGGTCATGTGGATGAACACTTGGGACCAACACGGGCACCCCCCTTACCACCACAGATGCTGGAAATCCATGGCACTGGCACACAAGTGACGGGTTACAGCTTAACACCCCCTGCTGCTCACGGAGAGGCTGCTATACACCATTGAGGCCCTAATGGGGAATTCACACACCATGTCAACCCGGTGCAACCCGTATGTTTCCGAGGGCAGCGTTACACACATTGATGGCTCCATCACACTCCACAATCCCATTACAGATGACTGTCACCAAGTCTGACCATCAAGTCAGGTGAATTCAGCTCCATGTCATGTGCCCCATGGTGATTCTACATGTATGTAAAGTATCCAAACATGAACAGGAGCAGTGCACACACATTCAAAACAAATACCACTCCCAAAAAGCCGTGCTGCATCCCTTACCCGAAGGAGATTTTCTAACTTGTCCGTGCATGTAACGCTGATTCAGCACATGTTGCTGTGTTCATGAGGAATAGCAGGAGCACAACAATGCCACCAGCAGACAGCATGCGCAAGTACCTGTGGATGGGAGACACACCAGAAGTCAGCCAAAAGAAGCACATCCGCATGCATGTGCATGTACTCGACACGTATAAGGTTGTCAACATGCTAGGTGACAATGATGACTCTGGAAAAACATTCTTCTATTGCACCATCACTCGAGTGACACATCCAAACACACCTCTGACTCACTTGGCAGACATGCAGATGGACACACACATTGCAACACATGCCACACACGGCCCAATGCGTGCACACTCAGACACTGGAACTCACCACTAAGCAAAGAAGTTGCGTATGAGCCGACTCCAGATGTCCTCTACCGCCTCCTCCTCCTCCACATCACTTGCCTCGTGACCAAGCCCTTCATCCTTCACGGGTGGATGGTCCTGCTCATCTGGATCCAGGATGAGTGGCAGAGCTTTCTCCACTGCCATGCTGTGCAGCATGCAGCACACGAGGAATATCTTGCAGACCTTCACCGGTGCATATGGGAGTGCGCCACCGGTCTTGTGGAGGCAACGGAATCGGCTGTTCAGGAGGCCAAACGTCCTCTCTATCACTCGCCTGGTCCGCCCATGGGCGTTGTTGTAGCGGTGATCGGCAGCCGTGCTGGGGTTGCGGAGAGGCGTGATCAGCCATGGCATGTTGGGATAGCCAGCGTCCCCTACATGGAAACATCATGGACAACAGTGGGTCAGGAGAAGCAGTAAGACAGGAAGATGACGTTAAATACAGGACTGCCAGAGTATACCCATCAACAATACATGCTCGTTCGTTGCGCAGCTGCAGCATCATTTCAGGCACCCTGCTACGCCTCATGATGTAGGCATCGTGTGCTGATCCTGGAAAACGAGCACAGACATGTGAAATCACCATGTTGGCAAGACACACCACAAGGGCATTAATGGAGTGGTAATGCTTGCGGTTCCTATACGCTACCTCCTGTGCCTGTGGTGGTACCAAAGCCACATGTGTTCCATCTATGGACCCAATGACATGGGGCATCCCTCCCAGGGCATAGAACTCATGCTTGACACCTGTCAACTGCTCAGGAGTTGGGAATTTTATGAACTCATCCAGGTGATCCAACATGGCCTCTAAAAAATCATGCAGAACATGGCTGAACATGGTTTGGGACATGCCACCGACATGGGCAATGGTATGTTGAAAGGTACCCGTGGCAAAGAAATGTAGGGCTGCCATCACCTTCATCTTGGGCGTCAGTGCAGTAGGATACCTGTGTAGCGGTTGGAGGTGTGGTGCCAGGCGTGTCGTCAAGTCCTCAATCAAACGTTGGGGGAAGCGGTAGCGGCGTATACAGTCATGTTCCCTCAGGTCAGCCAAGTCCGGAATTGCTCGAGGGAGAGGCGGAGCCCTGCAGTGAATTAGAAGGGACAACGAAGAGTGAGTACAGTACACCACCAATGTCAATGTACTGAGCACATGCTCAACAGGCAATACACATATGCTACATACAGAGTCAGGTCTGTGCAATATGCCCTAGACACGTATGCCAGGTATGTGACACTCCTACCAAGAGCCAGCTACAAACGTTGATTCTCAACCTCAATATGCCATGCCATAAAACTAGCTGTGGGCCAGTGTATGTGAGCAGGCAGACGCATTACAGGAGTTACAGACATCCAAATATGTGCAGAAGAAGGATGTTTATTGTACAGACAGGTTGCGGAACACTAGAGGCACAGGTCACATGTCATAGAAAAAGGACAGACCACACACCTTGCCATGAAGGATTACATGTCAAGACTGATCACACATACATTGAGAGTATGCAGATATGTCCTTGTTTTGAAAACTCCGTGTCAATGCATACATACACACCTTACGTTGGATTACACATGTGTGCTGGTGTGCGTAACAGTGTGCCATGCCCATCTACACACAGACACATGTTGGTTGCAGCAACTTCAGATGCATTTGACCAAACACCTACAGCAAACCTATGGGAACACATGACACACACATGACATAGTTACAGCGTGCAACGCGGGCATTTACTTGTCAGGGGTAACATTCCATGTACCTGGCATCAGGGGACATTTGCGGGTGTCGGTGACTGTGCCATGCCAGTGACGCATGGCTCACCAAGTCTGTACTACATGCACACATGTCAAAGGAGTGAAGGGGATGTGTGGCACATAGGGCACCATCACACATGACATGTGTACACAGCTCATCATACTTTAATTAGCTTCACACCTCAGGAGTATAGTGCCACATCACAGCCTGACCCACCTGTGCCCGACACATGTAGTACTGCACAGACAATGCCTTGATGTCCAGCCTTGGCCAGGTATGACAGATCAATTCCTTCCTGTGTGCCGCCTGTCACCACTGTCAGGTGTGAAACGCACCGTACACACGCTCTGAGGGCGTGTGTAGGGTCCCTATCACTATGGGAGTGCTGGCGAATGCGTACGCCACAGTGATACGGACCGTACACGCGTGTGTAGGGTCCCTATCACTATGGGAGTGCTGGCGTATGCGTACGCCACAGTGATACGGACTGTACACGCGTGTGTAGGGTCCCTATCACTATGGGAGTGCTGGCGAATGCGTACGCCACAGTGATACGGACCGTACACGCGTGTGTAGGGTCCCTATCACTATGGGAGTGCTGGCGTATGCGTACGTCACAGTGATACGGACCGTACACGCGTGTGTAGGGTCCCTATCAATATGGGAGTGCTGGCGTATGCGTACGCCACAGTGATACGGACCGTACACGCATGTCAGATATAAGTCAGCCAGGTCCCATGAGAGAGCACTTGCCTGCACATCCTTTCATTCCACAACACTGCTGCTGCTCGTGATTCCTCTGGCACTATGTCCAGGTCTGTGGAGAGGGCCCAGCCATTCACCATGGAGGAGAACATTGCGTTGGTGGATGTGATCCTCCCACAGTACACCATGCTGTATGGTCGACCAGGGGAGCAGGTGAGTGCAGACTCCACTAGCTTAGACTGTGCCCCTGTTTTGTGACTGTGACTTCTGGCATTGTGTCCCTGTGTGACAGACATGCAATGTTGTTTGGAGTGGGTCACAGGGTGGGGAAGGCCTCATGTCTCCCATGCAGAGCATGCTGTGGTTCATGTGTGCACTCCTCACTTGCATTGTGCTTACTGTGACAATCAATGCATGGTGCATGCCACATTCTGCCTGGCTACTCCTCCTGGGAATGTTGTTGCTACAGTCCTGATGTGATTCTGTGGTCCCCCCAGTGTGACAGGTGACAGTACCCATAGATGTGTGTTTGTTTAGTGTACCTGTGCTGTGAGTGTACAAATGATGTGTTCGTCCCATGGACATTGGTGTGTGTGTAAGTCCCCTGTCATGTGGGTGAGTGCATATGGGGAGTGTTGCACACCAGCTGCATGAGGGATGGATATACCCTGCCCATGTGATGTGAGCAGGGAGCAGTGCTGTGTGACTGTGGTGCTGAGCCAGCCCCACACCTGTGACACCCCCCAGTCTAGTGGCACATGGGTAGAGTGAGGTTTGTACCCGCAGTTGGCAATGGCAGGTGATTGTCCTGTGCCTGTGTGTGTCTGTGTACTCTGCTGAGGTAGCGTCAGTGGGCTGGGACATGTGACTGCTTTGAGGTGTTGTACATAATCCTTGTGTAGCTTGTGATGCACAGTGTGATCCAGGATCATTTATTGTGTGGCACCCCTCATGCCACCTGTGTACCTTCAATGCCACGTAGTGCATTTTGCCTTCCACAGTGGATTATGTCCCTATGACAAATGTGCAATGAGTTGCCTGCATACCATGGCCTGTTCAAAGAAGACAATTTGTTAATATGTGTGTCTCTGTGTCATTGCTCAGGTGAATTAAAGTATTCTCACTTTTGCATCCTCACAGGTAGGCGTCCATGCCAAGGGGGAGATATGGAAGCAAGCCGTCAGTGCCGTGAGGAATACGGAGGGTCGGAAGCGGCGCCTAGCCCAGGTGAGGAAACGCTGGCAGGATATCCGGTGCTGGACGAGGAGGATTGCACGGGTCCTGCTGGGGGACTCACCTGAGAGCCGGAAGAACCGTGGGCGCCGGCGTCTGACCCACATCCAGAAGCGTGTGCTGGCGGTGGTCTTCCCCGACTTGGATAGGCGCTTACTGGAGAAGCAGCAGCAGGAAGGGGGTAGGTACATGTGTGTTTGTTGTGTGTCACCAGCTTTTGGAAGTGCGCAGTTGCATGGATACACTGCCAGGGTTTACATGTGCAGTGCATAACCAGTTCCCCAAAGTAAACCGGTGCTGTTCTTCCTCCCTTCCCCTCCTTGCCATGTGTTCCCTGGTCTGTGTGTAGTCACTCTTGCACAAGGTAATCTAGGCTGGCAGTAAATCCAAGTGCCCAATGCTTGCAGCATCATGTGTGGGTGTGGAGTGTGACAGGTTTTGGTACCTTGGCTGTGCCCTGGCCAGTTCAGTTATTGTGGGGTCCATGTCAGTTGGCACTCATGCTGAGGCCCAACATAGGAGTGTGTCTTTAAAGTGTACTGCCTTCCAGCATGCATGTCCAATGTTGTGCCCTCTGACATGATGTCCATGAGTGGGATTAATACATAGTGCAGGGACGGTTGCTTCAGTTGCAGTCATATCCATCCAGGACCATGGAGGTGTGTGGCCACTACCGTGCCCTGGGGCACCTTTTCCTAGGTATCATGTGTGTCATCCAACTATGTGGACATTTTCTGTGTCTTCGGCATAGGTTGGGCTCTGTGGCATTGCACCCTGGCCTCATTTGTATTGACGTAAACTGTGCTACATGTGTCCACTGTACAGTGTGACCCAATTTTGCTTGTGCATACTCACAGTGGGCAGTGCCTGTGTGTCTTGGAACGACAATCTGATGATGGTTGATTGTCAATGATATACGTGGACAGGCGCACCAGGGGTAGTTTGTGTACAATCAGGATTTAGTGCAGGCCATGTGTTTTATCCCAGAGTAAGAGGTGTAAGTACTTCCTCTGTCACAATCACATTGTCTCAGGTAGGGGGTGCTTTGTGCGGGAAAGGCCTACATGTCCAAATCTGAAGTCTCCCTGCTAGGTCTGGCCTATGTGTGATGTTTGTCTGGACATACACTCAAGGTGCAGTGACCCAGTCATGTTGTGCATGTTTTTATGTATTGGCTTTGCAGCATGTGCAAAAAGTTAATAGACATGGTTCCTGCTCATCCCTTTTTTGTCAACGCTGTGTGGTACAGATGCTGTGCACGATTGTCCCCAAAGCCTGGCTCCTCTGTCCTATTTGATAACAAGTAATTTGCTGTTGGGTCATGCTCTCCATTGTTTCTCAGTGGCATGGTGGGTCAACCAGCTGGGTGTTGCAGGGCCTACATATGTACCTTGTGTTGTAGATGTTACTCATGTTGCTTTTCAGGCTATGCACTGTGACCTATGTCGATTTGACTCATGTGACATATGTATACAGGTGTCTGATCATTTCCTGTCTCTTCACCTTGCCCACAGCATCGTCGGGGGACTCCGAGGGAGACACTGGCACGGACCGTGAGGAGGGAGCAGGCACCAGTGGCAGCAGTGCTGTTTTGTCTGGCACATCGAGTGGCACGGAGGCCGAGGGGAGTGAGGCGGAGGACCTGTCCAGTTACACCACCGACTATGACGCTGACGGGTCTGAGGCTGAGCTCCCAGAGGGGGCGGAGGCTGCTCACACAGCTGACAGCAGCACTCGATCTCTACCCGCCCCCTCGATTCCCATCACCGGCCTCCCACTTGCTCTGGTCCCTTCCCGACGTGCTAGGTCACCACGTGTCTCCTTCTTGCCAGGCACCGCACCCCCTGCCCCTGTCTCCACTGCTGCCGCCAATGCCGAGTCTGTGGACATCCTGCGCCAGTTGCAGGTTGGTTAGACTGCGATGCTTAATGTCCTCCATGGCCACACACGAGTGCTCACCCAGATGGAGGCGTACATGGAGGGCATCTCAGCTGCGCAGTCTGGCCAACGCCAGTTGCTGAGGTCCATTGACTCGACACTGACTGCAGCAGTGGGTCTCCTGCAGCGCTATGTCCCCCCCTACCCCTGCACCATCCACACTTCTCACTCCCATGCCTGTCCAAAGCACACCCAGACGTAGCCATGCACGCACCCCACCAGACACAGGCACCACACCACCAGGGAAGGCCAAGCGCACACCTCCTCTCACGCACACACAGGGGGAAGTAGGCACACCCACTGGGTCAGGGGGCAAACGGAAGACACACAGCAACAGTGGGAGTCCACATTCATCCCAACCCACTACCTCCAAATCCACTCCCCTCAGCTCTCCTGGCCAGGATTCCACCAAAGACTCCTTCATGGCCGCTCTTTCCCTGAGCCCCAAAGTGACACCACCCCGCAAGCGGTCAAAGGAGTCCCCGGTCAGGGTGGTTGTGTCCCCCCCTGTCCACACCCTCCCCCAGTAGCGCTGCGACCCATCCCTCCGACCCCCCCCCCCTCCTTGGGGCCTGTGGTTCCTTCGGGTGCAGGGGAGACACTGGGGGACCTTGCAACCGTGTGCAGCGCCATTCTGACCTCCACCTTTGGTGCTGCCCCACCCCCTGTGCTGGAGTCCTCCGTCCCTGCACCCACAACACCTACCCTTGCCCCTCCAGTCCCTGCGGTGCCTGGTCCTTCCCCCCCACATGATGCCCCCCCCTTCTGTGGATGAAATGGACATGTGAACTGTGCAGGCAAGTTAAGGGACACACGTCCCGATGTGTACCCCCTCAGGACTTTGCTGATGGCCTGGCCCATGGGCCTTGTAAATAGTGGACAGTTATAACAATTTATTTTGACTGCTGAATAAAGCATTTTGTTTTTCTTTTGCACACTACTGCTTTTCTGGTATTGCTGTTGGTGGTGCTGCTCCATGTTTGGGGTGGGGATAATGTGTTAGGTGTCTGGTAAATGTAGTGGTGTGCTGCTCATGGGATGGACCCTGGTATCTGTGTGCCATCACAAGGTATTTGCAAAATAACTTTGTTCATGTATGCTCTTACTGCATGGTGACATTGTCCCAAGGTGTGTCCCTTCCTCTGTGGACCCTGACATCTTCCCTGCAGGGTGTTTCCTAAATGTTGTGCTGAGCTGTGTCTACATATCCTTGGTGTATGACGGATCCGTTCTACTTTGGCCATGCATGCTGGGCAATGTCTCCACCTGCATCATTTGTGGCATCCTTGGTGGTCACTGTACTTGTGTGTGGAGTATATTGAAGTTACTTCATGTGGACATGTTCCCTTTTACACACTATGCATGTGTGTACTCCCAGCCTCGCACACATGTTACGTGTTCTGCAGGGTCTTTGAGCACCTGACTGACTATAGTGGGCATTGTATCTGTGGGTACAGCACCCTTTTTTTCCATGGGCACTGCTGGGAGGACTCTGCACACACCCCTCCTGTGTCTGGGCACTGCTGGGAGTGATAGGCACACAGCCCTCCTGTGTCTGGGCACTGCTGGGAGGACTCTGCACACACCCCTCCTGTGTCTGGGCACTGCTGGGAGGACTCTGCACCCACCCCTCCTGCGTCTGGGCACTGCTGGGAGGACTCTGCACCCACACCTCCTGCGACTGGGCACTGCTGGGAGGACTCTGCACACACCCCTCCTGTATCTGGGCACTGCTGGGACTCTGCACCCACCCCTCCTGTGTCTGGGCACTGCTGGGAGGACTCTGCACACACCCCTCCTGTGTCTGGGCACTGCTGGGAGTGATAGGCACCCACCCCTCCTGTGTCAGGGCACTGCTGGGAGTAATAGGCACACACCCCTCCCCTCCTGTGTCTGGGCACTGCTGGGAGTGATAGACATGTAGAAAATAGGCCTCAGCTCGGCCTACCAGTGCAAGGGGTTCGCCCTTTTCTGCACAGAGTCCTCAGACTATTGGAAAGAAGTTGGCACAGAAACTGAAATAGAAAATACAGAGTTTAATAAACCTCATGAGGTGGAACTACATTCAAACAGCACCATTCGGTATTGAGTGAAGTAGCACAATGAACAGAAGGGCCATGGTACTTTTATACCCACACAGGGGCTAAAAGAAGACGGTACAAGTATACTTGAGAAGAGTTATGCACATATATGGTCATACAGAAACTGCACAGTCGACAAGTGGGAGGAGTTAACAGTTTGCTAACAGTGGTAAACATATCCTGACAGTTACATGCTACTAGCAGCTGCAAACTCAACTGGGCATGTGCGGAAGTAGAAGATACTAAATATAGTTTGTTTCTAGGCAGATTACAAGAGCAGTCAACACTAAGGGAGGACAAAGCACATGGTGAGCACATGGCAAACAAAATGGCTGCCAGAAATACAAAATGGATACTACAACATGGACAAGATAGCCTCTAAATACCAGATGGATTCCGCTAATGCTACTCCAATCGCAGCCAATTTACAACAGACGGCCCTTTTAGCATTAGCTGAAGACATCTGTTCCTCTAGGGTAATCTAAATATGCATCTCGTACATCTGTTAACATTATTTTGGCCACTTCTTTATTCAACATTTGTTGGGCCTTGGTCTCTATAATATTCCTCTTAATAGGTATACAAGCAGAAATGCAAATGGAGCAGAGCATTGGACCACGTTGAATACATACGCAGCATGTAAATAAAACAGTAATAATTATACACAAGATAGCTAGTAGCTTCCAGCCCCAAGCAGAAACGAGAGTCCAGAACCATCCAGCTAGAGTCCAAGTACCAGTCTCTGGGTGAATTTCTGCAGCAATCTTATGCAGTTTTGATATTGCGTCATACACTGAAGGCGAGTGATCAGGTATAAATACACAACAACTGCTACCGATGATGCGACATGCACCACCTCGATCGGCCATAACAACATCTAAAACCATTCGATTCTGGAGAGCTACAATCCTTGCAATTTGCAGCTCCTCTGTAATACTCCCAAGCGCCAAGGCTGTCTGATTGGTAACAGCTTCCACAACTCTAGTCAATCATCTAATTTTCCTACTGTTTAATGCAGCTCCCACAAAGAAGAACAAACCCAGATTAAAATCAACATACCGTTGTAGAGTGGTATCCGTTTGGTCTACTTCGTCAACACTTATTGTCCTTTTATATCTGTTCTTAGAGATATCGGTAAATAACTTAAGGTCTCGGTGGTAGGATGCAGGTGCCAGAAACACAGGGGGCAATAGAAAAGATACATAGCATACGCCTGACCATCCAACAGGTAGGTGATAATATCCGTGGCTACCACAGATAAAGTAGGTATTGGGTGAGGCTTCGAAAGTGCTATTATTTGTACCCTCAATAGGCAGAATCACAGTACATTCACTTTTCCCCACTGGAATTCTTCCAATACTGCTTACACATAAATCTGCTTTAGCTCTAGTAACAGAAATCACAAATTGTTTATTAGTAGGAAAAGTTCTCATATTTGTGAAAATATATGGCGTTGAAATATTGTCCGGTTGATACTCTTCCAATTTCCATTTAGTCCCGTTGGCTTGAGGATAACCATCTTTATCTTGATAACATACTTTATTGAGGCAAAAAAGAAGCCCGCCTACTGTACGTTTCCCAGATGCAAACAAAAGCGCATACCAAGCTTGGCAAGAACCATTATGAGAAAAGGGAAGAGGAATAAAAGGTGTTTCTCCTTTCTTCTGATGTGCAGGTATCATCCCACACACCCAACAGTTGGTAGTATTCGTGGCATTGTGAGTGTGATGCAACATCTGAATGAAGGTATTATTTAAGTAGGATTGTCGATGCTTCCGCTCATGATAGGGAAGCGTGAAGTAGTGGTGTTCAACTGGTACCGGAGTAGTGGTGATCAAAAGTTCTCGAGCAGGAGCCACCCTCTCAACGAACCAGGTTATTACTGCTACTGCCACCATAGCAACAACAAACCCTATAGTACAAATGATCTTTCTCTTAGAAACAGTGGATCTTATTGTGGACATGATCAGCTTATTTGTCAAAGCAACCGTTGGAGCTCTTATCCCCGGGCAGCCGTTGATTTCTTCACCGAGGGTCAAGACGGGTGTCGCTACACTACACAGAACTGATCCCCCCCCCTTGCCACATCGGCATTCCGTTTCACTAACCCAGGAAGGTTGCTCAACCAGTCTCTTTCAACGATGCAGGTTCTTTCCGTGGTCTCAGTTGGTATCGAGATACCCCAGGAATCGTGTGGTCCGGGAAGACTTCCTCAGGTTCGTCAGGTGATATGGCCTGGCCTTTCTCTGTATCCAAGATGTCCCGATGGTCGATCAAAGCAACAGGATCCACCAAGGTAGACGGCACTTTCATGCAGTGGGTGGAGTGCACCCAATTCCTCCTATTCGTTACTCGAACCGCAGTTCTCGTCGATAGGAGCACCTGCTCCGGGCCGCGCCACCTCGGTTCCAAGCTGCTCGACCTCTGGAACGATCGGATCACCACCTGATCTTCAGGCCGAAGTCCATGGCCTTCACCTGCAGACCAGTCCGGAAGAGCTTCTCGAACCTGTTGATGAATAGAGATCAAACTGTCAGTCAATTGTGCTAAATAGTCACTCATCAATACACACGGGACGTGGCTTAGGAATTCCTCAAATGTTCATAGGCCTGCCAAACACCACCTCATAGGGTGTGAGGCCAGACCGCGAATGTGGCACCGATCTAATGGACAATAGTGCCAAAGGTAACGTGTCTGGCCATTTCAGGGATGTGGAGGCTAGTATTTTCGCCAATTTTAATTTAAATGTGGCGTTATACCTCTCCACTAACCCTGCTGATTGCGGATGAAAGGCGGCGTGAAACTTCTGTTTTATTGCTAACCCCTTCAGGACATATTCGACAACTTGCCCAATGAAATGGGGACCGTTATCACTCCATAAAAATTTACAAACACCAAATCTAGGAAAAAATTCCTTCAAAAGCACCTTTGCAGTGGTGAGAGCTGTATTGTCCTTCGTAGGGTATGCCTCGGTCCACTTACTGAAGGCGCATACCACTACTAGGACATACTTTAAGTTATTACCGCGCTCAAGCTGGATGTAATCCATTTGCAAAACTTCAAAAGGTGCAGTTGGCGTAGCAAACCCTCCTGTTGGAGTTTGTGTCCCTTTTCCAGGGTTATGCTGAAGACAAATCAGACAGGACTGTACCATCTTTTTAGCTGTGCCGGCAATTTCTGGATGCTCCCAAACTTGCGTAAGCAATTTCGTTATCGAGGAGGCTCCAACATGTGCCGGCCCATGTGCCATATGAATCATAGGTTGTAAATAAGCTGTCGGCAATCTCCAATTACTCATCTCTTTATTCCTCCAACAGCCCTCATCATCCAATGTTCCTTCCTTGGACCATTGCTCAATTTCTTCTGCAGAAGCAGATCTCTGCATATCTAGTACTTCCTGCCTGGTATCATGCCAGCGTTCAGCCTGTGACTTCACTACATACATGGACGTGATGCTTCGCTGCATGGCGGTTTCACAGGCTGTTTGGTCTGCAAAGGCATTGCCTCGTCCTATCTTATCAACTATTCTCTTATGTGCACTACATTTAACAATCGCTATTCTCTTCGGGTATGTTAAAGCAGTCAAGAGATTATGCACTAATTCTCCATGCATTATTTGCACCCCATGGGATGTAAGAAAACCCCTCTCCTTCCAAAGTAGCCCAAAATCATGAGCCACTCGGAAGGCATAGCGACTGTCTGTATAAATGTTCACAGACAAGTCAGTACTGAGTTCACACGCTCGTGTCAGTGCTATTAGCTCAGCTGCCTGAGCTGACTTCTGTGGAATACGAGCTGTCTCAACTACCGTCTGAAGTGTTGTAATTGCATATGCAGCTGACGTTGTACCATCTGGTAACTTCAAACAGGACCCATCAACCCATAGCTCCCCATCAACACTTAAAAGGGGCGTGTCTTGCAAATCAACGCAACCCTTTGTCTGTTCCTCAGTAAGGAATATACAATCATGAGATTCCTGTGACTGAGACTGAGTCACCGGGTATGGCAACAAAGTAGCTGGGTTTAATGTCGCACATCTCTTTAGTGTAATGTGAGGGGCCAACAATGTCAATTCATATCCTGTCAGACGAGCGCTAGTTAAATGTTGCGTCTTTGTCTGATTTAAAAGGGCATCAACCGCATGGGGTACTAACACCAACAGCTTATGTGAGAAAACTATCCCTTCACTCTGACGTATTGACACAGCTGTTGCTGCAACTGAACGGAAGCACCCAGGTAACGCACGAGCAACAGGATCAAGAACTGCTGAAAAATATGCACAGGGACGCTGTTTGTCGCCGTGTGTCTGCACTAAAACTGACAATGCGCATCCATCTTTCTCGTGTACATATAATGAAAAAGACTTCGTATAATCTGGAGTTCCTAACACTGGTGCTGAACAAAGAGCTTGTTGTAACTGTCGGAAAGCAGTCTCACACTCATCTGTCCATGGAAGGGGCATTGGGGTGTCTTTGGTTAAAAGTGCCTGCAAGGGTTTAACAATATGTGAAAATCCTAATATCCATTGCCTACAAAAAGAAGTAAGGCCAATGAATGCACGGACATCTTTCTGAGTACGGGGTACTGGTGTGTCTAAAATGGCTTGAATGCGATCTGGTGTAAGTGCACGTCCCTCCTTAGACAGAAGGTGACCTAAGTAGGTTACCTTCGGTCTACAATATTGCAATTTCTTCCGTGATACTTTGTGATGATGGGAAGCAAGAAAGGACAGCAAAGACAAAGTACATTTTTCACACTGTTCAGGGGTGTCAGCTGCCAGCAAAATGTCATCGACATATTGAATGAGAGCCACTCCTTCAGACAAAACAAAAGAATCAAGTTGTCTTTTCAATGCTTGACTGTAAATACTAGGACTCTCAGTATAGCCTTGAGGAACTCTACAGAATCTATACGATCGATTATTCAGGGTAAAACCGAACAAATATCGGCTGTCAGGATGAATAGGGATCGAAAAGAAAGCATTCTTCAAATCTATCACAGAAAATGTAGTCGCTGTCGGGGGAACCAGAGAAAGAAGTGTGGTTATATCAGAAACCACGGGGTATTGTGGTACTACAATCTTGTTAACTTCTCGTAAATCAAGAATGAATCTGTAGACCTTAGTGTCAGTATCTTTTTTCAGAATAGGAAGAATCGGACTGTTACAAATATTGTAGGGAACTTCCTCAACAACCCCCACTGCAATAAGATCACGGACAATACATGTGAGTGCTTCTTCACCTTCCTGTGAAATTTTGTATTGAGGCAAACGTGGCAATACAGCGCCCTCCTTGACACTAATGTGTACTGGTGGAGTAACCATTTGCCCTACATCAGTATCTGAAGTAGCCCACAAAGTACTAGGAAGTGAGGCTAATGCAATTTCCTCTTTAGCAAGACAAGCTCTCTCCGCCACAGGATGGTTGTCATTCAAGATAACACGGACACCTTCTGGAGAACAGCGTATCGTAGCCCTGAAATACTTAAGCATATCAAGACCCACAATATTGTCTGGTGTATTCGGGGAAAGCAAAAATGGACATGGAGCAGTAAATTTATCCACATGGAATGCAAGTGGTTGCGACAATGGGCTAAGGGAAGGGGTTCCATCGAAACCTATCGATGTAATTGTTAAGCCAGACAGGGGAGCCCTTGGGACCAATTGTTTAGACAAGGCACTACGAGTAGCTCCTGTATCAACCAGAAACTGATCAGTGGAGTCCAAGATATTTGCTGTAACATAGGGACCCCTCTGATCTACTGGAACTTCAACTGATGCCTTACCCCATCTTAGGCAATCCTATGCATGAGCAGAATCTTGAGAATCAAATGGCACATAATCAGACATTTGATATTGGTTCCTTCTATCAAAATTGTTAAACCCATTCTGCCCACGTATATTAGTATCAAACCTAGCACGATCACCTGTGTTTCCTCTAGGCCCTGAATATCCTGGTCGATTCCTCATTTGTCCCCGACCACGTGTATACTGCGGAGCACGTAGTGCTGGGCAATCCGAAGCCCAGTGGCCAAATTTCTTACAGTATGCACACTGGTCAGCAGACAAATTCGAACGAGTATAAGAAGTGAAAGACGAACCATAAGACCCACGTCCACCTCTATCACTACCTCTGAAAGACGGACCATAAGCCTGAGCCAACATAATATTCGTTTTCAATTCTTTAGTCTTTTTGTCCTCATTACCCTTTGCCTCTAATTCCTGGCGCTCATAATACTGGGCCATAGTCAAAAGGGAGACCGGGGAAGACGTAGTCCATGAACTCTCACTGGCCTTTAGGCGACTAGCTATTCCTGGCAACAGGTTTGCAACATATTTATCGACAAACAAATGTCTGCCTGTATCATCTGTCAAAGACTGGCCACTAAAATCGTGGAATGCTTCTTCAAAGCGTGTAAAGAAATCAGAGACCGATTCATCTGCCTTTTGCTTACAAGATGCTAAAACAGTCCAATCTATCTTTTTAGGAGGAATAATCGTTTTTAACTTAACTAATATAGCTGCAGGGAGATCTAAAATTAACTGACATGGCTTTTGTGCGGGTTCCCTTTCGGCATCCATTCGTTCAAAGTCTCTCCATAATGCCCCAAAAGCTGCATGATCATCAATTTTACGAACAGTTCTCCACATATCAGGTGGTAATATCAATCCGAAAAATAAATCAATATCAGGCAAAGTCATAGTGCAAGAACTAATAGCACCTTCAACTTCCTCATAAAAAGCGGCTGGATTTTTTCGCGGATCAGGCAGTGCAGTTTTAAGTGCCATAACATCCGTCCTATTCCAAGGGGTGTAAACCCAATTATAAATAAAATAACCCTTTGCATCAAGAGAGGCCTTATCATCGCTTGTACCCTGTCCTTTAGGAGGAACATACAAGGGCGCGGCCTCCCGCATAGGTTTCGCGTGAACTATCATAATCTTATCTGTTCCGGAGGCAGGAGCTTGTGCCATGCTGGTCTGAGATGTCTGCACAGCCCTGTCTGCAGCCTTTTTCTCCTCTCGCAAACGGACTGCATCAACACGCAGCTTTACCAAACGCCTGATTGTATCAGCCACCTGGGAGAAAACAAAAACACCATCACGCATTTGCTTATATTCATCTGATATATCCTTAGGCTCTAACTCCTCAGAATATTTCCTAAACAACTCAAGGACCTCTTCGGCAAATACCTCAGTAAAATACAAATGCTCCCTTTCATACCACCCTCTCATACTATCAAGAATTTCAGAGACAGTTCCATGAGCTGCTTTACGAGCAGCAGATCGGAGCTGAGACGAACGCGCAGCAGTTAACATAGAACGAGTTTCTCGTGTCTTAACTTCCTACAAACTAGAGTCCCCATCTAACTCATGGGGGGCAGAAGGAACAGTATACGGAGGTGGAGGATGATCTAATAATAAGGAATCATCTTGTGGTTTATTAAGTATAGGATAAAGGGGCCTCCGAACAGAGTATTGGCCAGTTACCGGTAAAGCGCGCTCCCTACCTTCTCTCTCCTTCAACTCTTTCATTTCTTTGTTCTTTAACTCTAATGCTTTCACATAAACGTTTTTTCGCTGTTCTTTTCCAATCAAGGCTTGCTCACGCTTCAGCCGTTCACGCACTTCTTTCTCCCACATTCGTACACAATCAAACATATCATGCCTAGTCTTATGTTTAAACATACATGGCTCCACATACTCAATCTTTCGTAAATCAAATGACCCATACATAGGCCAACGCAACTCAGGATCCTTACGCGTGTATTTATTCCATAATGCGCTGTACATTATAGAAGAAAGACCATACTTAATATACATATCCCTATTATGCGTCCCCTCCGGGGGGGCCGGTTGCGCTTCATCAAGTCTCAAATTGGTACCATTACAAAAGCAACACATCCTACGAAGTGTGCTAAAGACAGGCATGCCAAAAATAGTGCAGAATATGCAGTATTATAATCAAAGTAGCACTTAAGGTACCTTTAGTACGATGTGCCGTTCAAATCAATTCAGTTAGAGAAAATTCTCCTCATTACCTGCCTATGTGAAACCAAGTTGGCCAACACAAATATACAATACTCAAAGCCACAGTAAGCGTTACTAAACTACCTTACCAATCCCAGGCATCAAAACCAACAGCAAGCGCCGCAGAAGGACACGTACCAATCACTTGGTGTCCAGATTCATCCTGCCGAGTTCTAAAATCGACCAAATGGTCACTGCACGGCGAATCAACAGAAGAGATCTCAGTCGAGGACCGGCGCCACCTGGATGGTCAGATCAGAAAGAAAGGAAAAGCCGCCGCGGATGCCAAGACTCGGGTCTTATCGGGCAGTGATCACGTCCAGAGCGAGATTCCAATCCTTCGTCGCGACCAATGCTTCGGGCATCCGAGTTCTCGATGAGCCCCGAGTTGGGCGCCAATTTGTAGAAGATAGGCCTCAGCTAGGCCTACCAGTGCAAGGGGTTCGCCCTTCTCTGCACAGAGTCCTCAGACTATTGGAAAGAAGTTGGCACATAAACTGAAATAGAAAATACAGAGTTTAATAAACCTCATGAGGTGGAACTACATTCAAACAGCACCCTTCGGTATTGAGTGAAGTAGCACACTGAACAGAAGGGCCATGGTCCTTTTATACCCACACAGGGGCTAAAAGAAGATGGTACAAGTATACTTGAGAAGAGTTATGCACATATATGGTCATACAGAAACTGCACAGTCGACAAGTGGGAGGAGTTAACAGTTTGCTAACACTGGTAAACATATCCTGACAGTTACATGCTACTAGCAGCTGCAAACTCAACTGGGCATGTGCGGAAGTAGAAGATACTAAATATAGTTTGTTTCTAGGCAGATTACAAGAGCAGTCAACACTAAGGGAGGACAAAGCACATGGTGAGCACATGGCAAACAAAATGGCTGCCAGAAATACAAAATGGATTCTACATCATGGTCGTGCAACGCCCACCCCTACGTCACCCCAACAATGGCGGTACGGCCCGTACCCACTTTCTTAAGGCCTGGGTACGGGCTGTACCAGCATTGTTGGGGTGATGTAGGGGTACGCGTGGCACGACCCGTACCAACGCTCTGATGGCCTGGGTACAGTGCAGACCCCCAATGGGGTGTCGTAGGGGTACGCACCGTACCCAGGCCTTCAGAGCGTGGGTACGGGTCGTACCACGCGTACCCCTACATCACCCCAACAATGCTGGTACATACCGTACCCAGACCTTTAGAACGTGGGTACGGGCCGTACCGCCATTGTTGGGGTGATGTAGTGGTGGCCGTGGTACGACCCTTACCCACGCTCTTAAGGCCTGGGTACGGTACGTACCGGTATTGTTGTGTTGCCGGTTCGCGTCAACATCCACTTCCGTTGTGGCGGACGCTTGCGTTGCTGGACACGCCCCCACCCCCTCAAGGTGACCAGGTCCTGCAGGTCAGGTTTGTCCAGGGCATGTGTAATTTGTGACTTGGGTGTGGGTTATGTGTCCTGCCCCCCCCCCTTTGCCCCTGGGTGTTAGTCTGACCTTCTGCGGCATCTGCATCAGTGCCTGTAGAGCAGGTAGACTGCTATGAGGGCTGGGAAGACACGTAGGTTCGGGTCCATGGCTGTCCGTCGCGTACAGGTGCTCCTTGTGCGCGTTGTCCAGGTTTCCCGGCAGTTTTTGGCAGGCGGATAATTTTATCCGTGCGGGGTGACGTCGGTGCGGATCGTACTTCCTGGTTCGTGAACCGCAGGCTGAATGCGTCCCGACGTCACGTCGGCGCTGTCTCGGATCACATTGGTATGTCGGAGCGTTTTCTCCGTCCGACTCGTACCCGGTAAAAACACCATACAAATATGCAAGTACGATTCGTACGGAAACACCATTTCTGTACGATTCATCCAAAACACCGGCCGACACAAAAACACATACAAATGGGATCCGGGACGGCGCGTACGCGACATGCGGACGGAGTTAGGCAGCTTTGTACGTACCAGCAAGTACGATTCTTACCGACAGCACTCCGGACGGCTATATTTTTACAGCACACAAAAAGTGCCGGTAAAGCTAAGTACGCCGCGAAGTGTGAGGAAAAGGGGGCCCGGTACGTGCCGGACACCCCCCCAGCCCCCACGTATGTCCGTGCCGTACCCCCAGCCCCCCGTATGTCCGCGTCGTACCCCCAGCGCCCCCGTATGTCCGCGACGTCCCCCCAGCCCCCCCCGTATGTACGGTGCGGACCCCCACCCCCGTATGTACGGTGCGGACCCCCACCCCACCCCCCGTATGTACGGTGTGGACCCCCACCCCCGTATGTACGGTGCGGACCCCCACCCCACCCCCCGTATGTATGGTGCGGACCCCAGCGCTTAGCGCTGGGGGTCTGCACTGTACATACGGGGGGTGGAGTGGGGGTCCGCACCGTACATACGGGGGGTGGGGTGGGGGTCTGCACCATACATACAGGGGTGGGGGTCTGCACCGTACATACGGGGGTGGGGGTCCGCACCGTACATACGGGGGGTGGGGTGGGGGTCCGCACCGTACATACGGGGGTGGGGTGGGGGTCCGCACCATACATACGGGGGGTGGGGTGGGGGTCCGCACCGTACATATGGGGGGGTGGGGGTCCGCACCGTACATACAGGGGTGGGGGTCCGCACCGTACATACGGGGGTGGGGGTCCGCACCGTACATACGGGGGGTGGGGTGGGGGTCCGCACTGTACATACTGGGGGGTGGGGTGGGGGTCCGCACCGTACATACAGGGGTGGGGGTCCGCACCGTATGTACGGGGGGGGTGGGTGTCCGCTCCGTACATACAGGGGTGGGGGTCTGCGCCATACATACAGGGGGGTGGGGTGGGGCTCCGCACCGTGCATACGGGGGGGTGGGGTGGGGGTCCGCACCATACATACGGGGGTGGGGGTCTGCACTGTACATACGGGGGGTGGGGTGGGGGTCCGCACTGTACATATGGGGGTGGGGGTCCGCACCGTACATACGGGGGGCTGGGGGGATGTCGCAGACATATGGGGGGCTGGGGGTATGGCATGGACATACGGGGGAGGGTGGGGGGACGTTGCGGACATGCCGGGGAGATGGGGGTACGGCGCGGACATGGGGGGTGTTTGGCGCGTATGCGGGCACATGTTTGGACGTCTCCATGGTTGCTGTGGAGGTTCGCTCTGTACGGTGTTTTTACCATACGGTTGTGGATTCGGACGGACAGGACGGATCGTACTTGCACGTTCGGACGTCGGTTTACCGAGTCATATGTAAAAACGGCCTGGGATGTGTCGGACACTTTTTCCGACCCGAGGACGTGTCGGGGTATATTCCCAATGCGATTCGTATGGTGTTTTTTACATACGATTCGTACTTGCCAGTTTGTACGGGACTTGTACCATTCGTACGTAAAAATATCCGGATACGATTCGTACGGGGAATATTTCTCCAGGATCGGAATCGACCCCTTAATGATATACATTAATACAACTTAAACAACACATTTCACCAATTTCAAAACTAAAAAAGTAAGTAACTGAAATACAAATACAAATATTAATACATATATACAATAAAACACACTACAATGAATTATATACTAATTAACACTTACACATGATATTACATAAAACAATATTTGCACATCAATGCCTTTTACACCAATATTAAAAACAACACTAAAACATTTTTTCCCTTTGATATTCCTGTCAATGATATGTTTGATACATCTTGACATGATATTTTTGCGACACAATATTTTTTCCAATATTTTGTTCAAACACTGCCTACAGCAAAGGCTCTTTCTATGGTCCACCTGAGAGCATATCAATTTCATAATATCAGATACATAAAGCTGTAAAATGGCATAAACCAATTTGTATTTATGATAATCCTCCACATTACATGAGATTTCTGAAAAGTACAGTCAAATTAGTGTCTTTACTTGCCAGTTAAGATGGGATTGTCCTTGTCAAGGATTGCAAGATAGATAACTCTGTCCCTAATTAGAGCTCATTGAATATTAAGACCTCAAATAATCTTTCATAGATGTGCACATACCAGAGACATTTGTGTGTTACAAACAACAAACACTAATCATGGCAGGATATCAACAATAGTTCTTGCCTACGGGAGAGTTATTGACTTTGTAATTTTTTTTTAGCCATGTCGTACAACTGTGTGGCTGCTGTGCAGCTTGGCTGACAGTTAGAGAAAAAAGTTCTATGGCATGTCCAGCACCGACCGAGAAGAGCAGGGGTCTGTTTTCTTAGTATGAGATTATCGTCCACCATCACATAAAAAAATCATTTAATTATCTTACATCCAAACTGAAGTTCAGCGTTTTGACACCGCATGAAGCTAGCACCAAAAAAGCATCTTGACACCTGTCAGGATGACTTTTAGTCACCTTTTTTTCTGCGGAGATAGGAGGCAGCGAGCTATGGAGAGAGAGGGGGTTGGAGGTGGACAGGGCAAGCAATAAGACAAGAGCGTCAAACCTGGCAAGCATCAATGCAGAAAAACAATGGGCCACAGGGCAAACAACAATGCAAAAGAGGGGAGGGAAGAAGGGGGAGCAGGTAAGAGGAAACAAACATACTCTGAAATGATCGAGCAGTGGAAGAAAACTAGGCAAGGGAAGCAGTACTTGGGCCATGTTCCAGGGTAGTGGCATACACAAGACAATGAAGTGAAGCTGCATTTCGCTAACCAAAGTGAAGGAAAGTAGAGTGACCATGAAGTCAACCAATTGTAAGCAATGGATGGGTTCTAAGTCCCCTAAGTAAACAAAAGGTCTTGCAAGCGACAACACATGTGCTGTTATGGGTGAGATATGAACAATAGGGTGGGGAGAGAAGATGAGGAGGGAGGAGGCAAACTGTCAAAGAGGTGAAGGCGCCCTCCAAACAGAATGGGCTGGGTAAAGGTGAAGGGAGCGTGAGAGACTTGAAGATTCAGGGTGGGTGAGAATAAAGGGAGGTGAGGGGGACTTCAGGATTTGAGGGTGACTTGATGTTAGAGGTAAAGGGAGGTGAGTGTGAGGTGAGGGTTCAGGGGTTGGTAGAGTTAGGGGTGACTTCAGTGTTCATGAGCAGGGAAAGAGAGATGAGGATGACTTGAGGGTTCAAGGGCAGATAGAGGTAAAGGGAGGTAAGGCTGACTTAAGGTTCAAAGGCATATAAAGACAAAGGGAGGAGAGAGTGGGTGAGGGTTCAGGGGTGGATAGAGGTAAAGTAAGGTGAGAGTGATTTGTGAGTTTGGAGTGGGTAAGAGGTAAAGGGAGATGAGGGTGACTTGAAGGTTTATGGGTGGGTAGAAGTAAAGGGAGGTGAGGATGGCATGAGGGTTCAGGAGTGGGTAGAATTAAAGGAAGGTAAGGGTGACTTGAGGGTTCAGGAGTGGTTAGAGGTAAACGGAGGTGAGGGTGAGTTGAGGGTTCAGGGATTAGTGGAGGTAGGGGTGACTTCAGGGCTCAGGGGCAGGTAAAGAGAGATGAGGGTGACTTGAAGGTTCAGGAGCAGATAATGGTGAAGGGAGGTGAGGGGGACTTAAAGTTCAGAGGCGGATAAAGGAGAGGTGGGAGTGGTTGAGGGTTCAGGGATGGATGTGAGGTGAATTTTGGGTTTAGAGTGGGTAAGAGGTAAAGGGAGTTGAGGGTGACTTGCGGGTTAATGGGTGGGTAGAAGTAAAGGGAGGTGAGGATGGCATGAGGCTTCAGGAGTGAGTATAGGTTAAGGGAGGTGGGGGTGACTTGAGGGTTCAAGGGTGGGTGGTTGTAAAGGAAGGTGAGGGTGATGAGGTTTTAGGAATTTGTAGATGGATAGGCTATGTGAGAGTGACGTGAGGGCTAATGGTGGGAAGAAGTACAGGGAGGTGATGGTGACATGAGAGCTGATGGTGGGTAGAAGTAAAGGGAGGTGATGGTGAGTTGATAGTTCAGGAGCGGTCAGAGGTAAAAGGAGGTGAGGGTGACATGATTGGATAGTATGATATGGTACAGCCTGCCATTGTATAGTATGGTATGGTATAGCCTGTCATTTGGTTGTATTGTATGGTATGGGTTGTTATTGTGTGGGATGTTTTGGTCTGACCTGTTATGGTATGGTCTGTTATTCTATAATATGAGTATAATTTTGTGTGCTATGGACTGTCATTGTATTGTATAGTATGGCCTGTTGTTGAATAGTATGGTGTTTTATGATATGGTATGGTTTTGTTATTGTGAAATATGGTATGCTATGGTCTGTTATTGTATAGTATTGTATGGTGTTGTATGTCATTGCCTATTACTGAATGTTATAGTATTGTATGAGTATAGTATGATATTCTATTGAGGCGTAGAACCTATAAACTGCTAACAGCATGCGTACGCATGCATTTAGGCAAGCATCAATATCACAAGTTGGTACAATATCAAAACAGGTACCTTAAGTTGACTTTCCCAAATTAGGGAGGAATGCGGCATTACCGGGAATGTGACCAAAACAAATACAAGTCATAAATAAGCACACCCGTAGTGATGCAGCAATTACATTTATTCAAATTCGATAAATTATTTTGTTATGTGGCTCTGAAGATACGGGCCTGAGAAAATGGCTTACATAAATATGAAGTTTTGTAAACTCTGGAAAGCAAACAACAAGAGAGGGGAGTGGCGGGCCCACGATAAAGAAGACATGAAAAGGCATAAAAGAAGCTAAAAAACAAGATAGAGCTGCAGAAGAGCATGTAAAAAGAACATATAAACAAACACTACTCACTCCCCCAAAAAATGACAACCCATGCTCAAGCTTTGCGGAAGCACTCTTATCAAGAAATCAATCAACACTTGTTTCATGCTTCAGGAAAGAAAATATAACGCCTTAAACAAAGTGAAGCTGGCATGTGCTCACCAATGAAAAGGAAGAAAATAAGAGTAACAATGAAGCCTACTAATGGGAAACAACGGGCAGGCTAAAAGTATCTTCTTAGAGTTTTTTATTAGTAACAGTAGATCGTCGCAAGTGGCATCGCATGGGTGCTGTCTCAGGCGAGACCTTAATATGGTAATCTTGAATCTGGTATTAATAGTCACTTCAAAATGTTGAAACGATACACATCACAGCTCTTAGACTGATTGTTTATGTGGGGTACAGATTACATATAAATCTATGCAACATGCATGGGCAGCATTTGAAATATCTCTTCAAAACACAAAAACGATGAAGAGTTGAAATATATTGACCAAAAGAATAACTCTTAATGCTCCTGAGAATAAATGCTAATATTACCAAATTCAACTGTTTTCACCCACATTGTGTTTGTTATATATCACAGTGTGGAGGTAGCTGCTCTGTAGTTATAGTTAGGATTCCCCGAGATTGTAATAGCTCCAATCTTTGATTGCTAATATCTTTGCTGCCATTTGACAAATCTCCATGAAACTTTGCAGACCAACTGCTTTTTTCTGCAAAAAAAGGAGGTGGTCACAAAAATATTTTTTCTGCCTTTGCATTTTCCATAGACTTTGTACTTGGGTGTAGCAGGAAAACAGCCAGTGGAATTTTAATTAGGTTTGGCAGGCATATAGCTCATGATGTGTAGATGATCCTTTTTGGTAGTAGATGTAAATAGGGTAAGTATTTTTAACCCCTTCGACGCTCATGACGGAACGGTTCCATCATGAGCGTCGGTTGAGCTGTGCTCATGACGGAACCGTTCCGTCATGACCACGCCCGCGCAGGAAAAGATCAGCACAGCAGGGGAATCCGCCCAGCATGGAAGGGGCTAAGCTTATAAGGCACAACAACAGAGTGATATCTTAGGCAACTGTACACCGCAGTAATTTAGCTGTAAATTAGCCTTACTTGCCAATGACATGGCATTATATGATTGACTAATTATTGCCTTTACAAATGGCAGCAATATTGTTTTTTCTACATTTAGACTGTGTGCTAGGATAGGGCCTTAGATATAGGTAAGTGGTAGGTTGTATATTATTCCCTACCTACTACCACATTTTAAAATGGTATCAATCAATCAATCATATGTTTGTTAAGTGCTACTACTCACCCGTCAGGGTCTCAAGGCGCTGGGGGAGAGGGGGTTTCACAGGTTCCAGTCCATCAAGGAGGGGGGTCTGTCGAAGAGCCAGGTTTTGACGTTTCTTGTGGAGATGGGGAGATATGTTGTCTGTCTGAGGTGGAGAGGTAGGGCGTTCCAGGTTCTGGCTGCGAGGAAGGAGAAGTATCGGCTGCCTGATCTGATCTTTGTGGTGCGGGGGACCACAGCGTAGGAGAGCTGGGCCGATCGTAGGGTCCTTTGGGGAGCATGGAATTTGAGTTGGCTGTTCAGGTATGCTGGTCCGGTGTCGTGGAGGGCCTTGTGAGCATCTTGAAGGTGACTCTAGCTTTATGGTGAGCCAGTGGAGTGTGCGCAGGTGCTGGGAGATGTGGCAGTGACTTGGCAGGTTGAGGATCAGTCCTGCGGCAGCGTTCTGGATGTTCTGTAGCTTGCGTGTGAGGTTTTTGTTTATTCCGGCGTAGAGTGCGTTGCCGTAGTCGAGTCTGCTGATGACCAGGGCATAAGTGACTGTCTTTCTGTGTTTGAGGGGGATCCATTTGAAGGTCTTGTATAGGAGACGGAGGGTGTGGAAGCAGGAGGACGAGACAGCGTTGATCTGGCGGTCGATTTTGAGTTTGGAATCCAGGATGATTCCCAGGTTGCGTGCACGGTCCGTGGTGGAGGACGGGCTTCCGAGGGTGGGCGGCCACCAGGTGTCGTTCCAGGCCTCGGGGTGTGGGCCCATGATGAGTACTTCTGTTTTGTTGCTGTTTAGTTGAAGGCAGCTGTTTTTCATCTATTTGGCGACGGCTTCCATGCCTTCTCGAAAATTGTGTCTGGCGGTGTTGGGTTCGTTGGATAGGGAAAGGATGAGTTGGGTGTTGTCTGCGTATGACACAATGTTGAGGCTGTAGGTTCTGACAATGGGGGCGAGTGGAGCCATGTAGACGTTGAAGAGCGTAGGGCTGAGGAATGACCCCTGGGGGACTCTGCAGGTGGTTGGTGTAGGGTCCGAGAGGAAAGGGGGTAGTCTGACCCTCTATGTTCTGCCAGAGAGGAAGGAGCAGATCCAGTTGAGGGCCTTATCTTGAATCCCTGTGTCGTGGAGTCTGCGTATTAGGGTGCGGTGAGAGACTGTATAGAACGCCGCTGAGAGGTCGAGGAGGATGAGAGCTGCTGTTTCTCCTTTGTCCGGTAGGGTGTGGATGTCATCTGATGCTGCGAGGAGGGCAGTCTCTGTGCTGTGGTTTTTTTCTGAAGCCGGATTGGGAGGAGTCGAGGATGTTGTGCTCTTCTATTAATGTAGCGAGTTGGCTGTTGATGGATTTCTCGATGACTTTCACTGGGAACGGGAGCAGGGAGATGGGTCTGTAGTTTTTGAGGTCGGTGGGGTCCGCCGAGGGTTTCTTGAGGAGGGGGTTGATCTTGGCATGTTTCCAGTCATCGGGGAACGATGCGGTTGCCAGGGAGCGGTTAATGGTGTGACGGAGCATGGATGCGATGGTTTTGGCGGTTCTGTTGAAATTGTGGTGGGGGCAGGGGTCCGTGGGGGCCCCGGAGTGGATTGAGTTCATCGTCTTCAGTGGTGAGGGCTGTCCAGTTGTCGATCGTTGGCTTCATGGTGTCGGGGTGGTTGGTGAGTTCTCAGTGTGTTGGTTGTCTTTGTCGAAGTTGTCATAGATGCTCTTGATTTTGTGGTGGAAAAAGGTGCAGAGTTTGTCACATTGGTCTTGTGAGGGTATGATGTCGGTGGACTCACTGGAAGGTTGGGCGAACTTCTTGATGATGTTGAAGAATTCTTTGCTGTTGTGTGCGTGGGTGGAGATTCTGTCTTCGTTCTCTTTTTTCCTCATTTTTCTGATGAGTTGGTGGTGCCCTTTGGTGGCGGCTCTGAAGTTGTTGTGGATTTGGTGTTCCTCCAGTCCTTTTCGAGGCGGCGGCAAGTGCGTCTGGACTCTCGAAGTTTGGTGGTAAACCATCTAGATTTCTTGGTGTGGGTGTTGTTGTTTTTCTTAAGGGGGGCTAAGGTGTTGGCGCTGTCGGTGATCCATTTGTGCAGGGTTCGGGCTGCAGCGTTGGGGTTGTCATTTTCTGTGATGGTAGGGGTGGAGTTGCTGAGTGATGAGGTTAGCTGGTCGTCCGTGATTCTGGTTCAATTTCTTCATGGGAGCAGGTGCTGGTGTCTGTGGATGGTGGGTGTTCTGTAGGTGAAGTGGACGCATCGATGGTCGGTCCATAGGAGTTCGGTGGTGTGGCTGAAGGTGATGGAGTTTCCTGTTGAGGGTGTGTCCTGCTGACTGCGTGATTTCGGTCATGTCCAATCTTGTGGAGGTTGTCCAGGAGGGATGTGGTGGTGCGGTCTAGTTGGTTGTCGAGGTGGAAGTTGAGACCTCCGTTCAGGATGTAGTTGGTGGATGCGATGGCCTGTCGGGGAGATGATGTCCGTTATAGATTCGCCAAAACGTCCACGGGGTCCAGGGGGTCGGTAGATGAGGGTGCCTCAGAGGGTGGTGGTGGGGCTGGCCAGTATCTTAAAGTGAAGGTGTTCCATCTGGTCTGTGGGCTCGTCGGGGAGTGTGCTCAAGCGGAGGGTGGATTTGTGGACAATAGCGATTCCTCCTCCCGGGTGGTTTGGGCGGTCCTTCCTGTAGATCTTGTATCCTTGGGCGATGGTGATGACGATGTCCGGTCCCGAGGAGGTGTTGCTCCAGGTTTCGGAGAAGAATGCTATGTCTGGGGTGGTGCTGTCGAGGAGGTCCTAGATTTTGGTGGCGTGTTTGTGGCGGGATCAGATGTTGAGGAGGTCTTCTGTTCGGGTGGGTTGCTCTGGGTCCGTGGTCTTGGCGGTGCTGCAGGTGTGCCGGCAGCAGTGACAGCTGAAGGATCCATGGGTGTCAGCCGGTGATGCTAGCTTGCAGTTGTTGTTGCTGTCTGGGTTGAGGGCGTGGAGTGTCGCCGGGTCATAGGGTTGGCAGTGTGGAGATCCAGGGTACCTGGCACGTGTCGCGGTCGGGCGCAGATGGGCTTGCCTTTCGCCCGGCGGCGTGCCCGCTGAGCAAGGCCGCACACTGGCCGCCATTAAGTAGGGGTCGGGAGGGCTGGACAGCTGGGAGGCGGGAGCGGGCAGGGGAGCAGTATTGGTCACTCTGGTCATGCTGGGGGAAGGGGCCGCGGGGGCAGCAGCAGGTAAAAATGGACAGGAGAGGAGAAGTAAGGGGGGTGAAATGAGAAAAAGAGTGAAATAAGGCAGAAAGCAGAAAAAAGCACAGAAAGCAGCAAGGTGCAGAAACGATCTGAAAAAGGGTGAAAAACGAGTGAGGAACAGAGCAGACAGTGGAGCGAGGCAAAGGAGAACAGAGGTCCACTAGACCACCAGGGAGGCTAAGGGAAATAAGGAAAAAGTGGAAAAAATGAGAAAGGTAGGGAAAGTGAAGAAACAGAAAAAGACAGAGGGAGAAAAAAAACAAGTGACAAAAACAGAGAGGAGAGTGGGGCGAGGCAGAGGAGAACAGGGGTCCACTGGACCACCAGTGGTGAGGCGCAGGTGATCCTACGGGGGGAGTAGGGCCTCGAACACCAGCACATGAGAGTGCAAGTGCAGGGGCAGGCCTCACTTAATGGTGGAGCTGCGAGGGAGGGAGAGCAATTTCACTGACAATGAGTGGTATTAGGTAGTGAACTTTTTTATATTTTTCTACAATACTACATAGGAAATACCATAGTACTTTAAAAAGTATGTGAAAAAATTATGAAGTACCGTAGTACTATCTAAGAATTACTAATTCAAAAAATATTTTTACTCTTAGTCTGCATTCCGTGTTTTAAAGGGAAATATAGTGCACCATGCACTACATTTCCCCTTAAAACCCAGAATGCACACTAGCTGTAGTCTGAACTATTTATCACTATTTTGATTTCTGAAGGGTGAAATTTTGTTTAGACCACACATACTCCGAGTTCTGGGTTTTCAGGGGAAATATAGTATAGTATAGAGTCCTTATTTTGAAAAAATTATTCAGAAACATAAAATAACACTGTACTGCACTATATTAACCACTAATACCAGGAATGCAGTCTACGTGTAGTATAAATAATATGGTAACACAGTGATACTCTGCAACCTTTTTTTTAATATATAAAGTGATAAAACAACTTTTACTTACCTTTACACACATATAAACTGACTCAATACTTCCGATACACTTATGAAAAATCCTTGGGCGCAATAGTTTCATTTCAAAGTAAAAACCATAGTCTAGTCTAATTAATATGACACGCATTTACTTTTGTGAGGGCAAGCATTAGCCAAACATATACTATTTTGTCATCCACATGTACTGTGGATGACAAAATAGTAGACTAAAAAAGAATAAATATATCGAACAACCAACCCCCAAGGGCACTATGGGTGGTCCTAGCACCTCAACTTTCATGGGAGGTCCCCGCACCTCAAATACATCGGGTGTCCTTAGCGGCACAACTCATAATGGTGTCCTCAGCGGCACAAAATATCTGGGTGTCACTAGCGGCACAAAATATAGAAGTGCTCAACTTAATGACCTCCAATTGGGAGACGATGATTTTCAAGATGATGATGCCTCTGATTTTCCTGATGAATATATCTTGGACTTAGATGAGGATGATCAGGAGTTTAGTTCTCAACCTTTTGAGGAAGATCTCCCTTCCTCATCTAAAGACAGTATTGTAGATCCCTTAGGCGAAGAAATGTTTTCTCCCCTTAATATAAAACATCCTAGGAGTTCAGAATGGGTTCCTCAAGAAAAAATGAGCAAATTCATTAAAAAATGGTTGAGGAACCCCTTGGAGAGAGATGCTCACAATTTACTAAGAGGTGAATGCTCCAACCCTCCATTGAGGATAGAGCTTGCCAGACCCCAAATCTTCTTGACCCCGAACTTATCAAATATCTCTTTAAGCTTGGGAGGGATCCCAGGAAAGGAATGGAGAGATCCCTTAAAGGTTGTCAAGATCGGGTCCTTGATATCCTGGGTCCTTTAGCCAGGATCATCGATACAGCTGAAGATAGTCACATCAAATGCACACCCCTGAACACTGAAGTTATTAGAGGCCTGAGCCAGAAGGCCTTAGTTTTATTGGGCAACGCCAACACCAGCCTCAACTCCGAGAGGAGAAGAGTGGTTCTCACCAAAATCACCCCTAAATTGAGTGATCTGGCTGAGAAGGAGCCCTCCCTCAACCCTAAGGGTTTACTTTTTGGTGAAGATCTGATTAAGACTCTAGGTAAATATGTATCTACCTTTACGGCTTTAGACAAGGCCCATCAAAATATGAAAAGAGTCTTTAACACCAATAACCTTTTTGGCAGGGCCAGAAGAAGGGGCCTCTCTTCCGGCCACTTCAACCGCAGGCCCTACTCTAGATCTAGAGGTTACAGCGGAAGGGGTTACCAACCCTCAAATACCCCTAAATGTTTTACGCAAAGAGGAAGAGGATTTTGCTCCAGAAACTTCAGATCACAAGGAGCATCCAACGACAACAACCCTCAAAGTGAGTATAATATCTCTTTCTCCTCCCCCTTGTTCTTCCCCATAAGTAGGAGGCAGACTCAAATTATTTTATCACAATTGGAAATTAATCACTCAAGACCCTTGGGTTCTGAACACGGTAAAAGGATTTATGATAGTCTTTATAGAAACTCCCTCTCAATCTTCTTTCCCCCAGAGACATCCCTCTCACCTTAGATCAATAAAAAATAATAGAGGAAGAGATATCCTCCATGCTTCAGAAGGGTGCAATTATAGAAGTCCCCATGGAGATGTTAAGGTTTATAAGCACACTCTTCCTCTTAGAGAAAAAAGACAAGGGTTGGAGACCCTTCATAAACTTAAGGGAACTCAACAAATATCTTGTTTACAGGCACTTCAAGATGGAGGCCATTCATCTTCTGAGAGATTCATTATTAGAAGGAGACTGGCTAGTCAAACTAGACCTAAAAGACACTTATTTTACCAACCCTATGGCCAAGACTCATTAACCCTTTCTTCAATTCATGTGGAAAAATCATCTCTTCAAATTCCAAGCTCTCCCTTTCGGCCTCTCCTCGGCACCATGGTGTTTCACCAAAGTGATGAGATCAATCGCCTCTTCCCTAAGAAAAAATGGTATTCGTTTGATTATATATCTAGATGACATCCTTATTCTATCCCAGGACCATTCTTAGATCATTCAAGACCTGCAGACTGTAATAAACCTCTTAGAAAAACTGGGATTCATCATAAACAGAGAGAATTCGATACTATTCCCCTCCAGAACTCTGGAATTCTTGGGATTTACGGTAGATACCATGAAATGTCTTCTCCTACTCCCATCAAAGACAATATCCAAAATCAGGAAAGAGATAAGACATGTTCAGAAACAAGAGAATTTATCCTTGAGAGAACTAGCCAGGTTACTCGGTCTCGTTTCATCTTCTATCCAAGCTATCTTTCCGGGTCCCTTAAATTATTGTGCTCTTCAGAGAGTAAAAGCGAGGGCATTTCTTTCGGGCCTTTGGTACGGGGATCGCATTTCCCTGGACCAAGAAGCAAGACTCGAACTGATCTGGTGGTTAGAGAATTTGGATGCTTGGAATGGAAAAGCATTTTTCGGCTCAATACCAGAATTTGCCTTAGAATCCGATGCAAGCCTTCATGGCTGGGGAGCCTGTTTCCTAGATGAGAACACGGGCAGTGTTTAGTCTCAATAAGAATGCTCTCACCACATAAACTACTTAGAACTGACCGCCGGTCTCTATGCAGGGCAGAGCTGTCATTCTAAAAATGGACAATATGTCCGCGGTTGCCTATATAAATGGCCTAGGTGGAACAAAGTCTGCAGACCCCTCGAACCTAGCCAGAAAACTTTGGATGTTCTGTCTGGAACACAAGATATCCCTAAGAGCGGAATATCTTCCAGGGAAAACAAACATATCAGTGGGTTGGAACTCGAGGTTCCTCTTGGACCACAGCAATTGGAAGCTCAACATCTCTGTCTTCGATTCTCTCAACAATATTTGGGGTCCTCTGGAAATAGATCTCTTTGCCAGCAGACTGACCTTCCAACTGGAGAACTATTACAGCTGGATGTCAGACCCGGGTGCTCTAGCAGTAAACGCCTTTCTTCAGTGCTGGAAAGGGACCAACGCTTATGCCTTCCCCCCTTTTGCAATGATCCAGAGAGTTCTTCAGAAAGTGAGACATCATCGTTGTTTAATTGTCCTAGTCACTCCGTTCTGGCCATCTCAGGCTTGGTTCCCCACCACCCTAGAGCTAGCTTACGACCTTCCCTTCCTAATTCCTTCCCTAGTGGATCTTCTTACAGACGTAGACGGAGAAATTCACCCCCTAGTTCAAACAGGGAAGTTGAACCTTCTTGCCTGGAGAGTGTCAGGAGATCCAATTATCTCGGAGGCCTTTCGTCAACAGCGTCAACTCTCCTCGGAGGGTCTTGGGCACCCGGTACACACTACCGGTACAACAACATTTGGAAGTCATGGGTACGCTGGTGCTTGGAAAGGAATCTGGATTCCGTGGAAGCACCTGTCATTGACGTAGGTAATTTCCTCGTAGAACAATTCGAAAGAGGCCTTAGCTATAGATCCATCAATTGTTATAGGTCGCCTATCTCCGTGGGACATGCTCTTGTCAATGGTAAACAGTAGGTAAAAACGCCATTATTTGTAGAGTCCTCAAAAGTATTAGACTCAGGAAAACTCCTAAACCTAGATATTAGTCTCTATGGGATGTTAAGTTGATTCTTGACCCTTTCTCCAGCTGGCCTGATAATATTCATTTGAATAGGAAAAATCTAACCATCAAACTTGCTACTTTGTTTTGCCTTGTTTCTTGTTGTAAGGTCTCTAATGTTAAAGCTCTCGAAATCTCGAATGGATCCTACAACATGTTTGGAGTCAAATTTGACCTGTTTAGAAGAACTAAGACGATGTCTGATTCTATATTTTATCCACGTTTTGATCTTTGCAAGAAACTTTGTGTTGTGAATTGTATGAAAGAATATGACTGCAGAATGAATGCTCTTCGTCCTTTAGGTGTGAATCAATTACTTATTTCCTTTGTCAAACCTCACAAAGCTATTACTTCTGCTTCTTTTGCTAGGTGGGTTAAAACTGTTATGAATTTAGCAGGTATTGATTTAAAAATCTTCAAAGCTCATTCTATCAGAGGTGCTATGGACAGTAAGTCCTTCCGGTCTGGAGGTAAGTTGGATGATATTCTTAAGGCTGCTGATTGGTATAATGCTAGGACCTTCGCTCAGCATTATTGTAAACCAATTACTCATATGTCTGATGTAGTCTTACAAAGCTACCAACATGCATAATGTAGCCTCCGGTCTTGTAATGAAATAGCGATTCTCCTATTACCATGACTAGAGAATCTGGATTTCATTAAAGACTCGGAGGCTAACATTATCTCTCCCTCCCTTTCCCTTGGATTTTTAAAGACTACAGTATATATATTTACTCTAACATATCTGATGAAATTGTGAATATTGTATCCTTCTTGTTTTACTTGAAATCTTTTCAATTTATAAATGCTTGATTATTTTTCATTATACCTTGTTTAATTACATTGTTTGCCTCCTCTTTTTAGCATTTTTTATTCTGGAGTTACTTGTTTTTTTCTCTTCTTTTTCAGATAATCTCTCATAACTTCTGGATTTTTACCTTTGGTTCATCCATCGTTCTTCCTTTCCTTCGTTTGGTGATGGTTTAAAGAAATCGTTTGATGTCTGGACTCTAAACTCTTTGGGACTTATCCAGTTCTACACTGCATTTAAAAGTGGCAGATTGTTATGGTCTCATGCCTTTTATCTACTGTTAATGTTCTATTCTGGAACCTTTTTTCCTTTCTGATGTATGCCGCTGCTTGGGACTGCATTAAAAGAAATATGCATAATGTTAGCCTCCGACTCTTTAATTAAATCCAGATTCTCTAGTCATGGTAATAGGAGAATCGCAATTCCCACAGTATACCATGGCAGTATATATCACTAAGGTTATGTGACTTATGGGCCTGTTTCACCACTGTAAATTTACACTTTTCTGTAAGTTTACCATTGTTTGCTATTTACAAAGAAATGTCAATGATAGTATCTTTCTTACTGCAGAAACGTAGCACATACAAATATACTGCTTGTTAAATACAGTTATGAACAGCAAACAATTGTTAGCGTGCACAAAAGTGTAAGTTCACCTTTGTGAATCATGCCCTATACCTTTAAAACTACAGAAAAAATCCAACCTGTTAAAAAAGGACCCTTTACACCACATAATCTATGTTTTTGACATATTTGTTCTACTTCCGTTCATCCATTTTCACACTGTGTCTCTAAACATGCCACTCCACTCAATTGTACAGCACACCATCCTCTCTATCTCATGTCACTCATGTAAATCCACTCAACAGCAATCCAGCCCACTCTATGACATTCCATGCCACCCAACTCTATGACATGCTACTTCACTGTACAACATGCCACTCCACTCTACCACATACCACTCTCCTCAACATGTCACTCCACTTCATGACTCTCCCATGCAACACCACTCTCCACGAAATGTCACTTCGCTCTACGACATGCCACGCAACTCAACACTACTCCACTCTATGATATCCCAGTTTACTCTACACCACTCTGCTCTATACCTATCTACTCTCACCCACTATATCACATACCACTCAATGACACACCACTCCACTCTACAGCACTTCACTCTACAACACATCACTCCACTCTATGGCGGTCCTCTCCACTGTATCACACTTTACACCACTCCACTCTACCACATGCCACTCAATTTTAAAACATGCCACTCCTCTCTAACACATGGCACTCTGCTCTATGACATGCCTCTCCATGGTACTCCACGGCATTCCATTCTATGACACACTACTCCACTCTACTATACACCATGACCACTGTCCGCCATTCAACTGTACATGATTTCACTTTACACCACTCCAGTCTATGCCAGTCCACTGTACGCCACTGCACTCTATGCCACCCCACTTTATGCTATTCAACTCTTTGCCATTTAAATATATGCTACTCTACACCACTCCATTCTGCATGATTCCACTCTACACCACTCCTTTCTATGATATTCCACTATGCACTATTCCACTATACACCATGCCACTCCACTCTAGGCTATTTCACTCTTTGCTATTCCACTCTACCCTATCCATGCTATGTCACCATAATGTATTGCAGGCCACTTAACTGTATGACACTCTACTCTCTGCTATTCCACTCTGCACCACTATACTCTATGCCACTCCACTCTACACCACTCCACTCTACACCATTCAACTGTACACCACTACGCACTTTGCCACTCCACTCTAATCCAGTCTCCTCTCTAATGTTTGACACTCTATGCCACTCCACTCTATGTCACTCTGCACCACTATACTGTAAGCCCTTCCTCTTTACGTCACACCACTCTAAACCACTCCACTATATTCTATTCCACTCTATGCTATTCCTCTCTCCACCACTTCACTCTATGCCACTCCACTGTATGCCAGTCTACTCTACGCCACTCCACTCTACAAATGCAATCTATGGCATTTGGCTTAACATCACTCTACACTACACTATTGCACTGTAAGCTACCAAACTCTATGCCACTCCACTGTTGTGTAGTTCCTATCAATCTATATAGGATCTGCACGTTTAGACAACATAGACTGTGGGATTGGTGTACAGACTGATTCCAGAAACCCCCACTGGGTATGTTCGCCTGTATACCAGCTAGCTAACAGTGCCACTATAAACTCCTCTTACCAAGGAGAAAATAGTTCCTGGCAACTATCGAACATGACAACCCTGTCTCATCATGGATTGTGGAAACAGTTCAGTACTTTTCGCTCAGTCACTCGTGCTCACTTTGTCTCAGAGAGATACACAGAATAAACTGTGGGGACGTTTTCAATAAGCATTTATTGAACCTGCGTCATTCTAGTGTAAAATAGGTGTGCTGAAACAACCATAAGACAGAAACAGATATACATGATTATAAGCACCAACAGAGCAAATGGATGGTAGATTTCTACCATAGTGCTAAATAATGAATATAGGTAGGTATATAAATAAATTACAATAATAATGCGTACTCCCACACTGCAACCCTAACTAGATGTACCTGAGTGTACCTAGCATGTATGTAGGTGTAGAGCCAAGAATCCCCCTAGGATGAAGTCTACCCCATTACCTGGTGTGAGAGAATGAAGGACCCCATCTCGGTCTCGAGATAGGCATCCTCTGAGGGATGTCAGACCACTTCATGCTGGAGTATCTGTATGCAGGAACCTCAGCGTCTGGCGTCAGTGCGTCAGCATGGAAGTCTTTCTCATCTGCCTGCCCCAGCAAAGATATGGTGTATATATACCCAAACAGTACTATCGGGGTTCTAGCTTGCTGTGTCATGTCGACCGAGGATGACGAAAGGGATGAACCCTATACATAGTTATTATGCAGAAGATGGTAATCCTGCTGTGATTCTCAGAATCCTCCAGGATAATAAATGAGGTTAGTTTTCTGGGAAAACCACACAACATTTATGCAGTAACTAACTAGGTGAAAGGTCAATACCAAAAACCGTTATGTTGTACAATGGTAGGGAAATGTAGGTGAAAGGTTCGGTGAGTAACCAGGCCTATACTGGGGTACATTACTAAAAATAACACCCACTCCTCATCCGACCGGATGATATAGTAAAAGAGAATGTCCTTCTAATCAATCGTAAAAACATTGTTTACATTTTTTTCCAGAATAAACAATGTTTAAAAGTATGTAAAAAGTGCCTAAAAAATTCTTTAGATCCTTTATATATGTTAAAAGTCCTATGAGTCCTTTAAAATATGTTCATATACATGACTGGAGCAACTGAGAGCATCTGAAAGTCATGGTGCTCAGTAATTGTATAGAAGGAGAAAGAGACTATTTTGTTTAAAAATCCAATTTCGGTTGTTTTGGAAAAAGGCCAAATTCTTTCGAGCACACGTAGAGCTAAATGCCTGTGTCCTGTGTGGGAGACGCAACATCACTGCTGCTTGCCTTCGCAGATGACAGTCCCTGTAACACCTCATAGATCAGGTCATTTGAGCAAAGATGATCTTCATCAGTTCCCACAGCCGATGCTGAGGTACCGTTTGAAACAGCCAAAGCCTGTGTACCTGTAATAGAGCCAGTATCCAATCCAATAGGAGATGAAGCACCCTGTGGTGGCTCTAAGAATGCCGATATCAATATGCAAATACTCTGGGGACACTGCAGTATGTGGTCTATTAACAGGTCCAGCAATGCATCCCCGTCCGGTGGCACAAACGATGGAAGTGTTAGACAGAGATCCAACACAAACTCCTCTGTATGACACCATGATGTATGACACTCCACTCTACGCCACACCACTCTATGATATTCCACTCTACACACTCCATGCAATACATGTCAATGGCATTCAACTCTACTCTACGCCACTCCACTCTACACCACTCAATTTTTCACAACTCCATTCTACACCACTTCACTCTATGCTATTTCTCTCTCTTCCACTTCACTCTATGCCACTCCACTCTATGCCACTCCACTCTATGCCACTCTACTATTTGCCACTCCACTCTACACTATTACACTCTATGGCACTTGACTCTACGCCACTCTACTCTACGCTATTCCACTGTAGGCTATCCCACTCTATGCCACTCCACTTAATGACACTCCTCTGTATGACAAAACATTGTACGACACTCCATTGTAAGCCTCTACACTCTTCGCTAATCCAATCTACAAACTTCTACTGCATTCCACTCTAAACCATTCCAATCTACAGTATTCAACTCTATGACACTCCACTCTAGGCTACCCTACGCCACTGTACTGTAAAGCCACCACATTGTACGCCACACCACTCTATGTCACTTCTCTCTATTCTTTTCCATTCTACGCCACTCAACTGAATGGCATTCTATGCCACTTAATGCCACTCCATACCACTCCACTCTATGCTATTCCACTCTACGCAACTCAAGCGAATGCTACTCTGCATCTGGCTAGCAAGTTAACAGCACTGTTTTCAGATGTGCGGGATTTACAGTCATTTCAAGGTAGTGTGTAAGTTATAGATTTAAGGTATAATTATACCTTTAGAATTTCCAATGTTTGTGTAGTTATGTCAAGTTGTATAGAAAGAATAAATAAAGTTATAGTTGTCTGAAGGTGGTGCATAAAATATAAACATACGATATAACTATAAATTAGAATTTGTTAAGTTTGTGTAGTTTAAGTTTGGTTTGAATAGAAAGAATAAATAAAGTTGTTTTGCTAAATATGATTAGGTTTTAACCTTTGATTTTTCCATTGAATGTGTATGTATGTGTGTGTGTGGTTGTGTGTGTGTGCGTGCGTGTGTGCATGCTTGCGTGTGTGTGATCTAATGTTTTACCCCAAAAGTGAGCTACTGATGGGTTCATATGCTGAAGCGCTTCACACAAACTTTCCACAGGCCTCTGATTTAAGAATCCATCGAGGATCTGCTGTGCAGTACTGAATGGGATCATATCACAGCTATTTCTCTCATAATGGCATGTGCAGCGATAGCATGGAAACAAAATGACTTCCAGCTTGAAGAGAGCATTTGTAATCATATTGAAGGGACTTCAATGGGCAGTACCTTTATTCTGAACCTGGTGTGTCTTTATGTACGCGATTTTAAATCAAAGAAGTTTTTTATCCGAGAACATCCATACCGGGATTCAAAACAGTCTGTGGCCCAATATATTAATGATATTCTCAGCATTTGGTCAAGCTGTGAGGTGGACACCACTGACTGTACTCTGGATCAACAACACGATTCCCACCATTGTTTCCCCTAGAGCAAATCTCCCCTTCAGGCAGTTTATAACACCAGATACAACTGCGCAGACGTGATGACACTCAACAACACACTGATGACCACATGACGAAACTCATGCAATGAAAGTATACACTTGCGTTCTTCTAGAAAATGACCACCTTTGAACACCCTAGCCAGCCTAACCACTCAAGTCTGTCTAACTCCTTAAGAAAAGGGGGTTATAGATACTGCCGCAGAAAATCAATCAATCTGTTTATACATTATTGGTTTTAAACTAACCATCAAAATATGAATACACATAATCTGAAAAAACCGCAGTACATAAAAACAAAAAGAGTGTAATAACATTACTTACATCAAAAACCAGTTGCACTAAAACTTAATACATCACATCATTTTGTTGCACAGCTCCAGATCAGTTATTTATACATTTTTCATAATGTTATGAGCGTTCGGGGTCGAATTTATCACAGCATCAGTCAAAAGCTGTTGTAAAAGAATAAGTGTGGTTCGATATTGACTCAAAAAAAATGCATAAAACTGGTAATAATAAATGCCGTTTTAGGGATCGCTTAAAATTTGCAAAAGAACATAAGATGCAACTTGCGTTGATGGAACCGGTTGTCTCATGGCCATTTTTGAGGCTTTAAAACCCATGGGCCACACTTTGTTAAAGAAACTGAGAAGTCCACTGTATTTAGTCTAAAACAAGTCATTTGAGAATTAGTCACAAAGGTTAGCTAAGGTTTCAACAATGCAAGTGAGGTGTTGAAATAATGTAATAGGCTATTACCAACGGTTGACACTGTTCTTGGCAGGTTCAGACATTCTCAAAACTATTAAAAAATAGGTGTTTAACAGATTCTTTAGTAGAAACATTAATTGTGTCAATATTTCTGAGATACCCAACAGGAAAAATGACATTTTTATATAGTGTATGCATGAAATCCGAGCCATCTAGTGATAAGCAGCTTTGGATGATGGACCTGGTGAAACATGCCTCTTGTATGGCTCAGACTGAAACCCGTAAAACAATGTGCAGATTAAGATTTAATCATCTATATAAGGAATGAAAACTTCGTCATGACAATTGAATGTTGAACAACTTTGTGGAACCGCCAGGAGCCCTTGGATGTAACATTTTTCAGCTTTCTTTAGAATGCTTGGTCACAAACTGGTGCCGTATGTTGCCACATATAGGGGCTTGCTATTGTAAACCTTGATCAGCTCTCTGATTGGTTTCTGCCAAAGTTACAAATCAGAAACAGCCTTAACTGCTCTGATAAACTGTTGAGACCTAGCCATAAGCAAATGCCTCCAATTGAGAGCAGAATATAGTGGTATCCTCAAATCCAAGAAAGTCTGCCCTCAGCTTACTGGAGTGCCTGGAATAGTATGATTCAACTTTTCATGGATTCAGATCTACAAATCATGGTGTAGGATTTAGTTAGATTAGTTATCAGGTTAAGCTCCTCTATGAACAGTGTGAAAGCGTCAGTCAGAATCTGGAGCCCATTAGCACTTCAAAGCAACAGCACTATATCATCCACATACAGTTTTACCAAGATGAGGTGATCTCCTGGCTGGGGCATGTCTTTATCATTATTTAGCAAAACAATCTGCAGACCATTGATGTAGAAAATAAAGAGAAAGGGTTCCAGTACGCAACCATGCCACACTCCCCTGTTGACTTTAATGGGCCCTGTGCATTCTTCACAAGGGCCAAAAGGAACCTTCGTTGATACCTGTGCAACTGCCCTAATAGGCGCCCAATTGGTTCCTCTACCCCCATCATTGCAATCATGAACCAGATCTTAGTGCGGTTGACAGTGTCACAACTCAGGTCCACGAAGGCAGGATGTAACAACCCATTATCTATTTGCTGGTAACCCAGTATTTGTTCAGACTTTGCGCCACTGTTCCAAGGCCAGGCGTAAAACCATATTGAGCGTCTGTAAGAAAAGAGTTTTACTAGGACAAGGCTTCCAGCCTTTGCAGCTAAATTTGACTTGCAATTTTGACCATCAAGGAGAAATATCAATCGGTGGGACTGTAAGTTGCACCTGCCCCCTTTTTAAAATCAGTATGATAATCCACCTGGACCATGCTGGAGGTGAGGTACTCATGGTGGCTGCACTTATAACATTAGTTAAGAGTGGGGCTCTTAGGCCAGTGCTGTTGTTAAACAACTCCCAGTCTGGGGCTGGTGCTTTACTGCAGGTGCTGCAGCTGTTTTGTATTACATTCAGGAATTCTCATTTGAAGATGGCAGAGGTACAAAATAGTTACTAACACCAAATTAAAACTTGGCTGCAAATCCTGTCGTATCCCTTTATTAGTGTATACTGAGCCAACTTTATGACAGTGAACCGGCCGGTAAAATTAGCCCAAAGGCACTGCCATGATTTTATTAAATGAAGGGTTTGTCAAAAAATGACTTGCAGTTCCAGTGATTCCAAAGTTAACCCCTGCCAAGTCACCAGCCGGTTTTATACTCATTTGCCATTCAGGGTCCACTTCTGGACATATTTATATTTGTATTGTTTGTTCATTCATGTCACCTTGTTTTATAGCACATGTCCATCTTCTTTTGAGTTGATGCTTAAGGCTCAGGAGGTAATAGTAACAGTACAGTGCTTTCTTGCAGAATAACAGTTGTCACAGGGGAATTACAAATGTCAATCAACGCATTGTTCCTCACAACGGCCACCAGCCACAATAGGCAGTGGCGGGCAACACTGATTTTGAGTGGTAGGGTGGGCGGAGGGAGAGTGCGGTCGGAACACAGGGGGAGCGCACAAGGGAGTGCGGGGTTAATCATAATGATTTTTTTTAACTTACCTGTTACTGCCGGCCGACTTGCGCTCCTCTGCTTCCCCTTGTGGTCCCAGTAGTCCCTTGGACTCCTAATTCAATCCTTTGGCCTGAGCTGGCTGTATCAGCGCTCGCTCAGGCACAGGGAGTCTGTGCTGTTTCTCCCAAAAAAGTTTGGCTGGCCTCAGACAGCCGGCCAAACTGACATGCACACTTAAAAGTGCATATGTACCACTCATCCTCCCCAGCTCCCATGGCCGGCCCCACCCCTCAGCTGAAAAAATAGACAATATTAAATTATTGTTGTATTTTTAGCTGCTGGCTGTGAGCTAGTGGGATGATGCGCCTCCTTCATTGCGGAGGAGCTGCCCCTGGGTTGAGATTGCCCCATATATGTTTATATCCTTTCTATGTAATCCTGATTCCTATATATTATCTTTGGAGTTTTCTATCCTGGGGCAGGGTTTGGTCAAAGTGAGTATTACTTTCAGTAAAATTTCCTTTCTGCATTTGAATGTTTCTGCAATTTCCATCAAACTGGTCTGGTAGTTATTTACCTTGTCTAGTAGAGAGCCATACAGGCTTTTAACATGTACTTCCATTGAAGTGCAGGCAGTATTGATTTGATATAAATCAACAACAAGAGAGGGAGGGAAGCTACTGGAGCCACTCTTAATCCCCCTGGATTATACGAATCAAACAACAGAAAAGTGAATCCTGAATTCAGAATGAACTAGCATAAAAAAGTGCTCACTGTGTTTTAAAAGAACCCTCACTCACCCACCTAGTTGGTGACATGCTTCATCATTGGGTTCCCACCAGAGAGGCTGAATGCCTCTCAGGTGTGCTGCGATGCCTGAACTACATCGAAGCTGTTTTTTTTGGGGAGACAGTGCAAAAAGTGGTGGTAGTGTGAAATGTGAAGTTTAAAAAGGTGTCACAATTTTAAACAGAAACGATTTTAATGGTGGAAAACTGGACACCGTTAAAAGTTACCACGGCGGTGTACGCACGCTAAGGCGCACCCTAACCTGTGGAGTCTGGGACCATTTTAACTCACGGTTCTAAATGGCATTCAGGACTTCTGAAAGCTTTAATGTCTGTTGAGACAAAGAAAAGGAGATAGTCGAACATAATAATTCACAACACAAATGATGGTCAAGAAGCATGCCTCAGTCGTTGGTGTATACTCCAAAAGGTCGCATGCATACCATATATTGTGCTCACACAGAAACAGTGGTACGATTGTGCTAGGGTACAGTGATTCGCAGTGTCACTGTATAAAGGTATATCAGTATTTCGACAGCACATCCCAAAGAATAACACTCTCCCAGGTATATGCAGAAGAGATAACAAAATGCATTGAAATATCAGTAGAAATCAATCGTAATATTATCAGTTCAGAATTTGAGACAAAACGATTGACAGATGCCGTCAGCAGAAACTCATGCCGTGAGGTGTACTAGTACTTCACGTAAGCCCCCAAGTAGCATTTCCTTTTAACACAGTCTGTTTTATGTATGACAAGCCCTGCTTTTACCTCGTTTTGCGCCAAGTCTACTTTCGCCTGTTCTACTCAGTCTACTTTACTGAGTTTCTGCTGATGGCATCTGGCAATCGTTTTGTTTCAAATTCTTAACTGATAATATTACGATTTATTTAGAACCGTGAGTTAAAACGGTCCCAGACTCCACAGGTTAGGGTGCGCCTTAGCGTGCGTACACTGCCGTGGTAGTCCCCCCAGGTCCTGACGAATGCTTTGTCCAACACTTTTAGAAGCAGAAACATGTTGACCTCTTTTCACTCAATCTAGGACGCAACTGGTCTATTATAACTAGTTTTTACGCATCCGACACTTCCTTTTAACTGTGTCCAGTTTTCCACCATTAAAATCGTTTCTGGATAAAATTGTGACACCTTTTTAAACTTCACATTTCACACTACCACCACTTTTTGCACTGTCTCCCCAAAAAAACCAGCTCCGCTGTAGTTCAGGCGTCGCAGCACACTGGAGAGGCATTCGGCCTCTCTGGTGGGAACCCAATCATGAAGCATGTCACCAACTAGGTTGGTGAGTGAGGGTTCTTTTAAAACACAGTGAGCACTTTTTTATGCTAGTTCATTCTGAATTCAGGATTCACTCTTCTGTAGTATTGATTTGATCACATGGCTGCTGCTGCAAAGACTTTACTTCCTCCAATCAGAATCTTTGTTTTTTTAACAGACCGCCCATTTTTTTTTTTTTGCCAGTGAGGTACTAAGTGAAAACAGTTGACTGTCCAATATTATTTCTAGGGGGTCCGTGATTACACAAGGATTGCCAACAACCGAATGACTGGTTTGACTTGATTTTCAATTTCTAATCGTATAGGCGTTAGTAGAGGTGAAGTTGGTGGTACATTATTATCTAATGAGTTGATGTATGTAAGAAATTGGGTTATTGGTAGTGGGGGTGGAACCTTAACTCGGGCAACAACCGAAGTCCTTAGCAAGGTGAATTACAAGTCTTCCTAAATTAACATGTACTTGACCTTCTGGTAGCTTGGCACAAAAGCATTGAGGCTTAACTTAGAGACAATGTGTAAAGGATTTATGCTGTACACAAACAGTAATAAAGTGAAAAATTCCAAACCAATTATGAAATACTGAGAACTTGTTATCAATAAAATGATACAAGAACAATAAAAATCCAATATGTCGACCCAGAAATATTAAATTTTAAGTTTTTAAGTGAAAATAGCACTAAGATGCACAAAGTTCTACTCTTGGTAATCTAGTCAAACCGGACCATAACAAAGTCGCAAGTTCAATTTGACCACATTTGAGCTCGGGCTGGATGTTAGTTCCATTGTGAGGTGTACCTTACATCTTTGATGAGAGTTTGTGTTGCTCAGCATTGATTCAGAAGTTGCACAGTGCTACAATGTGAAGCCCTGCGTCATGCTTTATGAGTTCCGAATAGGAGCTGCGAGGGCTGCGAAACCTGAAATGTGAGGTCCTGGGTCGAGCTGCGTTGCACTGCTTGGATTCTGATCAGGAATTACGAGGGCTAAGATGTGAAGTCCTGTGTTGGATTGCATTGTGCTGTTTTGGATTGGATGGAACCTACAGTTGGGCAGGGAGGAATACACTCTGATGCCAACCAAGGGTCAAGGACCTGGGGTGGTGCCTCTTGGGGGTCAGAACTTACTCCAGGCAAGGCCAGCAACACGGCTAAGGCAGTTGCAGGTGCAGGTCCAGAAAGGTTCAGTTGCAGCAGGTCAGCTGGCCAGTTGCAAGGAAGCCTCTGGAGTTTACGTCCCTGTAGCTCACATAAGAGGTTAGTAGGCCCGGGTGGAGTGAGCAGAGTTACGCTACGCAGAACTCTGTGGAGTGACTAAAAACTCCGCCGCACTATGTAGAGTTCTGCGGGTGGGCGGAGTTTGCCAGCGTGCCCTTTCACCTTGCGATGCACCTCATAGAGTGCGTCCTCGCGTTCCAAATTGTAGGCGAAAGGCACCATGCGGTTCTCATGTGCATCCTTGCATTCCAAATCACGCTAAAGGACACCACACAGTTTCCATGGTTGCAGCCATCTTGTTTTTTCACTCTTTTATGGTGCTGAGCCTAATTTTCAATCCCTCTTTAATATCTTTAATCCTCCGCCTATCAAACTTTTCTACCCCTCATTTTCATTTATTACATTTGTGTATGTCTTTGTGTTTGTCTATTTTACATTTTTCGGGACATTTGTGTCTTGTTCATTTTTGCCCTTACTTCTCTATGTCTTCTTTGCTTTCCTTCCTTTTCCTGTTTCTTTCTTTCTAATCTTTCCTTACCCGACCCGGCGGCATAACAGAGGGTGGCCTACCTGGGCGATCTTCAGTGAGGAAGAGGTAGCAGAATTAGTTTTTTTGTGCAGCGCCACCTCCCCTCCATGCTGGAGACAGGCACAGCAGTGGATACCCCCTGCTGGAGAGTTGGTTGTGATGGGAGAGGACGCGCCGGTAGGTACGGTGCACCAGCCAGGTTCAGCACAGTGTCCAGCAGCTGATGCACCACTGGGCGGATATTCTTTACCGGGAGCAGGACCTGCTTGACCTGCTCAGTGTCAAGATTCCAGGGTTCATGTGTATTCATTTAGTTGTGTGTCTACAATGCTATCATTTTTTCTGATTATCAGACCATGCTTTGAAGTAAGTTACGCTTAGCTTACTTTTACGAATAACATTATTATGTGATCCTGTTTCTAGTTTCTGATAGGGAGATACTCAACGCTACCTAATTATGAAGCCATTGCAGACTATTCTCCAATCACCACAGTGAATCAGTGTTAGCAGTGAGTTAGCGTTCTCTCTGTGATTTTGTTTCTGTAGCTCGTACAGTTCACAGAGATGTGTAGCATACATCTATGCATTGCAAAAAAGGGAGACAGAGACTGTCCATCAAGGGGGTTCAGAAATAAGAACAGAATGAAAGGTCATTCACTGCAATGCATTAGTTCCAGATTTATTGTCGTTAACGAAATTTGGAAGGAGGGTTTTAGGATTAGTAGGGGCAACTCAACAATAGTCGATAGACTCAAAACTAGTACTATAGGTGATCTATTTCACAGAAGTACAATTATGTGACTGCATGTGCCTGTCATAATCATTTTGTGAAAATTAACTGAATCACTAATCTAATTTTTTATCTTCTTCATTTCTTACATCAGCATCCAAGGGCAAGAAGAGGGACATTGCAGAGGGTCTGAGAGTAGCTTTTCAGCAGGAGGCGCCGACACCAGCGCCACTGCTGAGGGCTCTGCTATACCCAGTAAGTTCTAATATGTATTATTATTAGCTCCCTCATGTTGTTTTTTATGATTAATGTGGGTTTAGGGTAGAATCTTTGGGTATTGGAATGTTGATGCGGGGTTCCAGGATGGGAGTTGCTCCATGGAGGCTGGTGTTGCTAGTGAGAAATAAAGTTACACTGACACCCTTACCTGCCATCTTCCTTCCACGTGGCGACGAGGATGGGATACAAACTTACTCATGCAAAGCAGAATAGATTCATTTTTTTGTTTCATTCCTGTTATCCGTGCAATATTTTTTTATTCACCTTATATTATGTGGTTTTCTTTTTTGGTAGGTGCCTTTTTGCAGTCCCTAGTCTCTGGGGAACAACCTTTACAACGCAACTTTTACAACGCACTACCATTACAACGAAACTGTTACAACGCGAGTGCATTGACAACGCAGGACATTACAACGCAAGTCTTTACATCGACTTGCACTAGATGGCGTGCTAACATTAAAAATAGTGTAGTTTACTATCCCAACACCTTCCCTACTGTTACGTGGACTGGAGTTGGAATAGTAAATTACACTTGTTTAATGTTAGCACGCCATCTAGTGCAAGTCGATGTAAAGACTTGCATTGTAATGTCCTGCGTTGTCAATGCACTCGCATTGTAAAACTTTCGTTGTAACAGCATGCGTTGTAACAGCATGCGTTGTAACGTCATACATCCCTAGTCTCTTGTTCACTAAGCTTCTGCTTTGTTGGTAATCTTTCCCTCTCTCCTATATATCTGGTCTGGCTGTAAGAGTAAGACAAAGAAGCACACATTTTTGGTACTCTTCTGTCCACCGTGAAGACTGCAGGCAAAAGTTAGCTAGTATATAAATAATATTCACAATATATGTTTGTTGAGAAGGCTTTCCTTTTAATGCTCTTTCAGTTCACAAAAGAGTGGCCATGGAACGCCCCCCCCCCATGTTGTGTGCCGTGTAATTCATTTATACAGTATACCAGCAGTTTCCATGATATTGCAACATGGCTGGAACAAGGTATGAGGTCTAATTGCATTTTCCAACCAACACCATCTGTCTTTCGTTGGCCATTATTCCACCCCTTCATTGTGCTTCAATGACTGAGCCATCATGATTAATTATCATATTAGGTTATAGCTCTGCCCCTCTATTATGAAAAGTTTGCTTGATTGACTTGATTACCTGGCTTGTCTTACATTGTCAACCAATCAAATGCCCAGAGTAATATGTTTGTTACAAGATATTTCAGTGCTAACCAAACTGTACTGATGTATTGCAGTTGTATTTTTTTTATTGGAAAAATAAGGGGAAGCATATCCCGCATTTATAATATTATGTGTAATGTTTTATTCTAACAACACAGACCACCAGTGATGCCGGCTCAAGTAGTGCAGCTGCAGGAGGAGAGTCAGTTGGAGGGGGAAAAGAGGCTGCAGGAACGGGTACTGGTAAGTCACATATTTGCTTGCTTATTGACAAGTATTCAGATTGCTTGGATGACTAAGTAAGGCAAATCTCATGGAGAGGGGCATGCTACTCACCTACTTCACGTACTTTGTTTATGTAGGGTTATCAAAGCCATGGTTCAAAGTGGGGGTATTTATTTAAATTTTTGTTCTACTATCTTGACTCATTGTATTTGATAAAAAAAGTCATATGCATCCCACCCATCATTCATCACCCCCCTCTTGGCCATGGCATTTTTCCACCTACGACCAAAGTGCAGTATGGTTCAATTCAGGACTGCAGTGTTGGCTGTGCAATGTACATCTGCTTCAGCATTTTCAAAGTTTTCAATGAATTGCAAACTGAACACACATGGTGTGTTTCTCTTTGCCCACTCAGTCACCTCTTAGTTCTTCACTCCTTTATTTTTTTCCTAATTTCTTATATACCAACCGATCAAAAAATGTAAAACTCCATTCTTGGCATGTGCCACATTTGATTCTATAACCATGTGAAGTGATTCCAATACGTATTTCATGGTTTTCCATAATAGATTTATTTTTGCTCTTCATATTTTTCCCTTTCCAGTTCCATCAACTATTACAGTGACTGAATAAGCCAAAGATGATGACTCGATGAACAGTGTAGTGACCCCTCTATTCTATATCAAAAGCTCTACCCTACCCACCTAGTCCATCTACCCTACTCTGCAGTAGAAGAAGCCAAGTTTCCTTTTCTGACTGCCCAGTAAATACATTTGTTGAAAATAACATGTGGTGGTGGGCGAGGCCAGTGAGTAAAGTGAGAGTAATTGAATGACTTGATATAAAGTTTGATGAATGGGGTACGCTGTGATGTATGTGCCAAATACAATCTATATAGACGCTTTCTTTCCCTAACGTCTACTTTTAGCAGACAGGATAATATCCGCATTTCATACGTGAGGTGTGTGACATAGAATCTTATTTATTATTCATCTGCATATTTGGAGTAAGGGTAGAAAGAGGAAGGCCTTTAGAGAAAATCAGGGCCATTGGAATTAAAAATAGATAATTGTCAACTACAACTGCCCCATCTGCAGACAGTAGCAAAATACCTGATGCGCTGACTAGTAATGAGCACAGCTCCCTTAATTTAGCACAAACCACACCTTGTGCTCTATAGTGCATAATGCCTTGCTCATCAATGAGAGGTAATTTATTTTTCCACTCAAATTGTCTGTTTAGTCACTAAAAAAGCCTTTAGAAGAAAAAATAAATCAAATCACTGTTTTTTTAACCTGGTGTTATTCTCCCTTATACTTTTCTGCCACACAGTTAGTGCTTCTTAAGTGAGGCATGTGTTGATAAAACATAAAATTGGTCTTTTGACTCTCCTAATCATAATCAAATCAAATTCCAATGGCCCTAGGGCAATAGCAGTGTACTGCTACTTTCCTGCCCACTAATTTAAAACAATTGTCTGCAAAGAGCATTATGTACAATTCATTTTTTTCTTTTTCTCAAGATAGCTACTCCTGCTGTTCTACCCATATCACCCAACAGGCAGGAGATAGCAACCCATCTGTGGCTGCTGCAGAGACTGAACCATATCCAGTAGGAATACTGGTGGCTGGTGGCCATGGAGGAAGAAGAGACAGAAATAGCTGCCTCTCAGTCTCAGTCAGGCCCCAGTGCAGCTGGTCCCCCTCAGCCTCCAGCCTGCAAGTCGTCCCATTGCAGGGGCTGCCATGAGCTGATCACAATTGTTGCTGCCTGCTGCCATTGCTGCGGCACATCCTGCAGCGGCAGGATGCTGTGGAGAGCCAGCTCACCAGGATGGAACAGAGCCTGGACCAGCGCTGGACTCAAATACATCATGCCCTCTTCTAGTCCTTTTATGATTTTTTTTGTTTTTGTGGGAGGGACTTGTGGGTGGAGAGGGTGAGTAGGAAGTTGGGTCCAGGTTTTTTTATTTGTTGGACATTTCAGATTTTTGGACATTGGTGGTTAGGTCAGTTTATTTAGGGAGAAGGGCGAGCCTGCTGTGGGTGGAGAGGGTAGGGTTGTTTGTAAAAAAACAAATGGCTAAACATTTTTTTGTATTGAAATTTATGCCTGAAGTAGTATGTTTAACTTTTACTTTGCACTGCGGCCTATAATTTGCATGCAGCCTGTTTATGTGCTTGTACGAGTGTACCACTTAGTTATAGAGATATAACTCTCTAACTATCTTGACCATTAAGGGGATGCTGCCATGACCTATATTGTCTACAAAAGCCTAGGTAAAGGATTGCCTGCAGTGGCAGTTTGCGGAAAAAGAAGGGGTTTGCCTAAATGCTCCTCCACTTTCTGGGCTATAAACAAATTCAACAATGAACGTGAAGTGGAGGAACAGATATCACAAATTAATTACATCAGTGTATGTTTAATTACTCCATTGTATGAGGTCCTAATCCCATCCAATATTGATTCATTTAAAAAAAAAAAATAAATCACATTCAATTCATTCCAAGTCACAACCGTAATTTATTTCTTATTTCATATCTGGTTGGGACTATTACTCTTTTTACATATATTCAACACACAATTTATATACAGAAAACATCAAATGCAATATACAAAAATAATATTCAAACTAATTTCCTAAACCCCAATTCTTTTAACAACCAGTGTTCATAGATAAGACTATGTCGCGGTCCTTTGTGAGGTAACCCTAATGTACAGATGAGAAACCATTCCACATCAAAACATTCTTTAGTTCTGTACACAACAATTAGTATATGCCACTTTGGTGTTCAATGGGTTCCTCCTTTCCGGTAGTCTATATGTTTCGACCCCTTTATTTGGGTCTCATCAGGATGGGGGTAAGGACCTAAAACAAAAATTATACAATATATACAAATCTGTTACTGTACATCTATTTACACCCACGAAATGCAACTGATAACATATCATATTCATATTCATATTCATATTAAGAAGTTAGAACTACATGTGTGGGATCAGCCACAACGTGTATTCCTAAAGTGTATATACAGGAGAAAAATAAGTAATATGAGCCACGTGAAATTCTAACTATGATATATCCACTCTAACCTTTCACCCATTTTAGTGGAATCACAGCCCGGTTAAACTTACAACTTCCAGCTGCGGACCATGAAAGGTACAGGAATGGCCGCTCCTGATAATGACTGGTCACTAGGTGCAACTCATTTCCAAGGTAAAAGGAATTTAGAAAACAGAGTGAGACAATGGAGATCACCGTGTCATACACCACAAAATGACTTCCCTGAGAAGTGAAGGACAATCCACTACCTTACAGATCCTTTTTTGAGATGTGGATTCAAGTCGGGTCTTTTGCCTCTGTCGGGTTGACGCTTGCTACAAAAACAGACAGTCCCGAGACCACTCACCTGTATCTGCTGGAATCGCTAATCTGCGCCGCTCTGCATAAATCAAGAGCCCCCCGTGGGGCCGGTACGTAGCGTTAAAAAATGGTGCCGGAAAAGCCCTAATTAGTATCCAGAGAGTGTCACGTGCCCGCTAAAATACTCGAGCTAGAAAAAATACTAACACGTCAAGAAACATATCTGTGCAACAACAAAACCTATGAATAGGACTACATAATTACACGAAGAAAAAAGGGAAATCTAAAAATACAACAGAAATGTGAAAAAGAAAGACAAATAAATAAAAAATAAATTATGTGTGAATTATAATATCCAGTGCATCACAACAAAAAACTATATAAATAAATCACACCGAGGTGGTAATAGAACCTGTAACCATAAAGTGCATGGAAACTGTGTAACTCAGTAACACGTTACAAGGCTAAGAGGTACCATTTAGACCAAAGGCACAGTCAAAGTACAAAAATGCAAAAATGCATTCGTAATTTATATTTCGAATGGTGAAGAGAGCATCTGTTCATTTGTAAATAATATATTTACAGATCAATCATATTTACATAAATACATCCAAATGAACCATCTAATAAGAGGAATTTCACAGTTTCATTCTGCCAGACAACAGGAAACATGGGTGACAGAATCCATACAATAGAAAATAACGCAAATCATGATATGTTAGCTCGAAAAACTATATCAATGCCCAGATCTCATCGCGGTCATTAAGGCCATGGATTGCAGTCTTATACCTTTCAATCATCATTACTTCCTTTCTATTGAGTTGGAAAGGTAAAGATACTCTATTCTGGTATTTAATCACTAATAGGACAGACCAGGACATCTCACTTTCTGTATGATTACATGCTTTATAGTGTTCATATAATGGTGTGCCAACAGTCTTGCATTTCACCCTTGACTTATGTTGGAGTATACCCATTTTTACTGGTTGTGTCATCTGACCTATATATGTCTTTTCGCATGGACATGTTTCACAACAAATTTTTGTGTTGCAGTTAGAAAAATCACACTGGTGATGTCTTTGTCCATTTATCATCACAAATTTGGATTCTTGTGTGATGTTAAATGCTACACATCTGTTGCATCTAAAATGCCCCACTACTGGCGGAAGACCAAACATCCCTCTTATATCTTTCTTAACAGTCTGTGGACATGCTGCTTTAACCAGGTACGGTCTTATATTTTTTCTTTTCTTAAGAGCAAACAAAGGTCTAGGGATGTCCAAATGTTTTACTAATCTCCAGTTTTTTAAGATTATTATCTTGATCTTATTAGCCTTGGAGCTATATGTCAACACACAAGTCAACTGACTATTCTCAGATTTCAGTTTGGTAATCAATAGTTCTTCCCTCGGGGTAAACTAGGCTAGTTTGAGAGCTGTCTTGACCAGTTTTTTTGATTACCCTCTCTCCAGTGGCAGTTAGTTACTTCTTACTAACGTAAGTAGTTCACTTCACTCTACAGCTGTCTTACCTGAATCTAGATGAAGCAATAACATGGAAGCTATCATAACTTCACAAGCGAGGTCCCACTTCCACCCAGGTGAGCTCCAACTGTAAGATTAATCAGAAGGATTATTCATCTCAGGTAAATAAATAGAAATAAAAACACAAAATTAGTGGGTTATGTCAAAGCTTTAAAAGATTGAGAACAGACTACTACTTGATGGCACAACAAAGAGCTCCTGATAGCTTAGATTAGGCATTTACGTTTACGCAACACAAGGCCCGAATGATGATACTGACGACTGATGTTCTTTGTTCTATATCTAAAATATGGATCACTTTTATGTGTGGGTGAGTAAATGGGGCATGTTTGGGCTATTGCCTAGAAGATCCTGCAGTAAGTTGATGTTGCTTTTCTTACATCCACCCCACCAAGTGTGTGATCCATTTATGGTGTAAATTAAGCCCTTCCTCAATAAATCACACAGGAAGAGGGATCGTGTTTCATTAATAGATGGAAACGGGGATTTTGGGAACGGTTTGACAAAGACAAACACTACGCAAGGACAACATTCATCTGGGCAATGAGCAGCACATCATTTGTCAGCAATCTGTTGTGGAAGGAAAGGAAGGCTCGAGTATGACACAGTATAGTTAAAGGAATTTCAAACATTGCTTCTACCCTGGGACCCCAATTATCGGATATCTAAATGTTCTGTCTTCAAGGTTGTGAGTGATCCCATCCACTCAGTTCTGCAAATATGATTGCTAAAAGAAAAATTATACTATATTGCAAAATTAGGTGGTGCATCAGCATTCTCCTTGGGAATGTCCATCACTTTTGGGTGCCTATCTGGAATGTTCTGGAAGCTAAGCAGGAGTGTTGAGCTCAGCTTTCACCTTTCGTTCCAGCAGGAAACAAGAAGGTTTGCTAATTGTAAAACAGAAACTATATTTCAGAATCAAGGAGAACAACAGAAGAAAGTAAAGCATCATGTGGAATGCATCAAGAAGACTCAGAGGCAGAGCAAAAAAGACAATATGGGGACTCAGAGTTTCGCTTTTTTCACCAGTGCAACACGCACAGCAGCATTTCTCAAATCAACGCACAGCTCTCCATTCCACAAAGTTGAGTACTTGGCCTCAGACTAATGGTTTCCCTCTGAAGTCAAGAACTTTTTGCTTCTAGCTGTTTATGAGGAAGTCCTGTAGCTCCTGCCCTTAGTTCTCTCATCTTACTCCTGACTCCGAGTAACTCTGTCCCAGACCAGTCATGACCCAAGCACGAAACATGTTTAGTGCACTGCTGTTGAAGAACAAGTAGAGAAAAATAATTGCATTATTTTGCAAAGGTTTTTGTTTGTTAAATAAAGCGCCTAGTCTGGTCTCTGAAGAACCAGAAAAAAGAAGAGGACCCTGCAAGCAAATCTGGCTAAGTGTGAAAGGGCCAATTACCTTTAGAGAAAAAAATATCACCCATCATTCAGAACCCAAAGTTAGCAAATAATCTCAAGCAAGTTCCTAAATTAACAGTTCAACATTCTCCCTCACTCTCTGCCACCACATGAATCATCAATCATCACTCACACAACCACTCACTCATCATTGCAATAGCTGTAGTTAACTCTTACAATCCAAGCACAGGTAGGTTAGGTAGTAAGTACACAATTCCTCTTTGACACAAGCAATTCATTGGAATTTGGTACTAGCACTCTTGTAAATCAATGATCATTTGGGGCAGCCCTGCTATTTCCAAGTGGTGCAAAAAAGGATAGTCATGCAAAGGGAGCAGGTATTGTCTCCAATGTCATGAAGGAATTGTTGAGGCTTCTTCAATGCATACTGGTCTAACCGCAATCTGGCAATATATATGAAAAGAAATTGATGGGGAGGATAAATCTGACACCAAAATAATAATGTTGCACTAGCTACTTTTTTTTTGCAAAGAAAGAATTTCAATGAGTAACAATTAAAAGGTTTTATTTAGGGGCTTGCATACTCAGTCCGGGAAGTAGAATTTGTCCTCAAACTCAATTGGTTCATCAAGAAGTTGGTCAGCTAACACACTTGATTCTGACCAATCCTTCTCCTCCTTCTTCTCTGCTGTTTTCGGTAATGGTATGAAATGTTGGGTCATTTTTATCAAAGTTGATCTCTCCACAGTTTGAGGCGAGAGACTGGCTCTTTTCAGTGAAAAAACGCACCAGCTGCACTGAACACACACTCAGCAAACACTCGCTACAGGACAAGCCTGATACTTTATTGTCAGCCATTGGCGCATCTTCCCATACCAATACATCAACAGATTTTGATCCACGTAGACCTCTTTTGGATCATCCAGATACTCCTGGAATATCCTGTGGATGGTAGTTGGTGCTGCCACTTACTCAAATTCTTTTGCCATTGCCTCTGCATTGGACTTAAGCCCTGCCGATTGGAACCAATACAATGCAGAGGTTGGGTTCAGTACTTCTGTTACTTTTGTTGCTGGTGTTCTGGTTGCTAGTGGCATTGGCTGCTGTGAAACAATACTGCCCTCTCTGGAAGTTGAAGAAGGTACACCAGAACTGTGGGGTGGGACTCTAAGTTCCAGCCATTTTTCTTTAAGGTCTCCAGCTTGCTCAACAATCTACCTCTTGTGTTTTGCAATATCCCCTTCAGAAAAAGGAATGAAAGTGGGCAGAATTGTTTTGTACCACGGATCAAGTGGAGTGGCACAGACGTACTACTGGGAAGAGATGATGTCATTTTGCAGCTTTCTATTACAAGTCAAGCAAAAGAGTAAGCTCTCAAACAAGGCATGGGCGTCTGTGTTTTCATTCACACCTGCAGAAGCGAACCTTTCAGACACCTTCTTTACCAGGTCCTGTTGTAGATGCAACTATGGGATAGCTTGGCCCATGGTACTGTCTTCCTTGCTAACTTTCCCTGTAAAAAACACAAAAGGGAGCAGCATCTGTGTCAGGCATATGACTAGGCCCCATTTGTCTGCATACATGGTCATAGCATTCTCAACTGCATCCCATCCTCTTGGAATGACATAGTCATTTATCTGTTTGTACTGCTGTTGCACCATGTAATAGTTTAGGTTCCCATGTGTTGGCATCTCCTGTATCAGGGCTTTAACGGGTATTACTATGCTGAATTATCCACAACTGCTTCCAGGCTTTAAAAGAATGGCTGAAAATAGCGCAGGCACAAAATGGCTGCCAGCCACATGGTCACAACAACAACAATCAGCAAGGAAGCATGGCCACAACCAAGAATACATGCAGGCCTATGTCAAAAACACATAGTATGCCTATACAAAAAAGCCACCAGTCACATGGTCACTGTGAGAAGTTGGCCTGGTATGTGCTGTCCACTAGTTATAGTGGGCACCCTGTACCAGTCCAAACAACCCCTTATTGGTTATAGGTTAAAGACAACCTTTATTGAAAGCTATCCTAGTGGTAGCTATGGAGAGCAGCCTTCAGGCTAAGTCTTGAAGGAATGTAAAGCAGCTTGTTTTACCAGTCTATAATCTCTTGAGTGTCTAAATGAAAGACATCCACACCAGGTATATATATAAAATACTAAACACACCCTCCTAGTCTCTTTATGAGACTAGAGGTCAAAACACATAAGTTACACTTCAATATTACAGTAAAATAGCACAAATACACGTCAGGCCCTAGGGGCAAGCCAAACCATATACTAAAATAGTGGTATAAGAACCACGACTTAACTAGACACAAGGCCTAGAACCTGTAGAATCGCTGGGACCCCAGGGAACCACCCAAGGTAGTGACGCAGGGGACCCACGGGCCGTGTGCAGTGTGTGAACACAGCCGCTAGCTCCCGTTAGCTTCTCTGGGGAAAGTCGCGGTTAGATTTTTAAAGATTAGGGACACTTAGAATTGAGTCAGGACCAAACCCTTTGGGATTTAGGAAGTTCTAGGGCCAACACCCACGGGAGCACCGGAGTACTTGTGTTACCTCACCCAGGGAAGCCGGGTGCATAGGTGTCTTTTGGTGTCGGGTCGCGTCGTCGATTTCAATGGGAGCTGGCGAAGAAGTGCTGCTGCCGGGAAGATGCGAAGTGTCCGAAGAGATCCAAGCCTGGATCGAAGATGAGAAGAACCTGAAAGCAGAGGGGACAGAGTCTGGATCACTAGCCCATGACCGGGAAGGCGATAGGCGGATACCCACCGATGTCAGGTGATTTCAGGTGAAGAAGGTGAAGCTTGACTCTTCAGCCACGAGGACCAGGAGACGTCGAGGATGACCAAGAGCTGGATTCGAGCTGTCCCTCAAAGGATGTCGAGTGCTGCAGTGTCGGTGCCCGGATTGGACACAACAAGCCTTGGCAACAGCAACCCAAGCAGAAATGAGAAAGATGCTTCGGTGCAGACCAGCAAGGTCTTTGGGACTCACTACTTGGTAGAGAGTCGGGGCACGTCGGGAGCAACCAGGGAAGCTCAAGGAAATTCAAAGTTACCCTCTCAGGGACCCACCAGTCGACCGACCAGGGATCACAAAGGGACCTCAAGACAAAACACAAAATGGCGGCCCACGGGTCATTCGGGGTGACTAGGCTGACCACCTTCAGTGGATTCAGTGCTCGATGTAGGGGCTATGAGACAGCTAAAGCATGACTTCAGGAGATGTTGAGAAGTCAATGCACTTGCAAAAGTGCACAGTGACCAGGAGTTCCAGTTCCACGCTACAAACGAGGGCTGCAGGTCTCAGCTTTGCTGGGGACTCGGGTTGGCCTGTGAGATGTCTAGAAATCCTTTTCCTGGGCTGCAAATACTTCAGAGTCCGGCGGGAGCTTCGGAAATGCTGACCGGCAAATTGCTTTGTTGGTGCCTGATAAGCAGGGGAGTCACTTCTTGACCCCAAGGGAAATTTCTTCATCCTCTGGTCTTTAGAAGAACATTGAAGTTCCAGGATTCAGCTTCAGAGTTTCATCCAGGGACATCTAAAGTTCTGGTTATAGAGGTTCCTTACTTATACCTAAGGAAGGGGTTGGACTAGCTCTGGGGACCCACCTATGGGAGGGTTTGGAAAGAGGGGTGGCTACACCCATTTCCTTTGTCCAGTTTCACTCCAGAGCGGGGGCTGGAAGCCCCTGAACCGGTTTGAGCTGGACTATGCACAGGGACACCAAATGTGCCTCCAGTGCAGGACTTCAAAGCACTCAGCGAGTGCTCTCACCCAGCCCCAATACACATAAGCCTGTCTGGGAGGTAGTTACACCTGCCTGTGACAGGAAACCTATTGTTCAGGCCTCCCCTGCCGGGGTTTCGGTCAGCAGCAGGAGGCCAGATCTGTGTCTGTGTCTGCAGCATTCATTTTGTGATGCCAGGGCTCTGTTAAGTTTCCACCGGGTAACCCAGTACTGCCATGTCTCTCCCTCTAGAACTGATGAGAACTGATGTGGGGGTATGATTCCAAGGTGTTTGACACCAAACACAACATGTTTCTGTGCAGCCAGTCCAAAGTTACCATTAACCATTTAAGATATAATGCACTTAAGAGTATATGGTCAGGCTGCATCACTGATAACCCCAGAGAAGAGATTCCGGAGGCTGCCGAGGAGCTCAGCTCACGCCTGGGCACCCTTTCACATATAACCAAGCACCCTGCCTTCAGGATTGATAAGGCCTGCCATAGGGGTGACTGATAGGCTTGTATGTGCAGTGAAAGGTGAGGTATAGTGAACCTATACCTCAGTAAGGGGTGCAGGCACCACCTTACCCAGGCTGCAGTAGCATACCTGTGGTGTCATTCTGGGTGGCTTTCAATTGGCGGCATAATTCATGCTTCAGCCCCTGGTAGGCCTCTGGGGTAACTATGCCCTGGGTATGTAGTATACCATACTAGGGACTCACAAGAGTACCACAGGATCCAATCTGTGGTGTACTTAAAGTACAGGGAATCAATTTATAAGAGAAAGCAGATAGGCTGGGGACCTGACTAGCAGGTTCTCAGCCAAACTAATTCAAAAACCATCAAAACACCAGGAAAGAAGTGGGGGCAACCATGCAGTCAGATTCCACCTTAGTACAGTCACAACAACAACAACCAGCAAGGAGGCACGGCCACAACAAAGAGACACATGCTGGCCTATGGTAAAAGCACAGAGGTTGCCTACACAAAATGGCCACCAACCACATGGTCACAACAACAATCAGCTAGTAGGCATGGCCACAACAATGTACACATGCAGGCTCATCGCAAAAAGCACACTGGCTGCCTAGACAAAATGGCCACCAGCCACTTGGTCAAGCAACAATCAGGAGGCATGGAAAACAAAGAACACACACAGGGCTATAGACACTAAATATAAAAACAAATGGCCCCTGGCCACATGGCATGGGAAACAAAAACAAATGGTGGCCTGTGGCAAACACACACACAAGAGAAAACAACATTAATTTAGCAATGCAAAGAAAGAAAATCAATTGGGCTAAAAAGTTTCACAACAACACACATCCTCCAAAGCCATCAAATATATTACCCCACCTATACACTGTTTGCTGAAAACAAATGAGAAATACACCAAGAAATACATATTTTGTAATGTAATCCATTGCCATCCATGGCCTAAAGGATGTTTCAATTCAACAGATGCCACAGAAACAGTTGTGTCATGTTCCCATGACTAGTAATGTGCCTACTGGCGGGAAGGTTAATTGGCAGACTAGGCCACATAGTGAAATAAATTAATATTTTTAATTTATTTTAAAAAAACATGGAGAACATATATTAAACTGTGCAACATTTTTTCTTTACAAAACAAGAAAGAATACATGCAAAAAACAACTAGGCCCCTACTGAAACTACAGGCCACCCACAACAATACATTTTAAAAATCGGTTAAAAGTACAAATAAATCCTGATGCATTACCCAATCAAACAAACAACACCCTTCTAAATACGTTTTAGAATTTACTTGTGGAATGTCAAATAAAAAAGTCCTTAAATTCAATGGTATGTATGCAGCAGACAAGAAGAGTGATCCTTCCAGTTTCAACTCACTCCAAATAAAAAGTGACTACAAGATGGACAAATCACTGGGAGGAGCTTGCTGGACAAGAACTGGAAGTTTAAGTCTATGGGGCACTTCCATCATGTTGGAAAAAAAGTTTTAAAAAAAGGCTTCTAGCACAAAAAAACAACTCCAACTGCCAGTTGAAGAACAAAATCCACTCGGACAGCATCTCAGCTGTTTCTCAAGCACAAAAGCTGCTCGAGAGGTGCATTCACAATCGGCACTACATTGGCTCCGTCGTGGCCGGAAGCGGTGCAAGCAAGCGCAAAGTATCGCAAGAGCTCGCTAGCTGCCAGAGATTATCGTGGCGCTTGCTTGCGGGCGCCAAAACAAATCTCGAGTGCAGGAATAGAAAAAACATCTGCTTCTTGCCTGGGAAAGCAAAATTCAGGAACTCAGCACTCCTCTGCAGAGCACCCGAATTCCTCAAACTCTGCAAACAGAGCTGAGTTTACCACCTTGGCCTAGAGGTTAGCTCTCTTACCCTTGCAGTCACTCTAGGTTGTAGGTTGGCACTTCTTTTAGTTATCTATTAATATGAGGCACATTGGTGAGAGAGGCCTGCTTTTAGGATAGGTACGCATACATTTTTTGTTTAATGGTGTCGTTTTCTTTACCACTATTTCTTGTAATTAGTCACGTGTGGTTCACGGGATATAAGGTTTATTTATTTCTCTTTGGAGGGGTCCTTTGCGGGATCTTGGCACTGTGTGCTCTGCTTGGTCACCATTTCGGGTTCAGAGGAGGATCTGATTGAGAGTAATGTTGTTTTTCCCCCCTCTTGATTGTTATAGTTGTCGTTCAACCCCTGTCCTGAAGAGGCCATAAGCTAATTTTGGCTGAAACGTGGTCACGTCGACAGATATTGGATGGAGGAGTCACCAGAGCTTGAGTGACCTACAGACTGTGGCTGGGACATTTGTAAAACCTTGTGCCATTGTTGCCCCCCCTTGCTTATGGTTTTTACCCTCCTTGGTTGACTACCTCCCAGTGGTCCTCCCGCTAGTCAGAAGGGGACACTGTTGGGAATAACGTATATTTGGGTTAATCGTTATGTGTAGTAGATGTTGTGTGCTATGTATATAATTTATGTTGTATGATATATGTCCTTGTGTCTTTCTTTGAATAAGCGCCTGTGTTTGTGATATTTTGAAAATGATGTCAGATATACTCTAAATGAATATTTGATACTCTGGAAGGGGTAATTAAATGTGCTCGCTTCATGAATGATTTATGTATTATTTCCTTGATACCTTCTTTTCCTAGATATATACATCAAGTAACTATGGCCCTCCTCTGGTCCAATATCCCACCCCATTCCAGGGACACCAGAACCATAGGGCAGACATAGTCCGGTCTCTTGGAAAGGCTCACCCTACACACCTGCTTGGTGTACTAAGCTGGGGAAACTAGCCTTTTCACCACCATGGTCTGGCTGGCACTGGTATCCCTCAGGGCAGTTGCAGGGATCCCATTTACTGTGATCTGATGTAATTGACGATCCCCACCCTCAGGGACCACAATCCAACCCTTGAGTCTATCTACCAACTAAGGGAGACCAGGGAACTTTCTACCTTCTGCTCCGTAAGACTACTTTCCTCTAAGGCAACATTGTCCACCCGTGTAGAGTTCCCATCAGTGGGTGGTTCCTTGGTATAGACAGAGTCCCCCTGCTGGTGTCCTAACTGAGAACAATCAAAGCACCATTGTTGGTAATGGGGCACCCTGGGCCACCATCAACCACAACCTCCCCCACTGTTTCAGGGGAGAGTCCTGGGAACCCTTTCCCCGCCTTATTCTTGGACTTGACTGGGTCACCTTGTTTTTCCCCTCACTCTGCTAAGGGGAACCTGAACTACCCTTCTTGGAATACTCCCAGGAATCTTCTTGTGGACCCTGGTGCTGAGCCAAAAGTTCCCTTTCTTGCAAACTCCCTAGGGTCACTGAGCTTGAAATGTATCGGGTGTTGGCACAGTTCTGGAAAACAGATACCGAGCATGTGTTCTGTCCAATCAAATTCTACAGCTCTTGATAACTACTCACATTCCTGGTCTTCACTCAACCATTGAGTGCCTTACTGGAGAAGTCCCTAAAATCTTCCCAGGATCTTTGAATCTTTTCAGGCTGTCCTGAAATGTCAATCTCTACTTTTCAGGAGTGAGGCCATATTTCCTAATGGCTTCCTTCATGAGTGGGTACTACACTCCATCACCCTTCCCTAGGGTAAGCAGTGCATCCCTCCTCTCATTGGGTATATCTCTCCAGAGACTGGCTCCCCAATCCTCCTCAGGGACCATGTGCATGTCTCGAGCTACTTCATATGCCTCAAACCAATTGTCTTTGTTATTCCCCAATTTAAAGTTAGGCATCAGGTTCCTGGGTATGTAGATCCTTCTGTCTTCTGTCACCAGGTTGTTAGGTATGTGGAACGTTCTGTCTCTATTGGACACTGTGCATCACAGCCTGCATTACTACTGGACTCTGTGAGCTTCTCCATCTTCAAGTCCAGTTCCTTTAGATTCACTTCATGAACCCACAACATATTTTATTCCTCCAAGACTCTTTCACACTTTCGCTACTATGCAGCCGGTTCCAGTTTGACTAGCTACACTTTCAGATCCCTCTCAGCCAGCCTGTCATCCACTTTTTCAGGAGACAGGTTGTGAGAGGACACATTGCTTCCAGGAGGAGATCACACACCTGGGGGCCCTTCTCTCTCTTTTAGAGCCATTGCCAAATCATCCTCCTGTTCTTCCTCCATTTACATGTCATTCTCCTCCTCATCATTATCACCATCCTCCTGTGTTGCAGCTTGCATCCTGTGGACCTTCTCCCAGGCTCAGAAGGCTATCTCGAAGTCGAGCTTTGGAGAGCCCATGACCAGTGTCAGCCCTCTCTCCCTGCACACCTTCCTCGGTTTTGCCATACTTCCACTTTCAAGGTAGTTGAAATCCAACTCCATCATTGCAGGCAAGAGCCACAGGTGCACAAAATGTGGGGCAGGATTCAAATTTGGAAAAATAAAAAAGTAGGCAATTGCGGAAAATTTCAAAAGGGGTTGAATCTGATGTCAGATTATTTACATGGAATTTTAGTGTTTCTCAAATCACTGCACAAATACAAGTACTGGACCCCACTGCTGCCACTAATGTAAGAAATTGCCTTATTGGTTGAGGGATTTGGAAGCCCCACTCAGGCAACAACCACAATCCTTATCGGGGAGAATCACAAAAGTCACTAAATTAACATGTGCTTTAACCCTCCGGTAGCTTAGCATAAACATTGTCACATGTATCTATTATTAGGATTTTATTGAGTTTTATACAGTTTCTATTGTTGCACTGTTTGTATAAAGGGTATTTTAATTGTATATTGTATTGTGGCATCTTTTTTATGGCTATATTCGCCAAATAAAAAAATATATTAACGATCGAACAAACGTTGTCAGGCTTAACTTGTGTAATGTGTAACTATTTATCCAGCACACAAACAACAATAAAGTAAAAACACAACATTCCAAGCCAATTTAAAAAATAGATTACATTTAATATGCATTAAATAAAGTGATACCATAATGACAACATTTAGTAGCATCACAGATATTCAGCTTTGTAGTTTTAAGTAAAAATAGCACCAAGAAGAGCAAAGCACCAACTCTGGTTATCTGGTCACTCCAGACTGGGACACAGTCACAAATTCAGTCTTGCAATAATTGGATGTGGGTCATGTACAGGGACTAGGCTAGTCCCGCTGAGAGTTATACTTTATGGGCCCGATTCACAGAACTAACTTAAGACAAAATCCTAAACTTACTACCATTGTGGTATTCACAGAAGGCACTTACTCATTTTGGTATTCACAGAAGGCACTTACTCATTTCGGTATTCACAGAAGTTAGGAGTCCTAACTTTAGGACTCCTAAATGCCTTCTGTAAATACCGAAAGTCTTAAAATTAGGATTTTTCTCAGTTTAATAATAGTATAGTTAGGACTCCTAACTTTAGGACTCCTAAATGCCTTCTGTGAATACCGAAAGTCTTAAAATAAGGATTTTTCTCAATTTAGTGGTAGTAAAGTTAGGACTCCTAACTTTAGGACTCCTAAATGCCTTCTGTGAATACCGAAAGCCTTAAAATTAGGATTTTTTTCAGTTTAGTAGTAGTAAAGTTAGGAGTCCTAACTTTAGGACTCCTAAACTGAGAAAAATCCTAATTTTAAGACTTTCGGTATTCACAGAAGGCATTTAGGAGTCCTAAATTTAGGACTCCTAACTTCTGTGAATACCGAAGTGAGTAAGTGTCTTCTGTGAATACCAAAATGAGTAAGTGTCTTCTGTGAATACGAAAATGGTAGTAAGTTTAGGATTTTGTCTTAAGTTAGTTCTGTGAATCGGGCCCACCATTCTTGATGAGAGGCTTAGCGTCGCTTGGCATCCATTCCAATCAAGATCTGGACAAATGTGAAGTCCTGTGTCAAGTTGCATTGCACTGCGTTGGTTCTGATCAAGAGCTACAAGGGCTGCGAAGCGAGGTCCTGTGTCGGGTTGCATCACACTGTGTCAGATTGGATTGAACCTACAGTAGGCAAAGAAGAGTACACTCTTACTTTTTATTTGAACATTTCTTTATTGGCATTTCTTCAAACACAAAAGAAAACATGTCCAGACAGGCACACCTCATCATAAGCAGGCATTAAACCAACAGTTACAAGGAGAATTATGTTGCTTCGTCCACTCCAATCTAGGGTTGCAAATCTCTGAGTAGTGGGGGTGGTCATCCATTACATCACAAACAATCAGCAGTACTTTGACCCTGCCCCAGGTGGGGGGATGCGAGTACCCAACCCCACAGTGAAGAAACCCACAAATGGACGACGAAGAAGAGTAAGGAAACAAAGAAAGAACACAAAACCTTGACTCAACACACAACACATAATCATCAACACTAATCCATTTGTGCACTAGCGTCCGCAGAAAGGATGGACAAACAAAAGAAAACTTCTTAAGAAAATTGGGTTTTGGGCAGTGATACACCATCAAATAGGGATAAATTTGGTGCAGCCACCTGAACCTTGCAAGAAAGGAAGGTTAGTCCCAATTCCGAGATCTGTCTCACCTAGGCCTTTATATGCTGTCATGGCCAAGGACCATCATTAGTCAGCACATCCACCCAGGCCCTCCTGTGACCTCCAGTGCAGTGTAATTTCCCACTTTGCCAATACTATTGCCAAATCAAGAAACCTGTCCCCCACCATGCAAAGCTTTTTCCATGGATAAACAACCAGCAGACAAACAGCCATGGTGCCATCACACCTCCGACCCAGCACGCGCTCCACATCAGTGATCACTGTGCTCCAGAATCACCTGATCTCAGGGCATTCCCAAACCATGTGTAGGAACTGAGCATCACTCAGGGCACATCTAGGGCATTGTGTGCAAGTAATTAAATTGTGTGTATTTAAAGCAGTTGTTACACAAACCTTGTTGACCTGCTCCATAGCCAGCTTCCACTCCCTGGCCTGAAGCCTCCTACCCACTGCTGTCTCCCATCACTTGTGCCTATGAGGGAGGTCACCCGTGATCATTTCTAACACTGATTTCTATAGCCACGAGACCAGTTGGTGCCCATAACCAAACGTCAGAAGAACCTGCAGGAACTCATTAGTCTGGGGCTCCACCTGACCCCATCCCACAGACTTTGCATAGCCTCACCCACCGCCCTGTATGTGAGGAACTGAGCACTAGGTAGGCCATATTCCTCCTTCAACGAGTCCATACTGCACATGGTGTCCTCCAGAGAGCAGTTCCTGACAGTTTCTATGCCCACCCCCAACTCACTGTTCCAGTCTGCGCTCCGTAAAGTACTCCACCCTACATGTAGAAAGTCCCACTAGGGCATAAAGTACCAAATGATGTATCTCATCACCAAATCCCCCAGCACCTCAACACAAAGGTCAAAGGTCATGATGGCAGAGCTCCCCTCGTAGTCCATTCCAATAGCCAAGCCACAAGGGCAAACCTGCACTGGAGTTCAGCAAACCCCCAAGATCCCAATCATCTCTACCCGCTAGCCACCTTACCAACCACTGCAGCTGTGTCAACTGGAAATACAATTTCATATCAGGAACACCCAGGCTCGTGCTTCTAGTAGGCCAATGCAAGGTGGTGAGAGACACACAATTCCACCCCCTGTCCCAGACTAGTTTTTAGAGCATGACATCAAGGGCCTGATACAAACCCCTGGGAATCAATAAGACCTTGACCGCGGTCACAGGCCTGCACTCTCCTCGGCAGCTCCACTCGATCCATTGCCGTCGCTGACCCCCTGCCTGGGGTTCGAGGCTGCTCTCAGCCTGCCTGCCATGGTAATTATACACTAGAATTGTATTCAAAGCCTGGTGACCTCTGAATGTCTGTTTCTCTCTTCCCATTCTTTGTGCATTACTGTGTTTTACTTTCTTCTGCATCTCGGTAATTGTACCAAGAATTGTATTCATAACCTGGTGACCTCTGATTGTCTGTTTCCTTCTTCCCATTTGTTGTGCATTGCTGTGTTTTACTTTCTTCTGCATCATGGTAATTGTATTCAATTACTTGGTGACCTCTAATTGTCTGTGTCTCTTAACCCTTCTGTGCATTGCTGTGCTCTACTTTCAGCTCCCTTCATATTTTCAGTGCTTTCACTGTTCTCCCCTGCCCCTCTCCCTCCCCTTGTCGTTCCCTTCTCCCTGGTTCCCGCCACTGCTGACCTGTGGCCCCTCCCCCAGCCCTCGCCCGTTTCCCGCCTTCCAGCTGAGCGTCCCTCCCCACCCCTACATAATGCAGACCGCTGCGCGATGCGAGCAGCTGGCACGCCGCTGGCGCACCGAAGGCGCACCAAAGGCAAGCCGTCTGCGACCCAACCCCGGCTAGTGCCAGAAACCCTGGTTCCGCTAGGCCCCTCCGCTACGACTCCGACACCCTCCATGCACTCATTCCCAGAAGACAAACCGACTGCGAAAGATCATCGCTGAACACCACCCATGGGCAGTTCTTGTTCAGACCCTGCCATAGATCCTTCACTGTCGACAAAGCCCCAACTACCGCCGAAGGCCTGCCCAATGCACGCACCGCCGAAACTGCACCGACACGCCGTGGAGATCTGGGACCTAATCGACACGGAAACTTGGTCCAAGAGCATCTCCGGCCCGACATCGCCACCGCCATCCCCGAGGGGCTACAAGATCCAGAGAAAGGACCACCCGCACCACTCAGGAGTAGGACTGACCAACACACACAAGACCCATCTCCGACTCTCCACCGCTAGCACGAGCGACCCCCACTTCAACCCAGAACACCTCCACTTCCAGACTTAGACCAGCCCCAGGACCACTCTCCGTGGCACCATCATCTACAGACTACTGGGACCTTGCACCCAGTCCACGACCACCATCGTCGAGCTAGCCGCCCCCACGCCATCACCTCCACAGACTACATTCTACTCAGAGACCTCAACTTCCACCTCGACATCAGCAACAACCCCAACTCCACCATCCTCCTCGACAACCTCACCAACCTTGGACTGAAACAGCTGGTCAACACACCCACGCACAGAGCTGGACACACCCTCGACCCCATCTTTGCAGGTGGAACCAACATCCGATTCAGCCACTCCTCCCAGCCCCATTGGACGGACCACCACTGCTTCCACTTCACATTCAACACCACCACTGCACCCAAGCCCACCCCGCGCCCGCCACGAAGAAACTGGAGCAAGGTCACTGAGGAACACCTCAACAGCATCCTACTCCAAGACCCCCCCAGTGCCACGATCGACACCAACTCCTCAGCCAAAGAACTTCACAGCTGGATCTGCTGCTGCGGCGACAATCTCGCACCCTTCCGCCACCCCGCCAAACAACGCCCTCTGAAGGCCACCTGGTTCACCACAGAACTCAAAGAAGCCAGGTGCTCCTGCAGACCCCTAGAGAAAACCTGGCGAAACCAGAAAAACATGGAAGCACAGAACAGCCCTAGGAGCGCCCTGAAGGAATACCACCAGCTTATAAGAGACACCAAACGGACGTTCGTAAGAGACAAAGTCCCGGACAACGCGGCCAACGCCAAGGAACTGTTCAACGTCATACAGCATCTCACCAAACCCACCAACGAAGCCACAGACATCACACCCTCCCAGGAACTCTGCAACAAGCTCAGCTCCTACTTTCATCTTATGATACAGGCCCTCTATGACAACTTCAGGGACCAGATGCCGGACACCACCCCCCGCACGCCACTGCAGACAAGTCAACCATCATGACCTGGAATCCGACCACCATCAAACACATCACCACGACCATGAAGAAAACCCACTCTGGGGCCCCTATGGACCCCTGCCCAGCGCACATATTCCACAGGGCCGCCGCCATCAGCGCACCCGAACTAGGATGGACCATCGACGCCTCCTTCAAATCTGGCAACTTCCCAGATGACTGGAAGCAGGCGGAGGTTAAACCCCTCCTCAAGAAGCCAACAGCTGACCCAACAGACCTGAAAATCTACCGGCCCATCTCTCTCCTCCCCTTTGTGGCCAAAGTCAACGAGAGACTTGTAAACGCCCAGCTGACCGCCTTCATCGAAGAAAACTCCATCCTCGACGCCTCTCAATCTGGATTCTGCAGCAGCCACAGCACCGAGACCACCCTCCTCGCCGCCACTGACGACATCTGCATGCGACTCGACCAGGGACACACCGTGGCCCACATCCTCCTAGACCTCTCTGCTGCCTTCGACACCATCTCTCATCACACGCTCACAGCTAGACTTCACAACACGGGAATACAAGGAGCTGCCCTTGACTGGAGCCAATCCTTCCTTTCCAGCAGAACCCAGAGGATTAGTCTCCCTCCCTTCCTCTACATACCCACTGACATCAACTGTGGAGTACCCCAAGGATCGTGGCTCAGCCTGACGCTTTTCAAAATCTATATGGCACCCCCGCTGCAACAATCAGACAGCACGGGCTCAGCATAGTATCCTACTCCGACGACACTCAGCTCATCCTCTAGCTCACAAAAAACCCGAAGACACCAGACTTCTACGAAGGAATGATGGACGTCGCAGCCAGGATGAAAGACAATTGCCTGAAGCTCAACTCAGAGAAAACTGAGGTCCTCATCCTCAGCCCCTCAACTTCCGCTAGGGACAACACCTGGTGGCCCTCTGCCCTCGGGAAGCCACCCACCCCTAAAGACCACGCACAAAACCTCGGCATCATCCTCAACTCCTCCCTCTCCATGAACCGCCAGATTAACGCCGTTGCCTCCACCAGTTTCAACTGCCTGCGCATCCTCCGCAAAACCTTCAAATGGATCCTCCCGACTGCAGAAGGACTGTCACCCACTCACTCATCACCAGCAGACTGGACTAGAGCAACATCCCATACGCCGGAATCAACTCTTCTACACAGGTTCCAAACCATCCAGAACGCTGCAGACAGACCCGTCCTCTGAACACCACGTCACACGCACCTGACCCAACACCTACAAGACCTCCACTGGCTCCCCATCGAGAAGAGGGTGACTTTCAAGCTCCTCATCCACACCTTCAAGTCCCTCAACAACACCAGACCCAAATACTTCAACGAGAGAATCTCCTTCCATGTACCCAAATGGAACCTCCGCTCCACCGACCTTGCCCTAGCAGAGGTCCCTCGCATCTGCAGACACAGAGCAGGCGGGAGAGCTTTCTCCTACATTACAGCCAAGACCTGGAATGAGCTCCTGGTGAACATCAGATGCTCCCCAAGCCTGCACACGTTCAGGCAGGACCTCAAGACCTGGCTCTTAGACTGATCCAGAGCTTCCCCCTCTTTCCCCACCCCAGCACCTTGAGACCCTCATGGGTGAGTAGTGCACCTTACAAACCCTTGATTGATTGATTGATTGATTGATTGATTGATTGATTGATTGAATCTAGATTGGAAGGGTAGGGAAGCAATACAGTACGTGTGAGAGAACCGCCATGTTGGTGAGAGCAGCTCTCGCTATAATGGAAAGTTTAAGAGACCAATAGAACCACAGCTTCACTGAGTCCCCTCAGCTAAGCATCCAGATTAGACCCCTTTGTGTCCTCCTCACATTGAAACACAGGCATCCCTAAATATTTCAGTTTGGTTGGCGACCATTGGCTATGATTGTCCTTTACAGAACAGTGTGCATCGATCCTGCCAGGGAAGAAGGGGAAAGCATATGTTTTCTCCTAGTTGCTTTTAAGACCCAATACTTCTCCCAGGTCCTCCAACATGGACATGCACCACTATATTCCCAAGCCAGGTTGTCTCAGGGAAAGCAACACGTCTTTGACATACAATGACACTAAATGCACTTCATTGTGCAACAGATTGCCCAGGGGATGCCCTCGATCCTCATTATACCTGCAAAAGGTGTCACCGCCAATGCACTGAGGGAAAGCGGGCATCCCTATTGCATTCCCCGGAACAACCCAAAGGACTCAAAGATGCCACCTCCCACCCTCACAGAAGCTAGTTCATCTGCATTCAAAAGGGCAACCAATCTGCACCATTGTTGGCCCAGGTTAATTTTACTCACCACCAAATAAGACAAGCCCAGCAGATCAAAAGCCTTGTGCAAATCTACTGAAAAGGGGGCACTGGACATATTCCTCCAGTATCTCGTCCAGGAGGTGAAACAATTTACTGATGTTGTATGAGGTATTATGCTGTGGGATGAAGCCATTCTGTACGCCTTGGGCAAGAGTGAAAGGATTATCATGTAAACGAAACACCAATATTTTAGTCAGCATTGTATAATCAATGTTTAGCATTTATAATGGTCTATACGCCCCTACCTCTGAACGATTCCCCCAAGCTTAGGCAGCAAAAGAATCAGAGCCTCCTGAGAGGTAACGGGCAGGCATCCATCTTCCAACAAGTGAGTGTATAGCACAGCAAGTCTGGGGGCCAGGCACCCCACATAAATTTGGTAAAACTCAGCGAACTGACCATCGGTGCCCAGGGACTCCCCCCCACTAGGTCCCCTTTAGCTGCCCAAATCTCCTCCTCTAGAATGTGGCCACCTAGAGCCTCCTGTTCCTCTAACTCTAAATATGGGAACTGCGCTCTGACAAGAACCAGTCCAGGACCTTGGCCGAAGGCTCTGGGTGAACACAATATAGGTCCCCATAGTAGGAGGTGAAGACGTCTAGTATCTCATCCTGGGAGTACATTAGACACCCCTGACTATGTCCTGATTTGGGTGACAGTTTGGCCACACTCGTTCTTTTCAGATCAGCCACTCCTGTAGCCTGCCAGCCCACTCTCCCTCCACATGCGAGTTGTTCAAGCAATCCCTCCAATTAAGAGAGAGCAGTTGCTCAGTAACCACCATGATCTCTACTCAGTTTTACAGCAGTCTGAGGTGCGCCACTGTGATGGTAGAGAGGGAGCACTCATTGTCCGCCAGCGTCCTTTAGAGAACTGCCAGCAACAGCCTATACAGTCCAACCGACTGGTCAAAGCAGAATCCTCTAACCACCACCTTGAATGGCTCCTATTCGGTGGCTGCATTCCTCGCTGTTCCCGCATTGTCTGTAGTTACTGATAAGGGTCGTCAGGGTCTCTCTGAAGATGGGCTCCAATCGGGATGGGGCTGCCAGTCTCCATGTAGGAATCGCTGGGATACTCCTCTCCCATATCATGCTAAGAATCACCGTTTTGCGGTCAGAAAGTGTGTATGTTAGATGTTCTACTCTGTTGACTGGCCTGCTCATGGCCAGGCTAAACAACCAACCATCTAGGTGGTCATGTAGGTCATAGACAGGGGAGTAGTATGTGTATTCTCACAAGTGTGCTTGCCACGCACATCATGCATCCAATAATCCCCAGTAGGATCAGCAACTCAGAAATGCAGCGGCCACTCTAACGGTCGGAGAGTCTGGAAGGGGTGGGACAGAACGGTCCAGGCAGGACATGCTATAAGGTTATAGTCTCATTGTAAAACTGTGGTTGGTTGACATTCGGGGCATGTATGCTGCCCGACACCAACTCTTCACCATTGAGCCATCCCTTAATGAAGACATACCTCCCTTCTTTATCGATATGGTCTGACATGATCTCCAGGGGCGTCCCCGTTGGATCCACACCAGTGCACCCTGAGCATAAGACGAAAATGCCACACCTAAACCCTCCATCTCTGTTGCAGCACTTCAGCCTCCCACTCGTCAGATGTGTCTCCTGTAGGAGAGCCACATCCATCCTCCTGTGCCATAAGTGTGAGAGGATGTTGTACCACTTTGCAGTCGATCCCCTGCCAGTACATTCCAACTAAAGAGAGTATAAGGAGCGGTTTGTGCCATAGTGATTCATCACAAATTCACCCAGCACCCTCTCAAGTCCACCCCCTTCAAAAAAATTCAGTGCTTCAGAGATTGTCCCCTGCCACCTGAGTCAAACATTCCCAACTTTCACTTCCCAGGGCAGTGATGCAGTGGCCACCCATCCAAGAATCAAACTATTAACCAGAAAAAATTGTCAACTATGTAAGCGTGTACAGGGAATTGCACCATCTGGGAGGCGTTAGTGAGGGGTGACATGTAGCTCTGCTCTGCCATCAGTCCCCGCCCCAGCTCTGCTGTTTTCTGAGTTGCAACCATGTTTATTCACACATTTTTATTTATCCACTCTTGTTTAGTGGTTATTGCATTAATGACTTCCATTCATTAGTTGTACATTGCTTGCAGTATCCAAATATTTAAATTGTGCCCAATGCATTTCGGGTCGTGGACCCTTCTTCAGGGGAATCTGTTGCTTTCGATGACTACCTCGGGTCTCCCGAATTGTTCACTAACCATCAGTGCGAGAAAGTGGATTCCCCTCCTTTGGTGTAATCAAACCAAACAAGAGTGGATAATTAAAAAAGTGTTAACAAACACACATACAACTCAGAAAACAACATAGTAAAGTTTTACTTTCTAAGAAAAAGTGGTGAACAAATCCTTCGAGTTTTGAAGCTAAGTGCAACCAGAGTTGGCAAGTGGGAATCGACTTCAACACATAGGGGCTCATTAGAACGGCGGACGGACTTGAGTCCGTCCGCCATCCTGGTGTAAACCAGGACCGTCCGCCATGCATGCGGCGGTCCCGCACACCCGATCGTGATCTGACTGCCACCGAGGCGGTCGGATCTTTATTTTTAACATTGCGGCAGGTGCTGCTGAAACAAGCACCCGCTGCGATGTCAATATGCCATGTTGTGCATTTCACAGCACTTCGTGGCAGGCACCACACGGTGCCTGCAACGTAGTGCTGTAAAATGTAAGGGGGTACCATGGGTACCCCCCAAATTCACCCTCACCTCCCCCCAACCAAAGGTGGGCCCACAACGGGCCCCCGTCACTAATCCCCACCAGCCTTTCTATGGCACTTTTCCCCACCAGCCTTTTTATGGCAGCATCATGATTTGGTGGACCGTGCCTGCTATGCACCACCTCCATTTCTGGCTATGGGGACCATCTGCCAGGCAATCTGTAAGATTGTGTTTGGCGGACCCATGGCGGACGGTCTTAGCGTCCTCCACGGTCTGAGCGCGATTCCCTATGCCATTATAATGTGGCAGGGGGAACATCACGGTACGATTGCGGAAAGACCACCATCGCTTGGTTGGCGTTGACGGGCCTTTCACAATCGGAATCCACCCCACAGTTTCATTGTTCAAACAGTGCAGGACTGTAGACATTGCACCATACACCTGAGATGCACACAGTAGAAAATTGTTCAAAGAAAACTTATTTAAAGCATTGAGAAAAATTTCAGAATTGGAGTGCACTGTGGGAACATAGCATAAAGAAGGACATATTGTAATACACCATTAGTTTGAGCCTGGCTGGAAACAGTAGCATATAGTGAACATTCACCCACTGGAGTGCTCTTTTTACTTCATTAAAAGGGGCCCTGCACCACTGCACCTCCATGGTGTAATCCAGAAAAATAGCTTCTGCTATATTGTCCGCTTGAAACAGGCCCACCTTAAAGGATCATTGCAGGATATAGTCCATCGCTGCAGAGGCCTGGGACATGTTTTAAAAGGCTACTTTACTGGGTGGCACAATGAGTGTTGCAGGCCCACCAGTAAGTAGCATTTAATTTTCAGGCCCTGGGTACATGTAGCGCCCTTTACCATGGTCTTACAAGTACATTAGATGTACTAATCAGGTAGATAACAATTGTACCATGTGATAAGGAGCGAGCACAAACACTTTACCGCTAGTTAGTAGGGAAAAAGGCACAGAGTCCTAATGCCAACAAAATGTATTCAGCAATGGAAAGCAAAAATCTAGGAAAGAACCTAAAAAATCAGACAGGTTCAACAATGTAAATTGCGCATGGCCGCCACAAGCCTTTCTTCCACAGACTCAACTTCATTATTCATTGCCACCATTGCGCTCTTTTAAAAACTTCTGATTAACCCTGTTACAGTAGCTGAGCAATCCCTCCCCCCTGACATATTTGTTTATTTTCTCTCATCCATAGCCGCTTCTGCTATTGACGCTTCTGGTATAACTTCTCAGCTATTGTCTTTGTAGTGCAAGACTAAAGAGGATGGACCAGCCCATCCTACTCCGGTCTCTGATGGGGTCAGATGGGTCTGCCTTGGCTGAGTCTTGGACCAGGCATAGCCCAGGCGTGTCCCACATGCATCCCATGCTGTGTAAGTAGGAGAAAACTATAAATTGCTTCAGGTCCATCCTCCTCCTCCTTCAGCCAGCCCTCTCTCGGGCAGCAGGAATTAGGAGCTTTGAAGTTCTCCATGCCCACGCTCAGTAAGGATCTCTCTCGTGTCCCGCACTGCAAGGTAGGAAATGAGCTAGAAAGCACTTTGGGGCCCTCCTCGTTCTCTTTCAGTCATGCCTCTCTAAGGAAACTCAAATTATAGCCTTTGATGTCCTCTGGCTCCACATAAAGCAAAAATTATTCTTGTGCCTTGCACTGCAGGAGTACGAAACATGATATAAAGTTATTCGGCCCCTCCTCTTCCTACTTCCGCCAACCCTCTTTCAGGCAGCAGGGATGATGGGCTTAAAATCTGCTGGCCTCACACACAGCAATGATCTTTCTTGTTTGTGTCTTTCAAACTGGCACCATCTCTCTCTTTGTGGTGGGATGTTGCTATTAATGGTGCCAGTGATATAAAAGGTTTCTTCAATTCTGAGATAATGGCATCATGAACCCACAGATTATGTGGGATGTGGGAAAGGCAGTTTTCAGGGAATATATGATAAGAGACTCAGCACATCAGACAAATAGGAGCACACATCTTTGTTGCATAATGTATATATTGAAGCATATCAAAGACAGAGTGCGCAAGTTGCCCAGATCATTGTGTGAATAGATTATTGGTGAATACTTATTACAGATAACAAATACTATTTGAAGCTGTTGTGTGCATTCAAAAGGGACAAATGAATATGAGACATTTATAACCTGAATAATATCTCCCGTCCCTGCTCACTACCCCTGAACTAAGTGTAATGCACATAAATTCACAAAGGAATTTGATCTCGGATTGAAAACTACATGGAAACTTTGCAAGCATGTTCATCACAACACAGACAGCACCATCTAATTGGTAACCTACCCAGTTCACATACTATATGTTGGCATGACTACCAGAAAGGTCAAGAACCACATTGGGAAACAATGGAGCAATATGCACTGCCTCTAAGCAACTACGGAGCTGACAACCCATTTTTTAGAGAAGGGAAGCAAGCAATGGGGATACATACATATGTGTCATCCTAGAGAAATTACCACTCACACCTGCCTAAAAATGGCCAGAACTATATTCTTCTCAAATGACCAATGTTGGATTTACAAACTCAAATCCTCATCAACCCAGAGTCAAAGATCCGTGGTCAGGCAAGTCCTGTGACCCATGCCCATACTTATTGAGTAACAGGTCACAGGTGTGGTCCAACATACAATATAGGCAAACACGCACCCATGGAAAACCCTGATGATCGATTCCACAGATAGATAGTTGCGCCATAATCAAGTCTGAGGTAATTAGCCCCAATAAAAACCCATTTGGCCAAAGGCTCACATTCCCTAGAAATACCAAAATCAGGACATGAAATGCGCACCACTTGTAGCAATCATGCTCTTCTCACACCAGACATCTGGACACATACACACTGGCCCACATTAGCTCTCCTCGAGGCCAAGAGCCATCTGTGTCCTTATCAGATGCACACATGTGATTGATTTACAACTAAGATGCTCTTTTGGAATGTAGAAATCACTTTATTGTACCTCATTAACTGTATAAATGTATGGCCAAACCTTTGTACATGGAGAGATTTTAAGTAGACACAAGCTCTCCCGGCTGCAGCATTTAATCAAACCAACGTATTCCTGTTTTGCCAAATGCTCTTGTCTTTTCGCTTATTTAAAGTAACTTCATATCCAAGCAATAGGATTCCAGGATTTTCTCAAGACAATCTTTATCAAAACACAGCATACACTCCATGATTTTGTATTCGTCTAGCAAAAGAATCCTTTTCTCCATTTTACCTAACAGGGAAACCTCAATACATTCAAACTTGGTCTAACCTGGCCGGTGAACTACAAAATCCCTTCTTTTGTGCCAGATCTTACAAAACGTTCTCTGGAGTAGTCTTTTTCCAAGGTGATTCTGACTACAACCAAGGCACAGCCACATACACATCAGGGTTTGGGCGGTGGGCTACATGCTCCTGAAGCCAGTCCCTATCTTCCTCTGACTCTTGCGACGATCTTGAAGGAACAGCACTGACCCCGAATGCCAGGTAAGCGACTGATGGCGTGTTGAGGCCCAATGGTCTTTGCAAATTTTAACTCTCCTAGCACAGACCACACCTGCAGGTGAAAGGAGAGAGAAACAATCAGTGCAATGAAAAAGTTGATGGTACATAACACATTTATTTGTTGTTGAAGGTATGTCAAACCACAGGAAGACAAGGAACCTGCTGGATCTTGGAAGCAGCAGAGGAGGTATCTGATAAAGCAGAAACATCACACTACAGGAGCAGAGAGTGTACAAAGGTTGAGAAGCTTGAGGGAACCTAAGAGACAACAAAATATGATGATGGGAATGCCAAGTCTGAGTGTACACTAAACTGACAAGCGTGAAGTCAACGCATTCAGCAACATTTTGGCAGGCACCTCCCAGAGGGGAAATTAGGCTTTTATTCTGTTCTGACCCAGAGTTGACCCCCAAAGTAAAAGTGTAACTGTTGCTATTAGTACACGCACCCTTAGTCTCATCTCATCGTTCCCACATGTGTAGCCCTGTCTCTCACCTGTGCTATGAGATTCTGAGCAAGTACTGTCTTCTGCATGATATTCTTTCACAGAGGTCTATCCTCACAAACCCTAACACTTCACAGCACAATGGGTGATTCTAATGCAGAGTGATGTGTTATTCTGATGCCTCGCCTTCCTCCTTGTTTGCTCTGTTTATAATGTCCATGACTGCATGTGCGCACACGTTCCGGTGGAGCCTTGTGCCCAAACTTTAGATGGGTCTGCCTGGTCCACCCTGCCTTGGTGAGTACCTAAGAGTCGTGACAGTAAACCCATTGTGCACCAGCTCCATAATTAATTATTTTCTGACATTCTACTGGACCATCAACTCCAAAGACTCTGTTTTCACTGGCAGCACTTAATGTCCAGATGTGGGACTCAGCGATGCCCCCTCTGTATAGCCCCTATTAAGATACTGAATAATGAGGAATAATAAAGTAATTAATGATGAATGGCTTGTTGGTTGATGGAATTCGGTTAATCTAACTGAGTGATAATCATTACCTGAATGCTGATTATTTGATATTATTTAGGCAACACAGTACACGTCAAAACATGACAACATGTGGCAGTTGTCAAGACAGAAACCTACCTAAAGAGATTCGTGTAGTTAATAAGTGGTCCTAACTGCCGTGCAATGCAAAGGGTTTCTCTGAATCCTGCCCCTTTTTGTCTTTCCATTCGTGCAAAAACATTCTTGCTTGAAAGAATGCCTAGCTTATAGATCAAACTCGGTAACTATACAAAATACAAATAAGTGTACTTTGGTGCAATATTTAAAATCAACTTCACTGACATTGATGCTTGTGAGCAAAACAAAATATTGAAGAACTTTTGTTTAATTAGTGTGTGCTTTATCTTCTGAATGAGTATGACATATTCTGGAATGTTATTCTTGTCGAATTTGGAAAGTAGTTCCTCTTAATGTCCTCCAATCGTATTTTTTCCAAAAGCACCAAATATTCCTTTTGTGTGGGGGAAGGCACCTAACATTTTAAATGGTTCAAAAAATAAAAAATCCACTTGAAAGCCAAATAACCATGGCATGAGAAAAATGTGCTAGCATGCACTCGAAGGCAATCAGGGAACTGGAGGTAAAACCCTACACCGCTGAGTAACAGAAGAGATCGTATGTGAAACATAGGAGCTTTGTGGCGAGACAGCTCTTCTCCCTTCAGAACGTTGTGGAGTTGGTGGTTTATTCTTTCTTGGATGAGGTCTATAGGCTTTTCGGGTGGTGTCTAGGCATCTTAAATGGAAATGGCCTTTGATAGATCTAGACTTTTTGGTGCAGCGTTTCAATGAGAGCAGGGCCACAGCTCATTCTTTGGGCCTTTGTGCTCTGATAATACAGTTCTATCAACAATTCCATCCTCTTTGTGGCCACAGTAGAGGTTACACCATCCTTCAATGCTACACTCGTCCCCCAGTCCAACAGCCTTTTCAGCTCTTTTGTGGCTGCAACTCTGAGGCAAGGACAACATGCTGCTCACGTGATGCCCCAGTGGTACTTGAACTTCGTCCTCACTTTTTTTGAAGTGCACCCGGTTGGAAACCTTGCACAGTAGTCCCTTGAGTCTTCTAACCTTAAATACCGTCTTTCTTATCGTTATAACATCGGCTAGACGTGTTGGTGACTTTTGGGCTGTGTGAGTCCTCCTTATACCCACTACTGTCCTGATAAATTAAGAACCTGGGCTTAATCTGGAACCACAGTAAACAATCCTTTAAATTTCTGTCATGCTATCACCCTTTCGCTATCCTTTGCTCCACCTAATTCCTCTAAGGAAGAAGTCACTCCATCTATTGGGTCCTAAAATAGCATTCAGTTTGTATATCAATTGTAAAAAAGGCACATCGAGTGAACGATCAGTTCTTTGTGGGGGTTTCCAAAGATACGAAGGGGAAAGCAGTGCAAAAATGAACAGTATCTTGAGGGATTGTTCTCTTCATAAAACCTGATACACATGGACCAAAAAGCAGCCCTAGAAGATTTGCCAGCTCATTCTACCAGAGTAGAAGCTGCTACCACTGCGTCTGCACAAGGAGTGCCTGTCCCTGACAACTGCTAGGCGGTTAAGTGAGCTTCAGCGTACACGTTCAAGAAGCACTACTGCCTCGACGATCCAATCCATTAAGAGGGTTATTTTGCCTGCTTGGTTGCACTGGACTTTTTGGTATGTGCCAGTTCACAAGCCCATCATCATGGCAGGTATTGCTATGTTATCTATTCACAAGTTGAGGAAGCTGCCGTCAGTAAGAATTAATCTGATGAACAAGTTACTAACATTTAGTAACAATCTTTCTGCTGGGTACTCTAGCTAACAGCAAATTCCCTTGCAGGGGATTTCCATTATAGTCATGGGCGCTGAGTGGTCCTGTACATGTGCGGGGACCCCAGAGCAGTTGATATATATTCATCTATCTATCTATCTATCTATCTATCTATCTATCTATCTATCTATCTATCTATCTATCTATCTATCTATCTATCTATCTATCTATCTATCTATCTATCTATCTATCTATCTATCTATCTATCTATCTATCTATCTATCTATCTATCTATCTATCTATCTATCTATCTATCTATCTATCTATCTATCTTTATCTCTATCTCTATCTCTGTCTATATCTATCTCCCACCTTCTCTCTCTATGTCGATCAATCTCCCTCTATTTCTATCTCTATCTCTGCCTCTATCTCTATCTCTATTACTATCTCTACCTCTAAAACGAAAAATCAAAATCTTTCTCTTCTATCCCTCCACTATCATTTTCAATCCAAAAAATAACAGAGTAACATGTTCTCCAATCAAATTAAATTTATATTTCACTATACTAATTCACCACTAATCCTTTATGGGTTCCAGTGTAAAGTGCAACTTGCCGAAAAAGCACTTCAACACCTCATCAGGGGTAGCAAGTGCTATATAAATGCAAACCTTTTTACCGCTATGCTATCCTGCTCAATACAAATAACTGACTAACATATCCACCACTCAAATTAATGTCATTTTTCACTGTACTAATTCATCACTAACACTGTATGGGTTCCAGAGTACCGTGCTAATCGCTGAAAGGGCACATCAACACCTCATCAGGGTTAACAATCGCTATATAACTGCAAACCTTTTTACCTTTTCTACCTCTTCGCTATCCTGCTCAATCGAATTAACTGACTCACATAACTCACATAACCACCACTCAAATTACTTTCATATTTTCACTATACTAATTCATCACTAATCCTTTATTGGATCCGAAGCAGCGCACTACTTGTCGAAAAAGTGTTTTGATGCCTCATCAGGGGTAGTAAGAGCTATATAAATGCAATCACAATACAATACAATGAGTTGCCTTAATACATCCCGCTCACTGTCTTTGACATGCCACAAATATGTTTTTCTTCATCATCCTTTCTGACTTTGGTGTGCCACTGATGTTGTATTGCTGTGTCTTTACTTTGTGTTGTGGTACAAGACTGGCAAACTGCATTGACTAAACAATGCATGAAACCTCTAGTTAATGCATACTTGGTTTCACAGTGAGTCAATATTAAATCAACATAATGTTGAGAATTATATTTCAATCAATTGTATTTAAATATTTTTTCTTTCATTTAGCCTAAAATATGATTGAAAAAGTAGAACAGGTATAGGACTCAATGTATTTCATGTTGTGCTTTTTTATTTGCACTCTTTTCTTGCACGTTACACAATCACACTTGCACTAACTTCCTAGGTTAATAGGAACTACAAGGGCCTCAGTCCTGAGGAAAGCTATAGACCCTTGATGGATCTTTTGTAATGGCTGAAACATGTTGACCTGGATAGGTGGGATATTTATTACCATCTATATTGAATACATTTATTTTACCCTTACCGTAACAAAACTTAACTAAAATAAAACTTTCTACTTGGTCTTTCAATGTTTTTTAGTGGTCTCTCTATCATCTCAATCATGAGACTAGGGTGAGCACTTAACAGCAAAAGATCCAAAAAGATCACATTATGAGAGCTCCTATAAGAGCACACCCTGACTCAAAGGAACACTTGTAATAGCAAGGAGCAGAGCCTAAGATGATTTTTGCCACATAGGGTGTAGATTTTATGTCCTTTGAGATAACTTATGCTGAAGGTCCTCCGTGAGATGAACATCATAATTTGCTGGCCCATTCCGGCATCTATCATATCCTCTTAAATCACTCCATGCTGGCGCTGCAACACAATTGAATGTGACATAACACATATCCTTTTATGACTGTCCAGGCACTTTACGGCTATGGTCCAAAATTGGCTTTGTCCTTACTCACAGGCTGGGGGTTTGACTTCCCCTACTGTTGCCACACCCCTAGTAATACTACACAATACAGAACACCTTCCCAAGCTCACTGACCATAAGTGCTGACTCCTGACTACTGCCCTGACTGCAGTCAAATTGTGGGCCACACTTAAGAGTCCAACTGCGTTGCACTTGTACCATGTAACGTGTATAATCCAACTAAAAACAGTGAGATTTATTAAGCCACACACGCTCACTCTGCATGGCAGAGGCGCTTCATAAATCCAGAGTTGTAAAAGCAGCGCAAACCACTGTGTTACGTTACTCTGTCCCGGGAAAGCATTCCATGGGCATTGCGTGGGTGTCCCCACGCAACTCCTATGGATTTTGACGCTTTTCAGATTTACCAGGACTGGTAAGCCGGGGAATGCACCAAAAAGCAATGCCTTCCCAGGGGAGGTGTAATGAGGGGATATAAAGATATTTCTTCTCATTACTTCCTCTTTCTATGTGTGCTGTATTTTTCAGCAAACATAGAAAGAGGAATGTGCCTCAGTAAATAGTTTTTGTCAGGAAAGTGCCCCATCCTGCACAAAAAAATCCTATATGCATTGGAGGCACCCTTGTATCATGGTGCAAGGGTGCCTGAGGTGGTGCTAGGTAGCCCATTGTGCACCAGCATTGGGGAATGTACAGGAATGGGTCATATTTGGATAAATACAGTGCATTCCTTCTCTTTCTCTGTGATGCAGCACAGTGAGGCAAGGTGTCTTGTTGCGCTGCACTGTTTTACTGTGCTATAAATGTGGCCCTTGTATATAATAGTTTTGGGGAATTTCCACAGTTTCCCACATGTGATAAACGGTTGGTTGTAATGCATAAAGTGGCTGTTAGAAATGGGTTCTTTAGTTGCTAGAGGTTTGCACCCTATTCAAGTAGGGACTGCCACTCTAGTCAGGTTAAGTCAGATACACTCTCTAAATTAACCGGTGTTCACCGTCTGGTGGCTTGACACAGAGCAGTCAGGCTTAACTTAAGGAGCAATTTGTAAAGTATTTGTGCAACACTTAAATTCCAGTAAATCAATGAAAACATATCAAAAAGACTCCAAACTGGTTTAGAAAAATTGAAAATGTTTATCTGAGTAAAACAAGACCAAAACAACAAAAATCCAATATATAGAAGTTGAGATTGGAATTTTTAAAGATTAAATGTGAAAACAGTGCTTAGAATTCAATAGTGTTCAAAAGATTACTTGAGGTCGTAAGGAACAGGCGCAGATTCAAAGTTCAGGCACACTTCAATGGAGGGCAGGCTGGCCACAGGATCCACACAGGTCAAGCTGAAGAAATACCTTGGATGGGGCTTTTTTTGAAGTTGAGAGCCTACGTCATCGTTGAGCCACGCAAAGGGGGTCCCGCGTTATTGTTGAACTCCATAAAAGTGAATGCAATGTAACGTCATTGATCCACGAAGAGCATCATCGTAGAACTGTGCAGGCTGTAGAACCACTGACGTTGAGCAGCTGCTGCGTTGGAGGGAGATGCAGCGGAATTTCTCACGCAGTAAAGGCAGTGCTTCAGTTCTTGTAGAATTCAGCTGCAGAACCCCATTCTGAGGCTAGGCCTAGAGGGGGATAGTCATGCAAGGGTAGGACTCACAGACGACATAGACCAGAGGCACCAGCAGGATTGCAGGAAGTATTTCATTTCCCTGAGATGTCAGAACACAGGAGGCAAGCCAGCAAGCCCTTCGAGTCACTTTGGGTTTAAGTAAGCTAGGTTCAGTCCTTGTCCTCAGCAGGGCAGAGATCAATGGCCAGTAGGGCAAATCAGCAAAGCAGTAGTTCTTCAGAACAGTGAGTCACAGCAAAGTGGCAATCCTTACAGCACAGCAGTCTTTACCCCAGCAGAGTTCTTCCCAGGTCCAATAGTATACTGATTTGGTAGGGTCAGAGCCCTGGTTCTTATACCCAAAAGTGCTTTTGATGTAGGAGGTGACTTCTAAGGAGTTTTCTGAAGTGCAAAAGGATCCCTTTCAACCCAGTCTTATCTTCCAGGCTATCTGTGGGGGGTAATAATTCCTTTGTGTGAAGGCAGGACACAGTCTTTTCAGATGTAAGTGTGGGCTCCCTCTCCCCCGTCCTGCCCAGGAAGGCTATCAGAATGCAGACAAATGCAGGTGTGTCCTTTGTCACACCCTGTCCTGTGTTTGTGGCTGCTAGAGAGAATGCACAAAGTGTAGCTGTCACCCAGCCCAGAAGTGTATTGGAGACAGGCTGCAGTTACACAGAGTAAAGTTAAGAGCAGAGAAATGTTCACTTTCTAAAAGTGGTATTTCTACAATAGTAATATCAAAGCCAACTTTACCACTAAAGAGGATTTATTGCTCTCATTCTAAAGATATGAAGCATGAAGTAGCAACACCTCTCCAATCAGGAATCCCAGCATAAGGGTGATATAAGGAATCCCCAATGATAGCCTATGAGAGGAGTAGGCCTCACAGCAGTGAAAAATGAATTTAGCTGTTTGTCACCACCAGGACATGTAAAACATATAAGTACATGTCCTGCCTTTTAGTTACACAACACCCTGCTCTTAGAGTGACTTATTGCCTACTTTAGTGGTGAAATATGTGTAATAAAATGGGTATTTAAGGCTTGGCAAGTGGAAGTAAATGCCAACTCGAAGTAGCAGTAAACTACACACACAGGCTCTGAAATAGCAGGCCTGAGACAGGTTTGAAAGGCTACTTGCATGGGCGGCACAACCAGTGCTGCAGGCTCAATACTAGCATTTAGATTACAGGCCCTGAGTATATTGTGTTCCACTTTAAAAGGGACGTACAGATAACTAAAAATGTCAATCAGGAGTACACCAATGTTACCATGTTTAGGGGAGAAGCACATGCACTTCAGCACTGCTCAGCAGTGGTAAAGTGCTCAGAGTAGTAAAGCTAACAAAAAGACACAGACAAAAGTGTGGGGAAGCAAGCAAAATGTTGGGGGAAAACCATCCTAAGGATGTTAGGTCTAACATGTGTCCCCCCAGCTGAAAGTGCGTAGAGCTACCCAATCTGTATATAGTTCTCATCACTGAGTTGAAAAAACCTGGAAAGAACATCAGCTTTGGCATGGTCTACCCATGGTCTGTGTACCATCCTGAAGTCCTTTGCCTATAGAGAAATAGACTAGGGGTGGGCGGAATTTGCGGAATTAACCTTCGCAAATTATCGCGAGAATGTTTAAAATTATCGCAAACAAGCAGAAATATCGCAAAGATGCGGAAGTTTTTTTCCGGCATGTTCGCGAGATTTTCTGCATGGTTGCGGGTCGCCAACTTACCCATGTGGTTGCTTGCGGGCGCGGCCATCTTGTTTTGAGTTGTTCTCGCGGTGCATGATCGCGAGAAGAAAGACGTGATCGCGCGACGCATGACGTCACTGCGGGCGCGAACTGTCGCGAGACAGCGCAAATGGCTAAAAACAATACAACATCTCATGGAGAACGCGACCGGATCAAGAAAACTTGTCGGCGAACGCAGGGATTCAGGTAAGGCGATCGCGCGCGCGCGAGAATGTATCATTTTACAGCGCGAGCAAGAAACAAATTATCGCCAAGCTGCGGAAACCGGAATTTTTGACATTTTCGCGCTCTCCGCGGAACGCAAAAATGTCAAATTATCGCAATTTCCGCGAACGGAACGAAATTTTTGCCCAGGCCTAAAATAGACCACCTAAAACATTTGGATTCTCTCCCCTCATTTGCCTGAGCCACCTGATGGGCCTGTGGTCAGTCTGAATCAGGAAGTGAGAGCTAAACAGGTATGGCCTCTACTTCTTCAGTGCCAAAACCAGAGCAAAAGCTTCTCTGTTTATTGCACCCCACCTCTTTTCCCTTGGAGTAACCTCCTGCAGATGAAGCTGTGATAGTACTAGCCATATGTCATGTTATGAGGCATCTGTCTGAAAGATAAACTACTGGGAGAAGTTAGGGGCCCTGAGCACAGGAGCTGTGCTCATAGCTTCCTTCAAGGAGTCAAATGCTTTTTGGTTTGCTTCTGGCTAAATCATATTTCTGGGTTGCTTCTTTGACATCAGCTCAGTCAGGGGGGGATCCAGGGTGCCATATCCCTTGACAAACCTCCTATAGTACCCAGTGAGGCCCAAGACTCTGACCTCATTCTGGGTTTTGGGGGGGCTGCCTGGCTATGATGGTTCCTATCTTGTCCTGAAGGAGTTACACCTTTCTCGAGCCCACCAGGTGTCCCAAGTACACCACCGACCCCTGTCCTATCTGCACTAATTGGCCTTGATAGTCAGACCTGAGTGTTTTAGGGCCTGAAGCACTTCCTAGAGGTGAAAAAGGTGATCCTCCCAACTGCTACTGAAGAAGTCTATGTCATCCAAGTAGACAGCTGAGAAGGTCTCCATAAGAGCAAGGACCTGGTTCACCAGCCTCTGAAAGGTGGCAGGGGTGTTCTTTAATCCAAAGGACATCACCCTAAACTGGTAGTGCTCCTCTGTGGTAGAGAAGGCTGACCTCTCCTTGGCACATTCTGTTAGGGCAATCTGCCAGTACCCTGATGTAAGATCAAAGGTACTTAAGTACTAGGCAGCCCCTAACCTAACAATCAGCTCATTCATCCTAGGGCTGGAATGAGCATCAGTCTTGATCATGGAATTTAGCCCTCTATAATCCATAGAACTCCAGTTCAGATGTGGTGTGGGTGGGGAAAGGGCCTGTGACTGGGAAGAGCCAAAAACATAGGGAATAAGGGTATAGCACCGAGAATTCTAAGCTCTACATTTTTTTAAAACTGCGTTTTAGGCCAATTCTGCATTGGACACCCACACAAGTGAGGTATCATTTTACTCGGGAGACTGAGGGGAATGCTTTGGGGTAGGTCATTTGTGGCATCACGGTGATTCCACACATAAATATGTAGAAAATTTGTTTTTTTCAGCTAAATTTGAGGTTTGCAGGGGATTCTGGGTAGGAAAACATTGGGGGATCCATGCAAGCCATACCTCGCTGGACTCCCCCGGGTGTTTAGTTTTCAGAAATGTGTGTGTTTGGTAATTTCCCAAGATGGCCGCTGAGCCCGGGGCCAAAAATCCAGGTGACCCCCCTAGCAAAACCAGTTTCTTTTGTGATAGGTAATTTTGATGTCTCCTCAATATGTTTTGCGCCCTTGCCTATCCCGGGTACTTGATCCACCCATGCGAGTGAGGTACCATTTTATTGAGGGACCTGGGGGAATGCTGGGTGGTAGGAAATTTGTGGATGCACGCATCTTCCAGAACTGTCCCACATAATAACTTAAGAAAATGTGATTTCTTCAGCTGAATTTGAGGTTTGCAAGAGATTCTGGGTAGGAAAACGTTGGGGGGTCCATGCAAGCCATAACTCGATGGACTCCCCCGGGTGTCTACTTTTCATAAATGTGTTGGTTTGGTAGGTTTCCCATGATGGCCGCTGAGCCCAGGGCCAAAAACCCAGGTGACCCCCCTTGAAAAAACAGGTTGTTTTGTGATAGGTAATTTTGATGTCTCTTCAATACGTTTTGGGCCCTTGCCTGTCATGGGTACTTGACCCATCCATTCACCATTTGTATCGGGAGACCTGTAGGAGCACTGGGTGGTAGGACATTTGTGGATCCATGCATATTCCAGAACTTTACACCACAGAAATATGAGGAAATGTGTTTTTTTGACAAAGTTTGAGGTTTGCAAGGGATTCTGGGTAATATAACCTGGTGAGAACGAGACACGTCACCCCATCCTGGATTCCGCTGTGTGTCTGGTTTTAAAAAATGTATAGGTTTGCTAGGTTTCCCTATGTGCCGGCAGAGCTAGGGTTCAAAATCTACAGCTAGGCAAATTGCAAAAAAGGGTCAGTTTTCACTGTGAAAATGTGTTTTGTGCCATTTCCTGATGCGGCACTAGACCTACCCACACAAGTGAGATACCATTTTGCTCGGAAGACTTTGAAGAATGCGGGGAGGGTGGAATGTTGTGGATCCACACAGATTCCAGAACTTTCCACCACAGAAATGTGAGGAAAATCTTTTCTTTTTACAAAGTTTGAGGTTTGCAAGTGTTTCGGGGTAACAGAACCTGATGAGAGCCATGCAAGTAACCCCATAGAGGTTCCCCTGGGTGTCTAGTTTTCCAATATGTAAATAGGTTTACTTGGTTTCCCTAGGTGCCGGAACAGCTAGGGTTCAAAATCTACAGCTATGCACTTTGCAAAATTGGGGTCAATTTTCACTGTAAAAATGTGGTGTGTCCACTTCACGTTTTGGGCCATTTCCTGTCGGGGGCAGTAGGCCTACCCCTACAAGTGAGGTACCATTTTCATTGGAAGACTTTGGAGAATACAGGGTGGGTTGAATTTCGTGGGTCCACACAGTTTCTAGAACTTGCCATCACAGAAATGTGAGGAAAATTACTTTTTTCAGACAAAGTTTGAGGTTTGCAAGAGATTCTGAGTAACAGAACCTCTGTGGGAGCCGGACAAGTCACCCCATCCTGGGTTCCCCTGGGTGTCTAGTTTTCAAAAATGTATAGGTTTGCTAGGTTTCCCTAGGTGCCGGCAGAGCTACGGTTCAAAATCTACAGCTAAGCACTTTGCAAAAAAAGGGTCAGTTTTCACTGTCAAAATGTGCTGTGTCCACGTTGTGTTTTGGGCAGTTTCCTGTCACGGGCACTAGGCCTACCCACACAAGTGAGGTACCATTTTTCTCGGAAGACATTGGGAAATGCGTGGTGGGTGGAATTTTGTGGATCCACACACATCCTAGAACTTTCCATCACAGAAATGTGAGGAAAATGTATTATTTTAACTAAGTTTGAGCTTTGCAAGGGATTCTGAGTAACAGAACCTGGTGAGAGGTACACAAGTCACCCCATCCTGGATTCCCCTTGGTATCTAGTTTTGAACAATGTACAGGTTTGCTAGTTTTCCCTATGTGCCTGCTGTGCTAGGGCCCAAAGTCCACAGGTAGGCACACTAATAAAAACAAGTCTGTGCCTAGTGGGCTTTCTGCCACACTGAGGGGTAATCGGGGGGGGCTCCCCAATATGCCCCCAAGGGAGGAAGAAAGACTGTGGCTATCTTTTTGGTGGGTGGGGACATTGGTATGCCCATTCAGGGCAGCCCCCATCCCCACGCATAAAAAAGCCAGCGTAATCGCTGGCGCCTAGAGAGCTTTCTGCCCCCCTGGGGAGGCAGATCAGGGGCCACTGCCCCAATCTGCCCCCTGGGGGGAAGAAATACTGTGGCATTTCTTTGGGGGGGTGGGCTGTGGCATGCCCATTCTGGGCTGACCTCACCCCTAAATTAAACAATATATATATTTCCTGATGCCTAGTGGGCTTTCTGCCCCCCAGGGGGGCAGATAGGGAGCTATTACCCCCATATGCCTCCCCAGGGCAGGAAGACTTTGGTAATTGTTTTTGGGGTGGGGGCATTGGCATGCCCATTCTGGGCAGCCCCCACCCCTACTTCATAAAAAAAGTCCCTGGTGCCTAATGGGCTTTGTGCCCCCTGGGGGCAGGTCAGGGGCTACTGCCCCATCTGCCCCAGATGGGGCAGAAAGACTGTTGCATTTTTGGGGGGGACGGGGGCATTGGCCTGCCCATCTTGGGCAGCCCCCACCCATAAATAAAACGTAAATAAAACATTGGCTTCAAGTAGGCTTTCTGCTCCCCTGGGGTCAGATTGGGGGCTACTGCCTCCCTTTACCCCCTGGGGAGCAAAAAGAATGGAATTTCTCTGGGGGTGGGGAGTGGGGACATGGTCATTCCCATTTTGGGAAGGCCCCACCCCTACATTACTAAAAAACAAATCCCTAGTTTCTAGTGGGATTTCTGCCCCGGGAGTCAAATTGTGAGCTACTGCCCCATCTGTCCCCCAGGGGAGGGCAGAAAGACTGGATTTTCTCTGGGGATTGGGGGCAATGTCATGCACATTTTGAACAGCCCCCACCCCAACATGAATACAAAAAAAATCCCTGGCTGCTAGTGGGCTCTCTGCCCCCCCGGAGGGGACAGAAAGACTGTTGTGCCAAAACAAATTGGGGGAGCAAAGGCCCTTGCCCAAGTGGCTGCTCCCCCCTCCCTTCCCTGGTGTCTAATGGGTGAGTCCCTGCTTTGTGATCACCCTCCTGGGGCGATCCCCAAGCAGGGATCTACTGGGGAGGGCTACCATTGGAAAGGGGGGATTCTCCCCTTTCCAAGGATACCTCCCCATCTTTCTAAGTGCTCGGGGGACTGAGATAGCCACCTGAGCACATAGAAAGTGGAACTGAAATGAGCGATTTGCACGCTGATCGTCATTTCAGGGAAACCAGGGGGAGAGTCTTGGGAGCTGGGGAAGCTCTTTCCAAGCTCCCGTTGCTGTTGCGGAGAAAAGGAAATCCCTCTGTTGCCTGCACCACAGGATTTCCGGTGCCACGTGCGAGGAGAGTCGGGAGCCGTCCTGCACATACGAGCACTGCTGCGCACGACGGCTCCTGGCCGTAGTGCGCATGGATGGGGTAAACTGTGTTTTTCTTTTGTTAAGTTTCTGAGATTTTATTAAACCTATGTTATATTTTTATAACCAACTGTAACTTCACTTTAACATTAGTTGTTGTCAGTAAGTTTTGAATTTTTGACCATATTTACATTCAGCAGTTCACTATACTCAATCTGCAGTGATGGCCAACTCCTAATGTGCACAGGGGTTGGCCTCAGGACCTGACCTGCGTGTAGGCTCTGTTTGCAGATACATGGTCACAGAGGATGCAAACCCCTGCTCACTCGTGTACCTTTGTGGGACCTTCTAAAAGTTTCATCAACTCTTTGCACCCAACCTGCCATGGGTTATCTACTGTGGACAGAGTTCGATACTTCCTAGGTCTGCAAAGTTTCATATACATCCATCAAAGGGTGTTTAAGTTAATAGTAAATCAAAACATTTGGGCTTCTCCTTTTACTTCTTCCGCCTCCTTTGAATCTGCATGAAATCTGAAACACTGGCACTGGATGTAACTTGCCAAATGCCTACCACGTTTTATGTAGATTCATCAAACAGTGCTAAGGTCATAAGCAAACAAAACACTTGATTCCCCCTTTTAACTTTGTTAACCCTTGATGGATTGGCTCACAACTTGACATACCAACTGCAAATTAGTCCTTTCATGCTTTTTCAAAATATCATGCAGTTCTGTCACACAGTGCCAATGTTAATTACACATGAATACATTTTGGCCCCCCTCTTCACTGATACCATTTTAGCACCCCTCTTAACTGAGACCCCCTGCTAAATCTGCGCTAATTTAAAAATATCAACAATAGGCTTTGGTGCCGATTCCGATCCTGGAAAAACCGGGTACGAACCGTCGGTCGGAGCGTTTTCTCCGTCCGACTTGTACCCGGGACCCGAGTACGTACGAGTCATACCCCCACCGTGTATGTACACCGTGTACGTACGAGTCGTACCCCCACCCGTGTATGTATACCCATGTACGTACGAGTCGTACCCCCACCCGTGTATGTACACCCGTGTACGTACGAGTCGTACCCCCACCCGTGTGGGGTACGCACCGTACATACACGGGTGGGGGTACGACTCGTACGTACACGGGTGTACATACACGGGTGGGGGTACGACTCGTACGTACATGGGTGTACATACACGGGTGGGGGTACGACTCGTACGTACACGGGTGTACATACACGGGTGGGGGTATGACTCGTACGTACATGGGTGTACATACATGGGTGGGGGTACGACTCGTACGTACACGGGTGTACATACACGGGGGGTTCGGCGCGTACTCACGGGGGCTGGGGGGGTCGGCGCGTATGCGGGCACTTGTCTCCATGGTTGCTGTGGGAGTTCGGTCCATACGGTGCATTTTCCATACGGTTGTAACATCGGACGCACGGGATGGATCGTACTTGCGCGCTCGGACTTCACTTTTCACATTTGTACGTAAAATCGTCCGGGGATGTGTCGGACTCTTTTTCTGACCTGAGGACGTGTGGGGAAATTTTCAAAATGCGATTCGTATGGACTTTTTCCCATACGAATCGTACTTGGCAGTTTGTACGCTACTTGTACGATTCGTACGGTAAAAAGACCGGATACGAGTCGTACGGGGAACATTTTTCCAGGATCGGAATCGGCATCTAAATGTGCAAAGTTTCTATGAACTTTCATGCAGACGCCTCAAAGGGTGTCAATATTAGTAAATCAGAAGAGATTTTACCCCCTCTTTAACTTTTGCCCATTTCTCGCAATTAGGGCTCATGAAACGTGAAACACCTGCACATGTATAACCTGCTAGCTGCCTCCCAAATGTGATGCAGATTCATGCAGAAGAGTCCAAGTTTTGCGCAGATCAGAATTTTACTGATCCCCACCTCCTTCGAGCAGTGGCACTAGAAATACCAACAAAAAAACTAATCCTTCCAAGTTTCTGCAACATTTTGTGCAGATTTGTCATTCAGTGCATAGGTTATTTATTTCCAAATGAACATTGCGGTGCCTGACCTTTTTACTTGCCCCCCTTGCCAGATCTGCACTTAATCTGCAGGTAATCTCAACATCCTGAGAGCCTTATTTTTGAAAAACTTGCGCCACTGGAGCATCACTTTTTTTGACGCCCAGGTGGCGCCAGCCTCTCAATCCTATCTATGAAGCAAAGCAAAACCTGCGTGGCTTTGCATTAACTCATATAAATTGAGTAAGACAAAACAGCGCAAGTCATGCCTTGCCTTACTCTGTGTCAAGAAGGCATTGCAGTGTTTTTTTCCATGCAGCACCCATGGATTTAGATGCAGTCTCAAATGTACTTAATGACTTTAACCTGTGGCAGTACCAAAACCGTATGCCTCCTCAAAGCAGGCATAACAAGGATTTTTTTTTTTTTTCGTCTTGTTTTTCCCTCTCTATGTGTGGATGGGTAAACAGCCAAAATATCGGAAAAAAAATATCGAGTGGACAGAATATCGAGTTTTAAATATAGAATGGACAGAATATCGACTTACCAAAATATAGTGGTGAAGAATATCGAAAATCAGGTAAGAAATATCGATTTGCATAATATCGACGTAAGTAATATCGACAGTCATAATATAGTTGTTAAAAATATCGATTTTTTTTATAGTGTTTTAAGTGTTAGTATATGTGTTAAAAGTATGTATTAATTTTGGAATGTATGTCTGAATATTTTTAAAGTAATGAATTTTATGTTATTTAATTTTTTTGTAATTTTATTCCGTAGCGGGTTGTGGGTTTATAGGGGATTAGGGTGGGAAGTAATTTAATTATAGTACAATAAATAATTATTTTTAGGAATTATTAATTATTTGTAATTTAAGTTTGCGTTTTACTTCTGTAGCGGGTTGTGGGTTTATAGGGGAATAGGGTGGGAAGTAATTTAATTGTTATTAAGTAATTATTAATTGGTAATAACTAATTTATTGTAATTAATTATTGATTGGTAATTAATTTGTAATAATTGGTAATTATTTTGTATTAATTGGTAATTAATTTGTATTAATTGGTTAATTGATAATTATGTTAACTGTACTAATTTATTATTCGGTGCGGGTTGTGGGTTTATAGGGTAATAGGGTGGGAAGTAATTTAATTATAATTAAGTAAATATTGAAAATATTTTTGTGTATTAATAATTAATTTATTGTTAATTATTAATTGGTATTTGTTATTATTTATCAATATTTGGTATAGAAAATTAATTGGTTGTTGATTAATTATTAATTGGTAATTAATGTGTATTATTTGGTAATTAATTTCTATTAATAGTTTAATTGATAATTATGTTAATTGTATTCATTTATTATTTGTAGTGGGTTGTGGGTTTATAGGGGAATATGGTGGTAAGTTATTCAATTGTAAATAAATAATTAGTTGAAATTATTTTTGTATATTGATAATTAATTTATTATGAATTAACAATTAATTTGTATTTGTATTTATTATTTTTTTTATTGAACATTAATTGGTTGTTAAATAATTATGAATAGGTAATTAATTTAAGAAAATATGTATTGGTATTTATAAATAATTAATTATTAAAGGTTGTGTGATTGGTAAATAATGTTAATACATTTTTTATTACTATTAATAATTAATTTATTTTTAATAAAATATTAAATTAATATTTTTCCTACTATTGCACTCACTGGAGTGGGAATAGTAATTGTTACCCCTACGCTATCCAACGCTTTCCCTACTATTGCACTTACTGGAGTGGGAATAGTAATTTTTACCTCTACGCTATCCAACGCTTTCCTTACTGTTGCACTCTTTGGAGTGGGAATAGTAATGTGTACGGCTATGCTATCCAATGCTTTCCCTACTGTTGCACTCACTGGAGTGGGAATAGTAAATTTTACCCTCCCGCTATCCAATGCTTTCCCTACTGTTGCACTCTCTGGAGTGGGAATAGTAATTTTTACCCCTACGATATCCAACGCTTTCCCTACTGTTGCACTCACTGGAGTGGGAATAGTAAATTTTGCCCTCCCGCTATCCAACGCTTTCCCTACTGTTGCACTCTCTGGAGTGGGAATAGTAATTTTTACCCCTACGCTATCCAACTCTTTCCCTACTGTTGCACTCTTTGTAGTGGGAATAGTAATTTTTACCCCTTCGCTATCCAACGCTTTCTCTAGTGTTGCACTCTCTGTAGTGGGAATAGTAATTTTTACCCCTACTCTATCCAACGCTTTCCTTACTGTTGCACTCTTTGGAGTGGGAATAGTAATTTTTAGCCCTACACTATCCAACGCTTTCCTTACTGTTGCACTCTTTGTAGTGGGAATAGTAATTTTTACCCCTTCGCTATCCAACGCTTTCCCTACTGTTGCACTCTCTGGAGTGGGAATAGTATTTTTTACCCCTACTCTATCCAACGCTTTCCCTACTGTTGCACTCTTTGGAGTGGGAATAGTAATTTTTACCCCTACGCTATCCAACGCTTTCCGTACTGTTGCACTCACTGGAGTGGTAATAGTAAATTTGACCCGCCCGCTATCCAACGCTTTCCCTACTGTTGCACTCTCTGGAGTGGGAATAGTAATTTTTACCCATACGCTATCCAACGCTTTCCCTACTGTTGCACTCTGTGGAGTGGGAATAGTTATTTTTACCTCTACGCTATCCAATGTTTTCCCTACTGTTGCACTCTCTGGAGTGGGAATAGTAATTTTTACCCTCCCGCTATCCAGCGCTTTCCCTGATGTTGCACTTACTGGAGTGGGAATAGTAATTTTTACCCCTACGCTATACAACGCTTTCCCTATTGTTGCACTCTTTGGAGTGGGAATAGTAATTTTTACCCCTACGCTATCCAAGGTTTTCCCTACTGTTGCACTCTCTGGAGTGGGAATAGTAAATTTTACCCTCTCGCTATCCAGCGCTTTCCCTACTGTTGCACTCTCTGGAGTGGTAATAGTAAATTTGACCCGCCCGCTATCCTACGCTAAAAATATAGAATATTTTTTATTAATATTACGTTAATATATATAGGTATTAAAAAAAAAAAAATTTAAACTTACATTAATTATTTATTAATTGTAAAGTTATTTAAGTATTTGTAAGTATGTTTTAATTTATTATATTTATTATTTCATTAATTATACATTACTTTTAATATATTTAAAAAAATCGATATTTTGACTAACTATATTTTTTACAACGATATTTTGGAATCGATATTTTAGTACTTACCTGTTTGTAGATAGGCATTCGATATTTTGGCATTCTATATTTTTTCCTCGATATTTTTGTAGGTCGATATTCTTGTACTCGATATTCTGTCAGTGATCCGTGTGGATGCATTCTGCCTCTCTGGACTGTTTTTGTGCGGGATGATGGCCATTCCTGCACAAACTCCATCCGGCCAGTAACAGAGGCACCCTTGCACCACGGTGCAAGGGTGCCTACGTTTGTGCTAGACAGCAAATTGTGCACCAGCGCAGGGGAAAATGACAGAAATGCACCGTATTTCATAACTATAGTGCATTCCTGCCCTCTCACATTGGCGTAGGGCAGCGTAGCAAGAAGACTTTCCACGCTGCCCTATGCCAATTCCTCATAAATTAGTCCCTGAAGGTCTACTAAATCCCATGCATGTTCATAAAATGGTTGCAACTGTTCGAAGCAAATCTACAACTGGCTTTTCAACTGATAAACACTGATAAGTTTGCAAGATAAAGAAAAGAGTCGGACCCTTTGCACTCATCGGGGCATATTATCAAGGACTGCGTTAAAAATTATCGCCGGTTTAGCGGCAAAAAACTGCAGCTAAAGCGACAATAATGGGCTTGATAATATGCCCTGGAGAATTCCAATAGAAGTCCATGTTCTGGTGTGAACCTGGGCTTCTATTGGAATTCTCTGCGGCATATTATCAAGTCCATTATCGCCGCTTTAGCGGCAGTTTTCTGCCGCTAAACCGGCGATAATTTTAACGTCGTCCTTGGTAATATGCCACTAATATCTCAAAAACCGCTGAATGTATTTACATCAAACCACAAAAAGCACTTTCTGGGAGTAAAATGGGGAAGATATCTTTTTGGCCCCTCCTCAATTGGAATTTTTTCACCTTGCAAAAAAGAGAACACAAATTGGCATGTCAGACTATGTTTATATATTTCCATCTTAATAAATATATAGATCATTAAAACCCGTGTTATCATATTATAGAACAAATACTATAAAAAGAAATATAAGCTTTTGCAGATTTACCAGGAAATCATGTCATCTCTGAAGCAGATATTCATCTGCATGATTAAATCAAGTTAGGCAAATAATGGATCTTGCCTTTTTAACGGTTTGTTATAGATTTCCAAAATAAGGCTAGCAGAAGCCAAGATAAGCTTGCCCAGGCTCTGTAATCACAAAGCATTAACGTACCCATGCTGTCACTCGAATTATGGAATAACATATGAATCTTTCACATTAAAACCTATTAAGGCAATTTTCCATTACGCCCATTAAATATGTTTATACTGCTGTTTCATAATGTCATTCTGATTTATGTCCCATTAGCTGCTGCTGTGGATTGCAGAGAAACAGCGGCCTTCTGTCATTTATGATGCTGTGGAATATGCTATTCTAGTCGGAGCCGGAAGTCCTGGCCATTCTGCGCGTGCTTAAACTGCGCTCTCTCCCCGAGGTTTCTCCAAGGTGCATCAGAGTGCACAGCCTGTGGTGTGTGCCAGTGCCAACTAGACAGCTACAATCTCGCTGCTTGTTTCATGCCAGTTCATTCTGCTACACCGTGTCCACACTGCCTCAGCACTCACTTCCAATCTTATCCTGGTATGAGACATTCCGTTCCAAAGTTAACAGAGATAGACTTGACATTTAATTGTGCAAAATGTCTTTCGTTCCTTGGCAGTCTGCAGTTCGGTTTTATCTGTCTTTACTTATGGGAGCAGTTCTGCGCCAACTGCATTATGACAAGCGAAGGGACACTATCAATGCAGACGTAATATAGGTACTTTTTAATAGTGATTACTTCAAGGGGTTTAAGGACAGGCGGTGGTACTTGCAAAATTCCTTCTCCAACTAAAACAAGTTAATTACCAAAAAAGCGTCATTAACTCATCGCAGTAGAAAGTCCTAGGCTATGCAAAGTGCTGATTATCTTCAAACACTTCAGTGCATATTTATGAGATGCTTGCACCAGCGTGGCACAAATGTCCAAATGTGTTGATATTTGAAAAAAAAATATGCTTAAACCAGCTGTGCCACGCACAAATTAAAATATGCAAGGTAGGTGTTCCGAAGCAAATGCCAATATGAATCCAACACAGTGATATTTATGGAAATGTCAATATTTGACGCATCCTCAGCAAACAATGCGCAAAAGGTGAAATGCGTTCATAATTCCTGCGCATCAGCAACCCAGGCATAGGAAATGCACAGTGGCTGTGGTAAAAAAAGACAGACCACACAGCACAATTTGACAAGCTCAACTACCCCATGGAGGTGGTCATTCTGCAGCTGGAAGTCACAAGGAGACCACCACCTTCACCATCACATAGTCAGTGAAGAAGAAGGGAACATGTGTTTTGGCAGTGCATATCCTTCATTGATCTCAATAAGGATGAGGTCATCAAGTTCTATGGACTCAGGAGGGAGTCTATCATTCAACTGTTCCACAAGGTTGGGCCAAGTCTGCAGCCACCAACTGCCAGGCCCAATAGCATCCCTCCACAGGTCAAACTGGTAGCAGTGCTTCACATTCAGATCGCAACAGCCAGAGAGGCAGGAATATCACAGCCATCATTTTCTGCCTTCCTACCCTCTGTCTTGTATGCACTCATCAGGTTCACGACCCAGTACCTCCTCTTACCTAAGACACAACAACAACAAATGGACACCAAGCAAGGCTTATATGCCATTGTGGAATTTCCCCATGTCTTAGGTGTCATTGATTGCACACATGTGCAATTGGATTCCCCTGTGGAAACATCCCAACTATACTGCAACCAGAGGCACTGCTACTCCATCAACATCCAGGCCATCATGGACCATCTTAGGATGTTCACCTATGGACTGGATCACGATATTACAATCGAAAAAACCTCATTTTGTAACCATATGTCTGAATCTTTAGTGTTTTCAGTCCTGCAAAATATTGTAAAAAACGCTTTTAGCTAAGTTCGAATATTTACAGAATAAATATATGGATGTTTAGATACAAACATCTCTGGTGTTTTCATGTGTTGAAATAGACTTTAGCCTCATTAGTCTTGACCAATAATGTCATATATTTGAATTCTAAACATTAGGAGTGCCGGGGTACACTTTGTTGTATACTAGTCTCACAGGTCACCTTTGTGGTTACAAGTGTTTTCTGCACCCAAGGTAGTGGGGTGTTTTCTACCCTGAGTGGCACCGTCTTACATTTTTGTGCCTCTTGAATCACTTAACTTTTATTTCTACATGGTAGCCCATTTCCATATGGTCAATTGTTAATGTGTGACCCCTGTATCGACCACTACCGTTCTTTAATCTGTATGTTCACCAATGTGTTGGCCAAATACCCTGGAAGTGCTCATGATGCCTACATCTTCCGGCACAGTATCAACAATGAGTGCTTACAGAATGGCCGATGTGGGGATTGTCTACTTTTTGGTCAGGAAATCTGAAGTATATACATACCAACTCAAAATTAAAAATGTATGACATAACAGCCATCTCCATGCCTGTCGATGGAGCTTAGGGCAGATGTATGAGAGGTGTGCCTCATACTTGCACCATGCATCGTGAGACATGTGTGATGCAACCTCCTAAGTCACATATTTGAAATCACGCAAAGCTACTTTGCGTGGCTATGAATGATGTTAAAAATCTGGAGTAATTCAATGCAGCGCTAAATGCTGTGTTGCATTACAGTGTGTGAGGCAGATGTACCATGTGCGCTGTGTAGGTGTATTCATGCAACTCCCATGGTTTATGACTCATGTAATGTATACCAAACCAGGTAAACCTAGGAATGCCTCAAAAACAGATGCCTCCCCAGGTGATATGTAACAAGGATAAATAACTTAAGTTAACTAAGTCACTTCCTATGTGTGTTGCATCCTGTGGCACACATGGATAGAGGAATATGCCTCTAAGTATTGCTGATGTGCAGTAAGTTGTCCCTTCCTGAACTAAAACAATCCTGCATGCAACTCAGGAACTCTTGCACCATGGTTCAAGGGTGCCTGTGTTTGTTCTAGGCACCCCATTGTGTGCCAGTGCAGGGTTAAAGGACAGGAATGTGGCATATGGACTAAATACTGAGCAGTCCTGTCCTTTCTCAGTGATGCAGGGGAGCAAGCTGACTTTGACAAACATCCGGCCCCTATTGTTATGTGCCCATAGTGGGAACAAAATACTGCAACATGTATGCAATGATTTTCCATTCGCTCATTCCCTCACTATCCCTGCAATGACAGTAGCAACAGACCATGTAGGTGTAGTACTGTGTTATCTCACACTGTGTGAATGGATGGAACCACATCATCTGCACAGGTTCATGGATAAATGCAAATAAAATGTGGCACACAAGACAAGTCAATATGAGTACAAAGTGTGCATCATAGATAAGTGTGAGACTAGTGTTTCCTCAATGGCGTACCTAGTCTCGGTATCAGTTAAAGTACCACAAAATCAATGCTGTGCGAACAAATCTTGTTTTCATAACTAAGTGTGTCACACACGGCAGTATACTTATATGTTGACAAAAGTGTCTTAAGCAACACTGGAAGAAGTAGTTGGAAAGTTCATTTGTTGCCTGTAATGTGAGTGTTTTCAACATTCATGTGTAAAGGTCGATATTGGGTAACAATGCGATGCCAACAGTACAAAACGAACATATGTCTCGCCCATACTGATAGTCTAGGTACACACACACATAGGTATCAAACTACATTGACCTATGTAACCAACATGATTGATCATCTGTGTTGTGGTGTAAGATGGCCATATGTTCTGCATATGAATCCATCAATGTTAAACTCACAAAGTCAAACACAATGCCATCAAACATGTCACACATCAGTAATTAACATACAGTAAAACACAACGTATCTGCATTCATTTCCCACATTAATGATCACAGAATCAAGGCGTAGAAGTACAGAATCCCTTACAAGTTAGAATCATACATGCACATGTGAAACACTAAAGTATGCTGACTAGGTCTGTAGTAGAAAGGTACTTGCAGCAACATCAGTGTATTGTAAATAAAGATGGCCCACATTGCAAGGCCTATGTGTCAATCCAAGTGCACCATGGCAACTTGTCTGACAAAAAGGATTTGCTGAAGGTTTGGCAACAAATTTTATAACCATCCATGTTACATCTTGAAAATGCACCCTGAGTATGAAGCAAATTTCAATTATGTAGTAATTTAGCAAATCGAAGGCTATGCCAAATTCACGTATGTGTGAGTATCAAACATATTGGCACAGGCACAACCTACCTAGGAATAAACATATGGCAGCAAACCAGATCACTAATTTTTCACTTTGCACATGTAGTTAGCACACAAAACATAGAGAGCTTAAGAACATTTCTATTGCCTAAACATGAAAGTCAGTGTATATAGTCTCAAAAGTATCACGGAATACTCTGCATTTGTAATGACAGAGAACTGGAAGAGCCGTGTAAACCAATGGGCAACTGTATGTATAACACATATTGTCAAATACTGTTAGAAATGTGTATGAGTAAGTCACTACACATACCGACATGTACAAGAATGTCTCTGTAACAATGTGCATTTTCATTAACTGTGTGTATTTTTTCTACTTTCAGCTGACCAAGGCTATGCTTTGCAGCCATGGATCATGGCCCTAACTGTATATCACCAGATGGAGCCAGAAAGACAGTACAACCACCAGGTACTTAAGAAGATCAGGAATGTGGTTGAACATACATTTGATGTCCAGGTTCTGATGCCTGGACATGTCGGGGGGAAGATTGCTTTACTCAGCCCCTGTAATGTGCAAAAGAATACTCGTATGCACCATGTTCCAAAATATATGTATGAGAACTAATGTCCCGTGGGACTTGGAACCTAAAGAGACTGAGCGAACGGATGAGGAGGAAGATGAGGATGGAGGAGATATCCAGCATACAATGACTGATCGGTGGCGACACAACCAAATTACGACAACTTTATTTTCTTAAGTCATCTGAACTGGTGGACAAATAGACTGCAATTGTCTGAAATGTTCAACATGAGAATCCATGCCTGAACTCATCCATTGTGTTGTTTGTTATGCCACAGTCAATGTAAACATCAAGTCACTCACATATTCTAAACAAGAAGTAGACCTCCACATGTAACAATCATGTTGCCAGACCCATTGAGCAACATGGGTCATGGCTCAAACAAATTCATCAACCAACACAGCAATGTAATGTAATGCAGTCTTCTACATTAAAGGTACAGGCCAGGCTTGCCACATATCCACATGTAAATATGCTATTCCTATGCTCACACACTTGAGCAGTGCTGGCTACATTGCAACACATCTTGCTGTATTCTCCTGCAGCAAAGTGTACTACAGATGGTACTCAGTGAGTGTTGGAATACAAATCACACACTATGTTCATACCTGAGACAACCCCCTCATTGGAGTGTGTTTCACCAAATGCGGTAACATGCTGACTGACAGCACTTCATTTTGTATCAGTAAAATTCTGTGGTACCGAAACAGTATATCCTCCACTGTGGAGGCTATGTGTGGCTGAGGCCCCTTATCTTGCATGCACACTGTATCGGAGATCTCACACTTGGGACTGTTCATCTCCCTTCCCCTCAATCCCCACATAGTAATACCTGAGCCAGGGGTCTCTCTATTTTGTGCAATTTCCTGGGGCACCCTCTAGCTTTATACGTCACCTTTTCAGCCACCATATAAGGTTCCATTCCAGTTTTCCATTCTCAAAGGGTGGGTGACTAGGGGACTCCTGAATGTTTAGCTACATGAAGTTTTACCACCATAAGCCCCAGGTTGCTAAAGAGGAGTTTACCTCTGAGTACATCTACATTCGTGGGTACCCCCCGCAGAACCAATTTAGGATCAATGGGTAGGCTGACATCCAGGATGTTGTTGAGTTCCTCAATCACTCTTGACCAATATGCACTTATCAAGGTGCAGGACCACAGAGTGTGTATTTAAATCCCATTCTCATCTCCACATCTTATGCAATTAGGTGTTTCTGCCCTACTGCATCTATGTAGATGGGCCCTGTCATAGTAAACTCTGATTAGAACCTTCAATTGGATTAGGCAGAGGCGGGACTTGATCGCCACCTCCCTTGGGTGCATCAATGCTACCTCCCAGTCTGTATTGTCCAGTTCTTCTACTTCACCTTCTCACTTCCTCCTGAGCTTCCCCAAAGTGTCCGGGACATTGGTAATAATCGTCTTATATGTCCAGCAGACCGCTTTCCCAGCTTTCTCTCCCTGGAGGAGCAGTCCCTTCCAGGATGTCGTCTACCTCAATCTTCCCTGATTCCCATGTGTGCTGTATCTCCAAATATTGAAAGGATTGGGTTCTATGCCATTGATATTGTTGCTGCAGGATATTAAAGGGGATTAATGTACCCTCCTCTATTTGGTCCCATAGTTTAGAAATCCCAATCAAATCCCAATCATGTGCCATTGTCTGATACCTGTTAACTTCCTAAGGAGCAAATCACCAAGGAACGGTTATTCATCGCCGTCTATCTCTGTAATTCATCGCCCTGGTAGCACGTTATCAACAACGCGTTGCTCCAGGGCGATAAAAATTCCAGAGAGAGCGGGGGAAATCGCCGTTTTGCAGGGAATATCGCTGGTTTTCCAGCAATTTTCCCTGCAAAAGGGCGATAACCTTGCTGATACGACCCTGTGGTCGTAGCAGCATAATCCACCCCCTATGTTAGGAATGGGTAAGTCAGGATTTTGGCAGACGTTAGTTTTTGGAGAAAACAGCGGTTTTCTCCAAAAACTAACATCTGCTAAAATGCTGGGGCAGACTTGTAAATATTGCGATGTGCACATCAGCGATATTTGCAAGGCTGTACTGCCCAGTGACGCCCACTTTGCATCTCATTAGAGATGCAAAGGGAGGCGTCTGGAAAAAGGGTGCTAACATGCGATTATGCATGTTAACACCCTCTTGTAAATAGGGCGATAGTTTTAAAGCCAAAAAAGCGGAGATAAAGCCCTTGTTAATATGCCCCTAATCTTTTCAAACGTGTCCCCACCCATAGGGCTGTCTCTCATGTCAGTCACTTGCTCCATTTCATCATGTTCTCAATGCCCTTCCATGTGTCAATCGTCAATTGGTTTGCTGTCAGTAGATTTTTAGACCCCGACTCCCCATATAGGTAATGAAGGTATGAACAGGTTTGGAACCAGGTCGTCTCAAGTACGTCTGTTGGATGATCTCTAGGTGTATATCTCCACTTGTTAATCACTAGTAAGTGTGATGCCCAATAGTATGACCGGATGCTGGGGAGTGAAATGCCCCCGTTTTATTGATTCCGTTCCAGTGTTCCCAGTGCCACTGTTGTATGGCCACCATTCCGTAACAGCATCCTGACCTCCCTATCTATTCTGATGAACACTTCTTCTGGGATCCTGTGATATGTATTTTGGAGTATGTATAAAAGTTCGGAAGTGTAACCATTTTAAACACGGCCACCCACTGTAGTAGTGTCAGAGGGAGAGCCCTCAACATCTCCATGTCTACATTGAAGTACGTGATTACCCTCTGTATATTATAGTCAAGGCTGACTTCCTTATTGGAGGTCACATATACCCCCAAGTATTGAAATCCTTGCCTGCCCAGAGGTAGCTGGCTAGGGCAATCTGGTTTAGCAAAGGGGCCTCCTGCAGGGTATGAGCTAATCTTATCCCTATTGATGTGATATCCTGCATTGGCTCCATACCTTTCATATATTTGAAGAAATACAGGTAATGTGTCAGTTGGTTTGGTGACATAAAGAAAGATCTCATTAGTGAACAATGATATCTATTAGTCACTACATTCCCCCTCTCTTATCCGAAGCCCAGATAGGTCTGGATGAGTTCTAATTAGGGTCCCAAATCAAGAGCAAATTGAATGGGTCATAGGGGACACCCTGTCACATTCCCCTTGCTATGGGGAATGTGTCAGGAAATTCACCATTCACTCCAACTCTTGCAAACGGGCCTGTGTAAAGGAGATCAATCCATGCAATAATTCTGGGGCCAAATCCAAACCTCCCCACAACCAGTTTCATGAAAGGCCAATGAACAGCCTCAAATGCCTTTTTGGCATCTAGGGAAAAAAGTATGTGGGACTCAAGCCAGTTGTAATGTCAGCAAAGTTTGAGCCTGGTTGATCTTTTGGGCATAAAGCCTGATTGATCTCGAAGTATTGAGTTGCTAATGACTGAAACGAGTCTAGTGGCTAATATGGTAGCTTAAATTTTAGTTTAGATGTTCAGGAGGGAGATCAGATGGTATGGGATGTATTGTTTTGGTGGTTTGCCTGGTTTATGAATTACTGCAATAGTGAAGCTGTGGAGATCCAGTGGAAGTGTACCAATTTCCTTGGCTTTAGTGAACATCTTGAGTAGATAAGGACCCAGGAGCTGGGATGCCATTGGGAACTTGGGTTTTCCTAATTTTTAAGTTGTCAATAGCTGCCAGCACCTCCGCTATGCCTACCACCTCTTCTAAAATCTGTTAGTCATCCCTCGCCAGAGTCAGGAGTGAAATTTCTACCAGGTATGTATCTATTTGACTAGCGTCTGGCAACGGCCGGCCCTCATAGAAAGCTGCATAGTACCTATCAAATTTGACTTCAAAATTCTTCTGGTGTAACTCAGGAGATCCTGTCATCCCTGACAATCTCCTTTACCCAATTGGCCTCTGCTGCTTACCTACCAAAGCAAGCTAGCAGTTGCCCTGCCTTACCGCCAGCGTCATTTAAACAATGCTGCATTGATAGGATCATAGCTCGAGCGGGCCTCCGGTCTTTCCCTTAGGTCTAGATGTGTCTGCGCCAATTCCTCCATTTCCTTCACTTCCCTTTTCTTCCTGTGCTCTATTATATTTTGTGCCCTGTCTCTGAGTACTACTTTATAAGCCTCCCATAAAACCAGGCTGGATGTCACTGAGTCCTTATTTTCATTAAAATACAGTTCCACGTCTATACAGATTTCCCTAGCCACCATTTCGTCTTTGATTTCCCAAGCATTCAACCTCCAAGTCTGCATCTCCCTATGTGTCCAGGCCCCAAACATCAGCCAAAGTGGGTAATGGTCTTATAGACTCTTGGTGAGATGTGAAGCTCTTTCTAGCTCCTTATTCCCCCCAGCCTGTGCAAAGATATAGTTTAGTCTAGAGAACACCCTGTGTGCACCTGAGTAGTACGAATATGTATGATCAGTACGCTGAAGGTGGCGCTAAAGGTCTGAAAACCCCATAGTGTTTACAAAACCTGCTATTGGGCTAGTGTGGACCTGGGATTGATCCATGTCATCATGAAAGTCACCCCCAATGATATGAACCAAGGAGTCGGTCTCCAACAATACCTCTGCCACTGCCTGTACGGTTGGTTTCTGGACCCACAGAGGGCATACACACTGACCAGGGTAACATCTTTTTGACCTCAGATACCCTTTCCTGCCACATAAGTCCCATTTGAGTCCATCTATGTTATCTCGATGCGGAGGAGGTGTTTTCCACCCCAGGGTAGCCACTCCACATGATCCTGTAGTAAATTTGCATGTGCTAACATTATATATGAACCTCTCCCTTGGAAGCTACGATGAGAGTCCTGTAAGTGTGTCTCTTGCAAGAGAACCAAGTCAGGTCTGTGTCTTTGAATGCATCTTGCCACTAGTCCCCTCTTAACCTTTTTACCCAGTCTGTTTATATTCCATAACAATGCAAAATATTTCCCATCACAGCTCACCCAGGCCCAGCATCTACCTTCTTGTTTAAAAATTCGGCCCCTCCACAGTAGGCCCCATCACCTGCACCTGTGCTTGCCAAATATGTGTCCCACTTGTAACAATAACTTATTCTTCTCAACAATGTCCCACCTAACCAACCCCCACCACACTCATCCCGACCACCCGCACATTTCTCCCAGCTTGCCAACTTGGCAACCATATCATAGGTCAAGTAAAAGAGGTCTGTATCGCTTCCCCCTCTTATGCAAACCTCCCCTGCAACTTCAACTATTCCCTCAGATGGTCCCTAGATCATTTTAAGACCTGTAGGAATTATTTTTTTTTAAAACCATAACAACAATCGGTAATAGAACTGTGTAGTGTCTTTCCGTCTTTTCACGCCCTCCCCGCTCCGTGCCGCTGCTCCCCTGTGGCCCCGCCCCCCCTTTTGCCTTCTGTACCCCGATCCCCTCCCCGCGCCACCCCGCTCCCGCCTCCCAGCTGCTCCTCCCTCCCTCCAGATACTTAAGGTACTCCAGCGCGACGGGGAGCTGTGACCTGACCTGACCCTGGTCGGTGACGGTCGCTCCACCCGCAGCGCGGCTCTCCGTGAGTGTGCCCGGTCTCCCTACCTGCCTCTACCTGCTCGCTACCAGTGCTTGTTTTTGTTTCGTTCTCGCCGTCTTTCTGTCTTTTATCGCCCTCCCCGCTCCCTGCCGCTGCTTCCCTGCGGCCCGCCCCCCCTTTTGCCTTCTGTACTCCGATCCCCTCCCCGCGCCACCCCGCTCCCGCCTCCCAGCTGCTCCTCCCTCCCTCCGGATACTTAAGGTGTTCCAGCACGACGGGGAGCTGTGACCTGACCTGACCCTGGTTGGTGACAGTCGCTGCACCCGCCGCGCGGCTCTCCGTGAGTGTGCCCAGTCTCCCTACCTGCCTCTACCTGCTCGCTACCAGTGCTTGTTTTTGTTTCGTTCTCGCCGTCTTTCCGTCTTTTCTCGCCCTCCCCACTCCCTGCCGCTGCTCCCCTGCGGCCCCGCCCCCCCTTTTGCCTTCTGTACACCGATCCCCTCCTCGTGCCACCCCGCTCCCGCCTCCCAGCTGCTCCTCCCTCCCACTCCACCCCTCCCACTACGCCATTTATGGCGGAGTCCGCACGTATGCGCAGCGTTCACGCGCAGCAGGCGTGCCGATTGTGCGCCGAAGGCAAGCCCGTCTACGCCTGTCCGCGCCTGGACCCCGCTCAGCGCCAGGACCCCTGGTCCTCTCCGACGCCAGACCACATGACGGACCTACGACGCCGCCACCCTCAATGCACTCAACGCCGGCCGAACCCCCGCCTGCTACCAAGCCACCCCGAAACGCACACACGGAACCTTCACCTGCCAAGCCTGCAAATTCACCTGCCTCCGGACCTGCAGCGCACCCGCCAAGCCAAGCACCAGCAGCAACCACCTCAATTGCATCCTGCTCAACACCCGCTCCGTCCACAGACACGCCGTCGAACTCTGGAACCTGCTCGACACAACATCGCCAGACGTCGCCTTCCTGACGGAAACCTGGATGAACGCCTCCTCAGCGCCCGACATCGCCATCGCCATCCCGGACAGATACAAGATCACCCGGAGGGACCGCGTCAACCAAACTGGAGGAGGCATCACCATCATACACAAGAACACCTTCCGCATCATGACCAGCTCCGACGACACCTTCACCGCCGCCGAACACCTCCACTTCCAGATACACACTGACCCTAAGACCACACTCAGAGGCACCCTCATCTACAGACCCCCGGGACCATGCACACAATTCAGCGAAGACATCACAGACTTCATCAGCCCGCACACCCTCCCCTCCTCTGACTACATCCTCCTAGGGGACCTCAACTTCCACCTGGAGAACAACAAGGACAGCAAAACCACCACCCTGCTGGACAACCTCGCCAACCTCGGTCTCAAGCAAGTGGTGAACACCCCCACCCACTACGCCGGCCACACGCTTGACCCAGTCTTCTCCTCCAGCAAGCACATCTCCTTCAGCCACTCCACCGGACTACATTGGACTGACCACAGCTGCATCCACTTCAGCTTCAGAAGAACCACGACCCACCACCACCCACAACAGGTCCCTCGCAGGAACTGGAACAAGATCACCGCCGACCAGCTCACCACCTCCCTCAGCCAGAACCCTCCCGCCAGCACAACGAACCCCAACGAAGCAGCCAGCAACCTCATACAGTGGATCACCAACAGCGTAGACGTCCTTGCACCTCTGAAGACCCCTCCCAGCAGACCCGGCAGCAAGAAAGCTTCTTGGTTCACCAACGAACTTAAGAACTCCAAGAAGAACTGCCGCACCCTCGAGAAAACATGGCGCAAAGACCAGACCACAGACAACATGACTGCCCTCAAGCACGCCACCCGCAAACACCACCAGCTGATCCGCACCACCAAGAAGACAGCATTCAAAGAATGTCTGGACAACAACGCCCACAACAGCAAGCAACTCTTCAGCATCGTCAAAGAGCTCTCCAACCCCAGCGCCGGAAACAACGACATCACTCCCTCACAAGACCTCTGCGACTCACTCGCCTCGTTCTTCCACCGCTAGATCGCCAAAATACACAACAGCTTTGGCGCACCAACCTCGCACCCAACCACCGAACCAATGCCCCCCACCACCACCCTCTGCGCCTGGACCCCGGTCAGCACCGAAGACACCACCCGCACGATGAACACCATCCACTCCGGATCCCCAACCGACCCCTGCCCCCACCACGTCTTCAACAAGGCCAACTCCATCATCGCACCCCAACTCCGGGACATCATCAACGCCTCCTTCAACACCACCACCTTCCTGGAAAGCTGGAAGCACGCCGAGATCAGCGCCCTCCTGAAGAAACCAACAGCGGACCCCTCCGACCTCAAGAACTTTCGCCCCAGCTCGCTCCTCCCTTTTCCTGCCAAAGTCATTGAGAAGACCGTCAACAGACAGCTTGCCGCCTTCGTCGAGACGAACGGATCCCTTGACAACTCGCAGTCCGGCTTCCGAGCCAACCACAGCACCGAGACAGCCCTCATCGCAACCACTGATGACATCAGATCCCTGCTCGACAATGTGGAAACAGCGGCCCTCATCCTGCTGGACCTCTCCGCAGCGTTCGACACGGTCTGCCACCGCACCCTAGTGCAGCGCCTCAGCGACATCGGAATCCAAGAGAAGGCACTGGATTGGATCATCTCGTTCCTCGCCGGAAGAACCCAGAGAGTCCGCCTCCCCCCGTTCAGATCCGAGGCCACCGAAGTCATCTGCGGCGTACCACAGGGATCTTCGCTCAGCCCCACCCTCTTCAACGTCTACATGAGCCCCCTCGCAGCCATCGCACGCCAACACAATCTCAACATCATCTCCTACGCCGACGACACCCAGCTGATCCTCTCCCTCACCAACGACCCAGCCACCGCCAGAACAAGCCTACACGAAGGGATGAAAGACGTCGCCGAGTGGATGAAGAACAGCCGCCTAAAACTGAACACAGACAAGATGGATGTCCTCATCCTGGGAACATCGCCCTCCGCCTGGGAAGACTCCTGGTGGCCCCCTGCCCTGGGCACCACCCCCAAGCCAACGGACCACGCACATAACCTGGGCTTCATCCTGGACTCCTCCCTCTCGATGACCAGACAAGTCAACGCCGTCATCATCGTGCTTCAACACCCAGCGCATGCTCTGAAAGATTTTCCGATGGATCCCCACCGAAACCAGGAAGACGGTTACCCAGGCACTCGTCACCAGCCGACTGGACTACGGAAACACCCTCGACGCCGGAACAACAGCCAAACTTCAGAAAAGACTCCAACGCATCCAGAACGCCTCCGCACGACTCGTCCTGGACATCCCCCGACACAGCCACATCACCGGCCACCTGAGAGACCTGCACTGGCTCCCCGTCAGCAAGAGGATCACGTTCAGACTCCTCACCCACGCACACAAGGCTCTCCACGACTTGGGCCCCAAGTACCTCAACAGCCGCCTGACCTTCTACATGCCCACTCGCCAGCTACGGTCGACCAGCCTCGCCCTCGCCGCCGTCCCACACATCCGCAGAGCCGCCGGAGGAAGATCCTTCTCCTACCTGGCAGCCAAGACATGGAACTCGCTCCCCATCCACCTTCGGCTAACCCAGGACCACCTCTCCTTCAGGAAGCAACTCAAGACCTGGCTTTTCGAGCAGTAACGGACCCCTCTCCCCCAGCGCCTTGAGACCCTTCCGGGTGAGTAGTGCACTATACAAATGTCATGATTGATTGATTGATTGAGTGTCCATCTCATGGGATGTCAGAGCCCTCGAAGTGGGGGGGGAGCAGAACACCCCCTAGCGTGCTGAGAGTTCTTGCTTGGAAATCCTGCCAGCTCGTCCTGCCCTTCAGGGATCTCCCTTGTCACAAGTTGAGTCTGTTGCCATTTCTGTCTCCAAATGTTATTGCTTGTAGTAGCGGATGGTGACTCACATTAGTCCGTTGAGCCTTCAAGATCCGATTGTTCCGACGTGGCATTCTTATTTGGCTTGTCTTGTTTATTCTTCTTTTTGGGTCGCATCTGGGCCTGCTTACCCTCTGTGTCAGCTGAGAGTACAATGTAATTTTAGAGATCCACCTTTTTTGTGGGAGAGTGGTCTTCACTCTTCTCTTGGTGCCAGCCCTTCCCCACTGCAACTACTTCATCCCCTTGGTTTTAAGCCTAGGCCCTTCTCGGGTCGACAGCAACTGTGTCTCACAATTGTCCCTTTTCTTGAGCCAAATTGGGAACTCCTCTAGCCAGGCCCACATTTCTTCTGGGTTCTGGAAAAACAACACCTTTTCTTCAAACATAACCTTAAGTTTGGCTAGGAACAGCAACATATGTTGTATAGTCAGGGCTCTCAGTTTCTGATTGGCTGAATTGAAGGGTCACCTGTGTTTTTGTACTTCCCATGAATATACTGGTAAATCTATGAATTTAGATTGGGCATGGCGAACTTCCCCTAGTTTCCGTACCTCTCTCAAGATCATGTCAATCTCGGTAGTTCAAATAACGGGCTATGTTGGGTCTCGGTGGAGCCTCGATCTGGGATTTTGCATTCAGGGCTCCGTGGGCTCTTTGGATTACAAAGCAGGAGGAATATTGTGCCTGAGAGAGGGTGTCCTGCAACCATCTAAGAAGGTACCCATGTTAGGGACCTCAACTCCCGATTGTTCCATCTCACCCTATTTTCAGCATCATGTTCCCTCCAAGCCATTTCATTGAGGGAGGTGCAAAGCTCCCTGACCTCTCAGGAGAGATCTTTAGATGAGTCTTCCATTTCTGAGATTCTACTTTCACCATGTGTTACCCGTTCTGAGAGGTTGTGAAGATCCTGGCATAGTAAGGAGACCTCAGACTGGACATAACCCAATTCCCCCTCCGAGGCATCCCTTGAATGAAAATCTCCTGGAGGAGCGCAGCATTGTCAGGTATGTCAGTCAGCCCCTCATCTTGTCCTGTTGGGGGCCCCACACCCTTGCAAATCAGTCCAGTCTGCTATGCCTGGATGGTTTAGGGTCTTTGTCTTCAGCCATGATGTTGTGGCAAGTGGTATCTAATGGGCCTCAGCTTCTGGGTGTCCCCACAAACCACCCCATCTATCCTGAAATGCACATGGTAGGCCACCATGCCCGGTTTTACATTGAGTGGGTGTTGCTAATTTTCTACTCAGTCTCTCACTGGGGTGGTCTCCCAAAGCTGTTGACTCCAATGCAAAGGCCCCTTAGGTGGCAGATCATGTCTCCCACTCAAAAGGGTTTTGTAGTGCCCCTTACTAGTGGGGGGTATCTAAGGTGGTGCATCCCAATGTTATGCAGAGAAAGAGAGGGGTGAGGGGAGATGCCCCCCCTCAGTATGGGTCTCACAGATTCACCACTACTCCACCTGTTAGGCTGCCTCTGGTACCGCGAGTAGCATGGTGGTCTAGAGCACCTCCTCTCAGAAAATTGCAGTGGACCACTCCCCAGGTCTGACATCATCGAGGCCCTGCCATGCAGATATTCAGGGAGGGGGAGTGGGCCCAGCAATGCTCTCCTTGTTACTGCATTGGCACAAGCAGCTCACGACTGTCGTACACCATGCCACTCATGGCCTGGCTCTAAGCCACGACAGGCTCTCAGTAACCCTCAAGGGTATGTTCACTGGCCTTCCCAGCGGGTCGGCTCCAGGCAGGAATAACAGGGCTCAGACAAAACCTGGGGCTCTGCAACTGTTGTGGGCACAGTCACCACTCTCAGGAGACAGGGCAGGTAGTATGATGGTGCAACATGGGCCGATCAAAGCAGGGTTTCGATGTGAGCCAGCAGAGCCAGCAAGGAAAGGTGTTAGTCAGCCATTTTGTTGGTCACGCCTCTCCCAGATTGTATTTTTAGCAGCAGTTTAAATACACTCTGTTTTCATGTTATTAAAAGCTGCACAGATGCTAAAGAACGAGTCAGAATAACTATGATTGCAGGTCTCAATACTACTCTCAAGTCATGTAAAATTCTGACGGCAAATATTATCAGGCAATGGACCTTATTAGTTGGGTTGCGTTGTCCTCTTGGATGTCAGGGATATGGCCCTCTTTATAGTTGCCTGTAGAAGCAGCCGGCTCCTCATGAGAACAAATCATATCTTGTCTGCCAGTTGTTGAACCTTATGTGAGACTGAGTCAATTTTAATACTTTGATGGGTTACTTGAAACTTATTAGTAAATTAGGAGTACAATTTGTCACATAGTTCCTGAGCAGGAATTTATGAGCAAGCAGTACAAGAGGGGTTTGTAAGCTCTCCAACAATTTTAAACATGGTATGTTTTAAGTGAAAAAAAGCTCCCCTTTGTTAAAGGCATCTTTAATTACGGTTCCCAAACAGGAACCCTGTGCTTGAAGAATACAGCTACTCAACTGCGATTTCAACAGTGAATGGCAATAGGAACAACATCTGTTTCTTTCCGCTTGCCTGACCTTTAGTATTTCAGCATTAAGAGAGGCCGATCACCAACACTGGGAGTGTCTGAGAATGTTTGGGAGACTTTTGATACATCAATCATACACCGACATGAAGACGGAATGGGAAGGTGTGGGAGCACACTGCTTCACCTCCCAGCACATTTCGCCAATTAGTATTATGGTAAATGCAGTTCTTAGTACATGCTTACTTGAGATTTTACTGGAGTGTTCCACCCAAGTTGGGGCAGGTTAGTGCTGTACATCTCTAGACATGTGTTTCTGGATTTCATCCGTCATCAGTAGAGATAAAAACAAATTTTATATGGGGTTGCTGAGCAGGCTGCCACAATCCTTGCAGGTCTCAGTTGACCAGACTGCTAAGGGGCGAGAATGGGCTGGGAGGTGAAGCAGTGTGCTCCCACCCCTTCCTGTTTGAAAAGGCTCCCTTGAGCCATTGAGCTGACGAGCATGTGGAAATGCACCTGTGCTCCAGTGAGAGGTACTGAGACCTGAAAACATTGTGGCAGCCTCCTCAGTAAACCCCCCAAAAAAGTCCGATTTTATCTGTACTGATGACAGATGATATCCAGAAACACGTATCTACAGATTTACAGCACTAACCTGCACCAACTTTGGTGGAATACTCCAGTGAAATTTGATGTAAGCATGTACCATTAACTGCATTGACCAGAATGCTAAGGGGCGAACTGTACTGGGAGGTGAAGCAGTGTGCTCCCACCCCTTCTTGTTTGAAAAGGCTCCCTTGAGCCATTGAGCTGACGAGCTTGTGGAGATGCACCTGTGCTCCTGTGAGAGGTACTGAGACCTGAAAACATTGTGGCAGGCTGCTCAGCAACCCCCCCAAAAAAGTCCGTTTTTATCTGTACTGTTTTTATCTGTACTGATGACAGATGATTTCCAGAAACACGTGTCTACAGATTTAAAGCACTAATCTGCACCAACATTGGTGGAATACTCCAGTGAAATTTGAAGTAAGCATGTACCATGAACTGCATTGACCAGAATGCGAATTGTGCGAACTGTGCTGGGAGGTGAAGCAGTGTGTGCCCACCCCTTCCTATATGAAGACGGAATGGGTTTGTTTTAATATGTGCCCTTTTTACAGGGAAAAGTAAATAGAATATTAAATTCGACAAATAAATGATCCATTATCCCATAGAGGAGGAATATCTAAATTTGTTAAGCCAGGCAATCTAAAAACAATTTTTAATGTGTGGCTAATTTGAGTGGTTGGCCCATACCAGTACCAGAGCGTGTGTTGTCATCATTACTCCTGCCTATACTGCGTATATGCATGTCTAACTGAAACTCATGAGCGTCGCTTACCAGAGCCGCGACAGCGCGGACCGGCTGTGAGGCGTGAAGCACGATCAAACCTTTCTTGGATGGCAATTGTTGACAACACCATGTTGAGTGGCTTTGATACCAGCCTAGACGACCTCAACAAGCCCTGAAGAAGTTCTTGCCTTAAGAACGAAACGCGTTGGCTGATCTTTCTTTTTAGAAAAATATATAAGAATAAAAGAAACTTAAAGGCCTTTCTATCAAGTTTGGACTTCTTACTGGTGCACCTTCCTCTTTCTCTGTCAAAAAACCAATTTGATTTAGGCCTAAAAATGTATTTAAAGAAAATAATTCTAATGAATGGCCTGATTTGGAGTCCATCCAAAGGTTAAAATAGCCCAGGATAATCACCTGGGAATAGTTAGCCAATAAAAAGCTAACAACTTCAACAATCATTTCTAAAAAAGATGCAAAATTATACTGGGCAATTTAAAAGACAGGTTAATCAGCAGTATGACAAGGCTATTGTACAGCCCATTATCTCCTCTGAACTCAAATTGAGTTAATTCCTATTGTGATTCATTCCACATTGGAAAAATCTAAAAAAAACAACCTGTGAACCTATGTGCATGTTATCAAAAAACAGTAAAATTATTATTCCTATGGCTCTCCTTAGCAGAGAGAAGAAGAAAAAAAAGGAATACAGGCAAAGGGTCACACTCATTGGGATTGCATAGGCTGAGCCGCTGGATGAGTATCATTTGCCATTCTAATAACCAAAGAGTATCCCCTCTGGATTTGAGACGCCTCCACATGGAACAAGAGGGGGGTATTGTGTTACGTGCCACACCTATGCACTACTCCTACTGGAGTAGGGAAGGGAAAGAAACTTTTTTTTATACAAACCTCACCCACTCTAACAGTGGCATGCTTCATAATTGGGTTCATCCTGACTCCTAAAGGTCAGGGTGGGCTTGACCATATTCCAGGGAGCTCTTATGAAGATTGTTAAATAGGGGGCGTAAGTTTAAATATTACGTTTCCTCATCCACTCCCAAGGTATCCCTTTAATAGTGGGGTGGATGTGAAGGTTAAAAACAAAGACTATGTAGGGGTATTAGGATGAGATGGTTCTATAAGCCTAATTCACCAACATGTTTCAGCACTTTGCTCATGGCCTAAGAAGTTACCGGGTATTCGTCAGGGTAGGTTCTTAAATATGTTACGACCCCAATGACTTGTCTTACGTGTCTTTTCTCTGAGGCATGCAAAATACTCAAAGCATGCACAAAGCATGTAATACTTGCCACTAACGGTTGTACTTTTTAAAAAAAAAAAATTGAGAACCTCACCCACTCTAATAGTGGCATGTTTCATAATTGGGTTCATCCTGACTCCTAAAGGTCAGGGTGGGCTTGACCATATTCCAGGGAGCTCTTATGAAGATTGTTAAATAGGGGGCGTAAGTTTAAATATTATGTTTCCTCATCCACTCCCAAGGTATCCCTTTAATAGTGGGGTGGATGTGAAGGTTAAAAACAAAGACTATGTAGGGGTATTAGGATGAAATGGTTCTATAAGCCTAATTCACCAACATGTTTCAGCACTTTGCTCATGGCCTAAGAAGTTACCGGGCATTCGTCAGGGTAGGTTCTTAAATATGTTACAACCCCAATGACTTGTCTTACGTGTCTTTTCTCTGAGGCATGCAAAATACTCAAAGCATGCACAAAGCATGTAATACTTGCCACTAACGGTTGTACTTGTTAAAAAAAAAAAATTGAGAACCTTTGGTATCATGTGGTACATCATTCATGACACGTACATATTCCCTCTTTGCATGCTTGTTTGCATGCTAGATGAAGAAGTGGCACGGTTAGGGTCACTCGGGTCCCACGACCACCTCTCGGCCTTCTGTACCAGATGAAGAGTCGGTCAGCCAGTAGAAGCAAACAAATCAATAATCGTTTATTTATATGCACTTAGAGTGGAGCCCAATCTGTCCAGCCACTAGGAGTGATACAGAGGGAACTGATTTGAACAGGCTTAAAGATACATTATGTACTTTTCATAGCTGGGTAAGAAGAACACACCCACAATGGAATTTTTTGCAGGCAGCTGTAGCTTAACAGTCAAATACAAAAAAAAGGTTTCGACTCTGGTGTCTTGCACAAGCTATCTACCACCCAAGGTCGTTCAATCCGACCCCGCCACTAGACAAGTGGGAGAGGCCCTCTATCTAGTAGAAAGGTATGCGCTAATAGGAACAATGTACTCATTACGAGAACAAGACTCATGTGGCAAAAACGAAACTTACAGTGGAGCATTTCTCGGAATGAAACTAGGTCAGGTTCGAACAACCAAAAATGGAGCCTGAAAGAAAATGGCGCAGCGAATGCTAACTTACATAGGGTAATGCACAAACAGGAACATTTCTATTCTAACATAGAGAATGTACTTACAATAGCATTATACTAATTAGTGTTTATTCAGTCTCATACACTGCATTCACCTAGAGATGTCCATCTACAAAAGTTAACTCAGACACTGATTTGCAGGAAGTGCTGGAGATAAATATCCCTACGGAGGCAAGAGAGGGGGACTTTGCAGTCAAACTCTCAAAGAAAAACATTTAAAAACTATTGTCAAACAGATCCATGATATATGAAGGAAACAGGGAGATCATAGTTTTAAAACATCAATTTGAGAGACGTATTTGAAGTATAGCAGCGGAAAACATGCTGTACTTACTCCTTCAAGAGTCCTAAACTATTCTGAGACCTACTTGGCTCTGCTCCCCTGCTTTGTTGCAGGTAGGTGCAAGTAGAGAGCAGTATAAATAGTCCCCAGGCCCAGCCGGAATTTCCTGGGTTCCTCAGCTAAGTGGTTAATTGGAGGTTCCAGTTGCTGCTACATCGTTAAACGCAATGCAGCTGATTTCTGCGGGGAGGGCTGGGAAAATTCCTCCATGCAATTCATATTGCCCCAGGTCATCAGTGCAGGCTTCTAGGCTCCAGGTCTCACTAGCCAAATTCTTTTTAGGGTCCAGTCTACAGTGGTCAGCTGGGTATTTGTGGAGTCCATTATCCTTAATGTCCCATTAGAAGCAACACAAGGTCACCCATCTCAGGCTTACAGAGCAGATGTAGTCCCTAGTTGCCAGCTGGAGACAGGAGTCCTCGGATTATCATTATTTCACCAGTCAGACAGAGTCGTATTCAATTCAGATGCTTCCTCCAAGTCCCAGGCTTGTTCGAAGGAGGTGGGGGTGAGGTACCAGTATTAATCTTTGCAGTAGCCAGTGACTGAGGAATTCCACACATATCATCTGGGCAACTTTTTGGTGAAAAAACACCTCTTTTTAGTGCTTTTTTTACCGGTTTGCTGAAAACCTAACTAGAGTTCCTCACCCAAAACAGTTCCTCTAACTGCTGGAACCTCACCCCTCCTTCTAGACTTTCTTCACGGGAGATGGGATCTGCTGATTTCTATCAGTGATGAAACTGATCTTTGCTCTTAAAAAACCTGGGCTGGCTTTGGGTATTAACGGTGTCCTCCCCTGAGACCCTCATTTGGGATCTCCACTGCAAAAAAAGAGCTGTGAAACCTATCATCTGTGGGAACAGCTGTTCCAATCCCCATGTGAGAGAGATAATCTCTGCTAAGTGGTCACTATTATCACTACAGCGTTCCTCTTCCTGTTGGATTCAATCTCTTTTCTTCTGGGCAGTACAAATTCACATTTGTAAAGTTACTTTTCCATGCCTTGCTTTAAAACTACACTGTCACCAATGACTTGAGTTTTTACTAACTAGTTGACTGATAGTTCCATAATTTTAGGAATTTAGGAACGAAAGATAAAAAATGTATCTTTTATTAAAATCAAATCAAATCAAGCTTTATTCGGATCATGCAAAATGTCCATAAAAGCATTCTATAAAACACAGTAAAATCCATTTATAACCCAAAAATATCCAGAAGAACAACATCTTAAAAATAAGCACAGTCATTGTACATATATACCTATAGTAATTCATTCGAAGGAAGAGGTGTAGCGACACGGCCAGGGCGGCTGACTCTGGAATCTGGGGATCATGGTTCGATCCCCGGCGGCAGATAAGCCCAGCACCATGTGACTCTGGGCAATAACTTGCCTAATCTTCCCGACAGCCCCCAGCGCCTAGAGACCCTTAAGGGTGATTGTTCGCGCTTTACAAATGTGGATTATTATATTTCAATTTTACTAAGTGAACAAGTTCATTCCTTTGTTTTTTTGCTGACATTATATAACAAATTATTGCATTGCATAGTATTCTTTCCAAATTCCGTAAATAATTAAAAGCAGTTTTATAGGGGTCCAGGCAATTATCTTTAAAAATTGGACGGAGATAAATTTTTCTAATTTCTATATAAAAATTACAAAAAAGTGAAGGGTGCTTTGTTTGGATCTACCATTGCACGGGCAGTTTGGAAGATTAGCACACCACTTGCCCCTTTTAGGGAAGGCAAAAAGACGGTGTAATGTGTTCATCCTTAATCTGGTTAGGTAGAATCTATGCTGTACATTAGTTATAAAAACGAGGTGTGGCTGCAGACCCAGGGCGTTTGGTCCCTCAAGATAAGTTATAGCAGTTTACTTAGAACCTGAAACCTCATCTCTTAAGGCTGTCCTAACATACAGGAGACTCCTTTTCAAATCAACTTTACTAATATGCTGTATGTGTTCAGGTTTATTTCCGTTCAGGGGCAAGTTACATTCATCTAAGAGACCACTATTATAACTTAACCAAGGTATTTTCTTGCATCGGTCTTGGGACAAACAGTCAAAAATAATATCCCTCGTAAAATGAGTTTCTTCCCTAGTCCAGATACAGTGCCACAGATTTAAAGCGGCCATGCTAATTGTGGATTGGTGAGGCTCACTGGTTAGAGGCAGCAGACCCGTAAGCAGAAGTTGGCCCAGGACCACGGTTCGATTCCCGACACGGCAGGGTCTTGGGCCAAGGACAGCGGACACGATAATTCTCTCGGTGCCTTCTCTCATCATGGATCCCACTCAGCAACTCTGGGCAATAGCTTGCTTAATCTCCACTTACGGCCCCATTAGCGCCGGGGATGCTTGTCTTCACCTTGGAGATTCCCAGTAGGGATCATCTCACAGGGAAAGCCAGGATGGGTTCCCCAGTTGCGCTCAGCGCTGGGACACTCTTGAGTAACTGCGCGCTTTACAAATGCAATATAACATAACATAATCAAGTCGTGCATAAATGGTGTTCCAGTTTCTCCATGCACAATAATGGAAGGGGTGGAGGACGATACGGCTAACAAATGGCTAACAAACGTCTTAAAAAATTATTTTCAAGAATTTGGAATGGCGAGGTATCCGTTTGGCCCCATAGTGCTCCCCCGTAACAACTCCTGGTGATGCACTTAGCTCCGTATAGCTTGAGAATCTCCCGTACAGGTTTTTGCCAATTTTTTGGGAGAATCTAAAAATAGCCTCCACTAATTTAATAAATTTCAACTTGCATAGAGTTATTTGTGTATTCCAAGTACCCTTACTTTTAAATAGAATCCCTAAGTAAGAAAATGTAAACGTTATCTCTATTAATGTCCCGTTAATATAATGTGATTTTGTTTTAATTTTCCTTTTACCACAGGACATAACCAAAGTCTTACTCAGGTTAATTTTTAAATGTTTTTCCGTCCTAAAACTAGTAAAATTGTCCATCAGGGTCGCTGTCCTTGAAATTAGGACGGCATCATCGGCGTACAATAATAGAGGTGTTGCCCGCTTACCAATCATTGGGACGTCCACCCCCAAATTCTGTAGTAAAATGTCAACACCATTTATATAAAGTGAAAACAGAAGAGGTGCAAGAGTGTAGCCCTGTCTTATTCCACGTGTAATATTAAAGTGCTTCGTGCATTCGCCATGTATTCCATAGCGTATCTTTGCGGACAGACGAGCATAGATTTGGGATAAGAAACTAATAATATCCTCCGGGGCTCCCATACCTCCCAACGTCTCCCATAACTTTGAATGATTCACCAAGTCAAATGCACTTGACAAATCTACAAAGCAAAGGTGCAAGGATCCTTCCCTTGCGAAGGTGTATTTTCCTATTTTTAGTTCTAAATTCAGACACTGTTCGACCGTCCCAACACCTCGTCTGAAGCCATACTGAGCTACAGATAAGATATTTTTTTCTTCTACTCATTGCTCTAGCCTGGCCAACAACATTCTGCCCATAACTTTAGAAGAAGAGTCAAGCAAAGATATTGGGCGATAGCAATTGGCACTACTCCTATTCCCCTTTTTAAAAATGGGGACTATCAGACTCTCTGCCCAAGTGGCAGGTACCTCCCCCTCAATTGTTGCATTAACAAATGTGTACAAAATGGGTACCCAAAAATCCATATTATATTTAAATATATCAATTGGGACTCCGTCGGGGCCAGCCGATTTGCCACTAGCGCTATTCTTAAGGGCTGTTCTAATTTCATCTTGACTGATACTCCTTATTTTGGTGTTTTCTAAAATTATGACGGATTTATCCTCTTTATTTAAAAATCCCTGTTCAGTTTCATTAAAAATTGCTTCAAAGTGGATTAAGCAATCCGCTAGGGTCACTACCGTTTCAATTTTTACTGATTGGACATCTTTAAAGAAAGGTTGGTCCAATGTTTTCCAAAAAAGTGCCGAATCTCTAAGATCGGCAGCTTCGATCAGATTCTCCCACGCATTATCCCTAATCTCCAATTTTCTACGAATAAGGGCTTCTTTATATGACTTCCGTAAAATACTGACCTCCTCCCTATTGCGCAGAACAGTTTTTAGTGCAGACTTTAAATGTATTTAATCTAGAGCATTGATTATCAAACTATCTTGGGGAATGCGAAACATTTGTCTTAGGATTCTTTCGCAAATTATCAGAAATTGCCGTAGAAATGCTTAAAAAAGCCTTGACTATATCCAAGCTATTTGAGGAATTATCAAGGCAGGTTATAACATGATCATTCATTTTTAATAGGATCCTGTTTGTAAAAGCTTCTGGGTCAACGCCAACCCATTTGATTGAGATCCCATTCTCACCCTGTGTTTTTATATCCATAGCATGGGTACTTACTTTCAGACAGAGGCGCAACTAGAGCCAAATTTCGCGGGGGGCTAAGAAAAAATTTCAGGGGGGGCTGAGTCTTTTAAGCCATAGGCAGAGTGGAGCTGCAGGGGCTCTTAGAAGGGGTGAAACAACAGCGAGGCCTCATTAACATGCAAATGGTCTTTTAAAGACCTGTGAAGTGCTCTGGTACGGCTGTGTGTGCGCTGGGAAGCTGTCTCCTCCCGGGCTGCCACACGCGACGGGGGGGGCTGAAACCCTGTGAGTCCAATGGGTGTTGCGCGCCTGCTTCCAGATGTTTTAAAAGGGGAGATCTTAAAGTTATCAGCACGGGATGATGATCACTGAATAAACTTGGGGAGACAGAACATTCAGCTATTGAAGTGAAAAAATTATCAATACATGAGGATGATGTTACTCCTTCAAAGGTGTAAATATTACCCCTATCCTCACGTCCGCTCCCTTTTATAACTTTCTCTGTAATTTCTAGGTTATACTTAAACATAACAAGGTTAATATTTTTGCCATAATTGTTATGTGGAAAATGTGCAGAAACACTGCCTGATTCCTCTTCATAGCCACATTGAATCCTCGCTATAAGGTTACATGGTTCTATGTTACAGTCTCCCGCCCAAATTAGGGAAGAATCCAGACCTAAAATCTTCCTGAAGTCCGTCAGCTCCTTGTCCAAAGATATGATGACATCATGTCTCGAAGCATTAAAAATATTATTATAAAAATGAATCACTATAATATCCTGTAATCCATCTGCTGTGAAAAATAGAAACTGGAAATTTGGCACCTTTCTGTAAGATTTTTTTAAAGTCAGCCTAGAAGACAATGATATAAGTGCTGCTAAACCCCCACAAGCCCTACCTGCCTTTGAAGGGATAGCATTTGTTGAAATTGTCTTGAACCCGTTTACGAATAGATTATCTGTGAGCCAAGTCTCTTGTAATAAAACCACATCGCAGAGTTGGATGCTTGTAAGCCAATTTACATCCTGCAGTTTATACCTAACCCCAGCAACATTCCATGTCATTATATGAAAGTATTCGTACTGAGGATAGCTAGAAGGATCCGTCTCAACTTCCGTGGCAGATCCTTTCTTGCATCTGACAGTGCTAGCCTCCCTGGCTATAGTTAACTGACTCATACTCCTCCCTGCATAGATTAATGTATCTAGCTCGGTAGGCAAGTTAATCTCAAGAGAAGAGGGAGACCGAACGATGATATTCTCCAACAGTGGGGGATAGTCAATCACAACCATCTAAACAAGACAATGGGGCAAATCTGTTAACTAAATTTAGATAGGGTGGTCTCTGAGTAGAACCCTGCGGTGCTCTGCAGTAATTTAAAACGCGGGGTGTTGACCACGCTTTCCAAATAAAATGGGGCCTATAAAAGAACCCTAATGGCAAAAGAGAGATTTTACTGGCATGATCCTCTAAATTAGTACTCCCTATACGATCCAGCAGAAATCTCACAACCTGCTCATTATTAAAATTGGCAACTATGCAGTCCCCTCTCACGTTCTTCCTCGAATGCCCTATCCAAGCAGAACGTCTAGCCATGATCATCTGATTACAGATGTCCTGATCTCAAACCCCGACATCCTTCAATTTAGTTGTAAGCCAGTACATAGTTTTGGCCATCAGCTGATCTGTAGTTTCTACCTGTCCTTCCTGTAAAACCGGGACATTCCGCAGAATCACTACCAACGGGGCAGTAGCTGGAGGAAGATGCAAGACCTGAGAGCCCTCCAAGGCTAGACTATGATCCATACCCTTAAACATCTGTTGCGGTTTTCGACGCTGAGGCCCCGGTATCAAACTTGGTGCTTCACCACCCACAGTCCCAACACACGGGCCACTTTCCTCCCCTTCCTGACTACAAAAGATATCCTGAGTGTGACCACTGGGATTAAACCCTTGCTCAACCCTTTTCAAACCCACATGCACTAAACCAACATCATGATTACCCGCAACATCCACATCCCTCCCAGGTGCCAACGATGTTGATGGTATTTGCCTCACTACGAGGGATTTAGGAGGAATGGAGTTTCCAAGTACCACGTTGCTCTGCTCATTAGATGTACTAACCATTAACCTATTTCTGGAGGCTAAAAGACCCTCTAGGTTGGAAAGATTATTCATAACCTTCAGTTCAAAATCGGTTAGTCTTTCCTCAATTTTAGACAGCCTATGCATTATTGGAGACAGAGATGATGCAATTAAATTACCTAATTTGGATCACACAACATCATTAACTTTGTCAGAGGAATCCCCCAGAAAATCTAAAGTCGAGTCCCGTGGCATTCTTTGCTGTGAAGACACCGTTGTTAAAGATGGCGATGCTACAGTTTCTCCATTTTTATTCATCTTTTTTAATTTTTGCCGGTTTCTGTCTCTGTAGGCCCCCTCCCCGCTTCCTCTTTCGTGAAGAATCTGGGGGTATGGCAGAGGAGTTTGTTTTACCATGAGGTCCAGATCTTGTGGCAATACGTGGGGGTGGACTGCTTCGGGTATTTACAGTAACCGTCTCAACCAGTTCAACAGATGGCATAAAATTATGTGTTCCCTGTCCGCCTTGTATTTCCGATGGTTCATTTTGAGACAATCCAGGGTCACTTTCTATGATGGGAGAATCAGGAACTGCGATCAGGGAGCGATCAGGGGTATGAGCACAAGCCAGGGCGCCCAGAGACGATCGTTTAGCTATTTGTAGATCAATAGAGACACGACGCTCTGTCATTGCTATCTGGACAGTACTGGCTCTAATTAAAAACTGATCCAAAGTCCCCGCCACGCTGCCAGAGGGCTGTACAGATCTTCCCTCACGCAAATTCATCCTCTTCAAGTTCATGAAATGATGGGAGGTCAAAAGGAAACAACTTGATAAATTCCGCCTTCCCAAATAATAACACTTTTCCCGAGACCAACCCAAGACCAACCGTGTGTCAAATTGAACTGACCTTCTGATGATAACCGGCTTAGAGAGTGAGCGCGGCCCGGCCTCATCCGGTCTCGAACGGGCTCAAACGGGTCCGCCCTGGGCCCGGCCGACGTCTGGCGTGCGGCCGCGCCTGCGCGTCACGGGAGCCGCGAGCACCTTTATGCGCCTCCGGGCGCGAAAGAATGGCAGCGGCGCCACCTGGCGCTGTAATCAGGCAAAGCAGTGTGGGCTCTGAAGTCCTGTAAAGCGGTTTTATTCATAACTGTGCCTGGTCATGGAAAATGTAACCTTACCAACACAGTGACAAACAACTTTTTGCAACCGTTTACTTTGGACTGGTATCATTCCCCTCCTTAATATCGAGCAAGTTCAACTTTTATAAATTGAGCAGTCAGCCCTGTGTGCTTACTAGGCACACTTTAGGGGTGTCATTGCTAATATACAAAAGTAGGTTTTCCCGCATGGCTATGCACTTTTCCTTGTCAGATGACACTGTAGTGCTTTTAAATTGCACTCACAATAATGCTCTCTGGAGCCTACCCGCAAGTTATATATGTGGGTGGAGTAAATTTGCACTGCAGACAATATATGTTATTTATTGCCCATGCCTGTTCTGTGCCACATTAGCATGCAATCACTGGAAAGTTTATTAAACCAACTAGATGTAGCCAGTTCAAATGTGGGGACAATGCACAAGCACTGCGCCATGGAACAGCAGTGTCACAGTGCACCAAGTCATAATACTTACTGAAAAGGAGTCCATAAAAAATGTCAAATATGGGGGTGGACATTACAGGAAAAGCAAATTTACTTCAAATAGTATCTGGAATACTAGTTCCCGCTGCAGGCCGTATTCTGAAATATATCACCTGCAGTTCACGAAACCAAGTAAATAGAGGGAGAATGCTCCTGTGCCTTATTTTACAGGATTCAACAGTTAAGAACAAAGGAGCATATCAGCAACAACCTGCGATAATTATCGCTAAGCGCACTTAGCGCTAGGATAATTATCACCAGCTAGCGTGGATTTTTATCGCTGAGATAGCGTGCTATTAGCAACGCTTATCTCAAAAGCGATGAAAATCCTAGCGCTAACTGACAAACGTGAGATTACCGCTGGAAAACCAACGATAATCCCACGAAGTTTGTTGATAGCTTGCTGATAGGGCCTCACATACTTAGCCATGATATCCACCTTCAATAGGATATCATGGCTCAGTCAGTTTCAAAGCAGGCGTAAGGAAAGTAGCGATAACAGAGGTTATCGCTACTTTTCTTGTCGCTATGCTGCTTTGCGTGAGGCTTGATAATAGGAGAAATGTCGCTTAGCGACATTTTCCCATTATCCTGGGGAGGAACGCCCACTTTGCATCTCATTAGAGATGCAAAGATGGGCGTTAGGAATTCAGGCGCTAAGGCAAGGTTTCACGCCATAGCGTGACCTTGCTAATATAGCGATAAAACTATCGCCGCTTTTCGGCGATAATTTTATATCGCCGCCTTGTAGATATGCCCTAAAATGGTTGCAATCCATTCTCTCAAGCGAATATGGATGTTGATAATAAAGTTCTATTTGAACATTTTATAGACTAGACAAACAAAATGTGCTGAAATTAAATCTGAAAGTAACTCTGATACAAAGACTGACCACCATGGGCTAGATTTTAGGACTTTCTATCTTCCACACCAGTCCCTGAAATCCTGGTGAAATGGGCTCCTCTCGCCAAGCTGACCGTACTTGAAAATCTTAGTCAAGACTCTACTTTGACCCTCCTGATCCCTCCAAAATCCATCCCCAATCCTCTCTTCTTCCATAGGACCCCTTTGTTTTGAATTTGTGGCAAGAGGATTTAGCAATGGTTTGTTCCTGTAAGGTGGCACCTAAATCCATTAACTTTAGTTATTGAAAAGTCTCTAGACATTATAAAAAAGTCCAGGTCCAGCCACAGAAACATATCTTAAAATTAAATATTCAACTGCTCTAAGCATTGTTGGGCTCCAGATGTAATAATTGGACGATCATCAATAGTTGTTAGTTAAACCAAACTGATATGTGGCAATGTGTTGGTTTGTATGGCGTGCACGAATGGTAATTTCAAATTACATTCTTTGGCTACAGTATCAGTATATGTATAGGGATAAGACAGAAACTTTCAGTAGTTGGTCCCTTAAAAGCTCCCAAGACCTCTGCTTGTTGTGAGCTCGAGCTGCTCAGGCTTGCTCCATTATTTGGCGGCCTAGGAGCAGCAAGCAGTATACAAATGAGACACACACAAATAGTACATTTCTGTGGTACTGGAATCCAACCTCGGTTCTGATACCCCTTTTATTCTCTTACTCTCTTCCGGCCCCTCCTTCACATGGGCCCTGCCAACATGCGGAGTGTCCTGGGTGTGACCCGAGACACACCCCTCAGAACATGTCTGGTGGGACTGCCCACTAGAACATAACATTCTTCCTTGGTTTAGCACAAAAACAATTGTAACATGTCAAAACATTAACACCTAACATAACTGCAACACAAACAAAAGACTAAGGAGAGATACGTTGAGACAAAAAATATAGAGAGAAAGAGAGAGAGAGTGAGAGAGTGAGAGAGAGAGAGAGAGAGAGAGAGGGAGAGAGAGAGAGAGAGAGAGAGAGAGAGAGATCAGAGACCTATTCTCAGAATCTCAGCATTAGACTAACACATAATCCCTCAAATGGGAAGGGGCTGCTAGACTAGGCTGGAAATGGTACCTCCCACTTCCGCAACATCCCTCACGGTCTGGACCATTACCTCCATGGATCACTCGGGACTGCTGAAGTTCTTCAAGGCTATTCTGGCATGCCGACCCCAACATTTGGCCCATAACAGTCTTTGTGTTCCGGGCAGCCACCAGGTCCTCCTGGCAGGTGAGGATGTTAACCTCTCACCGGGTACTGATGGTAGTGAAATGTCACCAGGCTCTGCGTCCATGTCCTCCCTTTCGGAAGGCACCCCAGTGTCTGAGTTCTCCGAAGGTCGGTATTTCTTGAAACAGGAAATGTTCCTCGTGATGGTCGCTACCGCCTTTCCGGCAGTTACCATTGTTCCTTTTATTGCCTGAATGGTCCAAGGATCCAACTCGAATGGGAGCGTACATTTTCCAAGTGGATTCTGATTCTTTACCATGACCTAGTCTCCCACAACCAGTGGCCTCTCCTTGGTGCCATGGGTTCTGGACATGCGTTCATTCTGGATTTGTCGTTGTTTTAAGCTTTCCGATACTTGCTGTAGATTCGACTGTGGATTCACTTGGGGAATAACATCTCCTACCACTCTTTTAATGCAGTGTATCTCAGGGCTGACTTGAGTCGTAGAATGGGGAGTGAGTCGATACTCACGTAGAAAGGTGTATAGGGCACACTCCATGTTTTGTCCACGAGCTAAAGCAATTCGAAGAACTTTATTCAACATGCGCATAAAACCCTCTGCCTCTCCATTGGCTTGAGGCCACCTTGGGTGATTTTCCAATGCCGCACCTCCCTTGACTGCAAGTATTCTGCCACTACATGGCTGGAGAAAGGAGGACCATGATCTTCTCCAAAAGTGGTATGGTTTTGCCCGCCGTTGTTGACTCAAGGATCTCGACCTCCTGATATTTTGAGAAATCATCGACCACCACCAGCATGTGCCCCCCATCTGGGAGACTCCCAAAGTCTGCACTCACCCAGTGCCAAGGGTGCAGTGGTATATCTTCAGTGATAATAGGAGCTGGGGGCTCCGCTGCGCCCAATGCTTGACTGAAGGTGCAGTCACAAACAGTTTGCTCTACAAGGTCGTCGAAGCCAGGACACCATACTTTACAGCACAGACGGGACTTCATTTTCACCATTCCTTGATGTGCTATATGTGCCAGATGGACCACCCTTTGTCTTAACATCCTGGGAATCACTAGACGGGATCCTCTCATGAGGCAATCTTCAGTGGATGCCGCTAGATCTCCTCGGACATTATGTAGTGCATCCAGCGTAGTGGGTGCTTCTTCAGTCCTGCAGGGCAGCTTGCCGAGAAACAGGTCCCATTTTCCTGACATCACCGCAGAGATCGCCATCTGTAGGCACTCATCCTCTTTGTTGACCTTCATAATTTCCTCCAGTGAGATGGGCCGGGGGCGGGATCACTCTGCTACCAATTGTACGTATTCCTCCACTCCATCCACCGCGGACGCCTCTTCCTCCGTGTCTCGACAGAAAATCAGCAGGGTTCTGTGCACCAGGGTGGTAAACCACCTGGAAGTGGTATTCCTGTAGTTGGAGGATCCACTTTTCAATCCTTGGTGGAGGTTTTGAGGATGCTCCCATAAATAGTGGGATCAAAGGCTTGTGGTCCGTGTGTACTGTGAATGGCTGCCCATAGAGATACAAATGGAAATGCTGGCATCCCCAGTGGACTGCAACAACCTCCTTCTCTATATGCGAGTATCGTTGCACGGCTCCGGTAGGCCACGGGCGCCCATTCTCCATCCTCCTGCTTTTGTGATAGCACCACCCCCAAACCAATAGGACTGGCATCGACTGACAGCTCTGATTCTTTGGCTGGGTCAAATTACACCAAGGTGGTGTCAGCCAACAAGGCGCTCTTGGTGTCCTGAAATGCTTTCTCTTGGCTGGGGCCCCATTCCCAGTTGGTGGGGGTCTTCGTGAGTTCCCTCAGGGGAGCAGTGAGGTCAGTCAGGTTTCAGATGAAGCACCCACAGTACGTCACCATACAGAGAAAACTCCTCACTCCGGTCACGGAGGTGGGGGGTGGGGCCATCTGGTTGTCATGGGCTTGGGACAGTCCATGACATACTTTTGGGAGAAACAATATCTGAAAAAAGCTATCTCCTTCTGAAGAAACGTGCATTTCTCTTGGTAAAGAGTGAGGCCACTGTCTCGTAATCACTGGAAAACATCTCTTAGGCGGTCCAGGTGTTCTTCTAGTGTAGGAGGATGAACAAGGATATCATTGCTGATGTTGAGAATCCCATTTAGGCCAGCTAGAGCCCCTCGAATGGTATCTTGAAATACCTCAGCAGCACTAGAGACCCCAAAACTGAGTCTTTTGTACCTTTGGAGTCCCACATGTGTTGAAAACGTTGTTATGGCCCTTGAGTCTGGGTCCAGCAGGAGTTGGTGGTATCCGGCCCGTAGATCCATTTTGGAGAACCACCGAGAGCCACTCGCTTCGGCCACAATGTCATCGACTATAGGAGTTAGATGACTCTCTCTCTTTATAGCATGATTGGGTAGCCTTATTTCGACACAGCTTCTCACCTCGCCTGGCTGTTGGGCTCCCTTGCCACGACAGTGGGTGATACCCACTGAGTCGGTCCCTCGACTCGTTTGATGATGTCCGCCTGCTCTAGTTTCCTCAGCACCTCCTCCACATTTGGCCGTGGATGAAACGCCACTCGCCGATGCTTGAAGGCTACTGGTTGAACAGTGTGATCGACGTGCAGATGGACCATGTGATCCTTGAGACATCCGATCCCTTTGAATAGTAGCTTGAATTCATCCACTAAGGATTCCACACTTTTTTGGTGAATTGCGAAGGTGAATGCCACCAGTTGTAGATGTTCGGCAGTTCGGCAGCTTAATAGCATTGCAGACCCTTTCTGGGTAACATAGACTTTGGCTCGAGTACAGCGAGAGTTATGAGAGATGTCAGTGGTGAAAACTCCAGCCAATGGAAGACGGGCGGTTGATCCATAAGCGAACACTTGGGCCAATGTTTGTCTTAGAGCCGGTGGTGTGGGAGGGTCTGTAATAGAAAGCTCACCATGATGTTAATGGACGTCCCCATGTCTATGAGTGCCTCAACTGGGTGTCCGGCAACTAGTGCACTGCACTTCGGGATCTGCCTCTTTGGACATCCGTCTGGTTGCATGGCGTGGGTCACGTGTACGGCCCCCTCAATGTCATTCTCATCAATGTCCTCCTCATCTACCACGGTCTGGGGGTGTCCACGGTGTTTACTAGTTTATTCCGCGGCCTTCTCTATGATGCAGAGCGACATAACTTTGCAAAACGATGGAGTTTGTTGCATGCCGAACATTTATTTCCTTGGGCTGGGCATGGTCCTTGGTAGGGAAACGGCCCCCCACAGCCATATCAGGTTCTCGCAGTAGATTGGGTTTTGCTGTGCTCTGGCTTTCTTGCGGGATATCCAGGTGCCATGGTGTTAACCGGGTCTGTATTTCCTGGCGATGCAATGCTGCCTCCATGTGCGCTGCTCGCACTTTCAATAGCTCCTTCTACGTCCCAATCATTAGCATGTCAGCCATTGACATCCCTGGGACTTGAAGTATCTGTTCTCTCAGTTTTGCTGATGCACATACCTGAATAAATCGCACCTGTATCTTATCGTTGGCATCTGGCAGCGTGTACGTACTCGCCAGTTCCCGGATCTGGGTGTAAAAACTGTACACGGACTCTTCGGGAAGCTGACTCACCTGCCTCAGTAGAAAACGTTAATAGTCGGGGTTAGCAAGCGGCTCAAAATGCGCTGGTAGGGCTGCTGTAAACGTGCCGCATGTGTGGGTTGGGCCGGCTTCTGTTACCGATTTTACCAGTTTGTGTATGGCAGCACCACCCAGGTTTAATAGCATAGGGCATTATCATTCAGATTCCAGACCCACTGCCACGTAGTATGTCTCTAGCCAATCCAGCCAATCATTCCACTTGGTCACTTGCGTGGAAGGCAGACCATTTAACAGGAAAGGTTCGACAGGTGGTACTGTAGCCATCTTGCGTGTACTTTGTAGGTGCTGATGAACCTGGGGTATGTGAGGTAGGTGTAGAGCTGTGTGGCTGTGGCTTTGCATGCAATGGAAATACCCAACAACACTTCCTTTCTCTCGTGTAGCTGTCCACTTACTTTCACTTTCTTTTATTTGTCCCAATTATCCTTTGTTGTTGCCCAGGGTTGTGGTGGCTGGGGTATCCCCCCTTCCTCACCAAACAGAGTACGCACCCAGACAGCAGTACAATTAATGCAGGGCCTAGCCCTGCGCCACTCCACCTAATGGCCCAGCTGTGTGCCACTGCAACGTGACTTCCTTCCAAGAGAGAATAGTGACGGTGAAGTGTACCTGCTCCTGCTCCTCCATCCTGAAGAGACTAGTGAGGGTGAAATATGCCTGGGTGGCGGTGGCACAAACGCTGCACACATGGGCACCAGGGACCTGAGGCTCATAGCGTGTAGAGAAGGGAGTGGGGCTTGAGCGCCCAGCGGCTCCGGCAAATTGTGCGCCTCCACGCGGGTGCGGCCTTTGTGAAGATGAGGCACTGGGAAGTCTAGGCCTTGGGCTCCATGCGGCAGGAACCTCACCTGACCAGCACCAGTGATGTCTCCCTACTTAGGAAACACGTCTCCGCTTCAGCAGCATACTCAAGCGGGAGGAGACAAGCGGGATAGAGGCTGCCGACATCTAGTGCAGGTAGGATGCGCCAGGGATGCTAGGGTACGACCACCTTCGTCACCAGTTGTTGTGAGCTTGAACTGCTCAGGCTTGCTCCATTATTTGGCGGTCTAGGCACAGCATGCAGTATACAAATGGGACACACACAAGTAGTACATTTGTGTGGTACTGGAATCCCGCCTCGGGTTCCAGTACCCCTTTTATTCTTTTACTCTCTTCCGGTCTCTCCTTCACATGGGCCCTACCAACATGCAGCGTGTCCTGGGTGTGACACACCCCTCAGAACATGGCTGGTGGGACAGCCCACCAGAACATAACACTGCTCTCACATTTGGTTGGAATGGAAATAGTGGGGCTTCTATCTATTTCCCTACAACAGAGTAAGTATATCCTTTTACTAGTTGAATATGCATTCTGTTATCCAGAAAAATTACCCTTACATAATACCAAAATCTTCATTGTTGCTCAAGCTATTGTTGTAAATTGGCAGCGATTGGCTTAGCATTAGCGGAATCCATCTTGTATTTAGAGGCTATCTTGTCCATTTTGCGGAATCCATTTTGTATTTCTGACAGCCATTTTGTTTGCCATGTGCTCACCATGTGCTTTGTCCTCCCTCAGTGTTGACTGCTCTTGTAATCTGCCTAGAAACGAACTATATTTAGCATCTTCCCCCTTTGCACATGCCCAGTGAGTTTTCAACTGTCCTTGCAGCTGTTAGTAGTATGTAACTGTCAGGATGTGTTTACTAGCATTGGCAAACTGTTAACTCCTCCTACTTGTCGACTGTGCATTTCTATATGACCTTATATGTACATAAAATCTTCTGCTGTACTTGTACCGCCCTCTTTCAAGCCCCTGTGTGGGTATAAAAGGACCATGCTCCTTCTGTTTGGTGTGCTACTTCATTCAATACCGAAGGGTGCTGTGTGAATGTAGTTCCACCTCATGAGGTTTAATAAACTTTGCATTTTCTATTCCAGTTTCTGTGCCAACTTCTTCCTATTGGTCTGAGGAATCTGTGCAGAGAAGGGCGAACCCCTTGCACTGGTAGGCCTAGCTGAGGTCCACTTCTACAAATTGGCGCCCAACCAGTGGGGCTCATCGGCGACTCGGATGCCCAAAGGATTGATCGCGACAAAGGATTGGAATCTCGCTCTGGATGCGATCCCTGCCCGATGAGACCCAAGTCTTGGCAACCACGGCGTTTTTCCTTTCTTTCTGATCTGACCATTCAGGTGGTGCCGGTCCCCGACTGAGATCTCTTCTGTTGATTCGCCGTGCAGTGACCATTTGGTCGATTTTAGAACTTGGCAGTTGGAACCTGGACACCAAGTGATTGGTAAGTGTCATTCTGCGGCGCTTGCTGTTGGTATTTATGCCTGGGATTGGTAAGGTAGTATAGTAACACTTACTGCGGCTTTTGTATTTTGGAATTTGTGTTGGCCAGATAGATTTCTATGTGATTCATATATAAATTGCAATTTATATAGGCAGGTAATGAGGAGAATGAGGAGAATTTTCTCTATCTGAATTGATTTGAACGGCACATCGTACTAAAGGTACCTTAAGTGCTACTTTCATTATAATACTGCATATTCTGCACTATTTTTGGCATGCCTGTTTTTTAGCACACTTCGTAGGATGTGTTGCTTTTGTAGTGGTACCAATTTGAGACTCGATAAAGCACAACCGGCCCCCCCGGAGGGGACGCCTAATAGGGATATGTATATTAAGCATGGTCTTTCTTCTATAATGTACAGCACATTATGGAATAAATACACTCGTAAGGATCCTGAGTTGCGTTGACCTATGTATGGGTCATTTGATTTACGAAAGATTGAGTATGTGGAACAATGTCTGTGTAAGCGAAAGAGTAGGCAAGATATGTTTGATTGTGTACGAATGTGGGAGAAAAAAGTGCGTGAACGAATGAAGCGTGAGCAAGCCTTGATTGAAAAAGAACAGCGAAAGAACATTTATGTGAAAGCATTAGAGCTGAAGAACAAAGAAGTAAAAGAGTTAAAAGAGAGAGAAGATAGGGAGCTCAATTTACAGGTAACTGGCCAATACGCTGTCCGGCGGCCCCTATCCTATACTTAATAAACCACAAGATGATTCCTTATTATTAGATCGTCCTCCACCTCCGTATACTGTTCCTTCTGCCCCTCATGAGTCAGATGAGGAGTCTAGTTCAGAGGATCACAAGGCACGAGAAACTCGTTCTATGTTGACCGCTGCGCGTTCGACCCGGCTTAGATCTGCTGTTTGTAAAGCAGTTCGTAGCATTGCCCCCGCCTCTGAACTTCTAGATAGTTTGAAAGGGTGGCAGGAAAGGGAGCAGCTGTATTTTACTGAGGTGTTTGCCGCAGAGGTCCTTCAGCTGTTTAGGAAATATTCTGAGGAGTTAGAGCCCGACGATGTAGCAGTTAATTGTAAGCAAATGCGTGATGGTCTTTTTGTTTTCCCCCAGGTTAATGATACAATCAGGCGTTTGGTTAAACTGCGTGTTGATGCAGTCCGTTTGCGAGAGGAGAAAAAGGCTGCAGACGTAGCTGCACAGACATCTCAGACCGGCATGGCACAAGCTTCTATCTCAGATAAGACTATGATAGTTCATGCGGAACCTATGCGGGAGGCCGCGCCTTTGTATGTTCCTCCTAAAGGACAGAGTACAAGTGATGATAAGGCCACTATCGATGCAAAGGGTTATTTTATTTATTTATAATTGGGTTTACACTCCTTGGAATAGGACGGATGTCATGGCACTTAAAACTGCATTGCCTGATCCGCGGAAAAATCCAGCTGCTTTTTATGAGGAAGTTGAGGGTGCTATTAGCTCTTGTACTATGACTTTGCCTGATATTGATTTATTTTTCAGATTGATATTACCGCCTGATATGTGGAGAACTGTTCGTAAAATTGAGGATCGTGCAGCTTTTGGGGCATTATGGAAAGAGTTAGAACAAATGGATGTAGAAAGGGAACCCGCACAGAAGCCATGTCAGTTAATTTGAGATCTTCCCGCAGCTATATTAGTTAAGTTAAAAACGATTATTCCCCCTAAAAAGATAGATTGGACTGTTTTAGCGTCTTGTAAGCAAAAGGCAGAAGAATTGGTCTCTGATTTCTTTACATGGTTTGAAGAAGGATTCCACGATTTATTGGCCAGTCATTGACAGATGACACGGGCAGACATCTGTTTGTCGATAAATATGTCGCAAACCTGTTGCCAGGAATAGCTAGTCGCTTAAAAGCCAGTGAGAGTTCATGGACTACCTCTTCTCCGGTTTCTCTCTTGACTATGGCTCAGTAGTATGAACGCCAGGAATTAGAAGCAAAGGGTAATGAGGATAAGAAGACTAAAGAATTAAAAACTAAGGTTATGTTGGCTCAGGCTTATGGTCCGCCTTTTAGAGGTAGTGATAGAGGTGGACGTGGATCTTATGGTTCGTCTTTCCCTTCTTATACTCATTCGAATTTGTCTGCTGACCAGTGCGCGTACTGTAAGAAATTTGGGCATTGGGCTTCCGATTGTCCAGCACTGTGTGCTCAGCAGTGTCCACGTGGTCGGGGACAAATGAGAAATCGTTCAGGATATTCAGGGCCTAGAGGAAGCACAGGTGATCGTGCTATGTTTGATGCTAATATACGTGGGCAGAATGGGTTTAACACTTTTGATAGAAGGAACCAATATCAAATGTCCGACTATGTGCCGTCTGATTCTCAAGATTCTGCTTATGCATAGGATTGCCTAGGATGGGGTAAGGAATCAGTTGAAGTTCCAGTAGATCAGAGGGGTCCCTATGTTACAGCAAATGTTTTGGGTTCTACTGATCAGTTTCTGGTTGATACAGGAGCTACTCGTAGCGCCTTGTCTAAACAATTGGTTCCAAGGGCTCCCCTGTCTGGCTTAACCATTACATCGATAGGTTTCGATGGAACCCCTTCCTTTAGCCCATTGTCACAACCACTCGCATTCCATGTGGATAAAAGTACTGCTCCGTGCCCATTTTTGCTTTCCCCGAATACCCCAGACAATATTGTGGGTCTAGATATGCTCAAGTATTTCAGGGCTACGATACGATGTTCTCCAGAAGGTGTACGTGTTATCTTGAATGACAACCATCCTGTGAAGGAGAGAGCTTGTCTTGTTAAAGAGGATATTGCATTAGCTTCACTCCCTAGTAATTTTTGGGCTACTTCAGACACTGATGTAGGGCAAATGGTTATTCCACCAGTACATATTAGTGTCAAGGAGGGCGCTGTGCTGCCACGTTTGCCTCAATACAAAATTTCACAGGAAGGTGAAGAAGCACTCATACGTATTGTCCATGATCTCATTGAATTGGGGGTTGTTGAGGAAGTTCCTTACAATGTTTGTAACAGTCCGATTCTTCCTATTCTGAAAAAAGATACTGACACTAGGATTTACCGATTCATTATTGATTTGCGAGAAGTTAACAAGATTGTAGTACCACAATACCCCGTGGTTTCTGACATAACAACACTTCTTACTTTGGTTCCTCCGACAGCAACTACATTCTCTGTAATAGACTTGAAGAATGCTTTCTTTTCGATCCCTATTCATCCTGATAGCCGATATTTGTTCGGTTTCACTTTGAATAATCGATTTTGTAGAGTTCCTCAAGGCTATACTGAGAGTCCTCGTATTACCAGTCAAGCATTAAAAAGACAACTTGATTCTTTTGTTTTGCCTGAAGGTGTGGCTCTCATTCAATATGTCGATGACATCTTGTTGGCAGCCGATACCCCTGAACAGTGTGAAAAATGTACTTTGTCCTTGCTATCTTTTCTTGCTTCCAATCATCACAAAGTGTCACGAAAGAAATTGCATTATTGTAGACCGAAGGTAACCTACTTAGGTCACCTTCTGTCTAAGGAGGGCCGTGCACTCACACCAGATCACATTCAAGCTATTTTAGACACACCAGTGCCCCTTACTCAGAAAGATGTCCGTGCATTCATTGGTCTTACTTCTTTTTGTAGGCAATGGATATTAGGGTTTTCACACATTGTTAAACCCTTGCTAGCACTTTTGACTAAAGATACTCCAATGCCCCTCCCATGGACAGATGAATGTGAGACTGCCTTCCGACAGTTACGACAAGCTCTTTGTTCAGCACCAGTGTTAGGTACTCCAGATTATACGAAGCCTTTTACACTCTATGTACATGAGAAAGATGGATGCGCATTGTCAGTTTTAGTGCAGACACACGGTGACAAACAGCATCCCTGTGCATATTTTTCAGCAGTACTTGATCCTGTTGCACGTGCGTTACCTGGATGCTTCCGTTCATTTGCAGCAACAGCTGTGTCAATACGTCAGAGTGAAGGGATAGTTTTGTCACATAAGCTGTTGGTGCTAGTACCCGATGCGGTTGATGCCCTTTTAAATCAGATGAAGACGCAGCATTTAACTAGTGCTCGTCTGAAAGGATACGATTTGACATTGTTGGCCCCTCACATTACACTAAAGAGATGTGCGATACTAAACCCAGCCACTTTGTTGCCATATCCGGTTACTCAGTCTCAGTCACAGGAGTCTCATGATTGTATATTCCTTACTGAGGAACAGACAAAGGGTCGTGTCGATTTGCAAGACACGCCCCTTTCAAGTGTTGATGGGGAACTATGGGTTGATGAGTCCTGTTTGAAGTCACCAGATGGTACAACGTCAGCTGCATATGCAATTACAACACTTCAGACGGTAGTTGAGACAGCTTGTATTCCACAGAAGTCAGCTCAGGCAGCTGAGCTAATAGCTTTAACACGAGCATGTGAACTTAGTACTGACTTATCTGTGAACATTTATACAGATAGTCGCTATGCTTTCAGTGTGGCTCATGATTTTGGGCTACTCTGGAAGGAGAGGGGCTTTCTTACATCCCACGGGATGCAAATAATGCATGGAGAATTAGTACATAATCTCTTGACTGCTTTAACATACCCAAAGAGAATAGCAATTGTTAAATGTAGCGCACATAAGAAAATAATTGATAAGATAGGACAAGGCAATGCTTTTGCAGACCAAACAGCCCGTGAAACTGCCATGCAGCGAGGCACCACGTCTATATACCAGACAGGAAGTGCTAGATATGCAGAGATCTGCTTCTGCAGAAGAAATTGAGCAATGGTCTAAGGAGGGAACATTGGACGATGAGGGCTGTTGGAGGAATAAAGAGATGAGCAAGTGGAAACTGCCTACAGCCTATTTACAACCTATGATTCATATGGCACATGGGCCGGCACATGTTGGAGCCTCCTCGATCACAAAATTGCTCACGCAAGTTTGGGAGCACCCAGAAATTGCCGGCACAGCTAAAAAGGTGGTGCAGTCTTGTCTGATTTGTCTTTAGCATAATCCTAGTAAAGGAACACAAACTCCTACAGGAGTGTTTGCTACGCCAACCGCACCTTTTGAAGTTTTGCAAATGGATTACATCCAGCTTGAGCGCTGTAATAACTTAAAGTATGTTTTGGTAGTGGTATGTGCCTTCAGTAAATGGATAGAGGCATACCCTACGAAGGACAATACAGCTCTCACTACAGCAAAGGTACTTTTGAAGGAATTCTTTTTTTTTTTTTTAACTTTATTTTGAAACTTTACAGTGAACATAGAGCTGTAAACCAATTTCGACCAAGGGTTCACATTTTCAGCAACATAAATACAGAGGAGGCAGTGAAGAGACACAGAGATGACATGGCAGACAGTGCAAATATAACAGTCCCAACCAGACACAGCAGTAGCCCCCACAGGTGGACACTCACAGAAGGTGCTATCGCGCCGACCCCGCCTCGGGGGGTCCCCCTCTTGGAATCTCCAGTAATGGTATTATGCCCGGCAGAGCCGAGTGGAGACACAACAGACCCATAGTACACCCACCAGAGGGCCCGCAGCCAGGATCCGGGCCATCTCCCGTCCGAAGCCCCCGGAGCATCCTGCCCCCACGGGCTCTATGCAGTGACCTATGTGCCCATCTCGACCTCGCCCGCCAAAAGATAGCATCTCAGCGGAGCCCAGATGTCCCTAGGCCGGGACGTTGGCGGCATAAGCTCAGAGAACGTGCAGTTCTGTTCTTGGCAATAGGTAAGATCCCGCACCCAGTCCTTGAATTTTGGGGCCCTGCCCCTGCCCCAGCGACACGCAACTCTCCTCTTAGCCAGCAAGAAAGCGAGCGCGATGAATTTGCGATGTGACGCTTGTATCGGCTCCACATACCCCAGCAGGGCCAGAAGAGGTGAGGGCTCTACATCTGTGTCGATCATTTTAGAGAGTGCTGCAAACACCTGACACCAGTATAGATGCACTTCCTCGCAGGCCCAGGCCAGGTGAAGAAAATCCGCCATAGGGGCCCGGCATTTATCACAGCGATCGTTGTCTCGGAGCCTATAGCCATGAAGCCTGACAGGTGTGTGGTATAGTCGATGAATGTATTTGTAATGTATGATTCGGAACCGGCTACTGGAGGAAATGCGCTCCGTCTGTGACAAGCAGAATCGCCATTGTTTGTCCGTCAACGGGGTCTGCAACTCCCTGTCCCATTTTTCCCTAGCTGTAAGCTGCGGCGCTGGCATTAACGAATGTACCGACCCATATATTTTGGAAACCAATTTAGTTGGGGCGTCGTCGGCTAGAATGCGCTGTAACGGTGCCATCTGCGGGGGTTCCTGCGGAAAACTGGGCGTGAGCGCCCGTATCCCCTGCCGAAGCCGGATATAGAGAAAGACGTCAAGCGGAGAGGTGTCCCAGCCCTCAAAGAGGTGCTCCATAGAGCGAAATGTGCCATTGTGATACAGGTCACCCCAAGTCGCGACGTGGATGGCGTGAAGCAGCCTCCGGAACCCCGCCTCCTGCAGCAGGGGCATACTGGGGTGGTAAGTAAGGGGCAGAAGTGGTGCGTACAACAAGTCTTGCCCCAAGGAGGCAGCGAAGTGATTCCATGCTGACACTGTGCTGAGTACCGTTGTCGGCGTTTTATCTCTTCCCAGCACTGGGATATAAAATGCGCCCTCCACGGGGATTGGGTGAGCCAGCCAGTGCTCAGCTGCGAGCTGTGGCATATATCTGGGCTGTCGTATCCAGAAGTATGCGAAATGCGCCTGGGCTGCCCGATAATACAGCTCAAAATTGGGGACACCAAACCCACCCTGATCATACGGCCTGGTAAGAATTTCCCACTTGAGCCGGGGCGATTTACCGCCCCAAACTAGTCTTATGAGCTCGGTGCGGAGTTGCTTAAAAAAAAAGGCACCAGGATGGAATGGGATATTCAGAAACAGATAAAGCAATTGCGGTAGTATTATCATTTTAATCAGCGATGCTCTGCCTGCCATCGACAAAGGCAAGGCGATCCAGCGAGTAACGTAGTCCGTAATGCGGGTAATTGATGTACCATAGTTAGCCCGCATGAGCTCCTCCCTATTTTTTTCTATGTGTATACCCAAGTATTTAAAATCCCCCTCGCACCAGGCGAGGGGGAAATCCATCCCGAATCACCCAGTGGAGGCCGTGAGGGGGAACAAACACGACTTGCTCCAATTTATCTGGACCCCGGAAATCACACCAAAGCGGATGAATTCCCGAAGAATCGGGTTGAGATTATCCTTTGGGTCGCGTATATAGAGAGTGATGTCATCCGCGTATAGAGATATCAATATTTGTCTCTGGAAACATCTCAACGCCTTCTCTTTGTGATGTTGCCGCAGTTTCGCCGCTAGAGGCTCCATGGCCAGGGCGAATAGCAAGGGTGACAGAGGACACCCCTGCCTGGTGCCTCTGGTGATGGGGAAAGAAGAAGAAAGCTGACCGTTCACCAGTACTTTGGCGGTAGGAGCCGTGTATAACAACTTGATCCACGAGATAAAGATGCCCGGAAACCCCATGCGTGCCAAGACTTGGAACAAATAGTCCCACTCTAAGGAGTCGAATGCCTTCGTGGCGTCAAGGAAGACAGCTGCCATGGGCTGGTCGTCATGCACTGAATTCAGAATCGAAAAGAAAGTACGCAAGTTATGAGATGTAGCCCGACCAGGCACAAACCCAGCCTGATCAGGTAAGATCAGATTGGGGAGAAGTAGATTGATGCGAGCTGCTATAAGTTTTGCCAGGATTTTCACATCGCAATTCAGCAAGGACAGGGGTCGGTAGGAGTCGCAGTCATTAGCTGCCTTCCCTGGCTTGAGAAGGGACATGATGAGGGCCTCACGCATCGAGGGGGGAAGGTGGCCCACCTCTAACGCAACTTCATACACCTCACGCAAGACCGGCGCCATAAATTCGATGTACGTCTTATAAAATTCAATTGGTATCCCGTCCAGTCCTGCGGCTTTGCCCGAGCTCATATGCATAATAGCCTCGCGCACCTCGTCCAACTCGAAGGGAGAACTCAGAAACTCTCTTTGCGCGTCGCTAAGCCATCCCAGTGATACGTCCTCAAGATATTCGTGCAAGCGCAGTTCCTCCGACCTGGCCGAAGTGTATAAGTTGCGATAGTGTATAACGAACGCGTTTAGTATGTCTGCGGTATCTCCATATAGGGCACCGGCGTCTCCCGCCACCTCCATGATAGTGTTATTCGGCCGCAGCAACCGCACTGTTGCCGCCAGAGCCTTCCCCGGTCTCTCGCCCTCGCCGTACCGGCAGGCGGTCCAATGTTTGCCTCTAAATTTAGTTTCCCTATCGGCTTCGGCCATATACTCCGAGAGCTTCTCCCGTATACAAGCCAGAACCGCATCATCAGGGTTGTCCGCCACCGACGCCTCAAGCGTCTTCAGGTCAGTTTCTAGGGTGCGAAGTCGTGTGGTAATACTCTTCAGTACCCCAGACCCCTTGGCGATGCAGATACCCCGCAGCGTCACCTTGAACGCATCCCAGATAGTTTCCACATCTTTCACAGAGTCCTTATTGCGCTGAAAGAAATCTAAGCAATCTTCCCTAAGTTCCTCCTGGAAAACAGCATCCAGCAGCATCGTGGGTTGGAGACGCCAGGCCGTCCGCGGTGGGGCCAAGTCAGCCGCCCGTAAGCTGACACGCACCGGCGCATGATCCGAAAATGTTGTCGGGAGGTGGTGTGCTCGAGCCAGCGCCGCATGAAAGTGTGGGGCCAGGAAGACGTAGTCTAGCCGCGCCCAGGATTTCGCCTGTGCCGTGAAGTGTGTTCCCTCGCGGTCTACAGTGTGTAAGTGTCTCCACGTGTCAATCAAGTGATGCTCCGCTATTATCTCTAACAGTGCCTTTCGGGACTGGGTGTAGTGGTGTGGGGCTGGGTGGGACCTGTCCATGGGAGGATGGAGGGTGGTGTTGAAATCCCCTCCCCATATGAGGCGCTGTGCGCCTATGCCCACTATGAGGGCGCCCAGTTCTGCAAAGAGGCGTGGGTCGTCCACATTGGGACCATAACAGCAGACCAGGGTGACTGTCCTATGTCCTAATCTTCCCCACATCAGGCAGTATCTGCCCTGGCTATCACTCTTGGAGCCCGACAAAATAAAGGGGGTCCCCTTTTTCACCAGGATGGCAACCCCACGAGCGTACAAAGAATAGGAAGAAAAGGCAGTATATTGCGCCCATCTGCCGGCAAAAGTAGGAGCGGCCTGTGCCCGGAAGTGTGTCTCCTGAAGAAACGCTATGTGTACAGCATGACGATCCAGATAAGAAAGGATTTGTCTACACTTCCTAGGGTCCCCCAGGCCCCTGACGTTCCAAGTGAGTATATTCAAATCATTGTCTCCCATAGGCGGGCAGATACAAACAAGAAATAGCGTGCATTGGTATAGGGACCAACAACAGTCTCCTCCCTCTGGACATACCCGTCTGCAACTCCACTCTCCCCGCGCAGGGGCCCCGCTTCCTGTGAGCAAACTCAAAGTTCTGGGCACAATGGCATCCATTTCCAATACTTACACGCGTTAGAAAGCACTCTAAGGGGCCTCTACCTAGTCCTATGGCGTAAACCCATGTCAGCTTAACAAGTAACATCTCTGTAAGGTTGGCTTCGCCCAGCAGTGCATCATTAGTGTCAAACAACATTGTTCCCCCGCCCAGCCCCAAAGACAACCCCGCCATGTATCCTGCATCAATCGAAATAACAATTCTATATAAAGGCCTAATACAATCCCCTCTATGGCATTCGATGATAGAGACTCACGCACCCACCCGGGAGTGGGGGCCCAGGGGCCTAGCCATTACCACAGTGCATCCTCTACCCTCATACCAAAGCCAGGTCATTAGTGACCCCAGTGCCGTCATCCGGCAGGTCGCAGCTAAGACTAGAAACATTAACACCACAACACCCGGGTGGGCCACAGAAAGGTCCAGCGAGGACTCAAAAGGGCCCCCCCCCACCCACTGAAGCAGCCCCAACTTGCCAGGAAATACTCCCCCCCCCCACCCCAGCACAGCCCACACAAAGCTCAACAGGAGCAACAAAGTCCGGTCGTACATAGGGGTACACCCACCAGGGGACCTCCAGGGGCGCACAGATTCACCCTCTACCACCCGCTCCCGAACAGCAGCACGGGAAGGGGAGAGGATGATGCCTGGAGTACTTTACCAACCGCCGACCAGCAACCGATCCAAGCAGTCACGATCAGTCACAGCACTGTCCCAGAGGGGGGCACGGATGGAAAAACACTAGGAGAAATGTCTGAAGCACCCCCTCGCGTGCAGGGGACAGGCCCTTGAGGTACCGCCTGGGTGTAAAGTTACAGGGTGCAGGCACCAACTACGGTCGTGCTTTGCAGAGCAGGAAGGCGATAGTAAAGAGGTTAGAACGCCCCTGCGACTGGTTGGTGGCTGGTATGTGGGCCCATAGCCCCAACTAGTCCTTTTTTAAGGTGTGTGTCCAGAGAAGGTGAACCTTGACCCCTTCTTGCCCTGATGAATTTGCCACAAATTAACTGGCAATGAAACATGTTGGCCGTCATTACTAAGGTATGCAACATGCTGTGTTTTTAAGCAGTGGGATAGACTCCTAACCAGAATAAAACAATTATTTGAGAGTCTATAACCCCTCACCATTTTTTACTGTCTTTGTCCGCACAGTTTGTGTGTCTCTCTGTTTTTACACTACACCGTCTTGTGTTATGTGTTTTTTTCACTGGACACTGCACACTTTGTTCTTGAGAGAGAGTTACCAATGATGAAATAAACGTGGGCAAGCTGGTGAGAACCAACCAGTAGCTCCTCTGGTGGTGCGCACGTGAGGTACTCTCTCTCTCTCTACACATTTTTTCACCTCTTTATCATCGAGGGTTTGTGTAGAGTGTATCTTGCTGTGGACTGACTTCACATTTCTTTCATTCTGACTTTTCTGACTTACACAATTTTTAATTTTGTAGCATTCTGGATGGGGTGTCTCCATATAATACAATATAAATGAGCGTTGGTGGTTTGTGATAAAGCACACTCCCTCCACCTATTCCAGAACAAAAATAAATTTTTGCTACAGTGTGCCAGTACTTTTTGTGTTGAAACCCTTGAGAAAAGCAGACAAGCAGTTATTGTTCGTCCCTCAGATCAGCATCTTCCACGTCTGGCTGCGCCGCTCTAGCCCTTCGAAGGGTCTTCAAGTAGTCCTCCACTTGTTGCGGGTTCGTAAAAAAATGTTGCTTTGCTTGATGAGTGACTCTCAGCTTCGCTGGATATAGAAGCGCGTAGTCAATTTGGAGGGCACAGAGTTTTTTCTTGACCTCAACGAATTTGCGCCTCTGTTCCTAGACTACAGGCGTAAAATCTGGGTAGACGGTGAAGTTGACCCCCTCGCAGGAGAGATTTTGATTCAAGCTTGCGGCTCGCAGTGCAGCATCGCGGTCTCGATAATTTAAGAGCCGGGCGATGATGGGCCTAGGCGGGGCCCCAGGACGGGGCCGCGGCCCCAGAGAACGGTGAGCCCTTTCAACAAAGAACTGCTTTGAAAATGTCTCAGGGCCGATGGAGGCCAGGAGGATCTTTTCCACGTACTCCTCCATGCGGCCAGTGTTGGTGGATTCGGGCACACCTACCACGCGGATATTATTGCACCGGCTGCGGGCCTCCAACTCCTCGTTCTTGGCCGCTATAATCTTAAGCACATTGTCCATTCTGGAAAGCTGCGTGGTGTGAGAGGCCGTGGTGTCATCGTTATCGGAGATCCGCCGCTCAGCCTCAGTCAGACGGTCCTCATGGGCATCTAACTTCTGCGCAAACGCATCCATGCGTGACGAGAGGCGGTCCACCTTGTCCACTATGGTGGCAAAGCCTTGTCTCATCTCCTGCATCATCTGTTGGAGGTCTGATGGTGGAGAGGCCCCGTCCACATCCGAGCCCCGCGGGGCCTCTGCATCCGGCGCAGATCGCAGTCCCAACTTAGCCGTTTGGGCAGCGAACGTAAGTTTCGGCTGCTTGGTATCCTGTTTACCCATCCTGGTGTGGAAATATGGATTTTTCTGGTCAGTTATGTCCCCTATCTTGGACCCCAACGGTTCTATGTGCATGTTACAAGTACATGTATGTTCCCTCCAGTTCCAGTTATGAAGACGCAAATACATGTGCGTCCACCGTTAACATGTCCTCTGTCAGATCCGCCATGAATAGGCCGGATATTCCATTCCTAAGTATGAAAGGCCACCGGCTTTATATGGTTCACTTATGCCATTTTACAGTCCAGGCAAGTAGGCCCTGATTCTGTCATCAAACTCTTCTTGCCTTCTGCCTCTGAAAGCTCCAGTCTGAGCCTGCATCTGTGACCATGAACTTTGTCTCATTCTCTGCGCGGCTCACGAAGCCTGACATCAGCCTGCTGCCTGCCAAAAACTGTATTTCACCTTCGAAGTTATCTGCTCCGATCCCTGCCCAATGCATTCCTGTCTAGTAGTTTAAGTAAACATTCTGCCAGCTACCGAGCAAAGGCCCGGTTTCTCTGTCTTCATGCAAGTAATTCATAGCCCTATTACTATGGAAGATTCCGCCCTCGCATCTAGTATAGACACTTAGACGCTTGTACACACACTAACAGTCAGTATAGTCAGTATAGAATAAGATTCTACTCGAAGAGACCTCTCTTTTGGATAACTTAGTTCTTTAAACATAGGATGTTAGATATGATTTGGGATTAGGTTGACTTGACCCTCCAGACTTCTGTCGCCACATGTAGAGCTAAATGTCAAGTCCCCTTCACCCCCTAGTTGCACGTCAATTACACGTCATGCTGCTGCGCGCGCATATCTGCCAAATATTTCTGCTGACATTGCGAAATTCTTTCATGTAACCACCCTCTTATGACATCACATCTGATGACGTTCTTTAAACCACTCCCAGTTACGCCTATTTTTGCTACGTACGAATATATTATCACCACTATCAATTGTTACGCCTCTTGTATTTGCCTCACTGTAATGCCTATTGTATAAAAGTAATTGATTGTTAATAATGTATGTACTTCACTTCCTGAACCTTCGTGGTGATGGAACCTGGAGCAACCGATTATAATCGACCACTGGAATAAAGCCCATTCCGAACCTCTAATACCACGGATTCTGCCTCTTATTTACTGAGCTATTTTATTATGTTTCTGTATCAAATTAAGTCCCGGTAATTAAATTATTTACCACATGAATGGCGCCCGAACAGGGACGCTTTCTCATCTCACGCGCCGGCGGTGCGTTGCAGGCCCGGTCTCCTGCCACAGCTGGACGGACAATAACGCGTACCAGCAGGATTTCCTGTATCTCCCTCCGGTCAAGCGGGGGCGACTGAGGCTGCGATCAACACCCAGACGAGGCGGTGAGAAGTGCGAAGTATCCCGACCAGAGCCTAGCTGAGAGAGCAAGATCCGAGGTATACAGAGGCCCACCAGTTTTCCGAAGTCCCAAGTCGAGTCCAGTGTCCGAAGTGTTCGAGTCGAGTCCAGTCCGGTTCAAGTTCAGTTCAGTTTCCGAGGCCTTCCGTTCCGAGCTACCCGGTGAGTACCATTACTGGGGAGGCGTTCTGGCGTGCACATAAGTTGTGCCGGTCCAGACGGGTTTGGGTACACAAATCCGGTCTGCACTGTTTCAGCAGTGTATCTGTACTGTTTAGCAGTATATCTAGTATATCAAGTATATAAATTCAGAATAATTCAGTTCAAGTCGAGTATTATGTTTAGTGATTAAGTTTTTCTTAGATCGTCATCATCATCATTGCTCAGTTAAATGTTAAATGTTAAATGTTTTAATAACGTTCTGCATATTGTGGTGTGAATGACTGTTCATTATTGTGTTTAATGTATTAAGTTTGTTCAAAATCAAGTATCAGATCAGTTTTCAATATGCCGCTCTTCTCGAAATTAAGACAGATCACAACAAGAAAAGGGGTACTCGAAGAAGCCGTTCCTATTCCTCCTAGGGACACTCCAGGGCACTTCATGTATCATAAACATGGCTTAGACGCTATATTATTTCTTGATTTATGGGTAGACTACACTAAGGAATTACCAGAAAGTCAGAGGTGGCCCGCGGCTGGGACCTGGGATGCAGAGTGCATCGTGAAAGTAGAGGAAGAATTATGGAAAAAGAAAGCTAGACAATCACAGAAAGACGCCATTGAATTATGGCGTAAAGAATCGTATAGACGTACAGAAAAAGCACGTAGACAGGAAGAGAAGAGTAAAGAGAATTCAAATGAAGTCCGAGAAAATCTATTAATTGAAGAAGGTGCACGAGTGAAATCAGAACAAGTAGACAGACAAAGAAATGCCCTTATGAATGGTATGTATCCCCTTCTGGCTGAAGGATTACCTAAGGCTACTCCAGGGATACCAAAAGACTTGCCAACCCCATTATTTCCAATAAAGGTACATCCTAAGGGGCATCCTAGAACCGCAGAAGATGTTTTTCTTTCCTCATATTTAGATGACGCAGCTCCCGAGTATGCTAATCCCGCCCCACATAGACCGCCTGCCAGGGAGGTTCAACGCCAAGATCCAGTACCCGTATCCCTACAGCAACAAATTCTGACACAAGTTCCGGCAAGCACATCTGTTTCTGCATCTGTTCCTACAGCTACTTCTATAGCTGTATCCACACCTATAGTTGCTGTATCACGTTCAACGAATCCTTTCACACCCGATACCCCAGACGGGGCTACCGGAGGTGCTACCAATATCTTTTCTACGCCACCTAGAATAAATAAACTTACTTTTCAAGAGTCAGCACATTCACGTACCCCCAAACTCATAAATGCCCGTACGCTTAAGGAACTTCTTATAGATTGTAGATATGACCCTGTGCCCGGAAAAGAGGACGAAATGACCCTAGCATCATTACGTATCAGACGAGCCGCGGTGTATTTAGGGAAGTTACCAGGAATGACTGCCCATCTAGATAATATATACCATTTTGTCCAAACAGGGCGAGATTCTGAATGTATTAACAGAGCTATGGAATACCAGAAAGTGGAAATACAGGGGGAACTGTTACGTTTCCTCATAAATTGTGTGATCAGAAATCAAGACCGACCGGGGGTAGACCCGGAAGCAATGCAAATTCTTACCAGATGGAGCCAGAATATATCAGAAGGGAGACATGATAAGCAAAACTGTATAATAGCCATGTGCCGAAAGATCCGTAAAGAAATAGAACGCCTACACGAAGAAAGATTAGCGGTAGACCAGTTCGAACAAAGCGAGGAAGAAGCATCAGGACTGCCCACAGGACAGTCAGAAACTATAGCCTATGTAGGTAGAGGAAGATCTTGTAATAGTACTAGATGTCTTACTGATCCGATACGTCCGATATGTCTAGAAAATAACAGGAATTTTCAAACACCAATAATAAATATAAGGTCTAACGAGCATTCATTCCAAGCCGCTGACAAATTACTGCGAGAACGAAGGGGTTATCATTTTCTCGATTCTATGGATGAACAAGAATTAGCCAGGTCAGCTGTCCATTGGGTTGACAGTCCCGGAATATATGGTGATAATACAGTAGCACACACATTTTTGAATCTCACCCCAGATGAACAGCGTTTAGCTGGGATTTATATGATTCAACAACTTCTTATACTATATAAAAGCCAACATTCAGATCCTGGTCCCTTACCTGATATATTGACTGAATTACTCACGAATAAATGGAGAGGTTCAGGTACTAAGCTAATTAAAGAAATACTAGAATCAAGAAAGCAGTACATTCTTTTTGTATGTCCAGGACATGTCTCACTGCCCATTAAGGAAAGAACCACGTATTACATGGACAGACAGAATCCCTTACGAGAAGTACACCCAATAAAAGGCGAGGACAATGAGTTTAAACGTGTATTTGTATATACACCCATATCGAAAATAGAATTGTTAGAAATGAAGAAAGTGGTACCCAGTCATGACAAAGACCCAGCGGGTTTCCACCGAGAAATTAAAGACATGTTACTCATGGGAGAGTATACCTATCCCGACATTATGACAATATTAAAGGTATTAATGCCTGCTGGCATTTATGAAAAACTCAAGGAAAAAGAGTGGGAGGTGGGAGACCAAAAGATAGATTGGACAGCATTAGAAAATGAAGAAAAGGCCCGAGGTCCAGGTTCGGGGCTTGGGGACAAAACTAAAGCACTACCAGGTTTACTAGTACAGGTACTGCCACGTTTATTAACCACGAAAAAGGAAGACTGGGGTGCAATTTCAGCCTGTAAACAAAAGCAAGATGAAGACACTAGTGATTTCTATGCACGATTTGAAAAATGTTTCGGTATAAATAGTGGCATAAAAGCAAGTAGCGAATCATACCCACATCTGTTTGTGACAAAATTAGTTGAAAATTCCTTGCCCCAAGTGAAGAATAGAGTATTAAAATTCGAGAGTACCTGGCAAGGTAACACTCCATCACAAATGCTACAAATGTTACAGTATCATCACAATAGAATTAGAGAGGAACAAGACCATGAACAAAGACGCATGAAAGACACGAAAATGAAAATGCTAGTCTCCCAGACAGTTCCAGCTGAAGGACATAAAAAGGGTACGACACATTCTGGCGATTTAGCAGGACCTGTAAAAGGGACATGCAACTATTGTAAACAACTAGGTCATCATGTACACGATTGTCCAGTCCTGAAGCGTAATATCGCCACGGGTATTACAAAAGAAAGACCACGGCCACTTAGACAGGATCAGAATGAACAAGGAGCCTTGCAGCATGCACAGTCCATGCCAGCTCCACAACAGACTATACAGTTTGTGCCAGCTGCACCAGCGCTGCCTGTTGCTGCCACGCAAACCACGACACGACAACTGTACCAGACCGCACAGTATGACTATCCTGATTATCAACGATATGCATGAACCAGCCTAGAGAGGGAAGTTGACTTACCCCTTATCAAGATCCCTTTAGATCAAGAAGGACCTTATGTACATAGTGAATTATTAGGCCAAGACAGAAAATTTTTACTCGATACAGGGGCAAGTCGAACAACTATAAAACGTAGTGAAGTTCCAGGGGCACCCCTCTCAGGCTCACAGAATATTTCCCTTGGTTTTTCAGGAAAACCTATTGTTAATGAAGTGTCACAACCTCTTCCACTTACGATAGAACCTTTGACCCGAACTACAGATTTATTGCTTACTAAATCATGTCCAGAAAACCTGTTAGGAATAAAGACATTGAAAGCTCTAGGAGCTATAATATGTTGTTCTCCGGAAGGAGTAAGATTGTTTTTACGTGATTTTAAAGGTCATTATGTGTCTAGAGACATGGATCCCCGATTGCAGACTTTACCTACACATCTATGGGCACAAGGCCCTACTGATGTTGGTTGCATGAATATTACACCATATCGAGTTACACTAAAGGCAGGAGTGGTACTACCACGAATGCGACAATACAAGTTACCACCAGATGCTGTAGTGGCTTTACTACAAATCATTGACGAGCTCATTGCCCAAGGAGTGGTTGTAGAAACAGACTCCAATGTATGTAATTCACCGATAATTCCGATTCTCAAACGAACAGATCCGAAGGCCCCGCCAGTATATCGATTGGTTATTGATCTGCGTGAATTAAACAAGTGTATTGTGCCACAATTCCCTGTGGTCCCCGATATCTCATCATTACTGACAGCTATTGATTCCGAAGCAACATTCTTTACTGTAATTGATCTCAAAAATGCCTTTTTCAGCGTCCCAATAGATCCGGAAAGCCAATATTTGTTCGGATTTAGTTTAAATGGACGTAGCTTCAAATTCTCACGCGCACCTCAAGGATTTACAGAAAGCCCCAGCATCTATAGCCAAGCACTGAAACGAGAACTCGACAGTATCCACATGCCAGTTAACACTGCCTTGCTTCAATATGTCGATGATCTGCTGATCACCGCTAGAAGCGAACCCGAATGTGAGAAAGCATCACTGACAGTTTTACAATTTCTAGCCGAAAAGGGGCACAAGGTGTCCCCTTCTAAGCTGCAATTCTGTGTCCAGCGAGTTGTTTATCTTGGACACTCGCTGTCCAAGGAGGGAAGGCAGCTTACACCCGACCGCATTCAGTTAATAGCTAACATGCCAATACCCAAGACACAAAAGGAGGTACGGGCTTTCATAGGCCTCACTTCATATTGTAGGCAGTGGATCCCTCAGTATGCATTTCTAGCAAAACCACTCATTCAGTTGACAACACAGGAGGCAGCCACATCGACTGTTCTCCCTTGGACTCAGGAACATACACAAGCTTTTGAAAGCTTAAAGAAAGCTTTATGTCAAGCACCTGTTTTAGCAACACCATGTTACAGTAAACAGTTTACACTCTTTATTACAGAACGCGAAGGTACTGCCTTGTCAGTACTCACACAGGAACAAGCAGGAGCACACAAACCATGTGCTTATTTTTCTAGTACATTAGATCCCGTAGCTCAGGCTCTGCCTGCGTGCCTGAAATCAGTGGCAGCGACAGCTTTAGCAATCAGACAAAGCGATGCCATAGTGTTAGGACATCCATTGACAGTACAAGTACCACATGCAGTGGAGGTTCTTGTGAATCGAACGCAAACACAACATTTGACTATAGCAAGACTTACAGGGTATGAACTAACACTGTTTCAGCCACATATAGAAATCAGACGTTGTAACACATTGAATCCTGCCACACTTTTACCTGTAAATGGAACAGACCCACTAGCCCATGACTGTATTGAAGTTATTACAATCACGACGAAACCCAGACAAGATTTAACCGATGTCCCATTATCAGCCCCAGACCTGACGTTGTATGTAGATGGTTCATGTATGAGAAAAGGTACAGGAGAACTAGTGGCCGCTTACGCAGTCACAACAGACACTGAAATCATTGAAACAAATTGCATAAATACCTTGTCCGCTCAAGCAGCAGAGCTCGTCGCTCTGACACAAGCCTGTATTCAAGCCACAAATAAAAAAGTCAACATATACACTGATTCACGTTATGCATTCGGAGTCGTACATGACTTCGGCGTGCTGTGGCGAGAGAGAGGTTATTTAACTTCTCACGGTGCCCACATTCAGCACGGACCCCTCATTCATGCTTTATTAGATGCAATACATCTACCCACTGCAATATCAATTATGAAATGTAAAGCTCATACGAAAGTTACTGATATCATTTCTCAAGGCAATGATTTAGCTGATAGAACAGCTAAACAGACTGCTCAAACTCAAACATCCGACATGACAAAGACAATAGTCCTGACGCCAACACATTGTATGACGGTTAAAGATCCTACTCTTGACGTAATTGACATACAGACACATGCTACACCAGACGAAATAAAGAAATGGACTGAATTAGGAGGGATCCAAACCGATCAAGGATGGATGATGAAGGAAAAGTCTGTGTGGTTCCTTCCTGATTCAATGGTCCAAGTTATAATTAACACTGTACATAGTCCAGCACATCTAGGAGAAAAAGCTATGCTAGATAGCATTCAACACATTTGGTTTAATAAACATTTACGAGCTGCAGCCAAACAAAAAGTTCGTACCTGTATGATCTGTTGCCAGTTCAACCCAGGAAAAAGCGTTCCCGTAGAACAGGGTGGATTTCATCCTCCTGATCATCCTTTTGAAGTCCTCCAGATGGATTATATCCAGATGGAACGATGTAGAGGATTCAAATATGTTCTCGTAGTTGTGTGTGCTCTTTCCCGTTGGACGGAGGCATACCCGGTTTCAGATTACACTGCCCCGACTACTGCCAAACAGTTGGTTCGAGAATTCTTCCCACGATACGGTTTACCACGTGTTGTTCACTCAGATAACGGCCAGCCGTTCTCATCCGAATTAATGAAACACGTTTCACTTTTGTTAGGCTATCAGTGGAAATTCCACTGTGTCCGACACCCCGAAGCAGCAGGTCTCGTAGAAAGACATAATCAGACTCTGAAAATAAGATTATCCAAAATATGCAGAGAGAAAGGTGTCGACTGGGTAGTAGCATTACCAGTTGCACTCTTTTACACAAGAATGGTAGCACACTCTCGAACAGGGCTATCCCCGTATGAAGTGATCTTCGGCAGACCACCAAATATGTGGGGGACGCCTATACCACGCAAAATAACTGATATTGACTGTAACATGCTGACAGATTACTTGGCTTCCTTGATGTCTGCACTACAATCTTGTCGTTCACAGGTAGCTGCAGCTTTTCCTGACAACACTGAGGTGAAACCCCATGACGTGGTTCCGGGAGACTTGGTCCTCGTGAGGAACTTTGATCGAAAGACTCAGCTGGAACCTAGGTGGAGGTCACCTCAGCTGGTGTTGCTCACCACAAGAACAGCCGTGAAGATCGAAGGCAGAAAAGGATGGATTCATTCAAGTCATATCGAGAAATTTCATGGACTAAAATCAGATGTGAATACCACACCTTGTGTGTCTTCACCCATTGACTCAAAACTTCCTTTTGTGGAAAAAAGTGATTCCGAACATTATAAATTAAAGCTCAGGCCCAATCAGTCGAGCAATTTGATTGTTTAAGTCCTCTCCAAGGTGAAGCGGTTGAATTGTCTCTGACATGTATCCCTTGGACCTGAATAGAGAAAGCACCCGAAAAATGTTGAAACGACAGGCGTACTGTAAATCACTGCGTAGTCATTGCATAGTGACGTTATTAATTTTATTTTTCTCAAGTCTTTTAATAATTACTGCAAGTATATTGTTGCACATATATTATCCTATTTCTAGACATGTTTACAATGTTACTGCTGAACATTCTTTTAGTGAATTACCTCCGCTTGAGTTGTCTTATAGATTTGCACTGCGCAATAACACGTTTATTAGTATGTTGCATCATTCCCATCAGGTTAGCAATGCTACAAATTGTTGGATATGTGGCCGACTCCCTCCCTATCAGAATTATAAAGGAATTCTACCTCTCTTTCCATACCTGTTCACACACAACGGCTCCTGTGGAGCATGGTTTAGTTTAATTAATTCTCTAGATTCGAATTCTGCAGTTTATCAAGATAACTGGGTATGGGGAAATTTGAACTTAGTTTTACTTAAGGTCTGCTATCCTAACAAGGAGGGATTTCCCCAGAGAACAGGAACTGATCTAGAAAATGAAGTGTATGGATTAGGTAATTTTACGCTTAATCTTATGATCCTAAATGTCGAATCCGAAGCTACTCCAATTTTGCCCGCTATGTCAATATTTCCAGTAAAAGGTGAATTATGTATAAGAAAGAATGGTTCCATACACATGGGCCATAGTAAATGCACCACTGTAGTAGAATTTAGTGATCAAGGCAAGTCTACATTTAGAGCTTCCCGCCATTCCTATTTCATATGTGGTCAGACGGCATATGTACGTTTACCTCTAGATTGGGATGGTACTTGCTATATTGGATTCCTTTTGCCACCTGTTTTTCTAGCTCCTGCTGATTATCACAGAAATATTCATTTAGTATATAATAGAGTAAGGAGAGATCTCCCGATAGTCGATTACACTGAAACAGCATGGGAAAAATACACAGATTTCAATAAAGGTCTCTTTCCCTATATAGGTACCGTTACTAATAGTAAGCTGATACGTAGATTAACTAGAACCCTTGAAGCAGTAGTGAACGAAACTATTTCCGCCTTAGGCAATTTAACAGAAGAGCAGTCTGCTATGCGGATTGTTGTGCTTCAAAATCGTCTTGTCCTTGACGTCATCCTGGCCGATAGGGGCGGAGCTTGTAGGGTCATCGGATCAAGCTGTTGCATTTTCATACCAGAAAATTCGCCATCTGTATATAAAGCCATAACTCGTCTTCATAAGATTGTAAGCCAGATACACCAGAATCCAGGCACCTGGACTTGGTCCGGTTGGTTTTGGAGTGTATTATCTACCTTTGGATGGAAGGTCCTATCTTTCCTAGGTATTGGCCTTCTCATACTATTCAGTTGCTGTCTATGTCTACAATGTGGACCAGCGATTTGTGGTCTGTGTGCCACATCGTGCATTCCACATCAAGATTTTCATTCAAGATCCCGGAAGAAGAAAGAAGAACAAATGATGCTATATGAACAGATCAATGGATTAATGAAGATTGATATCTCTTGACGGGCAAGTAGGGGACAAGGAGGGAATGTGGAAATATGGATTTTTCTGGTCAGTTATGTCCCCTATCTTGGACCCCAACGGTTCTATGTGCATGTTACAAGTACATGTATGTTCCCTCCAGTTCCAGTTATGAAGACGCAAATACATGTGCGTCCACCGTTAACATGTCCTCTGTCAGATCCGCCATGAATAGGCCGGATATTCCATTCCTAAGTATGAAAGGCCACCGGCTTTATATGGTTCACTTATGCCATTTTACAGTCCAGGCAAGTAGGCCCTGATTCTGTCATCAAACTCTTCTTGCCTTCTGCCTCTGAAAGCTCCAGTCTGAGCCTGCATCTGTGACCATGAACTTTGTCTCATTCTCTGCGCGGCTCACGAAGCCTGACATCAGCCTGCTGCCTGCCAAAAACTGTATTTCACCTTCGAAGTTATCTGCTCCGATCCCTGCCCAATGCATTCCTGTCTAGTAGTTTAAGTAAACATTCTGCCAGCTACCGAGCAAAGGCCCGGTTTCTCTGTCTTCATGCAAGTAATTCATAGCCCTATTACTATGGAAGATTCCGCCCTCGCATCTAGTATAGACACTTAGACGCTTGTACACGCACTAACAGTCAGTATAGTCAGTATAGAATAAGATTCTACTCGAAGAGACCTCTCTTTTGGATAACTTAGTTCTTTAAACATAGGATGTTAGATATGATTTGGGATTAGGTTGACTTGACCCTCCAGACTTCTGTCGCCACATGTAGAGCTAAATGTCAAGTCCCCTTCACCCCCTAGTTGCACGTCAATTACACGTCATGCTGCTGCGCGCGCATATCTGCCAAATATTTCTGCTGACATTGCGAAATTCTTTCATGTAACCACCCTCTTATGACATCACATCTGATGACGTTCTTTAAACCACTCCCAGTTACGCCTATTTTTGCTACGTACGAATATATTATCACCACTATCAATTGTTACGCCTCTTGTATTTGCCTCACTGTAATGCCTATTGTATAAAAGTAATTGATTGTTAATAATGTATGTACTTCACTTCCTGAACCTTCGTGGTGATGGAACCTGGAGCAACCGATTATAATCGACCACTGGAATAAAGCCCATTCCGAACCTCTAATACCACGGATTCTGCCTCTTATTTACTGAGCTATTTTATTATGTTTCTGTATCAAATTAAGTCCCGGTAATTAAATTATTTACCACACTGGGCCTGCGGCGGGGGGCCAGCGCCGGGCGCGAGAGAGCGAGGGCCACCCCCCACAGGACGCACTTGAATGAAGAGTCTCAGGGTATGGCGTGGGCGCAGCCGGCGCCCGCCGGAAAGAGGGCCCAGGCAAGCTCTCCGATGCAAAGGGCAGGAGCGAGGGCCTCCCCAATCCACCGCCACCTCCGCGGCCACGCCAGCCAGCGCCTCCCCACAACAGCCAGGAGTGCCTCAAGCGGGAGGGAAGGGGTCCACAAGTCAGCCAGGGGCCCCGAGTCAGCACTCGTAGTCGCGCGGCAGGGGCCTCTCTGCAAGTGGTCCCAGGGCTCTCTCCACCAAGTTCGCGCCCAGGTGCCCGCACCTCGGCCCCAAGCGCATGCAATCCGGCAATCGCGCCAACAATCCAGGTCAGTAGCCCTGAGATCCCGGGGTACAGCAACCAGCAAGGCCGCAGCGTCTGGAAGGGCAGCCCTCGGCGTCCAGCAGCCGTTCCGTAGGGATGTGTGCTCCGGCCAGCCACGCCGCAAACCCTCCGTCGCTGCCCCACAGCTCCCACCAGCACGAGGGGTGGGTAGGGGGTCCGGGAATCCCACCTCACGGACAGTCCCACGCAGCGTCTCCGGGCCCGGCAGCCTCACAGCCAGTCGAGGGGGCTCCCGCCACGGTCACCAGTTCCAGCGATATCCGGACACCCCGGCCGCCGAGCACACCAGGATCTTGCCAGGCACAGGGCACGTCCTCAAGTCGGGCAGCCCCCGTCAAGCCCCACACGGGCGCAGTCTCCACGGAGCACACCCACCTGGGCTCCACAGCGTCGGCACCCTCACCGGGGCACACCCGCCCCGCGGCACACCTCGGCCCAGCGTACAACAGCAGTCCGGGCGAGCGCTCCACAAGCCTGAGGCCAAGGGCGCCGGTCACTCCGCGCCGCAGATAACTTCGTTCTCCCGCGGCGTACAGCCTCCAAACTTTAATCGGAGCCGCAGGAGGGGAATCATCACATTTATCTTCGATCAGCGCAAGAAAGGCGGTCAGGGAAAAAGGATAAATGTCGGATTAATCATCCAGGCTGCAGGAGCCTCACAGGAGTGCGGCCATACTGCGTGCGCGCCCTCTAGCGCCCCACTTTTGAAGGAATTCTTCCCTAGATTTGGTGTCTGTAAGCGTTTATGGAGTGATAACGGACCCCATTTTGTTGGCCAAGTTGTCGACTATGTCCTGAAGGGATTAGGAATTAAGCACAAGATCCACGCTGCTTTCCATCCACAATCAGCAGGGCTAGTGGAAAGGTATAACGCCACACTTAAATTGAAACTGGCGAAAATACTGGCTTCCACATCCTTGAATTGGCCAGACGCATTACCTTTGGCACTGTTGTCCATTAGATCAGTGCCACATTCGCGATCTGGTCTTACACCATATGAGGTGGTGTTTGGAAGGCCTATGAACATTTGGGGAATTCCTAAACCACGCCCCATACATGATGTACCATGTGTGTTGCTGAGTGACTACCTATCACAATTGACTGACAGTTTGGTTTCTATTCATCAACAGGGTCGAGAAGCTCTTCCTGATAGGTCTGCAGGTGAAGGCCATGGACTTCGACCTGGAGACCAGGTGATGATCCGAATATTCCAGAGGTTGAGCAGCTTGGAACCGAGGTGGCGCGGCCCAGAGCAGGTGCTCCTTTCACAGAGAACTGCGGTCCGAGTGACGAACAGGAGGAACTGGGTGCGCTCCACCCATTGCAAGAAAGTACCGTCTACCTTGGTGGATCCTGCTGTCTTAATCGACCATCGGGACATCCTGGATACAGAGAAAGGCCAAGCCATATCACCTGACGAACTTGAGGGAGTCTTCCCGGACCACAGGATTCCTGGAGTATCGCGATACCAACTGAGACAACGGAAAGAGCCCGCATCGTCGAAATAGACTGGTTGAGCAACCGCCCTGGGTTTGTGAAACGGAATGCCGATGTGGCAAGGGGGTAGGATCAGTCTTGTATAGTGTAGCGACACCCGTCTTGACCCTCGGTGAATAAACCAACGGCTTCCCAGGGATAAGAGCTCCAACGATTGTTTTCAACGACAAGCTGATCATGTCCACAATGAAATCAACTGTTGCTAAGAGAAAGATCATTTGTGCTATAGGGTTTGTTGTTACTATGGTGGCTGAAGCGGTAATAACCTGGTTCATTGAGAAAGTGGCTCCTGCTCAAGAGCTTTTGATCGCCACTACTCCAGTATCAGTTGAACACCACTACTTTACGCCTCCCTACCATGAGCAGAAGAATCGACAATCTTATTTAAATAATACCTTTATCCAGATGTTGCATCATACTCATAATGCCACAAATATTACCAACTGTTGGGTGTGTGGGATGATACCTGCACATCAAAAGAAAGGAGGAATACCTTTTATTCCTCTTCCCTTTTCTCATAATGGTTCTTGTCAAGCTTGGTATGCACTTTTGTTTGCATCTGGAAGACGCACAGTAGGCAGGCTTCTTTTTCGCCTTAATACAGTATGCTACCAAGATAAAGATAGTTATCCTCAAGCCAAAGGGACCAAATGGGAATGGGAAGAGTATCAACCGGACAATATTTCAACACCATATGTCTTCACAAATATAAGAACTTTTACCAGTAATGAACAATTTGTAATTTCTGTTACTAGAGCTAAAGCAGATCTATGTGTAAGCAGTATTGGGAGAATTCCAGTGGGGAAAAGCGAATGTACTGTATTTCTGACTATTGAAGGTATAAATAATAGCAGTTTTATAGCCTCACATAATACCTATTTTGTCTGTGGTAGCCACGGATATTATCAACTACCTGCTGGGTGGTCAGGTGTGTGCTATGGGTCCTTTCTATTGCCCCCTGTGTTTCTGGCACCTGCATCATATCACCGGGACCTTAAATTATTTAACGATATCTCTAGAGATACAAGAGGACAATAAGTACTGATGAAGTAGACCAAACTGATACCACTCTGCAACAATATGTCGATTTTAATTTAGGTTTGTTCTTCTTTGTGGGTGCTGCATTAAACAGTAGGAAAGTAAGACGATTAACTAGAGTTGTGGAAGCTCTTACCAATTAGACAGCTATGGCACTTGGGAACATTATGGAGGAGCTGTAAATTGCAAGGATTGTAGCTCTCCAGAACCGAATGGTTCTAGATGTGGTTCTGGCTGATCGAGGTGGTGCATGTCGCATCATCGGTAGCAGCTGTTGCATATTCATACCGGATCACTCACCTTCAGTATACGATGCAATATCAAAACTGCATAAGATTGCTGCAGAAATTCATCCAGAGACTGCCACTTGGACTTTTGCTGGATGGTTTTGGACTCTTGTTTCTGCTTGGGGCTGGAAGCTACTGACTATCCTGGGTGTAATGATTACGATACTTTTTACATGCTGTGTATGTATCCAATGTGGTCCAATGCTTTGCTCCATTTGCATCTCTGCCTGTATACCTGTCAAAAGGAATGTTGCAGAAACAGAAGCCCAACAAATGTTGAATAAAGAGGTGGCCGAAATAATGCTAATAGATGTACGGGATGCATATTTAGATTACCCCAGAGGAACAGATGTCTTCAGCTAATGCTAAAAGGGTCGTCTGTTGTAAATTGGCAGCGATTGGCTTAGCATTAGCGGAATCCATCTTGTATTTAGAGGCTATCTTGTCCATTTTGCGGAATCCATTTTGTATTTCTGACAGCCATTTTGTTTGCCATGTGCTCACCATGTGCTTTGTCCTCCCTCAGTGTTGACTGCTCTTGTAATCTGCCTAGAAACGAACTATATTTAGCATCTTCCACCTTTGCACATGCCCAGTGAGTTTTCAACTGTCCGTGCAGCTGTTAGTAGTATTTAACTTTCAGGATGTGTTTACTAGCATTGGCAAACTGTTAACTCCTCCTACTTGTCGACTGTGCATTTCTATATGACCTTATATGTACATAAAATCTTCTGCTGTACTTGTACCGTCCTCTTTCAAGCCCCTGTGTGGGTATAAAAGGACCATGCTCCTTCTGTTTGGTAGTGCTACTTCATTCAATACCGAAGGGTGCTGTGTGAATGTAGTTCCACCTCATGAGGTTTATTAAACTTTGTATTTTCTATTCCAGTTTCTCTGCCAACTTCTTCCTATTGATCTGAGGACTCTGTGCAGAGAAGGGCAAACCCCTTGCACTGGTAGGCCTAGCCGAGGTCCACTTCCACACAATGATTGATGTATTTGTTAGATTGGGATTTTACCATTAAATTCTAACAGATAAGGGTAACCTCTTTACATCCAATCTAATTACCCAAATCTGTACATTGATGGGGGTTCACCAGACAGCTGCATTCCCAAGCCTATTACCTACTGGAACCTTTTAAAAAACTCAACAAGTCCCTCCTAAGAAAGACAGTTGCTGGAGGAGGATAAGGACAGGGAACAAATCCAACAGCTAGTTCTCTATGCAATTAAACCCAGAGATCCAGGTTTTTCCTCTTTGAGATTTTATTTGGCAGACAGTCAAGAACATTCCTGTACATGACCACAGAATACTGCGAGAAGCAAGATGAAAACCATACGTGACGGTATTCTGCAGTTACAGAAAAAGATGCGCGACATAAGAAAGACTGTCCGCGCCCATTTATAACAAAATTGAGACAGGCAAAAATGGCTGTAAGACACAGGGGTTAAACTGATAAGTTCTAATAATGGGCTACGGTAAATTTAATATTACCTAGCTCAGAACAGACAATTTGTAGTGTCCCTTCACTATTATAAAGAGACTAGATCAGAGGTCTTTTAACTGTGGGGAGTGCCCCTATCGGGTCTGTGGCTGTGTTCCAAGGGGGGTGCAAATCCATCCTCAAATAGGTGTAAATGAAAATGGGATAGAAGCATGTCCTTGTTTATCTGGCGCGTTTCCAGGCTGTCTTTATTTACATGCAGAGTTTGTAATGCTTAAATAAGTGTGGAAGCTGGGATGCAGCCAGATTAATTACCAGTGGCTAAAATTAATTGGGGGTGCGGCCGAGCTCTTTGCCAGGCCTGATTTTTGGCCAATTTTGTTACAGGGCCGATTTTGCAGCTATGCTGCAAAAACGGTCCTGTAACAAAAGCGGCCCCCAGGGGCCCAAAACCTGCCCCCACCCTTGCAGCGCACCGGGGGATTGTCCGGTGCCCGCTACGGCCAGTATGGCCCTGTATGTTGCCCTAAGTGGAATGGATATGCCCAGATGTGGGTCCCACGCACACTATGTTCCTGGAACCAAGCTATACCTGGCAGAGGAGCCCTAACTAGTCTGTAAACAGTTTTCAATTGGTTGTGTCTCATTCCAGGGAGGAGCTGGCCTGCAGTTTGAGCAGGACTGTTTCCACTGGAGCAGGATCAAGACTGATTTGTATATGGCTGGGTGAAAACTAAGAAGGCATGGTGTACAAAAATAACAGAAATGCGGTCCCAGTAATTACCAGTAGCTCAGATTAATCAAGCATTCAATCTACGACTTGTTCTATGCTTTACTGTGTCACCCTACATTGGAAAGGTAAGCCGTTTTGTCAATGGAAGCAGGCTATATTTGCCCTAAATAGGGTGAAACCAGTCCTCAGTTGCTTGTGTTCCAGTCCAGGGAAGACCTAGGATGGCAGTTTGTGCTTGATTATTTCCATTGGAGCAGGGTCAAGACTGATTTGCACATGGCTTGGTCCAAACTGAGATGGCATGGTGGACAAAATAACGATGCACTATCATGAGGCCCTGTTTAATTACCAGTGGTTGAGATTAATCCAAGCCATCACTGTTTTGTATACTTTTGCGTTCCCGGGGGGCACAAATGCGTCTTCAAGTAGGTGTAAATGAGGATGGGCTGGAAGCTCATTACCAGGCTGTTTTCATTTACATGTAGAGTTTGCAGTGCCTAAATAAGTGTGTGAACTGTAACCTGTGCTGTAGTAGCAGGGTCGAAAATGTTGCTAAAAAGAACCAAATATTGAGTCTTGTTGTTTTTTCACCTTCAGGAAACTGCAAATAAAAACGCACAAACCGTAAATGCAAAGAAAATGTGAGTTAAACTAATCATTGGGAAATGCAGTCTTGTTATGAAACCTCGAATGCTTAATGTAATCACAGATGATGAATCCGTGTGTGCTTAGAGTCACAGAATTGAATCCTGATTGGCACAGTGAGGAAAAGTGACATGCATGTTTATAGTGCTGTGAGGTCTTATTCTTTTACAAAAGCACTGTGAATATACAAGTCGTTATTTTAAAATTACTTTACACACGGTATAATTTAGGCTGCTGCAAACCTATTCAGTTTTTAAGATATAACAAGTAAGAATATATTTTAGTAATATGTAGAATATACATAATGTAAACATTTGTATATGTCAATCAAAAGTACACTTTCGGATGATTCCCTTATATTAAATCTTTGTAACCATAACAATGCAAGTGATTTCATGGATTAACGCCTATATTGACTTCTAGGCAGCCTACAGATTTTGTGACTAACCATATGCACACATTTACATTTCTTTAAGGTAGAAGACCTGTTTCTTCTTTAGCCCTCTGTCCTTTATGCCAGCTACACAGGATAACACCTCTAAACCTCTCCCTTCACTTTCACCCAGTTGCATCTCAAGGCCCACATTATCAGCTGAGGGACAGTTGTTTTTCAACAAAAAATATGGGAACAATTTTTGACAATTTAAAAAAGCATAGGCAAGTCTATCCCCATAGATTTCACCCACTTCGACCTCGGTTCAGATGTTCTTCCAGGTGAGTCGAGGGGGACAATGGCAGGAAATAGGCCAGTAGGATTGCATTCTGATCCAGAGCATTGATCAGAATGCAACCCTACATGCGACCTTAGAGTAATGCCCCAAGTGAAAGAGCAAGAGAGAGATAAAGTGTAGCGCCAAAAATAGATGGCCCAGAGGAGGGTTCCCTATTAGATGCCCTGAGCAGGGTGGAGGAATATTGGGGCTCATTTTTTCAAGGGCCGTCATTGCCATTTGTGCAACAGGTGCAGTGGCACTTAGGTCTGGAGTGTGAGGGGGCCACCACACCCAAATATGCATGTTTTATTAGCAAAAAGTGGATGGGCACCCATTTTCCTTGCTTGCATTATGATCGTGGTCACTTTTGATATGCAGGGAACAAGGCCCAAGAAACAGGGCCAACATTTCTGGATTTCCCCCATTTTTTTTACACAAAGGAACAGATTGCCTGCTTTGACCTCAAGCAAACAAGTGATGGTCTAGTGGAAAGGGCAAAAAAACAGTCTGCTTCATAGGGCTGTAGTTATCATTGGCTATTCATGTGTAGTAGCATGAGACTCAGGCCAACTAAAACCACAATTATTACTATTTTACTAACCCTCCTTGCTTGTATTAGGGCACAAGGAAGCGTAAAATTGATACTGAGGTAACATCTTCGTTGGAACCAGAGTACAGCAGAGAGGAGGATGAAGGACTTTGGAAGTCCTTGTATTTAACAAAAGGCAGAGGAGACTGCCAGCTTCGTAATTAAGTGGCTATCCTTAATGATGCAGTTGCAGTGGAACTGGGGACTAAGATTTGTGAAAGGCCCACTGCATCACCACATGACTGTCTTGCTTTACAAAGGGGAATGAGGTCCAATTCTTTATACTAGGATTGGGGCAAAGGGCAACCTTGCTGCCAAGAGGGTACAACACGTGGGAGCACATATTTTTTCTGAAATGGACAGAGAACTTATTTCAAGATAGGAGTGATAGTCAGTCATGATGGAAAAGGAGTAAAAGAGAAAGGGAAGGCAGTCATTTACACAGGGCTTCATTTATCATTAGAGCACTAGAGTCCCTATAACACATAGGGTGCACTTTCTCTGTGTGCACCCCGGTGCTCCTTAAAACAGGTGCACTGGGTGCAAAGCGGGAAAGTGCACCCTATTACATTAAATGTGCTTCCCCCAGGGCAGCCGTGAACTCACACTGCCCCCAGGTCAGTGCATTCAAGTTAAAAATGGAATGGCTTTGAAGCAGCCACTCTCTGTTTCATTGTGCTGGCGGTAACTCACCTGCACTTTGAAGAGGGGAGAGAGATCCCCTTGCAGGCGGGTGCAGTGAGCGACTTACCTACCTGCAAGGAGGTGTCTAGGTGTTCCATTGGACACCCTTTTCCCCCACCAGAGGGCTGCCATCATGGGCCGCACTGAAAGTCCGCAAACTTTTAGGGGTCACATTGTCAGTGCACCTCCTGACAGCTTCTTTACCTCTAAGCCCGTATCTATAATATGGCACGGGTGAAAAGGCACGGAGATGCCCTCATTTGCATAGGGCCACACCCCCAAGTAAATGAGGGAACAACCTCTGGAGATAGCACTAGTGCTATCTGTATTACAGAAATGGGCGCACAAGCATCTGTTGCCATTTCTGTAATACCAAAGTGCTGTGGCAGTGCACAAAGTGGGTGCACATGCCCGTTATACCTCCAGGTGACTTTCCATAATATGTCCCCAGGTGCAGTTGCACAGGGGTCCAGGTGAGTGAAAGGATTACAACACCCCAATTATGGGGAGTAGTATTTTTGGTCAGATTCTGTTTATCTTCTTTATATATGCTCATTTCCAAGTCTCACATTTAGTGTGGACTACGAGTAGCAGAAAAGTTTCCCCATATGACCTCAGAAACCCCAACCCCCTGTGTTCAGCTTTGCTTCTTTCGCTCCTCCAATTCTTGCCAGAAATTGTGGAGGGGGGCTCGCTTTCAAAATAGTTGACTTAGGGGAGTTCGGAGCAACATGATTTGAAACCTCCGGATCTGTCACTTAAAAGGGGTCCTCTTCAACAAAGAGATGTGCATACACATCATGTAAATTCCCTCCAAAAACACAAGCTCTCTCATGGTTTCATATTCCTCTATTCTTAACTCTAAGGGGCAGATGTATCAATATTCAACCAGCCCATTACAGCAAGCCACCTAGCTGCACTGCGTGAAAGGGCAGGAATGCACCGCATTAAACATTATAAGGTGCATTCTTGTCCTTTTCTAGCACTGGCACACATTTGGTAGCCTAGCGCAAATGCAGGCACCCATGTATCATGTTGCATGTGTGCCTGTGTTGTAGACAGAATCTTGAATACCAAGGTTCTGAGGGGCACTGGGTTACCCATTATACTAGATGTGTTGTAGACAGGATTGGTTTTGTGCAGGTAGGGACACCTTCCTGCACAAAAACAATACTGAGAGGCAATTTCTCTTTCTATGTGTACTTCAAAATGCAGAACACATCGAAAGAGGAAATAACAAGGAGAAATAAAGATATTTCTCCCTGTTATGCTTCACCTGGGAATGTGGAGCTTTTTCACACATTTCCAGCTATACCAATAATAGTAAATCTTGGAATGTGTCAGAATCCATAGTTGGATTCGTGGAAACACCCATGCTCCACCCCTGGATAGCCTCCCTGAGACAAAGTAAGGCAAGACATTGATTTGCGCTGCCTTGAGTTACTCTGGACTTATTAAGTCATGCATGGCCACTCAAGGTGGGCTTGCATGGGTTGATAATTTTCACGTAGGTTTTGCGTTGCCCTTTTGCCCATGTGCAGTGCAAAGGTGATGCAAGGCCTTGATAAATACGGGTATGAATGTCTGGAATCGTCAGTCATTACCACAATACCAGTAATAAGGCATACAACAACTTTGGTATGATATTCATCCAACAGGATTTTTTAGATAACCAATTTTTAATTAACAAAATACAACACCATCACCTTACTAGGGGTGGGCAAAATGTGTGCAAATTGTTTACACATAATTATGCAAAATGATGGCAAAATTACATGAAATTACACATAATTATGGTGAAGGCAAATCCATTATTTCAAACTTTAGTTTAATTGAAAATGCATTAGTGTGTCAGGTTTTGGCAAGATAATGCATTTCAACAAAAGCACTTAGAACAACAGCGGCTTATGTTCAGTTGTTCCTGTGTGTTTGCTGTTACTTTTCACCACAAATTGCGTAGTTCATGTTACATTTTTTACTGCAAATGGCACATGATTATTTGAAGTGACGTGATGGCATATTTTCAGGAATGTCTCGTAACAAATAGTAATATGAAATTACAAAAATTGAGTGATTATGCCAGTGCAATTTACATTTCTCCTAAGCCCACACCATACTGACCACATAAAACAGTTTACACTATCAAAGCCAGAAGAATAAGCAATAAAAGGTGAGGCAAAAAAAGGTTAGATGTAATGATAATTAAACTGGCCAGGGGCCAATGGAACTGGCTAAAAGTACCAGTGCCATTGATAAATACCTCTCCTATGTATCAAAAAACAAGGGTGGTCAGAATGTTAGAACAAGCAGGAACAGCCTGACACATGTTCACTCTAGACCTCCTTAAGGGTATTTGGGGGATATCTTTAGCACCTGAGGATAAGGAAAATCCTGCATTTTTCATCCCTCTAGGAAGATACCTTTTTATTGTCCTTTCACGTGGTTCACATAGACACTTGCAATATTCTAAAAACTGATGGTTGATCAACAGTATTTTGCTACATTTTTTTTTAATGTTATCGTCTACAGTGCATTTTACCCTTATTGCGTATAAGTAAGGGATTTGGGATATATATTTGGAGAAAAGCAGCTAAAGCTCCAGGGGCCAGATGTAGGACCATTTTGCGAGTGTAGAAGCGCTGGCAAAGTTGGTCATACACAATGTACGACAGTCACTCGCAAAACCATTTTTTACGATGCAGCTGAGCACCAACTCACAAAAATAGCATGAGGAATTAGCGAATCCCAAATAGCGACTCGCTAATCTAAATGTACAGACCAGTCACAATTTGCGATCAAGCGCAATTGGCTCAATTGTGCACACAATTTACCATGAATCCAAAAGAGGTGGTAATAGGACCCAACCTATACAAACAGCCCCAGAATGCATCAGACACCTTTCAACAATGGTAGCCCTGTACATGATAGTGAGGAGGATGCAGATATTGGCTGCTCAGCGGAGGAGGCAGAGACACGAGAGGATATTCAGAGTCAGGCTAACTTTGCTTGAGAAGACAGAGGAAGTGTTATATGAGCAGTACAGGCTGAGTAGCACTGTGATCCTAGATCTAATAGACACTAGGCCTGGGCGCAAATTTTGTTCCGTTCGCGGAAATTGCGACAATTTGACATTTTCGCGTTCCGCGGAGAGCGCGAAAATGTAAAAAATTCCGTTTTCCGCAGCTTGGCGATAATTTGTTTCTTGCTCGCGCTGTAAAATAATACATTCTCGCGCGCGCACGATCGCCTTACCTAAATCCCTGCATTCGCCGACAAGTTTTCTTGATCCAGTCGCGTTCTCCATGAGATGTTGTATTGTTTTTAGCCATTTGCGCTGTCTCGCGACAGTTCGCGCCCGCAGTGACGTCATGCGTCGTGCGATCACGTCTTTCTTCTCGCGATCATGCACCGCGAGACAACTCAAAACAAGATGGCCGCACCCGCAAGCAACCGCATGGGTAAGTTGGCGACCCGCAACCATGCAGAAAATCTCGCGAACATGCCGGAAAAAAACTTCCGCATCTTCGTAATATTTCCGCTTGTTTGCGATAATTTTAAACATTTTCGCGATAATTTGCGAAAGTTAATTTCGCAAATTCCTCCCACCCCTAATAGACACCTTGAAGCCACAACAGAAAGCAGAACACAGCTCAGCAATGCAATCCCCACACATGTCAAGGTGTTGTGCTGCCTCCACCTATCGGTCACTGGTAGTTACGAAGATGTTGTTGCAGTTGCTGGAGGGGTGTTGCAGAGTGTGCTTTTGCATTTCATCCACAATTTCATAGATGACATGCTACACCACATACACCAACACATATACCTTCCTAGGGATGATGTGGAACTAGAAAATATCAAAATGCAATTCTACAGAATAGCAAGGTTTCCACAGGTCATTGGGTGCATAGATGGTATCCATGTGCCCATATGTCCCCCATCTCGCATCAAAGACATATTCCGGAATCGAAAAAGCACACATTCCCTCAACATCCGAGTTGTCTGCAATACATACAAGATCATCACGGACCTTATGGCAAATATCCAGGTAGCAACAATGACTCATACAAGTTTAGGCACAGTGGCATGTACCAGAAATTTTGAAAGAGGTAACTCTGAAGAAGAATACCTACTAGGTACTACAATTTCATGTCCACAGTGAGATGTAGTGGCAGTTCAATGTCTGTATGCATGTTGTCTCACCATCATCTATCTCTCACCGGGTGACAGTGCGTAAGCCCTGCAGACTTGGATACTCACACTGTACCTGCCTCCCAAAAACCCACATGAAAGGCGGTACGACATGCCACATAGGCGCACCAGTTCCGGGACTGAGCGCACATTTGGCATCCTAAAATCGTGCTTCTGGTGCCTTCACAAGAGTGGCGAAGCCTTGCAGTATGTGCCTGAGACTGTCTGCAAAATTGTGGCAACCTGTGCCATACTCCACAACATTGTCTGGAGGGATGGCTTGTCCATGGAAGTGTTTGATTCTGACTTGGAGGATGATGACCCTGGCCCACGTGCCCAACAGCCAAGCGAGGGAAGCAAAGCAGCAGAGGGAAGGTGGGGTGCAGAGACCACATAGCCAGACATTATTTTTCAAGGTACGCCCTACCCATTGACAATCTACCCTCACAAAATGACAATACAAAATGTGATTTTCACAACGTTATATTCCCTTTATTCTGAGGGAATGCAAAAATATTGTTGGAAAACATGTTCATCGGCATCTGCAGAACCAAACGAAAAGTATAACTGTCATCTGGTTGCTGCACCACCAAACAAAAATAAACTAGGCACACTGTCTGGCACATTTGTGCAAACAAGTCATTTCTTGCATCAACGTCTAACATGGGGGGATCTCGTAGGTGGGATTACAGCCTGGCAGCTGCTGCTTCTACGCAACATTGATGGTTCTGCAGCAGAGGTACTACTGCTGTTGGACACCTCATTATCTGCTACCTCTGTTGCTCCTCCACTAACAAAAACATGTTTGTTTGCATAGCCTCCACTGCAGCCCTCGTACAGGGTTACCACTGTAGTGGTCCCTCTGGATCAACAGACCCAGGGTGCGCTTGGTGTGTTGGGTGGTTGCCTGCGCCAGCCTCCTAATTACTCTAGTCATAGAGTCCATTCTGTGTGCCCGTCTAAGATCCAGTCTCCTTTGCTTTCCCCTCTCTTCAGACAACTCTGTGCACAGCTGCCCAATATCCCCAGTAGGGGCATCACATTTTCCCTGAATGCGGGCCTGGTTCTCAACCTTCTGTTGTGTGATGTTCAAAAATCCCTGGATCAGCTTGGTGTTGATTAGGTGTATCTGGTTTTGCTGCAGGCATTGAATCTTCAGCATAGCTTGTTCCAGGCCACCAAACACCCCCTATGTGGCTGCTCCAGTATGGAATGGAGTGTGCAGCCTAGCTTGCAGGTGCCTACCTCTCTGACTGCTGTGTTAGATGCAGCAGTCGGATCCTGTTGACCGGAGTGCGTTGGGATGGTGCTGGCTGCTGGGATGTTGGGATGTTGAGGAGCTGGGGTGTCAATCACTGGAGCCTGCAGGGACCTAGATGCATAGGTAGCATGGATATATATAGGAGTAATACATATATATATATATATATATATATATCCCACACTTGCAGTCTCGAAAAAATCCGTGTCAACGGAAAATAGAAACCACGCAGATCCAAAGTAAGGCACAATAGTTGTTAATTTATTTCAAAGCCGAGTCTTCACAAAATCTGACGCGTTTCGGGCATCCGCCCTTGCTCACAGAGGGTCTTGAAGGTCTCGTGTAAATCTGTTCAGTTAGCTGAACTAACTATAACGGGGGAATTTCAATGGTTTTGTACGAGTGAAATGTCCAGCTAACTATAACATGTGTGAAGCCTATGGTTTTTTCAGTGAATTTGCAAGGTTTTTTAAATGCAAATTCCTAACTATAACGTGTGTGAAACCTATGGTTTTTTCAGTGAATTTGCAAGGTTTTTTAAATGCTAATTCCTAACTATAACGTGTGTGAAACCTATGGTTTTTTCAGTGAATTTGCAAGGTTTTTTAAATGCTAATTCCTAACTATAACGTGTGTGAAACCTATGTTTACCAATACTTCCTAATGACTTCTTCGTGTCTTCATGTGTCACAGTATTAAACACTCTTTGTCCTTTCACTGGAGTGAGCTGCAGAAGATCCCCAAAAACTATAACATGTTTTCCACCAAATAACACGTCATAGTCTCTCTTTAGAATTTGCTGCATTCTTAAATGCACAAAGGCAAGCATTAAGTTTGATACCATGCTTACCTCATCAATAATGAGAACTTGCATCTTCTTCAACACTCTTGAAACTTCGAAGCATGCTTCTCCTGTTAGCTTGTGATATTCTATTTTGTTCTCATGCTCCACTGGCAACATTAGCAAGCGATGTAAGGTAATTCCTTTTAAGTTATATGCTGCTAACCCAGTTGGAGCAGTAACAACACAAGACAAAGTTGAATCTGTTTTTTTGCTGTAGGTAGCTTCGGATGACTTTAATTAAGAAACTTTTTCCAGTTCCAGCTTGTCCACTCACATACATCCTGATTGGTTCAAATGATGCGGATGAGCACTCTTTCTTTTCATGTAGTAATCCATGATCAATTTTGTTTGTGACTTCTTCATGAATTTGTTTTTGTTCTTCATTCAGTTGCTGTTCCAAATTTGGTAAGTCTATTAAATCTTCCTGAGCTTGATTCATAGCTGTTTCCACTTCAGTCATGGCTATTGCAGCTTCATTTTCTATGATTGGTTGTCCTAGGGGATCTTGACTGAGCGTTCCAGAACTTTGGCTGTCTTGAGAACTGTCTCTAGCTACTTCAGCTGCAATTGTAGCTTCCTGTTCAATTTCTTCAATTAACATTTGTACATAATTTGTGAAAGTACTGCATTCAATCATATCTTTGCAAGCATTAAAGGAATCTTCATAGCTGTGAAAATCTCCAAGTAATTCATCCTCTGAACGCCATGGTTTAAACAGCTGTAAAAGTGCCAAGTAGTAAAATTCCTTTTTGTCAGGAGTGTCGCAACTCAGCTTCCTGTGATTAATCAAACTTCCTTTTGTTTGCTTCACCAAACATCCTTCCTCACCAATGACTTTATATTTTCCATTGTTGATGACTTCTGTGGCTTTCCGTGTAAAAATGTAGTACTGCAGCACTTCATAGAGACACATGTTCTCAAGATGACGACTTCTTTTTGGGTAATATGTGTCCAACATGTTTGATTTCAAAATATCTGTACTTTCCGGGTCATTCTCTGCCAAATATTCAATTTCTCCAACAGATTTCAGTACCCGATTTCGCATTCCTGCAAGGCCTAAACTTACCCAAATTATTCTTATGGATTTCGAGTACAGACTTGCAGATGATAACCTATCTGAGCATTCGTAGGATCCAGTTTCTCGATGCGATAACATCTTTAAACTGAAACTGTATAGCTTCTTACTGACAGTCTTCTCGTGAGAAATTTCTTCCCACATTTCCTTCAATTCTGTTTTCTCAGATTTAGTGATGTAAGATGTGACATACCGAGCAACAGCAATAGAATTGTCAGCAACATACTGTATATCCATGTTAGCATTCCACATGGATAAAATGACTGGGTTGTAGTCATTTATATATTTTGACTCTTCTTTCTTCTTAGGTTGTACGTATTTTTTGGAGATTTTCTTGTAATAGTATGTCGCACAGCTGACATAAAACTGTTGACTCTTCCTTTTGAAAGAACAGGTCGTGGAAATCCAAATCGACATTTTGTGTAGAATTTTTCTTTACTCTTATACTTTCGTCGACAGTATTTTCCACACCGATGACTTTGGAAACATAAAACTTGCTCTTTTAAGTTTTTCTCTTCTGTGCTTTTAGGTATAGCACATGTTGCATATTCTTCGATGAAACTTAAAACTGCATCATCAGAATCTGTTCCAAATTTTGGGGCATCCTTGATCCACAACAGCATATGAATATGAGGAGCACCTCTTGCTTGGTACACTTTTCTCCCAAAGAAATCCACAACTTCTCCAAGAGGTGTTTTTTTTTATTGCAGATGAAGGACATCATAGCCTCAAAACTATGATTGAAATATCTGCAAACATTAACCGGATCCAATGAGCACAATTCTCCTGCTGTCTTGTATTGGATGTTTTCAATATTTGAATTTGCCTCTCGAAGAAAATCCAGAAGATCATCCCAAGCGTACTCAGCACAGCTTAGGGTGAGAAACCATGTAGGAGGTCCTAAATTCCGTAACATACATTTCAATTCTCCATGGCGTCGGTACCAATATTCATTTGTCCCACGCTGACAAGCCATTAGATTAATCAATTGAGATTCCAAATGATCATCTCGCTGTTGCACTTTGTTCATAAAATCCTTTGCAGACACATTATGTAGATGTACTCCAGTTTTCAAAATGTGATTTACTGCATAAGATAGTGCTGACAAGTCACTTTCAAATAAAAGATGGAACAAATAAGGAATACTTTGACGAAATCTTGGATCTTCTGCATATAATCTTGTAGTCCGATACTCAGAAGCAGGAATCTGTACTGGGCGTTCATCATATCGTCCACCTTTTCCTGTAGGAAACAGCTGGGGAAAACAACGAGCTTCCAAACTCTCCTCCCATACACTCACGGGAGTTCCTTTTGCTTTTTTCATCTGAAACAGATCAATAGTGTTTCCCATAACTTCTTTAGAATGAAGAGGATGTATGCTGAAATGTTCATAAATTTCTTCTTCTTTTGACTTATCCACTCTTTCAATATTCCCAGCTGGTATTCCTGAGTCTGGTAGTAAAACTTCTTCATCTTCATCCATATAAATTGTTTCATACCATTTATTATTTCTTTTCAAATATAAATTTGCTCTTTGTACTTTTCGTACATCTACCAGCTCCTGCTTATTTTCTTATTCTTTGTTGGTACTCCATTAACCAAAATAACAAATGGTTCAGTTTCCAATCTATCTGAATCAATTATTTCCATATTTTTTTTCAAATCCAATGGCAAATAGACAACTCTTCCTTTTAAACCTCTTTGTAAATCCGAAGGAGGTAATTTACCTGTTTTTGGCTCCATACGCACTATGGTCTGAAACGGATGGACACATTGAATGAGTATAGACTCATACGTATTTAAAACAGAAAGTTCTGCAGGAATATCAACCAATTCTAAATTATTATGTACAGCTCTGGCTGGCATTCTATTTTCTTCTAACTTGTTATAACAGTATTTACAAATACGCTGATCTTCACCCAAATCAAAACTATTTTCCAGAAATATATATGTTGCAAAATCCTTCCACTTATAATTATCTTCATTTTCACTTTTTTTATACAGATCAACATTTCTTGTTTGAATTTTGTAATGGCTTCTTCGGCAACAAATACAAGTAATATTTGGTCTTTCATTAGAGATGATAGTAAATTTTGTCATTTGATCTTCAAAATGTTTACTAACAGTGGGTTCTACATTCTCTTCCACATTTTCTTCAATAACTGTGTCATTACCTGCACTTTCTTGTTCCGGACCAAAGTAACAAAACTTAATTTCATCAGTAACCTTCTCTACATCTGATACAGATCCACGGAACAGAGCCCCATTCAACTCATTTAACTTTTGTGCTGGACTTTTAGCAAAATACAATCATCTCACAAACTTTCTCATTTCAGTATGATGAACTGCCAGCATCCTAAAATGGTGAAAAACACTTTGGCAAACTTTCCTAGAAAGACAAGCCAGAGAATGTCCTTGCAAACCAGTATTCTCTCTCACTCAACATGGATCTAGTCTTTGAAGTGCCTTAATCTTCTGTTTAACACTTTTTTTACTATATTCTTTTAGAAACTCATGTAATTTATCAATAGATTCTTGTCGTACAGTACAAATACTACTACAATTCCAAGTGTACACTGGGGCTTTAGGACGTCTCCCCATAACCTCATCAGCTATCACTTCTTCCTCATTTCTTGGAACCATTTTCTCCTTTTCCATTACACAACCATCTTTCACTTCATAAGCACGACCACTGGTGTCAACTGCATGCAGCAAACTATTACTTTGAAGATAACTCTCTTCATTAAAAAATGGTTCAGTACTTGAACTATGCATCCATTCTCCTAAGAACACTTTACAAAAGGTATTTCTTTTCACTACTCTTTTCGTTTTGCTTTGTGACTTCATTACATTGACCATTTTATGTACGGATCCTGTTCAAAATTAAAATGAATAGTTTTCTTTTCAAATCTAAAGCCTTAGCTACAATTGATTCAATATCTTTCTTTCGCTTATAAAATTTCGCTTTCTTCTTATATGTTTTCACATCCTTTAGCAAATTGGACATCACTCTTCACTGAAACATTTTTCTACGAATGTCTTTAAATGCTATTTTTCTTTTTAAGTCAATCTTTATTGCTTCTGATTGTACATTAGCATTTGATAATTTCTCACTTTTGTCCTGTTGTTTTCTACTTGAAACACTATTTGCAGTGGGGACATTTTTCAAATTTGTTCTTTTTTTGAAGATATTTTTTTAAAAATCCTTAGTTTGCTTACCAGAAGACTTTTTCTTTTTTCCAACATGAGGATCTTCAACTAATTTGGGTCCTCCAGTTGTCTTCAAATATAATTTTTTTTTCTGTTCTTTTCTCTTTCTTGATTTTATAGGCATCTTTAATTTATTTCACTGTTGGTCAGCAATACCTGAAAGAAACAAAAAAAAAATACCTTTATGTAATTTAAATTTATTACTATATTTTTTTTGAGCTTTTCAAATCTTATAATACTATCTACCCCTTTCCTACAAGTGAAAAACACAATAAAACCAACACGAATTAAAGCTTCCCCTTTCCTACGAATGCAATTCTAAAAGAACCAGAGTACCACGAATTAAATCTCTGACAACAATTCCTGTGTGCGCACAGACTCATGGTGTGATTCTAGGCAGAAAACGAAATTTGATTTGCAATTTGAAAGCACACTTACTACTGTGGTAGAGCAAGTGATAATTACTCTAACAGTCTGACACATTGTCATTATATTTTTCAGAAACAGAAAAGAGCACATGCCCAAACAGCTTTTTGAGACCATGAACATGTGCAACCTGAATATCTTCCAAAACATAAAATGTAAAACACAACTTTAAAAGAAGAAACAAATTTCTATTATTTATATCAAAATACACCACATACATCCCCTCTTAAATTCATAACTCACCTTTAAAAGTAGTTAGTTGAGAAAGAAAGGTGCCACTCACACAGCAGATTATCAGAGCCAGAATCTCTGAGCTGTACTCCTCTCACCAAAACCACTAAATGGCAAAATTTCCCTCTCTTTTTTCACACATATACATGTTAACTCCTAATCACAGTGCTTCCCACATTTTTTTCAAATGGAAACACACATTTCTATTTGTTGGAAATTTCAACCCTTTCCAAATGATCCCTTCCCCCAACATGACTTCTGCCTGCTACCATAGCAACAGCTCATGGAACACTGGTGTGAGCAGAGAGGTCATAAGTTCAACACACAATGTTTCTAATCCTTAGAGCAAGAGTGCTTGACTTTTCAAACCTAACAGCAAATCCAAAGTAATGTTCTGTGGGTACACATTTTTCTGAACCAATACAAAACATGCTTGTAAAAATCTAAACATACAGCCTAGTTTTAACTGTAAAATGGTTTGAATCAGCCAATCAGTTCTTTTATTTTTTTTTTAAAGTATGTTAGCCTCCATTTTACAACTATCTTTCTTTTCATATTGCCATTCTACTGAAAAACACCTTCTGAGTGCGTCCAGATCTCCTTGAAAGATGTTCACAGTGTGGATTGTAGGTCATAGCTATGTCTTCTGGAGTGAAAAGTTTGCAGAAAAAAGAGGTATTGTGAAAGACCTTGCTTTGCCTAATGTAGACATTAAATTGATTGGTCAGTGAGGATTAAAGTGGCACCAATTAATGCCTTTGGTGAAAACCTTTCTACATCTCCCACAGCCTAACCTTATTATTGTGCACTGTGGTGGAAATGACCTAGGCACTTTAACTGGGGTAGGTCTGGAAATGCTTGTTAAGGACACCTTTGTGCAATTGATGTCACTTTTTCCACAAACTGCCTTTGTATATTCTAATATATGCCAAAGGCAAAAGTGGAACTGGTCCAACCAATTTTGTCCACAGATTGACAAAGCAAGAAAGCACGTCAATAAGTCTGTTTCTACTTTCCTCAGAGACTATGGTATGGGTTCTATATACCACAACAACTTGCGTTACAACATGCAAGACATTTATAGAGGTGACGGTGTACATTTCAATGATGAAGGGAACAGAGTCTTCCTCTTGAACTTTAGACTCTGCATCGGTACTTACTTGTAGGTACCAAAAAACACTTCATAAACACAATGCCTCTTTTTAGAGCCACCTAACATCTAAACTTTTAATTTTGATTTTTAATTCAATTTTTTAAATTTTTTTTTACCGCCGTACGCATACCATACATGCACAGTACGAGCACCCCGCGATTTTTAAAAAAAAAATTAAAATGTATTTTTCACACTTCTGGGTCCTTCTTGGACCCCCTGACAAAGGCTAGGGGGTCTGCAACTCTCTACCTTGCCCCCTTTTCACATTCTCCACCTTTGTTTTTCAGTGTGAGACACACAAAATGGTGGCCGACACTTCCTGATTTCGACCGACTGGAATGTTTACTGTCATGTAACCACCAATCAGAATTACGCTAGCGCACGGCAGCGTGCGCGTACGGTATGCGTACCGTGCGCGCACGGTGCGCGGCTATAGATATGTATGTACTTTTAACTGCAATTTTCTCAGGAACTACTGAACACATTGACTCCAGATATTCAAAAGGCACATGCCTGACATGAGGACTTTCTCTTTGCCAAATTTCAAATAATTCTGTTCAGCCGTTCGGGCTGTACCTTGGACTAAAGCTCCCTATGGAAAAATGCATGGGGAAAATGCGTTTTGGGACCCCCCTTTTTTCTCAGCCCCTACTTGACGAATCCCCCCGAGACTTTTAGGGTACGAGCGGAGCGCCCCACCTATTTTGAAAATTTCACATGGATTCGTCAACCGGCGCCAAAGTTATTCTAAATAGAATTGTCAGATTTCCTATGGGAACTCGGTCCTAACTATAACTATCTACTGGCAACCGCCAGTAGATAATATATATATATATATATATATATATATATATATATATATATATATATATATATATATATATATATATATATATTACCTACTGGCGGTCGCCAGTAGGTAGTTATAGTTAGGACCACGTTTCCATAGGAAAACCTCAACATTCTATTTTGAATAACTTTGGCGCCGGTCGACGAATCCTCGCGAATTTCTCAAAATAGGTGGGGCGCTACGCTCCGCTCCTACCCTGAAAGTCTCGGGGGGATTCGTCAAGCGGGGGCTGAGATAAAAGGGGGGTCCCAAAACGCGTTTTTCCCATGCATTTTTCCATAGGACCTTTAGAACGAGCTACAGCCCGAACGGCTGAACAGAATTACTAGAAATTTGGCAGAGAGGTAGTCCCTAGGTCAAGGAAGTGCCTTTTGTAGGTTTGGTGTAAATCTGTTCAGTAGATTCTGAGAAAATAGCCTTTAAATCAATATATATATCTGAGCCCGCTTACCGTACGCTTACCGTACGCTTACCGTACGCTTACCGTAAGCTTACGGTGGCGTGCGCGAGCGCGATTCTGATTGGCTCTTAGATCTTAGTAAACATTCGAATCGGCCGAAACCAGGAAGCGGCGTCTGCCATTTTGTCTCTCGCACTGAGTGTTGTTTATCAAACATGATGGCCAAAAACATGTTACGGGGCTGTTTTGACAACTCCCTCCCACATAGTCATGTTGAGGGAGTCCCCAAACATCCCCCAAGAGCAAAAACGGTTTTATTTTTTTTTCGGCAATTTCGCGGGGTACGCTTACCGTACGCTTACCGTACGCTTACCGTAAGCTTACCGTACGCTTACGGTAAAAAAATAAAAATAAAAAAAACACTATCCACACTTACCCCACCCCCTGTGCTTTTGGTGGCCACAGGCCACCAAATGTGCAGGGCTTATTAATAGAGAAAAAAAACGTAATTTTGGCAACATGAAATTATAAAATCGAAATAAAAAAAACACTATCCACATTGACCTCACCCCCTGTGCTTTTGGTGGGCGAAGGCCACCAAATGTACAGGGCTTATTAAAGTTGATAAAAACCGTGCACGGAACGAACTGCGTTAAGTGGGCGCGCACGCCACAAATGGCGTAAAGTAACTTAGCATTTAAAAAACCGTACAAATTCACTGAAAAAACCATAGGTTTCACACACGTTATAGTTAGGAAATAGCATTTAAAAAACCTTGCTAATTCACTGAAAAAACCATAGGTTTCACACATGTTATAGTTAGCTGGACATTTTACTGATAAAAAACCAATGAAATTCCCCCGTTATAGTTACTGTAGGCAACTATAACTCACGCGACCGTAATCCTCTGCTGATGACATATGTGTCTTTATGAAAAAAAAATATTTGTAGTATATGTATAGCTAAAATTTAATGGAAGAAGATATGGGCAAATAAGTGTCTAAATACAGTATTAGCATCAGCAGAGGATTGCGGTCGCGTGAGTTATAGTTGCCTACAGTAACTATAACGGGGGAATTTCATTGGTTTTTTATCAGTAAAATGTCCAGCTAACTATAACATGTGTGAAACCTATGGTTTTTTCAGTGAATATATATATATATATATCACCTCCAAATGCTGACCTTTTTGAAAAATCAGCGGGACACATGCTCTGGGCACAAAGGGGTTTTATTCAGCAAGAAAACGTATTCCTGTGGTCCGTGAAACCACATGGCAGACGCGTTTCTGGTCGGAATGGCCGTCATCAGTGCCAGTCCCACAGGCTGTTGATTCCTCGTGGACTCGAGAGACCACTCCCTTTGAAGTGGACTCTAAGCTCCTCCTCCCACAGGCAGGTGTGTTAATTGCGTTTTTCATTCCAAGTCCAATGCATCATGGTATTTGCAGTCACTACGAGGTTCCCAATCCAGTGATGTGGAACTCTGAACAAATGATAATGTCCCCAATTGCTTGGCGCTTGGCTGCACTCCACCTCCAAAGTCCTGGAAATCATAGTTCCGCTGAAACCTCTAATTATGCCCTTATCAGGCAGCACAATGCCGCCTCCTCTCTCCCCTCGCTTCAATGGTGACCAAATGGAAATATCTCAGCTTGGGGGGGCGCCGCGTTTGTACTCCTCGTACTGCACCAACAATTTGCTGATACGCGGAGCTCCAGAACGAGAGGGCGTGCCCCTGCCGGTATATATATATATACATATTCACTGAAAAAAAACATAGGTTTCATGCACGTTATAGTTAGGAATTGGCATTTAAAAAACCTTAGAAATTCACTGAGAAACCATAAGTTTCAGGGGTGTTATAGTTAGCTGGACATTTCCCTCGTACAAAACCCTAGAAATTCCCCCGTTATAGTTAGTTCAGCTAACTATAACTCGCACGCCCCGCAATGCACTGCTGATGAAGTCACATAACATACTACATCACTCATGACATGATCAGTGACATCACTGATGACATCACTGATGACATCTCAAATGACATTTAGTTTTCCATAAACAGCACTACCAATAGAGGCAGAAATTAACAGTGGGGGGAACGCAGCTGGGGCAGATCTTCGTCATCGTGCAACATCCCAAATCAGTACATGATTAATTATCAACTTTTCTAGATATTAGACAGCCTTAACTTTAAAGTAAGAATATCAAGGCCTCAACAGTCATCCTCCTCGGCTGCACATTCACTGGCACCTGATGCAAGCTGATTGCTTGGCTAGGACCAGACGGAGTTATAGTAATTTGCACTCCACTTTGCATTTTTTAGGTTTTGTAACAAGGCCAAGTAGACAATGTAGCGGGACGACTGCACCAGAAAACCCGTGCCCCTTCTTATCTTCTCCACAACCTGGAACCAGAAACATTGTATCTCGGGACAACGCCAGGGCAGATGTTAAAAGTCTTCCCCCGTGGCACCACTCCGTGGGCACATATCTGAGTGCGTGGGGTGGATGCGGCTCGGGCCCAACTGAGTCATAAGTCATAATTCCCCCTCACATCAGAACCATTCCCTCTTTTGTAAAATTCAAAAGCCAACTCAAAATCCTATTCCTTAATCGTGCCCTAGGGAGTAGATAGGAGCACTCAAATTGGGGTAACAGACACCCCGCATTGCTCCAACATCATGTCAGCAAGACTACAAAGCCTATGTTCCCTTGACTACGAAGCAGACCCCTCAACAACGCCCTGCATTATTATTGTGTCGTTCTCCTGTCTCGTTTGTTGTAATCTCTGCAATGTATCCTCTGTAAAGCGCTCCGATACCCTCGGGTCTGGCCAGCGCTATATAAAACTTCTAAATACATAAATAAATAAATAAATAAATGTGAGATGTAGGTAGATAAAGTGTATCAGCTCCAAGCGTGTATTGCAAGGTTACTACATGGTTGAGTTGGCAATAGCGCTTAAGCAAATATAACAGGAAGACGTCAGCCTTTTCACCAGTGAATATCTTCTTCCTCTCTAAAGACTTAGGGGCATATTTATAATAACTGACGCATCCCTGCATATCAGCAGGGATGCGCCAGTTATTTTGCGCCCCAGCTCCGCCACCATGGATGCGCCGCATTTATAATGCGGCGCACCATGGGGCAAAAACGGCACAGATGCGTCACGCATCTGTGCCGTAAAAGTGGTGCATTGCTGGAGTTGCGTCGCAAGCGCGACGCAGCTCCAGCAATGCTCTGGGGGGCCCTATCTTCACAATGCTGCGTCAATCCTTACGCCTGCTTCAAGCAGGCGCAGGGTTTTGACGCAGCATGGGCTCAAAAGTGAAATCTTGTAGATTTCACTCAGCCACTTTTAGGAGGCGTTCCTGCGCCGGAACGCCCCCACCTGCCCTGGAACGCCTACATGTGGCGCAGGGCTTTACAACGTGACGCATCTCCCAGATGCGTCACGTTGTAAATACCCCGCACCATGGCACAGGATTTGCGCCGCTGCTGCGTCACAAAAGTGACGCAACGGCGGCGTAAATGAGGCGCAAGTCAAACATAAATCTGCCCCTTGCGATCCCTGTATATGGTGCTGCGTCATGCTAAGAGCATGCAACACCTACAGAGGATAGTACCCCACTGTGTGGTTCATTCTTATTTTCCTACAGAGAAGGAACTTTTTTGTCTGGCTATATGATTTCAGACAGTGTGTGTAAAATAAGTTGGTTTCTACTGGTAGGTTATCCTTTCTGCCATGAACCCGTTTGCTGTTATTTTTTTCAAGCTGTCTATCCAGGGCACTCAGAACCGGTTCATAGAAATATTATAAGCCTATCTAACATGTGGAAAATTACCATTATTCTTTCTAGAGGCAAATGCAGCTCTATCATTGAGCAACTGCAAACTGATACTCTGAAATGCAGCAAACCATATGCTATTTAAAATAGTCTGTGAAGCATTAGATTTGTGCATGTAGCATTTCTTATTTTAAGTTACTGTACACAAGCTATAATATATTTTCCCTGAGGCATCTTTTCCAGTACATTTCCTCATGTGTATTGGGTTATTTGGATATTTATGATCTAGGCAAAAGTTTATTCTCTATGGACAACATTGAAATATCCTTATTAGTTCGGCTGACAGGAGTCTGTCTACACTGGTGAATTTTTCAACATACTTACACACGGGCTTAGAAAGGTTTACTTGAGTTGTAAATTTAGAATCCAAATCTTTGATTGTGAACTGGTTAATTTTCAAATTATTACATGGGCAAAAATAATTTTAATCTGAAATACCTTTTCTGCTGGTAGATCACTCAGATGTTAGCTCCAACAGACCATCAGATAAGGTGATAGTTGTGTTCCTCCCCACTCACATCCAACCCTACCTGCTGGAAACAAAGACATAAATAAATTCTACAGAGATTATAAAATGTCCTTTTTTGTTTTAAGAATTATATGAGACCCATCATGTGTAGGGGACAGCAATATAAACAGTGCCATAGGGCTTGTGAACGCCTGAGGTCATTTGAACTCAGTGGCTTGGGGAGGGGGACAAAGGGCTGATTTCCTCATGCAATTTTCCACAGGAAAATTGAACAGCAATGCTGCAATAATTGCTGTATAGAATTAAACCAAATTGTCCAGAAAATTAAATCTTGGTCCAGAAAGCATGCGTTTTGTGATTTGGTGTAAATCTGTTCAGTAATGTTTGAAAAATTAGGGATCAACATTTATGTAAGTATCATGCTGCAGAGGATCTGCATAGTGGACAGACCCATAGATCGGATCTGATTGGCTATCACCACATCAACAAAGTTCAAGATGTGATGGAAGAAATTTTAGGACTCTGGGATTTAGTCCCCTGTCATGCAAATCAGTATAAAAAAATGTAAGTCTGCTGGATTTAGATACCCTGCCACGAAGCCTGGGAGGGTGGGTTCCCTCTGGGACTCCCGAGATCAAAATGTACATTCAAAAAAACAGTTTACAGTAAATTCATAGAGGATCTAGGTAAATTTGTTTTGAAAAAGTATTCTGCTGCCCTTTAAAAAATCCATGGGAAGTACAGAGCGCTGTAACATAATCTTTATGCGAAGGGGGCTTGTATCTCCACTCTCCCTGAGCCTACTAGAAGCCATAGGGCCCAATCCCCCTGGACAGCATTCATTTTTAGGGAAGGGGGCATGTCATCCCCTTCCACAAGCCTTTTAGAGGCCCCAGGGACCCTATACCTTGGGCCCTCAAACCATTGAAGTATTGCTTGGGTGTACTGGTGCTCACCTGGGGCATCTACAGCATTTCTTGGCCATGTGTCTGTGGGGGAGTCCAGGGACCCTGCAGCACCAGCCGGCTCCCTAAGCTAGCACCCTTTGCAGAGTGACAGGAGCCAGCTCCATCAGTTTTCTCCAGCGCAGCAGGAGTAGCTTTTCTCTACTCTTGCCAGGTAGGAGCAAACCTCTCGACCCTGCCTGCGGGACTGCAGACAGGAAGTTTAGGTTAGACCTGCCCTGGCTCATGCAGGCAGGAAAATGCAATGTAATTTGGGGTTGCTAGGACACAGGCAATGGGTTCACAAGGGCTACTGGATTGCGAAGAGAGACCCCAGGTCCCCCCATAAAAGAGATATAGTCCCCACGAATGGGGTCTCTGAGGCACTTAACTGGTTGGAGTGGAAGACCCCACACAGGGGTTGGGCGCCCATGGATAGTTGAATGCCCAATCCCACACTGTGTCTTACCTTACATTAAAAAACATAGAAATTGACTGAAAAAACACAAAGATTAAAGTGACATTATATAGTTAGGAATTGTAATAATACATTAATTTACATTAAAAACAGCCTTAGAAGTTCAAATTCAAAGGTTAGTGAATCTTAAAGGTTAGGTGAAAATGTCGGTTAAAACATACCATTTCAAAGGAAGAAACCACTGAAATGTACTTGTAAAAGTTATCTGAAGGAAATATAACTTGTGCCTTAAAGTAACTATAACTTGCACCCTCAATTAACCATGCACTGCTAATTACTGCCCAAAATACATCACTCATGACATGTTCTATGACATCATAGATACCATCATTGAAACATTTGAACATCATTACATCACTGATGACATATGTGTCTTTATGAAAAATAAATATATGTAATATATGTATAGCTAAAGATTAATGGAAGAAGACATGGGTAAATAAGTGTCTAAATACAGTGATGTAATATCTGACGTCATCAGCAGAGGATTGCGGTCGCGTGAGTTATAGTTGCCTGCAGTAACTATAACGGGGGAATTTCATTGGTTTTTTACGAGTGAAATGTCCAGCTAACTATAACATGTGTGAAACCTATGGTTTTTTAAGTGAATATATATATATATATATACATTCACTGAAAAAGCCAAAGGTTCCAAGGCCGTTATAGTTAGGAAATCGAATTTAAAAAACCTTAGAAATTCACTGAAAAAAACAAAAGGTTTCAAGGGCGTTAGGCTCAGGTTCCACTTGTATAAACCCAGTGAAATTCTGCAGTTATAGTTAGCTGAGCTAACTATAACTTGCGCCCCCACAATGCACTGCTTATAACCTAACATATTAGATCACTCATGACATGGTCAGTGACATCACTGATGAGATTTCTAAGGTTTTTGTAAACTTTATTTCCTAACTATAACAGCCCTGTAACCTTCATTTTTTTCAGTGACTTTCTAAGGTTTTTTAAATGCTAATTCGTAACTATAAAATCCCTGTCACCTTTATTTTTTTCAGAGAATTTCTAAGGTTTTTTAAAATTCTATTTCTTAATAGTAACATCCTTTTTTTTTGGATGAGCATCTAAAGTTTTTATATTTTCTCTCTATGATTGGATATTGTAAATTATTACTATATTATATACCACTCTTTTTTATTTGGTATGTGTTTATCGGAAATTACATTCATAATTGTTTTTATTTTTAAGAATTTTTTGAGTTGGCTCAACATTGCCTTTGACCTCCCTGGTCAGTGTAACTTCTCTCCCACGCACATCTCCACTGTTAAGGGTCTGCCCTTGAGCCCGAGCTGCTGTTAAGTAGGTGTTCCTAGCCCTCTTTCACCCGCGGGCTCCTGTCTGGGCCTCATCCCTGGTGGTCTAGTGGAAGAGCACCTTGCTCTGTCCTCTCTTGCCACTTTTGCCTCTTTTTCTTTTGCCCTTTCTCTCTCTTTTTGCCTCTCTCTCCTTTTCTTTGCCTCCTCTCTTTTGTACGGTTTCTCTTTTCTTTGCCTCCTCTCTTTCACCCGGTTTCTCTTTCCTTTGCCGCCTCTCTTTTGCCCGGTTTCTCTTTCTTTGACTCTTTTATTTTTCCCAGTTTCTCTCCTTTGCCTCTCGTATTCTGCCCTTTTCTCTTTCCTTTGCCTCTCTTTTTAGCCCTTTTTTCTCTATTTTCCTACCTTCTCTCTTCCCTTTTAGCTCCCTTCTTCCTGTGCTCAACCAAGGCGCTCCCCCTAATGCCCCACTTCCCAGCATGTTGCTCCTGCTCCCCCTTCACAGCTGATCACCTTCCCAGACCCCAACTTAATGGTGGCCAGCACCAGAGACCCTGGTCCCCAACCCCACCATTACGACCTCAGCACCCTCCATGCTCTCTACCCCGGATGCAGCAACAACTGTGAGCTCTCGACGCTGAGCAACACCCAAGGCACGTTCTCCTGCCATCACTGCCACTGCACCTTCACCCACATCCGGAACCCAGCAACAGCCCCCAGCCAACTAAATGCCAGTGCACACAAGCCACTGAACTGCATCCTCCTTAACGTATGCTGCCTGCACAGATGCGCCGTAGAAATCTGAGACCTCCTCAACACTCACACGCCCAACGTCGCCTTCCTCACAGAGACTTGGACCAATGCCAGCTCCCCACCTGATATCGCAACCACCACTGGAGGGGGCCTGGCCATCATCCACAAAAGGTCCCTCTGACTAACAACCACCAACTCCAACAACACAGCATCCCCCCATGGAACACATCAATTTCCAGATCCAGATCAACCCCAGAATGAGGCTTTGCAGAACACTTGTCTAAAGACTGCCTGTCCCCTGTGCTCCGCTCACCAATGTCATCGCCGAACTCATCCCACATACTGCTTGGTGACTTTAACTTCCACCTGCACAACAACAATGATCCCAACACCACCACACTCCTAGAGAACCTCACCAACATAGGGCTGAAGCAACTTGTCTCTGCTCTACTCATATAGCGGGACACAAACTCGGCTCTGTCATCTCAGGAGGAAACAGCATTTCCTTCAAACAATGAACTGCTCTGGACTGACCACCACTGCATCCACTTCTCATGTAGTAAACCCACAGCACACAAGCATGCGTACCACCTCCCACACAGAATCTGTAACAAAGTCTCAGAAAAACACCTCACCTCCGCCCTATCCTGCCCTCCACCCCCAACTACAACAGACATCAACACTGCGGCAAGCAACCCCCACCAATGGATCACCAACTGCAACAACACACTGGCCCCCTTCCAGAACACCGCAAGACTACACAACAAGAAAGCAGACTGGTTCACCGCAGCGCTCCAAGAATCCAACCTTTCCTGAAGATGACTGGAAAAGACTTGGAGAAACAACAAAAGCCACCACAGCACACCACCAACTTATCAAATCCACAAAGAAGAACTTCTGCCAAGACGGAATCCTCTCCAACGCCCAAAACTTCAAGGAACACTTTGCCGTCATACAGGAATTTGCCAAACCCAACAGCGAAGCAACAAACGACCCTCCCTCCAAAGACCTCTGAAACAGACTAAGCTTCTTCTTTCACCACAAGATCAAGATGCTCTACAACAACTTTAACGACAAAGACCGCTGCACCATCCCAACCCCCACCCCCAGCAATGCCACCCTAATGACCATACTCACCAGGATGCAACTAATGACCGAAGACATACTCAAGGCCATGAAGAGCATCCACTCTAGAGCACCTTCTGCCCACTTCCCACTGCACATCTTCCACAGGGCCGGCACAGCCATCGCACCTGAGTTACGTCAAACCATCAACTGCTCTCTGGAGACAGCCACATTCCCGACAACTGAAAGTGTGCTGGAGTCAACCCCCTCCTGAAGAAACCCTCTGCAGACCTGATGGACCTTAAGAATTTCAGGACCATCTCACTGCTTCCTTTCTCAGCCAAGGTCATCGAAAAGGCTGTCAACACCCAGCTATCACAATTCATTGAATGCAACAACATCCTAGACACCTCTCAATCCAGATTCTGCAGCAACCACAACCCCAAGGCCACCCTCCTCACCGCCACAGATGACATCTGCACCCTCCTCAACCAATGCTAAATGGTAGCTCTCATCCTCCTGGACCTATCAGCAGCCTTCAACACCATCTCCCACTATACACCGGAATCCAAGGAAAGGCCCTAGACTGGCTACGCTCATTCCTCACAGGCAGAAGACAGAGAATAAGACTCCTGCCCTTCCCCTCAGAACCAACAGAGATAAGATGCAGAGTACCCCAAGATTCCTCACTCAGCCCCACCCTCTTCAACATCTACATGGGCTCCTTTGCAACTATTGTCAAAAACCATGGGCTCAACATCGTCTCATATACCAATGACACCCAGATCTTCCTCTCACTCACCAATGAACCCAACATCACCAGGTGCAACTTCCAAGAAGGGATGAAAGCTATCGCAACCTGGATGGAAAACAGCTTCCTGAAACTCAACTCAGAGAAAACAGAAGTCCTCATCCTCGGCTCCACCCCTTTCGCTTCGGACGACACCTGGTGGCCCACCACCCTTGGAAACCCACTCACTCTGACAGACAATGCACAGAACCTCGGCATCATACTGGACACGTCGCTCACTATGAATCGCCAGATTAACGATGTCTCCTCTGCATGCTTCAACAGCCTACGCATACTATGTAAGACATTCAAGAGGATCCCCCCGACTCCAGGAAAATGGTCACTCACGCACTCATCACCAGCAGACTCAACTACGGCAACACCCTCTATGCTGGAATCAATAAAAAACTCCTATGCAAACTCCAAACCGTCCAGTATGCCGCAGCCAGACTAATCCTCGATATCCATCATCATACCTCAATACCTCAATGACCGCCTCTCCTTCCATGCCACCAAGAGAAACCTCTGCTCAGCTGATCTCTCCCTAGCACCGGTCCCACGCTTCTACAGGACAAGAGTGGGCAGAAGGTCCTTCTCCTACCTTGCAGCCCAGACCTGGTACGATCTCCTCTTTTACCTCCGACAAAGCCCGACAATTCACCACTTCAGGAAAGACTGCAAGACCTGGCTCTTCCTACTGACCACAAAGTAGCTGCTCACAACTATCCCTCAGCGCCTTGAGACCCTAATGGGTGAGTAGTGCGCTCTACAAAACTCTGATTGATTGATTGCTGCATTTAGTGTGGAGAATGTGTGATTCGCAAATGTATTTCACATACTGAAAAATACTCTTAAAGACCTTTTTTAACTAAAGTTTATGGGCCCGATTCACAGAATTAACTTAAGAGAAAATCCTAAACTTACTACTTTTGGTATTCACAGAATGCACTTACTACTTTTGGTATTCACAGAATGCACTTACTACTTTTGGTATTCACAGAATGGATTTACGACTACTAACTTTACGTCCGCACTCGGGCCGGAAATTCCGGCCTGGAGGCGGAGCTTCCGGCTCGGAGGCGGAGCTTCTGGCCCGGGGTGGGGATTCCGGCCAGTGGCGGAGATTTAGCCATGGCCAAAATCTCCACCTACGGGCCGGAAGCTCCGCCTACAGCCCGGAAGCTAAAGTAAAGTTAGTAGTCGTAAATCCATTCTGTGAATACCAAAAGTAGTAAGTGCATTCTGTGAATACCAAAAGTAGTAAGTGCATTCTGTGAATACCAAAAGTAGTAAGTTTAGGATTTTGTCTTAAGTTAATTCTGTGAATCTGGCCCAATGTCTAGATGTTTAGTAAAATATTCTTTTAACTTTTCTTTCTGTGATCAATTTAGGAGAATACCACCCTTACCAAAGATTTGAATATTTGCATCTACCGACGTCATTGCGAGGACGTCGGAAGTCGCAAAGAGCCTGTGATTTGGACAGTGTAAAATAAATACAAAGACTTATTGTACAGTATGTTTAACAGTAGAGCTTTATTAGAAAACTTTTCAAACTCATATTTTTGTTGTGAGTTTCCAGAAAAGGAAAGTAGGCTTTCAGACTCCCATTTTTTTTCTTACATTTATCGCGATGATGGCGATTATGTCGCATGTTTTGAAACTAAGGCATGCATTTTGGGCTACCTCTAGAAATTAGTGAAAGGGTTAACATACAGTAACCATTCGGAAATGCAGTTGCAGTAACGAAATATGAATGGAATGTTGTTATTCGCTGACTTTTGCAGTATCAGGCAATGCAAAGTTCGGAAGGTTGCCATTTATGGTAGCTTTGTATCAGAATGGTATGCCATTCTTGTGCTGCGTTTTTACAAATCCTGAGAATATTGCATCGATCTAATAGGAGAAAAACAGCGATTTTACCAACAAACTCAATATTCTGGCATGTTAATTACATTTATTTGTGAGCAAAAAAAAAATATATTAATAAGGTAGATAATTATGTCATAATGTGATAAAAGATTTTGAAATATATATAAGTATTAAAAAAATAAAGGATGATATATAGAAATTGTAAGTGTTATTATATATCCATTAATAGTAACTAAGATATAGTTTGACTCAGGTGTAGACTAGGTGTCTGTCAACTTAGTATACAATATGTTTCCATGAAGGTGTATATTGCACTTGTAATCCCTTGCTCTATTCTACTGGTAGAAGAAAAGAGTGCACAGTAATGGTTAAACTTATACTTTATAATGTAGTATAAGAAGTCAAAGTTTATATGTGTATTTATGATGCACAGCTTATAACAAATGTTTTTATTTGAATTCTGGAAGTTGTAGTCTTATTTGTTCCATTATAAAACAAGAAATGATGCACTGTAGCTGTATTTGAATTATGAATCTCTCAAAGTTGATAGCTATGTGTCACATACTCTGCAGTGTAGGTTTTGGATAATTACAGGGTAGATTTCTATGTGCAAACGTGAGGAGGTATGTTCTTTAATTATATTCAAATTGAAATCTGTAATATAACACTGCTAGGCACTGTTATGCCAAGTACTAGATAAAGTATAGCACCTAATATGCATGGGACATACATATTTGTAAATTACAGAGGCTCTTTCTGACCCACTCACTAATCAAGGGAAGCACTTATAAATTCACGAACGTACTCAGAAAGTAGAAATATCTGTAGCAGTATCAAAGGCAGTAAGAGATATGTTTCAAAATGATAATACTGGTACTGAGGTGTATATTCAGCAATGTACGTTAATATTTCTAGAGCGTTCAAAACAGATAGTATTATACTGGTACATTTTCTAAAACATGTAATGAGACTGCTAGGTAGGCCACAGTGCAGGATGTGGTGTTGCTAATATGTAAGATATGATGTTGAATATTTGAGTGAGCTGTGTGTGCATTTAAAGATTTTTATTCTGAAGTGTACATGCACAGTGCCATCCACATTTTGATCTGACATACCTAAGCAGAAATCTATACATTATGTGTTGGATGTGGTGTAATTGACCCGTGCATACAGTTTTACTGTTTTCCTACTTAAAAATTCTACACACAGTGTAAACGGCTCTTTTAGAACACATGAGTCCATGCTAAGGGAAGTTGTAGCTAGGCCACACTTAAGGGAGCTATATGCTTAAAACAAAAAACGTAAGACATCTACTCTGAAGATTGACTGAGGTATATGCCCTCTTAGAGACCTATGTGGCCAATTACACATCCAGCCTACATCCAGACTCAAATCTGACATACCTAAGTAGAAAAGCAGACAGACACTAAAATACCCAGTGAGAAAGTTACAGAAGAACATAAACATTCCCTCACACAGCCAGGCACAACTGATATATATCTAGTGCTAATGGAGGCAGTTTCACATACACTTAAATAATCCAATATTCACTAATACACCCAGGAGGCAATGTATGAAGGCCCTTACAGACACATTTAGAGAACCATATCTCTCACAAAGAGAGGAAGTGATTTATTAACAAATTAACATATGCATGGAATCACAGCCCTTAATAGAAATTAAAACACTCATTCAGATATCTCCTTAACAACAGACTCTTTAGTTTTTCCATGCAGAACATAGCCCGTGGATTATGTCTCGGGTCTAGTATACTTGAGCTTGGGCATGTAATTTTACTGCTTAGGCTTTCTTATCACATAAAACTGCTACACAAGTTGTAGACAATGAGGTAAGCTGCAGCTAGGCCATAGTGCAAGGAGCTATCTGGCACATGCATCAAGGTATTTTGCGATAGCAAACATTGCGAATCTCAAGAAAAGGCTGTTTGCAATCGCAAAATCGGCCTTCGCAATGCTCCAAAACCAAATAGCGAAACTGCATGGAATTCGCAAAAATAAGGAATCACAAATTTGGTAGTCCTGAAATAGCAAATCCTTATTTGCCATTTGCAAATAAAGATCCGCAAAGCTATGCACAAAAAATCGCAAATAGCGATTCCCATAAAAATCGCTATTTTGCAATCGCTATTTACGAAAATTTACAGGCTTTTGGTAAACAGGTGAAAAAAATCTCAGCAGGTGCAGTACATCAGCAAAGTATTGAAGCAGGCCCAGGAGGACTCAGAATGTTTCACTATGGCAGCGCTCTACGTCATGGCGAGGAGGATGAGGCTACGAGCCACCGCTCAGAGAAGAAGGAGATTACAGGAGTGCATTTTTAGAGTGTACATCACATAGTTGGGTTAGATTGAAGAGGAGATATATGACAAGTACAGGCTAAATGCTGCCATAATCCTTGATCTGATAGCAGATTGGATCCCCTATTGCAGTGCCATACTCACAGGACGCATGCCAGTCCCACTCATGTGCAGGTCCTATGTTCCTTGCACCTAGTAGCGTCAGGCAGCTTCCAGGGTTTAGTAGCTGTAGCTGGAGGGGTGTCACAAAGTTCCGTGTCAGGTTTCTTTAATGCATTCCTTCAGGCCATGTTGACAAGGATACACCACCACATTATCATCCACGCAAACCAACAAGATTTGCTTAAGACTAAACTAGACTTCTATCAGGTAGCCAGGTTTCCCCATGTAATAGGTTGCATAGATGGGACTCATGTTGCCATTTGTCCACCATCAGTGAATGAGTACATCTACAGGAACCGCAAATCCTAACATTCACTGAGTATCCAAGTAGTCTGCAATGCAAATAATATCATCACTGACATTGTGGCACAATTCCCTGGCAGCACACATGATTCGAACATATTTAGACGCAGTGGCATACACACTCGTCTCCTTGGGGGTTAATTTGGAGTAGGACATCTACTTGGTAAATATGTTACATTTTCTCTGAGACCATGGCCTAATGGAAATGCATATCTGTTACTAACGGTTTGCTTACTACCCTGTAGATGACAGCGCATATGCCGTGGGCCACTACATCCTGACACCATACCACAACCCAACTACCCCAAGTGAGCGGTGATATAATGCAGCGCACATTGCATCACAAAACGTCATAGAGCGCACTTTTGGGCAGTTGAAAAGTAGGTTTTGCAGCCTCCACAAGACTGAGGGGGGGTTGCACTATCGACCCGACACCTGCTGCAGAATTGTGGCCACATGTGCCACAACATTGCTACCAGGAGAGGCATAGCCCTGGAACTGTCAGACAGCGAGCCTGAGAAGGACAACCAGCCAGGGCAACCACTACTAGCAGCAACTGGGGCAAGTTTAGCAGAAGGGAGAAGGAGACATGCAGAAATGACACAACATTTTCTTTTAGGTGAATAATGATGAGACAGGACACAGCATGTTTGAACTGTACAGCATGTATTTTCATGTAGCAATGTGGTTGTGTTAATGCACACATACCAGGTGCTAAATAGCATAGTGAGAGTAAACAACATAAATCAACAACACATCAACGTCAGACTTGTATATCAGTCACTAGTATATCATTGTCAATGGTTACATCACCATATGGGAGTTAGTCTGCCAAGGCCACACTCATTTCTATAACCACACACTCCCAAGCGCCTTTTGGTGGCCTCATTCACGTTCCTCATGGAGGCTTCGGAAGGTGTGGTACTCCTAGTGGTGCGCCTCCTTCATGTTGTCACTGGCACCAACAGACTACTGAGGCTGGATGCCTCCTCACTCCCCTCTTCCCCCGTTGCATTGCTGACCCCAGCATTAGCAGTCTGTATTTGCTCTACAGAATTTGTGACCTGGACCAGTGCCCTGGCCACATCCCCACAAAAATGGCTCATTTTGACCTGCATGGCCACAGACTGACAGGACAGCAGAGCTGTGTTGTTGCTCAGGCAGTTGTTGAATCTCGTGTAGCCATCTAGGCGCACTAATAATTGGCGATGCCTTTTTCTTTGAGACACCTGGTCCTCCTGCATCACTCTGCATAGCTCCTGCATGGTCTCATTGGACTGCCTATTACCTTCTGCCACTGCTGTAGTCAGCTCTTTGACACGGTCTCTCGTTTCTGCCATGTTGTTTGCCATTTTGCTAAGTTGTGCATGAATTAATCTAATGTTTTTTGCCTGCAGGCACTGCACCCTCAAATTTTGACTCTCCAGCCCACCCCAGAGATTTGGACTATCGTCCTCTTGTGATGTCAACTGTGCCCTTGACCTGCACCTCCGGGTCTGGTTAGTGTTGCGCCGGACCTGTGACTGGGGTCATGTTGTGGCTGTACCTCCAGGCTGGGATGTCTTGGGATCATGATCGCTCTCTTCCTCAAGTTCCATGGGCTAAAGTGGTGGGACTGGAGACCTGCGCCTAGTAGGTTTAGGCTCTGTGGTTTGTGGGGCCACTGGTGTTTCAACATCTGCCTCAGCCGGAGTCTCCTGTGTCTCTCCGCCTTCACTTTCCTCCAACTCCTCTGCTGCTGCATCTGTGATGTTAAACAGTGCAGTGTTTTGTAATTTTTACATGATTGTAGAGTCACATTCAGCATTTTTTTGTCTCATTAAATGACTTTCTAACACACAAGGGCATATTCTCAAGGACTCATTGCTGATTTAGCGGCACTTTTCTGACACAAAAGTGGCAATAGATTTATCGCCCTAATCACAAGCCTGCGCTGAAAGCCGACATCATCAGTTTACCTGCAATAGCTGCCGCTAAAAACATCTCCAAGGGTGACAGCGACAACTAACGCTAATCATATGCAGAGTAGGAGTTCCCGTCCAAAAACTCACAATAACACCACTTCGCCATATTCTTAACGACCAGTCAGATCGATGATGCAGTCCAAAAACAGGCGATGAGGCACGTTAGCAGCAGGGACTTAAGACCTGCTTTTTTCTGGTCTTAAGTAGGACGAAAACCTGCAGTATAAAGGGAGCCCAGCCCAGGGCCACATCTGAAGACCAACAGATGCCATGGAACTACTAATCATGCAGCTTGGAGACCCAAGAGGGCCACAACACCCACAAACACCACCCCCAGGACCACCCCCATCCCCAGGACCACCCTCCCGGACTACCACTGAGGCAGTGCAGAACAAGACAGCGGACCTTCCGAAAGTGCACCAGCCTCAGAGACTTAATGCCAGAGGATGTCATTGCCCACTACAGGCTCAAAAGGACAACCATGCTCCGCATCCTGACCCACATTGCCCACAGGCTGATGCGCAAAGACAAAGCTGCTGGCTGTGCTGCACTTGTTGCCCTCTGTTACCTTCCAACCAACAACTGCCAGAGTCGGAGGAGTCTCACAGCCAGCACTATCAGAGTTCCTCACACCTGTCTTGGATGCCATCATCAGCTTGATACCCCAGCACCTTCACTTCCCCCACACTGCACATGACCAGCTGGAGACCAAGCAAGGCTTCTACGCCATAGCTGGCTTCCCGCATGTGTTGGGGGCAGTTGACAGCACACATGTCCTACTTGTGCCCCCTGCTGACACTGCACACAATTACCGGAACAGAAAGCACACGCTTTCCATCAATGTACAGGCAATAGTTGACCACCGGGGACTGTTCACCAATGTTGTCACCAACTTCCCAGGCAGTGTGCATGATTCCTACATCTTCCGACAGTCCATCATCAACCTGCGCTTTCAGGATGGCACCTATAGAAATGCACTGCTCATTGGTATGTACCAACGGAACACACCACACACCTCAACTCCACAATCACACAACTCACAACTGTGGGAATGCACATGTAACAAAATTTACACACAACATGCCAACCAACATGCCCACCTACCAGACATGACATCACAAGTAACTTTGGCAACAGGGGCCAGACATGTAGACAAACCATCCACAAAGGCATAGCCACTCTGACACACAATTGCAGAATGTGTGGAGAGGTGGGAACCAAAAATGTGCGAAGGAGGCAAGTGACCCATGAATAGGAATCCACACAATGCCAAGTGTGGTGGTGATGTGCTGGACAGTCTTGAGTATGCGGAGCCCAGACATGTCCATGTGGACATATACTGCTGGTGTTTGTAGTGTTGTGGACAGTGAACGCAACCCTGTTACCTCAGGCAGTGGGGAAGACCGTGGACATGTAGCTATGTCACCCCCGTGTAAGTGTAAGCATAGTGGGCAGGGCCAGCGTACACCAGTCCAGCGTAGGAGTGTGAATAAATAGCCCGGGGCTCTGGGCGTGTTTCACTTCCGGGATGGCCACCAAAGTAACTACTGTGTGTGTCTCTGTGTCTGTGAGAAGAAAAGAGTATGCAGTTCCTCAGAAACAAAGGGAGAGAGAGAGTGTGTCAGGAAAAGACTAAGTATAGAGGAAGGGGAATTCCTCTAGTCGGAACTAGGGTCCTCACACACCCAGCAAGCTAGGTGTCATGCTTCATCATATGGACCTGCTCCTCGTCGGGACGGCGCTGCAATCCCCGACGGGCACCCTTAAAGGGGCTCTTTGGCGAAGATCTTTTGTTCCTGGCCGTATGATGTGGTGTGTGTGAGGGGCCTAGTGGTGTGGGTGTGGATGTGAGTGAGTGAATTAAAACAAGTTGGATAGTCCAAAAACAGGACTTTATTTAGGAAAGGCTATCCACTTGATTAAAAAACAGGAAACAGAGTGGCAGCTGACTGACGTTAGGGTTCAGCTAAGCTATGCTCTTCTGTGGTGGTCAACATGTTTCATGCCTAGTGGTCTAAGGATCCGTGGCAATTCTTCAGGACCTATTTATCAATTAACTATCCACACACTGTGGGGAGTACAAAAGTTACCTGCCACGTGTATTATGGGACAATGGTCTCACCATATGCAAGGGGGAACCTATGTGGGTGTATATCCCTGCTTCTGTCCGTATTAACCTACCCTTGCGCCACACGAACCGTGTGGCGCAAGGGTAGGTTAAACGGCCTGTCCCAGTAACAACCTTGACTACACCAGAAGTCTGGTGTTACGGGTGGCGCAACGAATACGGACAGAAGCAGGGATATACACCCACATAGGTTCCCCCTTGCATATGGTGAGACCATTGTCCCATAATACACGTGGCAGGTAACTTTTGTACTCCCCACAGTGTGTGGATAGTTAATTGATAAATAGGTCCTGAAGAATTGCCACGGATCCTTAGACCACTAGGCATGAAACATGTTGACCACCACAGAAGAGCATAGCTTAGCTGAACCCTAACGTCAGTCAGCTGCCACTCTGTTTCCTGTTTTTTAATCAAGTGGATAGCCTTTCCTAAATAAAGTCCTGTTTTTGGACTATCCAACTTGTTTTAATTCACTCACTCACATCCACACCCACACCACTAGGCCCCTCACACACACCACATCATACGGCCAGGAACAAAAGATCTCCGCCAAAGAGCCCCTTTAAGGGTGCCCGTCGGGGATTGCAGCGCCGTCCCGACGAGGAGCAGGTCCATATGATGAAGCATGACACCTAGCTTGCTGGGTGTGTGAGGACCCTAGTTCCGACTAGAGGAATTCCCCTTCCTCTATACTTAGTCTTTTCCTGACACACTCTCTCTCTCCCTTTGTTTCTGAGGAACTGCATACTCTTTTCTTCTCACTGATTAATTGGGCTTGTATGCTGGACCTCTCCTAAAAGCCCACTTGTCCCCCTTGTTTGATAATACTGTGTCTCTGTGTCTGCCATATCCTGACCATAGGCCTACACACATGTGGCCGACCACCTTCAACAGGCAAATTTACTCTGGCGACGAGGTGGCTACGTCACACGCCACCCGGCACACATCTCGTCATTGCCTGCAGGGGTGTGTCTGCCAGGTCGGCGCCCGTCACCCTGCCACGAGGTCGCCGCCGTGACCGGTGGTGCTTGCGCGATCCTGGGCGCCTGCTGCACCCCAGCCCGCTGGTCCCCAGACCCATCCGGCACCTAGCGGTGATTGCCCACCCCTGAGCACCCAGGCCTCACTGCTCACCTGCCGCCACCGGTGTGTCTCCAAGAGGGCCCACCATGTGCCAGTGCAATCTTCCAAGCCTGAGGCCCGTGAGCATAGCAGCCTCCTCAGCTGATTGCTGGCTTCCGCGCAATAGGCCCCCGGCGCACCCTGCGGCACCACATCGTGGAGTTCTGTATGTGCTGACTGCTCCCTCCGGCCTACACTGCGGTCCAGCAGGTCTCAGACAAATCCATTCCATTCTGAACCTCCAGGCCTACAGCATCATTGCAGGCTGCACACCCCCTCAGCTCTTCAGGTGGGCCTACCTCAGTGCACTGCAAGTCATTGTCACGTGGTGGTAGGCCTGTGCCGGACGTAGTGCCTCAGGTGCCACTACCTCTGTGCACCACAAGTCACCGTCCAGCCTCCAGACCTCCAGCATCATCAAAGGCTGCACACCTGTTCAGCTCTTCAGGTGGGCCTACCTCAGTTCACCGCAAGTCATCACCACGTGGCGGGGGCCTGTGCCGGACGCAGTGCCTCAGGTGCCACTACCTCTGTGAACCACAAGTCATCGTCCTGTGGGGCTACCCCACAAGTCCACCTACAGCAGCCAACAGCATGTCCTCGGTAACGCCACTGGAGCCCTTCACAGTCAGTGGCCCACCCCCGTCCCAGGCAGGATGCTGGGAAACCTGGGTGGAACGTCTGGAGACGTACTCCGAAGTGCACAGCATCCCAGTGCCGCGGCGGAGCCCCACACGTAGGTGTGTGAGGAGTTTGAAGAAATGGCCCGTGGTTCAGTTCTGGGCTCTGAGCATGGTTCAGTTCTGGGCTTGCTACAAAAGTAACTATGGCGTGTGTCTCTGTTGTAGTGTTGGCGCTACCTGAACCTTAATCGACAATGTTGCAATGTTACATGCGCCCAGAGGGTGGGCTCACCTGAATGGATAAATAAAGGAGCGCAAGACCGCTCGAGGTCTTGGCTCATACATGCTAACTGTTGTGTATGTATCTCCGTTGCTGCAGCATAAGCCAAAGGCCTAGCCTCAATCACATTCTTGCTTGATCATAGACATGACACATCTGTGTGAATTAGAATGTTTTAATCACTTTCGGTGAAGTGTTGAAGCTGGACCAGTACATGGCCATACAAACCCCACTTTACATTGTTGCCCTGTGGAGGGACAGCCAGAGTCCTTTAGCGATTGACAAGTTCATTGGAAGAGGAAGAGTTCAGTCCACAGTCTGATTGCTGTGTCATTGGTAACCAAACCAAATATGGCAGTCCATATCGAGGGCCAAGGTGAGTGTCGCAGAGTTTATCGCGGGACAGTGGAAGGTGTTATTCCAGGGCATGATGCAGAGGGCAGAACCAAGCTGGAACAGGCAATATGGCGGGGATGAATGCTACCGCTTCCTTCTTACCACAAAGACAGAATCATCCACATCATCGTCCTCTGATGTGTGCTGTATCTCACATGTGGGTGGTGGTGTTTTGTCTGCAGCACTATGTGGCACTGACACTTCAGGGGCCGGAGGTGGAATGTCTACCACACTGTGTGGCACTGACACATCTGGGGCCGGAGGTGGAATGTCTGCAAAACTGTGTGGCACTCACACATCAGGGGGCAGAGATGGGGATGGATTAGTAGCAGCAGTATTCATCTGTGCCAGGCCTTGTGGCAGCAATGCCATAATGAGGATCTGCAGGGCATGGAAGATCCCAGCTACATCTCGCTGGTGTGCAGCAGTGGCACCATTTTTTCCGCCTGCATCCGCTCCATGTTCTCCATGATCCTCCGCATGTGTCTCAACTCCCGGGTGACATTGCTGGAGCCACTCATACTAGATAGTTGTTCTTGTCTCAGAGTCATGACTCCAGCGATGTCTGCCATGGCTTGTTGGAGAGCATGGAGCGGTCTGCGAGTGTCCGTTAAGGACTGTAAGTGGTCCCTGATGGGACTTAGACCCCCACGTATGGCATCTAGTTTGGCTGCCATGAGGTCGAACCCCACCCGCACCTGATCAGCCATCTCCATCTGGCCCTCTAACACACGGCATTGGGATGCCATGTGTTGGTCGTGGGGGTCCTGGGAGACAGCCATGATAGTGGTTGCTTCCTGCTGTGTGGTCTGTGCAGGGGGTGGGGTCTCCTCGATGCAGCTGGGCTGCCCTGCTCCTGGGGGTGGGGTGCTGAGGGTGTCCATGAGCTGTTGGAGGGCGTTGGTGTCGATGGTGTGGAGGTCCTCCTCATCATCAGTGAAGAGATGTACGGTCTGCTCTGCAGGAGGTTGGAAAGCCATGCGTTCTTCGGTGAGGTGCTGGGAGCCAGACGTGGTGGTGGGTGCTTCCTGCTGTTGGTCTGTGCAGTGGGTGGGCTCACCTCGATGGTGCTGGGCTGACCTGCTACTGGAGGTGGGGTGCGGAGGGTGTCCATGACCAGTTGGAGTTTGTCTAGGTCGATGTCCTGGGGGTCGTCTCCACCATCACTGATGTGCTGCAGGGTCTGCTCTGCAGGAGGTGTTGATTGCCCCTCTGCAATGTAAAGGGGATATACAGTCTAACAGTGTGTTCCATGTATGTTGATGAATTGGACAAGTTTACAAAGAGACGCATGACAATGTACATTGTGACTGTTTGGGAGGAGATGCCTATTTGATGCAGGACAGTGGACATTTCTACATGGACACGGATGTGAGGTTGTACTTGTACATTATCATCGGACAGTTTCCTGCTATGCTAAATGTGATTGGCCAGTTGCTACACACAAGCAGCAGCAGTTGTGTCCTCTGTTCTGTTATGAAAGTGTTGCAGTGTGTACCACATTGTTGTCAATGTTGATATGCTCTCATTCTTATGTGTGTTTTGCTGCATTGTGGGAGATTTGCCCCTGCAGCTCTGATTTTGCTGGCCCTTATCCCTTTCAGGCGGTGTGCCTCTCACTTCTGTGCTCATAGAGTGCTGAGATGTTGCAGACTTGGGTAAATTGGGCTCTTGGTGGGAGTTGGGACTCTTAGGTATGGTTTGTCCGCATATGTCTTGTTGACGTCAGAGGTTGTTTGTGCACGTGAATGTGTCAGGGTGTGACCTGCTCCTTTATGGATGTGGTCCACACTCAGCCACCACACTTCCATGGCGTGCACCATGTCATGATAATTGGACTGCAGCAATGCTAATTGTCATGCAGTGTCACTTGCATTGTCAGTGTGGCTCACAGACCCGCAGCTTTGCTGGGTTCAGCACATGTGCCTGGGTTTGTTGTGGGATTAGTGATGTGTGGGGAGGGCCCCCTCTGTGCACATTGTTGATGGGGGCCTACTTGCTGTTTCTATGTGTGCTGCAGTATGCCACGGAGATCAGGGACATGATCCCGAGTCATTGTGGGTGTGCACTCTGCTATACTTAATTGTGCATGTGTGCCATTGTGCCCATCTCCCCTCATACCCCCAGTCCCTGGTTGTTACTCACCCTGCTGCTGTTGGGTCCGGTCATGTTGAACAGTGTCTGGTCCCCCAACTCCTGCCACCGTCTCCCCACTGATGACTGTGGATACCAATTCCTCCATCTCATCCAGCTCATGCTGTGGCGCTGGACTCCCACCTCTAGTCTGCATTGCGGCTTTCCGGTTGTTATCGAGTTTCAGCTTGGTTTTGCGCTTCACATCATTCCCGTGCTTCTTGCAGTTGTCCACTTCCCTTCTCTTCACTCTGACTACATTCACCTTGGCCAAGATGGACTGCCATATTGCATTTGTAATTGTCAATGACACAGTGGAGGTGATGAACAGTTTTTGGTGGTGTTCTATCACCTCCGTAATCAGGATCTTGTTTTCCTGTGGACTGAATCGGGGGTTCCTCCTCTTCTTCTCCTTGCCCTTCTCCTTCCCCGAGGTCCCTGGCTGGTCCTCCGGGAGGTTTGTGGGGTTCTGTTTTGCATCTGTAGTTGCTCCATCTTCCTCCATGGTGCTTCTCAGTAGTTTTTGTTTGTTTTTTTGCAGCTTTTATGATGATTTGTCCCGACTGACGTGGGAATAGCAAGCCTGGCACTGCTTATCGCTGATGTTTTTATCGCGGTTGGGCCCATCGCAACTGTTTTCACGTTCGGGTTTCCTTTTTTATCGGCGCCCCGGTAATATTAACGTAGATATATCTACCGTTATCTGAAAACTATCGCCTGTTGCCGGCGAGTTGAGAATATGCTGTTAACACGGCGTTGGTTTCCTACGATAGACAGCGTCATGTAAAATTGCGTTAACCTAGGTTGGCGATAATTATCGCCCGTTCTTGAGAATATCCCCCACAGTGTTCACGTGTTTTACTTCCTAGTTGTAATTGCCTACCAACTTTCCTTCCATGCCTGTTACTCCCATAATGCATTTTGGTGTTGCAAGTAAATGTGGACTGGAGTTTGATTCTGAACACTAGAGCTGAACTGAGGGGATGTTTCACAATCCATAATCTGCTTTAAATGGACACTTGCATGCATCTTACCTTGTGAAGTGCTAGCCGCTGCTGAGGTGTCCAACTGCGTCACTCCGACTACAGCTACAGGCTGGAGTGTGGACTCAACTAGGTTCTCCAGAGGAGTGTTCCCAGGCAGTCTTTCAGGTCCCCCTCCAGTCTTCTTTACCTCCTTGAGCCTCTCCGCAATCCTCTCCTGGGCACGGCTGTGCAGGTCATACCACCTTTTTTTAAGGTCGTTAGTATTGCCGTGGGTGACCCCCACTGCGGTAACTTTGGATTGTTGCAGAAGATCTTTTTAACAATTTACATGCTGGGTTACCTGTCAATAAAGCAGTGACCCAGGGGGCTTCCAGACCAAATGAGGGCCTTAGGGCCAAATTTATTAGATTAGAGAGATTAAGGAAATTTGAAATCTCTAAATGGTGGGATAGCGCAACCCTCAAACAGTACATTAAGCTGAACAGAGTCCCACGAGGGTTGCGCTCACAAATTTTCCCCACGTATGATGACTTGGAAGAAGATTTGCTTCTCATATGGGAGAAAGAACTTAACGATAACAGTTTTAGACTTATTAATATCCTGATTGAAAATGCTGAGCGCAAGGTCAACAAAACTTCTACAGAAGTAGACTTACTGGAGAAGGAAATTATAGATCTTAATATGGTCGATCCTACCAAAAAGAATTATGCCATTCTAGACGAAATCTTGACTAGATATGAAGAAGACATCAAACAACGTAAAGCTCGCAAATTGAGGCGCGAGGAAATCGATTATGCCAATGGCAGAGTCTTTACTTTTGCGAAAAAGTTTGATGACATTATCAGGCTACTGTTCTTATCTTGGCGCTTTTAATGAGAACAAAGAAGACTAAAGGAATAAAAGAAGAAACCTGTTTGTTTGATTTACTGGACTCTAAATTATTTTCAGGATTGTTGCTTACAGGCTCAACTGCCTTGTCTTTGCTCGGGAACGTCTATTTGTTTTTTCAGTTTTTCCTTTTGTCACTTCTGTGACGGAGGAATATTGGGGCATAGGTGGCTGTTCCCCTTGATGTTTCCTAGAGCAGTTTCCTAATATTGAATTATACAACTGACAGGATGTTGGATGTGCGCAAGGCTGTAACCCTGCCATGGTTCGAAGTTATATTGTTATTGTTTGGGTTCTTGCAGCAGTTCTAACTTTTCTGTCTTTAATACTACTGATACAATGAGTTCTAGATTAGACCGAGAAAAAGTTGCAGAGGATCTTTTTAACAATTTACATGCTGGGTTACCTGTCAATAAAGCAGTGACCCAAGGAGCTTCCAGACCAAATGAGGGCCTTAGGGCCAAATTTATTAGATTAGAGAGATTAAGGAAATTTGAAATCTCTAAATGGTGGGATGGCGCAACCCTCAAACAGTACATTAAGCTGAACAGAGTCCCACGAGGGTTGCGCTCACAAATTTTCCCCACGTATGATGACTTGGAAGAAGATTTGCATCTCATATGGGAGAAAGAACTTAACGATAACAGTTTTAGACTTATTAATATCCTGATTGAAAATGCTGAACGCAAGGTCAACATAACTTCTACTGAAGTAGACTTACTGGAGAAGGAAATTATAGATCTTAATATGGTCGAACCTACCAAAAAGAATTATGCCATTCTAGACTAAATCTTGACTACATATGAAGAAGACATCAAACAACGTAAAGCTCACAAATTGAGGCGTGATGAAATCGATTATGCCAATGGCAGAGTCTTTACTTTTGCGAAAAAGTTTGATGACATTATCAGGCTACTGTTCTTATCTTGACGCTTTTAATGAGAACAAAGAAGACTAAAGGAATAAAAGAAGAAACCTGTTTGTTTGATTTACTGGACTCTAAATTATTTTCAGGATTGTTGCTTACAGGCTCAACTGCCTTGTCTTTGCTCGGGAACGTCTATTTGTTTTTTCAGTTTTTCCTTTTGTCACTTCTGTGACGGAGGAATATTGGGGCATAGGTGGCTGTTCCCCTTGATGTTCCCTAGAGCACTTTCCTAATACTGAATTATACAACTGACAGGATCTTGGATGTGCGCAAGGCTGTAACCCTGCCATGGTTCGAAGTTATATTGTTATTGTTTGGGTTCTTGCAGCAGTTCTAACTTTTCTGTCTTTAATACTACTGATACAATGAGTTCTATATTAGACCGAGAAAAAGTTGCAGAGGATCTTTTTAACAATTTACATGCTGGTTTACCGGTCAATAAAGCAGTGACCCAGGGGGCTTCCAGACCAAATGAGGGCCTTAGGGCCAAATTTATTAGATTAGAGAGATTACGGAAATTTGAAATCTCTAAATGGTGGGATGGCGCAACCCTCAAACAGTACATTAAGCTGAACAGAGTCCCACAAGGGTTGCGCTCACAAATTTTCCCCACGTATGATGACTTGGAAGAAGATTTGCTTCTCATATGGGAGAAAGAACTTAACAATAACAGTTTTAGACTTATTAATATCCTGATTGAAAATGCTGAACGCAAGGTCAACATAACTTCTACTGAAGTAGACTTACTGGAGAAGGAAATTATAGATCTTAATATGGTCGAACCTACCAAAAAGAATTATGCCATTCTAGACTAAATCTTGACTACATATGAAGAAGACATCAAACAACGTAAAGCTCACAAATTGAGGCGTGGTGAAATCGATTATGCCAATGGCAGAGTCTTTACTTTTGCGAAAAAGTTTGATGACATTATCAGGCTACTGTTCTTATCTTGACGCTTTTAATGAGAACAAAGAAGACTAAAGGAATAAAAGAAGAAACCTGTTTGTTTGATTTACTGGACTCTAAATTATTTTCAGGATTGTTGCTTACAGGCTCAACTGCCTTGTCTTTGCTCGGGAACGTCTATTTGTTTTTTCAGTTTTTCCTTTTGTCACTTCTGTGACGGAGGAATATTGGGGCATAGGTGGCTGTTCCCCTTGATGTTCCCTAGAGCACTTTCCTAATACTGAATTATACAACTGACAGGATCTTGGATGTGCGCAAGGCTGTAACCCTGCCATGGTTCGAAGTTATATTGTTATTGTTTGGGTTCTTGCAGCAGTTCTAACTTTTCTGTCTTTAATACTACTGATACAATGAGTTCTATATTAGACCGAGAAAAAGTTGCAGAGGATCTTTTTAACAATTTACATGCTGGTTTACCGGTCAATAAAGCAGTGACCCAGGGGGCTTCCAGACCAAATGAGGGCCTTAGGGCCAAATTTATTAGATTAGAGAGATTAAGGAAATTTGAAATCTCTAAATGGTGGGATGGCGCAACCCTCAAACAGTACATTAAGCTGAACAGAGTCCCACAAGGGTTGCGCTCACAAATTTTCCCCACGTATGATGACTTGGAAGAAGATTTGCTTCTCATATGGGAGAAAGAACTTAACAATAACAGTTTTAGACTTATTAATATCCTGATTGAAAATGCTGAACGCAAGGTCTACAAAACATCTACTGAAGTAGACTTACTGGAGAAGGAAATTATAGATCTTAATATGGTCGAACCTACCAAAAAGAATTATGCCATTCTAGACGAAATCTTGACTAGATATGAAGAAGACTTCAAACAACGTAAAGCTCGCAAATTGAGGCGCGATGAAATCGATTATGCCAATGGCAGAGTCTTTACTTTTGCGGAAAAGTTTGATGACATTATCAGGCTACTGTTCTTATCTTGGCACTTTTAATGAGAACAAAGAAGACTAAAGGAATAAAAGAAGAAACCTGTTTGTTTGATTTACTGGACTCTAAATTATTTTCAGGATTGTTGCTTACAGGCTCAACTGCCTTGTCTTTGCTCGGGAACGTCTATTTGTTTTTTCAGTTTTTCCTTTTGTCACTTCTGTGACGGAGGAATATTGGGGCATAGGTGGCTGTTCCCCTTGATGTTCCCTAGAGCACTTTCCTAATATTGAATTATACAACTGACAGGATCTTGGATGTGTGCAAGGCTGTAACCCTGCCATGGTTCGAAGTTATATTGTTATTGTTTGGGTTCTTGCAGCAGTTCTAACTTTTCTGTCTTTAATACTACTGATACAATGAGTTCTATATTAGACCGAGAAAAAGTTGCAGAGGATCTTTTTAACAATTTACATGCTGGTTTACCGGTCAATAAAGCAGTGACCCAGGGGGCTTCCAGACCAAATGAGGGCCTTAGGGCCAAATTTATTAGATTAGAGAGATTAAGGAAATTTGAAATCTCTAAATGGTGGGATGGCGCAACCCTCAAACAGTACATTAAGCTGAACAGAGTCCCACAAGGGTTGCGCTCACAAATTTTCCCCACGTATGATGACTTGGAAGAAGATTTGCTTCTCATATGGGAGAAAGAACTTAACAATAACAGTTTTAGACTTATTAATATCCTGATTGAAAATGCTGAACGCAAGGTCTACAAAACATCTACTGAAGTAGACTTACTGGAGAAGGAAATTATAGATCTTAATATGGTCGAACCTACCAAAAAGAATTATGCCATTCTAGACGAAATCTTGACTAGATATGAAGAAGACTTCAAACAACGTAAAGCTCGCAAATTGAGGCGCGATGAAATCGATTATGCCAATGGCAGAGTCTTTACTTTTGCGGAAAAGTTTGATGACATTATCAGGCTACTGTTCTTATCTTGGCGCTTTTAATGAGAACAAAGAAGACTAAAGGAATAAAAGAAGAAACCTGTTTGTTTGATTTACTGGACTCTAAATTATTTTCAGGATTGTTGCTTACAGGCTCAACTGCCTTGTCTTTGCTCGGGAACGTCTATTTGTTTTTTCAGTTTTTCCTTTTGTCACTTCTGTGACGGAGGAATATTGGGGCATAGGTGGCTGTTCCCCTTGATGTTCCCTAGAGCACTTTCCTAATATTGAATTATACAACTGACAGGATCTTGGATGTGTGCAAGGCTGTAACCCTGCCATGGTTCGAAGTTATATTGTTATTGTTTGGGTTCTTGCAGCAGTTCTAACTTTTCTGTCTTTAATACTACTGATACAATGAGTTCTAGATTAGACCGAGAAAAAGTTGCAGAGGATCTTTTTAACAATTTACATGCTGGGTTACCTGTCAATAAAGCAGTGACCCAGGGAGCTTCCAGACCAAATGAGGGCCTTAGGGCCAAATTTATTAGATTAGAGAGATTAAGGAAATTTGAAATCTCTAAATGGTGGGATGGCACAACCCTCAAACAGTACATTAAGCTGAACAGAGTCCCACGAGGGTTGCGCTCACAAATTTTCCCCACGTATGATGACTTGGAAGAAGATTTGCTTCTCATATGGGAGAAAGAACTTAACGATAACAGTTTTAGACTTATTAATATCCTGATTGAAAATGCTGAACGCAAGGTCAACAAAACTTCTACTGAAGTAGACTTACTGGAGAAGGAAATTATAGCTCTTAATATGGTCGAACCTACCAAAAAGAATTATGCCATTCCAGACGAAATCTTGACTAGATAAGAAGAAGACATCAAACAACGTAAAGCTCACAAATTGAGGCGTGATGAAATCGATTATGCCAATGGCAGAGTCTTTACTTTTGCGAAAAAGTTTGATGACATTATCAGGCTACTGTTCTTATCTTGACGCTTTTAATGAGAACAAAGAAGACTAAAGGAATAAAAGAAGAAACCTGTTTGTTTGATTTACTGGACTCTAAATTATTTTCAGGATTGTTGCTTACAGGCTCAACTGCCTTGTCTTTGCTCGGGAACGTCTATTTGTTTTTTCAGTTTTTCCTTTTGTCACTTCTGTGACGGAGGAATATTGGGGCATAGGTGGCTGTTCCCCTTGATGTTCCCTAGAGCACTTTCCTAATACTGAATTATACAACTGACAGGATCTTGGATGTGCGCAAGGCTGTAACCCTGCCATGGTTCGAAGTTATATTGTTATTGTTTGGGTTCTTGCAGCAGTTCTAACTTTTCTGTCTTTAATACTACTGATACAATGAGTTCTAGATTAGACCGAGAAAAAGTTGCAGAGGATCTTTTTAACAATTTACATGCTGGTTTACCGGTCAATAAAGCAGTGACCCAGGGGGCTTCCAGACCAAATGAGGGCCTTAGGGCCAAATTTATTAGATTAGAGAGATTAAGGAAATTTGAAATCTCTAAATGGTGGGATGGCGCAACCCTCAAACAGTACATTAAGCTGAACAGAGTCCCACAAGGGTTGCGCTCACAAATTTTCCCCATGTATGATGACTTGGAAGAAGATTTGCTTCTCATATGGGAGAAAGAACTTAACAATAACAGTTTTAGACTTATTAATATCCTGATTGAAAATGCTGAACGCAAGGTCTACAAAACATCTACTGAAGTAGACTTACTGGAGAAGGAAATTATAGATCTTAATATGGTCGAACCTACCAAAAAGAATTATGCCATTCTAGACGAAATCTTGACTAGATATGAAGAAGACTTCAAACAACGTAAAGCTCGCAAATTGAGGCGCGATGAAATCGATTATGCCAATGGCAGAGTCTTTACTTTTGCGGAAAAGTTTGATGACATTATCAGGCTACTGTTCTTATCTTGGCGCTTTTAATGAGAACAAAGAAGACTAAAGGAATAAAAGAAGAAACCTGTTTGTTTGATTTACTGGACTCTAAATTATTTTCAGGATTGTTGCTTACAGGCTCAACTGCCTTGTCTTTGCTCGGGAACGTCTATTTGTTTTTTCAGTTTTTCCTTTTGTCACTTCTGTGACGGAGGAATATTGGGGCATAGGTGGCTGTTCCCCTTGATGTTCCCTGGAGCACTTTCCTAATATTGAATTATACAACTGACAGGATCTTGGATGTGTGCAAGGCTGTAACCCTGCCATGGTTCGAAGTTATATTGTTATTGTTTGGGTTCTTGCAGCAGTTCTAACTTTTCTGTCTTTAATACTACTGATACAATCAGTTCTATATTAGACCGAGAAAAAGTTGCAGAGGATCTTTTCAATAATTTACATGCTGGGTTACCTGTCAATAAAGCAGTGACCCAGGGACCTTCCAGACCAAATGAGGGCCTTAGGGCCAAATTTATTAGACTAGAGAGATTAAGGAAATTTGAAATCTCTAAATGGTGGGATGGCGCAACCCTCAAATAGTACATTAAGCTGAACAGAGTCCCATGAGGGTTGCGCTCACAAATTTTCCCCATGTATGATGACTTGGAAGAAGATTTGCTTCTCATATGGGAGAAAGAACTTAACGATAAAAGTTTTAGACTTATTAATATCCTGATTGAAAATGCTGAACGCAAGGTCAACAAAACTTCTACTGAAGTAGACTTACTGGAGAAGGAAATTATAGATCTTAATATGGTCGAACCTACCAAAAAGAATTATGCCATTCTAGACGAAATCTTGACTAGATAAGAAGAAGACATCAAACAACGTAAAGCTCACAAATTGAGGCGCGATGAAATCGATTATGCCAATGGCAGAGTCTTCACTTTTGCGAAAAAGTTTGATGACATTATCAGGCTACTGTTCTTATCTTGACACTTTTAATGAGAACAAAGAAGACTAAAGGAATAAAAGAAGAAACCTGTTTGTTTGATTTACTGGACTCTAAATTATTTTCAGGATTGTTGCTTACAGGCTCAACTGCCTTGTCTTTGCTCGGGAACGTCTATTTGTTTTTTCAGTTTTTCCTTTTGTCACTTCTGTGACGGAGGAATATTGGTGCATAGGTGGCTGTTCCCCTTGATGTTCCCTAGAGCACTTTCCTAATACTGAATTATACAACTGACAGGATCTTGGATGTGCGCAAGGCTGTAACCCTGCCATGGTTCGAAGTTATATTGTTATTGTTTGGGTTCTTGCAGCAGTTCTAACTTTTCTGTCTTTAATACTACTGATACAATGAGTTCTAGATTAGACCGAGAAAAAGTTGCAGAGGATCTTTTTAACAATTTACATGCTGGTTTACCGGTCAATAAAGCAGTGACCCAGGGGGCTTCCAGACCAAATGAGGGCCTTAGGGCCAAATTTATTAGATTAGAGAGATTAAGGAAATTTGAAATCTCTAAATGGTGGGATGGCGCAACCCTCAAACAGTACATTAAGCTGAACAGAGTCCCACAAGGGTTGCGCTCACAAATTTTCCCCACGTATGATGACTTGGAAGAAGATTTGCTTCTCATATGGGAGAAAGAACTTAACAATAACAGTTTTAGACTTATTAATATCCTGATTGAAAATGCTGAACGCAAGGTCTACAAAACATCTACTGAAGTAGACTTACTGGAGAAGGAAATTATAGATCTTAATATGGTCGAACCTACCAAAAAGAATTATGCCATTCTAGACGAAATCTTGACTAGATATGAAGAAGACTTCAAACAACAGAAAACTCGCAAATTGAGGCGCGAGGAAATCGATGATGCCAATGGCAGAGTCTTTACTTTTGCGAAAAAGTTTGATGACATTATCAGGCTACTGTTCTTATCTTGGCGCTTTTAATGAGAACAAAGAAGACTATAGGAATAAAAGAAGAAACCTGTTTGTTTGATTTACTGGACTCTAAATTATTTTCAGGATTGTTGCTTACAGGCTCAACTGCCTTGTCTTTGCTCGGGAACGTCTATTTGTTTTTTCAGTTTTTCCTTTTGTCACTTCTGTGACGGAGGAATATTGGGGCATAGGTGGCTGTTCCCCTTGATGTTCCCTAGAGCACTTTCCGAATATTGAATTATACAACTGACAGGATCTTGGATGTGTGCAAGGCTGTAACCCTGCCATGGTTCGAAGTTATATTGTTATTGTTTGGGTTCTTGCAGCAGTTCTAACTTTTCTGTCTTTAATACTACTGATACAATGAGTTCTAGATTAGACCGAGAAAAAGTTGCAGAAGATCTTTTTAATAATTTACGTGCTGGGTTACCTGTCAATAAAGCAGTGACCCAGGGACCTTCCAGACCAAATGAGGGCCTTAGGGCCAAATTTATTAGATTAGAGAGATTAAGGAAATTTGAAATCTCTAAATGGTGGGATGGCGCAACCCTTAAACAGTACATTAAGCTGAACAGAGTCCCACGAGGGTTGCGCTCACAAATTTTCCCCACGTATGATGACTTGGAAGAAGATTTGCTTCTCATATGGGAGAAAGAACTTAACGATAACAGTTTTAGACTTATTAATATCCTGATTGAAAATGCTGAACGCAAGGTCAACAAAACTTCTACTGAAGTAGACTTACTGGAGAAGGAAATTATAGATCTTAATATGGTCAAACCTACCAAAAAGAATTATGCCATTCTAGACTAAATCTTGACTAGTTATGAAGAAGACATCAAACAACGTAAAGCTCGCAAATTGAGGTGGAATGAAATCCATTATGCCAATGGCAGAGTCTTTACTTTTGCGAAAACGTTTGATGACATTATCAGGCTACTGTTCTTATCTTGGCGCTTTTAATGAGAACAAGGAAGACTAAAGGAATAAAAGAAGAAACCTGTTTGTTTGATTTACTGGACTCTAAATTATTTTCAGGATTGTTGCTTACAAGCTCAACTGTCTTGTCTTTGCTCGGGAACGTCTATTTGTTTTTTCAGTTTTTCCTTTTGTCACTTCTGTGACGGAGGAATATTGGGGCATAGGTGGCTGTTCCCCTTGATGTTCCCTAGAGCACTTTCCTAATATTGAATTATACAACTGACAGGATCTTGGATGTGCGCAAGGCTGTAACCCTGCCATGGTTCGAAGTTATATTGTTATTGTTTGTGTTCTTGCAGCAGTTCTAACTTTTCTGTCTTTAATACTACTGATACAATGAGTTCTAGATTAGACCGAGAAAAAGTTGCAGAGGATCTTTTTAACAATTTACATGCTGGGTTACCTGTCAATAAAGCAGTGACCCAGGGAGCTTCCAGACCAAATGAGGGCCTTAGGGCCAAATTTATTAGATTAGAGAGATTAAGGAAATTTGAAATCTCTAAATGGTGGGATGGCGCAACCCTCAAACAGTACATTAAGCTGAACAGAGTCCCACGAGGGTTGCGCTCACAAATTTTCCCCACGTATGATGATTTGGAAGAAGATTTGCTTCTCATATGGGAGAAAGAACTTAACGATAACAGTTTTAGACTTATTAATATCCTGATTGAAAATGCTGAACGCAAGGTCAACAAAACTTCTACTGAAGTAGACTTACTGGAGAAGGAAATTATAGCTCTTAATATGGTCGAACCTACCAAAAAGAATTATGGCATTCTAGACGAAATCTTGACTAGATAAGAAGAAGACATCAAACAACGTAAAGCTCACAAATTGAGGCGTGATGAAATCGATTATGCCAATGGCAGAGTCTTTACTTTTGCGAAAAAGTTTGATGACATTATCAGGCTACTGTTCTTATCTTGACGCTTTTAATGAGAACAAAGAAGACTAAAGGAATAAAAGAAGAAACCTGTTTGTTTGATTTACTGGACTCTAAATTATTTGCAGGATTGTTGCTTACAGGCTCAACTGCCTTGTCTTTGCTCGGGAACGTCTATTTGTTTTTTCAGTTTTTCCTTTTGTCACTTCTGTGACGGAGGAATATTGGGGCATAGGTGGCTGTTCCCCTTGATGTTCCCTAGAGCACTTTCCTAATACTGAATTATACAACTGACAGGATCTTGGATGTGCGCAAGGCTGTAACCCTGCCATGGTTCGAAGTTATATTGTTATTGTTTGGGTTCTTGCAGCAGTTCTAACTTTTCTGTCTTTAATACTACTGATACAATGAGTTCTATATTAGACCGAGAAAAAGTTGCAGAGGATCTTTTTAACAATTTACATGCTGGTTTACCGGTCAATAAAGCAGTGACCCAGGGGGCTTCCAGACCAAATGAGGGCCTTAGGGCCAAATTTATTAGATTAGAGAGATTACGGAAATTTGAAATCTCTAAATGGTGGGATGGCGCAACCCTCAAACAGTACATTAAGCTGAACAGAGTCCCACAAGGGTTGCGCTCACAAATTTTCCCCACGTATGATGACTTGGAAGAAGATTTGCTTCTCATATGGGAGAAAGAACTTAACAATAACAGTTTTAGACTTATTAATATCCTGATTGAAAATGCTGAACGCAAGGTCAACATAACTTCTACTGAAGTAGACTTACTGGAGAAGGAAATTATAGATCTTAATATGGTCGAACCTACCAAAAAGAATTATGGCATTCTAGACGAAATCTTGACTAGATAAGAAGAAGACATCAAACAACGTAAAGCTCACAAATTGAGGCGTGATGAAATCGATTATGCCAATGGCAGAGTCTTTACTTTTGCGAAAAAGTTTGATGACATTATCAGGCTACTGTTCTTATCTTGACGCTTTTAATGAGAACAAAGAAGACTAAAGGAATAAAAGAAGAAACCTGTTTGTTTGATTTACTGGACTCTAAATTATTTGCAGGATTGTTGCTTACAGGCTCAACTGCCTTGTCTTTGCTCGGGAACGTCTATTTGTTTTTTCAGTTTTTCCTTTTGTCACTTCTGTGACGGAGGAATATTGGGGCATAGGTGGCTGTTCCCCTTGATGTTCCCTAGAGCACTTTCCTAATATTGAATTATACAACTGACAGGATCTTGGATGTGCGCAAGGCTGTAACCCTGCCATGGTTCGAAGTTATATTGTTATTGTTTGGGTTCTTGCAGCAGTTCTAACTTTTCTGTCTTTAATACTACTGATACAATGAGTTCTAGATTAGACCGAGAAAAAGTTGCAGAGGATCTTTTTAACAATTTACATGCTGGTTTACCGGTCAATAAAGCAGTGACCCAGGGGGCTTCCAGACCAAATGAGGGCCTTAGGGCCAAATTTATTAGATTAGAGAGATTAAGGAAATTTGAAATCTCTAAATGGTGGGATGGCGCAACCCTCAAACAGTACATTAAGCTGAACAGAGTCCCACAAGGGTTGCGCTCACAAATTTTCCCCACGTATGATGACTTGGAAGAAGATTTGCTTCTCATATGGGAGAAAGAACTTAACAATAACAGTTTTAGACTTATTAATATCCTGATTGAAAATGCTGAACGCAAGGTCTACAAAACTTCTACTGAAGTAGACTTACTGGAGAAGGAAATTATAGATCTTAATATGGTCGAACCTACCAAAAAGAATTATGCCATTCTAGACGAAATCTTGACTAGATATGAAGAAGACTTCAAACAACGTAAAACTCGCAAATTGAGGCGCGAGGAAATCGATGATGCCAATGGCAGAGTCTTTACTTTTGCGAAAAAGTTTGATGACATTATCAGGCTACTGTTCTTATCTTGGCGCTTTTAATGAGAACAAAGAAGACTAAAGGAATAAAAGAAGAAACCTGTTTGTTTGATTTACTGGACTCTAAATTATTTTCAGGATTGTTGCTTACAGGCTCAACTGCCTTGTCTTTGCTCGGGAACGTCTATTTGTTTTTTCAGTTTTTCCTTTTGTCACTTCTGTGATGGAGGAATATTGGGGCATAGGTGGCTGTTCCCCTTGATGTTCCCTAGAGCACTTTCCGAATATTGAATTATACAACTGACAGGATCTTGGATGTGCGCAAGGCTGTAACCCTGCCATGGTTCGAAGTTATATTGTTATTGTTTGGGTTCTTGCAGCAGTTCTAACTTTTCTGTCTTTAATACTACTGATACAATGAGTTCTAGATTAGACCGAGAAAAAGTTGCAGAAGATCTTTTTAACAATTTACATGCTGGGTTACCTGTCAATAAAGCAGTGACCCAGGGACCTTCCAGACCAAATGAGGGCCTTAGGGCCAAATTTATTAGATTAGAGAGATTAAGGAAATTTGAAATCTCTAAATGGTGGGATGGCGCAACCCTCAAACAGTACATTAAGCTGAACAGAGTCCCACGAGGGTTGCGCTCACAAATTTTCCCCACGTATGATGACTTGGAAGAAGATTTGCTTCTCATATGGGAGAAAGAACTTAACGATAACAGTTTTAGACTTATTAATATCCTGATTGAAAATGCTGAACGCAAGGTCAACAAAACTTCTACTGAAGTAGACTTACTGGAGAAGGAAATTATAGATCTTAATATGGTCAAACCTACCAAAAAGAATTATGCCATTCTAGACTAAATCTTGACTAGTTATGAAGAAGACATCAAACAACGTAAAGCTCGCAAATTGAGGCGGAATGAAATCCATTATGCCAATGGCAGAGTCTTTACTTTTGCGAAAACGTTTGATGACATTATCAGGCTACTGTTCTTATCTTGGCGCTTTTAATGAGAACAAGGAAGACTAAAGGAATAAAAGAAGAAACCTGTTTGTTTGATTTACTGGACTCTAAATTATTTTCAGGATTGTTGCTTACAAGCTCAACTGTCTTGTCTTTGCTCGGGAACGTCTATTTGTTTTTTCAGTTTTTCCTTTTGTCACTTCTGTGACGGAGGAATATTGGGGCATAGGTGGCTGTTCCCCTTGATGTTCCCTAGAGCACTTTCCTAATATTGAATTATACAACTGACAGGATCTTGGATGTGCGCAAGGCTGTAACCCGCCATGGTTCGAAGTTATATTGTTATTGTTTGGGTTCTTGCAGCAGTTCTAACTTTTCTGTCTTTAATACTACTGATACAATGAGTTCTAGATTAGACCGAGAAAAAGTTGCAGAGGATCTTTTTAACAATTTACATGCTGGGTTACCTGTCAATAAAGCAGTGACCCAGGGAGCTTCCAGACCAAATGAGGGCCTTAGGGCCAAATTAATTAGATTAGAGAGATTAAGGAAATTTGAAATCTCTAAATGTTGGGATGGCGCAACCCTCAAACAGTACATTAAGCTGAACAGAGTCCCACGAGGGTTGCGCTCACAAATTTTCCCCACGTATGATGACTTGGAAGAAGATTTGCTTCTCATATGGGAGAAAGAACTTAACGATAACAGTTTTAGACTTATTAATATCCTGATTGAAAATGCTGAACGCAAGGTCAACAAAACTTCTACTGAAGTAGACTTACTGGAGAAGGAAATTATAGATCTTAATATGGTCGAACCTACTAAAAAGGATTATGCCATTCTAGATGAAATCTTGACTAGATATGAAGAAGACATCAAACAACGTAAAGCTCGCAAATTGAGGCGCGATGAAATCGATTATGCCAATGGCAGAGTCTTTACTTTGCGAAAAAGTTTGATGACATTATCAGGCTACTGTTCTTATCTTGGCGCTTTTAATGAGAACAAAGAAGACTAAAGGAATAAAAGAAGAAACCTGTTTGTTTGATTTACTGGACTCTAAATTATTTTCAGGATTGTTGCTTACAGGCTCAACTGCCTTGTCTTTGCTCGGGAACGTCTATTTGTTTTTTCAGTTTTTCCTTTTGTCACTTCTGTGACGGAGGAATATTGGGCCATAGGTGGCTGTTCCCCTTGATGTTCCCTAGAGCACTTTCCTAATATTGAATTATACAACTGACAGGATCTTGGATGTGCGCAAGGCTGTAACCCTGCCATGGTTCGAAGTTATATTATTAACTTTGGATTGTATCCTGAGCCAGATTTTTCTCCTATCTGACTCAGGGACCTGGAGAGATAGTTTGCCAAACACCTTATCATGGCTCCTGACAACCTCCTCAATGAGGATTTCTTTCTCCTTCTCACTAAATCTGATTTTTCTTTTTTTTGTAGCTGCCTTCTTCTCCGCTGCTCCTGATTCCATCTTTCTGCCACAGAACAGTATTTGCAAGGAACAAATATGTAACTCCAGCTGTGCTCCTGCACTCTGCCTCCTCCTCTGACTCTCTCAGTGACCTGAAATCAGCATGGGATGCATCACTTCCTGATTGTGATGTCATCAACATGCACCAAAAGCGACTCGCTATTTCGATTTCACTAATAGCGATATCGCAGATTGCGATTTCTTTAATAGCGATTCGGTACTATGTAATCACTATTTGCAATTGCGAATATAACCGATTCGCTATTTTTTTGCGTGAAATTTCCTGCATTGAATTTTGCGATTCCATATTAGCGATTCCTTAAAAAACTCTATTAAGGATATGCAAAAACCAACTTTGATGCATGTGCACATATGCGCTTAAAAAACAAAAGATGCACTCTGACATTTCAGTGAGCTACATGCACTTCTAGAGATGTCTGTGCCCAATTATACATCCAGCCCACACCCAGACTTAAATCTGACATACCTAAGTAGAAAATCAGAAAGAGACACTAAAACACCAAGTGAGGTAGTTAGAAAAGCATGTAAATATTAACTCAACAGACAGGCACAACTGATATGTATCTTGTGCTGTACACACACTTAAATAACCCAATATTCACTAATAAACCCAGGCCCTTACTAACATATTTAGAGAACCATATATAAGACAAAGAGAGGCAGTGATTTTGTAACAAATTTAACATACACATGGAATCACAGCTCTAGGTAGAAACTGAATCACTCATTCAGATATCTACTAAACAATTGACTGTTTCAAGTTTACCATGTTGCAAAGTAGACTTTGGTTAATGTATCAGGCCTGCTATACTTGAGCCCGTGCATGCAGTTTTACAGCTAGGCCAACCTACACATTTAAAAGTCCCAGTGAGAGCATAAACTGCTCTTTTACCATGTATAACTCAACGCAGAGATAGGATGCAGCTTTGTAATATTGCAGGTGTTATATGCTTACAAAGTTACACATACACTTAGTGAGATATTTTAATTCCTACAGACCAATTTGACCAATGATATATCTACCTTGCCAGAGACACTTCAATCTGATATACCTAAGTAGAAAAGTAGACAGACACTAAAACAGCAATACAGGGTGTGATAGAATCACATGAACATTCACTCACACAAACAGGCAAAACTGTTATGTATCTAGCGCTGACATAGGTAGTTGCATACACACGTAAATAACCCAGAAGTAGTGCTTGCATCATGTCTATGGCTTTTTACACTTGATTCCATGCATGCAGTTTTATGGCTAGGTCAATATTTACATGTAAAAGTCCTAGGAAAGGCATAAAGTGATCCTTTACCATATATAAGGCAGTACTGACATAGTGGTGAGGCTAGCTGAGAGGGTAGGGTGGTATTTGCTTTAAATGTAGCACACGTACAGTGAGGTATATGCACATCTACAGACTTCTGTTTCCAATTATATATCCCCCATGCTACGCAGACTTCAATCTGATATGCCTAAGTAGAATAGCAGAGAGATACTAAAACACCTCGTGCAGTAGTTAGAGAACCACTTAAGTACTCATTCACATAGACAGGCTGAACTGATATGTATTTAGTGGTAATGGAGGCAGCTGTACAAATATTTAAAAAACCCAATACTCACTAACACACCCAGGTGGAAATCCATGTAGCCCCTTAGAGAAATATTTAGAGAATCATACATGTTACAAAGAGAGGCAGTGATTTAGCAACATACTTATATACACATGTAATCAGAGCTCCAAACAGGAACTGACACACTCATTCAAATATCTAGTATAAAACTGACATTTTCAACTCTGCCATGCAGAGAAGTAGGCCTTGCATCATGTCTTAGGCGTGCTACACTTGAGCATGTACATGTACTCTTTTACCGCGTATCACGGTCCAGTAAGATAGGCTTGCAGGTAGGCTTTGAGGGAGGTTGGCATGTGCTTACAATGTATGAAATGTATTGCAAAGTTTAAGTCAGCTATATGCACTCCTGGGGCCCATGTGTCCAATTATACATCCACCTTGCGTCCCAGACTTCAATCTGACATACGTAAGTAGAAAGGCATACAGTCACGAAAACACCCAGTGAGACAGTAATTTAAGTTCCTGAACATTCAGTCACTCAGACAGGGACAACTGATATGTATCTAGTGGTAACAAACACACCAAGAGGGCCATCCATGCAGCCCCTTACAGACACATTTAGAAAAGCATACATGTCACAAAGAGAGGAAGTAATTTACTAACAAGCGTACATAGACATGAAATAACTTCCCCAAATAAGAACGGGGACACTCATTCAGATATCTGCTAAAGAACTGACATTTTGAAGTCTACCGTGCAGAAAAGTAGCCCCTGTATTATGTCTCTGACTTGCTAGACTTGAGCTTCTGCATGTAGTTTTACTGATAGGGCTGTGTTGTCACTTAAAACTCCTACATAAGGAGTAAATTCTTCTTGTAGCACATATAACTGAGTACTAATATAGGTTCTAGCTTGAGCATAGTGCAGTGAGATATGCACTTAAAACATAAGACATGTTCTGCGAAGTTTCTGTCAGCTATATGGACTCCATGAGATCCATGTGCCATATCATACCTTCACTTTGCCATCCAGACTTCAATATGACACACCTAATTACTAAAGCAGACAGACGCTAAAACACCTATAGAGATTGTAATAGAAGCACCTAAACATTCACTAACTGAGAGAGACAGAACTCATATGTATGCAGTGCTAATGGAGGCAGTTCCACACACACTTAAATTACCCACACTCACTCACATGACCAGGAGGGAATCTATACAGCCTTTTACCGACACATTTAGAGAACCATAGATGTCACAAAGAGAGGCAGGTATTTACAAGCAAATCTACATAGACATGCAAAAACAGCCCTAGATACGGACTGAGAAACGCATTCAGATATCTGCTAAAAAACTGACCCTTTCAGGTCTAACATGCAGAGAAGCAGCCCTTGCAACATGTCTTGAGCCTGCTACACTTGAGGCTGTGGATGCAGTTTTACTGCTAGGTCAACCATCACATTTAACACTCTTAGAGAACGCTTAAAGTATTGTTGTAACATGGAAACTTTACCAATGAGGGAGGCTGTAGGTAGGCCATAGGGCAGGTTGGTAATTGCTTAAAAGGTAACATAAGTACCCTGAAGGCTCAGTGATCTATATGTTCTCATAGAAAACCATGCGTTCACTTACATATCCACCATGCCACCCAGACTTCAATCTGACTCACCTACGTAGAAAATCAGAAAGACACTAAAACATCCACTGAAATAATGACAGATCACCTACATATTCAGTCACATTGACAGGCACAACTATTATGTATCTCGTGCTAAAACAGGTAGTTGCGCACTGAGATATTATCCAATACTCACTAATACACCTAGGATGCAATTCACGCAGCCCCTTACAGACACATTTACTGAACTATAGAGGTCACAAAGAGAGGCAGTCATTTACCAACAAAGTTACATTCACATCGAATGTCAGTCCCTGACACACACAACCATTCAGATATCTACAAAAAAAATAACACATTCAAGTCTTACTTTAAAGCCCATCTCAATCTTTAAACAGCTCTTCTACCACATATGACAGTCCCCTGAGATAGGCTGTAGTCCGTCAGCAGAGTATGCTCCTATACGTTTATGTCTTTGTAAGTAGGTGTATAGGTGAGTAACTCTATGGGTGAGTGAGTGAGTGAGTGAGTGTGTGTGCCTGGAAGCTGTATGAGCACCCTCTCACTCACCCATATATATAACTGAGGAGTAAGGTAGGCTGTGGGTAGTTAATAGGGCAGGTGCTACATACTTAAAAGATAACACATGTTGTCTGAAGATTGCCTGAGTTATATATTCACATGTAAACTAAACGTTTAAATAGCTAAAATATGTAATGTGCTACTATGAAATTAGGTGATGAATATAATTCTCTATTTTTGTTTTTAGACATCAATATCTAGTTATCTACAGAGAATTACAATGCCAAAAAAGGGTCAGAAAAGAAAGAGGCAGCAGCAAATAGAGCGGCTCCTTACAACTGAGAAACAAAAGGGACAAAATACAGAAAAGACAGTCAAATCAAAAGTCTTGCTAGTAGGAAGACCAAGACATTTCTTAAAATTGTTTGTGCACAACTGGAAAAAGTGCAAAAAGAAGTAAAGAAAAACAGAACTATAACACACAGAATCAAAACACAAAAAGTCTCTGATATAAAAAGTAAGAAGTTGTTGAAAAAGGGAGAGATTTTAGGCAAAGGCAGAGACAGTTCAAGGAAATCAGATGTAGAATGTTCCATACTTGATTAATTCCCAACATTGTTAGAATCTATGAAGAAGTATAAAAGAAGAACACAAGCAATCAGATAAAAGGAATATGTTGAAGGTGTAGCTGATAAGGAGTTTGCTCTAAAGAGGAAACTATTTATCTTGGTTTTAAACAGAATAGAGAAATTGGACAAAATAGTGTTGTCTATGAGGAGACAGAGCCAAATGAAAAGACTTGTTAATAGAAGTAACTTTTGCTAAGTTTTTAGTGGTGAATAGATACATAATTCAAGTACAGAGCCTTTCTTTAAAATGGTTATTTACAAGGCAACACATTAGTGCATGCTGTTGATGAATCTGAACGATGTTATGAGATGAAAAATGGAACTCATATTCTTAAAGAAAAAATGGTGTCTAGAAATGTTGACGAAGAGATTACTGAAGAGGTGCAAGGAAGATGTATACATGCCCCTGTGTGCAAATGGAATTGTAGTAATGTTTGTAGTATTCAACAACAATCAATTGATATATTGAGAAATATCCTCTGTGTATTTGCTTCCAGAACTTTAAAAATGAAAATATGTACTTTGCAAGGATTACATCCATGCAAAGTAAGAAAGCATACTAATTCACAAGGACACTGACTGGATTTTCGTTTAGTAAAAGTATGTCAAAGCAGCTTTCATCATTTTAAATTGTTAGGTAAATAAAAAATGAGAACTTTTGTTAGAAGGCTTTGCTATGTAAAAGCTCCTGCTGTATGTTTAGGGGAAATGAATAGAGCTCTTTTGCATGGTAGAGTAGTAGAAGTAGAAAAGGTTTGTGATGATGTTCAATTTTGTTTCTTTGGACTGGAACAGGAGTGCATGGAAAATGTAGAGTTGGTAGCAACAGGAGTATTGGAACAGACCAGAGGTATTAGTGTTGCTAATATTGAAAAACAGATTAGAAACTTTAACACAGTTTGTTCAGAGCAACCAAACTGTTTTTGCTTATGTTGTCAATGGACTCACTACAAAAATCAAACTCTTAACGTTGATTTGTACTTTAAAGCTGAAACAGAGACTAATGATAAGTCATGTGAATTTACTATTTACCTATTTGTAGAGGGACACATTGACTTGTCCACCTGACAGGTTACATATAAGTACTGCTATAATAAGATAGACAAAACAAAATGCCTGCTAGAGCAGTACACAACAACTTAGAAATAGTACCAGTTCCATACATTATTACAAATAATTTTAACCATTACTGTGCACTCTTGTCTTCTACCACTTACCGAATAGAGTAAGGGAATACAAGTGCAATATACACCTCCATGGAAAAACATTGTAAACTAACTTGACAGACACCTAGTCTACACCTGAGACACACTATATCATAGTTACCTATTAATAAATATATAAAAACACTTACAATTTAAATTATATATCATTCTTTATTTTGTTAAACACATATCTATTTCAAAATTGTTTATCAAACTATGACATAATTATCTACCTTATTAATATTTTTTTTCTTACAAAAGAAATTTAATTAGCATACCAGAATATTGATTTTTTCTCTAGTTAGATAAATGCAATATTCTTAGGATTTGTAAAAACTTAGCACAAGAACGGTATACCACTCTTATACAAAACAACCATAAATAGCAAACTTCTGAACTTTGCATTTGATACTGCAAACGTCAGCGGATAAAAACATTCCTTTCATATTTCAATGTTGTAATTGCATTTCTAAATGGGTTCTGTCTGTTAACTCTTCCACTTTTTTTTAGAGGTAGCTCAAAATGTATGCCTTTGTATCAATTATTGTGACGTAATTTGCGTTTATTGCAATACATTTGCGAAAAAAATCATGAGTCGGAAAACGTACTTTCCTTTATCTTTTATATTTTTAACACTATTCTACACATTTTTGAAAAATTCTCACTAGGTAATTTTACATACCTTATAGAACTATGAACCTAAACCTCTACAATTTAAAAAAATGTAATATCTGTCTCATTAACATCCTTCCCCCAATACACCCTCTGCTGATTCTCCATTGAAACCCACGAGAACCAGTAGGTCACAAGTTCACAGCATATTCCAAAAGGGCCATACTAGTTAGAAAATATATTACAGCAGGTGTGGCTTACTGTAAATACTGTAAAGTATGTCCAACTATTTAATACATTGTTTTCTATTTACCAGAGCCAATCAAATATGTATTTACTTATCATTTCCAGAAGTTAATTACTTTTTTCACCTGCATGTTCACTGCACCAAATCACATTTTTAGTTTTTTTCAAACCACCAGCAGACATGCATTTTCACTATCTTTCATAGTCCCATCTTTAATATTCAGCTGCAGACCTGTCCTGTGTGCTACTCCTTCCTCCTTCCTACATATGCAAACTTTCATAAACTTATAAAGACTTGGTTGTTTAATCAGTAATCTTTACTTGCTCTGCTTCTTTCCGTTCTTTCAGGCCGGCGCTGGGAAACCCTTGTTGGGTAGCTGTGCACCTTATAAAACCAACCTAACATAACATAACATAACTACACAGTGCTTAGAGTGTGGATTGTGGGCCACAGCTAAGTCTATGACCAGGGACTTGGGTTTGGCTAATGTGGACATTACTTGAATTGGACAGAGAGGATTAAAGTTTCATCAATTAGTGCCTGTGCTTAAGAGCATTGTGGATTCACCAGCCCCTCATCTCATGATTGTGCACTGTGGTGGCAATGACCTACGCAGATTAACTGGAGTAGACCTGGATATCCTAATGAAGGATACCTTTGCTGAGTTGATGATTCTTTTCCCTCACACTGTCTTAGTGTACTCTAACATATGCCAGAGTCAGAAATGGAAGTGGCTAATCAGTTCTGTCCACTGATTGACAAAGTCAGGAAACATGCTAATAAAACTGTTTCTGATTTCCTCAGAGACCATAACATTGGCTCTATATACAACAGCAACCTGCATTTTAACACGCATGGAATCTAAGGAAGTGATGGAGTTCACTTTACAGATGAAGGGAAAAGGGTGTTTCTAAGCAACCTGATATTCTGCATACAGTCTTATCTTATGTTCATAGACATCTTTCGCAAGTTGCTATTCAGTTCATCACAGTGAAAAGGCAATTACAATTTGGTTTCCTTTTATCAGATCATTACAAGGTCCTAATAGAGGCACCATGTTTGAACTATTTCCACTGCATTTCATTGGGGTTTTACAGATAAGTATGTAATTAAATCAAATTTGCCCCCTATACCTTAATGTTGTATATTTTGTGCTGTAGCCTTTTTATTGAAATGCAACAGTGCTCCATACACTTTGAAAAATCTACTCTCATGGACAAATGTTGTCAAATGGCCTGTCCCCAAACATCTATTGTCTAGCACTACCACTCCCATTCTGCTACTATTCCTATCCCAGCATCCTCAATGTTATCACCATATCTACAGGGCTAGTAACATCCCAGGTGACTTTCCATAGTTTTGTCCATATCATATTAATTCCTAAGCTTTCCACAGAAAACGCCTAAAAATCAAGCACACAATGATTGTTAAGAGTTTCAAATCAAATTTAGTGACCAGTACCATCACACACTCAATGGTTTTACCAACATGTTCATGAGTACCACACACCATATCCTCCCATCTGACTTGATGTTCTTAATAACACCTTTTCAATAACTCTGAGTTACAAAAGCCCTCATTTTAGCAGTGTTTAACAATAGCACTGTCAGGCTATGGACAATTCCTTCTTCTCTTTGAATGCCTCTTGTCAGGCTCACCCAAGAGCCCAAAATGTTGTTGATCTTCTTGTTAAAGAATTTTTATTAGACTTTTTGAAATTCGTGACAGTGTTGTGATCGAGATCATGTAGCTAAATCACAAAACAAAAGCAGACATTCCACGACCACCACCACTTTAAATAATGTTAACTTAAAAAATTAATTGTAAGTATTGCAATACACACATAACTAACTACATCACTGCTAAAAGAAAATGTTTTTACACATATTATTCTAGTAAGTTTTTTAAGAAACTGCGTTTGAAACCCACTTTACGTTTTTGCGATTACTACGAGTGTCGCAATGTCTTCTGTAATCACAACGATCTTGACTTTTATTATAAATTGTAAAATACATATCTGCACACATTTTACAGTATTTTAGACACTATGGGTTTATTAGTACACTTTTCAAAACCATATTTTTCTAGGTAGTTTGTATGTAATTCATATTTAAAACCGATTTTCTGTTATCGTGGTGACGCCGGGCTTTGCTATGACATCGGTACCCGAGATCACCACAAATACATCACAAAATGACAAAACAAGTGCAGACTTTCAAATGCCGCCACCACATTCAAAACTTATAACTGCAAAATGGGTTATAAGTTAGAACGAACACACCAAGCACATTACTAACTAAATGACTCTATAATAGCATGTATAACTCCCTTAATATCTCTATAACACAGTGTATAACCCTTTCAGTGGAATCTGTGACTACATGCATAACTGTGTCAATAAGTCTCTCCTTCATTGTAAAAGTATTTGAGTGGATCTGTGAGACGGTGCATCAGTATATCAATGGTTCTGTAATGAATTGTGTGCTGTCTCAATGCATCTATGAGTGGGTGCATCAGTGTCTCAATGGGTCTGTGATTGGTTGCATGAGTTTCTCAGTCTATCTGTGAGTAGGTGCATGAGTGCTTTGGGGCATTTGTAAGTAAGTATATGACAGTCTGAGTAGAACTGTGAGTGGTCTATCTGTGAGTAGGTGCATGAGTGCCTTTGTGCATTTGTAAGTAAGTATATGACAGTCTAAGCAGAACTGTGAGTGGATACATGATTGTCTAAGTGGGTGTCTGAGTGGGTGAGTGAGTGGGTGTATGAGTGTCTTAGTGGGTCTGTGGGTGAGTGCATGTGTTTCTCAGTGGGTCTATGACTGGGAGCATGAGTCTCTGAGAGGGTCTGTGAGTGGGTCTGTGGGTCTCTGAGTGGGACTGTGAGTGGGTATGTGAGTCTCTGAGTGTATGAGTGACTGGGTACATATGTCTCTGAGAGGGTCTGGGAGTCGGTGTGTGAGTGACTGTATGGGTGTGTGAGTGTCTGAGTAGCTGAGTGGGTCTGTGAGTGGGTATATGAGTTTATGAGAGGATCTGTGAGTGGGTGTATGAGATTCTCAATGTGTCTGTGAATGAGAGCATAAGTCCCTGAGTGGGTGAGTGAATGGGTACATGCATGAGAGTTTGAGTGGGTCTGTGACTGGGAGGGTGAATGTCTGGGTGGGTCTCTGAGTGGATGCATGAGTGGATTTGTGATATGTGAGTGAGTCTGTGAGTGGGTGAGTGAGTCTCTGAGTGTATGAGTGAGTGACTGAGCGCAAATCTCTGAGAGGGTCTGAGACTGAGTATGTGAATGAATGTATGGGTGTGTGAGTGGCTATATGAGTGTTTGAATGGATCTGTAAATAGGTGTAAAAGTGTCCCAGTTGGTCTGTCAGTGAGTGTGTGAATGTATCAGAGGGTCTGTAAGTATATACATGAGTGTGTGAGTGGGTCTGTAAGTGGGTGAGTGAGTCTATGAGTAGGATTGTACATTGGTGTGTGACATTCTGAGTGAGTCTGTAAGTGGGTGCATGAGTATCTGAATGGGCCTGTGAGTAGGTGCATGAGTACCCAGGTGGGTCTGTGAGTGTAAGAGTCTTTGAGTGGTTATGAGATTCAGTGCATGAGTCTATGAGTGGGTCTCTAAGTAGGTGAGTAAATCTCTGAATGGGTCATTACATGGGTGCATCACTCTTCAAGTGAGTCTGTAAGCGGGTACATTAATTCCTGAATGGCTATGTGAATGAGTGCATGAGTATCTGGGTGGATATGTGACTTTCAGTTCAGGTTGAGCCCAGCCAATTACAGCATTCCTGTTGGCATGCGCTTTCACGAGTAATCGTGAAATTGTCGCGAAATATCCGCAGCCAGAGATATCACTATAATTTTCAACCTAAATTTCTCAAATACTACTTAACGAATTTGCACCAAATGACAAAAAGCGCAGTCTGTGCTCAAGTTCTTTGTCATAGAACAGGTCCCCATCAGAGCATGGGGGGCAACAGAGAATTGCAGTTGAGGAAACGGGAATCTAAGCATATCATAGGTCTCGGTACCCGCTATCCAGGGGGACACAATATTGACCACGAAATGGCGATTCATCTGTACAATGAATTACATCTCTGCCCATTCTTGTAACTCCTCTGTACTACCTCTCTGTCATCTTCTGTTGCTTTCCCCATGAAGTTTCCTTTTGTCCCAGTGCCTTTTCTACCTTTCCTCACATCTTTCTATCATTTCCACATTTGAGGATCAGTCCATGTACATACTTGCATACGTAATAACACAGCAATGTTATGCATTTACCACAGAGTTTGTTGGGATGTTTTTTGGTTTTTGCTCTACATGTTTCAGTCAAAGGAGGAAAGGAAGGGACACAACTTTGGACTTTTTCAGTATGGGCCTGATTTTCTATGAATGCCCTGGTCAGGAATTTTTGCCCACTTGGGGAAAGCACATTCTATTTAGAAATGTTTGTATATATTTGTGATCTACACCAAACATGTGTTCTGCACAAGGACTGGTCAGATGTTTACAGCATGTCCCATAGACTATCGGGAGAATTACCCTCAGAAATGTATTTAATTTTTTATCTATACCACACCTTGGTTATTTTAGATCAGGACTGGTCCTAGGATTTCCATTTTGACATTTGTGTATCATGTACATGTGTTCACCAGCATGAACCAATACAAACTTACCCGGTACCTCATGTACATTTATGCATTTACTTAGCCACAGTATGTATCCACTCCAATATGGCTGCAATATTTACCTGTACCAGATTCCAAACCCAGGCAGCAGTCCTTTGTTGATGTCTCTGTATATTTACATATACTGCTCAGTTTGTCTTTGTAAGTATGTGAGCAAGGCCGCTTGACGGCCGAAATGTGTCACATGGATTTATGAAGCAATAAATCTTCATGCACCTTCACCTGTGGTCTATCTCTGAGAGCGCGTCTAACTTTGCATTTTTTTATGGATTTCTGCTGGAGGCTCCACCGATTAACACGCCACCTCCCTTGAGTATCCAGGTTGCCGGAAGGAGTGCTCTCTCTTCTATTATATATATATTTATTTATATATTTATCTGCATTGGGCACAGCCCCGTCCCCTAATAAAAAAAGTAATCGAGGCCCCGGTTGATGTTGTCACCAGGCCCCCGGGAGGGTGTCCCCATCCCAAAATCGTCCGAGGTAGGGCGGTCACTTGGCATCGCTGAGTGTCTTTGGGTGCCAACAATACCTCCTGTAACCTCCAGTAAGTTCATCTGAGACCTTGCCCCATTTCTCCATCACTCTGCAAATGTGCTTCCAAGTGTACCACTGGTTGGGGGATCAAGTCTCCTTTGATGCTGAGGGTCCTTGGTGGGCTAAGTACCCCTCCCTTTACCTCCAGTAAGTCCCAAAGTGAGATTGCTGAGTGTTTGTTGGAGGCCTCCCCCCTTTCTCCACTACTCTGCAAATGTGCCTCCTGGTACACTACTCCTTGGGAGATGAAGTTCATTTGATGCTGAGTGTCCTTGGGGGGCAAGAACCCCTCCTATTACCTCGATTAAGTCCCACATGGTCAGGTTGCTGCAAACTCATCTGAGGGCATGTCGCCTTTCTCTAACACTCTGCAAACATGCCACCTGGCACACTACTGGTTGGGAACGGAATCCTCTTGGATGCTGAGGGCCCTTGGGTGCCAACAGCCACCCCTGTTCCCTCCAGTAAGTCCCACACAGATGGAATGCTGTAAGCTCATCCGGGACGCACCCCCTTTCTCCACTAGTTTGGAAATAGAATTAAAAATAACTTAGAAATTCACAGAAATAAAAACAACGTTTAAAGGTACATTATAATTAGGCTCAGATTTCACTCACACAAAACCAGTGAAATTCAGCAGTTATAGTTACTTGAGCTAACTATAACTTATGTCCCGCAATGAACTGCTTAAGACCTTACATATTACATCACACATGACATGGTCAGTGACATCACTGATGCCATCCCAGGGCTGGCTCCTGCTACAACCCAGGTGTGCCCACCCCAGTATATAGCTGCTTGCTCTGACTTGGCGGGAGCTTTGACAGCTCCCACCAAGACAAACACTCTGCTTCCAGCAAGCAAGAGCTGGTACACGATCTTGCTTGCTGGAGGCAGAAGTTTTGTCTGTTTCCCGAAACAGATGAAAGGATTGTTCTGACAGACTGGGAGGTGAATGTTTAGCAGATCCCTGTCTGTGAGAGAAATATCAGCTCCCGTAGGAGGTGGGGAGCTGGCTGGAAAAAGAAGAGAAAGAGGCCGAATAAAGATCAGAAACGTACAGAAAGAAGCAAGCTAAAGGTCAAACACTAGCAGAAAAAAACAAAATAAAGATCAGAAACAAGCAGAAAGAGGTACATTAAATGTGAGCTATGAGCAGAAAGAGGAAAAATAATGGTGAGAAATGAACAGAAAAAGACAGAAGGAAGGTCAGAAACAAGCAGAAAGAGGTACAATAGATTTCAGCTGTGAGCAAAAAGAGGCAAAATAAAGGTGAGAAATGAGCAGAAAAGTGCAACATAAAGGTATGAAACAAGCAGAAAGCGGCAGAATAAAGATCAGCAACGACTAGAAGGAGGCACAATAAAGGTCAGAAGTGAGCAGAAAAAAGGAGGAAAACTTGGGGTGTACAGTAAAATCTGCTCTGGTAACAGAGTTTGCAGAGTATTGTCACTCCGCGCTCCACTTGGAATGCACAGTTTGGCAAAAACTGCACCGGCAGAGCAGAGTCTACAAGCATGCTCACCCATGGACTTCATTCGCCAACCAGTAGAGTGCCAGGAGGCCCTTTTGCAGAGTAGTTGAGAAAGGGGGCGGGCCTCTGATGAGGTCTGAACAATCCCTCTGAGGGGGACTTACTTTCGGCAAGAATAGCGATTCTTGGCCCCCAACGACTCTTAACAGCCAAAGGGACTCATGTTCAAAGCGGTAGTGCCCAAGGGGGCTCCTTTGTAGAGTGGTTGAAAAAGAGGGGAGGAATCCGACAAGATCTGAACAATCCTGCTGTGGGAACCTTACTTGTGGCAACAATACTGGGTTTATACACCAACAGCTCTTATCAGCCAAGGGGACTTCAACTCCCAACCAATAGTGCAGCAGGAGACCCTTTTGCAGAGTGGTTGAGAAAGAGGGCGGGGCATTGACTAGGTCTGAGCAATGCCAAAGTGGGAGACTTAATTGTGGCTATAATACCGTTTCTTCGCCCCAATGACCCTCAGCAGCAAAGGGGACTTCATACCCCAACTAGGTGGCCTCCGATGAGGTTAGATCAGTCCTGCTGTGGAGGATTTTCTTGTGGCAACAATAGGGGTTCTTGGCCCTCACGACCCTTAACAGCCAAAGAGACTTCATCCCCCAACAAGTAGTTTGCCTGGGGGCCCCTATGTAGAGTATTTGAGAAAGGGGTGGAGCCTCTGATGAGATCTGTGCAATCCCTCTGTGCGGGACTTACCTGTTTCAACAATAGGAGTTATTGGCCTCAAATGACCCTAAGCAGCCAAGGGAACTTCATGCCCCAAGAGGGAGTGTGCCAGGAGGCCCCTTTACAGAATGGTTGAGAAAGAGGGCAGCGCCTTCAACGAGGTCTGAGCATTCCTGCTGTGGCGGACTTACCTGTGTCAACGATACAGGTTCTTGGCCATCCACGACCCTCAGCTGTCAAGGGGACTTCATTCCCCAACCAGTAGTGCACCAGGAGGCCCATTTGCGGAGTGGTTGAGAAAGGGGGTGCGGCCTCTGATGAGGTCTGAGCAATCCCGCTGTGGGGGACAGACTTGTGGCAAAAATAGGGTTATTTGGCCCTCAATTGCACTCAGAAGCCAAGGCAACTTCATCCCCCAACTATTTCCGGTCCAGGAGGCCCCTTTCCATAGTGATTGAGAAAAGCGTGGGGCCTCCGATGAGGTCTGAGCAATCTCGTTGTGGGTGATTTCCCTGTGGCAACAATAGGGGGGTATGGCCCCCAACAACCCTCAGCAGCCAAGGTGACTTCATCCCTCAACCAGTAGTGATCCAGGAGGCCTCTTTGCAGAGTGGTTGAGAATGGGGTCAGAGCCTCCAACAAGGTCTCAGAAATCCCACTGTGGGGGACTTACGTGTGGGAACAATATGGGTTTCGTGGCACCCAACGAACCTCAGCAGATAATGGGACTTCATCCTCAGTCAGTAGTGCCTCAGATGAGGTCTGAGCAATCCTGCTGTGAGGGACTTACTTGTGGCAACAATATGGGTTCTTGGCCCCCAACAACCCTCAACAGCCAAGGGGACTTCATCTTCCAACCAGGAGTGCACCAGAAGCCCATTTGCAGAGTGGTTGAGAAAGGGAGAGTGGCCTCCGATGAGGTCTGAGCAATCCCACTGTTGGGGACTTACTTGTAGCCACAATCACTAATTTTTGGCCCCCAATGACCCTCATGAGCCAAAGGAAATCTTTACTCCAATCATTAGTGTGACAGGTGGCCACTTTGAGGAGTGGTTGAGAAAAGGGGGGAAGGCCTCCGACGAGGTTTCATTATTAATTTGGCCCTAGTGAGGTGGTGGTCTCCAGGGCCTAGGGTGGGGTCAACGAGCCCGCCTCAACACATTCAATTTAGCCCCCGGGAGGTAGTGGTCCCTGGACCAAAGGGTGTCCACGATGCCTCCCTGTTTTTGCTTGGAAGTTAGCCCCAGGGAGCTGGTGGCTTCAGGGCCCAGCAGGTCTCTGTGGAGCCTCCTAATACAAACAGAAGCTCAGGCAGGTAGTGGTACCTAGGCATACATTTGCCTAAGAAGGGGAGCCCATCCACATGCCCCAGGGACCAAGCCCAACCGAGGGCTATTTCCAAAACAAAAAATATTTTTTGTTGTTGTGAATTTGCAAAAATTGTTTAGAAAAATGCTTTTATGCTGTGGCACGGTCCCAGGGGGACCACAAGACCAAGGCTTGGCGGTCAGGGTATTCCAACCCTGCTCCCTTTTCTTTTTTTCCACGTTTTTGGGGGGACTCAGCTGAGTCACAACTGACACAAATCCATTACTTTGCACAGCATCTTAACATTCATATATTGTAGGGAAACACAAAAATCATATATCAAAAACTCAGGACTGTAGTGCAACAAGCATAACAATATAAAGAATAATAATATCATATTTAATCAATTAATTATTTCACACACATTTTATTTCATGAGTTAATGTGCTATGACATTTTTTTTTAAATTCATGTAAATATATATTTTAAATTAAAATTCTAGTAATTTATTTATAAGAAAAATAAACTAATAACTTTTTATATGCTTTGTCATAGGGAGATCTCGACCACAGTGGCATAGATACCCACCTATGTGTGCTGAATTACTATCAGCAACTTTACACCAATTGTGTTGTAGGAAACCCCAGCCTCTGATTTTGGGGAATGGAGACATGTAAGTCTATACCTTGGTGTAACTCGGAAATGATGAATAGCAAAAAAAGTGCAGTGTGTCACCTAGGCATAGTAGTAAATATATATGTAATTAAACATATAAGTAAGTGTACATTTACCTTAATGAATAGGCCACTTTTACTTAAGTCACACAGTTTCTAGTGCAGTGTACGTGACTGAGGCATACAACCAGTTTCATAATTCCTGCATAACAATTTCTGATTGAATTCCTGCCAGTAAAAATTACGAGAACAGCACAAGAGGAAGGTAAATGAAAACAAGCTTTTCGTAAAGTCAGTAGGTCTGGCATTGTCTGCCAGCCATTTGGCAATTATTGATTTGTTTTGTCATGTTTTTTTTCGAAATGTCATTGTTCAGGAAGCCGTCAGGTCTTTATCAAATCTAAAAAAAGATTGGCTTTAGGCAACAATGTTTTTTGTCTAAAAAAGTACAAATTGCATTTGTACTCTCTGGTACTCAAGGGAAATTCTTTGTGTGTGGATGTGCTCCTTGTGAAAGAGCAGTGTGCTGTAACTCATAGTGAGGCCATTGAATGGCTGAATTGGACTAACGTTTTTCACTAATGTATGCTGGAGTGGGTGGAATAAAAATGTGAACGACATAACCACAGACTAATGAATGAAGTTGGCTGAAAACCCCTATAAGTAACTATGTAAGAAGAAAAGGTCTTGGCTAACACATACCTAAAAAAGCCACATGGTCTAGCATTGGCTGACAGGCTCTTGCCTTTGAGAAATAATGTAAGAAAGAGAAAGTCAAGAAAGATGGGAAGAAAGGAAAAAATGAAGGAATGAAGGCAAAAAAAGGTAGAAAGGCAGGTGAAAAAGAAAAGAAAGACACATTGAAGGGAAGGCAGTCAAAAAAAGAAGTTTAGAAAGATGGCTGCATGAAAGGGAGGAATGGAGGATCAATACCAGAAAATAAGGCAAGAAAAAAGAAAAAGGAAATAAAACACTGATGGAGAAAAAGAAAGGAAAGAATGCAATAACGAAAGAAAGAAGAGAGGGGAGAAGGAAAGAAAGGAAGATACAAAGAAGGAATGAAAGACGGTGGGAAAGAAGGAAAGGAAATAGAAAGAAGGCAAAAAGAAAGAAAGGTGAAATGAAAGAAAGAATGAATCTAGGGAAGAAAGGGAAAAACAGAAAAAAAGGAAAGAAAGAAGGCAAAAAGAAAGAAAGAAGGAAGGCAAAAAGAAAGAAAGAAATGGATAATGCAAAGAAGGCAAAAAAGAAAGAACAAAGAAAAGCTAGAACAAGAAAGAATGCAAGGAAAGGGGTAGAAAAGGTAGAAAGGAGGCAAAAAGAAAAAAACACAGAATGGTGAAAAAAGAAAGGAAGAAGGAAATAAGCAGTAAAGAGGTTAGATAAGCAAGAAAGAAGATAAGAAAAAATGAAAGAAGGAAAGAGAAGATGTAAAGAAGGAAGGAAGAAATAACACCCCAATTGTGTTCAAATAAAAGAGCTAAAAGCATGCTGCAAATTTAACACAGTAAAGGCTTTTTTTTATCCTAGGCAAAGTTGATTAAAGAACCATAGATGAAAAGAGTCCAGAACCTCCTGGTCAGAGTAACTGCTCCCCCCTCGCGCAGCTCCACCGTTAATGCACTGCCCCTAGTGCCTTCTGGTTATCCAGGTAAGGTGTTCGAGGCCATCCTGCCTCCGCATCATCCCTGGTGGTCTAGTGGAAGAGCCTGCTCTTTTGCTAGTCTGCTCTGTGTGTGTCTTCCTCTTTCTGTTTTTTCCTCTCTCAGTCTCTACTGTTATTTGCCTGTTTTGCATGTTTTGCCTTTTTTCTGTCTTTTTCTTTTTGTTTTCCTGTTTTGCGTTGCCTTTTTCCCTTCTGCTGTCCCCGTGGCCCCTCCCCCAGCACGTCCTGACTCCCGCCTCCCAGCTGCTCACCCGACCCTTGCTTAATAGCAGCTGCCATACAGCCTCGCTGCTGCTGCGCCAAAGGCATGGGAAAGGCAAGCCTGTCTGTGCCCGTCCACTACTTGACTGCGACCAGCACCAGGGACTCTGGTTCCCCTACCCCCTGCCACTACGACCTCACCACTCTCCACGCACTCAACCCTGGATGCAACAACAACTGCCAGCTCTTGATGTAGAGCAACTCTCAAGGCCCATACTCCTGCCGACAATGCTGGAGCACCTTCACCCACCTCCGGACCCAGACAGCCACCCCAACCCACCTGACACCACCATACAAAAGCCCCTGAGCTTCATCCTCCTCAATGTACGCTCCCTGCACAGACACCCTGTTGAATTCTGGGACCTCCTCACCACTCACTCTCCCGAGGTCACCTTCCTCACTGAGATCTGGACCAATGCCAGCTCCACCCCAGACATTACAACCGCTATTCCAGACGGATACAAGATCCTGAGGAAAGACCACCCCAACTGCCCAGGAGGAGGCTTTGCCACCGTCCACAAAAACTGCCTCCGACTAACAACCCCCAACTCGGAAGACGTCTCGTTCCTCATGGAACATATCCATTTCCAGACCCAGTCCAACTCCAGAACGAAGCTCCATGGAACACTCTCCTACAGACCACCCGGACCCCGCTACTCTTTCACCAGTGCCATTGCAGACTACATCACGCCCCATGCCCTCGGCTCCATGGACTACCTACTGCTTTGAGACCTAGACAACCTCAGCAATCCCAACACCATCGCCCTCCTGGAGAACCTCAACATTGGACTGAAGCAACTTGTCTCCACCACCATACACATGGCAGGACACACTATTGACCTCATCTTCTCCAGAGGAAACAACATTCACTTCAGTCACCCCATGGAACTGCTCTGGACAGACCACCACTGCGTCCATTTCGCCTTTTCGAAACTCACCGCACACACTCACATGCCATGCCTCCCACACAGAAACTGGAACAAAATCAATGAAGAACACCTCACCTTTGCCCTCAGCTGCACTCCTCCCTCTACTACAACAGATGGCAACACAGCAGCAAATAACCTCCACCAATAGATCGGCAAGTGCGCCAACACTGTCGCCCCCTCCAGAACTCTACCAGATGACACGACGTGAAAGCCATCTGGTTCACCACAGACCTCAAAGAATCCAAGTGCTCTTGCCGACAATTTGAGAAAATATAGAGAAACAGCAAAACCCTGGAAGCGTGCTCCACCTACAAGGCCGCCACCACGTTACAAACTAAGAAAACCAACAAAGAGAAATGTTATCAAAGAAAGAATCCTCCCCAACTCCCACAACTCCAAAGAACTCTCTGCCATCATACAAGAATTCACCAGACCCAACAGCGAAACTACAGACGTCCCTCCTTCCCAAGACCTCTGCAACAAACTCAGCTCCTGCTTATACCACAAGATGCTGTACGACAATTTCAAAGACCAAGGTCATGGCACTGACCCAACACCCCCCACCAGTGATGGCATTCAGCAGACCCTCCTTACCTGGGCCCATCTCACCACAGAAGACACCGCAAAGACTATGAAAAGCATCCACACTGGAGCACCCACTGACCTCTGCCTGCTGCACATCTTCCCCAAGGCCACCACCACCATCACACCTAAACTATGATGAATGATCAACTGTTCCCTCGAGACTGCCACATTGAATGACAACTGGAAAGGTGCCAAAGTCAAACCCCTCCTTAGGAAGCCCTCTGCAGACCCGACAGACCTCTGGAACTTCAGGCCCATCTCTCTTCTCCCCTTTGCCACCAAAGTCATCGAGAAAGTCATCAACACCCATCTAGTGAACTTCATAGAAACCAACAACATCCTTGACACCTCTCAATACAGATTCTGCAGCACGAACAACACTGAGGCAGCCCTCATAGCCACCACTGATGACATCCCCTGCCTCCTCAACCAAGACCACACAGAAGCCCTCATCCTCCTAGACCTCTCAGCAGCCTTCGACACCGTGTCCCACTGCACACTAGCCACCAAACTCCACGACACTGGCATCCAGGAAACAGTCTTAGACTGGATTCCATTTTTCCTCGCAGACAGAAAACAAAGAAGAAGATTCCCGCCTTTCCTCTCCAAACCTACAGATATCACATGTGGAGTACCCCAATGATCCCCCCTCAGCACCATGCTCTTCAATGTCCACATGGCCCCTTTCACAACCCTTGCCAGAAAACATGGACTCAACAGAGTCTCATACGATAACACCAAGCTCATACTCTCCCTCACCAAGGCACCCAATATCACCAGGTGCAGCTTCCGAGAAGGGATGAAGGATGTTGCAACCTGGATGAGCAGGAGCTCCCTGAAGCTCAACTCAGAGAAAACAGAAGTCCTAATCCTCGGCTCCACCCACTATGCATGGGACAACACCTGGTGACCCCCCGCCCTCTGAAGCCCACCCACACCTACGGACCAAGCTCGCAACCGCGGCATACTCCTCGACTCTTCATTCACCATGAACTGCCAGATCAATGCAGTGTACTCAACAAGCTTCACCACCCTCCACAAACTCTGCAAGACCTTCAAATTGATCCTCCGACTCCAGTAAGGCCATCACCCATGCAATGATTACCAGCAGAATGGACTACGGAAAGGCTCTTTATGCCGGAATCAACAAAAAACTCCTCCGCAAACTCCAGACCATTCAGAACGCCGCAGTCAGACTCGTCCTCGAGATCCATTGACATGACCACATCACTCAACACCTCCATGACCTCTGCTGGCTTCCTGTCAAAAAAAGAATGAAATTCAGACTGCTCACACACGCCTACAAAGCCCTCCATAACACCGGACCCCAACAAATTAATCTCCTTCCACGTCCTCAAGAGAAACCTCGCTCTGCCGACCTAGCCCTAGCCACGATCCCCCTCATCCACAGGGCCAGAGCGGGTGGCATATCCTTCTCCTACATCGCGGTCAAGACCTGGAACGAACTCCCGCTCTGCATCAGATGAAGTCCGACACTGCACCTATTCAGAAAGCATCTCAAACCTGGCTCTTTCAATGACCTATGGAGCTGCTCATATCCCCCGCCCCCCAGCGCCTTGAGACCCTCACGGGTGAGTAGCGCACTTCAAAAATCCCTGATTGATTGATTGAACACAATATGGTATGCTTGAAATAGCAGAAGACTGATAAAACAAAGGTCACTGCAAAAGGAGTTTACAACAGCATTGGCAGGGGACAGAAAGTGATAAAGCTGGAATGCACCCTTAGCTCACTTCAAAGACACCCTGCTATGACATTAGGCAACACTACAGTAATACTAAAACTAAAACAACTAAATCACTGGCACTAAAGGTAACTACCTTATGTTTGGTTGTCCACCTTGTGAAAGAGCAAAATGCAGTCACTCGAACTGAAGTTAGTCAGCGCTTTAAGTAGGCTGAACCATTGCCCCGTGCTGTATGCTATAGTGAGCGGAAGCAAAATGTGAATGGCACAACAGCAGATGAATGGATGAAAAGAGTAAGTATATTATACATATTATTTGATTAAAATCAAAATGATTTGGCTAACAGCAAACCCACGTCAAATACTTGAACCCAACCATTGGGAATCACAAGAGATTAAGCTTGTCCAAAAAAGAAAAGAACATCTCTACTTATTATTAAAAAACAATTATGCCTAAAAAATTTCATTATTCGGTCTAGATGCAATTACAGCATTGCTCATTGAGCAACTGCAAGCAGTTAATATGAAATGCAGGCAAAAAACAAATATTTAATTTGACTGTGAAACAACAGCATTTGTTATTCTTATCTCATGTACACAACCTATAAAAGCTCATCCCTGGAGCATTTCGGATATTTAGTGATAAATCCCACACCTCTGTCACAGAACACTTCTTCAAGTGTTATTAAATCTGTCAACTGCAAAGAAATGCAAAATCATTTTTTATCGTAAAATTTACGTTTACTCAAACAGTTTAATTAAGATGTAAATCTATAAATGATTATTTTTGATGTGTACTATGATTATTTACGCATGTTATTATTAAATAATTTATTTTCTTTTAGCTGATTTTTTAACTTGCATACGAACAATTATCTTTTATTGGGCTTCTTTTTCCGATTTCCCTTCTCGGGTCTAGGCAAATATCAGATGGTTCCAATTCACGCGCAATTTGTCAGCTTTGCTAATCATAGACACTGGCATCGCCTTTGTGCTATATGAGCTTTTATTGTTTTGGCAAGGAGTTTAATATTTCTCAAAGGAGAGCATAACATTAACTTTGTTCTTCTTAATGTCTTTTCCAACATGGGGGAATTCATTCCCACTCCAGTCGTTGCAGATCAGTCATGAAATATTCAGTAAAGAAATTCATGTGACGATTGGCTTCTGTTATACATGATGCATAATTTACAAGGCATCTGGTTCTGTATTTATGCATTCAAGATTGGAGTGATGATAATGCACGAACAAAGGCGGCGCGAATCTTAAAGTAAGACTGTCGTTCATTGGACGAGGGTATAGTGCCAATATGTCTGGGATCTTACTAAATTTTGCCTGTGTAAATTAGTCGATTTCTTAACGCTATTACAAAAATAACCGTGTGCCGAAACGCAATGATGGAAACGTTCAATTTGCTAATTGTTAACTTATACTTAAGAACCTGATGCTACTTTATGGAATAAACGTGGTCAGAGATCAGACATCCGCATTGGATGTCGCTTTATGTAATATTGACTTGGATCAAACATAACTAGCTTGCTCCAGAAATGTCTCGATTTATTCTGTGCTCTATGTGAGTGAGGACGCCATCTATATACCATATAGGTTACATTTCTCCACTCCTCTTCCACTCATTTAAATCAATAAACATTTGTAGCATTATGAACTTTATAACAGCATGAAAACTGCGACATAGACAAACGTGTAACACAGAACAAACAAAATACACCATACATACATTTTGAGTGAACTGTGGGTTCCTACATGCAATACTTTCAACAGCTAGGCACACTATAACCACAGGAAGCACAAGACACTGCTAATAAACTAAAAAAGAAGAATCAATCAATCAATCAGGCGAATTGTAACCACGCTACTCACCCGAGAGGGTCTCAAGGCGCTATGGGGTGTGGGGGGGGGGTGGGGGGTGAGCCACTCCCTATCAGTTAAAAAGCCATGTATTGAGCGTCTTACTGAAGATGTTCAGGGAGGGGGCGCGTCTGATATTGAGTAGGAGCCCGTTCCAGGTCTTGACTGTGATGTAGGAGACCTGTTCTGGCTCTGCAAATGCGTGAGGTTTCGGCGAGGGCGAGGTCAGCAGATCTGAGGTTTCTCTTGGGTATGTGGAAGGAGATTTTCTTGTTGAGGTATTGGGGTCCGGTGTTGTGGAGGCATTTGTAGGCATATATGAGTATCTTGAAAGTGACTCTCTTCTCAACTGGGAGCCGGTGTAGGTTCCCTATGTGTTTGGAGGTCCGTTTGTGTCGAGGAATGCCGAAGACAAGTCTGGCTCCGGTGTTCTGTATGGTTTGGAGCTTGCGGGTCAGAGACTTGTTGATCCATAGAGGGTGTTTCTGTAGTCCAGTCTGGTTATGAGTGCGTGGGTGACGGCCTTCCTTGATTCAGGGGTGATCCACTTAAAGGTCTTTCGGAGGATTTGGAGTAAGCCTGGGCAAAGCAATACGCTACGCTCGCGTAGTTTGCGAAGTTTGCGCTACTTCCGAATTGCACGTAGCACAGTGCAAACACGTATAGCGTAGCATAGTACAGCGGTAATTTTTTGCTTGTTCGGGGTCCTCAACGTCAAGTTGGTGACCGCGAGCAAGCAAAATGACGTCATGGGAGACTTTTTCATCGTTCGCGATCAGCAACATCAAGTTGCCGATCGCGAGCGTAGAAAATAAACCTCTCGGCGAGCTTCTCAACGCGGGGAGGTCAGGTTTCTCATTGCGAGTGGTCACGTATGCTCGCAATGAGAAACTACCAGTCCGTGTTGAGAAAGCTGCCGCTCAAGTAGAAATCTACTAGGGTGGCAGAAAACGACCGCTGGCACTGTGCAAGATGCAGTTTGCACTGATTGCACAGTGCAGACAAGCATCCGGCACTGTTCAATCAGTGAGAACAGCACCTTGCACAGTGCACTACGCAGTTTGCGGAGCTACGCGTAGTGCGAAGTGCACTTTGTGTAGTTCGCTTAGCGCTACTTCGCAAACTATGCCCAGGGTTAATTTGGAGGGTGTTGAAGCAGCTGGAGGCGACGGCGTTGACCGTCATGTCATGGAGAGGGAAGAGTTGACTATGACCCTGAGGTTTCGGATGTGGTTCATGTGTGTGTGGGGACTGCCGAGGGCCTCAGGCCACCAGGTGTTGTCCCATACCGAGGGGGAGGGTCCGAGGACGGGGACTTCTGTCTTCTTTGAGTTGAGCTTCAGGCAGTTTCTGCTCATCCAGAATGCGACATCCTTCATTCCTTCCTGGAAGTTGAGTCTGGTGGTGATAGGGTCCTTGGTGAGGGAGAGGATGAGCTGGGTGTCGTCGGCGTAGGTTACTATGCTGAGTCCGTGCTGTCTGACAATGGAAGAGAGGGGGGCCAAGTAGATGTTGAAGAGCGTGGGGCTGATTGATGATCCTTGGGGCACTCCGCAGTTGATTTCCGTGGGTTCGGAGAGGAAAGGTCCTAGTCTGATTCTTTGGGTACTGCCGGTGAGGAATGAGCGGATCCAGTCGAGGGCGGTTCCTTGTATGCTGGCGTCATGGAGTCTGGTGGTGAGTGTGCGGTGGGAGATGGTGTTGAACGCTGCAGAGAGGTCGAGTAGGATCAGGGCCGCGGTGTGTCCTTTGTCGAGGAGGGTGAGGATGTGGTCTGTGGCGGCGGTTTTGGTGCTGTGGTTGCTGCAGAATCCAGATTGGGAGGGATCGAGGTTGGAGTTTTCTTCGGTGAATTTGGTTAGTTGTGTATTGACGGTCTTCTCAGTAACTTTGGCCGTGAAGGGGAGGAGGGAGATGGGTCGGTAGTTCTTTAGGTTGGTGGGGTCTGCTGAGGGCTTCTTGAGCAGGGGTCTGACTTCTGCGTGTTTCCAGTCGTCGGTAAAGATGCCGGTCTTGTAGTTGGTGTTGATGATGTGACGTAGTTCGGGAGTTATGGCGGTGGTGGCTCTGTGAAAGATGTGTGGGGGGCAAGGGTCCATTGGGGTTCCTGAGTGGATGCCTTTCATAGTCAAAGTGGTGTCTTCAGTGGTGACTGGGGTCCAGGAGGAGACCAGATTAGCTGCGCCACAGTTATTGCAGCATGCTATGGATAAAGAAATATTATATTGCTTAATGTTTAATCACTCTCCTCACATGGTAACACCCAAAGCAATTATGTTCAAAAATACCAGAAAACAAAACCGTTTTTCTGTTAAAAAGCAAAGCGCATAGCAATGCATTAAATGTGTGGGTATCCTGTGGTACTGAGTACCTGCACCTCTTTAATTTGAAAGAAAGCGTATCAGAAATTGTTGGCAAGGGTGCAATACGTTTAATGAGAGTATCCACACTTATTTGTCGCAAACTGGTACCCAATGTTTATATTGCAATTGGTGGCTGGTGAACACTAAAAGTGGTGGGGCAAAATACTCACAACAGATTCACCTCATTGCTTTCAGAATTTGCCTTGAGTGCCCTCACACACAAATATACCCATACACTCTGACTCACTGTGTGTCTTTCTCTTTCTCACCCTAAGTGAGCCAGGTATGCTCAGACGTGAGTCCTGGGCTCACTGTGCCACTGGAATCAAGCTATGCTGGCTGAAGAGGGGTGAAACCCTGAAACCGGTCCTAGGATGCTTGTTTCCGGTCCAGTGAGGACCTGGCTTGGCAGTTCGGGCTGGACTGTTCCCATGAGGCATAGGGTCAAGACTGATTTGCATACAGCCAGGTCTAAACTGGGGTGGCATGGTGAGCAAAAGAATGATGGATTTAACCCAGAACTCTTGACTGGGGGTGAATGTTTTGATTTGTTCTGCGTCCATCAATTGTGTGTCTTTTGCTTTCTCGCCCTAAGTGCGCCAGGTATGCTCAGACGTGAGTCCTGGGCTCACTGTGCCACTGGAATCAAGCTATTCTGGCTGAAGAGGGGTGAAACCCCGAAACCGGTCCTAGGATGCTTGTTTCCGGTCCAGTGAGGACCTGGCTTGGCAGTTCGGGCTCGACTGTTCCCATGAGGCACAGGGTCAAGACTGATTTGCATAAAGCCAGGTCTAAACTGGGGTGGCATGGTGAGCAAAAGAATGATGGATTTAACCCAGATCTCTTGACTGGGGGTGAATGTTTTGATTTGTTCTGCGTTCCGTCCATCAATTGTTTGTCTTTTGCTCACTGTTAGTTACAGATACACTTGCACACACTCACACTTTCACAATCAGTGACCTTCACTCACAACTACCGGTGTACAGGGTCTCTAATTTGAGCTACAGGGGTACACACATTCCTCTTTAATGATGCAGCAGGTGACCTGTTACACCGCTGATAGAGGCTCCCCTTACTCACTCCCACTCCCTCTCACAATCTCCCACTGACTCACTAATCCTAACTCACTCACACTGCTTTATTGACTCCATTGCCCTAGTTTTCACTTATTCAAACACACTCTCACTCATTCATTGGTTCTAATTTTTTCACTTTCATTGACAATCTCAAACACACTATCCTAACACACACTCTCCCTTAATCTCATTCTCGCTCAATCACCTACAAACACGTTTACACCAGCCGCGGCCGCTGCAGGTAAGTGCGGTGGGGTTGCGGGGCCGGGTGGGGAGGATTTCGAGAGACGACCACAAGGGAAAATTAATCATTTATTTAATTTTCCCTCATGGTCATCTCTTGAAATCCTCCATCCGGCCCCACCGCCCCCACTGCAGCAGCCACGACCATTGCAGGTAAGAGCGGTGGGGCGGTGGGGCGGTGGGGCCGGGTCGGGGGATTTTGAGAGATGACCACAAGGGAACATTTATTATTTATTTAATTTTCCTTTATGGTTGTCTCTCAAAACCCTCCCCCAGGCCCTACTGCCCCCACTGCCCCACCGCTCTCACCTGCAACAGCCGTGGCTAGCTTACACTCACACATGCACAAAGAAGCAGTGCTCAACATCGGAATCAGCAAGCCATGATTCCCAACCAGGAGCCAGACAGAGCAGCAGGCCCAGGTTTACGAGGAAGGACCACCTCAATGCCAGCCCTGTAAGAAGCTGGAACGGTGCTTGGGATCCTGTCCCTCCAACTCTCTGTGGCTTCTCTTTGCCTCAGGGTTGTACTGATGTGCGTCCTGACACCCCACTTTAGAAGATGTACTGGACTGCCTGAGTATTGCACAGTATGCCAGCTAAACAAAAAGTATTGTGCCTGTGTTAGGGGATCATAGTTGAACTACATCTCTCACATGCGCAATCTAGATATTCATCTACAGAGTGCTGTGTTTTTAAACAGCACTCTGTAACTGGACCGTTCCTCACACCCTTCACCACCCCTCCACCTCCTTTCATCAGGAGGCTAATGGAAAGGAGGAGACAGCTGACCTGCACACTGCAGAATTCATCGAAACACGAAAGTGGTGTTTGCATCAACACTACTAAATTAAATAATTACAGGTATGAGCAGAAGCTTAGTGGTTGCTCACAGGAGAGACAGCAATGCCCTGAAGAAGAACCACACATGCATACCAAGCAATTCAGAGAGAAACACATGGAACCAGTAGGTCTCCCACTGCCAATAAACCTAAAATATGCTCCCAAATGACTACAATGCTGATTTTCTCTGATGGTTAGGATATAATCATGGCTGGCACAGATGGATGAAACTGGGATTTAAACAAAAGTGACTAGAATCGCATCACAAGTTCACAACCATAATTTCCAGGAATTTGACGAACTGTGAAAGACCTGCAAACCAGCCATTACTGCTGAAGATTGCTGACTTCAGGGCGCTGATAACCTAATGAAGGTATGAGGTAATATGCTTGAAACGATGTCTGTGAATTGGGAGGCATGATGTTTGAATATTTTGTTCTTAAAGTTGGCGGGCATAAGGTTGATCAGAACTGGCTAAAATGTAAGAGCAACGAGGAAGTCTCTGTGTGTGGGAAGGCTGACCGCCATATTAGTCCTGTTTAAAAATTCAAACGTTCAATTTATTGACACCTTTAATGAAACTGGTTAAAAATTAAATGTCGAGGCGTAACAATATATTCGGGTTCGACTCACACAGACACACAGTCTACTTCAGATGATTTACAAAAACAGCTGTATTAGGGACAAAGTGACTGACTTATTGGTGTTCATTTTCAGGGAAAGAAAAAGTTTGCCTTCAGGCATTAACAGTGTAACAAGTGACATTAATTTGGTGCCAGGGTTTCGGTCTGCCAGACATTGATTATTCAGTGGATTCCACCATTACTACATACTCACAAAGGAATATTCCTAGACAGGCATACATTTTTTAGATGACCATAAATGTGAAATGTAATGACTACATGACCTCCGACCCTCGGGGTAAGACCTCCGACCCTCGGTCTAGGTCCACTCTCCCCGCAGCTCAGCTGTGCCGTCTCTTGCCTCCAGACCCCGACCTCCACCTTGGGAGGTCTGAGGCTGCTGCCCGCTTCTGCGCCTCCTGCCAACTGCTCCAACTGGGACCAGACTGCCTGCAACCACCATAACCTTACTCAGCCGTTTTCTTAATTATTTCCCTGTTGTGCCACTGTTATTGTGCCCATCTGTGTCTTGCTCTAATTCCACCACTGTTTTTATTTTCTCGTGCCTGCCTGTTCCTTTCGCCTTTCACTGTTGCTGCCCCTGATGCCCCTCCCCCACAGAATTACCCCCTGGATTTCCCCAGTCTCTCCTCCCTCCCACCTCCCCTACATAATGGTAGCCACTGTGCGGTTGCGCCGCTGGCACGCCGAAGGTGCGCCAAAGGCAAGCCTGTCTGTGCCCATCCACGACCTGACCGTGGCCAGCGCCAGGAACCCTGGACCTCCCCTACCCATCGCTATGACACCACCACCCTCCTCGCACCCAACCCTGGAAGACGTAGAGAATGCCAACAGGCCTCGCTGAACATGACCCACTGCCAGTTCTCCTGCCTCCACTGCCGTCAGACCCTCACCGCCACCCCGGCCTCTGACACCGCCGACTCCAGCACCTCTCGCCTGACATCGCCTTCTTCCGAGAGACCTGGACCAACGCATCCTCCGCTCTCGACATCAACACTGCCATCCCAGACGGATACAAGATCCAGAGGAAAGACTGCCCCAACCACCCAGTAGGGGGCCTCACCATCACCCACAAGAGCACCATCCGCCTCACCACCTCCAGTGAAACCTTTCCCTCTGCTGAACACCTGTACTTCCAGCTCCAGACCACCCCCAAATCCACACTCTGAGGAACACTCGTCTACAGACCCCCCGGCCCCCAAACACCCTTTGCCACCACCATCACTGACTGCATCGCACCCCACGCCATCACCTCAACAAACTACATACTCATTGGAGACCTGAACTTCCACCTCGACAACCCCAGTGACCCCAACTCCACTATCCTTTATGACAACCTCGCCAGCATCGGACTTAAACAACTCATCAACACACCGACCCACAGAGCAGGACACACCCTCGACAACATCTTCGCGGCAGGAAACAGCGTCCAATTCAGCCACACAATGCAGCCGCCATGGACCGAACACCACTGTGTACACTTCGCCATCAACAAACCCAAGGCACCCAAACCAGCCCCATGCCCACCACGAAGGAACTGGAACAAGGTGAATGATGAGCAGCTTAACTCCACCCTCACCCGAGACAACCACACCTGGGCACCCGACGCAAACGACGCAGCCAGAGAACTCCACACCTAGATCTCCAACTGCGCAGATGAGCCTGCCCCGCTACGCAACCCCGACAGACAATGCCCCAGGAAAGCCGCCTGGTTCACCACCACTCTCCAAGAAGTCAGACGCACCTTCAGATGCCTGGAGAAGAACTGGAGAAACACCAAGACAACCGAAAACCACACCACCTACAAGGACGCCATGAAGGACTACCACAACCAGATCAGAGCCACCAGGGGGAACTTCATCCACAACAAAATCCTGACCAACTCCACCAACTCCAAGGAACTTTACAGTGTCATTCAAGAATTCACCAACCCACGCAGCGAAGCCACAGACATCACCCCATCCCAAGACCTCTGTGTAAAGTTTGGAACCTATTTCCACATCAAGATCAAAAACCTCTACAACAACTTCATCAACCATCCACCAGGTGCCACAGACGGCTCCCCACACACTAGAAACACCAGCCAGCCCACCATCTCCAACTGGACACTGATCACGGCCGAAGACACAGCCTCGTCCATGAAAAGCATCCACTTGGGGGCACCCACCAACCCCTGCCCCCTCACATCTACCACAGAGCCTCAGCCACCATTGCACCTGAACTACAACGCACCATCAACACCACCTTCAAAACAGGCACCTTCCCAGACGACTGAAAGCACGCAGAAGTCAGACCCCTGCTCAAGAAGCCCACAGCTGGCCCCACCAGGGCCTCCACGAAAATCACCTGTGGAGTCCCACAGGGTTCATCACTGAGCCCCACCCTCTTCAACATCTACATGGCCCCCCTCGCAGCCATCGTCTGACAACACAGCCTCAACATCGTATCCTATGCTGACGACACCCAGCTCATCCTCTCCCTCACCAAAGACCCCACCACTGCCAAACTCAACTTCCAGAAAGGAATGCAAGACGTCGCAGTCTGGATGACCAACAGCTGCCTGAAGCTCAAAGCCAAGAAGACAGAGGTCCTCGTCCTCGGTACCACCCCTTCTGCATGGGACAGCGCCTGGTGGCCAACCGCCCTCAGAAGCCCACCTACCCCCTCAGACCACGCCAAGAACCTCGGCATGGTACTCGACTCATCACTCACCATGAACTGACAGGTCAACGCCACCATCTCCAGCTGCTTCAACACCCTCTGCATTCTCTGCAAGACCTTCAAGTGGATCCCCCCTGTGTCAAGGAAGACAGTCACCAACGCACTCATCACCAGCAGACTGGACTATGGAAACGCATTCAACGCCAGCATCAACAAGACCCTACTCCACAAACTCTAGACAATACAGAACTCCCCCGCCAGACTCGTCCTCGGCATACCCAACACGAACACATTAGCCAACACCTATTTTATTATTATTTTTGACGGTCTTGTATAGCACGAACAAGAACCTTGCGGGTATCAGAGCACTTTACAGGGCAAATATAGGTGGATGACATATACAAATAAAAACACAGAATTATGAGAATACTGTACTGATAACTAGTAGAGGTTAGCATATATCTACAAGAATGTATAAGAAAAAGTTAAAGTGAATTTAGACATGATTATCAATTTCACTTCTTTTTTTAAAAAGGCAGCGGACGTATTAAGTCTTGTTTCTGGGGGTAAGGCGTTCCAAATCCTGGGAGCCATTCCTGAGAAGGTACGATTATATGTTTTCTTCTTGGAGAAACGTTGTGGTTTAAGCAGAAGATTATCAGAACACCTGGTAGATCTCTTACCACCCGATAGTTCTAGTTTCTCCCCTAGGTACTTCGGGGTTTTGTGATGCAATGCCTTATGTGTCATACAGGCGATTTTTAAGTGGATTCTGGCCTCAAAAGGTAACCAGTTGAGGGCCTGCAGGTCAGGGGAAATGTGGCAGTTTATTTTGTTGCCAGTGACGAGTCTAGCGGCTGTATTGATTGCGGCTCTTAGCAGAGCGGTCGTTGATTTAGGAAGGCCACAAAGAGCGACACTCCCATAATCAACTCTGGGAATTACTAGAGTTTGGACTGCCTGTTTAAAGTCATTTGCGGGTATGTGTGTCGTCTGCGTACATGTGGTAATGGATATTTGCAGACTTGAGAAGTTCAGTGAGTGGTTGCATAAACGAATTGAAGAGTGTTGGGGAAAGGGAAGATCCCTGGGGTACTCCCAAAATGACTGGGGTGGAGTTCCATAAGGATTGTTTAATTTTGAATCTTTGTGTTCTATTTTGGAGGAAGGAGGTAAACCAGTTTAACACCGTTCCAGATAGTCCAATTCTTTGCATCTAGAGATACAGTAGGTTGCCGTGTTTGACTGTATCGAAAGCTAAGGATAAGTCCAGTAAGATTAGCGAGCAGGCTTTGTTTTGATCCAGTATTTGTAATGCGTAATCTATTATGTGGGTCATGGCTGATTCGGTACTGTGCCCTGAACGAAAGCCTGATTGGAATTGGTCAAGTAGGTTGAAATGGTCTATGTGGTTACTCAGCTGCATGTGGACACATTTTTTGAGCAGTTTGGTCAGGGTTGAGATGTTAGATATTGGGCAATAGTTATTCAAGTCTGAGGGATCTGCTGTTACTTTCTTTAGGATGGGGGAAACCTGACCGGCTTTGAGGATGTCTGGAATGGTTCCTTGCAGAAGAGAGGTATTTATAATCTTAGTCTTTAAGTGGAATGCTGGGAGAGGGTCTTTGAAATGATTGGAGAGATTCAAAGTAGTGAGCGTGTTTAGGATAGTTTCGCTGTAGTAGATGAAGGCGGACCAGGAGGCATTGTTCTTGAGGTTGAGCTTTGCAGAGCAGTTAAGCGGTGTCCCTCGTGTGGTCATTGAGGAGATTGAGTGTGGGTCAGTCTTTAAGTTTTCAGTTTTTGATGTGAAAAAGGAGGCAAGATCTTCGCAAATGGGGAGTGAATCCGGATTGGCTTGGGGGGAGTGGGTGACACCCTTAGATTGAGCTTTGATTATTTCAAACAGTTTTTTGGGGCGGTTTTTTGCTTGGTCTAATTGTTTGCATATGAAATCAGCTTTTGCGCATCTAATCCTTCTATAATAGGCATTTCTGGTGCTTCTTAGTATTTTGAGGTGGATAGCGGATGGGGCAGCTCTCCATTGTCTTTCAATGGCTCTCAGTGATCTTCTGTCCTCATTTAGTCTACCGTCATCAATACCAGGGGTTTGAGATTTTGGTGGTGACTCTTTTTAGTTGAAGTAGAGCTAAGGTGTAGAGTACCCTGTTCATAGAGTTGAAGTAGTGAGTGGTTATATCCTGCACATCCTTTGATCAATTGGGTGGGGGTGTGAGGATGTGACTAGCAGATGCAAGATCGACAGGATTGATGTTTGCAAGGTTCCTCTTCCAGATTTTTGTTCTCGTTGGTTGTACAGAGAGTAGTTTAAGTACTTCCCTGATATGTAAAGCGATTATGTAATGGTCGGACCAATCGCAAGGGAGAATCGATTCAAGCTGGGTAGAGTCTGCTTTGGAAATTACTAGATAAAGGATTGAGCCTTTTTCGTTTATAGAGCTGTCACAGATTTGGGACAAGTTAAGGTCGGACATGAACGTTTTGAGGCTATTGACCTCTGGGTTGTGGGGATCGTTCCAGTGGAGGTTGAAATCCCCCAGGAAGATCTGTGTATTCTGTTGTCCAGCATTTGTGGCTAGGATATCCATCATGTGTTTGATGAAGGTAAGGTTGTTACCGGGAGGATGGTAGAAAGAGTGTAGTGAGCATATTAGCTTATTATTGCTGGTAATGTGTAGGCAAAGGTATTCAGAGGAGGAGTACACCGTGGTGTTGGAGAGGTTAACAGAGAGGTTGTTCCTATGGATGCAGACAATACCACCACCAAGCCTATCAGGTCTATCCAGTCTGGTGATGTGATAGTTTGGGGGAACTAGTATGTCAAAGATGGGTGTGGGGGCGTGGCCGGGCAAGATGGCCGATCGGACATAGAACGTATCGGCTCCCAGTCCACCCGGCATCTCGGGGCAAGTTCTGGCAGCTCCCCGAGGCTAAATCGTCAGAAACAGAGCCTACCTGCTGAGGAAGATATGCGGCACCGGTGAAGTGTGGTCTGCTGTCCCCGGAGTGAAGGCAACAACTCTTTTCTGCTGCGATCTCTCCAGGAGGGAAACTCTGAGTGAGCTAAAATGGCAGCCGGAGCTCGGTTGTACTGAGGGGCGGCCCGGTTCACCTGAGGAGCGTTGCGGCAAATGGCTCCAAGCGGACGCACCAAAGGCTGAAAGACAGCAGCGGTAAGCCCCGAGAAGCTCATTGAGGGGTTTCTGGAAGCGCAGGAGACTGTGACGCTCTCTACTTTGCATGCCTGACTTTAAGATTGCGGCTGCACTGCCCCCTAATGGCGGCAAACGCTGATAAATTACTCTTTATCACTGCGGAGGAGTGCTTGATTTGCCGGGGGAGCACGCCTGATGGGGTGAGTGGGGGGGTTCTCCTCTTTGATTACTGCGAGCCTGTTGGCAGCAATACTCAGGGTGAGTGGATGGACCCCATCCCCATGTGCGCTTTCCACCCCGAGTGAACTCTCAGTCTTCACGACCACAGAGCCACCTACTCAATGTTCCCATGTGACAGTCTCCCCTTCAGCTGCCTCCTTGATTAGCGGCTACACACTCAGTAATGGGGTGTACATTCAGCTTCTGGAGGCCTCTCTTTCCTTGCTTCCCCGGTCTGAACTAGATGCCTCACGTGGCCTCCTCCATACCTAAAGCACCTCTCTCTAGCATGGCTCCTTCCTCTTGACAGGGCGTTTTTGGCAACACCTCGACACTGACCACCAGTACCTGTGGTGGGCCCGGGGCGGTATTGCCACTGTACTGAGGGGAGGCCTAGAAGCAGTGTGGACTTATATCACACCTCCCTCTGTGACACGGTGGGGGCTAGATCTGGAGTCCCTATAATAACCTGACGGACTTGCGAAGATTTGTGAGGCCTCATCCTTATGCCGCCAAAGATGGGGACAAGCAAGACGCCCAGCAAACTATCAGACTTCTTTTCAACTATCGACAAGCGCCCAACGCTGCGAGGTGACACGGAAGGGGCACCATGGCTATCACAAAGGCAGATCTACTGACCATGTTTAAGGACTTTAAATCTGAATTACGTACAGAGCTCTGTCAGGCCATCAAATCCTCCATAGACCAATTGCGGTCTGACCTGATGGACCATCTGACCTCTCTCCAACATGATGTGGATTCTGTGGGCACTAGAGTGTTAGGCCTGGAGACGCAGCACCTGGAACAAGAGTAGCACACTACCGAGATACGCGAGGATGTCCGGGTTCTTAAGGAGCAGTTACACCAATCATAATAAAAGCTGAAGATCTGGAGAACCGAGCACGGAGGGAGAACATACGGGTCAGGGACCTGGAGGAGGGTGCGGAAGGGTTGGACCTAGAGGCCTTTATAGAGGGTCTCTTCACGGAGATTCTGAGCCCCCAGACTCTCAAGATAAAGCTCGACAGGGTTCATCGGGTGGGCCCAGCACAGAATGGCGACAAGAGGAGATCGCGCGACATTCTGGTGAAGTTCCACTCCTATAACGTCAAGGAGGCGATTCTACAGGCGGCCAGATCGAAAAACTCCATATCCTTTAAGGATCATCACTGTACCATATATCAGGATGTTGCACCGTCTACACTAGCACGAAGACAAATGCTCAGGCCTGTCACCACCAAACTGCAAGCTGACAAAATCAGATATCGGTGGACCTACCCGTTTGCACTCAGTTTTGACTTCCAGAACAAGCGACGCCACATTACTGAGCTAAAGGAGGGGTTAGAGTTCCTGGGCCTCCCCTCCGAGGAGGATGGCCCCGTTCAAGGCATAACTGGTGACCCCCCCCCAGGCCTCACAATCAACCGCCCCCTGGGCGACAAGTACACGTCGAGTATGTCGATGATAGATGTAAGACTACACCACGGCGGATGTGAGACCTTTCGATCACACCAGCAATGTGTTGCACAGTCCTACGAACATTCGCCAAGGGAGTTGTTGTCTCAGGATAACTCCGGTGGCTGCAGTAGTAGAGCCACAACCTTCCCGTGATCACGAATCTCCACCCTTGCACTCTTCCTCGGCCCCTGTTTTTGGGGTCCTGGCCCTCTACGGGAGATATGGCCTCGTCATAGACTAAGAGGGCTCCATAAGTAAGAACAATGCTGTCTCCTTTTTTCTAAAATGGCAGGTTGGCTGGCCAATATTTTGTTTGTCTTTAGTTCTGTCCTGTTATCCAATTCACGGCTAATGGTCTTACTCTTTAATGCAAGGGACTTGCTTTATTTGCTCCCCTGGATATGTTCCTATAGGTTGGCTCGACTTTCAGTAGTACAAAGATGATTCACAATTGAGAGACTTGCCGGGATGGGCGTGGACTGGGTCCTCAGACCTGTTGTCCCCCCTGGTCCATCTGGGGGCCTTTTAGCACTACAAGATGACCTAGCAATGGTTCTAGTAATGTTTATTTGTTCCTGTTGGTTTTTATTCTTTTGTGGGTTTTAGGGGGGGAGCGGGAGGGACGTGGTGGCGGCTTTTTAACAACTACATGCGAGGGGTTCTTTGATACTTGTCTATGCCAAGCCAGCACGCACTGGCTCAGCACAGCCCTTTGGGAACAGGCAAAGATCAAGGTCATGATGGGGTTACCGGAGCCCTTAGAGAGGGGTAGTTTCTTCCTATAGCAGAATGGCAATCACTATTGGAACCTGGAACGTTAAGGGTCTTAATTCCCCCCAAAAGCTCCAAAAAATATGGAAGGACATAATCGACCATCACCTTGATATAGTTGGCTTGCAAGAGACCCACTTAGCGAGGTTTGAGGACACACGCCTTAGACACAAACAATTTCTGGTAATTTACAGATCCTCGGCTCACTCGAAACACAGGGGGGTGGCGCTCATGTTTCGTTCTTCTATACAATTCCAACCATTGGGAGTCCAAAGTGATAAGGAGGGCCGCTGGGTCATGGTTAAGGGGCGCTTGAGAGCGAAATTGTGTACCTTTGTAGCGGTATATGCCCCCAATAACGGTCAGACAGTCTTCCTACACACACTCTTGGGGAAGTTGACGGACTTTGCGGAAGGTCCAATGTTTCTTATGGGTAACTTCAACTTGATATGGCAGAAAGAGTTGGACAGTACACACTCGCAATGCTCGGATAGGGGCTCCTTTACTCTGGACACACATCAGCGTATACAGGATTTGAGCCTCCTGGATACTTGGCGCACTCTTTACCCACAGACCCGAGACTACACATTTTACTCACACGTTCATTGCACATATTCCCAATTAGATTACATTTTTTTTAGCCAATCCTTACAGGGTGCCCTGCGGGAGGCCAAGATATTTCCCCTGTCAGTATCGGACCATAGCTTATTCTCTATCTGTCTCACTTGGTCTGGGAAAGCCCCGCCTGCTCCCAGATGGTACTTTCCAGCGTCGCTGGTTCGGGACAAGGACTCTTGTACCAAACTAAGAGAAACCATTACTGAATTTTTTACTATCAATAAGCCGGAGGACACATCGGAGTTTACCAACTGGGACACATTTAAGGCTGTCTTTAGAGGGAAGTGTATTGCTCTCAATGCGGCATTAAATGCTCAGCACACTAGAGAGAAGGAGCAACTAGAGTTGGAGCTGTCTTCTCTAGCAAACGCTAATAAACTGAATCCTGCTAGGCAAACCTTGCCAAACTGACAGCGACACGAGGTAAACTCCGGGCTATTTACAACAATAGAGTGGAGTTTACACTTCTTAAATTGCAGCATCTCTCATATACTCAGGGCAACAAAATTGGTAAACATCTTGCCAGACAACTAAAGGATAAACATGAGAGAGAGTACATAGGGGGCATTCGGGGAACCTCCGGGGATATCACGCACAAAGATGAGGACAAGAAAGAGATATTTGGTTCCTTTTACAAAAATCTTTATTCTGGGGAAGCTCTAGATTCGGACAAACAGTGAGAGTACCTCCGGACGTTGCCCTTGCCCCAGGTGTCCACTGAATGGTACAAATTACTCACTGCTCCTATTACCATAGAGGAGGTTACCAATGCTATTAAAGCCCTGAAGCCCCACAAAGCTCCGGGAATGGACGGTTACATCGCCATCTTTTATAAGACATTCTCCCCTGACATTGGCCCCCACCATGTGCAGCTATTTAACAGGATGGCTGAGGACGGCGAGACTTCCAGCACCATGTCCGAGGCCATGATCTCAGTAATACCTAAACCAAGAAAGGACCCTCATCACTGCGCCTCTTATAGGCCTATTGCCCTGCTAAACCTTGATACGAAACTGTACTCCTCCATCATTGCCAAACGACTAAATGACCTCATGACTGCCCTCATACACCTTGACTAGTCCGGATTTATTAAGGATCGCCAAACGCACGATAACACCCGTCGAATTATACATTTGATAGAGAAGCCCAACAGACGCAAGATCCCGGCGGTTTTGGTAGGGTTGGATGCCGAGAAAGAGTTCAACAGGGTTGACTGGGCATTTCTATTTCACACACTTACAGCATTCGGCTTCTCGCCTAAATTTCTAAATATGATCCAAGCTATCTCCGGCCAAGCTCTAAGGTAGCAGTCAATGGGGTACAATCCTCCTCCTTTGTTCAGTCTAGAGGCACTAGGCAGGGGTGTCCCCTATCACCCTTGCTCTTCGCTCTTAGTATTGAACCACTAGCGCTAGCGGTGAGGGCTAATCCTGGAATCCCGGAGTTGCCATTTACAGGGGACTCGCACAAAATGTCCTTATTTGCGGATGATGTCTTCTGTCCCTCTCTGACCCGGCCACTTCCCTCCCACACTTGCAGTTGGAGCTTCAATGTTTTGAAGCTGTAGCAGGCTTTAAAAAAATCGTATATTCTCAACCTCACCCTCCCGCAAACGGAAGTTCACCGGCTCCAGTCTCTTACACCTTTGCCGTGGGAGGCTTCCTCACTTCACTTTTCACTCGCTAACCATAGCGTGAAAGGGGGCCCTATTTACAAGGCGGTGTTAAGCCACATTAAGTGGCTTAACGCAGCCTTGTACATAAAGCGCAGCCCCTATCGCCACCACAACGTCCATAAAAGTGACGTTATGGTGGCGATAGGGCTTGTACATATGCCCCTGTGAAGCAGTTACTGACCCTCTGTCTGTAATTTCACTTGCTGACAATTGTGAATAGGTCTTTGTATCAGACTGGTGGCATTCACGTAGTGGAGATGTCACTGAGTGAGATTAGGGGGATGATTATGATGTCGGTGGGTCTGACACCGATGCCGCATAGGTGTCGGTCCCGTGGGTGGAGCATGTGGGTGAAGGGACCGTCCGTGATGCTTCCGACGGGGTGTATCTGAATTGCTCATAATCCCTTAATGACGGCGGCTCTGCCGTCCAGATTATGATGTCATTTTCCAACAGCCTTTCCATGTTGGCCTTTCCGGCATAGAAAGGCTGTTAGAAAATGACTTTGGGGGCACCTAGCATGGGCCCCCTTTCTTCCTGGCCCTCCGCTATGGGGCCTTGGGGGCACCTATGTGCCCCTGATACATCCCTGCACCATTTGGCCTTCCTCACAGTGCAGGTATGTTTACAGACACCCATTTTGCTATAGCAGCTTGTGTTGTGGGCCTTTTCTGCCTGCCGCACCATCTGCCATTGCAAAAGGGATGTTTACCCCTATGGGGGTCACATCCTGATTCTGAGGTCAGAACTGCCAACCTGTGGTCAGGCGGTTCTGCTCGACATCCTAATCAGTGCCTAAGTGTTGATGGGAACTGTGTGCAGATTGCAATTTTATGCTAGAGTAAACAATATGCTCCAGGTGATAAGTTATGTTCTTTGACTGTGATTAAATCCTTTTGGGGAATATGTCATCAAGGCTATAGCATGTGTTATGTGCTGTCCAGTGATGATCTGATGCTCTTAGAGTACTTCAATTTTATTGAGTAGGCCTGTGGTCCAGTTGAGATCAGATTTATTGAGTCAGGTATAAGATCACCTAGCAGATTTATATTAGGGTTGCCAATTGTAATATCCAATATAAAGTCCACAAGGATACCAGTAGATACCACACTGTGTGACAGTTTAAGGTATATTTGAAGGAAAGAATCAGGAAAAGTAATAAGGGGTCAGCAGTGAATAAGTAAGTATTGATATTTTATCATGAGAGCTGCTATGACACTTTTGTACAATACAGCTAAGACCCCATCACACCTCCTCTTTTATCACTTTATGTTGTGAGTGTTAGGTAGTCACTGTGAATGGCTTCTTGTAGACTGTCTGATACACTATCTTCCAACCAATTTTCTGTGATAAAGAGGAGATTTATCCTGAAATTACCTAATAATTCTTCAGAAAACAGCTATTCCCTTGCTTATAACGCACAGGAATACCAATTCACAAATGTTCAATCACCAACATGTCTAGCATAAGCATTCACCCCTCAGCAACCTGTTAAATGCTCCAAAACTCATGCAGACACACAAAAAGAACATAGCAGATGCAGAAACTCCATGATAGGTCAAGATGTGAGGCTCCCCACATATCATGTCAAGCAAAGAAATGAGACAACAACTGGGTTGTGACTGTTACAGCACAACGGTCGAAGATGTGCAAATCTTGTGACCTCCTCAGACATGAGGCTCTACCACCACATGTCTGCACACTTACAATCTCACTGTACAACATGTATGCACCCAGGACATGTAGTGATGGATGCTCAGTCATACTAGAGCCAGGCTTCCTTCAACAAAGTGTATACCTGCCACCTCTAAGACTACTATTTAGTGGCACAAATCAAAGACATAAAATTTAACTATGTGTCATCTCAACTCACAATTCCATTAACAAGAGTCCAACTCAAAACCTGTCGTCACAACTACACTCATACACAATGTCCCCTGTCATCCACCTCACATTACTAACTATGCATGTGACACAGACCCAATAACTTTCCCACTTTCTCCATTTTCTACACGCAACATAGGCAACAACCGAAGGACAACACATTCCTCGGTGTGCAGACTAAATAGTGACCCCAGAATATCAATGGGACACCATATCAAAATGTAAAAATAATATCGCGGATGCCATATTTCTACTGCCTACCTAAAATTCATAAGGGCACTAACCCTCCCCCTGGACGCCCTATAGTGTCAGGCATCAACTCTCTACTTGAACCTCTGAGCAAATTTTGTGATGTTTTCTTACGGCCTTTGGTCACTAAGACTCCAACTTATCTAAGGGACACCACAGAAGTACTCAATTTAATAGAACAATTTGAGGAACCAGAATCCATCACACTGCTTGTCACCCTAGATGTAGAGGCACTTTATACCAATATTCCGCAAGATGCTACCTTGACGGTTTTGGAAAGTGCCCTACGCCATCTTAACCCCTGGCCATCCGCTACACCAGTCAGTTTCATCTGTGATTGTGCCTCACTTGCATTGAAAGAAAACTTCTTTGCATTCAAAAACAAGATCTATCACCAAGTGCAAGGCACTTGTATGGGTAGCACATTTGCGCCGAGCCTGGCATGTCTTTACATGGCCAGGTTCGAAGAAGAACATATCCTCACAGACACCAACCCGTTCACCGGCAACATCCTATTATGGCGCCGGTATATAGATGATATCATCATCTTTTGGAAAGGGGATGAGGATGCCTGTCGTTCTTTCTTCACATGGATCAACACGATCAACCCCTTCCTGAAATTTGTTGGATCATTGTCATCGGATTCCATCCCTTTCCTTGATCTTCTGATATCACTGGAAGAGGGTACTCTTAAAACAACCAACTACAAAAAACCTACAGATAGGAACAGCTTGCTCCTATTTCAAAGTCACCATCCAAAAGCACTCAGGGAGAACCTACCTGTAGGCCAGTTCCTCCGTCTACGGAGAAATTGCAACACCAGAATAGAATTTGAAAAAGAAGCTGAAACCCTATCTGTCAATCTGATCAGAAGAAATTACCCATCCAACATCATAAGACAGGCCCGTAAGAGAGCAAGAAACAACCACAGAGGAGCTCTACTTGAAGTAAAAGAGAAGAAGGAAACTGACAAACTAACCTGTGTGACATCATTCACCTCCTACTCCAACAAAATTCAAAAAATTGTCAAGAAGCACTGGAGGATATTAGAAACAGGCAATGTATCACCAGGACCGATACCACTGTTCGCATTCAAAAGGACTGAGAATCTGAGGGACATTTTGGTACATACACGTCCAAAAAATAAAAAAAACAATCCGCAACCAACCCTTTGGACACTGCCCCCCGTGTTGGGCCACTACCCATGCGGTACATGCACAGTCTGTCCTCAGACGACGGCAACCAAAGAACTGGAACTTGGACTTTCGAGACCATGGCATCAAAATCGCCACACTAATTGCAACACCAAGAACTGCGTATACTTGATTACGTGTCCCTGTGGTTCATATTACATAGGTATGACAGCGCGACCAATAAAGATACGCATAGGAGAACATAAAAGTACGATCCGTTGCAAACGCTCAGCAACGAGACTACAGGCTCACTTTCTGGAGAAAAATCATCCCCCAGACAGCCTAAGGTGGACCATTATAGAATCCAACCCTCAATGGTCCATAACTACTTTGTTTGAACGTGAACAACGATGGGTCTTCAGACTTAAAAGTGACAGTGGTGGTCTCAACGATAATATACCCTGGGTTGATCTCACTAGATGAACCACTCAGTGGGAGCATCACACAACATCTGTCTTAGTCACTACATACATGACACAATATGGCTTCATGTTCCCTGAGACTACTATAACCATACAATACATACAATAGAATATGTTGCCCTCTCACATAACGGTTCCATTCCGCCATCTCCTTCTGTGTACTACTCCACCACTGAGACCAGATCCTAACATCGCTGCCAGGAGACATTGGCCCACGTGTCTCCAGCTGACATCTTAGTCTATAGATCTCTGTGTCTCCCAAGTACATATATATGAGTTATATCCCTGACACTTTATGGTCAGTTTACATTGTCCCACTTCCTTTCCGGTGTCTGGTTCCATTACATGCTTAGGGCCTTGATATTTCATGTTCCCCTCTTATTGCCATCTCGGTCACATTGGGAATCTCATTATTTGATCCCGTTCCAAAATGGCCGCCCCAAAAGAGCGCCAGACGACTATATCGTCATTACGTTCTATCACGTGTCACGCGCACTCCTCTGCACCAATCCCGTAGGGTTTGTATATTATGGATACTGCTGCCCCGAGTTGCCGTCCAGCAGCCGAAGCTACCGGGTAGGTGATCCGGAGCACAGAAGAAGAGTACGAAGTAAGTACTTTTTCAACACTGGAATGACAATATCTGTCATATTGCACTAGTACCGGCACCGGTCCCGTTTTCTAACCGTCTCTATTTCGAGCGGCTTAAGTTCCGTAATTGTTCTCAGTATTTGTTCTTAGTATTTTTTGCATTATTGTACCATTACCGGCACCGGTCCCGTTTGCTAGCCGTCTCTACACCGAGCGGCTTAAATATCATAGCCCAGTTGTCTCTATCCCGAGCGGCTTAAATATCATAGCCATGCCGTTTTTATTTTTGTCATATTGTACTATTACCGGCACCGGTCCCGTGTTTCTGGCCGTCTCCATCCCGAGCAGCTTAAATGTCATAGCCATACCGTTTTTGTTCGCAGCTGCCTTCACTGGTTTTTGGTGAAGCTGACGAGGCCTGTCCTGGAACTAGGGAGGGTAGGCACAGCGATATTTTGTTTTACGGTGTATTTTTCTGGTATGTCCTTGCCTACACTGTACTCACCCTCGTAGTACTTGTTGCTAGGAAGGAGCACAGCAGTTCACTTATTGTCACAATTTATGATTAATGATATATGGACACCCCTCCCGTATGCACACTAGATACACCATAGACCCGCGGTGTTACTTTTTAGTGAGCATTCTCATCACCTAGTCTAGCCCTATACATAGGCCACTTATCTGAGTCCAAAGCATTCCAGGGACATTCTTGCCCCTTTCTATCCACATGTATGCATATGTCTAGTTAGGTTCCCCACTGGGGCACTTTCCGACACACAAGCATGCAGAGATTAATTATCCACATTACTTGAGACTGTTATTAACGGCCTTGTATTGTGTTCTTGTTCCCTTCTCTCCCACCCCACCCCCTATGTGTTTTTTGTCTCCTCTATAGGCCGCAACAAGGGACACGCAAAGACGACATGTCTCTTATCTATCTTTTCAACAATATCTCCTATATTTAGGACTCATGGGTTTATAGGGTGTCTCTTTCCCGACTCCCATTTGACATACTTTACTCTTTTGGTCCTGATGAAACGCCCCCAGATCCATTAGGGACTATTTATGGCGCGAAACATGTCGACCCCTTGACACACTCACACTATCCACCACACGGGTGAGAGAAGAGGGATTCTATTTGTTTCATTTTCCCCTCTCACACAGGCAACTGAGATTGCTTCTCCATCCCCGTGATATATTTTAACCTAGACCCCTAGGACATCCTTAATAAATTGTAAGTGTCCTTGGGCTCTTTTTAGACCTCACTCTCTACACCACTTCCACTTAGACCCACACACCCCCATGCACAAATGCGGCAAACTCCTTGAAGATCTCCGACAAAGAGCCCCGTCAAACGGGCCCGTGAGGGACTGCAGCGCCACCCCCACGAGGAGCACCAGCCCAATGATGATGCTATACACCTGTTAGGGTGTGTGAGGGCACTTCTAGATCCACACAGGAGTCCCTTCACTCTTTCTCGGCACACTCTAACCCACTTGGAGACACTGCACATTCTTCTAAAGCCTAATTGGCTGTCTGAGTCTCTCTTTCTCTATTCATAAGGAACTGTTACCATCTTACTGCTATTGCAATTAATTTGGGAGCCCTGGTACAGGACCTTTTCTAACAGCTCCTCGTCCCCCCTCCTTTGTTGATATAGTAAAAATAATATTGACAGGTAAATAATTCTCGATTTTCTATACAGAATTCCACAAAATGTGCCTACATGGTGCATATATGTTCAAGGAACGTAGATGTGGAGTTAGGAATAGTAAATCTATACTTCATTTCTATGCACTTACCTTTTGCTATTTTGTCCCTTTATATTCTGGCCTCTATAGTCTTATATTACGGTATTTTCAGAGTTGATAGTAGTTTCAGGTCAGCATTCCAACATGCATTCACACTAGCTGGCCAAAACAACATGACAAGTGCCAGACTGAAAACAATTTACTCCCAGTACCACACCCTCTGCAAAATGCATCAGAAAAAAATGGAACTTCTTCCAAATCAATAATGACAGTCTCCAGTAGATGTATACTGAAACATGATTGCCACAATACAACAACCAAACACAGAGCAGGTGTTGTCAGAGCAGTGTGACAACACCACCATTAACAGCAGACCACATCAGCACGCAAATAACTAATCACCTACAAAGGCCGTGTTAAATACTACCATTCAAACAGAACACTGACCACCTACATTACACACAAACTGAATAAAACACACCACATAACAATCACAAACATACTCTGCCTCCTGTGCAGCACCCCTGTCAGTTCCTCCATCCATTCATAATGACTACTTAGGCAAAACATGAGGGTATCTCCCACAAGACTCAAGAAAAACGTATGGCTATGATCCACAAAAGGTACTACACCACCCCACATTTTCACTCCACAGGGTACATTCCCATGCATCCTCTTGTGACATAGTATTTTTTCTCCTCCACATAATCCCTATGGAGTACTCCCTCGTGTAACTTCACACAACAGGGTACTCATTTTCCCAACATAGCACACCTTGGGGTTCTGCCCCATGCAGCATCTCATCACAGGGTACACATTTCCACAACTTATCACACCATGGGCAACTCTCCCATGCAACTCATAATAATAGGGTACTACACTTCCCCAGCTTTACATACCATGGGGTACTCCCCCTATAACATCTAGCAACAGGATACTGCTCTTTCCCAAGTTCCCTAGTTACCACCTACTCACATATGTGTACTCTCACTAAAGGGTACTAGTCTACCCCACTTTCTCAACACTTAAACATGCACAGCCAACACATATCTATACAACAGAACTCAGACGGGTACTGCACTTTTTTACTCAAACTGCTAACTAGACTCTATATGGAGTAGAAAGCAAATGCTCACACAGTACTCCCAAAAACAACCTACAGGTGTATTATTTAAACCTTACAAACCTAGCTGGCATTTGGCACACCACAGCCATTCACACAGGGTGAATTACGGTAACTCAGAACTCTAGAGCAAAGTATTTTAAAATGTATGCAACTCTATCATTACTGTAGATCAAATGACTAAGCTTCTATATAATACAATGAGAAGTCATGTTAATGTTCACTTCTTTATTGTAGATCTACTGATAAAAACATGTTTTATTGTAGCCATAGCCAGCACGTGTGTTCCCCCTTGGAACATCTTCAGGGCTACAGAGACATATATAATATTTACAATGTGTCCATGTTCAAATAAAACCATCATACATTCAAAAATATCTTAAAAACTCGGACAAGTAGATCCACTTTGAAACATATATCTGTTGATCATGTTCATGAACCTGCATTGGATACATCCAAAGTCATGGACAGCTTTTGAGATTTATGATTCACCATCAGGGTTTTAATAACCAAGGGCTTCATAATGTCATCAATAGTGTTATGCTCATCTGATGTTTGAGTGGAATTACTTTGGTTTACTACCAACCCACTAACCATAAAATCATCTGACATCTTAGATTTATTAGATATGGAGTCACACAATTAACTAATAAATATTAGATTCACTTTTTAAAACTGATTTGGTCCCATTCCGGACTCTCCCCTAATCCTCTTGTTCTGTATCAAAGTGGAAAATGTTATTTTTATTAGGGACCCTTCTTGTTATTAATCCTCATTTTTAGATAATGACCAATTTATCAAAAAAGTAATATCTTAATTCGGTTCCATCTGTGGATGTCTGACGTGTTTGTGGTCGTCCAACAACGTATTGGCATTGACCTTAAGTTCCTAAAACAAATGTAATTAAAAAAAAACTCATGACACTGTGACCGGAACCTGACCCTTGGCATAATGAAAATGTAATTGAAAAATGTCTCAGCTGTATGTTCCGAGCAACATTAAATGGTCCCGAAAGGGCAAGACGTTAAAAACACCAAAGTCTGGTGCTCCTAAAAAATTCCACACATGTAAACTGGAGATGTAAAAAATACAATATACATGTTTGGTAATGTTTCTAACGTACTCGTGTGTGAACGATGTCACTTATATGTAATGCTCTATTCAACGTGTTAATAAGCAAAATCGGATAATCAAGTACCTTGGAGAACATTGTACAGCCTTGGAAATGTGTCACAAGAGTTTACCGTACTTGCGGGTGAACTATGTTATTTCCATTTAGCATTTCATGTAGCATGCGTATAGTGTGTAACCGCCATGCCGCTCGCGGTGTGCTTTTGTGTATGAAACAGGCGACCCTTTCTTATCTCCAAAGCAAAGATTACAAATTAAAGTGGGATTTACATCCTAACTCCCACCGCAATGGACGATATTTATGTTAGCCAATTATGTAAACATTGTATTGTTTCAAAAACAATGCAATGATAACTAGCGAACTTTTGGCATTCCGTGCAGCCTGTGCGAATAGTGTAAAGTGCTGCACCATTTTGGAAGAGTTTCTATACACAATTAACAAGAAATCCTCTAACGTCTCTGGGTGAAATGATCTAGAATTAGAAGTAGAAGTACCCTCAAGGCCACTGCCATCACATCTGAATGAAAAAGGCTTTATATAAACAAGTATGTGGCACATACATTAACGAGTGTCTACAAAAGTTCAATTATAAATAAATTAATGGAAATGGGTACTGTATTTAATGGGTGTCTACCACTATATGCATTTTAATTAGTAACCAGTTGTGAAAGGGAAGTCTAGGGAAAATGTAACTAGCTTTTGTCATCGTATTCAGGACACAAATCCTGTGCTAAATGGAGTTACCTATTGCTTTTCATCCCATTTTTGTAAATTCATTTTCTTACTCTCAAATTGGAAAAAACCCATATTGCATATTATATACTATGTCTATTTTCTCCTTGCTCACGATGAACCGCCAGATCAACACTGTCTCCTCATCATGCTTCCACACTCTTCGCCTGCTTTGAAAGACCTTCAGATGGAACCCCACTGAGGCCAGAAAGGTGGTCACACATGCACTCATCAGCAGGAGACTCAATTACGGCAACACACTTTATGTAGGTGTCACCCAGATACCTCTCAGGAAACTACAGAACGTTCAGAATGCTGCAGCCACACTTGTTCTCATCCCCCCCAGCCGCATCCACATCTCCGAACACCTGCGAGGACTCCACTGGCTCTCAGTCAACAAGAGTCACATTCAAGCTCCTCACACATGCCTACAAAGCCTTCAATAATGTCAGACTAGCATACCTTAACCACTGCCTCTCATTCCACGTACCCACCATCCAGTCCCTCGGATCTGCAAGACCAGGACTGTAGGAAGGTCCTACTCCTATCTTTCAGCCAAAACTTCTAACACCCTGCCTCCCCACCTAAGGTTATCCCCTCCGCTGACCCAATTAAGGAAGGATCTCAAGACCTGTGTCTTTGACCGAACCTCAGAGCCTCTCAGGACCTTCGGCACCCCCCCTCCAGCACCTTGAGACCCTCATGTGTGAGTAGTCACGCTTAACAAACACTGATTGATTGACTGATTGATTGATAGCTTCATATTATCAATCTCAAATTAGAAGAGCCCCATATTGCATGATACAAAATAAATTAAAGAAGTTACAAACCGATAAGCATATTCATTGGTGACAAATTGTAAAAGGAGAAATCTAAAATAAACTCCAATAAATGTCATCCTCGATATGTTGAGAGGGGGAAACTTTCAGGGAAGCTGGCACGCTGGGGAATCCCTCAGGACAAATTTGACATCCTGCTTCTTCTACACACTGACACCTGCGTCCAGGTGAAACTCGGAGGGGGAACTCATCTGTCTAGAAAAGTCCCTACAACCAAAGGCCTGAAGCAGGGTTGAGTGCTGGCACCCACTCAGTGCAACCTCTGTATGGCCAACCTCCCTCAAGCTCTCAACATCAGCAACGCACACGCACGCAGGCTCAGTGGTAAACTAATGACAAACCTTATGTATGCTAATGACATGGTGCTGCTCGGCCACACATATGTTGGTCTCCAACATCTGCTAGATGAAATGCAGAAATATGCCACAGAGATTAGTCTAAATATTAATTTCAAGAAAACACAGACTATGACGATAAACAACAAAAGAAGGCCTCAGAAGAGGTGGCACCTGAGAGGTGTTCTTATTGAACCCACCACTGACTGCAAATATCTAGCTGTCATTATTGATAATGAAGGGCCCTTTATGTGCCAGAAAGAACAAATCAGAAAGAGAGACCTGATCGTAGCAGTAACGCTGAAAAACCTGTCTTGAAAACTGATGGGGCCTTCACTATGCCCCCTCCTGAAGGTAGCACAGGCCAAGCTACTCCTCACACTAACCTAAGGCAGCAAAGCATTGCGGGGTAGAGATGCTAAGCAACTCGACAGCTCCCTGATAATCGTGTACAGAACCATGTTCGGCCTCCCAAAATATACTTCACCAGCTCAGATAAGGCTGGAGTTCAACTTAGTGGGACATGGCCAGGCATGGCTCTTACATCATCTTCTGGACTGAGATAAGGCTCTCTGCCTCAAACACTCTAAATCAGCTGCTATGGCAAGAACTCCAGCATAGGGATACCTCTCAGGCCAGACACTGCCTACAAGATTCTCTTGAAATCACAAGGCTCACTAATCTCTTTCACACTCAGCTACAACACACACATCCTCCTAAAAGGTGGTCTGGAAGTCAATAAAACAACTCTCACTGTTGGAAGACAAGGCTCTCTTCTCAGCCAGATCTCATGCCTGGATGGCCCTGAACTCTTACAAATCATCTGCACCCCAAAAATACTTCCATGGCCGAGGGCATGCTCACCAAGCACTTGCAGTCTATGCGACACAGGCCCAGGAGACATCCTTCACTTAATCTGCACATGCACGGCACTGGAGTAAGAGAGGATACAGCTGCTAAAGATCCTGCTCAAGCAGTCAGTGATCCACATCAGGTGGCAAGCGGTGCTGGCATGTTTCGAGTCAGGGGCCACACAACTGAACTGCAGAGTGGTTAAATTTCTCACACTGGCGGAACAAAAAATGATTCCACATCATAGGAGCGTACAAACCACTCCAGCATTAAGCGGATAATGAAGAACCCGATATGCCAACCGGAAGCTGCTTCCTTAAACTAAATTTTAAGAACTCAAAAAATAGCCCGCCAAGATGGGAATCTCTGTCCTGCTGCTTAGCCATCAGGAGCCTCCTCCTGACATATACGCACTTTCCACATTTCGCGCTTTGGCTGTCTGGCACTATTGTCTTATACAATAGATGCACATCACAGGCCACACTAACCATTATCATTGCAGCCATCCAGCACTGCAGTACATACTTTTTGGGGCTCCTGTTTTTACTGTCACATCTTGTTGGACTTGGCCCTTTTGGCAGGTTCACCCCTAAACTTTTTGCATGTCTCCTAGCCTTTTCTCTGTGTAGTATTGGTGGTTTTAGGCCTCTAGGCACTTTAGCACTGTTGTCCAGTGTAAAGTGTGTGCACCCTGGGTTACATTTAGTGAGATTGGTCTGCCCTCCCATAGGAATGCATGGGGGATTCCTTGATGAATGTGGGTCAGTGGTAAATCCTGATATGAGAGGCGCAGCATGGTCAAGTCTGGTATGTATGAAATGGTATTAATAAATGATGCGCAATGGTGTGCGCAGATGTATTGTGGTTATTTTAGAAATGCCACTTTTAGAAGTAGGCCTTTCTGTGTAGATGTGTCTCCCTGCCTGCCTGATGTGAATTGCATGTCTGGCTTGTGAGTGACAGGAGCTGGAGGTGTGTGTGGCTCCAGGAGGGGCAGGGTGAGTCAGCGCTATGCTGAATAGGGACATCTGCATTGTGAGTAGTGGGAGGAGAAGTCCCTGGTCCCTGAATAGGAGTGTGCCTGCCCTAGTGAATTCTGGCTCCGCCCCCTGTGGTGTGTCTGATGACGAGCCCCCACCTAACAAAGGGGAAGAGGAGCCTTGTAAACAATGTGCTCCAATTCCCCCCTGCACCAGTTTTTGCTGGTTCCCCAAGCCCTGTGCTCTGCAGAACAAAGAGGGAAAGTGGTATGAATGTAGGGGCTGTGACCCCATGAAAATGTTGTTCCTGTGCTGGTGTTTTACTTGGAGGGGACCCTCTGCCAGGAGGAACTGCTGTGGGACCCAGCTACTCTTTCCTGGGGGTCCCTGCGTGCTGGCCTGCCTGGCTGCACTGTGCTGTGGTCTCCCCAGCACCAAAGCCTCTCTTATTCCTGACTTTTTAAGGACTTTTATGGCCTAGCACCTCGTGCGCGCTGTATTTGAATGGCCTAAGGGGAGAGGAGCTGGCCCTGCTGCAGTGCGAGGCTGCAAGGGAATCCCGGCGTGTTTGATTCCCCCCTGAGCTCCTTAATGAAGCGGGAGCCCACCCTGCATTTTTGTGCACCGAGTGGGTGTCCACCCCACATCTTTGCCTTCCTTTTGTTTTATATACTCCTAGCGGGTGCCCACTCTGCTTTTGTATTTATTTAAAATGGGAGCCTACCCCGTATTGCCCCACATGAAGGAATCGCCAGAAAATCACCGCCGCGGCCCGGAAGCTGCCTGATTGTGGGCGGGGCCTGAGCTATTGACGGAAGCCGGAAGTCAACGCCGGCTGGAGCGGGGCTCCCATGAGGAGAGGGAGAGCCCCGTGTGGCGCATGGTGACCTGTGCAGGTGGCCGGAAGAGAAGACCCAGGTGGGAGCCTACCCCATGCTGGGAAGGGCCGAGAAGAAAGACGGAGACCACGCTCCGTGTCTGACTCCAGCCTCCAGGATCCAGAAGTGACTGCCGGCCGAGGGAGAGGGAGAGTGACGCGACCACCCAGCCGACCGTGTCGTCTGAAGAGCGGGTCCCCGTGTGCTAGTGGAAGCCCCGCGGGTCGTCCAGAGGAGTCCCAAGAGGAGGGGCTCAATTGGAGCCTAGCGGGTCCCTACCTCAGGCTGGAAGGAGGTCCGAAACCGGAGGAGTCCAGCAGAGAGCCCCGGTGAATGGGGCTGCGCCTTGGCGTTGTTCTGGGTGCCTGTTGCACCCGAGGAGTCATCGCAAAGGGGGGAGGGGCTTGCCCAGTAGCTTTGGTGCCAGTGCTTGGTTGTTGCCTCCAGCTGCCCCGTATGACAGTGGGGAGCTGCAACATTTTTGGGCATTTATTTTGCGAAGTCCCGGGGTAGGTCTTCACAAGGGCACAGTGGTGCCAATTGGGCTTCATTCGTTGGGAGAGCCCCAGAGCAGGTCCCCCGAGCCCAGCGTCATTTTTCCAGTGAGTGCCCACATTGTTGCCTGCACAGCTGCACCACAATTAGCGTGCAGCTGCTACGTTTAAGCCCAGCGATTTGCACCTTTTGCTTTTGCTCCTTTTGCAGCCAGCCCTGACTCTGCGGGACATAGGGCATGTGAGCCCGTGTGAGAGGCTAGTTCGCCTGGGTCCAGTTTCAGTGTGTTGCGCCCCCGATTGGGGCACACTGTGGGTATGCTAAGTATGGCCCTAATGTGATTCACATGGTGTACAGGAAATGTGATCTATGCACCCTGATTTATGCCTTTACTGTGATTTATGAGTTTGAGGTCTATGCAAATGTGATTCATGCCTGATATGATTTAGGTGTCCTATGTTTTATGTTACAGAATAATGCTGAGTACAGTATTTTGCCAGTAGGTACTGGTTGCGCGTTATGTGTGATTTACTTGTGCATTTCAGAAGGTTCTGACCGTGGCCCGGTCGGCCCGGCCAGGTGTAAATAATCCCCTGTAAATATTGCACAGTGCCAGTTGGCACAGTGTATATTGTGTTATTACTATTCTAATATGTTTTATGATAATACAAATGCTATTTTTTATATAACCTTGTGTGGAGTTCTTTTTGTGGTGTGCCTAGTATGTTGTTGCTTTGTGTGTTGCGCAAATGAAACATTGCCTCCGGGATAGGCCTGACTGCTCATACCAAGCTACCAAGGGGGTGAGCAGGGGTTATCTTTGGCTTGTAACTCCCTTGCCCTGACTAGAGTGGTGGTCTCTGCCTGGCTTTGGCGCAAGCCTTAGCCAACCAGAGATCCCATTTCGAACACATCTTAATTAGGGGTGGGAGGAATTTGCGTAGTACAGCTATGCAAAGCTCGGCGAAACAGTAACAAATCTCCGCAAGCACGCAGGGTTCCGAGAACACGCAGAATTGCTTGTTCTGCCCGTTCGCGATGCTATTTTCCTGTTAGCGAACGCTTTTTGCGTGCTCGGGGGGAAATATCTCACAAACACGCATTTTGAAAGCGTGAACAAGCAAAAAATTACGCTAAGTCGTGGATCGTGGAATTTTTGACAATTCCGCGTTCTCTGCGGACCGCAAAAGTACCCAAATTCCGCAAATTCTGCGAGCGGGACGGATTTACCGCCCAGGCCTAATCCTAATGGCACTCATCGAATGGTTTTATCAGCCTTTTTGTGTGTTTGTATGTAAGCACTGCACAACACTTTTAAAATGTGTATCAATATTTGTACTGTGCAATGGTTTTTAGTAATTATGCATAGTAAAAATAAACTTGAAACTTGAAACTCATCCTTGAGATTGCATTCAGGAGACAACTCCTGTATTAGATGGTATAGCCCTCAGTGCCATTGCCCCCCCAGATTATATAGATTCATGTTTTCATTCTCAATTTGGAGGAGCTTCATAGTGCATAGAACATCATAATACACATACATAATAATTAAAGATAAAGTGCTACCCATCAAATTTGTATATATATGTGCCATCAAAGCGAGTAAATTAAAATACCTCTGAATAGTTGAAACATATGGATAGGGAGTAACACCCCAAAATAAGCCAAAAGCTTGAAATATTATGAAAAGTATTTTAACCGGCTGAAGTACTATTGTGCAGATCCATTTCGCCTCTGCTTGTCTCAGTAGAGTTTCCCTATTGCTTCCTCTTTCATTCTGTTTGCTTTATTCTAAAGCATAAAACCAAATCCCAGATCTTTCAGGATGAGCAGTCAGGATATATGTTGCCACTGGGTATCTGTCATCGTGATTTTTTAACGCCCTTATATGATTCTGTATTCATATTTTCAGTGAACATATGCTGCTACCTTCATAAACCTTGTTGCCGGTGCAACCTAAGACATATGCAGTTAAAGTAGTGTTACAGTTTATGACGGTATTGATGGTACATGCATGGTAATAAAGTTCCTTGCTCTTATTATGTCCCAAATGGCATGCATCGCAGATCTCGCATATGTAGAATCCATAAGGTTTTTGGGGAATCTAGCTGCTTTTAATAGTGCCTTTCACATAACCACCATCCATTTACACAAACTGCAATCTCCACACAACAGAACTCAATTTACACAGAAACTTAAAAACCAAAAACATACATTACCAAATCATTGTGAATAGCACATGTCAATTAACAAGAATCCCCAACCAGACTGTTTCCCAACCAAATGATATATACAATTAGTGGGAAACAACGCACAATTTTTTACAGAATCACAGGGAATATTATTATCTCAATGAATTCCATCTAACTCCACTGATTAAGTAACTGAATGTCATATATTCATATTGCAAGTGGACAATAGCCTGGTAAGTGATGTGTTGATTTCCCATGACTTCGGGACAAGGTATACTCTTGAACACAGCATCATTTCTATCTCCAGTGTCCATTGAGATAGTGATTCTTCTCTTTCTAAATTATCCAGGAGGCATTGGGTTGTCTTTTATCAATGTCTCCATGAATTTCTCAATCAAACATCAGCTTATTACCTATCCACATGATATCAACAACTACACTCAGCCTTCACTTCAAGACATTTGTGAGGCTCAGTCATGAGCAAGTTTTGATGCTGTGCTCCCAAACACTGCACCTAATTCTTTCACCCCCAACTGACTCTTGCTAGAGGTGAAAGTCCTCAATCAACTGACTCTTCACATTATCCATCACTTCGGCCACAGTGCTAGCAGGAGCTGTGCCATCTTCTCTGGTCATTGTGTGCTGGGAGCCACAAAATATGCATAATGCACATAGAACCCTTTAAAGGCATGACTACCCTGTGCCATCATCATCGTAATTGAGAAATCATACTGCACACTCAGCAACTCTTCTCCTTATGTCACCATTAAGTGAATTACTGCCTGAAGCTTTCCCATTTTTTACAGCTATTCTTATTGTACAGGAGATTTACTGCCTCTCCAACCGTCTTCACAGCGCTGTCTTCATAGTACTGTTCTGAAAACACTGTTTCCATAGCATTGTCCTTAAGCTTAGGACTATACCCTAGGACACATCTCCTCAGTTTATATCTCACTTCAGCTGGTTCATGCAATTGACATACTTTGCCCAATCTCCTTACTGGGCTACTCCTGCCCAGCAGCCTGAGCTGACACCACTTGTTGGTAGATTTGAGTGTGGGTGGCTCCGAACTAGTCCTCCACGATACAAAGCCATCCTCCTTTGCATGGTGGGCCTCCTCCACTGGCCAGAAACGGCTCCCAGCTACAACCAGAGACATGCTGCACTTTTACCTACAAATTGTCATCCTTCACCAAAGCACTGTAGGGAAATACACAAAATTTCAAGTTCTTCGCTGGGCACATGCAGATTTCTCTACCAAAGTGGTTATTTTAATCATAGAAAAAGCCACTTTGGGAGCTCTGGACTTTCACTAAAAAATCACTGAATTTGTATGTTATGGTTTTATTTCTGCAACCAAATGCATTCACTGTAAATGTATTGAAAAAGTGGAAGTACGCTGCCAAAGCCCACATACTCAGTCATAATAGAATGCAGCACTTCCCAGCATGTGAGGATATCATACCCACCTTTAGATGAAATTCTGCTAGAGTTGGTGGTGGATCAACTATTCTTGACCTTCACCATTCCTGACTAAGGGCCCGATTACGAGTCTGTTGGTCCATGGACTGGCAGACTCATGGGGGTGCAGCAGTGGGGGTCTCCCGACCACCCTATTACGATTTGTGAGGTCGGGCCACCACAGCCCGCTGCCGCCGCTAGGGAACCGCAGTTTTCTGGTGGTGTTGCAGTGATCAGGAGGCAGCAGTATGCAAGAATATTACGAGTTTCCTCTCTGCCAGTGATGCCAGGAAGGTTTTTCCTCCATAAACACCGTGGCAGAGAGGAAACATAGGAGATCATGCCGGGCCCCCTGTACCTCCTCTGCATGGGATGCACAATATGTACCCTCCTGTGTGCCTGCGCCCCAGTTCCTGCACAGAATGGACTTTTCAGTCCATGCTGTCCAGGAACTGCTTTTGGCGTTCCCATTCCGGTGCCCATTTCCTGAGGCACCACCGCAGGAATGCCAAAAAACAGTCTGCCAGAAAGGAGGGACACTCCTAATCTGGCGGGTAGTCTGACTTCGGCTTTGACAGTGCGGCAGTAGGGCGGGCCTAGCGCCGCACCGCCAAAGTCGTAATCAGGCCCTAAGTTGCCTGACAAAGCCGAAAGAATGTCTGCAGCACATCTACTATCCACCTAATTCTAAATAGGACAGTCATGTAGCCAGTAGCACAGATGGCAAATCCTCTTAGCATGTCCAGGATTATTATCCTGAGTTCAGTGCTATTTAAGATAATATTGTGATGTTCCATGCCTCTTACATCCACACAATCACTTTCGACGTATTTCACAATCTTGTATAATTTGACATAAACGCACATTTTGGAAATTGTGTTAGGGTTTTATAATCAGTTAATTAATATGAATTGCATCAATTTGTTTCCCTTCAGCATTTATCATCTCTTTTTGTTTGATCCATTTGCTTCCATCATTTAAATGGAAATGTGCCTTTTGAAAGCCTGAACACAATTTACAGTATTGTTCAGTGTATAATGTTGTTTGAATGAGATCTTGGCAACTATCCGTTTCCTAAAATGAATTGACCATAGAGGTTGCAATATTTTGTTTTAATTCGTGGCTTTCCAGGTTATGCATGCACTCTGACCTGTCGACTCTCATTTCTGACAGCTGCTGATCATAATTTATGGCACATATTTTTGACCCTGAACAAGTATACAACAGCTTGTAAGAATATCTCACATTAGCTGAAACCCAGATGCAGACAGAGCCGACTACCAGTGTTGCCAATGAAGTAAGCCATGCGAGACTGAGCAATTAATGTTTGTTTGAAAAGTATTGAAATTTTACAAAGGGAGCATTCTTGTGAAGGAATAACAGGGTTAGTCCTCAGGTATCCGTGCACATGATATTGAAAAGACAGTGCTGTATGAGCGACCTTTGTTGAAAGCCTCACTTTTAAAATGCGTTTACATGAAGCCATCCAAGCAGAAAGTGAATGCATACGGAATCATTCATACATATCTAGGTGTCTCTTATGTCAAGCTGTGATTTAACTCTGAATACAATTATTTGGAAGTAATTTTCTGCATTTTACCAGAGGCTGAAATATATTGTATCACAGTTAAATGCTAAATGAGAGCTTGAAAGGACGAGAAAAGCACAATGATGTTTATTTGCACAGGGTGTGAAAACGAGGGACGAGAAAGTAGATGTGAGCAGCAATGGTACTTTGAATGTTTAGATTACGGTGAAGGGGCATGCACGAGGGTGCACACACACACGCATGTGCAAATACGCACACACACACACAAACACTGTACATTACATATAAACTCAAATACAAAAAAAAGCACAATAGTACTTGAGACAAGTATCAAGTGACAGAACAAGAACTGGTGAATGTTTCAGGTGATTTTACTGCATATTTGCAGAGGATCAGCAATACCTTGGTAAAATACAGTTTTAAAAAACAAGTACATGTTTTATAATGCCCCCCAGGTGGGCTAGATCCCGGAAGGATAATGAATATCATAGTAGGAGGAGAAGGGTGCTCGGGGCCCCACTCCCGGCTACTTTTAGCCCTGGGAACCCAATCCCCCAGGGCCTGGCTGAATAAGAGAAGCAGGAGGGGGCCATGCAGCACCATTCTTGGGTTGGTTTTGGCCCTTGAAACCTAATTCCCCAGAACCTAGCGTTAATGCCAAGTAGGAGGGGGCAGATAGCCCCCCTCCTCGGCCGAATTCAGCCCTGGGGACTGCCACCCCCCTCTGGGGCTTGGGCATCTAAAATGAAGGGGATGGGGGCAAGCAAACCCCTTTCGGGCCTGGTTTCAGCCCAGTAGACCGCTACTCTCCATTAATTCATGGCCGGGCTCTAGGAGATGCAAACCCCTACTCTCCCATTGTTAATTACATGGGCCCTGGGAGATAGGGCTCCCGGGGCCAATATTGGCCTGGAGAGGAGGGATGCGTGCCCTGCTCCCCAATTACAATATGGCCGGGCCCAGGTAGATGAGGTCCTTGGGGCCGAAATCAGCCTGAGAGGGGTTGCATGCCCCTTCCCACATAAATACAGCAGTGGGCCTAGGGCAATAAGGGCCTGGAGAAGGGGCCACATAACACCTCCTCTAAAAAAAATGTGGGGGCCCCAGGGATGAGATCCCAAGGGCTGAAATTGGCCGGTGAAGGGGGGTGCATACCCCCCTTCAAAGGTTGGCTACCTTTGAGGCTTTGTCTACAGGGCCTGCCCACAGTCCTGGCCCTATGGCCAACCCCCAGAGGTGAGAGGTTGGATTAATGTATAGTAATCAAATATTACATTATGTTAAAAAAAAAAACTAGACATTCACTAAAAACAATAAAGGTTACACGGATGGTATAGTTAGGAAGCAGCATAAAAAGCATCTAAATTAAATTTAAAAAACAAAGGTTACAAGTATGTTATAGTTAGGCAATAGAATTTAAGAAACTTAGAAATTCACTGAAAAAAACCCAGAGAATACTGGGATGTTATAGTTAAGTTCAGATTTTACACACTCAAAAGCATAGAAATTCACCATTTATAGTTAAAGTTATCGCAAATCACTATAACTCGTGCCCTCGCCATGCGCTGCTAATTACCCCACTTATTACATAACTCATGACATATTCTGTGACATCATTGATAATATGGTTGCAACATTTTCTGTAAAAATTTTTAAAAGAAAACTGTGTATGGCTGGGGGCGCAAGTTGTAGTTACCTTAGGGCATGAGTTATAGTTACTTGAGATAACTCTAACTTTAAATACTGAATTTCTATTGTTTTGCGTTTGCAGCATCTTGAGTGTATATATATATATATATATTCACTGAAAAAAACATAGGTTTCAGGCACGTTATACTTAGGAATTAGCATTTAAAAAACCTTAGAAATTCACTGAAAAACCATAGGTTTCAGGGTCGTTATAGTTAGCTGGACTTTTCACTCGTACAAAACCATTGAAATTCCCCCGTTATAGTTAGTTCAGCTAACTATAACTCGCGCGCCCGCAATGCACTGCTGATGACGTCACATATTACATCACTCATGTACCGACTAAGTGCACCACGTTGAGCACCAGTATCTGTACGTCCAACGATGACAAACCTATATAATTATGTCTAATCATTATATGTTTGTCTCATTCTATGTTTGTCTGTGTATGTTTTTCTCATCCAGAATAAACTTGGTTCCTCTCCAACATGAGGGACATCAGAACTATACTGTTCTTAATTTTCAGTTTTTAAATTTTCACATTTACGACCTCTGGTTAAGGTGGGCCCTAGCGTGCTCATACCACCGAGGTTTTCACGTCCTTCCTGGTCCTGACGAATGCCTGTTTAACTACAACACATAGACAGAAACATGTTGACCACATCCTAGTGGACTTGGCTGAACAATCTATTCAGCTTTAATGTCCTACACTCTTTTTTTATACATGTCTGATTGGCTTCTAATAAAATCTATTTTTTGCCACAACCAAGACATTTTTAACAATCACTTTCACTACTCACTGTACACACACTACCAGCTCCGCAGTAATTCTGGCGTTAAAGCACACCAGGGTGGCATTCGGCCTCTCCCGGTGGGGCCCGATGATGAAGCATGTCACCAACCAGGTTGGTGAGTGAGGGCTTTATTAAGAACCCAGTTGGATTCTACCGTTGTGCTCCACTAACAAACATAAGGCACACTCTTTCGTTGATATGATTATACTTACCTTGGGGGACTGAGAGTGGCCCTTACTTTACCTCCCTCCCTCTCTTGTTGTTTTTAGCTTATTAACAACCCCACCACTACCGCTAATTCCTCCACCACCAATACTACCACCGCCACCAATACCACCACCACAAATGCCAAAACCTCCACCAATACCACCACCACCACTAATAACACCAATACCACCACCACCAATACCACCACCAATACCACTGCCACCACCATCACCAATACAACCACCACCACCAATACCAACACCCCCAATAACACCACCACTACCACCAATACCGCCACCACCACCACCATCAATACCACCACCACCAAAACCATCACCAATACCACCACCACCTTCACCACCACCAATGACACCACCAATCCCGCCACTAGCACCTATCCCATCACCAACACCACCAATAACACCAACAATACCACCAGCACCACCACCAATACCACTGCCAATGCCAATACTACCACCACCACCAATACCCCCAACACCAATACCACCACCACCAATACCACCACCACAAATACCAATACCACCACCAATGCCACCACCACTTATACTACCACCACCAATACCACCACCACCACCAATACCACCACCACCACCAATACCAGCACCACCAATACCACCACCACCACCACCACCAATACCACCACCAATACCACCACTAATACCACCACCAATAATACCACCACCACCACCATTACCACCACCACCAATATCACCACCACGAATACCACCACCTCCACTACCACCACCAATACCAATACCACCAGAACCAACACCACTAATACCACCACCACCACCACCAATACCATGACCACCAATACCACCACCAATAAAACCACCAATATCACCACCACCAATACCACCACCACCAATACCACCAAAATCAATACCAAAACCTCCTCCTCTACCTCTTTCTGCACCTTTCTTCCTCTTTGTATAGTTCTCTTGCTTCTTGCTGTACCTCTCTTGCCTCTTTCAGCACCTCTCTTTCTTCTTCCTGGACTTGTATTGTTTCTTTCTGCACCTCTAGTGCCTCTTTCTGTACCTCTCTTCTCTCTTTGTGCACCTTTCTTCCTCTTTCTGCACCTTTCTTCCTCTTTCTGCACATCTCCTGCCTCTTTATGCACCTATTATGCCTCTTCTGCACCTCTCTTTCCTCTTTCGGTAACTCTCTTACCTCTTTCTGCACCTCTCTTGCCTCTTTTTGCACATCTCTTGACCCTTTCTGCACCTTACTCTCTACTTTGTGCACCTCTCTTATTTTTTTCTGCAATTGTCTTGATTCTTTCTGCACCATTCTTGCCTCATTCTACACCTCTCTTGCCTCTTTCTGCACCTGTTTTCCTCTTTTTGCACCTTTCTTCCTCTTTCTGCACCTCTCAAGCCTCTTTATGTACCTCTCTTGCTTCTTTCTGCACCTCTCATGCTTCCTTCTGTATGTCTTTTGCACCTTTCTGTACTTCTCTTACCTCTTTCTGCACAGCTCTTGCTTCTTTCTGCACCTCTCTTGCCTCTTTCTGCACCCTACTCTCTTTTAGTACACCTCTCTTGCTTCTTTCTGTACCTATCTTGCTTCTTTCTGCACTTTTCTTGGGTCTTTCTGCACTTCCCTTACTTCTTTCTGTGTCTTCCTCTTTCTGCAGTTCTCTTGTTTCTTTCTGTGCTTCTCTTACCTTTTTCTGCAGCTCTCTTGCCTCTTTCTGTAACTCTCTTGCCTATTTCTGAAACTTGCTTCCTCTTTCTGCACCTCTCTCGCCTCCTTCTGTACCTCTCTTGCCTGTTTCTGTACCTATATTGTCTCTTTCTGCAACTCTCTGACCTCTTTCTGTACCTCTCTTACCTATTGCTGCACCTTTCTGCTTCTTTCTGCAACTCTCTTGCTTTTTTCTTCACCTCTCTTGCCTCTTTCTGTACCTCTCTTGCCTCATTCTTCAACTCTCTTACCTCTTTCTGTACCTCTGTTGCCTATTTCTGCACTTTTCTTCCTCTTTCTGCACCTTTCCTGCCTCTTTTTTCACCTCTCTTGCCTCTTTCGGTATCTCAGGCATGCTGCATTCAGACGCGCCCCCTCCCTGAACACCTCCAGGAAGACCCTCAAGCCTTGGCTCTTCGGCTAAACAGATCTGTGGACCCCCTCAGCACCATGAGACCCTCACGGGTGAGTAGCACGCTTACAATTCCCTGATTGATTGGTTGATCTCTCACCTCTTTCTGCAATACCCTTGCTTCTTTCTGCCCCTTTATTGATTTTTTTCTACCTTTTTTCCCCTTTCTGCACTTTTCTCCACTTTATGCAGCTCTCTTGCTTCTTCCTGCACTATTTTGCCTCATTCTGCACTTCTCATGCTTCTTTCTACAATTCTCTTGCCTCTTTTTATACCTCTCTTGTCTCTTTCTGCACCCTGTCTCCTCTTTCTGCAGTTCTCTTGCTTCTTTCTGTACCTCTATTGCCTCTTTCTACACATCTCTTGCTTATTTTTGTATTTCTATTGCTTCTTTCTGTATATCTCTTGCTTCTTTCTGTGACTTTCTTCCACTTTCTTCACCTCTCTTGCTTCCTTCTGCAGTTCTCTTGCTTCTTTCTGTACTTCTCTTGCCTCTTTCTGCACCTCTCTTGCTTCTTTCTGCAGTTGTCTTGCTTCTTTCTGCTTCTCTTTTGCCTCTTTCTGCACTTCTTGCTTCTTTCTGCACTTCTGTTACTTCTTTCTGCACCTTTCTTGCCTCTTTCTGCACCTCTCTTTCCTCTTTCTGCACCTTTCTTGCTCTTTCTGTGCCTTTCTTCCTATTTCTGCACCTCTTGTGTCTCTTTCTGCATCTCTCTTGCCTCTTTCTGTACCTCTCCTGCCTCTTTCTATACCTTTCTTCCTCATTCTGTACCTTTTCCTCTTTCTGTACCTCTATTGCCTCTTTCTGCACCTCTTTTTCCTCTTTCTGTACCTCTCTTGCTTCTTTCTGTAGCTCTCTTGCTTTGTTTTGCACATCTCTTGCCTCTTTAATTAATTCTCATGCCTCTTTACGCATTTCTCTTGCTTCTTTCTGCACTTTTTCCTCTTTCTGGACTTTTCTTACCTCTTTCTGCACTTTTCTCCCTCTGTCTACACTTCTCTTGCAAATGAATTAAGCCAGGCACTACCCTTGCACTCATCCATTCACTCAAGCACTACCCATGCACTAATACATTAACTCAGGTACTACCCATGCACTCACCCAATCACCCAGGCACTAGTTTTGCACTCATCCATTTACTGGGGAACTAACTATGCATTCATCCACTTACCCAGGCAGTACCCATGCACTTATCCAATGAGCCAGGCACTACCTATTCACTCAGTTGATCACCCAGGTACTACCCATGCACTCATCCAATGGCCCAGTCACTACCCTTGCACTCATCTAATCACCCAGGCATTACTGATGCACTTGTCCAATCGCTCAGACAATATTCTAGCACTCATGCATTCACTCAGATACTACCCATGCACTCATCCAATCACTCAGGCACTACTCTTGCACTCAGACATTCACTTAGGTACTACCCATGCACTCAACCAATTACTCAGGTACTATCCTTGCACTCCATCATTCATTCAGGCACTATGTATAGAGTCCTCCATTCTCTCAGGTATATATGCATATATATATTCCCTAAAAAAACACGTTTCAAGTACCTAATAGTTAGCAATTAGCATTTTAAAAAAATTAGAAGTTCCATGAGAAAACCATAAGCTATAGGAACGGTATAGTTAGGCTGACATTTCACTTGTACAAAACCAGAGAAATTCAGCTGGTATAGTTAGCAGAGCATTAGGGGGAGTGGGGTGGGGTAAGAGGGCTCTGTGCTGCATAGAAAGGCTCTTATTTAAAGACCCGCTGGCCCTAAAGAGGTCGATATTATCGTCTACAATCATTATTATCACATATGCACTCTGTGAGCAGCTGCAATTTATGGGCCCTTTGTCACCTAGCCCTACCTTATATTTAGTGGAGTCAGACTAAACAGTAGGGTTCCAGTCCATCCAATTGTGATAGAGTATTAGAAGACCCAGTGCCATTTCAAATGTGAATTCAATTAATACTTTGCTCCTCTAATTTTTGACTGAAATTAACACTGCTGAAGACAAAGTTCAAGCATTTTGTTTACCGTTTGATTTACTGAAGACTGAGTGTTTCATTTATTTTCCAATCAGACCTGTATTTAATATGACTTTAATTGTATATTAGTGTCCCTAAGCTGGGAATACATCAATAGACGTGTACAGCTGGATCTTACTATGAGTACCATGATGCAGGCAGTTCAAAGGGCATCTTTTGGAAGCATATCTCAAGTTGAATGAAAGTGTGTAATTAACTTGTTGCCACCGCATCTACTCATGGGTAACTTGTTCCAAAAATGTCCTAGCACAGCCACTTTTAGGTTTTCAAAATTTGAAAGGTGCTAAAAAAGAAATAATATTCTAGCACACCTTGGAAGGAAATAATTAAATATTTGCATACCACTTTCACCTGAATCCCTGTTGGACCTATCCCTTTTTGCAGGGTCATCCCCGAACTATTTCTGGCCTGTTGTTGGTGATTTTAGGACTCTGGGCATCTCATCACTGCTGTTCAGTGCTAAAGTGCTTATGCTCTCTTTTGTAAACTTGGTAAGATTGGTCTACGCCTGTTTGGCATATTTAATTTACCTATCAGACCCTTGTACAGTGGAGTCTCATATACCCAGGGCCAGTAAATTAAATGCTACTTGTGGGCTTGCAGCGCTGCTTGCGCCACCCACCAAAGTAGCCTTTCAAAACTGTTTTAAGCCTCAGTGACTGCAGGGCCTGCCAGTGCAGTTTACTGCCGCTGTGACTTGGCACATAAAGAGGTTGCCAAATTTGTGATTCCCCTTTTATTACATATCAGTCACCCCTAAGGTAGGCCCTAGCTAGCCCTATGGGCAGGTTGCGGTGTAGGTAGAAGGTAGGAACTGTGCCTTAACTGTGTGGCATGTCCTGGTAGTGACAAACAGCCTATTTGTATTCTCACTGCTGTGAGACTGCCCTCTCATAGGGGTGCATTGGGGATTTTATTTATTTATTTATGTCATTTATAGAGCGCATGAATCACCCCGGATGGGGTATCTCCGTGCTAAGGACGGTTAGAGGAGCTGGCGGAGTGCTTAAAAAAGTAATGTTTTGAGTTTTTTTCCTAAAGGACAGATAATTATTACAGAGACGGAGATCCAGAGGGAGCTGGTTCCACCATAGAGGGGCTAGATAGGAGAATGCTTTGCCTCCTAGTCTAATTTGTTTTATCCTTGGAGTGGTGAGGAGGCCTTTCCCTTGGGAGCGGAGGGTGCGTGAGGGGGTATATCTAACTAGTTTATCTGCCAGATATGTTGGTCCCATTTGATTAAGGCCTTTGAACACCAGACAGCAAATTTTGAACTGGACTCTTTTGCGTATTGGTAACCAGTGTAACCTGCGGAGTAGGGGGATTGAGGGGGTTCTGTAGGGAGCACTGGCTATCAGGCGGGCTGCTGTGTTCTGGACCACCTGTAAGCTGTTCAAGGAGGATTCCTTTGCAGCGATAAGTAGAGCATTGCTAAAGTCCAAGCGGCTAAGTACTAAGACATGTACCAGCGTTTTCCGAGTGGAGGGGGGGAGGAAATGGAATACTCTACGGAGTAGGCCAAGGACATGGAAGCATGTTCGTTTTGTGGAAGTTATATGGTCGTCCAGATTAAGTTTGCTGTCAATTAGGACCCCTAGGTTTTTGACCACTAATTTAGGGGAATTGGGCAGGCCTAGTTCTTCTGGCCACCAGCTCGGTGCCCAGCTGGTAACTGCATCCTTAAATAGCATAATTTCCATTTTGCCTGCATTGAGCTGTAGGAAATTATTACTCATCCATGATGTTAAGGTTTTCATGCCTTCCGAGAAGATATTTTTAGTGTTGGGGGAGTCTTTATCAAATGAGAGGAGCAGTTGGGTGTCATCCGCGTATGAGAGAGGGGTGAACCCAATGTTTCGCAGGAGTGTAGCAAGTGGGGCAACGTATATATTGAAAAGGGAGGGGCTGAGACAGGAGCCTTGTGGTACTCCCTTTGTTACCGACGTGGTCATGGATTTAAATGGTCCTAGATTTACTGTTTGGGTTCTTCCTTTAAGGAAGTCTCGTAACCAGTCTAGGGCCACGCCCTGCATTCCTATGGTTTGCAGTCTCTCTAGTAAAATCTGGTGTGAGATGGTGTCGAATGCAGTGGACAGGTCGAGCAGTATTAGAATTACTGCTCGGCCCGTGTCCGTCTGCATTCGGATGTTGTATATGACATTGACTGGAGCTGATTCTGTGCTATGCCGAGGGCGGAATCCGGACTGTGAATGGTCAAGGCAGCCGGATGTTTCAATGAATGTAGAGAGATGAGTGTTGATATGTTTTTCCAACAGTTTGCTGTATAGGGGGAGTAAGGAAGTTGGCCGATAATTGGATATCACATTGGGGGGGAGTTTGGTGTTTTTTCTTATGGGCATAATCTGTGCTGCTTTCCATTCGCTGGGGAGCTTGCCTTCCTCCATGGATTTGTTAAGAATGTGACAGTGGGGTGCTGCAAGTTCCGCTGCTAGGTTTTTTGATATTTTTGCTGGTATTAGGTCCTTGGGGGAACCTGATTTGGCGGATCTCAAAAGAGATTCTGTTCCTTTAATCGTGAGCAGAGGGAATTCTTGCAGAATAAGTGAGTTAGATGGAGGGGGGGGGTTGTAATGTGTGAGTTATGGTGCATTGTTGTGGAGGGTATTTTGTTGTATATATTGTTTATTTTTTGTGAAAAATGGTTGGCTATGTTGTCACATAGTACCTCAGTAGGTTCATCTTCTGGGTTACAGGCTTTAGAATGAATGAGGGTGTTAAGTACTTGAAAAAGGACTTTGGGGTTGTTGTTTGTTGCCTCTAGTTGGTTAGCTATGTGATTTTTCTGGGCGGATTTTATATTTTTGTGGTAAGATACCACAAAATACCAAGGGGCCTGAATGCGTTTGGAGGTGGAAGAAGAGTGTTTCAGAGGAATTAGGGCGTCTATGGTGGATTTAATTGAGTTCTGAAGGGTAGTTATACATGTATCTAATGAGTCAGAGGCGGATTGTTGAGGAGGAATAAATGTGTCATGAAATAGTGTAGGAGTTAGTTTATGCCATTGTCTGTATTCTCGTGATAATGGTTTTTTGTAGTTGTATGAACGGAGGGGCCTGTTAAATTAAATTCTATAGTGGAGTGATCCGACCAGATCAGAGGGTTGGTTGATCTATATTCTGCGTGCGGTGAGTTGGAAAAGACTAAATCCAGGGTATGGCCACCAATGTGTGTGGGGGCAGTGTTGATTTTTGTAAGTCCTAGCGTAGAGAGCTCGGTCAGGAGAGTAGCTGCCTCTAGGTCGTTGGGGATCTCGCTATGGACGGTAAAGTCGCCAAGAAGAAGAAATCTGTTGGAGGATATCATATGTGAGGCAATCATATTAAGGAGGAGGTGGACGGAGTCAGAAATAGGTCCTGGAGGACGATATACAAGTGCTCCTTTCCAACTCAACTGAGAGTGAATGTCTATTCTGAAGGATCAAATTTCAATTTTATCACTAGTATGTTGGTCGAGTATTGTTGCTTTTATTGGGTCTTTATATATGATGGCTATGCCACCACCTGTCTTACGTGGTCTGTCAACTTTAAGCAGACGATATCCATCAGGTATTGCGATGGCAATGGCAGGGGTGGAAGAGGGTTTTAGCCATGTTTCAGTCAGAAAGCCAATGTCAGGGAGGGTGGAGGAAAGTAAGTCCCAGATGTTAATCGCATGTTTAGGCAGTGAACGTACATTGGCTAGGAAACAGTTCCAGCTAGTTCTTATTTCCCTTGTATTATCTAGATGTTGTACTATTGGAGGGTCAATAGTAAGGGAAGGAGGAATACTTTGGAAGCCACAAAATAAACATGCTAAAGGGCCTTCAATAACTCCGGGGAATTTGTGGGTGCACATGTGGGTTTTTATATGTTGAGCGTGGAGAAGTGTATGAACTTGATATGTGCTTCAGTGGTAATTTCTAACATGAGAGGAGTAGCGTGATCAAGTTTGGTATGTTTGGAATAGTGGTGATAAATGGTGCGTAGTAGTGTTCACGGATTTATTATCCCTATTTTAGAAATGCCACTTTTACAAGTAGGCATTTCTGTGTGCTATGGGTCTTTGTGCCTGCCTGTTGTATTGACTATGTGGCATTGGAGTGAGAAGGGCTGGGAAGGTGCAGTGGCTCCAGAGAGTCTAGATGAGTCAGTGCTAGGCTGAATAGGCCTGGTCTGCATTTGGAGTGTTGGAAGGAGTAGCACCTGCATCTGAATAGGGCTGTGCCTGCCTTGCATAATGATGGTTCCGCCCCCCTGTGGTGTGTCTGGGGCCAGGGCCGACACTTTCAATGGTGAGTGTTTTACACTTAAAAAGGTATTTTTAAGCGCCCCCCAGAACTGGTTTGGATTGGGCTCAGAGCCCTGTGCCAGGGGGCAGAACAATGACTTTGTACAGTATAAATATTAGGGCTGTGACCCCATGCTTTTGGAACTGAATTGACTTGGATTTGAAGAGCACTCTTCCAGGAGGAACTGCCGTGGGACCCAGCTGCTGCCTGAGGGGGTTGAAGGGGCTGCCCTCAGCTGGGAGTCCCTGTGTGCTGGCCTGTCTGTGCCCAGCTCTGCCCTGTGGGACTTGGAGGAACTTAGTGCCTGGCTCAGCCCTCTATCTTTGATGCCTTGGACCGGGGCTGGGAGCACTGCAGGATTCCTATGTGCTTGAGCCCCTGGGCTTGTGTTGCAGTAACGCATGGTGAGTGCTTCTGCATGCTTACAGTGGGAGCACATAAGGAGGCGTTCATTTGCTGCCCTGAGGCATGGGGACCGTGCGGTGTCCGCACACCAGAAGCACGTTGTGGGTACTTCACCATTTGAGTGCTGAGCCCAAAGAGTGAGCTCTCATCCTGAACAGGGCAAAAACAGCTACAAAGCGGATAGGAAGTCAGGCCGAGAACACCTCACCATGGGTAAGGCTCATGTGAGGAAGTGGAGAGCCCCGTGGGTTCCATCAGCTTGGTTGCCACTGACGTCATTTGGGGCGGGGCCAGCTGCTAAGGAAAGCCCACCGGAGTACAGCAAAGTCGCCAAATCAAACTAGGGCTGCCAGGAAGACTACGGTGACCAGAAAGCTCAAAGGCTCGCTCCAGTGATACAGAGCTGCCTCACTACCCGAGAGGGGGAAGAGGGGATCCCTTGTGCCTCCCACTCTGAGTGGGAGGCGTGCTGGATTCAAAGAGTCTGTTATTGCCAGGCAAATACAGGTAAGTGCCTTTTTTGCGTACCAGCTCACTGACGAGGTCGGATTTGGGGCTGCCCCACATGATCGCAGCAGCTGCCGATTGTGCACGCTATGGAGGAGTTTTGACTTGGATTACTCCTGTGAACATCATGGGGTGAGCCCAAACGGGGCCCGAGTTTGACATTATCACATGTCTTACAGTAGGGAGGCAGGTGGCCCAGGGACATACGCAGGGAAGGACAGCTACCTTAGCGGTAATTTTGGTGATATGCCCTGACATTCTTATCTTCATGGCTGCTGATTAAGTACAGTAATGAGGCGGTTTACACTTACTGCTTGAGGGTGTGTGGTGTTATAGGACCAAAGTTGGTATCACCGTAATGGTGATATTATAAAACGTGCACATTACTAATGTGTGCTGTGATACACTGCTAATGGTGTTAATGCCATACTGTACTGTATTGCCTAATGCCGGATGCAGTTGTAATGTGTGCACTCTGCCAGTGTTATGTGCAGTAACGATGTTTATGCTTAACAGGGGCATGATGTGTTATGGAAATGATGCACTGCTGGTGATATTTTATGCCTGAAGGTGGTGTGCTAAGTGCACGCTTACCAGTAGTTGCTGGTTCACCTCGCTGACTATGAATTGTGATGATTATGACAGTGGCCCAATTGGCCTGGTGATTCATGCAAATACCTGTAAATACATAACAAATGTCTGGTGGCACAGTGTATATATATATATGATATGTTGAAATGTGTTGTATTGATAATATAAAGGCTATTATTATATAAGCTTGTGTGGAGTTTGTTTTGTGGTGTGCTAGTGTGTCGCTGCTGTGTGAGTGTGTTGGGCAAATGCTTTACACATTGCCTCTGGGATAAGCCTCACTGCTCTGCCAAGCTACCAAGGGGGTGAGCAGGGGTTTTCATCGGTGTGTAACTCCCTTGCCTGGACTAGAGTGGTGGTTTCTGCCCGGCTGAGGCGCAATCCCAAGCCAACCAGAAATCCTATTTCTAACAATCCCCATTCTAATAATTATCTGTAAGTGATATGGGACAAGTCAAATTTCTCCTCAGTCAGATTTCAGGGAAATTGAGCCTGTTTGCTGTAGAAGATTGCTTTTTAAATAGGAGGCTATGATCCTGGGGACTGTGCTTAGACAGGGTCATGTGAATCCATAGAAAGGTACTGGCTTGTGAGAATGTGTTCATTTGACAGAAGTACTACAAGCAATGCCAGTTGTTATTGGCCAATTTGATCTACATGGTCTTCATTCCTGCCATGGAACATACCAATAATTTGTATTGCAGTTGAACAAGGTAAAGAGACCCATCTTGAAATATTCAGTAGATTGAAATCTGCCTGTAACTCCAAAGCTATAAGTTAACAACAGAGAACAATAATTTAAACAATAGAGCGGTTGAACCACTGAACCAGATTTGAACCACTGGCATTGAAGTTGTTTCGCAAAGTTGGGAGCTGTAGAGCTGGATATCTTATTTATCCTTATCAGACCTAACTTGAGGAACTAAATTCAGATACAATCTCCAGCTAAAGAATTTTGAGCTCCTTAAATGTAGGCAAAAACCTTAATCAAGGTGAATCGCTGTGAGAAATTGGCTTGTAGGCTGACTGGGGTGTGAGCCCTTGCCAATAAAGAGACACACTCCCTTAAAGGTTGAACTACAAAAGGTCACTAAACTAGCCCTTGCTTACCTCTGGGTAGCTTAGCACAAAAAGCAGTCAAGCTTAACTTATAGACCATGTGTAAAGTATTTATGCGGCACACAAACAGTGATAAAGTGAAAACACAACACAAGAAAAATACCAAAAAATTTAACAAATTATTTGACACCAAAAAATAAAAACCCTGTTAGTAGAACTAAATGTATTAATTTGGCCTTTCAGGATTCACTCAGGCTGGGCCAAGGTGTTTGTTCAAGATGTTGGGAACATTTTATGCCCCTGTTGCTCTGTACAGGAGGCCAGCAAATTAGCCGTTGCACTTACTCTGGTAGTTCTGTGTGCAGGTGAAGATGTATGGCTCAACAAGAGGCGTGACCTCTGAGAGTTCAAGGCAGGCTCCGGGCAGCAAAACAGTCCTTCCAGGTACAGCAGCAGCAGTCTGGTAGAGTGCACAGCAGGTTACAATAGCAAGAAATCCTAAAGAGTGGATCTGAAGGTTCTATTTGTATACTCTGGCGTCCGTCTTCTGGAAGGTGGGAGAAGTTTCTGTAAGTTTCTTTGAAGTGCATGGAATTTCCTGACTTCCCTGCCCTGATTATAAGCTGGCTACAGTGACAATGCAGGGTTGTTAGGCCCTTTGTGTGAAGGCAGAGAATAGAATATTCAGTTGTAAGTGTCCCCATCCTGCCAGCATATGGCCAATTGAGGCACGCCTAATCCCTCGATTGTGTGACTGTCTGGGAAGAATTTACAAAGTCTAAACTGTCAGCTACAACCAGTCATGTGACCCAAAATAGGCTGCAGGCACAAAGGGCTGCAAAAGTGGCATTTTGAAATTTGCTATGAGAAACTGGACATTACCGTTAAAGAAGGATTATAATTACTGTTTCATAGATACCAAACATGACATAGCTACTTGCTCCCAATTAGGAATGACAGCTTATTACATGTAATAATGAACCTTCCAATGTTACCCAGTGTGAGGGGTAGCCCTCACAGTAGTGAAAAACAAATTAAGGAGTTTTACACGACCTGGACATGTAAAATTTAAACACATGTGTAAAACCTTCTAATTACACAGCACCCTTCTATTTGGGCTACCTATGGCACTACCTTAGGGATGGCCTATGTGCAATAAAAGGGGAGTTTAAGGCATGACAAGTGGGTTTAAATTCCAAGTTGACATGGAAGTTCAAAATTGTAGTCAGGCTGCAATGGCAAGTCTGGGACATATTTTAAAGTGCTACTTAAGTAAATAGCATTATAAGTGCTGTAGGCCCACTGGTATTATTTCAAATACAGGCTCTGGGTAAATGATATACCGCTCTACACTGGACTTCTAAGTAAATTAAGCATGCCAATTAGTTATATGCTAATCAAATCATGTTCAGGGGAGTGAGAACAATCACTTTAGCACTGGTTAGCAGTGGTAAAATGCACATAGTCCTAAAACCAACACAAATAATTTTCAGCAAAAATTAGAGGTAATTAGACAAAACATGTGGGGGAAGTCCGCCCTAAAGCTGACAGGTATAACATCCACATTATACCTGGCCTTGTTCACCCTGAAAACCAGCTACAGAAGATGCCTAAGTTCCACTTCAATGCCAATATTCGGAAACTTTTTCAACATGATTTTTTTTTTATTTTTGCATGTTTACTTGCAAGGTGATATTATTCTACACATATTTTTCATCAGTAAAATTTTGATTTATTTTGGTTGACTTGATTTGCAGACTTTCATTTTTGGCATTATTTTTTATTTTTTAAAGTTTGTCTGTGTGTTCATATTTTGTTCGCCTAGTGACCATTTGGTTACTATTGTTTTGCTTTTTGATATTTTAGAAAAGAAAACACTTCATATGTGCATCTTTCAAATAAAATGTACCAGCATGCCATTGTATTAAACCAACATTAAGACATGTAGTAACTATCAAAAGTTAGCCTTGAAAATTTGACATAATTGGATAAATAGCTTGAAATCAACTTTTGTATGTAATAGGGGCTCGTATAGATATATCAGTGCACGAATGAATGGCCAAGTTGAACTTTTTTCAGAAGGATACATATTGTAGCAAGGTTTATCAGTAGAAAATGCAATAGAACTGCTGGTCGTGCTTTCTGGCTGATGATATGAACTGAAAGATAAGAAGATTATACTTGTAATGCTCATTGGTTCTAGCTTAAAAACTACATAACTTCAGATAATGGAGGGATGCATCCCTATATAAATCATAGAGATTAGTGATCTAATGAGACTAATCAGTCTGACCTTATCTTCCTCTTATAGAATACTGCACCGATAGTACAACTGGCTTTCTAAAATGCTTTGTGAAGAATGACTGCCCTTAAGTAACTAAAAATGTCTTACCATGTTCCTGAATACACAATTGTTCACCTCCCGGCAATGAACCACATTTAAAGACTCTTTTGTCCACACAAACAAGCCATACTTGAGAAAAACGTTTTCAAACAGTAATCTATGAAAAAAATCAGATGAAACTTTTGTAGAAAGACTGGAATTAGAACTTTTCTGTGGCTATTGTTTGCATGTGTCCAGCAAGAACTGCACAAAGAGCTAATCATTTTGTACATTTAAGTTTTCTTCCTTCTATTGTGACACCAGTATCAGGTAGAAAGAAGAGCCAGTATTTACTGATGCTTTGCACCAGCAGTAGCATGATTCAATGAGACGCAAAGCTGTGCAAAGCAGCACAAGGCATCTCATGCTATTTACTATCCAGTGCAAACGGTGTTGCGTCCTAGAGAGGTGAACTTCCACAGCACTAAATCTGCTTTGCACTTTGTTTTCCTTTCCATCAATCCAGCATTATGAGTGCATTAGTAGGGTGGATCATTGCAAAAAACCAAAGGTTTAAATGAAAAGTCTAACCCACTACTAATGTAAGACAGAGCTTTCATTTAAACTATTGCAGTGACAAACAAGGGGAAATGTTCCCCTTTCTCAAAAATAAACGATCCCTTGAGGGCATGTACAGCTTGCATTGCTTTTGGACCACATAAAGGGGTGAATGCATAACGTAACCCTAAAAAGCAAGTTATCAAGCCACACAAGGCCACTTTGCATGGCCCTGAGTGCCTTCAAACATCTGGAATAACGCAATGCAATGCAAATTGCTGTGTTGTGTTACTCTGCCCCTGGGAGGTGTGTCATGGGCTTTGCATGGGTTTCCCCACGCAATACTGATGGATTGTGATGCATTCCCAGATTTACCATTACTGGTAGACCTGGGAATGTGCCAAAGGGCTATGTCATCCCAGGGGATAATGAGGAGAAATATCCCCTTGTTGCTTCCTCTTTCAATGTATGCTGCAATCTGCATCTCTTTCTGCTCAGACCCTGGCAGCTTTGGCACCGAGCAGACAGGCTTAACTTAAAAAAACTTGTGAAGCATTTAGAATTACCAAAACAGTTAAACAAAAGTTGAACACAGAACACAATAAAAGTCCAACTCCAATTTCAGAAAAACACAGAATAATTTGATGGACAAAATGACTTCAGAATAACAAAAATTTAATAAGGGGATCCGGCAATATACATTTGTAAAGTTTAATTGGGAAAGTAGCACCAAAGAGCACTAAGCACCAACTGTGATCATCTGGTTGCACTTCGCCGGGACCTGAGTGTGATTTAAGACTGACCTCAATAGAGCAAGGGTCTGATGCCGAAATCAGGTTTGCCACGGTCAGACGTTTAACCTTCTGACTTAGACAGCAGGTTGTGGCTGTGGCTGAGAAGTGTTTCACGAGGCCGGATAACCGTTGGGTGAGGTGTCTTGGCAGGAAAGCTCAGAGTGGGGAGAGATTCCAAATTCCTTCTCAAGGAAAATCCCTTGCCAGCAAGATACCACTGGTGCTTTCACCTGGTAAAGATTTCAGCATTTGGACTTAGTGTCTTTTTTGTAGCTCGGATTCTTCCAGCCAGGCAAGGTTGCAAGCTATAGCTGAAAAGGGCTCCACAAGGCTGGATACCCTAAATGTGACCTGACATTGAAACAAATCTGCTGACGTGGGTAAATTGAGGCGGGAGCAACCTGAATCTTTGCCCCAGTGGAAATGCACCTTCATTGGCTTGACTTGTCAGATTTGTCCTGGAATTTCAAAGGTCTTTGAAGACAAAACTTTCTAAGTCCCAGGTTTTTCAGATGTTAGAAGGGGTACACTTAGGCAGAACCAAAGATCACAGGACCTCAGGAACTGCACTTGGGGTCAAGACTCACTTAGGCAGAAGCAACCACCAGGGTCCAAGAGAGGTTCAGTTTGAACTGGTCAGCTTTGCTCTACATTACAAAGTTGCTTCTCCATTCACCTGGTTGTGTACCTGTAGCTAACAGGTCTGCCAACTGACCCCTTGAGTCTACTTCTTTGTCCTGGGGGTCCAAGTGGGAACAAGTCCAGCCTTTCAGGTCTCCTCACAGGTCTCAAAATCAGGTGCAGTCCTTCTTCTGTCTTTCACAGGTCCAGTAGTGTGGCTGCCACATGTCAATTTAAATGAATCTAGTCTTTATTCAGTTCATGCAACCATAAAAGATAACAGATAACATGTAAAAATACCACATAAAAAATTGCATAAAAACAATCAATGCACTTAGATCTGATGAAAGGAAGAAATAAGTTACAACTCTTGAAATGCCATGCTATGTAAAATTTGGAAATAAACTGAAGACAATCTGATTTAGTAAGGTAATGTATGCCTGGCATTAGCCGTGGGTGGGGATGGCTCGTCCTCCACTCCTAATCAATAGGGAAAAAGTTCATAGGGGCAACCCTACCCACATTTGCAGCAATTCCTGTGTACCCTACTGCAAACAATCTCACAGTTCTATTCTCTGCCCAAATTTAAATAGGTGAAACCCTTCGCCCCTTGTGTAGCGCCTGTGTGCCCACCCCAGATGGTCACTTCAAACCAGTTCTGGTGGCAGAACAAATAAGAGCTCTGCTCATGTGCCAGTTAATATTTGCTTGTGACAGGGTAGGTCTCTTTGAAGTTACTCAAGTGTGAGGATAATGATACATATAGAACAGTGCGCTGACCTCACAGGGTGAAGGGTGTCCCCAACTAGCACTCAAAATAGAAGTCACCTGAACGGATATTCGGTTACCTGCACGCTTTGTACACGCCACTCGGTGAAATCATTAGATCTTCACTATGCGTTTCGGTTTCTTAAGTATATTCTGTTTTACATAATCCCCTAATGAAGGGCTGTTGCCCGAAATGCATTGGGCATATTGGCACATACCAGAACCATTCAAGTTTTGTGAACTTTAAAACTGTTGTTATGATGGAATAACACAGGACTGATTAAAAAGTATGTTACAAAAATATAAACAAAATAAATGAATACTTAAAGCAACTACAGCAAGAGAGTACTACGTGATTGACTTCTATTTTGAGTGCTAGTTGGGGACGCCCTTCATCCTGTGAGGTCAGCACACTGTTCTATACATCCTGCCAAAGGAACATTACATTTCTCTACTCCCAAGGCCTTTTTTCTCAACTCTGAGGTCAAGTTCACACTGCATTATGGGGGCAATCAAGTCAGCTCCTAGGAAGCAGCTGAAGCTCATGTAAAAGTTCCTCCAGAGATTTTAGGCAGGGAAAAGGTAACTTTCTAAAAGTACTAATTTGAATATTCCAGTGAATTGGACCTGTAATAATTGTTTCAAAAAGTTCAAGAATTAAATTTGTATTAGCTTCCTAGCCAAATATAACATTACTAAGTTTAATAATATATCTTAATGCTTTACTTTGAAACAGATAAGCCCAAGAAAATTGATTTTGGGGCCTTTTCACTATAATGACATGTTTAACATTAATCGGTTTGATAAAAAAAACGTTATTCTGCAATCTAAATACAGCCCTAAAAGTACATAAAACCATGGATAAAAACGATGGTATAACATTCCTACTAATCCACATAATAAATAGACCATCATTACCTTACAGTCATAAAAGTATAACATTAACCAAAAGGATATCTAATACATGACACTTTTTCTCAAGTTCAAGGCTTTTAAGATAAAAAAGAGCAACATTAAAAAACACTAGATGATTGTTTAGTGCAAGCAAAAACTTCATGGCAACTTTGTGAGTTCATATATTATGTGCAACAAACATTGGTTTAAGATAGTAGTGCCTGTAATGAGAATACAAGTTGCAGATAACATAAATTACAGTGTGCTTTGTTTACTCGTACCATCTCATGAGCATTGGATCGAAACTGGGGGGCAGGACTTCATAGTAAGGAGAGTAACCAGATGATGCACAGTACAAAGTCTAAACCGTGTCAGAACAAAGCGGCGTTGGATGTAAGTAACACAGGATAAATAGTTTTGACATACCTCTCCAAAAGAAAAGGACAAATAAAAGCCTACCATCGGTTTCTTCTTCTCAATACCCATACGATATTATGATCTATGCTGAAGAAAAGTATCTTTAATAGATTTCTTGGTGAGAAATAACACTTAAAAGGGATCTGCCCACACTGATAATTTAAACAAATTGCTAAAAGACCAATGTGTGTTTGCTAGTCGGGGAATTTAAAAGACATCATCCAATGTTAAACAGTCTAAAATAATTGATTTATTAAAACTGGTTTCCTCTTTATACCATATGCAAAACCATAATAACAAAGGTCTTACCAAAATCAAATCCTCCAAATACTGTAAACCAACCTCCAAATTGTCAATCAACGTTGAGGTGGATGCTGGTAAGCAGAGTAAAAGTTTTAAGAAACTATTTTCCTCAACTTTCAGAGGCTTATAGGAAACATGGCCCCATAGGCTAACCCCATAGGCAGCAGTAGCCACCCCTCTGGCTTTATAAGTCATTACCATCTCTATAATGGTCCGGCTACGCAGTTCAGTAGAAAACCTGAAAATCCCATGGGAATTTCTGCTCAGTTTTGCTTTGGCATTTAAGATCTATTGAACCCAGGAGATGTTACGTGTAAATAGGACACCCAGGTAACAGAATTAATCAACTCTGGTGATTGCGGTTTTAACAACATTTTGTTGGTTTGTGCCCACAAATAAAAGTAAAACGTTTAGATTTATTAATCACCATTTTTTTAGATGCCATAAACTCCCCAAAAGCACTCAGTTTCTGCAAACCAACCGGGGTCCTAGATATCTAAACAGCATCATCAGCATATAAAAAACACTGATATAGAGCGCCCGCGAGCAAGAAGTATCAGCTTGTACAACCTGCAAATAGTTATCAACCCCCTTAATGAAAAGTGAGAAAAGTAACTGGGCCAAAAGCCAGGCATGTCAGATGCCTCTCCCAACTTAAAAAGTAGGGGAACATTCACCTGGGGACCATATTGTACTTTATTTGCTAAGTTCTCATACATGTGTGCAAGGAAACCAATAATTGCCATGGGGGCACCAAGGGGGAACAACTTTGTACCAAAGGAAAGCATGATCAACTAATTCAAATGCGTTACTTAGATTTTTGACACAGAGATATAGGGAAGCTGATTTAGCACTGGTATATTTCCGCATCATCAGATCTAAGTTAACGCACTGTTCAGTGGTCCCTAGGCCCATTCTGAAACCAAACTGGGCTGATGATAAAATAGAAATTTCCTGCGCCCACTCCTACAACCTAATAGCCTAATATCCTACTTATTAATTTTACCGATGAATCCAAGAGCAAGATTGGGGGATAGTTGTGGGGATCTAATTTATCGCCCTTCTTAAAATAGGTATAACTATTGAAATGGCCCAAGAAGGTGGTATCATACTAGCCTCTGCTGTATTAAACACCCTAGTCAAGATGGATCCAAATAATTCTTCAACTGATTTGAATGCGTCTACAAGCACCCCATCTGGCCCCAGGGCCTCTCCACTTGCACTATCGTGCAAAGCTCAGATTATTTCATCGATAGTGATACATAATGGAAGGTGGTCCCTTTTACCCATCACTATTTTATTTAGAAATTCCAGCGAAGTGTGCCACCTATGCTTCACAAAAAATAAAAGAATTAAAGTCAGAGATGGTGAAATTCTTCAAGAAAGGTGCACTGACCATATCCCAGAATAGCTTATGATCATTAAATTTAGCTGCTAAGGTTAATTTAGTCCACATCTCCTCCTGTAATACCCTTTTCTTTGCTGCAAGAACCATCTATAGTCAAGATGAAGGGGCTCGATTATTGCATTATCCCAGGGGTAACAGTGTAAAGCCACTTTCAGGTGCTAGGAAGCCGATGTGGAGGTATGACCAATCCATCCCCTGTTCCTAGATCATGAGGGGTGCAAATTCCGAGTCAAGAGGCAGTTAATGGAACAGGTGATATGATTAAAACTAGACTACAACGCGTAATAAGTCACCTCATCCTTTAAACAGCAGTTAAAATCAATAAGATTCCTAATTACTAGGTCTTGGAATATTGTATTAGGCTCAATTCCTGCCCATTGGACTCGCACACAATTGGGCCTGGTAGGAATAATATTATTAGCTATAGAAAATACAACACATTTTTTGTCCTAGAATGGAAAAGGCAACATGATGGGATCAATGTCACAACCCACCCGGTCCAAATCGGGATAGCCACATAAAAGTTTTGCTGGAAGAGGACAGTACTGGATATTAGTATCACCTGCCCATAATAATACAAAGCTAGTGTGACTAGAGCGTAGAAAGGCATCCAGAGCAAAGTCAAGTGCACATGCCGCCTTAATACATGTGAAATTAAAAACAGAGTTATAAAAGTTGACTAGCAACACATTAGGATCCCCTTGATGGTTAGCAACAACAAATGTGAGTGTGGGCCTATTGATGAAAGCTTTTTAACGGTTACAAGGAGCTTATTAGAAATGAGAATCTGAAGCCCTCCTTCAGCCAGCCCAGCGTGATAAGGTATGGCCCCTAGGAAATGGGAAGAAAAACCCTCAACATGTTTCGGGGTCATAAACCATGTTTCCTGAATTAAAAAAACATCAAAACCAGAAATGATATTGGTCCAATCAGTGGTTCCTAGCTTATTCGATAACCCGCCCATGTTTCATGTTGCAAATTATAACTAAGCCTGGGCAAAGCACTACGCTACGCTCGCGTAGTTTACGAAGTTCGCGCTACTTCGCACTACGCGAACTGCACGTAGCACAGTGCGAACACGCGTAGCGTAGTGTTGCGTAGTGCTGCGGTCATTTTTTGCTTGCTCGCGGTCCTCAACGTCAAGTTGGCAATCGCGAGAAAGCAAAATGACATCCTGGCAAGACTTTTTCCTTGTTCGCGATCAGCAACTTCAAGTTGGCGATCGCGAGCATGGAAAATAAACCTCCCGGCGAGATTCCCAACGCGAGGAGGTCAGGTTTCTCATTGCGAGTGGTCGCGTATGCTCGCGACCGCTCGCGATGAGAAACTACCAGTTCGCGTTGAGAAAGCTGAAGCTCGAGTAAAAATCTACTTGAGCAGCAGAAAACTACAGCTCGCACTGTGCAAGATGCCATTTTCAATGATTGCACAGTGCCGGTTGCTTGTCCGCACTGTGCAATCATTGAAAACGACATCTGGCACAGTGCGAACAAGGTACTACGCAGTTCGCGAAGTGCTACGCGTAGCTCGCGTAGTGCGAACTTCACTTTGCGTAGCTTCGCGAAGTGCTACTTCGCGAACTACGCCCAGGCCTAATTATAACACCCATCCAGAGTTTGAATGGTACTCCTCATAATTATCCCACTGGTATGAAAGCAGCTGGGGCTGGGGTTTGCTTCAATATTATTGCCAGAGGGCCTATGGGTGATATTTACAAGTTGTTTCTCCAACACAATTGTGCCTATTACATCAACATTGGGCAAAACTACAACAAAGTCCATCATATTTTCAGCCAGAGTTTTCGACCTCACGCATCAGTGGGCAAAACTCAGTGTGCTTAAGTCAATCATTGTCTTGTAGTGAGCTCAGTACTTCGACCCTATTGGTAGTGGCCAGAGGAGAATAAAAGGGCGGGTGTTGCCCAATCACTCTCTGCAGATTAGGATTGGCATAATGCATTTGTTCAGAGCTACGTAGGTGTCAATAAAACAAGCCCAGTGGAAAAAGAGCCATGTTCCTTACCAACGGGGAGGATGGCACAGACCTGACCAGGGATTCACCGGCAAAGCTTAGATGCTGAAAGTAGATAATAATGCAGTCCATTTTTAAAACATTTCTCAACGGCCCAATGCATCCCACTCTCCTAATTAGCAGGATTCGATGAACTATACCAGATGAATATGTATGGGTCATGTTAAGCCAATGGACATCTTAATTTTTCAAACATTCTGGGATTTTGCTTGATCCAGGATTCAAGGGAGGACATTAACCATGACAGCCACATAGAGACAGCTATTGATCGTTATTTGATCACAGGAAACCAGACGGGTATTACAATCAGCACAGTGCACTGCTGGAATCTGTAGCTTGGGGTGGTAATTGATACAAATGGGGATTACCCATAGCTGCTTGCTACTGTATAATTGAATGCTGAAGTATATGAGGCCATAGTTTACCTCCCTGTTCACACCCCACCACAGAGTACGAAGGGTCGCATAGTTTAACTGAGGGATGAAGGTGTGAATAGTGACAGAGGTATGGTGGGACGAACGGAGATCAGGTGGATAAGATCTATGCAGTAGAAATAGGGAAGTCGAGGAGCTGAAATGTTTTCTAAAAAAACGAGTGAAAGGGAGAAGGGTGGCTGGAATAGTGTAGAAACGAATGATTGGGTTGAAGGGGGAACCTCAAGGAAAAAGTGTGTTTGGGTAAAGTTGAAAGTGAGATAAAATAAAGGAGAAATTGAGCTTGAGGGGGACGTGGAGGAAGGGAGATTGATGATATATCGCATGGAATTTGTGGGAAAGGATGGGAAAGTTGACTGTTCAGCAGGTCGGGTTGTTTATGAAATAGCAGGGTATGTCTCTTTTCAGTATAGAGCATTGGCAGGGTGGGTATTTTTCAAGGACTAAACATGGAGAAGTCACTCTGGGTGCATAGGCAAGGGCTGTTCCATAAATGGTATATAGAAAATAAGAATATGTTAATGTTATATTGAAACAAGTTTTATAATCATGGATTTAAAATGGTATTTGTTACTCATTGTTTCCATTGTCATTTACAGTGACCCCCGAAGAAGGGCACTTGATTGCCCGAAATGCATTGGGTTTTTTAATAAAAGCACTGCCTTGGATGAATTGTTGCATTGGTCGTGTTCCTTTTTGAGGGCTGGATGGTCACGTTTGGAGCATAAGAAGTTTGGAAAAATGGCAAATAGTTCCGCGTGTGGTTCGAAATACAAATGGAACCTTTACAGTTTAACTTAAAAAGATTGTTGAGAAAATGAGTTATGATGATTAAGCGATGAAGAAGGACTACAAAATATAACTGCCATAATGGCGCTTACAGCTGTGCATCTGGTAGGGGCGTAGAGAACGCCCCACTTTCATAACCGTGTTCACTTTCGTGCCGTTTGGGCAATAGGCACTCACGCCAGTTTGCACGCATTCTTGGATTACAGGATAATGTTTGGATGAATATATAAAGACAGGTGTGCATCCCGAACTCCATAACTGAAGCTCTGCAAGTCAGACACACAGCACGGCTTACTTGTCACATCAGATGGGTAGATCTGTTGTCTCCTCCATGCAGCTGTGGTGCAACACTTCACATAGACACTCACCCACATGACAAGGAACATTCACACACATCAATGTCCATGAGGTCGTACACATCATTTAGACACTCTCACCACAGGTCCACTCAACTCATACACATCTGTGGGTACAGTCACCTGTCACACCGGGGGAACCACTGAATCACCTCAGGACAATAGGAAAAAAAGCCACCAAGGATTTGCCAGGCTGAATGTGTCATGCACTATGCAGTGAATGTCCCAGTAAGCACAATGCAAGTGAGGAGTGCACACAGGAACTACCTCATGCTCTGCATGAGAGACATAAGCATGTCCCCCCCCTGGGACCCACTCTAAACAACATTGCATGTCTGTCACACCTGGACACAATGCCAGAAGTGACAGTCACACAACAGGTTCATAGGGAAAGGTAGTGGAGTCAGCACTCACCTGCTCCCCTGGTCTCCCATACAGCTTGGGGTACTGTGGGAGGAGGACGTCCAGCAAGGCCCTATTCTCCTCCAGGGTGAATGGCTGGGCCCTCTCCACAGTACGTGACATGGTCCAGAAGAAGCAGAGACAGCAGCAGTGTGGTCGACTGGAAAGTTGTGCAGGCAAGTGCCTTCTCATGGGTTCTGGCTGCCTTATATCTGTCTTTCTGAGGGGCATTCATTGTGAGGAGTACATAGTGATTGGTCAGACACATTTGCATCGTTCGTTTACTCCAGTCCCTTTAAACATACACCTATGACACGCATTTGCATCGTTCAAATTTTGAGCATCATGTCCAGTCAACAACCACTTTGCAACATTGTATTTTTTGGCCAACTGACTGTTCCAGGACACCTGATGGACACATTTCAATTGAAAACTCAGTATCCATGACAACCAGCATGCATTTAGGGCCTAATACGTGTTCCTTATGTGTCCCCTATGTAATTTTGAAATCCACACACAGGTACGGTGCGTTTCATACATACCCCTACGGTACAAGTACAATGGTGAAACGAAGCATACACATGCGATGATAGCGGGTGTACGGTGCGTTTCACACATACAGCTACGGCACAAGTACAATGGTGAAATGAAGCGTACACATGCGATGATAGCGGGTGTACGGTACGTTTCACACGTACCCCTACGGCACAAGTACAATGATGAAACGAAGCATACACACGCGATGATAGCGGGTGTACGGTGCGTTTCACACGTACCCCTACGGCACAAGTACAATGGTGAAACGAAGCGTACACATGCGATGATAGCGGGTGTACGGTGCGTTCCACGCGTACCCCTACGGCACAAGTACAATGGTGAAACGAAGCGTACACACTAGATGATTGCGGGTGTACGGTGCGTTTCACACACTTACAATGGTAATACAGGCGTACACATGCCAGGAATGGAGGGCTACGAGTCGCACAAGGATGTCCATCAAGTACTTGTCATTGCATACTTTCATGTGCAGGCCCTTGGTGTGTCAGCCAGTGATCTTGCACATGTCATCTCATCTAGTTGCACAATTGATGTGTGATGACCTGTGTACACATGTCATGTGTGATGGGGCACTATGTGGCACACATCACCTTGACACTTGCCACATGTGTGTCTGTAGTCCAACTGTGTCATGCACAGCAGTAGTGGGATGGCACAGTCATCACCACCCGCACATGTCTCCTGATGCCAGGGACAGGGACACTCTCTCAACTGACATGTCACGATCAGCGTGCCCCTATGTGACTATGTCAGGTGTGTGTCATGTGTTCCCATGAGCTTGCTGTTAGTGTTCCGTCTACTGCATCTGCTGTTGGTGCATCTAACATGGGTCTGTGTGGAGATGGGCATGGCACACATCTACGCACACCATGCCACATCTGGATTCCCACGGCTGTAGGGTCTGTGTGCATCGGACATCATATTTTCCCAGGCATACATGTGTGCGTCGTCTCAATGGCTGTGTTTAATTGTTGTCACGTGTACCCATTCATTGCAATGTGTGTCATATGTACATTTGACATTCCATGTGACCTGTGCGTGTGCCTTGCAGTCAACTGTCTGGATGAGATGACATCCTTCCAATGCAGCTATGTGGATGTGTGTCACTCCGGTGATATCTCGGGCTGTTCACTCAGATTTGCCCCCAGCTCATTTCAGGGCCTGTCATGTAGACTTGACAATCAACAGGTGTATCTGGCTTTTCGTAGGAGTGCCAGCAAGGTGGCATATATGTCCTGGATGTATTGCACACACCAGACTCCATAGTTACCTGATGTGTAGTAGCAGTTTAGCATGTGCTATGTTCATTGACATTGATGTTGGCAGACTCTCAATCTTCATGATTCCTAACAATGTCTTGCAGGGCACCGCCTGTCCCAAGAACAATGCAAGACTTGGCTGCCATGAGGGAACGTGCCTGCATCCGACGTTACAGATTCACTCAACAGTTGATTGAGGACTTGACCGACAGGCTGGTACCACACCTCCAACCGCGACACAGGTATCCTACTGCGCTGACCCCAAAGATGAAGGTGATGGCAGCCCTACATTTTTTTGCCACAGGTACGTTTCAATTGACCATAGCTGATGTTGGTGGGATGTCACAGACAATGTTCAGCCATGTCCTGCGTGATGCTTTGGCAGCTATGTTGGAGCACCTTGATGAATTCATCCAATTTCCTACTCCTGGGGAGTTGACAGATGTCAAGGGTGATTTCTATGCCCTGGGAGGGATGCCCCATGTCATTGGGTCCATTGACGGGACACATGTGGCTTTGGTACCACCACAGGCACAGGAGCAAGCCTATCGCAACCGTAAACATTACCACTCAATTAATGCCCTTGTGGTGTGTCTTGCTAACATGCTGATCTCCCATGTCTGTGCACGTTTTCCAGGATCAGCACACGATGTCTACATCATGAGGTGTAGCAGGGTGCCACAAATGATGCTGCGGCTGCACAACGAACGAGCATGTCTTGTTGGTGGGTATACTCTGTTGGTCCTGTGTGTTGCGGTATCTTTGGCTCTTACGGCATCTTGATCCTGATGAGGAGCAACACCCACCCATGGAGGATCCAGGGCTTGGTCATGAGGCAAGTGATGAGGAGGATGATATCCGGAGTCAGCTCATATGCAACTTCTTCTCATAATGGTGAGTCACTGGGTATGAGTGTGCAAGCTTGTAGCATTGAGTGGCATGTGTTGCAGTGTGTGTCCAGCTGACTGAATGCAAAGGATTGCAGCAAGGCTTTTTGGTGGTGGTACGGGTTGGGAATGTGTGGGGACTGCTTCTGTGCATGTTGTGGTACCATGCATTCATGTCTTCTCACCATGGAGCATATAACATGTAGCATCACTCCCACACTCCCATGACATGATAGTCACCCTTCTTGACAGTCATCTGTAGTGAAGTGTGGAGCCTGATGAAGGCATCGATATGCGTAAACCTTGCCTCTGAAACATTGCTGATGCTACGGGTGGACATAGAGTGGGACATTACAACAACTGGCTCTATGGTGATTTGCAGCATCTCCGTGTGTAGCAGAATGTGTTTGGCTCATCCCCTTGACTTGTGTGCCAGTTCATTGGGATTTCCAACATCCGTGTTGTGAAGGGGGGGCCCAGCGTATGTCCCACATGTTCTGTCAACTGACCTGTGAGTCTGTTCATATGGATGCATTTCCCTTTGTGTGAGTTTGTGCAGTAAAGGTGTTCTGCACAATCCAAAGTGCCTCATCTCTGTCACTGCATCTCTCTTGCCAGTTTGCATGCGTCATCTATGGCACAATTGACAAAGATTGAGCATATGAGTGTATGTGTACTTCGGCAACATGCTTGCATTTCTTCATGGCTAATAATCTCTATTGTCCATGAAGTACCTGGTTGTGTATGTATTTGTGCAGGTTGCTCCCCACGACGGGACGTCAACGCCTGCTGATGGTGTGTCTCCTATGCGCAGCTCCGCATTTTGTTGCCTGATCCTGTGGCCGTCATTTTTATTGATTCTTCATACATTTTCTCGGAGTGACTCATGAGTAACCTGACACTCCTTCCTTTACATACACCTGTGCACTGTGCCTTTCTGACCTCCTTGTCTTTGTGTGCTACTTTTGCCTAGTTTCTCATCCCTTCCGCCTGCTGCTGCCTCACCTGCGGCAACGCCCCACTGAGTGACCTGATTTGGCAACCCACACGCCTACAAAATGCTCCTCCCTTCCCCCTCCACCCATTCTAAATGCAGCCAGCAGCTTGTCTGTGCCACTGTTGCATCAACGCCGTGCCAAAGGCAGGACCTTCTGCGCCTGCAACGTGCACAGTGCACAACCCTCTGGTCCTTGCATGACCCACGTCACACAACAGGCTCATGCTGCAGCCACCCTCCAAGCAATGTCCTCCAAACAATCAACCACCTGCTATCAGGCAACCCCTAGGTGCACACACGACACCTTTGCATGCTGAGTGTGCAACTCCAACTGCCTACACAGCGCTGCCCCGCCTACCATACCCTGTCAGAACAACCAGGTCATGTGCCTCCTACTCCACACCCGCTCCGTCCACAAGCACGCCATTGGACTCTGTAACCTCCTCAACACAACGGCCCCAAACATCACCTTCATGACAGTAACCTGGTCAAAAGCATCCTCAGCACACAACTTCTTCATTGCCATCTCAGACGGATACAAGATCACCCGCAGGGACGGCAACAACAATCCCGGAGGATGAATTGCAATTTATTCCCAAGTACACCCTCTGAGTCACAAATCCAGTTTTGCTCCAACCACCTGGCAACCCTCAGAGTAACACTCATCTACAAATCTCCAGGCCTACATCCACAATTCCGCAAAGCCATCAACACGTACATCTGCACGTACGCCCTTACCTCCACAGGCTACATGTGGCTGGGGGCCAGTAACTTCTTGCTGTAGGAGAACCACACCACCATCCAACATTGGTCCATCAACATTTGCATCCACGTCTCCGACAAGTAACACACTGGCCCACACCCCGCTACCGATCCCCCAAAGATGCTTGATGTAAGTCACCACGGACAAGCTGTGTGGGACACTCGAACCAACACCACTGCCACACCCTGCAACCTCACACACTGGATCAGCTACTGATCCAACAATCTTGCCACATTGATGGACTTTCCTGTGAAGCACAACAACAATGAAGCCACCTGGGACAAGGCAGACCTACTGGACTCATACAGATCGAGCCGGACTCTTGTGCAAACCTTTCAACACAAAGTACCTTCATTTACCTTACAGCCCTGGAAAACGCCACACACAGCCATCACCATATCATCAGCAAGGACAAGTGGAGATCCTTCAGATAGGGCCGAGGCACCAAAACACATGACATCAAGGAGATCATCAGCATTGTGAGTGAACTGACAGCAGATCTCCATCCAAAAGACACCCCACACTTGCAAGGCAGATCACATCCCTTGCAACTTTCTACCACTGCAAGCTCATGGCCATACATGACAGCCTTGGCACCGAGAGGCAGACAGCACTATTATCCGCGTGACAAACCCCCCTCAGGTTCTGGAGTCCCGTCAGCAACAAATACACCACCTGGCTCATGTGCACCATCCACTCTGGCTCTCAATCAGGCCCCTTCCCATCTCAACCACATCATTCCCCATCCTTGAAGCCCACGTCCAGGGCATCCTGAATGTCTCATTTGAGTTTGCCACATTCCATGGGAGCTGGAGGCATTTCGAGACCCAGGCCCTTCTTCAACAACGGATGGCAGTACCGCAGGATCTCCTAGAACATCACCCTGCTTCCCTACCCAGCAAATGTCATCAGGAAGACACTCAGCGAGCGACTGACAAACTCCGCGCAAACAGCTCCAGGCAACCGGCACCAGAACATCTTCCACAGTAATCACACCACTGCAACCGTCGTCATTGCCACCACCAACAACAACTTAGCCCTACTCAACAATGGTGAGACCACCCCCCTTGACCTCTCAACGGCATTGTACACCATATACTACCACACTGTCAGCTCACACATCTCCAACACTGGTATCCAGAGGAGGGCCCAGGATTAAATCACCAAGTAGCTCACCAGCAAGGCCCAGGGAGTCGGCCTCCACCCTGCAGCATGTAGTACACTGGGGTCATGTGGCCCATGCCCCAGGGCTAATCTCTCAGCGCGACGATCTTCAATGTCGCCATGACCCCCTCTCCACCATCACATGCGCACACGACCTCATCATCATCTTGTATGCCATTGACACCCAGCTGCTCCTCAACCTCACCAAAGACCCAGCCATTGCCAGATCCAACCTTCGAGAAGGCATGAGATCCATTGACGAATGGCTGACCATCAGCCACCTGAGGCTGGACTTGGACAGGACTGAGGTCATCATCTGAGTATTGTCCCCTTACGGCTGGGTCAACTCCTTGTGTCCCACCGGCCTGGGCACCGCACCAGCACCCAATGGCCATGCACGCAAGCTGGTGTTCATCATGGACTCATTGGTCACACTTAAGATGCAACTCAACACCATCTGTACCACATGCTGCAACACCCTCCGCATGCTGCAAATGATCCACAGATAGATCCACTCCAAGGCAAGACAGACTGTCCCCCAGGTCCACGACACCAGCCGGGTCAACTACAGCAATGCCCTCTACGGAGGAACAACAGCAAAACTGCAGGAGAAGTTGTCCATATCCAGGGTGCATCTGCACACCTCATCTTCAACATCCCCCGCCCCAGCCACATCACCGTCCACCTGAGATAGCTAGAATGGCTCACTGTCTGCTGCAGGATCACCTTCAGACTCATGAACCACACTCAGGAGGCAGTCCACAACCCCAGACCCAAAACCGACCTTGGACGTCTGTCTTCCAACACCCCGTTGGCCCAACTTCGTGCAGCCCACCTTGCCCTGGCCACCATTCATCACATCCACAGAACAACTGCATGCAGGAGATAGTTCTCCCACCTCTCAAAACAGACCTGGGACTCCCTCCCCGGGCACCTCAACATGACCCATGACCTCTACACCTTCATGATACTCTGGCAAATTGGTCTGTCTGAGCAGTATTGCAAGCCCCCCCTCAGCAGCTTGAGGCCATCACAGGTGAGTATTGGGCTCCATGTCTGTATTTGGTGATACATTTTGACCCATGTGTGTCCTCGACCGGACTCAGATCCAAGTGTATGGATGGCTGGAGTTAGTTTCACACTCAGGCATACTTTGACATATCCCCACACGTATGTTGTGGACTCATGCTAAATGACTGCATCATAAAATTACAATATTAAATGTATTTATTATAGGTCTGGGGCATGATTTGTGCACAGAAAAAGGTGCAATACAGGGACCATAGAATCCAAAGTTCACAAGGGGAGATGGGATCCTTGGCATTTTGAGTCATCAGAGTCCATGCCACAGTGTTTGGCATAATTGGTCAGATTGTGACCAGCAAGTCCATGTGGCATATGATGTCAGTCAATGAGGTGATGCTGTCGCACATGGAGGCCAGGTGCCACGCCAGGTGACCTGGGAGATGTGGATGGTCCACTGCCTCTCATGGTCTTTTCCGTGGATGACCCACCTTCCTCCGGGGACCCTCAGATGCAGGCCTTGACGATGCTTGGGACGCTCCGTCGGACGAATCCTCCTCCTCCTCCCTCACTGTGGCTGGTGGTGGTCTTCGCCTGGTGGCACGGGGGGGTTAACCATGTTGCCGGCGATCCGACAGAGTGAATGGCTTATGTCCCTTTGCACCGCCAGGAGCTCAGCCAGTCTTGCCTCCATCCGTCCTTGGTGTTCTTGTTGACTGGCGAGTTGCTCGGCCTGCTGGTTCTTAATCTCTGTGAGGGTCACCACTACCTGGCTAAACTCCCTGGTGTCACACTGGTATGCGTCCATGATGCTGGCTATGTGTGACATACCGCTCCCTTCAGCTGGCTGGTCAGGTTCTCGCCTCCGCCTGCCTCCACTCCCACCACCCCTGCCCACATGAGCCTGGGTTGCCGTTGTGGGCACATCGGGTCTACGGGACCCCTGAGGGATGGCAGTGGCAGTGTTGTCTGCCTCCTCCTGGGTGCCCGGCGCACCTTGTCCCTCCTGGCCAGACTGGCTCAGGTGTTCACTGCGGGCAGGGCTCCTCGGTGTCTCCTGGGATGTGGCAGGAATGGGGGTGGTGGTTGTCACAGATGTTCCTGAACCAGGTGCTGTAGGGGCTTGGACACCAGAGGGTCCAGGTCGCTCGGGGTCATCCGCGGAGTGTTGAGAGGCGTCACTGCCAGTGGGATCAGTTTCCTCCCGAGCCAGGGACTGTGATTCTTCACCCCCATTGTTGGGGGGAGAATCATCACGTTGCCCTGTGTGTGAGAGACAGACAATGTTAATGCTGTTTCATGCAACATCCATGTTTCATACACATTCAAGTTGGCACTGTTCCTCCAGGTAGTTGTATGTGCCTAGCATTCTCCTCAATGTTCACTTGTGGATGGGTATTTTGCGGGGGACATATTGATATGTTCTCCTGAGTCTTTGACATGTAGATTTTTGGCTTGGATGCTTCTTCGGCTATGTATTGGTGTTGTTGTGGTACATGTCCATTGTGAGAGTGGGTAAATCCATTGCCTGTCCCGGGGGTGTCTGCTTGTGTAAGCGGTGTGTGTGACAGGGCCTGCTGGTGAGTGTAGTGTGATTTGGCACTGGGCTCCCAGGTGATGTAGCTGTCCCCCCATGGAGCATGCTGCCATGACAGTGAGTGTGAGTTCCTGTCCTAGATATCTGACCTTGTTGTCTTGGTGTTTGTGTTTGCACTGGTCACAGGAGGGCCTTGTGCTGCCTACACCCGGGCCAAGTGTCAGCTATCTTGTCAGTACTTTCCCAATCCCTGTGCATTGCGCATGGTGCATGGGTATGTACCTGGGCCATATGGGATGAGGGCAATTGTGTCTGATTTGGAGTTCGACAATGCGTTTAGTGACACCCACCCTCCCAGCATACGGGACATCCATTCTTGGGTTGGTGCTTCGTGTAGCATGGGACATAGCATGGCCTTGCTTTCTTAATGGGGCATACACATGTTATTGGCATTAGCATTGTTTTTGACTGTGGTTGTGGCCGGTGAGGGCTTGGGGGTAGTTGCGTGCATTTTGTGTAGTTGGGGTGTGGATGCCATTACCCCCATGTTACGTAAGTTGTTTGTGTACTCACCAGGCTCTGGAAGTCCTTGAAGTCCATGTACTCCCACCGGCGGAAGCAGGGTCATCATCTTCTCCTCCCAGGGATGGAAATGTACTGGTCTGCGGGGCCCACCCCCTCCAGTGATGTTGCTCTGGGCGAAGTCATCATTCATTTTTCGCTTGACTGCCCTCCGCAGTTCGTACCACCTGGCTTGGCATTCAATCCTGGTCCTTCTGATGGGTGCAACAGCATTCACCCTATCGACGATCCTCTGCCACAGGCGTGATTTTTCGGCTATGCTGGTCTGTCTGACCAATGTTCCAAACAGCTGTGGCTCGACTCTGATGACTTCATTGACAAGGATCTCCAGCTCCTCCCTTGTGAACTTTGGATTCTTGTCTGTGGGCATGGTGTGGGGTGAGGGTGTGGATGGTTGTGGGTCTGAATGTGAAGAGGGGGTATGTGTGAAGGAGGTTGTGTGAAAGTGTATATGTTAAGGTGGATGGGGCAGTTGTTGGTGTGTGCTCTCTAGCTGCAGTGAGTCTGTTGCAAAGGCTCATGGTTTGTGTGCCCTTTTTATTGGTCCATTTTTGGGTGGGCCTGTTATAAGGGTTGGTTGTGAGTTTGCCCCTCTGTTTGCCTGTTTGGATGTAGCCAGGTCAGTCATTTCCATGTTTTGTGCACTGTAGACGTGTTTTGTGGTGTTGTGCGAGTCGAATAGACCCTCCTTGTGCTGTTTTACATTGCCTATGTACGGTGCGATGATGTTGTTGTGAGGTGCGTACATAATTTGGATGTTGTTGTGGGGTGCGTACATACGCGATGTTGGGGTACGCACCGTACATACGCGATGATGTTGTTGTGAGGTGCGTACATATGAGAGGATGATGTTGTGGGGTGCGTACATGTGCGATGTTGGGGTACGCACCGTACATATGCGATGATGTTGTTGTGAGGTGCGTACATACGTGAGGGTGATGTTGTGGGGTGCGTACATGTGCGATGTTGGGGTACGCACCGTACATATGCGATGATGTTGTTGTGAGGTGCGTACATACGTGAGGATGATGTTGTGGGGTGCGTACATGTGCGATGTTGTGGTACGCACCATACATACGCAATGATGTTGTTGTGAGGTGCGTACATACGTGAGGATGTTGTTGTGGGGTGCGTACATACGCGATGTTGGGGTAAGCACCGTACATACGCGATGATGTTGTTGTGAGGTGCGTACATACATGAGGATGTTGTTGTGGGGTGCGTACATACGCGATGTTGGGGTACGCACCGTACATATGCAATGATGTTGTGATGTTGGGGTATGCACCGTACATACACGATGATGTTGTTGTAAGGTGTGTACATATGTAGGGGGGGCCCTGTACGACTCGTACCCCTGTACGACTTGCACCCCGGGAACTACTTTTCCCGGGATACGAGTCGTACAAAGTTTGCTTTGTAGCGGGTAAAGTCATTCCCCGTGTATGGGACGTTTTCCGTACGAATCCTAAATCGGAAAGCCGGTCCGGATCGTACTTGTACGGTCGGACTGTATTTTTAGGCTTTGTACTGAAAAGTGTCCGGGTCCGTCTTGTACAACTTTTCCCGATCGAATTCGTACGGATCGGGCCGATCCGTATGTATTTTTCCCGTACGAATCGTATTTCACGGGTGGGACGGGACTTGTACGATTCGTATGGGGAAAATTACGGATGCGAGTCGTACGGGAAAAAAACTACAGGATCAGAATCGGCCCCATACATAGTTGTTAGAATATTAAAATATCGTTTTTTATTATTGTTATGTATGTTAGTATATTTTATATGTATGTGATGTATGATTTTTGTATGAGAATTGTTTGTATTTTTAATATATGTGTTACATTTTTAGTAGTTATTATTTTTTTATTTGAATTTTGCACTTTTAGTTCAGTAGGGTGTTGCAGGTTAATAGGGGATTAGGGCGGGAAGTAATTACATTATATTAAATTTATTACATTTCTTTTATTTTAATTTTGCATTTTATTTCTGTAGTGGGTTGTAGGTTCATAGGGGAATAGGGTGGGAAGTAATTTTAATATATTAAATGTATTGATTCATTTGTATTCATTAATATTTGTTTAATTGATATGTTATAGTGTTAAATGTGTAACGTAATGTATTACTAATTAATTAATAATTGGTTATTAATTAATTTTAATTAATTAATTGGTAATTAATTATGGTAAATGTGTAAATAATTTGGCACACAGAGGCAGACAGCACTATTATCCGCGTGACAAACCCCCCTCAGGTTCTGGAGTCCCGTCAGCAACAAATACACCACCTGGCTCATGTGCACCATCCACTCTGGCTCTCAATCAGGCCCCTTCCCATCTCAACCACATCATTCCCCATCCTTGAAGCCCACGTCCAGGGTGTCCTGAATGTCTCATTTGAGTTTGCCACATTCCATGGGAGCTGGAGGCATTCCGAGACCCAGGCCCTTCTTCAACAACGGATGGCAGTACCGCAGGATCTCCTGGAACATCACACTGCTTCCCTACCCAGCAAATGTCATCAGGAAGACACTCAGCGAGCGAATGACAAGCTTCCTCCGCGCAAACAGCTCTAGGCAACCGGCACCAGAACATCTTCCACAGTAATCACACCACTACAACCGTCATCATTGCCACCACCAACGACAACTTAGCCCTACTCAACAATGGTGAGACCACCCCCCTTGACCTCTCAACGGCATTGTACACCGTATGCTACCACACTGTCAGCTCACACATCTCCAACACTGGTATCCAGAGGAGGGCCCAGGATTAAATCACCAAGTAGCTCACCAGCAAGGCCCAGGGAGTCGGCTTCCACACTGCAGCATGTAGTACACTGGGGTCATGTGGCCCATGCCCCAGGGCTAATCTCTCAGCGCGACGATCTTCAATGTCGTCATGACCCCCCTCTCCACCATCACATGCGCACACAACCTCATCATCATCTTGTATGCCATTGACACCCAGCTGCTCCTCAACCTCACCAAAGACCCAGCCATTGCCAGATCCAACCTTCAAGAAGGCATGAGATCCATTGACGAATGGCTGACCATCAGCCACCTGAGGCTGGACTTGGACAGGACTGAGGTCATCATCTGAGGATTGTCCCCTTATGGCTGGTCAACTCCTTGTGTCCCACCGGCCTGGGCACCGCACCAGCACCCAGTGGCCATGCACGCAAGCTGGTGTTCATCATGGACTCATTGCTCACACTTAAGATGCAACTCAACACCATCTGTACCTCATGCTGCAACACCCTCCGCATGCTGCAAATGATCCACAGATAGATCCACTCCAAGGCAAGACAGACCGTCCCCCAGGTCCGCAACATCAGCCGGGTCAACTACAGCAACGCCCTCTACGGAGGAACAACAGCAAAACTGCAGGAGAAGTTGTCCACATCCAGGGTGCATCCGCACACCTCATCTTCAACATCCCCCGCCCCAGCCACATCACCATCCACCTGAGAAAGCTAGAATGGCTCACTGTCTGCTGCAGGATCACCTTCAGACTCCTGAACCACACTCAGGAGGCAGTCCACAATCCCAGACCCAAAACCGACCTTGGACGTCTGTCTTCCAACACCCCGTTGGCCCAACTTCGTGCAGCCCACCTTGCCCTGGCCACCATTCATCACATCCACAGAACAACTGCATGCAGGAGATAGTTCTCCCGCCTCACAAAACAGACCTGGGACTCCCTCCCCGGGCACCTCAACATGACTCATGACCTCTACAGCTTCATGATACTCTGGCAAATTGGTCTGTCTGAGCAGTATTGCAAGCCCCCCCCCCTCAGCAGCTTGAGGCCATCACGGGTGAGTATTGGGCTCCATGTCTGTATTTGGTGATACATTTTGACCCATGTGTGTCCTCGACCAGACTCAGATCCAAGTGTATGGATGGCTGGAGTTAGTTCCACACTCAGGCATACTTTGACATATCCCCACACGTATGTTGTGGACTCATGCTAAATGACTGCAACATAAAATTACAATTTTAAATGTATTTATTATAGGTCTGGGGCGTGATTTGTGCACAGAAAAAGGTGCAATACAGGGACCATAGAATCCAAAATTCACAAGGGAAGATGGGATCCTTGGCATTTTGAGTCATCAGAGTCCAGGCCACAGTGTTTGGCATAAATGGTCAGACTGTGACCAGCAAGTCCATGTGGCATATGATGTCAGTCAATGAGGTGATGCTGTCGCACATGGAGGCCAGGTGCCACGCCAGGTGACCTGGGAGATGTGGATGGTCCACTGCCTCTCATGGTCTTTTCCGTGGATGACCCACCTTCCTCCGGGGACCCTCAGATGCAGGCCTTGACGATGCTTGGGACGCTCCGTCGGACGAATCCTCCTCCTCCTCCCTCTCTGTGGCTGGTGGTGGTCTTCGCCTGGTGGCACAGGGAGGGTTAACCATGTTGTCGGCGATCCGACAGAGTGAATGGCTTATGTCCCTTTGAACCGCCAGGAGCTCAGCCAGTCTTGCCTCCATCCGTCCTTGGTGTTCTTGTTGACTGGCGTGTTGCTCGGCCTGCTGGTTCTTAATTTCTGTGAGGGTCACCACTACCTGGCTAAACTCCCTGGTGTCACGCTCGTATGTGTCCATGATGCTGGCTATGTGTGACATACCGCTCCCTTCAGCTGGCTGGTCAGGTTCTCGCCTCCGCCTGCCTCCACTCCCACCACCCCTGTCCACATGAGCCTGGGCTACCGTTGTGGGCACATCGGGTCTACGGGACCCCTGAGGGATGGCAGTGGCAGTGTTGTCTGCCTCCTCTTGGGTGCCCGGCGCACCTTGTCCCTCCTGGCCAGACTGGCTCAGGTGTTCTCTGCGGGCAGGGCTCCTCGGTGTCTCCTGGGATGTGGCAGGAATGGGGGTGGTGGTTGTCACAGATGTTCCTGAACCAGGTGCTGCAGGGGCTTGGACACCAGAGGGTCCAGGTCGCTCGGGGTCATCCGCGGAGTGTTGAGAGGCGTCACTGCCAGTGGGATCAGGTTCCTCCCGAGCCAGGGACTGTGATTCTTCACCCCCATTGTTGGGGGGAGAATCATCACGTTGCCCTGTGTGTGAGAGACAGACAATGTTAATGCTGTTTCATGCAACATCCATGTTTCATACACATTCAAGTTGGCACTGTTCCTCCAGGTAGTTGTATGTGCCTAGCATTCTCCTCAATGTTCACTTGTGGATCGGTATGTTGCGGGGTACATATTGATATGTTCTCCTGAGTCTTTGACATGTAGATTTTTGGCTTGGATGCTTCTTCGGCTATGTATTTGTGTTGTTGCGGTACATGTCCATTGTGACAGTGGGTAAATCCATTGCCTGTCCCGGGGGTGTCTGCTTGTGTAAGGGGTGTGTGTGACAGGGCCTGCTGGTGGGTGTAGTGTGATTTGGTGTTTAATTGATATGTTATAGTGTTAAATGTGTTATGTAATGTATTACCAATTAATTAATAATTGGTTAATAATTAATTTTAATTGATTAATTAGTAAGTAATTATGGTAAATCTGTAAATAATTTTAGGTGTGTGTTGTAGTGTTTATAGGTGTAAAGGGTGGGAAGTAATTTATTTATAATTCTATGAATTAATAATTTGTTGTTAATTTTAATCAATTAATTGGTTAATAATTTTGGTAAATTTGTTATCAATGTTAGGTGTGTGTTGTGGTGTTTATAGGAGTAAAGGGTGGGAAGTAATTTGTGTTTAATTAATTATATTTAGTTGTTAATTAATGTCCATCGTTTGATATTTAATTTGGGTAATTGTTTATTTTTTCGTGTGTTACTGTTACTTTGAAAGGGGTAACGGGTGGGTGTTAAATGAATTTTAATTATTTAATTATTAGATGTTAATAGTAATAGTCTTTCTTTTAAAAATAATATTTAATTGTGTTTTATTATTTTATAGTATAATTTAGGTGGGTATTGTGGATATTATAGTGTTAAAGCATGTGTACTCAATGAATGTTTGTTATCATTTTTTAATAATACAGTTTTTAATTGATTATTTATTATGTTATTTATGGAAATAAATGTAATAAAAAATGTTGAAGTGTTTTGTTATTGGTGTGGTGTTATAGGGATGGAAATAAAATAAAAACATTTATGTTTTAAATATTTGCTACTTTAAAATAATTATAGTTTATAAATGTATTTATTAATATATTTTATATATTATTGTAAGTTTTTATCATATGTAATTAATATTATAAGATGTATTCTTTTTATATCTTTAATATATTTGATTTTTATATTTTTTAAATATTGTTTTTTATTTTTATGATTTTTTAAATGTATATATTTTTTTAATTGTTTAAGTTGTTATTAGTAATGTCTGTTTCTCTGCTACCCAGCTCTTTCCCTACTTTTACACTCACTGGAGTGGGAATAGTAATTTTTGCCCCTCTTCTATCCTACACTTTCCCTACAGTTGCACTCTTTGGAGTGGGAACAGCAATTTTTGCCCCTCCGCTATCCATCACTTTTCCTACTCACTGGAGTGGGAATAGTAGTTTTAACCCCTCCTTTATCCCACACTTTCCCTATTGTTGAATTCACTGCAGTGGGAATAGTAATTTTTGCCCTCCTGCTATTCAGCACTTTCCCTACTGTTGCACTCACTGGAGTAGGAATAGTAATTTTTACCCCTCCGCTATCTAACATTTTCCCTACTGTTGCATTCACTGGAGTCGGACTAGTACATTTAATTACTCTGCTATCCAACACTTTCCCTACTGTTGTACTCTTTGGAGTGGGAATAGTATTTTTTGCCCTTCCACAATCCAACACTTTCCCTACTGTTGCACTCACTGGAGTGGGAATAGTTATTGTTACCCCTCCACTATCCAACATTTTCTCTATTGTTGCACTCACAGGAGTTGGAATAGTACATTTAATTCCTTCCCTATCCAACACTTACCCTACGTTTGCACTCATTGGAGTGGAAATAGTAATTTTTACCCCTCTGCTATCCAACACTTTCCCTACTTTTGCACTCTGTGGAATGGAAATAGTAATTTTTGCCCCTCTGCTATCCAACACTTTGTTACTGTTGTACTTATTGTATTGGGAAATGTAAGTTTAATTTGATTTAATAGTTTAAAGTTTTAATTTATTATACATTTTTTTTATTTTAAATTATTGATGTATATATTTTTAATCATTTTAAAGTTTAAAAATTAAATACAAATAAAAGTTAATACATTATTTTTAAGTAAATATATGTATATGCATAAATGATCATGTGTATGTGTCTATATTTTTTCAATTAAGTTTATTTGTTATATTTAGTTAAAATGTGTATTAAATGTAATTTATTTTGTTAGAAATAATATTAATATTTAAGTGGTAAGGATACCGGTCCTAGGATGCTTGTTTCCAGTCCAGGGAGGACCTGACTTGGCAGTTCGGGCTGGACTGTTCCCATGAGGCACAGGGTCAAGACTGATTTGCATATGGCTGGGTTCAAACTGGAACGGCATGGTAAGCAAAAAAACGATGGATTTAGGCTCAGATCTCTGTACTGGGGTGAATGTATGACATTGTTCTGCATTCTGTCCATCAACTGTTGTTTTTGCATTTGTCACCCTGAGTGGGAAGGGTATGCCCAGACGTGGGTCCCTTGGTTTCCATGCTACTGGAATCAAGCTATCCTGGCTGAAGAGGGGTGAAACCCCGAAACCGGTCCCAGGATGCTTGTTTCCTGTCCAGGGAGGACCTGGCTTGGCAGTTTGTGCTGGAGTAGGGTCAAGAGTGAATTGCATATGGCTTGGTCTGAACTGGAATAGCATGGAGTGCAAAAAAAACTATGCATTTAGGCCCAGATCCCTGTACTGGAAGGGAATGTTTCACCTCAAGAAGTGGTCATGGGCAGAGCAATGAGACTGGCTTATACTCCTTCAGTTTCATTAGTTCCAATAACTGATGTCTTCGTACTAGATTGCTGTAGAGGTCTGACTAATACAGTAAAATCTGTCTCTTCTGAGGTGAATGTGGCAACAGAAGTAACAAAGGAAATCCCCTGTCATGGATTGAACCTTAGAGCCTAGATAATCATCCTAAAATACATGTGGAAGAATTGCCTATGTGAAAGCTGACATGAATTCTATCAGGTATTCTTAACGGAAACAGTGTGGTGAAATGTACCGGAATTCTGCAGTGGATATAAGCCACTCCCACGAATAGGGTAAAAACAGCAGATGAAGAAGTGATGAAAACAACCACTGATTCTCAAAATCAAGCTCAAGTTATTGTCAAGGAGCCAGATGGTGTTGAACATTTTAGAACTGGTAAAGACAATGAAGTTATAAAGTCTAGATTCGTGAAAGTGAAAGTTCTGGTGAAGAACCTGGTACCTCTACCAGTGGTGCTGTTGACCAGTGTCAGAGTGGAGATCAGAGTTAAGAACTGTTGCAATGTCAGATTTAGGGCTATGAGTGGCAGCAAGAAAACGTAGACTCTGATCCAAACAATGAAGGAATAAAGTTCAAAATTTGACTCATACGAATACAGAGAGAAAGAATTAAGTTCACAGTAAATTATGCAGTCAAGAATGATCAGTGATCAAGTCCATCAGTGAGTGAAAAAGCAGGTAAAAGAGAGAGAACATAAGTCATTAAAAAGAACCTGCAAAAGAATGCATAACTAACCAGAGAAACAAGAGAGACTGAAGCCAATCAATGAAAGTTCTGAAGTAAATGAACTAGAGTCAGAAAATAGTGAAAATGAATCACCTGTTACTAAATAAACAGCTAAAAAGAGAACACCAAATAGAAAATATGCCTCATCTGAATTGTTATATCTAGCTACAGTGTCAGAGAAAGGAGAATCAGAGTGAAAGATCTATGGGGCAATTTATTGTTGCCAATACAGCTTCAAAAGGGAGAACTGCCTTGAAATGTTTTAAAAGACTATAAAGATCAAACCTTCCAGCTGAAAGAATGGAGAGAAAAATACTGAGAGCATTTACTGAAAGAACTTTAAAAAAGAAAAGAATGCTTTAAAGTCTTGTTTGATTGTTGTTTTGAAAGAAATAAGAAGGAAAGAAGAAACATATGCCCCTATTAGGATGGCGGGCGGATCACCACCGCTTCCGCCCCCCAAAATGGCCCTGTATCACCCCCGTCATATTAGAATGGCGAGGGGCACCGCAGCGGACGGAAAGACCGTCCACCGCTTTTCTGCTGGTCGGATTCCCGACCGGGCGGAAAAGGCCCTTGATATAATGGGGGTGCCTTGCACCGCCATCCATATTAGGATGTTGCATTTACAATGCCTTTCCATGGTGGAGACTCCACCATGGAAAGGCATGCGGATTCTACATCGGGGGCCCATTGCGGGCACCCAGGGGGTGGGGGGCTGCACTTGGGAGGTACCTATGGTATCCCCCAACATTGGCATGGACAAGGTGGCAGGCACAGCTCGGTGCCTGTCACGTTGTGCATGCCAATGCACAACATGCATCTTGAACATTGTGGCGGGTGCTGCTTGAAGCACCATCCTCCACAATGTTCAATATGCGGGATGTGACCGCCAGGCGGGCAGACATAGTAATGGTGCCCATAGTATTGATCTAAGAAAACATTTGCTAACTTTTGAATTTGATGCCTTGCAATCAATTTTTTTTTAATCTCAAGTGATTGATTGATTGATTAAGGAATTTATAGAGTGCGAAGCACTTCACAAGGGAGCTTCCCAGTGCTAGCCCACCTGTCTGCTAAAAGGAGAGTTTTCAACCTTTTTTCTAAATAAGCTTTCAATTTCCAGCATCTTATGTTCAGTTGGAAGTGTATTGCACAGATTAGCAGCCAAAATCAAAAAAGGAATGACCTCCTAACCTGGCTTTATAGAATCTCAGAACCCGCCGAAGGCCTTGATTCACAGAGCGAGGAACACTTAGGGGATGATAGAAGGGAAACCTATTCAAGAGGTAAGCAGGACATTTTTTGTGAACTGCCCATAACAAGATTACCAAAGCATTGAACTTAATTTGTTCTTTGATATGGAGCCAATTAAGTTGCTGTTAGCCGGCCAAAATTGATAATGACTTTGCAACCTTGAGTGTAGCTCTTCCTTGTTCTGGGCCAGTTAAATAGGCAGGGGCACCTAGGTACAAAGAATTTGCATAATTCAATTTGAAATTTACCAAGGCTAATACAATTGTTTTTTGAGTCTGTGGTGGTAGCAGTTTTGAAATCTTTCTCAACAACTTCAACGGACCAAAGAAAGTTCCTGTCACAGCACTAATTTGGGCTTTAAATGAGAGATCCTGATTGGATTTTACTCTAAAATGTATTGCCACCGCGGCTGGATCTCGTGGTTCACCAAAAGAGGGGGATTGTCACAAGATGAACGTTTATGTTTCCCGAAGAAAGGGAGCTCAGATTTACTGAAATTAAGCTTTAGACAGCTTTTTTTGCATTTAGTTTGCCACATCCGAAAGTTCTCCATCAGGCCTATTTCAATCTGTGCAAAAGAGAGCATATGTTGAGCGTCATCAGTATATGATACTAAATTGAAGCCCCACTGCTTGACAATTTTAACTAAAGGAAACAAGTAAGATTAAATAAGGTTGGAATCATGGCTGGTCCTTCAGGGACTCTATGCTTCAGTTCTTTGTAACCAGATCTGAACAGTGGAAGAGAGACCGCCTGCAGTCTATGTGTTAGGAAAGAATGGAGACAATATATGGCTGTCACAAAAATACCGACTGATTCCACTCTGTCCAGCAAGATGTTCTGGGTAACATTATTGAAGGCTATTGATAAATCCAACGAAATCAAAATGGCCTTCTTTCCATGGCTTAGATTAATTTTAACAAACTCTGAAACCTCAAGAAGAGCAGTCTCCATACTGTGATCTACGCAGAAGCCCGATTGAGAAGGAACCAGTCTATCATTAGTTTGAATGAATTCAGCAAGCCTTTTCTTTATTAGCTTTTCCACCATTTTGCTCAATTCTGGGAGCAATGAAATTAGTCTGAAATTGATCAATACGGCAGGGTCGGCATTAGTTTTTTAGGAGAGGAAGGACCTGCACTAATTCTTGTGTAAGTTGACACGTATGCCCTTTGTGTAGCTGAAGGTATCCCTCCATGTAAGCTGGTCTGTTACTCACTCTAGATGTCAGTCATTATTGTCGTTGTGTCATCCAGAACGTGATATGCTGTGCACATCTCTTGGTGTATTGTATTGACATGTGTCCACTTTCAGCTCCAATAGGAGGAGGCCAAATTTGATTCGTCACTTGACGGTGCTGGAGGACATGGAGGATGTTGTGATCATATGCAAATGTCGCCTGAACAGAGCCACCCTGAAGACCCTTTGTGATCTGTTGGAGCCCCACCTGCAGCCAAGCAGTACATATCCAACAGCTTTCACTCCTACTTATAAGGTGATGGCAGTCCTGCATTTTTTTGCCACAGGATCGTTCCAGGAGACTGTGGCCAGCGCTGGTGGGATGTCACAACCGATGTTCAGCATGGTGCTGCGTGATGTACTGTTTGCCATGATGCTATACAAGGACAGATACATCCATTTCCCCAGGGGTGCTGAATTGCCAGCTGTGAAGTGAGACTTCTATCCCCTTGGACACATCCCCAATGTTGTTGGGGCCATTGATTGCACCCATGTCACTCTTGTGCCACCACAGGCAAGTGAGCACAATTGCCGCAATTGCAAGCATTACCACTCCATCAATGTGCAGGTGGTGTGCCTGGCAGATATGACCATCTCGCAGGTGTGTGCCAAATTCCCAGGCTCGGCCCACGACTCTTACATCCTGATGAACAGCATAGTGCCCCAGCTGATGGCTAATCTTCTTCCAGAGCGTACATGGATTGTGGGTGAGTATGCCTAGTTATGTGGCGTGCTGTGTGTGTGACCTGCTCCCCTGAGACTCTGTGACATTGCAATGTCTATTTGTGTTTGTCATACCTAGGTGACTCTGCATATCCCAACCATCCCTGCGGAATCCCAGGAGGACATGTGTGGTGGAGCACACTTTGGCCTGCTCAAGTCACGTTTCCGGTGCCTGGACAAGACCGGAGGTGCACTGGCATACTCGGCTGGGAAGGTGTGTCAGATTGTTGTTGTATGCTCCACAACCTAGCCATTCGCAGGGAGATTCCCCTGCTCCTGGATGATGATGAGGACCCAAGGCCCCTGCCTGCAAACCAAGCCGTGTCCAGTGATGAGGACAGTGGAGAGGAGGAAGGTGTTGACCTGCATGAACAGCTCATCACTCGCTACTTCACTTGACGGTGGGTGGCAATATTTTATTTACTATGGTGAGAAGCAAGGAGGTGTACATTTCTATTGGGGGAGTGAGTTGACAGTCGTGGTAGATGAGATGGTCGAGTAGTCACCACATTGCTGTGGTGACCCAGTTCAACAGGCAGATGCCATTCACAAGGCAGTGTGGGGTAGGACAGTCCAAATAGTCAATGCAGTGGTGGAGAGGGCTGTCATCATGGCTGGCTCCGTGACTTGCGTCTGGCAGGTGCTTTGCCTCCAGATACTCCCAGGGTCTTCTTGGGACAGCAGCTTTGTCGTTTGGCAGAGGGGTGCCCTACTGCACGGCCAGTGTGGTCTGAGCACTCACCCCTCTCCATGGGCGCAGGGGAGGATGGTGAACTGTCATTGTGCAGCCCACCCGAGGGAGGTGGAGGTGTTGTCTGGGGAGCATGCCTGTCCCTCAGTACCGCCACCTGCTGGCCCCAGAGGTACACGATTTGTCCCATGCATCTGTCGATGGACCTCATCAGCAGGATGAGCTCGTGCAACAGATCACCCGACCGGCCAGTTCGTCCCTGGGCCTGTTCGTATGCGCCCAGGACTCTGGTGATGTGTCCCAGACTTCTGGTGTCCCTGGGTGACACTGCCCCTCCCACCGGCCCTGCTGCCACAGACCTGTTGCCTCACCACTTTGGGCACCCGCATCCTCTCCCTACCCTCCACCATGGGTGGTGTGTGTGGGGTATCCTCTGGGACAGGGAGGGTGTTGCCGGCAGCACTGGTGGTGGTGCTGGTGGTGGTGGTGACCGCACAGGCCGTGACAGCAGGGGTCTGCTGTGGAGTTGCTTTTGCGACAGATGTGGTGGGAGGACGCTGGGGTCCTGAGACCTGTTGCTCCCTGGCACACCAGATGGGCCGGCCTTGAGCTCATCGTCCACGGAATCCTGGGAGTCAGCATCCAAGAGTAATTGTACCGGGGGTGGAGACTGGCTCTGCAGGTTGCTGGTGTTGTCCTCTGCAGTGAGTTCTTGGTCACCTGTGGGTCAGATAGGAAATGGTCATTGCAGTGCACCTGGCAAGCTTTGGGTTAGCTTTGTGTCATTCACATTTTGTACACTGCACAATTGACATATCATCACATTGTTGACTGTGTGCATTACTGTGCTCCCTGACATGATACAGTGGTACAAGCACTACTTGTCCATGGTGCGAGGTGTCAGGGCATACCATGCGAACCGTGTCCAATTGAGGTTACTGGGACTTGTTGGGCCTGGCACAACATGTGTTTAATTGTGGACTCATGGTTTAGTTGTCTGACCTAGCAGACGTCACATCTGGCCATGGACTGGCCATTGTCATCGCCTGCATCCCTTTGTCTTGTCATGTGCATATCTAGATTTGTGCCACCACACATGCTTTCATATTTTGAGAATGGGCCTTGTTGCACTTGCCCCATGGTGATGCATATGTAACTAGTTGCTGTGCATGAATGTCCCCAGGCTTTCTTCTTCTTGTGCATTGGTGTGTCACACTTTGGTGGTTGTGGCAGTTTCCTTGGCTTACCTGTGTGCACACTGTGCTTGGCAATGTGGTAGGTATGGCTCTTTGTGCAATGTGAGGGCTGGTGTTGTCATATGGCACCATTTAATTTGGGAAAAATGGGTGGGTGCACGTACTGGCTACCTACCTGTAAGTTTGTTTGGTGTACTGCAATGGCTTCCAACTGCTCCTGGGTGGGGTGGGGGAGGGATCCATCCTGCTCAGGTGTGGGGCAGGGGGCATGGTGGGAGTAGTAGTGCAGGCCCCCCACCCCCAGACACCTTCATGGTAAAGATGGCTACCTACCTGTAAGTTTGTTTGGTGTACTGCAATGGCTTCCAACTGATCCTGGGTGGGGTGGGGGAGAGGAGGGATCCATCCTGCTCAGGTGTGGGCCAGGGGGCCTGGTGGTTGTTGTAGTGCTGTCTGCCTGTACACATGCCCCCATGGTTACGTTGTTAGCTATGTTTGTGGTGAATGGGAGTGGGTGAATGTTGGATCTGTGAGCCATGTTTTTGTGAGTGTGTGGTGCAGATGGATGGTGTGTGTCCTAGGTGGTGTAGCTTTGTAGTTGTGCAAGGCAGTACATAGCAGAGTGGCGGTAGTCATTTCTTTGTACTTACCAGCCTCCACTCCCTCGTCTACTCCTGTGAGACTCTCTGGATGCAGTATGGCAAGCACCTTCTCCTCCCATTGTGTGAATGTTTTTTGTGGCATGGGAGGACCACCGCCAGTCCTCTGAGCCAGCTCACGGTTCTTGCTCCTCCTCTCCTTGACCACCCTCTTCAGGTCATGCCACACCTTCATGATCTCCTTTTTAGGTCTCGCGACCTGCGTTGCACTGCGCAGCAGTGCTCGCGCAGGCGAGAGTTCTTTTGTGTGAGGTTCAGAAATTGACTTTGGAATTGCACACGCTCGGGCGTGGGCGATTCCTTTTCAGGTCTCCCATTGGCCTTTGTGGGCGTCTACTTCCAAAAGACTGCACGCCATTGGCCTGATGCGCGTGCATAGCTCCTCCCATGGCCTATTGGTGTCTATTACACGCACCAAGCACGTGACAGACAGCAACAGGCTGTGGGTGGAGCTATGCGTGCGCAGCAGACATAGAAAACACATTGCAGTGGCCGCTTCAGAATGATGCGAAAATCGGACGCAGTCCTGATATCTATCTCTGTTGGAAGCCAATTTATCAAACTAGCGAGCATTTTGAAATGGGTGGCTCTTGTACGGATGCACTTGCACTTGTGCACACATTCTCCCGCTTCCATAGAGGCCACGACCCCTGACCCACGGAGCACTTTGAGTACATCTTTTCAACGTACAAAACATGACCTCGTTCTCTGCGGTGGTAAAACATGCACCTTCATCACCACCAATGTTTTCCATGATGCATAGCCCGCATCCCGCTTCTGACTGCCCTTCATGTGCAAGTGAAGGTTGCCGTGCTGTGGTCCGTGTGCTACCCATTGTGTTCGAAGGTAGCGCACACTGGTGCTGCCTTCAACACATCTTCTCGGTTTATTTTTGGGACTCTTGCACTGCTGTGCGGTGTCTGCTTTGTGTGTGTGCAGTTAGAATTGATGCTGCTGTGGTGCGTCCGTTCTGTGAGTGTGAAGGAGACTCATAGTACCGTTACCTGCACTCTGCTTGCGCTATAGGAGTAAAACTTTCAAATGAACTCGCTTGCTTGACATCTGCTGCGCCTATTATTTGCGTTTTAGAAACGCTTATATTGCAGCTGCAAGTGTCGAATCTGGTCTGTGGTGTGAGCGAAGCTTGGGCTTTGCTGAATCCAATGGGTGTGAGAGGTAAGTTTGATTCAATACTGTCGGAGCTGGGCTTGGTCTTTGTGTGCTGAGAAAGTTTTCACTGCCAGAGAAAAGGTGTTTTAAAAAAATAATTCATGTTTATTTATTTTTGAGGAATGGGCCATGCTGATTTAAAGATTGCTAGAGATTTGTCAGAAGGCGCTATCTTGTTTTTGTTTGTGTTTTTTTATGAACATTTGTGTCGCCTATGTTGGCTGACTTCCGATTGTTTGGCTTCTACTGTTTCTAACTCTGATGTGAGAGACAGGACTTTGAAAGATGTTTGTTACCTGAGAGGTTCCTCTTCTGTCCAAACATGTAAAACGTCATCAATAGCACCATCCTCATCCTGCACCTTCCATTGATATTCTCATTAGTATTAGGTGACAGAAAATGTATTTGAAAGGGCAGGTACGGAAAATGAAATGAAGTAAAAGGGAAGACAAGTGTTAATTGGAGGCCATATCAAAGTGCGTTCCAAAATAGCTTTTAACCTGCACAAGATGCTGATCTGCTCCTACCAATGCAATCTTTGTTTTTGGGGTGATGGAGTGTTCCAGAATTTGCTGGCACACATTACTTTGAATTTTCCATGAGTTCACTGCAGAACTGTCTGTGCAACACGTGGCTTTTACCCGGTGTGGATATCATGTCATGGGTGCAAAGAAATTCCCAAATGCAGGGTATCCATTTGGGAATTATGTCTGCTCTCTACCATAGTGTCTTAGAGGCACTGGGTGCTTTTATATGTGTGTTGGGTTTAAAAACTCATAAATAAAAGGCATGGTCATTTACAATACAAATAGCTTAAACTCTCACAAATGCGAGACCTATTGCATTGAAAATGCTTGTTTGATCTTGGGTTGGACCCTACTGCATTGACCCTTTGGACTATCCTAGCCCACATTTGTGTCCTTGTGGCTAATGGTGTCTGTTGGACCAGGGTACCAAAAAGCTGTGGTTCCACTCTGACTATCTCATCTACCATGGCCTTCAACTCACTCTCAGTGAATTTGGACATTTTCTGTGTGGCCATGGTGTGTGGTGTGCAAAGTGATTGTGGGTGCAGGGGTGTGAGTGGTTGTTGTGGTTGTGCTGTGCATGGTGTGTGTTGTGCAGGGGGTTAGTTATGCTGGTTTGGACGGGTGGTGGTGCTGTGTGTGGTGTGGCTGGTGATGTTGTGTCCTTTGCCTCTCCTGTCAGCTGGGGTATATGTCCCTTCTCTCCTGGTGTTTTGCAAGGAATTGTGGTCAGTAAAGGGGCTGTTTTTTACACAGCTATGTGGGTGTGTCCAATTGGGGTGTTGCTGACAGGTGTGTAGTCCTGGGATTTGTATTTTTCGTTTTGCCATGTGGTTGTGTCATTGGGGTGTGTTTTGTGTATTTGGGAGGCATGTCTAATTTTCTGTGTGCACTATTTGGCCTTCTTGTGGGGTTTTGGCTTCGTCCGCCATATTTTTGACGGTTCGTCCGCCGCGGTGGCTGTGCTTCAGCTCTTCCGCTGTCTCTCCCATTCATCCCATTGTGCGACCGCGGAGACGGCGATACGTACCACGGGACCGTCGGGGATATACTAATTTCCGGGGCGGTGTCTCCGCTATACTTTCGGTGGGTTGTTGTTTTTCCGCCGCGATTCCGTCCTCGTGGGCCTTGTACCGCCGTGGTCTGATTTTTTGGGCGGTTAATGCTAATTTGGCCACCGGTTTTCTCACGGGGCCGTGGGCGATTGTTTTCCGCTTCCATGGCAGTCGAGGTGTTTTTCCGCCCTAGATCCTAATGGACCTCCAAGTGTCTGATTCTGTTTATAGTTACTTGAAAAGCCTTTAGAAGAAAAAATCCAATCACTGTTTTTTAATCCTGTGATGTTATTCTCTGCCAGTCTGCCTGTTACTTTTCTGCCACACAGTCACTGATTTTTTATGTTTGGCAGCATGTGTGTGTAAAAGAGAACATAAAATTGGCCTTGTTATTCTCCTAATCATAATCATCACATCAATTGAATTCCAATGGCCCTAGGGAACCAGCAATGTACTGCTACTGTGCCACGCTGTTATTTAAAACAAATGTTTGCACAGAGCATTATCTACAGTTTGTCTTTTTTGTTTTTCTCAATATAGCTGCTCCTGCTGGGCCACCATATCCAGCAGGAATACCGGTGGCTAGTGGTCCTGGAAGAGGAGGAGAAGGAGAAGAAAATCAATCCAGAGCTCCCAGGCCCCAGTGCAGTCGGTCCCCCTCAGCCTCCAGCCCCCCAGCCATCCCATCGCCGGAGCTGCCGCCAGCCAACTACGGCCACGCCTCACCAGAGCAGCAACAGGCCATTGCTGCACGGCATCCTACAGTGGCTGGACACTATTGAGTGGGAATAGTAATTTTTACCCCTACGCTATCCAACACTTTCCCTACTGTTGCACTTATTGGAGTGGGAATAGTCATTTTTACCAACACACTACCCAACACTTACCCTACTGGCACACTGTCTGGCGTGGAAATAGTCATTTTTACCACTACGCTATCCAACACTTTCAGTAATGTTGGACTCTATGGAGTTGGAATAGTAATTTTTACCCTTATGCTATCCAACAGTTTCCCTACTGTTGCACTCTCTGGAGTGGGAATAGTAATTTTTACCCGTACTCTATCCAACACTTTACCTACTGTTGCACTTATTGGAGTGGGAATAGTCATTTTTACCCCTACGCTTTCCAACACTTTCCCTACTGTTGCACTCTCTGGAGTGGGAATAGTAATTATTTTAACCCCTACGCTATCCAACACTTTCCCTCACTGAAGTGGGAATTGTAATTTTTACCCCATCACTAGCCAACACTTTTTCTACTGTTGCACTCAGTGGAGTGGGAATAGTAATTTTTACTCCTACGCTATCCAAACTTTTTCCTACTGTTGCACTCTCTGGAGTGGGAATAGTAATTTTTTAGCTCTACGCTATCCAACACTTTTCCTACTGTTGCACTCACTGGAGTGGGAATCGTATTTTTACCCCTTCGCTATCCAACACTTTCCCTACTGTTGCACTCACTGGAGTGGGAATATTAATTTTTACCCCTACGCTATCCAACACTTTCCCGACTGTTGCACTCACTGGAGTGGGAATAGTAATTTTATCCCCTCCGCTGTCCAATATTTTCTCTACTGTTTTAGTTAATGTAGTATATAATTTATTTTAAAAAGATTAAAAATATTGTAATCTTTTTATTTGTTATATATATTTTTAATATTTTATGTATATTATTGTTTTTTTATAGAGGTATTTATAATTTGTAAAATGTTTTTTAACCATTTATAAGTTATTAAAATAATTATGTATAAAAAAAATTAAGTAATTATATATATTATATTGTATACGTATATATGTTTCATTTATTTTTACCTTATATGTATTAGTTATAATTTTAAATATTTTAAAATAATTTAACTATTTTTCTTTTATTTATATTTATTATTTACTTTATTTTACAGTATTTTTTTAAACATTAAAAAACCCGATATTTTTAACAAAGATATATTTGACAACGATATTTTTTTCCGATATTTTTGTGCTTACCATAATGTATATCGGTCTTCGATATTGTGGATATCGATATTTTGGCTCCGATATTTTTGTAGTCAATATTTCTGTAGTCGATATTCTGTCAGTGATCCATTGCGGGGACCCGAGCAAGATAGTCTCCATCATCTCACTCTGAGTCTTCTTGTGCCATTGTGAAGTAGCAGAGGTGGGGGATTCTGCTGGTGCACTGCTGGCGACAGGGCTGCTTTGCGTTAAGATCTTACCCTCTTTTCATTCATCATCACCATCCACCCTGATTGGACTTATAGCTGATGTTCTCCGGCTCGCCTCACCACCATGACCAAGTTCAGCAATTTTTTATGGTGCTCCTCCCACTTGATTGGGTAGTGTTTTTTCATGTGGGTTGTCTGGCCTCCAGTACCATAATGTGTAACAGGCTTACCTCATCAAACATTTGTGTGGCATATGGTGCATACTGCAATGTGCTCCCCCTCTTTGCTAACTGTAAAATATCCCAAACTGGGGAGGAGTACTTTTTTACTGGACCAGTGCCTGAAGATGATCTGGAGGTAGGTGGCCATGTGGTTGATTGCAGCTCTGCTTCTACTGAGGCAAGGGTTGGAGCAGGTCTCAGTTGGAGCTTTGCAAATATGGGGGCTGGTGGCGGTGCTACCTGTGCCACATCCCTTGGAGCTGGTTGAATAGCAATATCAGATTCCTCTGGGTCACCTTCCACCATGACTACCTCATTATCGTCATCCTCCTCTTCATCCCCTTCCATAAGTCTGTCTTTCTGGAACCTTTCTTTTCCCTTGCCTCTCCTGTTGTCTCCTGGTCTCTGTCGGGATCCACTCCATGTCCCTATCATCATCACCAGAAATGGTGCTTGGAAAAGATGGTGCTGTACTGCCCTTCCTTTTCCTTGCAGGAGATATGGGAGCCAAGGATTCCAAAAGAGGGGGTATAACTTCTTGCTCTGAAGGAATCTCAACCTCCTGTTTTGCAACAACATCACACAAACCCACTTTGCTGTGTTTCTTGAAACAACTGTGTACTACTTTGCGAAAGGGACAAATCCAATTAAACATTGCTGCTTATCAGCGTCGACATGATTGCACTGGATGCCTCACTGACAGACATGGTCCGGGACTGAGATTGGGGAGGTGGTGCTGTTGATGCAGGAGTGCTGCTCTCAGCTTGCGCCCCGGAGGGCGGTGGGGCAGGCACAAATTTCCTGGAAAACGTTGCGGTCAGCACGTCAGTTGGCAGTGGCACTTATCTTCCCAGCAAGATAAAGAGATGACTGTGTTGCGTCACATTGTGCAGAGCCCTTCTGTCTGGCAGTACTGTTGGTGTTGTCTCTTCTGTTGTAAACCTAAAAGCAAACAAGCAAGAAAAGCATCAGTGAAAGGTTACAATGTTGCAGTTGATGTAGTAGTACAAACAAACAATATAATTTAGTGTGGTTACTTAAGTTATTATAAATAATTAACAATAGTATATAGTGTTCATCCTTAAAATGGAAGACTACACCAACATAAGCTTCATGGTGATTATACACTCAGGAAGGATTAGAAAGGGCAACAACAACAACAAAATAATACAGCTGTAATTGTTTGCTTTATGTGCAATGCATCACGTGGGATGTGGCACGCAGGGAGGTGCAGCTGACCAATGCATTGACAATCGAATAATCCTTATAAAATGATTACTGTTGTGCACCTATAGCAGACATGGGGTAGATTCATTAATGCCAGATGTTATGAGAATGGTAAAAAATCAATAAAAAAAAGTTAAAATGTCAAAAATTGAAAAAAACCAATAAAACTCAAACTGAAAAAATACAATTGAAAACATATAAATAAGTGACACTATCCTCAAGCATATCATTTTTTTTATTTATTAAACTGCTATCTCATTGCTCTGCATCCATTGAAGAATATGGCAAAGGGCCACACTGGCTGGACACACAAAATGGATGCCTGCCATAGCCACATGGTTATCAACAAAACCAGCACAGAGTAAATAGGCATTGGGAATGGGAGCAAAGAGAAAAAGACATGAAGGCCTATGGCAAAAGCACATTGGCTGGCTACACAAAATGGCGGCCAGCCACATAGTCACAACAACAACCAGCAAGTGGGCATGGCCACAGACAAAGAAGAAATGCAGACCTATACGGAAAACACACTGGCGGGCTAAACAAAATAGCCGCCAGCAACATGGTCACAACAACAACAAGTAGCAAGAGGGCATGGCCACAAACAAAGAAGAAATTCAGGCTTATGGGGAAAGCACACCTGCTGGGAACACAAAATGGCCACCAGCCACATGGTCACAACAAAAATCAGCATGGGGGCATGGCCACAAACAAAGAAGAAATGCAGGCCCATGGGGAAAGCACACCGGGTGGCTACACAAAATGGCCACCAGCGACACTGGCCACAACAACAACAAGCAGGAGGCCTAGAAAATAAAGAACACATGCAGGCCTAGGATGGACACTGACTATACAAAATGGGCCCTGGCCACATGGCATGATGATTCTTGAGCAAAGTAGGCAAATGGTGGCCTATGCCAAACACACATACACACACACAGTGGTCAGACAAAAGAGGCATGGTAACACAGACAATAGAGCATTAAGTCAGCCATGCCAAAACCGAACATTAACAGGGCCAAAAATGTTCAATAAAACACACATCCTCCGAAGGCATTAGCCTACCTGAACACAGTTTGAAGGGGAAAAACATGAAAAATAAAAAGAATAAAAACATTTTATATTTTAATCCAATGCCATCCAAGGACTAAATGATGTTTCAGTTCTACAGATACCTCAGAAACAGTCGTTTCATGCACCCATGAAGAGTACAGGGCCTACTGGCTGGAAGGCCTATTGGCACACTAGGCCACATAGAGACTTAAATCAATCAATATTGCACACTTATTAAAACACATGGAGAAGAAAATTTACTGAACTGTGCAATATTGTTCCTTTACTAAAGAAGATAATTTTCTTGCACAAAAAAGCTAGGGCCCTACTAAAACTGCATGCCACCCACCGCAATACATTTACAAAATTGAATAGAAGTACAAATAAATACAGGTGCATGTCCCCAGTCAAACAAACAACACACTTATATACCACCTTTTCAACTTACTTGTGATGCCTCAAAAACAATGTCCTTAAATCCAATGGTACATCTGCAGCAGACAAGGAGAATGATCCTTCCAGCTCCAAATACCAATGAAACGTGACCTGGGACAGGAGATAGCAAAAGAGGGAGCCCGCTGGACAGGAACAGGAAGATGGAGTCTCTAGGGCATTTCCTTCTGGTTTGAAAAAAAGTTTTAACAGAATGGCTTCTCACACCAAAAAAAATCTCCAACGGCCAGTCTGAGAAGAAAATCCACTCCAAGTGCCTCTCAGCTGCATTCTCAAGCAGAAAAGCTGCTCAACCACTCCGTTTGCGATCGCAATCAGCTCTAAGAATGCTACATTGGTGTTGTCATGGCCAGAAGCAATGCGAGTGAGCGTGTTGCTTCGTAGGAGCTCTCTAGCGGTTTGAGAAGTCTCTTGCATGCTTGCAAGTTGCCTGAGAGTCTCGGCTCTCGCGGCTGGGTGCCAAAAGAAAACTTGAGTGTGTGAATGGAAAAAACTCTGCTTCACGCCCAGATGGTGGAATTCACTAATTACGCGTTCCTCTGCGAGTGGATCGGAGTTTAGTGCCTGGGGTTATATGTGAGGTTTGCAGGCGAACAGGATAGGACAGCAACCAAGTATAATTAATACATAATTTATATTAATTAGTTAATTGGTAATAAATTATGTAAGTTATGTAATCATTATATACCTTTTAAGTGGTATTTTAGATGTGGATTGTTTAGTTTGTGGGGGTATAATGTAGGAAGTTTCAAATAATTATTGATTTTGAATTAAATATTTTATTAATTAATAATTATGTATCTTGTTTAATAATTACATATTTTTTGGAGAAGAGGGTGGGAAGTTACTCATATATAAATAATACAAAATTTAACCACTTAATAATAATTATTTTATGTATTACTTAATGAGTTAATAGTGATTTTTTACCTTAAATATATTTTTATTGTGTGTTGCAATGAGCTGTGCTCCTGCCCTGTCATAGCAAACAGCAATGTCCTGGGGGTGGGCACCTTGGGACATTGCAAGAGCTGGCCCTGGGGTGTGGCAGTCCCCAGGGCCATCAAGGGCTCCAGGAGGGGGGCCGTGTGGCCCCCTCCCATCATTTGCATAGCCCCTGGGAGGTTGTGGTCCCCGGGCCGGGGGTCTGCCCCCCATATTTAAAGAAACTTTGCCCCTGGGAGGTGGTGGTCCCCAGGGCAGCGTGGAGGGGTTTGGAGCCCCCTACGAATGCATTCTTCAAGCCCCAGGGAGGTGGCAGTCTTCGGGCTGTGGGGGGGCCACGTGCCTCATGCACATAAATAATAAAGCCCCGTGGAGGTGGCGGTCCGCAGGGCAGCGTGGGGGGGTTGGAACCCCCCACGCATTTATTTTTCAAGCTCCGGTATGTGGCGGTCCCCGGAGCTGCAGGGGGCTGCGTGCCCACACACATAAATAACAAAACCCCGGGGAGTTGGCAGTCCGCGGAGCTGTGGGGGCCACCATGGGCCCCCGCTACATAAATTGGGATTGACCTCAGGACCTGGCCCACTCGGGCGAAGGAGACCACACTTCATTTGCTTCGTTTAAAAAAAATTAAATCAGCCAGAGTCGCACAGGGTTGCCCGAATCAATCTGAACATTTAATGCTTTTTTTGACCCTGGGGATCTATGTGGGACCCCCTGACCAGGCCTAGGGGGTCAAGGTGTGTTTGCCCGTCCCCCTTTTCTTGTTTTTTAATGTCTCTCTCACCTATTTCCTTCTCCCTCGGTTCCAAGTCACAAGATGGCTGCCAAGACTTCCTGGTTTGAAGTGTTGGCAGCCAATCAGAGGCAAGCTCGTGCTCAGGAGAGCTCAGCCAATCAGATCTCATAATTCTCAAATATTGATATCTGTAAATATTTAAATATCTCAAAAACAGCTGAATGGATTTACAACATTTAAACAAAAGTGTACTTTCCGGACCAAGAGCTATTTGTGTGCCAAATGATATAGTTATTTATATTTATAAAATATATGCCTACATATATATAGCAAAACCAAAGGGGGTGTTGAACATTGCAAGCACTCACCCCCAGTCAAGCTTGCAATTACAGATGGGACACTCAGCCTTGGACTCTTTAGCCCATTTGCTTGTATGTATGGCTAATGGGAGATTCCCTAATCTAAACTGCACATACAGTTTTCTGGCCACAGGGCAATGGATCAGTTCCAAGAAGGGTTGCCCGCTGTATACATCTTTTATCTGGAGGAACTCAGGAGTCATCCGGCCAAATCCCCCTGAGCTTCATGAATGGCCATGGTGTTAGCGTGACTATAAAGTCTCACCAGTTCCGTCCTGGCTAGAGTTGGGCAGGAGACCTCAGGAGATTGCCAAAGATCAGACCTGCCCATCCTCAGCACAAGATCCCTGATATGACAAAGCCAGGGTATTTTCTTGGAGACGGTGAGTGACAAAATCTCCTTGAGCTCGGCTTTGTAAGAAGACAACTCCGGGGTCACCCAGACCCGCTGCCAAAATGTAAGAGGTCTAAGGGCTATCTCTTCCTCAATAGGCCTCATACCCAAATCCAAGCGAAGAGGAATTAGAAGCATGCTGCTGGGGAGACCTAAAAGCTGCCTCATAAAATTATTCTCAACCTTCATTAGATCAGGAGTTGAGCAATAACCCCACAGTTCTGCCCCATAAAGCTTGGCCCCCCTCGCTTGAACTTTGTAGATTTCCACAACCGGGGCTTCTGGCTTAAATACTAAGTCTCTGTGCATTTTCAAAATACCGCCCACGGTCTGTGTGAGCTTAAGGCTTGCCTTGGCCAGCTGTAACCCCCACTCAAAGTTCTCAGAGAGAGTGACACCCAAATAATCAAAAGTCCTCACCCTTTCAAGGGGTATGCCATTTAAGGCGGGATTAGGGCGTGTCATCCGGGGTGGGTTGAAAATCATAAATTTAGTCTTGGTTAGATTGATTTCCAAACCCCGCAATTTACAAAAGTTCGCAAAGCCATCAAGTATGCGCTGTATACCCATTGGTGATTTTGACAACAAAAGGGTGTCGTCCTCAAACATAAGTGCGGGTACCTTCCATGTGACTAACTTAGGGGCATCGTTCTCCTTTATAATAAGTAAATGTTCAATGAGCCTGTTTATAAAGAGGCAGAATAATGTGGGGGCAAGGACACATCCCTGCAATACCCTCTTTTTAACAGGGAAACGTGAGGACAATTCTCCATGTTTTCCACACCTTACTTGGGCATAATTTCTGAATGGAGCCTTACTATCACGTTAAGTAAGTAGGGTGGAATCCCCAACTCCTTTAATACTTCCCAAAGTTTCTGTCTAGGGATCAAATCAAAGGCCGACTTCAGATCAACAAATATTAGGTAGAGGCTGCCACCCTCCACTAACACTGCTTTCCAAAAGAGCAACTGTAACCTAAATATTTGGTCCACAGTTGACATCTTTGCTCTGAAGCTGACCTGAAATGGGGTTAGTATCTCCTCCTCCTCTATCCAACCCTGTAATCAATGTAGAAGGACCTGACCCATCAGATTCTCGGTGGTGTCAATCAGACTGATGGGTCTGTAATTCGATGGAAGTAGGGGACAACCTTTTTTAAATATGGGAACTATCTCGGCACCCAGCCATGTGTCCGGGGGGTCCATACCATTCAAATATGGAGCCCAAATATATATATTACCTACTGGCGGTCGCCAGTAGGTAGTTATAGTTAGGACCAGGTTTCCATAGGAACAACATTTTATGTTTTGCTTATAACTTTGGTGTCGTTTGATGAATCTTCATGAAATGTTCCAAACTAATTATTTGTTAATATCAGTTCATATGTTGAAAGTTTGGGGGTGATTCGTCAAGGGGGGGCCGAGAAAAAAAGTGGGGTCCCAAAACGTGTTTTCTCTATGTTAATTTCCATAGGAAACTTTAGACAAGGCTACAGGTTGAACGGGTGAACTGAATTACCCCAAATTTGATAGGGAGAAGGGTCTTGGTCTAGAAAGCACACTTTTGTTTGTTTGGTGTAAATCCATTCAGTAGTTTTGGAGAAATATCAAAATTTACAGATATCGATATTTGGGAAATCTGCCATCTGATTGGCTGATACGTTACGAGCACAAGCTTGCTGCTTATTGGCTGCGAGCGGTGCGAGCGGTTGCAACTAGGAAGTGTTGGCAGCCATTTTGTGATTCCGTTGAAACGAGGAAGGGGAGAAAAGGGCAAAAAGAGTAGGATACAGGAGGATAGGAGCACTGTAACCTTTGTGGAGGGAGTGCGAAGCGAAGTAGTCACTCCTACCGGACTGAAAGTGCGGTGTTGCTCAGAGTGACATGGTGCTGAGATGAGGTGATGCTACACTCGGGTATGAAACCAAGAGCCTAAACCGTGCGGTCATTGCTGTAAAGTGAGGTGAACTGGTCTTTGTAACATACCTCTGGAAGTAGTGTTAGTAGGCGTTTATACCATACAGGGAGTGGGAAGCGAACTACTGATCTCTACCGTGGGTTTATACTATACCGGAAGTGGGAAACGAAGTACTCACGCCTACCAGTGTGAATAGTCAGGGATCAAGCCGAGCTGATTGTTGTAAAGTGATGGCCTGTGGGCGGTGTAGCATACTGGCCGCTGTAGTATAACTGTGTAAGTAGTGCTAGTATGCGTTTATACTATACAGGGAGTGGGAAGCGAACTACCGGTCTGAAGACTCAGGGATTAAACCGTGAGCTCTTAGCTGTAAAGTGATGTGCTCTGGCCACTGTAGCATACCTGTGGAAGTAGTGTTAGTTTGCATTTATACAATACAGGGAGTGTGAAGCGAACGACTCACCCCTACCGGTCTGAGGACTCGTTGATTAAACTGTGGGTTCATTGTTGTAAAGTGATGTGCTCTGTGTAGTATTCCAATGTAAGTCATAGTAGAATGTTAGTATGCAATGCTACTATAATGTAAGTATGTAATGTTAGAGCTTTAAGCTGTCTTCTTTACCTGCAATGAATCTACTTATCGGATCCACTGCTGTCTGCTTCTTCACTACATAAATTAGGTGACGAGCGGGAGAAGGTAAAAAGAAGGCAGCATTCACCAATATTTCGAGCTTCCTTGCATTCTGCTGAAGACCCATTTTCTTTGTGAAGCTGTTTCTACTCATCCCAGGGTCATCGGCTGATCGAACTATGTGATCCTACCTCTGGTAGGATTTATATTTTATGATTCTCGTGAAGCTGTTTCTACTCATCCCAGGGTCGTCGGCTGATCGGACAATGTGATCCTACCTCTGGTAGGATTTATATTTTTTGATTTTGGGCTTCCTCTGCCTCGTCACTACACTCTGGTTTCTGTACTACCCATCTGCAAGTAGTGTTAGTATGCGTTTATACTAATTCTGTAGTTATGCATTAACCAATGCATCATGGCCCTATAGAGTGCACCTCCCATGCGCAGCTCATACAATGTTCCGGGGTGTGCATCCATGAGACATTCATGTTTGCTATTACAGTGCGGGAGCATTGCTTCCACCCTGTGATAGTAAATTCTTGTTTGCCTCGTTGAAGCGAGAGGAGGAAAACCTCGTATCGCTTCAATAAAGCGGATCTGGATGGTAAAAATGGAGAAAAAAAATGAAGTGGCGTCTCACCCGTTCATTTAAATGAGCCCACTGGTGGGTAATGTTCCGGGGCCAATCCTATTATTAAGTTGCGGGGTCTCTGCAGCACTGAGGACCTTAATCTCACATGTAAATTAGGCGTAGGAGGGCACAGAGACGTTTCACAGCCTAGGGGATTGACACCTCCCCGGGTATTGTTAACGAATTGTTCGGGGGGCTTTGAGGCCAACTCAAGACCGGGGATCGGCAACCTCCGCGGCTTTACTTAAATATGCAGGGTGGGCCTTGCCAGTCCTTGAAGCCTCGGTGGCCATAGGCAGTGCCTTATTGGTTCTGAAATCACACGGGCAGTACTCATGGTGTTATAAAGTGATACACTCAAAGAACCCTTGCAGTTGTAGAATTACCCAGGCTTCATTTATGTAATAGTCTGTTGGTTTATATTTGGTAGGTGAACCGCAAAATTAAAAATGTTTTTCCTCATAACCTACTATCAATCGCCGATTTTCAGAATAAACTACACACAAGTGTTGTCAGAAAAAGAAGACACATACAATTACTTATTTATTGGTAAAAATAATAACTTTTATTTAAACAACACAAATAAAAAAACGTAACTTTATTCGAACAACAGTAAAACATGAAAGAAGTGGGTGGGACTCCTCCGGAAGCAGCGTACAAAACCTGCAAGAGAAAAAATAAACATAAGTATGTGTGCCATGTCCAAGAGAACAAGCATTTGCAATACAATAGGTCTCACATTAACGCGGGTTTAAGCTATTGGCATTGTAAATGACAATGCCTTTTATTGATGGTTTAAAAACGAAAACAAAAATAAAAGGCATTGTTATTTGCATTGTCAATAGCTCAAACTCGCGTAAATGCGAGACCTATTGCATTGCAAATGCTTGTTAATTGCTGGCAGGTCTACGACCAGGAGGGACCCAGCCTACTTAAAGCCCTGCGCACTGTATGTTTCAAGCAAGCGCCCTCTGCACGAGACTAAAGGCTCCTTGCCCACCACTGGTTCACCGCATGAGACCAGAGGCAGCCTAAAGCCGCGCTCATGAGCTGGCATCAGAAAAGAGATAATACCAGCACGCACTCTGAAGTTCTCATAAGGAGCCACTTAGGCGCTCTAAAAACCTAGAAATAAATACAATGAAATAACAAGCCCAGGAGTTGTGTGCCCGCGCGCTAAAAGAAAATTTTAAACCGCACGCGAGTGGTGCTCAGAGGCGTTTGAGTGAGTTCGCCAGCGATGAGCGGGTACGTGATTGCGCATCCTGCTCTTTTTCAAAGCACATACTCGTGCTTGTGGCGCGTGGCTGCGTACTCCCGCGAGCCGTATGCTGCCACAAGCATGAGTTTGTGTTTTGTAAAAAGAACTGCACGACGACTAAAGGTGTCCTATGCAGTGCATGCGCACTGCGTTGGCGAGACCTAAAAAGAAAGCTGGTCAGAATGAAAGGAAGAAAGTGAGAATGGGACAGAGAGCGAGTGGGTGGAAGGGAGAAGGGGAGGGAGAGTCAAAAGAACAGAGGGAGGAGGAGAGAGATCGTCGACCTACTGCACCCAGCCCTCACTGTTTAACTCCCGTCACACGTGTGTCTGGGACGCTGGGTCCGTGAGAAAGAGTGCGGTCCAGCAAGTCTTCAAATGAAACAGAGATATGAATGAGGCCAACATCACTAGTCTGCACAAAGGGTGGGCGTAGTGGGCGTAGTGGGGCTACGTGAAGCAGTGCATAGTGTGCCCAAATCTACGCACACTATGTGCTCCGCGTAGCCCCACTACGCGCCACCCACCTCCCGCCTGCCCTCCTTTTAAAACATACCCTAATTGTAAATTAAATAAAAGTAAAGGCACTTACCTGAAGCACGGCGTCTCCGGGGCTCCCTCTTCCTGGTTTCCAACTTCTCGCAAGAAATGTGCATGCGCGGGCGTCCACGCATGCGCATTTGTCAGAAGAAGTTGGAAACCAGGAAGAGGGAGGTGGGTGGTGGGTGGCAGGCAGCTATGCTTCGCCCTGGCGTGTGCGTAGCGCTGCCTGCTTCGCCTACTTCGAAAACTGCGAAGCAGGCAGCGCTACGTACACTACGTGGGCGAAGCGTAGTGTCACGCCCAGGGTTAGTCTGCACCTGTGCATGCAGGCTGCTGCGCCCCAGCCCCTTCCCCTGCACTGTACTTAATTGCATCTCCTGTGCACCGAGTCTTCACTGCTCACCTACCACAACCGGTGTGTCCCACGACGTGCCGGTGCGAGCTCCAACTCCGGGGTGCCGCTCTTAGGGTGGCAGAGCAGGTCTCCGGTGGGGGACGGTGTCTTGATACCACGATGGAAGGCTTCAGAATGCCCAGGGCCTCATCACGAGCTGAGCATCCGCTCCACCGATTATGGTGCCACTAACTCAGTGTCTGAAAAGGGAGAAATAATATAATGGTGGAAACGTCTTAAGGTAAATGAAGGTTTATTTCAAGCTTAAGAGAGAACACCAGTTGAGTGCATCCTTCCTTCTTGAAGTACGATCTACCAACTGTTAGTGGTAATCGTGGTTCAAAGAGGAGTTGGAGTGCACAAGAATACACAAGGGTAAATAATAATATGTAATGCCAATGTTCACATACCAAAGAACAGAGCGCAGGCTAGAAGCTTAATGTGCGAGTGCAATGCAGTTGGAGAAATCTGTGTGCATGTACACTTAGTAATCAGCTCACTACAGTGCCCCAAAAGCCAATGCCAAGTGTTTGTAGGGCAGCGCTGCCCGCTGGCTCAGGCCAGCAGGTCCTTAAAATGAGACATAGATGTGACTGAATGAGGTCAGAGATCACATCATTACACATCGCTTGTTTGCACCTGTGCACCCAGGTTTATGCACCCCGGCTGATGCACCCCATCCCTCCCGCCACAATGCGCTCAATTGCAGCCCCTGTGCACCCAGGCCCCACTGCTCACCTGCTGTCATTAGTTTGTGTCCAAACATGACGTTCAGAAGGGTTCACAATTCAGATGGAGTTTTGATTGCCAGGATGATGAACACCTCATGGATCCCTTTTTTTTATTGCGCATTGTGATATGCGAGGTAGATGTGGCCATATCACCTGAAGCAGTGTGGAAGAACTGGGACATGTGGCATCGTCATTATGCTATTTATCCTTACGCAAAGTGGGCTGGGCTTGCGTACGGCAGGCCAGAGTAGGGGTGTGAATAATTATTCCGGGGACCTGGGCGTTGTTCAGTTCCTGCCTGGCCAGGAAGTGTACTTATGTGTGTGTCCCTGTTGCAGTTTTGACGTCGCACAATCCGCAATTTACATTACTGTAGCATGTACCAGGAGGGCGGCAACTATCGCTAATGAGATGCTGTCCGCAAACATTGAATTGACAACATCACAGGTTGTGGATATGCACAGACTCGCATCTCAATGGTGTGCGGTATTATAGTGTTGCTATCGCGAAGCGCACATGTGAATGTGCTCGGGTGAAGGACGATCAGCAGTGAGGCTACGTCATACACAGTGATAACGCTCATTACAGTTAAGCAATGCATGTCAAACGTTAATCTGAAAGTCTCACATATGACACACTACTATACTGGTAAAGCCTGACAACAGAGCATACTCCAACACAAATCTACACATTACTCTTTACTGTTAGACACATGTGATCTATGATGTGCACTCTGCCCATGGCTCATGTTACCCCTTCGAGCCACCAATACCCAGGCCGAAAGGCAGCACAATAATGCGTGCACACACACACCAGGGGCATCGTGTAACACATATTTGTTTTTTGATGTAACATTTCAGATGCATGGGTATCACACGTGGAAGGTTTCTGTACAGAGCATGATTATTGAGCAAAATGATCGTTTCATGTTGTGTGTACTACAAGATATGTGTACACAGCTAAAAAGTTTTCAAAAACGCTCTGTAAGTAGAAAAGGTGTCTCTCATCAAACCGTGTAGAGAGAATGACTAAAATGGGTGGGGTCCTCCAACTGTTACAAAGGGAAATGTTATGAACCAATCAAAAGCTTTTTTTTAAGGTCACATGGCAAGCGCGCACCGAGCGCGCAAGGAGGCCACACCCGACGCGATTTTGAGAAAATATATTTATCATAATATAAGTTTATTGCAGTTAGAAATATATAAATGTGGAAAATATTTTCGATTATCGCTTGCTCTCATATACACTTTAAACTTATTTAGATATAGTCTTGAGACATAAAAAAATAAATGAGGGAATTGCGTACCCGGCGCTATACCATACGTCTATTACGTAACACAGGGCCTGGCAGCGTGCACTCGTCGCATACAGAACGCGCAGCTGGTGCGACCCTATACGGAGATGACGTATCGCGCGTATTGGTACCGTGCAGCCGTCGCATACCAAACTAGGAGCTGAAGTGACCGTATCCGTATATGTTAGGCTAGACACGGTACTACGAAGCCGTCGGATACGAAAGGCACATCCTTAACGAGTTTCGCAATATCTCGGATAGTATTTGCATGGTGATGGAGCTTGGTACACTACCGGTACGGGAGTCTAGTTTTCTAAAAAATATATATATATATGTATACATACTTTTTTGGGAAGATATAAAAAATTACATAATTTTTCAAATAAAAATAAAAGGATAATAGAGTTGCAAAATATTACAAAAAAATAGAAAAAATATAGGTTTTATAAATATTAAAATATGAAATTAATATTAAAAAACCTTTGAAATTCACTGAAAAAAACATAGGTTTTACAGACGTTATAGTTAGGAATTAGCATTTAAAAAACCTTAGAAATTCACTGAAAAAACCATAGGTTTCAGGGACGTTATATTTAGTTGGACATTTGACTCATTTGAGATGTCATCAGTGATGTCATGAGTGATGTCACTGTCCATGTCATGAGTGATGTAATATGTGACGTCATCAGCAGTGCATTGCGGGCGCGCGAGTTATAGTTAGCTGAACTAACTATAACGGGGGAATTTCAATGGTTTTGTACAAGTGAAAAGTCCAGCTAACTATAACACCCCTGAAACCTATGTTTTTTTCAGTGAATTTCTGAGGTTTTTTAAATGCTAATTCCTAACTATAACGTGCCTGAAACCTAGGGTTTTTTCTGTGAATTTCAAAGGTTTTTTAAATGCTAATTTCTAACTATGCCTACAGAGATAGGACATGTGAAGAAAGAAGAAAAAATGCACAGAAAGAAAAAAAAGAAGTGCAGAAAGAAGCAATAGAAGTCCTCAAAGTCGAAGAAAAGTGCAGGAAGAAGGATAACGTGCAGAAAGAACAAAAAGAAGAGCAGAAAGAATCCTTGTTGCAAAATCATCCTGTACCCTCAACTTTTTCAGACGGATACTGGTGGTAACTGAGTCTGACTAACCAGTCCTAGAGCCAGTGCTATGTTAAAAGACACTTAGAATACAGTGAAAACACCTACATACACTAGGGAACATTATGCGTTGGGGTCCCCCTGTGATTAGCATGACCTCCTCTGTAAGCCCCTAGTATATAATAGGGCAGGGGGGTTAAAACTACCTCTTAAAACAAGCCACAGGGCGTTTTTGCATACGTTAACTCAGGTCCCGTCCCCTCCCTTCACCACTGTGTAAACACGCCCTGTGTCCGTTTTTAGTTGGGACATTAAGTTCATTTGAATCCTGAGGGTCCCTAGGGTCCAACTAGCCCACTAGGTACCTCAAGTAAGTGCCACAGAGCTGCGTTGCAGAGAGGTGTAAAAAGTGGCACGGCCTGAACCACCTCTCTGCAATGCAGCTCAGTGGCGCTTACTGGAAGCACTTAGTGGGCTAGTTAGCCCCCAGGGGCCCTCAGTATTGAAGGGAAATTATATCCCCAATTTAAAACGTGCCATAGTGCGTGTTTGCACACGTCACCTCAGGCCCCGTCCCCTCCCTTCACCACTGTGTAAACGCGCCCTGTGGCTGTTCTAAGTTGAGAGATTAAGTCCCCTTGAATCCTAAGGGTCCCTAGGGTCAAACTAGACCACTAGGTACCTCCAGTAAGCGCCACAGAGCTGCGTTGCAGAGAGGTGTAAAAAGGGGCTTGGCCTCAGAACACCTGTCGGCAGCGCAGCTCCCTGGCGCATACTGGAGATGCCTGTTGGGCTAGTTGGCCCTCAGGGACCCTCAGTATTGAAGAGGAATTAATTCCCCAACTTACAACTCGCCAGGGGGCGCGTTTGCAGAGTGCTGCAAGGAGGGGGCGTGGCCTCCAGCACGATGCCAGTCTTTTATTTATTTCAATTTTTTAAGAAGGGGGGCTGTGTGGTTCCCCTTTTTATTCTAATTTATTGGCCCTGATGACCCCATCCCCCAGGGCCTGTCTCCTAATTATATTTTTTTGACCCCAATCCCCTGGGCCGGCCACTGTTTTTTATTATATTTAAAAAATATATATTTATAGACACACCTGGGACATGCTGGACAAACCGTACGTACCTATCACCATGACGATTTGCGTGATATTCATTAAAAGGCGACAATGCATACAATGAATCCACGTGGAATGTATTTACACCACCAGTGAAGCTCTGACATGTCTGATGCCCTACTGTGCCTAATCCCGGTAGACACCTTTGTCGTTTATTTATACAAACATGGGTAGCTATTGACGGGCACATTTAATACACATGCACACCAAGCCATTCCAAGGGGATTCGACAAAAATTCGACCAAAACTATGCAAGAAACCCCCCTCACGGTTAATAAAACACACATCCACTGCCGGATGTGTAATACTTTTTATTTTACTCTCTGGAAAGGGGACGAACATCACTTGAGAGTCACAGCGCGCTCCTGGCAGAGCCCAATGCTGTGTTACACCCACCATTGCCTGCCGAATGCCACACATCTCTGTGTTGTATTCCACCAGCTAGTGCATATGCTATGATACTCTCTAGCTCATGTGCACTGTAACACCACCCCGTGAATATGTCATGCCACACTTTTCTTCGCACGGGTTATATTGCCCCATCTAACGTGCCTTCCTCGATGCCTATGTTATAACACACAGTGCTATGCCATACATATTACAATCTGGGATCCATATCTTTGTCACAGTGCATATGCAACGTTACACTCCCCAGCACATATTTTATATTACATGTTGAGAGACTAGTTGGGTTACACAACACTGCCCTGTGCATATTACACTCCAAGGCGCATATCGCATAGCACGCGCTAGTGCCTGTGCTATCTCGCGCTCTCCAATGAATCTGTAATTGCGCACAATGTATTGCATATTATATTTCACGCCCGTTTCATCTTATATCACACTTTTTGGTGCATAGTTTATACCATACACTACATCTAGTTTTCATTTTCAATCGTGCTCTCAGGACTGTGTTCTATATAACACTGTGTTCACCTACCCTTTTCACGGGCATTACATTTTGCGATAGGGGGTGGAGGGTCAGGGGGTGTTTCTGCCAAGTGAGCCCGGAGTCACAGTCACAAACGTCCTCTTCTTCCTGAATAAAAGTGAGATTATGCTGCATACTTGTTCATATTTTAAGTAGTTCACACAGACACACGTTTTAAAAACAATAAAGTTCCTAATACCCGCCTTCTCTGAACAGTTAGCTTGCTGCCCCATCCCCCTCCTCCCTATCCTCTGTTGTGTGAATCCATGGACTAGCCTCCTCCCTCATGCCATGCATGGTCTGATGTGCTGCCACTGCCCTCAATTTAGTATGATGTACCAGTCCACTCCTCCTTCCCTCCATTGCCCAATTCTATGCCCCATCATTGACCTCCTGCTTAAACTCTGTGCTTAGCTTGCTGCCCCTATTCTCCTTCCCCCTGCCCTCTGATGTCTTTGTGCATGCCCCTGCTCCATCCTTTTTGCCCACCATGTTCCATGGACCTGCCACTCCTATCTACTCTCTGAGTGTTCTGTTGAGCTGCCACTCCCCTCCCACCTGCCTAGCATTGTCAGATGACTGTAACCTGTCCCTGCCACCTCCACCCTGCCTGTCCACATGCCATGCCCCTATCCTCTTCCTCCTGTCCTACATGGTCCATTGTACTGCCACACCCTTCTGCCCTCCCTGGTCTGTTGTGCTGCAACTGCTCCTCCTGCCTGCCCCGTGCGGTCTGTTGTGAGGCCCCTTCCCCTGAACTTTCTTGTCTGTGCACAGGTCCTGACCCTCCCTTCTATCCTCGATCGTCCTTTGTGCATGCCCCTGCACCCTCCTTCTTGCCCATCATAGCCATTGTGCTGCCACAAACCCTCCCACTTGCCATGCATGGTCTTCTGTGCTGCCATGGCCCCTCCCACCTTCCCTGTGTGGTCAGTTAGCTGCCCCTGACCCCCTCCCACCTTCCCTCCATGGTCTGTGTGTATGCCATCACAGTCTCACTGTTGCTCTTCATGGTGTGTCTTGCTTCTAGTGCCCATCCTGCCTGACCTCCATGGCTATCTTGCTGCTCCTGCCCTGCCCCCTTGCCCCCGGCCCTCTGTTTACATGTGCAGACCCCTACTCCCTCCCTCCTGGCTTGTCTGTTCCATTGTAATGCCCCTGATCCGTCCCTCCTGCCCTTTATGGTCTGTTATGCTGCAGCTTTCTCTCCTGTCTGTCCATTATGGTCAGCTAGCTACCATTGCCTCTTGCCCCTCTGTTCTCTGTTGTCCATGTGCATGGTCCTGTCCCCTCCCTCTTGCTTTCTATGGATTGTTGTGCTGCACTCCCGTCCCGCATGCCCTGTGTGGTGTATTGTGCTGCTGCAAACCCTGATGCCTGCCCTGCAGGGTCAGTTTGGTGCACCTCTCCATGTCCCTCCTGTCCTCTGTTATCCAAGTCCATGTCCCTACCCCATTTCCTTCCATGATCCAATGTACCATACTTGCAAACATTTTGAGCTTGGTAAGAGTGAGATTTTGAAAAAAAACTGGGGTATTGATTTTCCCCTTTGAGTTACATTGAAAAAGAGGAGATTGTAGACAGGAGACAGATCAAATAAAGCCCATTTGAGCTTAAAAACATTGGACGTTTCCTGGCTGAATCGGGTCTGTTGGCATGTATGGTTGTACTACCATTGCCTCTTCCTTCTGCCCTCAATGGTCTATTACATTGCCACAGTCTCTCTTGCAAGTCCTGTATTGTTGGTTTGTTGCCCCTGCCCCCCTTTCCACTGCCCTCCATAGTCTGTTGTGCTGCCACGGCCCTTCCTGCCTGCTTAGTGTGGTTAAATTGTTGCCTTTGCACCCTCCTACCTGCCTTCAATTTTCAGAGTCCGTGCCCCTGGCCTCTGCCTCTCAACAGTATCCTAATGAACAACTAGATTGCTAACATTCTATATTTATTACAAAAGTGTGGAACGCCTGACGTCATCTTGATGTAATCAAAACTGTAATACCTAGAGCATTTCCTTTAGAAAATACATATATGAGAGGGTCTTATTGGCATCAAAAGTATGGTTAGTGCTCTAAAAGACTAAAATAAGGACATAGTTTCTGAGTTTTCAAATAGTGACAAAGAACTTTTAAATTATTTGTTATCTTTATGTTTTTTTATCCAGTTGACCACTTGATTAAATGTTGCACTTAGGGGAGAGGATGTGGTGTTACTTCCAGAACTGCAGACTTTGCAACTGGGGAACCAGGTTGGAGTTTCTGCTTCAGCTCGACATTCTGTGATTCTGGTCAAATCACTTAGTCTCCCCATGTCTACAACCAAAATGAATTTGTTCTTGTGTGATGTAACCAATGCTCATGTAAAGCACTCCAATACCTGACAAGTCTGCACTATATAACACTCCAAAAACACAAAATATTAAGTGTTTTGCACACTTCTGTCATTGGGCTATATTTGGGCTACATCTGGGTGATTTTGGTCTACATTTGGGCTCTTTTGTCTCCGGTGGCCTTCTTGGGAGATTTATTTGTTATGAAGTTTCCTAATTTCCTCATGTACTGCAGTCTCCTCAGTTGGAAATGCTTTCATTTTTTTACTTTGATTCCATCATGAAGGTATTCAGATATGTCACACATTTGCCATAAATTCTGAAAGTTAGCACTCTAGTTGCTCATTAGATCACTGTAGTAAAACTACTGTTCACCATGGAAGTCTGCTCCTGGTCTTAAAAGTGCATGTTTCAGTCTGCATGTCAGAATTTTTTAATGAAATAGAAGAGGATTTGAGAAGTCACTCAAAATGTGCCCTCATTTTCTTCTTCAGCATTAATCATAATTTCTATGGCAAAATGAACCCCCTCATTGTGTTCCTTTTTAAATTAAATGTTTTAAGTGTTACCAGTTTATTCCAATCAAGATGGCTTCAGGTGTGCCATACTTTTGTCATAATGAAGACAGTAAGCGCTCTAGTTGTTTTTAAGAACACTCTGGGACATTCTGTCATTGGGCTTTACTTGGGCTACATCTGGGTGATATTTGGGCTACATTTGGGCTCTTTTGTCTCTGGTGGCCATCTTGGGAGACTTATTTGTTATGACGTTTCCTAATTTCCTCATGTACTGCAGTCTCCTCAGTTGGAAATGCTTTCAGTTTTTTACTTTGATTCCATCAAGAAGGCATTCAGATGCGTCACACATTTGCCATAAATTCAGAATGTTAGCACTCTTTTTGCTCATTAGATCACTGTAGTAAAGCTACTGCTCACCAGGGAAAACTGCTGCTGGTATTGAAAGTGCATGTTTCAGTCTGCATGTCAGAATTTTTTAATGAAATAGAAGAGGATTTGAGAAGTCACTCAAAATGTGCCCTAATTTTTCTTTCTGCAGCACTAATCATACTTTTTATGGAAAAATGAACCCCCTCATTTTGTTCCTTTTTAAATGAAATGTTTTAAGAGTTACCACTTTAATCCAAGCAAGATGGCTTCAGGTGTGCCATACATTTATCATAAGTAGGACTGTTAGCGCTCTAGTTGTTCTTTGGAACACTCTGGGAAGCTGCAGTAGAACACAAAGGAATCAACTGACAGTCTCTGCCCTTGTTGGATGTACATGTTTTACTGAGAATGTCAGACTTCATTCTCACATGACTGAGAAAGATAATGTGAATTTACAGAAAATAAGCTCTCAGTTTAGCTTATAGATCACCTTCCAAACCTCTGTGGGAAAAGCATGAGAACATATTTTTCTCTCAATCATGATATCCCAGCAGAAGGCTTTTTCACATGTTGAAATCACCATACCACAACATACCACAATTCCTAAAATGAGTATGGTACCATCAACAAATGATTAATAATGTAACTAAAGTCTTAAAACCTTCTATTAACTGCAATGCTTTTTAATGAGGTGCTATCATGTATATTGGTCCCAAGATGGCTGCCAACACTTCTTGGATGAAGTGCTGACAGCCAATCAGATCTCAGGATGAGATGTGTGGTTAGGCTCCGCCCACATATATATATGATTTTACTTTTGATTTTCTCAGGAACTACTGAACAGATTGACACCAGACCTGCAAAAGGCACTTCCCTGAGCTGAGGACTACCTCTCTGCCAAATTTCAAGTAATTCTGTTCAGCCGTTCGGGCTGTACCTTGGACTAAAGGTCCCTATGGAAAATTGCATGGGGAAAACGCATTTTGGGACCCCCCTTTTTTCTCAGCCCCCGCTTGACGAATCCCCCCGAGACTTTCAGGGTAGGAGCGGAGCGGTGCGCGCCACCTATTTTGAAAATTTCGCGAGGATTCGTCAACCGGCGCCAAAGTGATTCCAAATAGAATGTTGCGGATTTCCTATGGAAACACGGTCCTAACTATAACTATCTACTGGCGACCGCCAGTAGATAATATATATATATATATATATATATATGCCACACACTGCAGGGATGTGTGCCCCCCCGGCACCTTTGTGGAGGTCCAGGGGAGGGGGCCCTGCTAAGGGCCCCCAAAGTCAGTTTACAACAGCCAAACCATGTCAGAAAGGCCCATATGGCTTGGCTGTCGGAAACTGACTTCGAAATCCCAACAGCGGAGCTGAGCCTGACTCCACCATCACTATAGGGATTACTATTACGCTCCTGTTCTGAAAAAGTAGAGGAATCTCTCCGCCGGTTTTGTTACGACTGCCATCATTGAAATACGTCGATCAGAGGGGAAAGCCAGGATGTCAGACGTTGATCCTCCAACTGCTGGTCAGAGGCTTTCCGCCTGACATCCCAATCAGGCTCTAAGATTCAGATCGAGCATCGAAACTGGAACTAAGATTCAGAACAAGCATAGACATTGGAACTAAGATTCAGAACACAGAACTTGAGGATGTATCCAACAGGCACTGGAATTAGTAGTGCCCTGTTGGTGCCTGGAAAATGAAACTAGAATTCATAGCAAGGAACTCAAGGACATACCTAACATGCACTGTGGAGTCATGCACTGTGGAGTCAGAGGAGAGATGCAGCCTAGGCAGACAGACGCGGGTGTCAGACACTGGGTGCGGAAAAGACACAACACTGTGGGGACACAGACATTTTGTGCTGTTTGGGGTTACTGAGTGCTGTGGTGGCGCCTATAGAGTCCTGAGCAATCGGCGGCAGTGACTGGAGGTTCGCTGTGCTGTTTTTCACCTGTTGGGTTTCAAAAGTCTGCTCTTGATGTTCTACACTTGAGAATGGTGGTTGTGAGAGAGAGCAGCAGCAGCAGACGGAGTAGCGGGTGCCGCAGGAGCCGCTGCCGCAAGCCACGAGCCGTGAACACAAGCAGGAACGAGCGGAGTGAAAATATCTCTGAAATACCGGAATCGTGATGGAAATATTGACGGACCAGAGATCAACACGAGTGGTGAGGGGTCCCAGTGCTCGGTACCCGGGTGAGTGAGAGCAGAGAAAACCTGCAGATCCAACACGGCAAAACGCTAACTGCCCCTCCCCTCGCATTCCGGCCCGGCTCCATCTCGGTCCGTTAACCCCAGTAAACCCCACCACCCCTTGCCAAAACATTAATACTAACACTCTCACTTGGTTAATTTGGAGAGGAAAGACTTTCACTGGAAGAACCCTTGCCGGGGGTCACAGGAGCCTGTTACAGGACATCTAGCTTCTGGCTTCCCGGGGCTTTCCCGGGGTGATCTCAGCACGCAAGCAGTGAGTGCAAAAGCAGTGAGACAACAGAGGACGGCTGCAGAGGGGGCGGGATAAGGCACATCTCTTTTGGTACAGCACTGTGGGGTGAGGAGCACGGCCCAAGCAGCACACATAGCACACATAGAAGAGTGTGCACAGGAACAGACAAACAAGCAAAAGTAGTCAATTCCCCAATTCCTCGTCACTTCCCTAAACACCCTCTCTTTGGTGCGGAAGGAAAACTCTTAAGGGAAACCTGACCAATTTAAATAGGATGGATCCTGATGAAAATGCCCACAAATACCAAAAAGACAAGGGTCACACTAAGTATGGCTCAGAACTTAAGACAAGAGTCAAACACAGCGAGCCCCCTTCCACAACCCCCCAACAAGGGCTCATTACTCATTACTTTCAGGCACCGGGCATGTCCCCCGGAAGGACCGATGAGACTACAGCGAGTAACCCCTAACCAATGGGGCCCGTCCAGGCACTCATTGAGCTACTCCATAGCAAAAATCCCCCTTTTGAGGAAGGAAGCCACCTGCTGCCTGATAAAGGGGACCTGGACCAGGACCGAGTGCAGGATGCATGGGTACAGGAAGGTCAAAATCTGCCCCTTTCTAGTGGGCGTAAAGTATGGGATGTAGGGGAGAACAGTAAACTACACAATGAAAGGATCAGTGACACTGAGCTCGGGGGGCTCACAGCAGTCGTAGGAACCGTTAGGAAGACCACTGATGCGACATACAGTCTTTTACCGATCAAAGACTTAATTCATTGGCATCAGGAGGAGGACATGCGAGGGGCTATTGAGGACAAATATCTGGTGCGTACCTACCCGCGAGATATCTCACGATCAATCACAATGGCCTCATCAATTGGACGCCAACAACTTGATTTGCCAGAGACAGGAGACCTCACCGACTCCTTTCTACAAAAACTAGAGCAAACAATTGAAACGACTTTGGACCTCACCCCCAACTGCATTGGGAGAGGGGATGTGGTAAAAAACCAGGCAAAAGATCATGCAGGGATGTCCCCACGTTGAGCAAGAAGATACCCCCCATTTGATAACGATCAGAGAAGCACAAAAGTCAATAGCCAAGCCCCTGATATTGCAATCAACTAAAAGGGAGGTCCAAGTTGACCATCTTCAATCAATAGCCCAATGCCTAGTGAACCAGGGCTGCAAGATGGAAGAATTGCAGGCAGCAATTAACTACAATCAGGCAATGACAGCTTGTACAAGTTCATGTGCCGACATAATAGAAAAGTGGGCAGAGTTGCCGGAAATTCTGGGGGACATGGTGGCACAAACCAAGAGTAGAGGCGAATCATTAAAGACATCTGAAACAACTGAATCGCTGGCAAAGAGAAATCACACAGTGTTGACCAATGGAGAGCACAGCCGAGCAAGGCACATGGAAACAAAAGCCAGAGAAAATGAGCATAACTGCCTAGAGCCCCTGGCACCCCCGACAAAGAGCGATACCAAGGAAACTCTGGCAAGCCCAGACATAAAGGAAGCCAAACAGCAGAAATTGACCTGGGAGGGGGAAGCAGGAGCCATATCAGAAGCACCCCTAACAAGGAGGGCGAAGAAAAAACTGAAGAAACAGCCGAAGAGATCAAAAATGAAAAGAAGATCAATCCTGCCGGCAATGCTGAACAGCCACAGACCCAGGAAGAAAAGTAACTCACTGCCACTCTCTCCGATTTTTAATTTTAATCAGAAGATTAAAAGCCAGGGCATATCAACAGAAAAAGAAAAGGCTGAAGAAAGGGAAAGAGATGGTGTGATGCAACAAGGCAGGGACCATGCGGACCAGGTGGACCAGGTGGACCTACTACAACCAGCAGGATCAACATCAATGGCTGCCCAGGCGAAAACAAACAGGGTCAGCTTGGGTAAGGAGGACACCTCCACACAATTAAGGCTCTATGACCAACTGGAATAGGAGGGTCTTAACGGGCCAAAGGAGCACACTACATCTCCCCTGATGGAGCAAAAGCAAAAAGAAAGCTGGTTGGGAAACAAGAATAGGGCTGAAGATAAACAACACTGGCGAACCTCAAACAACCTCCCCCAAGTTTGAGATCATGCAGCCAGTGCAATGGGGAGGCTAAGCAAACAAAAAGTCTTGTGGAAACACCCACATTGCACGAGGTGGTGCTCACCCATAGGTATCACTTGGAAGGCCCTCATGACATCCTAAACAGAACCAATATCCTCCGACTTTTTGGCCATGTCACGTCCCTGTCTCAGGTCGCTTCGGAAAACAAGAGTGGGTGAAGTTCAAAAGGTCACAAGGAGACAGCCATTGCGATTCAAACCTCCTGGGCTTTACTGAAAATTCTCTCCATCGGGCAGTTCTTGGAGAAGCCTAACAACTTGCAAGCTGGGGCATAGAAGCAACAGAACCCATTCAACCTAAATACCCTCCGTCCTCTGGGCCCCGGACCCTCAAAAAGAGGTGCCGGGGGCCATTCAATCCTGAAAGGCACTAACCACAACAGAAAACAAGGGGAACACATCAACGAGCGCCCAAGTACACCAATAAATATTTCCATCTTTCAAGTAGACAATCTGAGAAGAGTGCTAATGGGTCAAACTAAGCAGGCTACAAGAGGCGAGAATTGGCAACTGCACCTCTAGCCAAAATCAAGTCACCGTTAGAGTAGGAAGGGAAATGTCAGTGCGGGATGATCAACACCAATGTCAATACTCCGACCTCCATCAAGAACTAACTCTCATATCATGGAACATCGCAGGGTTAAACAAAAAAGCAGGGAACAAGGAAGTACAGGGCTACCTCACAAAACTGGACATCATATGCTGTCAAGAAACCCGGTCAATGACATCAACACACATAGCGGGCTTCCACGAACATCGGATAAATGCAACCAAAAAAACCTCTTTGGACCCCCTTCAGGGAGGTCTTTCAATTTTCATAAGCAATGTGCGTAAACTCAAATCTACAGAAATAAGAGTAAACTCCCCAGACCTGCAAGTAATGATAATCGCTGGGTTAAGGGAGGGCCACCAGCCATATAATTTGCTGCTCATAAATTGCTATATCAACCCGGCACTGACTTCAGCCAGCTTGGAATCATTTACCAACACTCTGGAAGAAATATTACTTAAATAAGAGCATTATAATGTAATCATTGCAGGAGATTTTAATTTAAGAGGGCCCTTGGCAAACAAAAGAAAGGGCACAAGGTGGGCCCATTGCTCTCTCTTTTTAAAAATGTTAAACTTTATTCAACTCACTTCATGAAGAAACTACGATCACCCTTGTGGAGTCCCAAACCATCATTTATGAACATATCTACTATTGACTATTTTTTAATCAACAAGAAATCAGTTGAAAGACGTTCAGGTCGACGACAGAGGGGAAAGCGATCATAGGCCTCCATATGCAACATTCAACCTAGGAATGGAATCAGAAGACCTCCAGAAAATGATGGGAGAATCCACAGGGGATGGACATTTTAGAGCCATTAAAAGAATTACATTTTAGAAACCAAACTCGAAGGAAAAATCCAGGAGTGGGCACTAACGTAGCAAGCTCGAGGACTGCGGAAGATCCATTCAGAGGCGACTGGTCTCTGGGAAGCTCTGACAGATGACCTGTGGCGGAAGCTGGCCAAAAATCATTGTAAAAAATACTTGCCCTCAAGGTCCCCTCTTCAAAGGAACCACAGATACTAAAGAGCCTAAGTCAATGTAAAGGTGCTCTCATGAAGGCACTCAGAAGAAGGAAGAAATGAGAAACATTGGCAGAGGTGGCCCCCATAGTGGTGTTGAGATCCGCTTACAGGAGGAAAGTAGGTGAGCACAAGAGGAAAGAAATGGAACAAAAATGGCTCACAGTATTCGCCCTGCTAAAGGAAAGGAACAACGCTAAATTATGGAGGTATATCAACCGCCTGAGCTCCCAGTTTAGAAGCAAGGAGAATAACATCGCAAGCAATGAGTGGGAAGCGTTCGTTAGGGGCTTATACACTAGAGAAATACCAGCTGATGAGTATGCCCTTCCGAAGAACACCTTGGAAATAGGCACTCATATAGACACTCTCCCCAAGAACATATATGAAGTAGGATCAACAACGATTGAGGGTAATGGCTTCACAAAAGCAGAAATAATAAGGGAGATCAGGAAAATGAGGAACGATGGGGCGCCAGGCCCTAATGGTATTCCAGCCCTGGCATTTAAATCAGCCCAACAATTCTGTGCCTCAATCCTCACCCCTTTATACAATTTTGCTTACTCAACAGCATTAATTCCACAATCATGGAAAGGATCAATCCTTTTTTCCATTCATAAGAAAGGCGACCACTCCAACCCCGCCAACTATAGGCTTGTGGCCCTGCTGGACGTAGAAGCCAAAGCTTATGCAAAACTATTATTGAGAGAACTCGAGGACTGGGCTAATAACAATGAAATACTACAATTTTACCAGACCGGCTTCAGGACAAACAGCGCAACAATGGACAACATCATGGCCCTGGCCTGCCTCTCAAAACGAGCTGTGAAAGACAGGTATCTGCCATTGTTTTGCTGTTTTATTGATTACAGCACTGCTTTTGATAGAGTTGATAGGGGTGAACTCTGGGGTAAACTGTCAGCCTGGGGGGTTCCATCAAAGCTCTTGAAAGCCATCATATCCCTTAATGAGGGGACCTGGGTACAAGTCAAGGTAAGCCCTACAGCACTATCAGCAAGAGTCGAAACCGACAACGGACTGAAGCAGGGCTGTGTCTTGGCGCCCCTATTATTTAACCTCTATACAGCAAACTTGGGGGGATCTCTGAAAGAGGCAAGTCTAGTACCACCGAGACTGGGCACGGTGAGACTAGCACTTCTTCAGTATGCAGATGATACTGTAGTGATGGATCACACAAGGGTGGGCCTCCAAAGAGCATTCAAAGAGCTGGGGAAGTATAATAAGGAAAATTACTTGACAGTCAACCAGAGTAAAAGAAAGATAATGATATATGGCAGATATCCCCAAAAAAACAAGCAGTCTGGAATTTGGGAGATCACCAAATTGGGACCACCAGAGCCTACAATTACCTTGGGTTTGGCTACATGAGAGGGCAACACCGGCAACTCACATAAAACACTTAACTGCCAAAACCAACAGTATAATTCTAACAATGAGATGCCTAAGCCAACGCTTGTCCAGCCCAACAGCAGACCCCATGTTGAGGGTCCTTAAGGCAAAATTAATCCTGGCCATTAACTATGGTCATTTGGCATTTCGAGGAGCCTTAGACAAACCTATAGCAGCAGCTCAGGTCAAAGCCCACGCCCACAAGATTGTGCTGCAAGTACCCAGGCACGCAAGGAACACCAGGTTACGTTTGAAACTAGGGCTCTGCAGACCTGAACTGGCTCTCAAGGGGGACCTAATTAAGTATTATATCAGAGCCCTTACAGCCCCGTATAACTCTCTCAAACATCACTTGGTAACAATCTTCACAGAAGAGGACGCCCGCTAGCACATCAAGCTGGGCAAAGCAATAGGGACCCTAAACATCGAACCCAACAGTGTGTCTCTAACAGACATCCTGCATAAGGTCTGGTCAAATATCATGAAATGGCAAGTCCTCTCTATCTTGCATGAAAAGGATTTTACCGCACTTCGCCATAATACCCTCATGAAGGCATTGGACGAATCTTACACCGTGGGGAAAGCTCAACAATATCTAAGGGAAGCACTAGGGGCCCAGGTCCGCAGGAAAATCCTTTTTATGAGGCTAACGACCCTTAGAACTGCGGACTATAATCCAGCTTGGGCGCGAGTAGACAGAGCCATCTCTTGTCGCCTATGCAACTACTAAAGGGAATCCTGGCTCCACCTATTATGTTGCTGCCCCAAATTGAACAGCAAACGACAAAGGCAGCTCTGCCCTATTTTAGAGACCTTGGCATCAGAAGGTGCAAGGAGGCATCAAATTGGTGCCTTTCGGAAACAAAAACCCACTACCTCGCAAGAGCGGCAAAATGTATTCATCAGATCGGACAGGCTTTAGACGCAAGTGTATAAATGATTTTCCATAAGCTCTTGAACCTCAGAGACTGATTAATGGGCTAACATGTTGCTGGCATAACATCCATGGGCAAAGAAGAGTTAGCCCCCCACTCCACGGGTTTTGATTGGAACATTGGCGTAACAGGAATGGAAAACCCCAGATCAAAGGCAAAATTTACTTTCCAATACAAGATTGACTATCGGAAATGGGGTTTAAAGTTCAATGGATGGCAGGGGAGGGGGCGGCATGGGTGGGTGAGTTTCAATTTTAGCTTATTTACTGTAATGATTTTAAATAATCAGATGGGTAACAATAAATCCATCAATCAATAAAACCTAACATGCACTTGAGCGAGTAATGCCCTGCTTTTACATGGAAACTGAGGAATTCAGAACAGGGTCAAAACTGTAAATCAGAACAAAGATTCAAAGGGGACGGCTGCCTCCTCAGCGAACATGTGGTCAGAGATCCGACAGGGAATACACAGAAATCTGGACATCATGCTATAAAGAATTCAGCAGCACAGGCAACTGAGGAAGAAAGCAGGAGTGCACAGTGCCGGAAGTTAAAGCAGGAATTTTGAAAGCAGAAGTCAGGCTTAAATTCTTCATCCCAGCTTAAAGCCACTTAGGGTGATTGGGTTTCAGAACAAGTGTATGTTAGCTGAAGCACAGCACAGATAAACATAGTAAAAGTCCCTCCTCCAACTTTCTGCCTGAAGGAGTGCACTGAAGGTCCAGGAAGCAAGCAGTGGACAGACCGAAACTCCAGGATGCAACAAGGGTCAGATTGTGTTTCAGGACATGGCAAGAAGTCATGCAAAGGAGCACATGGGCATGCTGGAAATGGTAAAACAGAGTTCCAAGTATAAATAGATTCAACAAAAGGCTCCTCTTCAGCTCTCACACTCGGGTAAGGGATAAAGGTACAATAATGCATTAGTGGTTGATAAGCCAAGCCTGTAATGGACTCTGTAGTGGATCTGATGTACAAAAGCATCTGTAAATTCTTTGTGCCTGATTACAAGTTGCTCATAATATTACGACCCATGCGTTAACCCTTCTTTATGCATTGGTCAGAATTACGAGTTTGGAGGTATTTAACACATTGGATATGTATTTATTTATAGGGAATTCACCATATTAAGAAGATTGTGGTGTGTTGAACACCAAAACCACACGTTATTAACCACAAACTTATAATAGATTTTATTTATCGTAACCAATAAATAATATACCCGTGGTATCATTATTTATCAGATGCGTTAAATAGGGACTCAACTCGCAATCAGGCCCTTTGAATGAGCCATGAAGTGCAGCACAGGTTCTAAATAGGTGTTCATGAGAGACACAAGATCACAGGAGGTCTTCAATTAGCAGCACCCGATGGAAGGATCCTGTCGGAAATTGTGGCATGTTGAGGTTTGGATTCAAAGTCTGATGAATGTCTGCACTCATTGAAAAGTAAACAAGTAACATTCAAGGTAGAATTAAAAACAATACTGTCTTAGAAGTGAAGAAGTAGTTCTATATATTACTTATAGAGCTCAGTCATACATTTTCAGACCAGCACCACAGTTCGATTATATATGCTAGGCAGTTTTCTCTCATAATCATGAACATCTATAGTAGGGCGATAACAGCGGAGAGTAGACACGGCAATAGCATGCACTGCCCAGACCCTGCACAAGTAACAGCATAACCCCTTACTAAACAGGGTCTAGAGAAAGCAAGAGAGTCAGAATATCAATCACCTATCTAATTTGATAGAATGCAGTACAGCATTTTAAGCAAAAGAAATCAAAATATAGACCTCTTTATGGGCAAACAATAAACCATTCTACTACAGCATAAGTTGATGAAACCACTAAATTTGCCCTTTTTATAAGAAATTCATCATTGACTAGCACGTTTTTATGTGTATGGATGTATGGAGGAGCAAACGCAAAAATGAGTCAATGGTTGGAATAAGAGTTCGATGGGTGAGTGGATGAACTGGTGATTGACTGAATGAAGGGAGGATTATGGGTGACTGTATAGAGGATGCTGGCTGAATAATCGAGTGCTGCTTGTTTGAACAGGTGGGTGGTTCTATGAGTTGCTGTCTGCATTTATATACGAAAAGGAAAGTACATTGATATGCGAATGCATAGTTTAATGGAAGAATAGACTCAACTGAATCCCAACTATGACTTTGTCTCCCCACACATCTATCTATCTACTCATAGACACATATACACACCCTTATCAGCCACACTGTCATCCAGTGCTTTTATCTAGTCATTACAAGAAGCTTATTAATGCATATATTGACATCCATCTCAAGAGTTATGTTAGGTGACGCTTTCTAGCGTTGTTCCCATGTTTCTGCAATCGTATACAACATAGCATAACGGCATAATATTGGGCATTATATATCACTTCCATGTTGTGAAATAACAGAAATTATGTATTGTTAGGCCAGAGTAAACAGACCGATGTACATTTTTATATGGAAGTAGAGGGGCACAAAAACCATGAATACTAACAGTTACCTGAAATATGATGGGAATCCTTCAACAAACATTGACTGCAAAGAAGAATCAAAGAGAAGGTACTTTTGATAGAGGTGAAAAAGAAATGTCTAATATGAGTACAAATAGAGAACTAAAAACACAACTGCACTTAGAGAATGTATCACCTGCTCAGGCAAGAATGGAACACTAAAAGAGCCAATTCGAAGTAGAAATAGATCCCTATTAAAGCTAAACATTGTTATAATTTTCCATTCAGAAATATCGTGTTGCTCAGTAGTGATATCTGTGCACGCAATATTTAATTGCAGTTTTACTGCCAGGGGTTTCTTTGCATGTGAAAGCACTATATAAAACATTAGATGTGCAAACCCTGCACTTGCAGGATAAAGAGAGGAATCACCATTGTACAATTCTTACAGCACTGTAAAGTCAATGACAAAGTCCAATGAACTGTGAGCCATAAAATGACAACTCATAAAAAAGACATGAAATAGTTGATTCAGGGATTAGTAAGAGATTACAGTCTGTTCAAGGGAAAGGTGCTCCATATTCGGAGCAACAAATATACAGTGATAAACATTAAACAATGGCAAATAAGGCTTCAAGCTGAAGTCATAACAGATAATATGAGTTTGGTGTATCCGAAAGTGACTAGTATTAGCTGCGTACATTCTACCTGAGAGCCACCAACACATGGGGATCGTATTACATAAGCATTACACTTGGTGGTAAATTATGGCTCAACAATGGTTATTGCTAGACAGGTTATTAATCCTGGTAAAACTGCAGCTGCAGATGGATACTGCCAGAGACAATTTGCAAACTGTAAAAATGCAGCCACTTGTACTAACTCATTCGTGGATTGTGCAACAAAAAAGAAATCAGCAGATTTTCCAATTGGTTTACTACACAGAGTAAAATTAATAATATTCCTTTTTTATTTTATGCATCACATAGGCAGTTATAGCTTTTGCCCTTTTTCAACTCACCTTGGAAAATATTTTTACAATGACTGGTACCTGCTAATTCTTCAGTAGAAAATAATTTAATTTAACTCTTATAGTAAGAAATGGAGGACAGAAAAAACAGAATTGGACTCAGCATTCCTCCAACCCGTGGGGCACATTAAAAAAAAGTAATTACATTTAATCAATCAATCAAGCAAGAAAGCAAGAATTTGTAAAGAATGGCAAATCACCTGTGAGGGTCTCAAGGCACTGGAGTTGCTAACTGCTTTATGGTGCTTTGTTCATTAAAACAGCGAGGTCTTGAGTCCTTTCCTGAATTTCTGAAGCGATGAGACGCTCCTGAGGTTCAGGGGATGGTCATTCCAAGCTTTGGCCACAAGGTGGGAGAAGGAGCATCCTCCACTGTTTCCGCAGTGGATTCGAGCAGTGTCTATGAGGAAGAGGGATGCTGATCATACATGTTTGGTCGGTTGGTGGAAGGCCATGTGTTTGTTGATATATGGCGGTCCTTCATTGTGCACAGCTTTGTATGGGTGGGTCGTTATCTTGAACTGGCATATTTTCTGGATTGGGAGCAGTGTAGCTTCTTGAGGTGGGGTGCAATGTGGGTTCGTCAGAGAAAACCCCATCAGCATATATCAGGTGCCCTGTGTTGATGCTTTTATACCTACACACATACTGCATATTCTGAAAGTAAATTGAATGTTTGTGCATATTTAACCAATGATATTAAAATAAATATTCTATATGAATAATACACTGTATTGAGCGATTTCTCCCAGACCCTCATGTCAGGTGATTACACAGGCATGAAAACCACCATAATGACTACAGAGTTCCTATCTTCACCCACAAACCCAAGGCATAGGAGAATACATTAACAAAGTTTGGAAAATGTAGGTCATTAATAAATGTGAAAACTGCTCCAACGGGAGAAAACATATATTCACAACATGTCAAAAGTGTTCACCAGGACCAGGTTTAATAATCGAAGCAGGGCTTTCACAGTTTAAAAAGCAATCCTCCAGGGAACGAGAAAACAACACAGATTCAACATTCTTTGACATCTAGTCGCATTAGCAATATTTGCTGCCTGATCATTAATAAATGGGGCAATATGCTATAAAATCTATAGAAATGTTTTGCAGCATGTGTTTAAGGCACTCAAAATGGAGGAGGTATGGGGATAGCGACCCTTCAACTGTCCTCTTCTGACAATCACCATGCACAGCAATGAAACATCCTCAAGAAAAGAATACTCAAGTATCTTTTGAGGAGAGGCTTTGAATGCTTGGCGTAAACAAAAACAAAATCATGTCCACAAGTAACCGTTATAACATTTACACTGTGTGCATTTAACCAATGTGCAGTCTCTGCAGTCCCTAAAACCTTTACCAGCCTAGAGATTTCACAGTGTGAAATCTGCAATAATCTAACCTCTGCCCTCGAAAAACATACCTTTCACAAAAGAGGGCATTCAAATCACTAACACTGTTTCAGATTACAGTCCTGAGAAAGCAGTGCCTAAAAGTGAAACAAGTTGGTGAAGATTGCCTGACATCTGCACAGCCTTGAACAAGATAAAACATAGGAGATATCACAACTACATGTGGAGCTCAAACACTTTGTCTTGCCAAAGAAATCAATAAATCCTAAAATGAAGCAAACACAATCTGTGATATAGTTCAGTAAATGACTATCCCACTAGCCTTAACAAACATCCAGGAGAATATTCATGAAAGAGTTCCATCACCCTTGCACCACTCAATGGGGTGCAAGAGCGACGCAACTCTTAAGTTTGATTTTATGAAGCCGAAAGAAGGACACCTTGCTTAGCCCTGTGGCTTGATAAATCTAGAGTAACACAACACTGAGCAAATTGCTTTGTTGCGTTGCTCTGCCACAAGAAGGCACTCATGGGTGGGGCATGGGTGTTCCCAAGCATCCACCCATGGATTTTGGAACATTCCCAAATTTACACAAAATTGGAGAAACAAACCACCACAACAATGGGACAGGACGCCGTTTCAAACAGTAACACTAAAATGTACTCTTGGGTTACAGTCTAACACACAGTCAGAGCTTGTCATGTATCATCTATCTCAACTGCTTCAACTTGTGTGAATTTTTTGCTGTGCGGTAATGTGGTAATCATGTGTGGATCTCTTTAACTAAATTCTCCATACAAATAGGAATTGTTTTTAATACGGCAAACGTTTTTTAAGTTTCTTTTTTATTGTATTAATATTAGTGCACAACTAATAATACATCATGAAAGTACTCCAACAAACTTTATAGTTACCTAGTGTCTTTTCAAAACTGCAATGGTACTGGGCTTGAGATAAATGGTACATGACAAGCTCGGACTGTGTAGTAGACTGTAAAGTGTAAGCTATTGTGGTATGGTATCTCCCAAGGGGAAATTTTAGTTTTACTACTACATTCCTAGATTTTCCCCAGGGTAGGCGCAATATGAAGAAATATATTTACTTCTCCTCATTACTTCCTATTTCTATGTGTGCTTGGGGAAATACCCCTTCCTGCACAAAAACAATCCTGCTTGCAATGCAGGCACCCTTGCACCAGGGTGCAAAGGTGCGTAGCCAACAGGGTGCCAGTGCAAGGAAAGGACAGGAATGTGCTGTTTTATGTCAGATTTGGTGCATTCCGTTGTCATGCATGTGCATTCCGGGTTACAGTCAAGCACAACATGGTCCAAGGGATCAGAGATAGGAAGAAACAAGTGGTGTCACCATGTCTTTAGCAAAGTATCCTCACAACTCTTATTTGCCGGCCTAATGTGTTGTTGTGATCTCAGTATGAGGAAAGGTCATTCACAGGCATGAGACTGCACAGAGGTGGTCTGAGGTGAACTCATTCTCTTGTTTTTTTGTTGAAGTGACTCGGTGAGAGGTCGCTCACTGATCATTTGACTGTCATTGGTTGCAGCTGTCTTGTGACACACTGCGTATTTTTGTTGTGCTAATACTATGCCTATACATATCCGACTCTTTCACGCAGCGCAGCAAAGTGGCTTGCTGTGCTGCATGAAAGCTACACAAATATGCCCCCAATGTATAGCACAACAACACCACCTAGGCTTACTGATGCAATTGAGTTAAATATGATTACAATTTTTTTTGATTTCTTAGCAATCACTAATGATCACCTTATCCATCCATGTGTGAAGCCATCCCTCATTGACCTTAAACTTGTAGATGAGGAGCAGGTAACAGGATTTGCATTGATGCCCATAGAGTCAGTTACAAGCTTTGATCTCCTTTATTTGCAGCTGACTTACCCAAGTTGATCAATATGCCCCTCACCACAATGGGCTTGGTCCCTAGCCAGGTAACAATGACCGACCATCATTTCTCAATTTCTGACAAAGCAGAGATGATTTTTGTTGTAAATACTCTCCCCTAAGAGGATAAAATAGTCTCCAAGCAGTAATGGTGAGGAGAGCAAGTTTATTTCATGTGAACCCTTCAGCCTTCTCAAGGATCTCCTCAACGTTCTAATCCAAGCTTCAGCCACCAACATTCCAACCAATGGACAAACCCACTAGGAGAGGTAGGGCGGGGGGGAAAAAAGGGACATGAAAAGCGGGACAGATTACAACACATCTCCCTGCGGGACAATGCAATAATCGTTAGGTTATACTGTAAGTTACATTTAAACATTTATTACCCAAAACTGTACAGTGGGAAAGGAAAATGCCAAATCCCAGGAACTAGGGAAAAGCACTGTCCCAAGCGATACAGCAATACGATATGTACAAGCATAACAATACTGAGAAGATTTCTAACATGAGCCCCCACCCGCCATGGACGGGGAGCAACAAGCCCAAGGATGATTTAAGGCCCCATTTTGTAGTCTGCATGCCAACTTGGGGGTCTAGGTGTTCTGGTAACTTTGTGTTCCTCTCCACCCCGCCTACCCGTGTTCTGGTTATTCTCACATGTAGGTTGGATACCAACTGTGCTTGGGCACCCCGCTATGTTATCCATGCTCCATGTGCCCCCATCTTCAAGCACTACAGCGTTGTTGTAGACCTTCGTTATCCTTAGTGGTTTAGAAAATGAAGATATCTTGGATTTAGATAGAGCAGGCCTCTTAACCACCACCAATTGGCCTTCTCTCCACCTTTTTGTAGACGCTCCCCATCGGCTGTCGTACCTGAGTTTGTACTCTTGCTGATGTTTACGCGTCTTCTCAGCCACATAATCTCTGTCCACCCACACGGGGGTTCCTCCATTCAGCCAGTTGGGCGTAAGTTTAGAACCTGGGTTCCTCCCTTTGAGTGAAACAAACGGTGACACTCCTGAAACTGCATTGGGAGTTGTATGGTATGACCACAGCATCTTCCTGATGGCCTCCTCCACAGGTACCTGAGAGCTCAATGCAAGCTGAATGGTGTTCTTAATCATCCTGTTTGCTCTTTCCACAAGTCCGTTGGCCTTGGGACAGTAGAGTGGTGCCTTGATGTGGGTGATGGCCAGTGTGGTCAAAAACAGCTTCATCTCTTCCGACACGAATTGAACTCCGTTGTCCGTTATTAAGACCTCTGGTATGCCCTCCTTGGCGAAAGTATCTCTAAGGAAGCTTAACAATACCGCCGTTGTGATGGATGGAACCAGTCTTGTTTCAATCCAATGAGAGTGGTAGTCAATCAAAACGAACAAGAACCTCTGCGATTGGTTCAGAAGATTGAGGGGACCGATTATATCCAACCCCAATTTAGCCCATGGTATGGTAGGGACTTCAACAGGAACCAGCGGGGACTTACGAATCACTTTGGTTTTGTCGCTGGAACCGCACGCAGTGCAGTTCTTAACTTGCTCCTCCACTCTGGAATCCATCCCCGGGAACCAGTAGTGTTGTCTGATTTTACTTTTGGTCATACTTCTCCCTGGGTGGCCCTCATGCGCAATTTGAATTATCCTCTCGTACATGTCCTTGGGAGGAATGATTTTGCTCCCCCTGCAGATGTGCTCACTTACAATGGATAGTTCATCACGCACAGGCCAGAATTGATGGATACGTTCCGGCACCTCAGACTTGTTATCCGGCCATCCAGTGCGGATCGTATTCTTCAATGCAATAAGGATGCTGTCCTTTTTTACGGATTCTTCCCACTCCTTGCGGTTGATTGCAGGAATCTCCACCCATAAGACCGTCTCTTCAGGTGGGTTTTGCATCAGATCACCCCCGTCCACTGGTAGCCGTGACAGACAGTCTGCTATCCTATTATCACTTCCTGGGACGTACACCATGGAATAATTGAACCCTTGAAGACTCAACACCCACTTCGCTATTCTAGGCGTGGTCCCTTCCAGCCGTTTGGTTGAGAATAACGGTAATAACGGTTTGTGATCCGTTCTCAACACAAATGGGATACCCCACAAGAAATACTTAAAGTGGTTTATGGCCCAGTAACAGGCCAAGGCCTCTTTCTCCACCGTGGAGTAGTTGAATTCAGCGTCTCTCAACGTTCTGGATGCGAACGCTACCACGAGCTCTTGACCATTCTTTCTCTGGGTTAGTGCTGCCCCTAACCCCTTCGTGCTAGCGTCCGTGGTAAGTGTAGTCTTGGCATTGGGATCAAACGCACCCAGAATAGGGGCATCCGCGATTGCCTTTTTGATGAGTGTGAAGGCAGACTGATGCTGTTGATTCCACTCGAACTTGGAACACTTCTTTAGCAACTCTCTGAGGGGCTGTACCTGGTCTGCGAAGTTTTTTACGAACTTGGCCATATATTCTGCTAGGCCCAGGAATGATTTGAGCTCCTCTTTGTTGGTGGGCTCTGGGGCTTGTTTGACAGCATCAACCAAACTGGATTTGGGTTTGATTCCTTCGCTTGATATGTTGTGACCCAGATAGACTACCGAATCCACTCCTTTCTTGCATTTGTCCCTTTGAGTGGTAAAACCTGCCTTACTGAGTCGGGTCAACACCGCTTCTAAATTTGTATTATGCTCTTCAGCAGATGAGCCATGGATTAAAATATCATCTTGGAAGCAAAGAACTTTTCCCAAGCCTTGCAGGATATGTTGCATGATTCGTTGGAAGACAGCTGCCGCTGACGCTAATCCAAAAGGTAACCTGGAGAATTGATACGCTCCGTGTGGAGTTATAAACGAGGTGAGAGGTTTGGACTCCGGATGGAGGGCCACTTGGTGGTATGCTGAAGATAGGTCTAACACCGAAAAAACCTTTGCTTCGTGGATAGCAGATAACATTTCATTTATGTTGGGGAGAGGGTGTCTGTCCACCCAAATGTTAGAATTTAAATCCCTGAGATCCACACATAGACGAATCCCTTTGTTTCCCCCTTTAGCTGCTACTACAATGGGCGCCAACCATTCAGAACTTTCAATTCTCTCTATGATCTTGCACTTTTCCAATCTGTCCAGTTCCTTTTTTAGTGGCTCTCTTGTCAGAAGTGGAACGGATCTAGGTTTATGAACTATAGGTTTGGCATTAGATTTCAGTTTGATTTTGTGAAGGAAACCCTTTAGGAGTCCTACTTCATCTGTAAACACCTCAGGAAATTTGTTGCATATTTTTTGCCCCACATTGGATCTGTCAATCAAGTACACAGGTTCAGGTGCGTTGGGATCCAACTTGATCCCCAAATCCTTTTGGTGTTTCCATCCCAGTAGGTTTGATCCGTTCTTTGTGATGTAGACTTTCCCCACAGTGGATCTATCTTTGAAATCTATGTTCATAAGTAGCATCCCCACCAGTGGTATAGGGTCTTGATTATACCCCCCAGGTTTGATGTCAGGCGGCAGGAGTTTATATACACGTGTACCTGAATTAGCTTGAAAGGTTGCTTCATTTACAAGAGTATACGGGGAACACGAGTCAGCATAAACTTCATACTTAACACTGTCCAACATAATTTCACATTTAGGGTATTTAGTGTTATTACATTCTGAAAAGTTGGCTACTTGAAAAATTATATCTTCACTAGTAGGTTGTGGCTCTACAAGCTCTACATCACTTCCTATCATATGGGTGACATTTGTTTTAGAATTGTGACACACTTTGGAAAAATGGCCCCTCTTCTTACACATACTACATACGACACCCCTTGCAGGACAATTCATGCTGTTGGCCATATGGTTGGGATTCCCACACCTGTAACATTTGGGTTTATTACTAGCTGCAGCGTGTACTTCTGGACCAACTGGTGGGAGTTTATGCTTGATGTCTTTGCTAACTATTTTGTGGACACTGCCCTCTGCACTTTGTTTTACCTCAACCGCTTCCTTCATTTCATTCATGCAATACGCTGTGTGTTCAATGCTTTTAGCGATATCAATCGCACGTTTCAAATCTGGGGCTTCTGCTAGAAGTCTTTCTTGAATTTTCTTGTTGCTAGTACATCTCACTAACTGATCTCTGACTAAAGACTCAGTTAACGTACCAAAATCACATGTAGAGGCTAACCCTCTCAATGCAGCTACGTAATTTATCACTTTCTCACTTTTCCCTTGAATGCGTAAGAAAAATTTGTGACGTTCTAATACAATATTGATTTTGTCCCCAAATTGTGCCTCCAATTTCAACAACGTCAACTGATACACATCATGTTGTACATCACCTTCATCCCCTTCATCAACATTTACATTGTCAACAATGTCATCAGGTAAGTCTTCAAAAGTTTCTCTCCCTTGTTTTCCCAAATTATGTAGTAAAACATGCTGTTTACGCACAGCGGAAAATCGGTCCCCCCCAATGGCAATAAGGTAAGATTCAAATAATTTTACCCATTTCTTCCATGGAACTGGTGGATCGTCCCCTTCCTCAAGAAATGGTGGAGGTTGTGACATTGCGAATGACATAGTGGAAAGCGGAAGAAAGAAAAAATTAAATATTGCGCAAAAATTGCTAGAAAGTCTGAAAGAATGAGTCAGGAAAAAATGGAAAGGATGCGAAACACCAAGGCGGGGGGGGGAAAAAGGGACATGAAAAGCGGGACAGATTACAACAATTTTCTCACTCTTGTAAATTAACATCTGAATTGCAATCTTCCATACCCCAGGAAAATCTAAGAAAGACATGACCCGGAACACCTTAAAGAGACTTTAACACAAAATTATGCACTCCCTAATTACCAATCACAAATGCAGTCCCTGAAAAGTAAACACCAGAGAGAATCGCCGCATCGCCCTTGATGAAGGCTAAAAAATGGCCTCCTCTTTCTCAATCTCTCCATGGCATACATCACTGTGGACCATAAGATTTGCAGGCCTGACATTGTGAGTGGTAATAGCCAGGAGCAAGACAGATAAAACCAATTAACCCCCAAAACAGCCAATAAGTCATCCTCTGATTTGATAATCCTAAAAATGTATTGTTTTGTTGTTTGAAGTTCTGGATAAAGCATCCCATTGAATATTATAAATAAATAGATACAAGTACAATTTTTCTCAGGAGCTTGAGCAGTACGAGGTGCTTTTCGAAGAGTATGATGATATGTAAATCCATGCCCAACTGGAAAACAATATGGACTAATATCATCAAGGTGTGATGATGATACGTAAATACATGCCCAACCGGAAAACAACATGGACTAATATAATCAATCTTCCATACAATTTTAGTCAAGGTTGAGAGTCAAGTGTTTGATGGTAGTAAAATGTTATATCCTTATACTTGAAGGAGGAAACGCCATGAGACACCTATTTACTCAGCACTCCAGTGTGGGTCCTGTATCTACCATGCCACTGAAAGTCAGCAATCTGGGAATTATGTTTGATGAAAATCTGAAAATTGTTCCACAAATCAACCGCATAGTAAAGTGCAGTAACATTCAACTCTACAAGATCGGAATACCATTCCAATTCCATCCTGCTCACTAGACAGAAAAAATGCCTGCTTATGGCGCATCCACATGCATACATACTTCTACACAACTGCAACGTGATCTACCGAGGACTATTGAAAAGATTTCAAAGAGACTTAAAAGGTTTGAAAAAAAGACTACTTGAACTGAATGGTTGAAACCTTCATCGAAAACTGTCCACTGGCTTCCAGTAAAGTAGAGAATAATGCCTAGCACAAGGCATATCGGAACAACAATGCCTATCTAAAAAGTTGGCACTTTATGACTTCCCAAAATGCTCTTTCTTTTCATCCGCCTCTCATTTGATCCACTAGAAGCACTTTGCTCAGCCACATCAAGTAGAAGGTTTCACATTTGCTAATCAAGTTGGGTGAGAGGGCAAAATTAAACTGCATGCCATTTAGGCAACCTCTGAAAAGCAGTATTCTCAAACCATCATTTAAATGAAAAATGTGTCTTTGGACAGTGACCACAGCAGGTCAATAGTGCATTTATTCTGCATCCCTTTGTACTATAGTATACCTCATTTGCATTACTTTCATATTTTCTACTTATTCGTATATTGGAGGGAGAAGGTGCACCTTATAAAGTGCCTACATAAATGCATAAACTAAGAAAACATGGAAGATAAATACCCAAAGGAATTACAAATATTATTTTCTATACAGAAGCACAATAGCACACTGTTTTCAAGGTTATAGCTGTTGGTTTACATTTCTAACATAAATTGCAGTTTACATAAAATTAAGATACCAGAAGATGTGAGCTCACACTTCTTTGACTCAACCTGGCATAGAATCTGACATTTTCCTTTTCTAGCAAAAATCTCACTGACAAAAGCACAATCCGGATTTTGATCAGTACACATATCCAACTGGACCCCATCTAGGCTTCACAAGTAGGGGATACTAGAATCAGACAAATGCTGGTGCTGTTTGGATTTACCCGGGTTGATCGAACACACGTTTATAACATGCAAAATGATCCACCCGGCTGTGATCCAAGATACAACAAACCATTCAGGACATCTTCAAAATCCACGTCACCCCATCCTTACTGACTTCTACACTTGGCCTAGCTCTCATCCCCAAAATCAATCTATCTCCAAAAGATTCACTACTACTCAACCTTATGCTTGACATACTTGCAAAAACTGTTCTACTAATGTGGAAATCCACCAAAGAAGTCCGATAGAAGAGACGGTGGATCATCTTATGCACCACCTGACGCACAGACAATATCATGTATAAAAAACGTACACAACTCCCCATGCTTGCGCAGCCTATGGGACACCCTCAAGATTTATCTCTAAAAGGTGGACCCTCCATAGCCCCCATCCACAACTGATAGCACCATACCCTCATGTCCCCATCATCAGCGCTATTATCACACCCTCATGTTCTGCACCTTGCAGACCTACTCTCACCCACGACACCCAGTCTCTGATACTCAACAGAGAATCATCCCACACCTCCCTCCCCACATCCCCAAATCCCCCTCTTCTTCGTTCTATAATTTCTATCTTCCTGTCTTTCTTTGTTTTACTCTCTGTTCTAATCTACTGCACTCTTTGGATTGTCATCCGACACAAGTTAGTGGGCCTGTATCTCCCCTCCCATTGAGTTTCCCAGCAATGTTTACCCAGATGTGTTTCTACTTCACCTGTTTTGTCAACGAAGTTATACCCTTGTATTTAATCAGTCCAGTAGTCAGTAGTGTAGGTTATGTAGATTTATTCAGTAACAGGCAAGATGGTACAGCCCCACCGGGAACAGCATCCTGCTGCTCAGACCCACTCATTCCAACTGAAAATTCATACAAACCATGCACTCATGAACATTCTATTGCATCACACTCACACAGGCCAAGCATCAAGGAACTAGGAGATTTTAGAATACAATATATATCTCCTTCCTTCAGAAAACAAAATATTAAACAACAGGACGTGGGGTGGAAGAAAATGCACGCCCTGTAAAAATGTAACTAATCCTAAATTACAACTAAATTACAAGAAATATCACATTAAAAAAATGACTCCTCTCCTTAAATTGTAAGAAAGATTACATCATTAAATAAAAGTCACGTCAATAACATTACATGAGTCATTACACTCTTAAAATTGTAAAATAAGATCACATAAGATTACATTGCATAAATCATTACCCTCCTTAGGTTGTAAAGGAAGATCACACACATAAAGTTCATGTACTATATATCTTCTGCTCCCACAAGAGAACACCAGATATAAAAATATAGCAGGATACAACTTGTGCATATATCCACCTCACACCTCGCATGACATAGGAACCCTCATGTTCCTACTACTGCACACACTGCAGGACAAAGGAACCCTCATGTTCCCACTACTGCACACACTGCAGGACAAAGAACCCTTATCTTCCCACTACTACACACACTGCTGGACAAAGGAACCCTTATGTTCCCACTACTGCATACCACTCTGGACAAAAGAACGCACATGTTCCAACTACAGCACACATCGCTGGACAAAGAAACACACATGCTCTCACTACAGCACACCTCTCTGAACAATGAAACGCACGTGTTCCCACTACAGCACACTTACTTGCAGGACAAAGAACCCCTGTGTTCCCACTACTACACACCTTGCAGATCAAAGGAACCCTCAGGTTCCTACTATTTCACACTATAGGTAACTTCCAAAAACAGACATTCCTACTAAGAGGAGATCATTGCTCATAGTATCATCCGAAACCCCACACACAAGGAATCATACTCTCACTAACAAGAGAGAATCACTCAGGATATCATCCAACCCAACTCATCCCCACACTCATGGAATCAAGAAATTGGTATCTTACAACCGACTAGCCATACACAGTCTCAACAGGAGACTTAACACAACACTACTACACACAGACACAACTGAGGCCCAACTCATCCAAAAGTGTAACCAACCCCATTTGTGCCCACATAAATACAACCACCACCCCAGACAACAGCCCATTAGGCGTGGTAAGCAATCAATGCAACAGAACCGCAATAACAATATGTATAGGCATAGTATTAGCACAACTAAAATACGCAGTGTGTCACAAGACAGCTGCAACCAATGACAGTCAAATGATCAGTGAGCGACCTCTCACCGATTCACTTCAACAAAAAAACAAGAGAATGAGTTCACCACAGACCACCTCTGTGCAGTCTCATGCCTGTGAATGACCTTTCCTCATACTGAGATCACAACAACACATTAGGCCGGCAAATAAGAGTTGTGAGGATACTTTGCTAAAGACATGGTGACACCACTTGTTTCTTCCTATCTCTGATCCCTTGGACCATGTTGTGCTTGACTGTAACCCGGAATGCACATGCATGACAACTCTCGGCAAAGGTCCTCAGGCTCCCAATGCTCTGGTTGGTAAGACGATGACCTCCACTTAGAGGATTGCCTCTGATTGGTCCACAGCACACACACAATGTACAAACGAAGTGCAACAATGACAACTGCAAAAATCCTCTGAGGAATCTGCAGGCACGCCAGGAAGTATGATAAGAAATGCACTGATGCAAGTTTGAATAACAACAAGTACACTTCCACATGAGCTGCCGGGGCTTGTTCTAAACCCTCAAATGATAGCGTGTGAGTCCATGGATGTGTACATCAGGGCTAAAGTACAGCCAAACCCATACTTTGGGACTCTTCACAACTGGCAATAACTCTGCCACACTTGATTTGAACCAGCTTGGGTGCAAACGCTCATTGCTCACCAATCCTCCATTTGAGCCCGATGTCCAGTGCAAATGTGCAATGCTCACTAATCCTTCATGTGAGCTTGATGTCCCCCAACACTATACCGATGCACCAGGTCTGTCCAAGTACGCCCACTCTGCGTTCTGCTTGTTATCTAAAAACTCACAAGCAATCAGTTACTCTCAGAGAACCAGGGATCGCTTGGTTCATGAGAAATATCAGTCGTCCTAGGATGCTTGTTTCTGGTCCAGGGAGGACCTGGCCTGGCAGTTCGGTCTGGACTCTTCCCATGAGGCACAGGGTCAAGACTGATTTGCGTATGGCTGGGTCCAAACTGGGATGGCTTAGTGGGCAAAAGAACAATGGATTTAACCCAGGTCTTTTGACTGGGGGAAAATGTTTGCATTGTCAGTATTCCGTCCATCATTTGTTTGCTGCAACACTTTTCGCCCTAAGTGGGATGGTTATGCCCAGACATGGGTCCCATGCTCACTGTGTCACTGGATTCAAGCTAGCCTGGCTGAAGAAGGGTGACATACCCTGAAACCGGTCCCAGGATGCTTGTTTCTGGTCCAGGGAGGACCTGGCCTGGCAGTTCGGTCTGGACTGTTCCCATGAGGCACAGGGTCAAGACTGATTTGCATATGGCTGGGTCCAAACTGGGGTGGTGTAGTGGGTATGCCCAGACGTGGATCCCTTGCTCACTGTGCCACTGGATTCAAGCTAGCCTGGCAGAAGAAGGGTGACATTTGTTCACTAAATTCCCATCACCATATCAGATGCCAACTTTAGCACTTCTCAATTCCCTCTTCAAACTTTTCATTTCCTTCCTTTTCATTTCTGTATTGTAAACCCTTCATTCCTTTATATAGATTTCCTTTCATTTCTTCAAGTTGTATTTCCTCATACTTTCTTTTCTTTCCCTTTTCATTTACTTCATACCTTTTTCTTTTCTTGCAACATTTGAACCATGTCATTACTGCTAAGACTAATAATGTTATTCTTAAGATTGTCAGTATTATTTGACCTATTGTGCTCTTACCTATGTTAGAAAACCATCTCCCTATTGTAGTAATACTATTTGGTAATTTCTTCCATACACTGTCTACTTCCAGTGGTTTCAAACCTTCTTCCAATTTTGTAATATTTTTAACATATCTTCCAATTTCAATGCTTTTGTCAGGTATGTAGGTGCAACAATGTTGCACTTTCAGCATTTTATAGACTCAGCCCTCTTTTGCCAATAATATATCAAGAGAAAGTCGATTTTGCAAAACCATACATCTGATCGCAACCATTTCTGTATTGATCATCAAAAAATCCTCCAGCAGTGTCAGTAGATAACCCATCTACTACTGTAGATAGCTGACAAATTTTTTGTGAATTCAGAATAACTCCCACTGAAGGTATCAATGCACTAAAAATGTCACCGACTATTTCAGAAAAACTAGCTCTTTTTATAAATGTTAGTTCCTTTGTGTCTTCATTGCTTCCAGTGATTCTTTTCATATGGTACACTTTTGGGAATACTATTCTAAAATAGCAGCTCCCATTCCAATGATCAGGCAGCCCGAAATAGGCTTTATTGCCACTCACTGGAACCAATTAATACATTGTTATAATCAGTCTTTAATCTATGGAGGCAGATCTTCCCTTTCTTTTCAAAGTCCAAGGACATAGCAGCATGAGTCTTGCCAATTTTATAAGTTCATCTTTCTCAGCCCATTGAGGTATCTGAGGTTTCGGTTCAAAAGCCCTTCTTTGGAAGTCCTGTCTCTTTTGCTCAACAAAATTCAAAAATATCTTTTCTTCTTCGTGTAATTTACATGTTAAATTGTGCTTGTGTGCTTCGGCTATATCTATTGTTTTCATAGTTGGAGAATATCCTCCCATAAACTGGGCATCTTTAGTACTAAGAACTGGGCTTATGGTCTTTCGCATAGGAACTTCGGAAAAAATCACATCTACATTAGAATAATAATATTGTAATCTTCCTGCTCTATAAAACAAACTTGCTAAAATACTACAAGAAATACCATAGGTTAATGGAATATGGTGATACGTTACACCTTCTGCTACTGATGCAGGTAATTTCATACACACACATAACAACCACTAACTTCCATAATGTCCACATATTGCACTAATAACTTTGTAAATACATTTAAAGCAGTGTCATTATTTGTCACAGTGTGATGTACATCAAACTCATCTAGTGCTCCTAAATCTACTCTGTCTCTTTTAGTTTTAGACTCATCTGGTGCTTCTAATGCTACTCTATCTCCTTTAATGTTAGCTACCCTTTCATGCGTATTTGTGTTATTCTTTTCTTTTGTAACCATCAAATAAGGGATGGCTACTGTTAGTACTAACCAAATTATAAGTACTAAAAATATACTACATATACATATTTTACAACATCTTTGTACACAATTTCGTTTTGGTTTTCCAGCAGCCCTATCATCAGCCATTTTGAGTTAAGAAGATTTCTCTCCTCTACTTTCGAATTACTTGTGAAATTCAAAAGTTCTTTGTGAAAATTGTCAGGTTCGTCTCACTTCTACGACAATCTCTTCTGCATTTATTTCTTCATCACTTTCTTCATTTAAATCTAAATTCTTGAATTCTTCAAGAACTACATAGGTCCATTCAGGACCCTTGAACTTATTGTTCCGTACTTTTAATTTTTGGCTTCTTTGTTTGGGCTTATCAGTAGATGTACCAGACTGTCCTGAAATGATACTTTAACCTTTTCACACCACCTGACCCTTTTTGCTTGCTCTGCACTGTCACTGTCTTCGAGAGCTCTTTTATTTTCTTTAAGTTGTGGCACAATTTGGTTATCTTCATTTTCAGAATCCCTCTCTGTCTGACCCTGTCCATGGCTTACTTCTGGAACGTCCTTTTCTGCCTGGATGCGTTCTTCAGTTCCTAAATGGTCCTGCTCAGGACTTACTGCACTTTGGTTTTCTGCAGCCTGAACGTGTTCTTCTAGACATAGCTGTCCCTCCTCAGTCTCATGAATGGTTCCATCCACTTCTGTCCGAGTAGATTGATCTCTCCTTGTCTGTTCCTGCTCAGGTTCTCCAACATCTGTATTTTCACTTTCCTGAGCTTGATCTTCTATACCTGACTGGTTCTCACTACTCTCCAGTCTCTCTAAATGGATTTGGCTTCTTGTTCTCACATTTACTTCAGGTCTATCAACAACTGGTATCCAGTCATCCTGACTTATGCTCGGTTGTTCTTGATCAGCTACTTCAGGGTCTGTTATTCTATGTCCTTCAGCTGTACAACTTTCTGCAGCCTCAACTGCTTGAGTCAGTTGGGGTCCTTCCTCGTCAGGTGCTGGTACTCTCTTAGTGTGGCTTGCATGAATCCAATTAGGCAAGCCTGCACACTTCACTGCGGTTGTTGTGACCAATATAACCTGATGTGGTTTTTCCCACCTGGGTGCAAGGCACGACTCTCGAGTGTGATTCTTCACCAGCACCCAGTCACCGGGATTTAGATCATGTGCTTGATTCGGCTTCCTGGCAACTGCATCCTCTCCAACCTGGTGAGAGAGAACGCACTAGGTCAGCCAGTTCTTTGCATTATTCCAATACCAAATCATCAGTTATATTCAACAGTTTGTGTCCTGGTATACATGCCTGACTCTTTGCTCTTCTCATGAGTATTTCATGGGAACTCAATCATGTATTCTTGTCAGGAATGCTTCTGAGCCCCATCAGAACAAGAGGTAAAGCATCAGGCCACTCCAATGGGGTGGATCCACATACCTTTGCCCGTCTTGTTTTTATAGTGCCATTTCTTTGTTCTACCACCCCAGAAGCCTCTGGGCGATATGTAAAGTGCCATTTGTTTTCAATTTTAAATGCTTCACAGATTAGTCTAATTATTTCATTATTAAAATGAGACCCTCTAACTGATTCCAAAGTTACTGGAAAACCGAACCGCGAAATCAGTTCTCTCAACTAAAGTCTGGCAACTGTTATACTGTCATTTCGTCTAGTAGGGCATGCCTCCACCCACCGTGAAAACAAGCAAACTATGAAACTATTGAGTATGTACTTCAATCCTCTGCGAGGTGGCAAATGAATAAAGTCGATTTTTAGCCTTATAAATGGGCCTTCTGCTTTTCCAATATTTTCCAAAACGGACCACTGTTTCCTTCCTGGATTCAACTGCTGACAAGTTAAGCATCTCTTGCATAGACTATTTACTGCACTCCTGAACTACGGATTAAACCAATCCTGTCTAAAGAGTCTGATCATGGCTTCCCTGCCTATGTGGGTGTCTCCGTGATACATCCTAGCCATTTGTAAAAGCATACAGTCTGGCATTAGTGACCTGCCATCTAGGTAAATCCATACATCATCTTCTGACTACTTTTGGCACCCAATTTTCACCCATTCTTCCTTTTCTTTCATATCTGCCTCATCTTGCAGTTGTCTTATTTCTTCCCATGTTTCCAATCCTCAGAGTAACATAAGTTGGCAGCTAGCTCCACTTGTTTCAAATTTCTTGTTTACCGCCAATTTATTTCTGGCACAGTATTAGGCAACATTGTCAGCATACCTATTTCCAGCTGACACATAGTCATCTCCTGACTGATATGCGGCGCATTTACCACTGCCACTTCTTTTGGCAATTGTATTGCTTGAAGCAGTTCTTTTACGAAATTTCCATTTTTAATTGGGGATCCTGAAGAAGTTAAGAAATCCCTCTGCATCCAGAGTTGGCCAAAATCAAGCACAACCCTGTAACCATACTGGCTATCAGTAAACATGGTTACTTTCCAGTTTTTCCCACAGCTATCTATTCGGCTACTTGTGCAGATTTGACTCCTGACAAATAGGTTGCTTCGACTGTTCCATCCAATGTACATACAGCGTAAGCAGCACTTATTCCTCCCTCCTCATGGCGCAGACACGAGTCATCTACAAGCAGCTCATGTTCGGCATTCTTCAAAGGTTTTTCCTGCATGTCTGGACGGGGCTTGGTGCAAAGTTCAGTCACATCCAAACAATCATGCTCGATTTCATCCTTCACCATTTCACCATAGACATCTGGTAACAAGGTGGTAGGATTCAGCACGGTACACCTGACTATTGTCACGTTTTCAGCATGTAAGATGATTCTCTCATATTTAGTCATCTGACTAGGAGTGAGATATTCAGTTTGAGTTCTTGTTAAAAGAATCTCAACTGAATGTGGAACATGCACCTTTACTGGATGTCCCATTACAATTGATTTGCTTTGTTCCAGATTCATGCAGGTTGCAGCTACTGCTTTTAGACAACCTGGTAAAGCTGAGGCTACAGGGTCCAAAAGGGGAGAGAAGTATGCCACTGGTTGTTGCATCAAACCATGTCTCTAGGTTAAAACTAAAACTGCACAACTATTTATTTCATAACAAAACAGTGCGAATTTATTTGAGCAATCTGGCATACCTAAAGCTGGGGCATCAGACAAACATTTCCGTAAGTTCAAAAAGGCTCCCATGCTTTCGTCATCCCATTCAATAGGATCTTTTGTTTGCTTCTTGGTCATTTGTATTAGGGGTTTGGCCAGCATTTCAAACCCTACAATCCACTGCCTACAGTATCCTACAACTCCAAGGAGCATTCTTATTTCTCTCTGAGTTTGCGGCAATTTCATTTGTCTTATTTTTTCTATTCTTTCTGGGGTCACTTTCCTTACTCCGCATTCTATTTGGTGTCCTAGGTATTTAACTCAGGTTCTGCAAAACCGTAATTTTCCTGGGGACACTTTATGTCCACCATCAGCCAAATGATTCAACTAGGCAATTGAATCAGTAACACAGTCATCTATTGTCTTAGACGCGACTAGTAAGTGGTCAATATACTGCACAAATACTGACTCTCTGGTCAATACTAATGTTTCTAGGCACTTTTTCAGTATCTGATAGAAAATTGAAGGACTTTCAGTGTACCCATGAGGAACACGATTCCAAACTAAAGAACGGTTCTCAAATCTAAATGAGAAAAGCTATTGGCTGTTTAGGTATAATGGAATGGAGAAAAAGGGATGGCATAGATCAATTACAGTAAACCATCGTGCCTTCCATGGTATCTGGTACAGTATCACGGCTGGGTTGGGCACTACAGGGCAACATGGTACAACAATTTTGTTAATCTTTCTTAGGTCTTGAACTATCCTATATTTCCCACTAGGTTTCTTTATGTCAATTATAGGTAAATTACAGGGACTACTCATTATTTCTTTTAGAATTCCATGTTCAATCATTCGATCAATTTCTGCTGTAACACCAGCTTTAGCTTCAGGACTTATTTTGTATTGTCGAGTATTTGGGCAAACTGCACCTTCCTTCACGGTTACTTTTACTGGGTCTACATTTGCCATTAACCCTACATCTTTTCCTGTAAAATCCCACACATCTGGATTTACTGTTGTTTTTACCTAGTCTGGTAAATCGTCTTTTGCCATCATGGAATACATCTCATCTACCTCTGTGCCTTGTTTAGCTAACATGATTTTATAGACTCCGTCTTCATCTGGGGTTTGGATTGCAATACCGTCCGGTGTGCAAAATATTGTGCAATTCATTTTGCACAGTAGATCTCTTCCTAATAAATGTATAGGACTGGAGTCACACACCACAAATTTGTGCATTTCCCTGAAATTGCCAATGCATACCTCCATGGGTTCTGTAATAGGGGTTCTAATCTGTTTATTGGAAAACGCCCACTACTTGGATAGCTTCTCCCGAGAGGGGTAGGTTTGGAATGTCTGCTGTTCTCACAGTAGAACGGGTAGCACCAGTGTACAACAAAAAGTTAATATATTTTCCTTCTACTTTACCATCAACATATGGACCTGAATGATCTACAGGTAAGGATGCGCCAAGTACGCACTCCTTTAACTCCTCCCTCAGGCACCGTCATAGGTCATTGTCACCGAAATAAGGATCCTGTAAAAGAAATTGTGATGTTACAGAGTTTTCTTACCACTTCCTCCTTGTAATCCGGTGTCCACAATGTACTATGCCGGGCTCACAAAATTTGGCATAGGGGCAGGTGGCAACTGACTCTGTAGATTTACAACCTGCTGCGGTTGACTCATTATCACCTCATTCTGCGTCTGTGGATTTAAATTTTGATTTGGGCCATTATTATTCTGAATATTTTTACACTCGTTTTTCCAATGCCCCAATTTTCCGAACCCATGACAAGGAAATTTCTTCTTTGCTTCCTCTCTACTTATTCGTCCCTTTCGTTCCCCCATTATTTTCATTTTGGCCTTGCTCCTTTCCTTGATTTCCTGTCTGGCTGTTTAGTTGGAGTTCCTGCAATTTTACTTGGACCCACATCACCTTTTCTTCTAAATTTTTTTTGTTTATTGTCAATCTCATCTACGCGATACTTTGCGTATTTGATAATATCGTCTATGGGTCTCGCTTGCCAACACAACATGTGTTGACGAATCATGTGTCCAATTTCTGGTTTTAATCCTGTCTAAAATCGATACACAAAATGTCCCATATCTTTATCTTCAATGTTCTCAAAACCACTATAGTGCTTAAATACCTGCAGTAAGCGTTCATAATAAGTATGTACAGACTCATTTCTGTCCTGGGTCGTTCTATCTATCTTTACCCAATCTGTTTCTTTTGGAGGAATTTTCCCTTTCAAGAAAGTGATCACCTGATGATATTTCTTCATTACCTCTTCTGAAGGGGCTCCTGTTTTCGCATCTCTCGGGTATTCATCACTAGACCAATCAACAGTAATTTTACATTCTATCCATAAATCAGCAGGTACCACTATGTCAAATAAACCATCCAAATCTTTTGACAACACTTTAGAAACCTTCACAAATCTTTCAACTTGCCAATACCACTCAACTGGCTTTTCTCTTAACTTCGGGAAATCATTTGTAAATGATAAAATATCCTGTCTGGTACATGGAACATGTGCATATCCTCCTCCAGGCACCTCTCTCATTGGACATAATCTTTCTACCTTTCCTGTGTCTTTCATCAAAAATTCAGAAGTTGTTCGATTGGCGTGTGCTTCCTCCCTTTTTCGCATCCATCTAGCTTTCCATTTATCTAGGTCGCCCCATTTTTGTAAAATGGTCATTATTTCTTTAACCTGTAATATTCTTCCAGACATATTCATATTTTCCAGGTCCTTATCACTGAATTCGGCTCTGTATGGTTTCTGTAATACCTTAGATTTCCCTATTTCAACTCCCATTTCAGAAGCTAGGTCTGTCAATTTCTCATGGAATATTTTCGTATTTCTAATGATACTTCTGCAAATGAACAGTAACTCTTCTTCATTGTAAGTATTCAACCTAACCTGTCAAGTCCCATGTTTCCAGCTATCATTTCTTCCAATTCCACTTTCAATTTGTTTATATCTAGAATTTCCAGTGGATGTTTTGGCTTGTCTATTCCCTGTGCCCTTCTTTCTATTTCTTCTGGGGATACTATTGTGACACTCTTGACTCCTGTAGATGTTTCTATTTGTACTTCCTTTGAACAACTAGGTTTAACTCTTCTCTGGGTTTCATTTATCAGTCCTCTTATCGGTAAATTCATTAATGATATCACTGAATCATATTCACTGCCTTGATCATCGATTATTATATTCTCTTTTCTGGGTTCTATTGTAGATGTGGACATGATTGGTGGTTTGTGAGCGATTGTCATATCTCCATATAATGGAGCCACCAGACCTATAGTCACTGGTATAGTTAGTGCTTCAGGGTGAGTACTCAATTGGGTTATTTTCTGTATCAATTCCTCTCTATTCTTGTTTATTGCCAATCTTTCTTTTTCCTGAAGTACCCTTCCATTCGTTGGGTCATGTATAACTTGGGAAACTAATGGTGTTCCCAAAACCGGAGCACTAGGAGTAGTTCTACTCAGTCCCTCTTGGTAAGGTGGAGGGTTTTTCATTAAAATGTCCTCCAAAAAATCATCTTCCGATTCTCCACTACCTGCCATTGTTAAATGTTTGGTCTTCTCTGTGCACTTGCCTCCTGACTGTTCCTCAGCTATTAATACAGAATATAATCCCTCAGCCACCATTGCTTGTCGCCATTGTTTCATCTGATTATCTCGTGATTCACGTGGTAGCCTAGGATAAAACCCTCTAAAGTTTCTGCTACTTCTGGATCTATCTCGCTCAAATGCTTCAGTCTCCCATTCCTCTAAATCTTCATATGGGGTTAATCTTGGTCTTGGGCTCTAATTCATTCATTCTTAATCTCAGGATATGTAGAATTCTCCAATTAAACGTACCATGTTCTGGAAAAGCTAGCACTCCATCACTTTTTGTATATTCTATCCAATCTTCTAACCATACACAAGTATGATAGCCTCTTTCCATCATCATGTATGATGCAGACGTTTTCTGGGGAGGGATAAGAATTCCCTTTCTAGTCTTAACTGGTTTATCCCTTTTAAAATAATTTTTATTTTCTGCATTAATGTGATCTTTCTTTTTTCTCCGTACATTTTAGGTGTCGATCCTTTTATATATTGTTTTCTGGCAAACCCTAAATACCTTCTGTCTGGGCGATTCCCAATCAATGTTGGATCGTGTTTCCACATACAAAAACCACTGTCAATTATTATTGTAATTTCTATTTTACTAGCCAATCAGAGGTTCGCTTTTACTCTAATGCTTGACTAATACCAGCGCGGCTTCTATTCTTTTGACCAATCAATTTATTTCCACGCTACATACTTAGCCAATCGTAGCGCGGCTTTTCTGTGACGTCAGTATCACTCCTTACAACTGACACCACCTTTACAATTTCGCGTCAGTCACACACCCGCTGTACCAACCAATCCCAGCCTGGCCCTCTCTGACGTCGGTGCAGCACCCACAGCTGACCCCTACTTCACAAGGTAACACGAAAAACTTATTTTTCTTTCAATTTACATACAGAATTTCATTAATTGACAACATAGAAACATTTGCTACTCTGTTTGTTCCACTAAAATCAGAAAGTTAATTTACTTTTACTGCGAGTAAACCTTTCCGCTTACTCTTCACACACTACGAGTAAAACTGTCCACTTACTCTTCACTCAAGCGCTGACGAACCTGCTACTCCTTCGGTATTACCCTTTCTAGGTGATATAAGACCAAAGTTTCACCAGTGAACACTTTGCTATCAATCACTCTCACTTTTATACCTAATATTCCTTAGAGCAGCACTGCCAACCTTACAGTGCTTTCTTTAGCAATCGAGTAACCTCATTGCAGTGTGTTTTCCATTCACCACCCGCTATTCAATATTCCCGCGAATTTCCAGACAACATAAAACAAATACAAACTGGTTTGTTATTACATAATCAATAAGTTCAATGAAAATTTTTTCACCTAACTAGTTAATAAAATAAACCATAGCTCTGCTACCAGAAAAACTGATTGAGCTGGTTACCAACCTCAGGTACTCAATTACCATATACTCACCTGCGGCCATAAATACACACTCATTCATATAGGCAAGTATATACCACTGGGGTCAATTTATTGTGCTAATACCTGTAAGATGAATTTATCTAATCATTTCTTACCAGACCTCTTGATCCAATATATTTTCCTCTGGTCAATGGACCTTTTATTTAACTAAATAGATGAAAATTACATAGAATAAACCTTCTTTAAATAGTCTGGAGAGTTTTAAATGTTTATCTAGTAAATTCATGTGAGCCAAGTACCAAAATACAGTTAGAACACCGTTTTCTTCAAAGAGAGGAAGGGAATAAAATTTGACTAGATTAATCGCTAAACAAATTTATTACGATGACAGAACCTGAATAGGGAGGAAACAGAGAGAGCAGTACAATGACATACTACACAGAATTATAGTTACCTAGAATGGTGTGGAAACCAACCCCTTGGCCAACAAATTGGAAAGGGTCCCCTGGGACAGATCAGGCAACAAAGGCTCAGGACAGGATTCAGGGACAGGATAGATGACCTCTTCTAGATACAACGCCTGTGTCGCACCCCACTCTGACACTATCTTCCTCCTCGATTCTTCAGCGATCTTCTTCCATTATGTGCCTCCTGATTTCTCTGTATACCACCTATCTCTACTCTAACCCCTTTTACTTATAGAAATCTTTCGCATTAGCATTTTATAAATTTTCAGGGTTTAGTTTCAGTTTAAGCATGCTCATTAACATGTGAGTTCCAAGCGGCCATATGGAAAGCGATTGCGCAGCTGCAAACATTTTCCTCCAAAGCATAGGTACATCATTACTATGTAAATGTAGTTGACCCATGCGCAGTAAAGATTCCTGCATTAGCAGCCATTTTAATCATTCTCGGGTTATTTCGACACATAGTCAAGCTTCCCTTAAGCTTAAATGTACGGATTTTATGATGCATTATAAGTATTTACGAACACAATTATTACGATATTACAAGTTATTTGAGAAGATTGCTTCCGAGCAAGTCTCTTTTATACGAGTCCTTGCTCCATCACAGGTAATCAGTTCAGTAGCCAGTAGTGTAGATTATGTTGGTCTATTCAGTTACAGGTAAGATGCTACAGCCCCACCTGGAACAGCATCCTTCTGCTCAGCCCCACTCATTCCAACTGACCACTCATCCAAACCATGCACTCATGAACATTCTATTACATCACACTCACATAGGCTGAGCAGCAAGGATCTAGATCATAGAATACAACAACCTGTACCATGGGTAACCCCTCAGTCAGCTACCCCACAATAGTCAAGTCTATTCCAAATACCTGAGTTTATGACCTGTACCGCTGTTCGCCAACAAATCAAATACTGCTCTATAACTTACCCTGTAATATGCATATACTTTCTACCATGTATCAGTTCTTTTTGTTTTTCCTTATCTATACATTTGAAAATAAAAACTGTTCGGGGAAGAAAAATATTATATTTCATTACAAACCTAGATTCATCATAGAGATTCAGAAAAAAACGAGTTACAAATCACAAAAAATGTGATAGTTGACATTCACATTTGCAACAGTTGCATTTTGTTTGCATAAATTTCAACTTTGAAGCAGACATCATCCTTCTGCATGCATCAGCGAGTCTGTTTTCTCTCTTTGGTTTCAAGTGCATCTTGCAAGGTAGCTTGAAACTGCAGGCAGAGTCCTTGTTATCATTACTGTAAAGGAATGCTTTAGTGATCAAAAGGAGCACCGTGTAGCTGCTCTTTGACTCTAAAAATGTCTCTCTTTTTTTTTTGTTCCTTGTCCTCTAAAAGCAGGACAGCCACAGGGGCTTACACAGTGACAAGCCAAGTTATTTGCAACGCAGTGGAACAGAATTATTTCCTTCAGAGGTCCATTATGCAGCTTTATTTGGAAAATCCGCTGCACTCTGGCATCTCCAAAAGAACATCCTTAAATGTAAAATGTTTATGCCATCAAAATAAAGGTTATGCAAGGTAAATGAGAGGGGAGAGGCACTTTATCCATGGTACATCGAAATATGAAATCTACTGTTAATATTCACGCTTAGAGTCCTGATCGTAGTTTATATTTTCTACCAAGTACAATTTCTCAGAAAGAAAGCTGAAATCATTGGAATTGTATCTAAAAATATCTACAATGCAAAGCTGCGTTTTCACTCAATGATCTGCCTTGTAGTTAGTAATTCCTGTAGGTGCACAAAGTCACAAAGGTTTTTTAATAAGCCTTTAAGATCTCTGGAAACTCTGAATCTTTACAAAGGTTGCTAAACTTTTTTCTCACCTAGACAGCTTTTAGGTGTCTACTTTAGAAGACATTTTGTGGAAAATGCCAGTGTTTACAGTGGGGTTTGAGGCTGTCCTTTGCTTTCCATTGGTTGTCACTCTTATCAGCATCATTTGTCTTTCTCGTCAATGTCCTCATCTTGTGTTTGTACCTCACCTGGACACACAGCACATGGTGTGCTCAAAATGTATTGCCACAGATTGGCAAATCCTCCAATAGATAATACATGTTTGACGTATGGAAACAGGAACTGCTTTTCTTATTGTGAGACCCTCACCAACTCTGTTAGTGCCATGCTTCATCATCAGGTCTCATCCTGGTCCCTGAAACCAGGATTAGCTCAACCACATCCCAGGGAGCACTTTGGATTATCTCCCACTGGGGTCTTCTAGAAAATTAAAAATAAGTCAGGAAACCTTAGTATCCCTTTATTGATGGTATTCCTGGTATGGTTAAACAATACAATGGAGGGGGTGTGGTTATGGGAATTAATGGCTTTACCCCCTTTGTAGAGTCAACATGTTCATCCCTAAGTCAATGGCCCTTAGGATCCTAGGCTTTCATCAGGACTATGTTTTTTATGCACCGGAAATTATATATATATTAAGGTCAGGTAGTTAGCCTAACTAGATCAGTCAGAACATAGACACACATGTAACACATAAATCATGCATCAATACACAAGCTGACTCACCCTATTCCAGTGAATTATTTGTCTGATTTTCGCCAAGAGATAACAATAACCAACATTGGTATTAAGCAGTCCATGCACTTACTACCTTAACCCACACAATAATTGTAGGGACCACACAGCACCCATTCCCCTCAATGTGGTCAAGGAGTGCTTCTCTATGGTTATTACAGGCCCTATCATTAGCCCTATCTATCTATTTCTTGGGATAATGAGGTTCAATAAGTGTTTTTGTCAGGATTTCTGCTTAAGTTTTATAGTCTTTTAAGCTTCAACAGTTTCTTTGTATGCAGAGGAACTGGACTATAGGTAAAAGCCCTCTTAGAGAGCATGGGTATCAACTTCCAAAGACCAGCAGTCTATTTTTGCCTGTTGGATTAGCGTACCTACTTGGGTTCATAATACCCATAAAGAATCATACCAGGAACACCATCAATAAAGAGTAACCTAGGTGTTCTGAGGTATTTTTAAATTTCTAGAAGACCACAGCAGGAGACCATCCAGAGTGCTCTCTGGAATATGGATGCGACCATCCTGGTTTGTAGGAAACATGAAGAGACCCGATGATGAAGCATGCTACTAACAGAGTGGGTGATAGTCTAACAATAAGAAAAGGACTTGCTCTTTCTGTACAGGTTCAACCATTCTTCATCCATTTTAAAATTTCCAAATCTGTGGCAATATAAATAGTAGGACACTTTGTGTTGTGTATCTAGTTGAAGTGGGAGGTTATATCCTACACATTTCCTCTTTCTCCCCTCCCAGTGGATAACCACAGTTATTGACTAGGATATATTGATGAGCTTTCCCTTACCTAGGCAGTAGCTTCTTTACCATCCTTTTGACTGGTTGACCTGTATAATTCCACAGCTCCACACCAGGAACTCCTTCTTACTTGTCTAGGTTCAGCAGGGCTGGACTAGTCCCATTGAAGCAGGAACAAGACTGATTTGCATATGGCAGGACTCCATCTATAGTGGCATAGTTGGTGAAAAACAATGATTTGGAATGCAGCCGAGAGTGATCGCCAGTGGCTGAGTTTAATTCAGGCATTTAATTCTTAAACATGTTGTTTGTTGCCTTGGATGCCCTAAAAGGAACAGGCATGCCAAAACATAGGTTCCATGCATGTGTGTCATGTGACACTCTGTGTCTCTATAAGGAAAGTTAGGGGATCATAACGATCGCAGTGAATCCGCCACCGGCAGCCTACCAGTGGCAGCTTCACTGCCAAATTGCGGCCATTCTCCGCCTGCAAAATTATGACGGCAGGCGGTTTTCTGAAGGACGAGAATTACCTCTGCCATGGGTCCACCTCAGACAATCGTTCAGATTTCCTGGCGGACCCGCAAAGCATACCTAGAATGGTGGTGGTGCCTAAAAGGCACAGTCCGCCATATTAGGATGCATCAGCTCCGCAAGCCTAGAAAGGCGGTTCACCTGTCATTCAAAGGCTGGCGGAGATTGACTTCGGGGGGCCCGTTGCGGGCTCCCCTTCAGCAGGGTCACTTTCCTACTGCACTTTGCATTTCCCTGCACTGTGTGTCAGGCACCGCATGGTGCCTGCCACGTAGTGCAGAGAAATGCAAACCCTGCATTTTTACCATTGCAGCGGGTGCGATAAAAAAAGTCGCGCTAAGCGGGGTTGTCGCAGGATTTTAACACCTGCTTTATTCTTGACTTAACCATCATTTGCATGGGCGGTGGATTGAATGGTTAAGTGCACACTTGCCTATTAGCAAGCTGTTCAATAGCGATGTACAATTATCGCTGCATTTCCAACATTATTGCCGGTTATCGCCGTCTATCGCAGGATTTTACATCGCCTGTGAGCTAAGTGTTGCTGATACGCCGCTAACACAGCGATGTATTCCAGCGATAGATGGTGATAATGAAAAACGCGCCAAGCACGTTTAGTGATAATTATCGTTTGTCCTTGTTAATATGCCCCTGGATTTTGTGCATAAATGCAATAATTCATAATAAACACAAGTAAATGCACTCATTACACAGGCATGTGTTTTGCTCATTTTAAAATGCTTTGTTGTTATAATAATGATGACAGTGATTATGGATCACAGTGAATAAGCTGTATTAACAGTAACACATAGTTATTATGGATTATTGTATTTATGCACAAAATTCTAACATGTGGTTTGTTGAGTTTGAACCTTTGACCAAGCCAGTAGGATTATCTCATATGTTTGTATGACTCCTTTAGGGGGGTTCAAGGTGATTATACTACACAATATTACTGTGGGTAGGACACAAGTAGTGAGACTTACCCACAGTAAAGAATCCAAATTCGGGTGATCCAAAATGCAGAAGCCAATTGCACCATGCTACCACTACGTGACAGTGCTAAACAGTACTGCAGGTCTATTACTGTAGCCTGTCCCAAAACTACAAATGTTACTGTCAAAATAGTCACTTTTGACAGGCCTAAATCCTAATTTTAGTCACCACTAAGTAAGCCCTAATGCCCAACAAGGCAGGAGGCATGGTATTTAAAAGCAGGTCAAACAAAGGTTTGATGTTAAACATGCCCTTGCAGTGACAAGATCTCTACGCTATTTAAAGTGTATGAATGTTACTATTAACAAATCATAGTCACTATGATTCATATGCACTGTTATTTTTATAACAATAAATCATTTTAAAATGACCGAAACGTCTGTGTGTTTTTACATACTTTCAGCCCTATGAAGTGCAATAATAAAAACAGCCCCTAGAGGGCATCACTTTCAGATCACATAAAGTTCAACCACAGACTTAGCCCCTAGAGGACACTGTACCACATGCACCATTCTTAAAAATCCGCAGGCCACAATGAATGAAGCCATACGGGAAGCTCCTAGAGCAGTAGTCTTCAAACTTCTTAATGCTGCTACTGGGGTAAAACAATTCACCACCCCAACCCCTTGTTTCTTCACAATCCTTTGCTAAATTAGCAATGTTTAAATATGCCCAAAGATATTTAAAAATTGCAACTAAGTTCTGTTTCTACTTTTACACATAATCCCATGGAGAATATACATGGCAAAAGACGGTGTTGATGGTCAATTACAAAGTGCTTCTCATTTTCTATCACTTAAAACAAAGCATGATGCTTTTCTTGGTGCTGCACTCCCAGATGTGGAGCAGAAGCTCCATCCTTGGGAGTGCTTTGAAACATTGTAAACAAAATCATAGAGAGGTCCTGGTTTACTCTCCCCTACAGAAGCAGGGTCGACTGAGCCAGAGAAATTTGAAAATGACCCAAAACTTGCACAGATATCTTTTGGGAATTTGCAGATTGATTTTCCTGCACAGGTTACACTCCATTTTGATAAGCCACTGGACTTTGTAGGTCATCGGAAAGCAAAACTGCACTCTATGGCAGTTTTACCCAATGTGTATAATTAAGTCTCACTACAGACAAAACAGTAAATCACACTGACTTTCCCTATTAGTGTATACTATCATGAAATGGTCTACCACAAGTCTATATCTAATCCTGCAGAGTCCCCTCTGTGCCAGGCTACCTGTGTGCAGTTAACAGGGTGAGAATGACAGTAATCTGCCATGCTCAGCTCGCACACGTGTACACACACTTGTGTACACATGTAACCAGCCAAGTGCCCCTTACCCATGCTGAGTCTTAGCAGCTGTATCTTGAAAGGGAGACACTAGCAGTAAACAGGGGTAGTCCATTAGCCGTGTGATTACCGTGGGTATGACATATATAGTGAGAGTTGGACATGGTAAAAAGTCCAAAACCTGGTTGGCAAAAATGAGCAGAACCCAATTGCAACACATGTCACCACTAGCTGAAAGTAGGGAAAGGATAGCTATCACTCATGGGTACCCTTACCCAGTCAGCGGTAAGAAGTAGAATGGGGTCTTAACCAGACGCACCTGCAATCACTGAGACCTTCCATTGGCCTTCCTATGTTCAAACTACCTATCTAACTCAACCATGTGGTTACTGATCCCTACAGGCATCTAAGACTACACTAAGAACCCTTCTGGTTCTAGATAGGGTGCATCCCGGACACTAACTGCTGACATGGACTGAGCAGGTCTAGGCCCTGGGCCCTGAAATGCCGCAAAGGTTCAGTGCATCAGCACTGACACCAAACCAACAGACAGGTCTAAACCCTGTGTCATGGGTAACTGGCCTTTCCCCCTCTGGAGAATGCAGCCCGCCAACTTAACCGGGTCACCACAGAAGCCCCTTTAATGGGCTATGGACCATCACCCACAGTAGTCACTCTGGGGTCTACGCTGCCATCACACCCTCTCAGGAAGTGGACTCCAGGCAAATCATTGAGAGCTCCCAGACAGGAGTCATCCCTGGAAGGTCCCACCACAGGAACCACTCACCCATGGATGCCCTCCAGCTCCACTAGGTCAACAGAAGCAATGTAGGTCACTGAGTCGGACAGGCCTCACCCAGGTCCCCCTTAAAGCCACTTCCCAACTCCATGCCATAAACATGGACATGGACAAGGACAATAAAGATCCCCCAGTGAAAGGTTCAACACCTTGAGGCCCATACAGCCTCCTTTCACCTCAATCAGCTGAGGGCTGTCCCTACCTTCTGAGTCCTTTCCTGGCAAACCAGGACTTCCAAGGGGTCTAGGGCCACACCCTACACTGGTGCACCTGAAGTGTACTGCACAGGAGTCTGCCGGGTTCAGTGCTCAAAAGCTGCTTGTTTTACAGCACAAAGCAAATATCTCTGACAGAAGTGATTAACATGATCCTAGACTGAAGTACAATGTCTCTTCCCTTTAGATATGGCCCACCTGGAGACCACTGCAGGTGCACCCGCCTTCAGCACATCCTCGCCACAGGCCTCGGCTACACCGGTATACATAAAGTGCACCCACCAGATGTTTGCTGGCTAAAGATCTCATCAACTGCTCCTGGAACAGCTCAGAGCAGGCCACCGGACACAAGTGCTACCATGACCCCAGACTGAGGCATAGGGTCCCTTCTCCTATGATACAGCTCACGTAGCCAGCTGTTACTACAAGTGACGGCACATTCACCTTCTCGGAAGGTGGTGAGAGATAGTAATCCCTGTTCATTGGCATGCAATATTAACACTGAATAAAATATTGTCCAGTCAGTGCTTTTTCTTTTGAAAAAGAAATACAGTGTTTATTATATACACACTACTAAATACTATACCATAGATGGCATAGTATAATCACCTTGGACCCCCCTAAAGGGGTCATACAAACATATAAGATAAGCCTACTGGATTGGTCAAAGGTTCAAACTCAACAAACCACATGTTAAAGAAATAATTTTATGCATAAATATAATAATCCATAATAACTATGTGTTATTGTTAATAAAGCATGTTCACTGTGAACCATAATCACTGTCAACATTATTATAACAACAAAGCATTTTAAAATGAGCAAAACACACGCCTGTGTATTTTTTTGTATACTTTCTGCCATACACAATGCAATAATAAAAACAGCACCTCGCGGAGAACACTTTATGATCACATAATGTGCAACCACAGATTTAGCCGTAGAATAAGTGCCTAGAGACCGCTGCACTCCCTGCTGTAGAGCAGAAGCCCCAGCCTTGGGAGTGCTTTGAAACATAGGCTCAATCCTGTGTAAAACGTCTTGGGTGGCACCTGCTGCACTCCTGCAGCCTCTCCCCATGCCTCCTTTATTACACTGGTGGTGCCTTTGCCGTCCTGAGGCCACCACAAGAGGAGAAAGATGTACAAATCACGAAGCCCCTCATGGCATTATGTCCAGCCTGGAGTCGTGAATAGGTGATTACTGTGGGTGGGACACAAGTAGTGAGACTTACCCACGGTAAATAATCCAAAATCTGGTGTTCCAAAATGTGGAAGCCAATTGCAACATGCCACCACTATGGTGACAATGCTAAACAGTACTGCAGGCCTATTACAGTAGGCTGTCTTAAAACTGCAAATGTTACTGCCATAATAGTCCCTTTTCAGAGGCCTAAACCCTAATTTTAAATATTAATAAGTTACCACTGAGTAGGCCCTAATGCCCAACAAGGCAGGAGGCAAGGTATTTAAAAGAAGTCATGCAAAGGTTTGATGTAAAACATGCCCTTGAACAAGAACTCTAAGCTATTTAAAGTGTATGAATAGGAAAGTATCAGGATGTACTAATAAAATTAAATAATATTATCTCCACCTGGGTGACAGCTAAAGAATTCAATCTTGGACTTGTAAAAATATTTCTTACAAGACTCATTAATTGATAAAGTAAGATTTGTAATGCACTTTTTTACAAAAGGTGCTTTTTAAAAGTCACCATCAACCTGCCTAAAGTCTCTAGAAGTCCTTTTACATGAGCTTCCAAATGTCACCCAGAAGCTGATTAGGTCCTTGATGAGATGTGAACTTACTCCCAGAGCAGAGACAGTGACCTGTTCCACTGACGGGAGGGGCATCTGGGCAGTGCAGGATACACCTAAGGGCTGGATCTGCTCCTCCTTGTACCCAGGACAAACAAGTGGACTCCAAAGACCAGTTGGCTGACCTCCTGCCAAGCTGTAAGAGCCCTGCTGATCAATTTCAGGTAGACCTGCCCTAGACTTTGCTGCTGGCTTCTGTTAGAGCGAGTTTTAACCCCCAAGTGCTGCCCCCAAGTTCCTGTAACTCTTGGCTGTTGTCAGGGCATAATCCTCCTGCCTAGACCTAAAAACCTGGGACTTTGAAGATTTTTGCTAACTTTTTCCCTGGAGAATTATTGAGGAACAGGAATCAACCTAGCCAATCCGCTGAAGGTGCATCACCAGCAGACCTGACTTTAATGCAGCTCCCACCACATTCCTCTCAGCAGCAGCAAATCCATTTAAGAGCTCCACACTGACCGGCATCCAATCTCGTCGAACCTTCGTTGACTATAGCTTCCACCTTGCCCCACTGAGGAAGTCTGACTTTCAGAAAAGATGTGCATATGTAGAATGCTTAACTGGTTTCAGCAGCGAGCAGCATCTGATTGACATCACAATTTCCTAGTCGCAAACTCTGGACATTTACTGCTTGGAGCTTTTCTGCCTATGTCAATGACTTCACTAGGTCTCATCCTTCAGTAACTAATCATTGACAAACTTTAATTCAGACTCAGCCTGCAGCTTTACCCTGCTAAAGGCTCTCCCTTATTGGAAATTTACTAAGTGCAAAAGTAACTTTCTGACTGAGACCAATCCGACCTCTGTATCCAACCGACGCTCCATCACGGTCAACCTTAATCTTTACACATGACCTGGTCTAGCACAACCAGCTGCCCACTGTTGGCACTTTGTGCTTTTTGATGATATTTTTATTTAAAACTTTAAAAATTATTATCTCCAGCTCCCGTTATTGAATCTTTGCCATTTTGGTTTCATTTTGTTCATTAAATTACTCTATATTTCTATCAATTAGAGTCTGATTCGTGTGTTGTATTTTGGGCTTTAAATTATTTTTTACTGGGCATAATAAGACTAACAACATTATTAGTTATAGTGGACTACAATCCACCCCAATTAATAATCCAGGTTTTCAAAGAGATTCAAAGCAAGAGCTGGAGACTCTACAATTTAATACTGTTAGTCAGGCAGAAATTCTTCAGCAAAGTAGACCTCCATGTGTTCCTATTAAAACTTGTTAGAAAATGCCTCTTTTTGTTTGGTCAGTCCCATTTTTGCTGACTGAGATTCTTGTTTTTTTAACTTGGTACATGAGAGTACTGCTGTCCGGTCACCTGCGTATGTGCCCTGGCCCCTAAACATGGCAAAATTGGATAATCTTGAATTGGAATATTTAGATTTCCAGTATGGCCATAGTATGTAGTGCAAGTATATATAACTATGGCATGGAAAGTAAAACATTGCCTGTGTATAGCCGCACATATTGTGCCATTCAATAGGCAGCCAAGAAGAAACATGGCTTCTTAACTACATTTGAAGGTTTTCCCTAGCATTGATGGACAGAAAAGAAATACATTACACCATTAACCCTAAATAGGACAGACAGTGTAATGCCCTTCTTCCGATGACCCCTATTCAAAACAGCAACAGAAGCTTTCTGTTGATGGAACCAATAGGGCTCTGTCAACAAAGGGTATTATGACACATTTACATCCGAGTCCCTCTCCACCAAACTCTAAATCAGACCCTATATCTGAATGTTGACATCAGGAACAGGCAAAAGTGTACAAAGTATCCACTCAATGAGAAGATTTCAACAGCCATAAAACTTGAATTTTCCCTCACAGAGCATTTTCTGCCAAAATGACTTGGGTTCAGCAGGACCTCATCCAGCGGCTATTTCAACTTCCATTTCAGAGACTGAGTCAGAAGGTCAAATCTTTGATTCGGACAACTAGCGCGGTGTCTCCGAGCTCCTTTGCATGGTGGTTGGCCTGAAATTGCCCCTAGGGACCAGTCAACCACACACAGGGGCTTATTTAAAAGCCCCTTGCGCTGCCAGTGCGTCACTTTTAATATGGGAAAAAGTGACAAACTTGTGGCGAAAGGGGCTTGTAAATAAGCCCCACAGTGACTTACGAATTGGGCTTTAATTGTTCATGCTGCCTTTTGCCCATAAACTTAAAAAATGCATATTTCTGGTTTCCATTACTGGAGTTTACACAGTTCTGCATCAGTTTTCTAATTAAAATTGTATTTTTTCTGTAGGAATTTTTCCTACATGAAAATGAATATGGCAGTAGCTTGAACGCCTAGGTATCGGGCCAGAACCCAGCCCTTAAAAACCATACAAACATTCTGTCCTTCTAGGGGTCAGATTGGGGCATTTTCCCAAATCAGACCTCTTCAGGAAGTTAGGGCAAAGGGAAGATACACTACACAACAGGAAGTGTTTTTTTTATTTTTAAAGATGCATCTGGGTGCAACCACAACCGTTTAGCACAAATAGTCTTTCTTCCTTCCTGCAGGAAAGTTTTGGGTATTTACTCTCAATCTACTTTCCCAGAGGGCAAGAAACACACTAGACACCAGGCAGCTCTTTATTTTTTTTTAAAGAAATGGGGCGGCATTGGGTCACACCCACCTGAAGTCTGCTTCTTCCACCCCCTGGGGGCAGATTGAGGGATAAACCTCCAAGCTGCCATCCTCTTGGAGCAGGAAGCACACTAGAAAACAGGGAATAATTTTACTAAAAGAAAAAAGGGACCACACCATCCACTCCTGGAGCTCAAACAGTCTCCCTGTCCCCCTGGGGGACAGAAAGTGCACTAGACACCATGGGCCCTATTACAGTAAGTACCCGGGAGAACAATAGATGTTTCTGTCTGCTGCTTGCTTCCCAGGGCACTTGAGAGAATAGAAAGGGCCTCAAATGCTTATGAGGCCCCTTCTATAATATTAACCCCTCAGCACATACATTGTGCCGACATGATCACAAGATGTTGCCCTGTCATTTTTATGGGGCTTGGCTCCATGCAAATTAAGGAGCACTGTGCCTCTAATCCTGCACTGTAATAAAGATGATGTTCCAGAGGCAAAAAAAACTATTAGAAGGCACACTGACTCTGTGCCACATAGAAACAGGGGTCTAGATCCTGATTACCAAAGCCATATCCTTGGTAAGTGAGAGGAAATTTGTCTTCCTCTGCTTATAGTTTTCACAGAATGGCAAGCACAGAGGGGACAAGTCACTCGTATTGCCACACCCAGGTGATAGAAAGACAATAAGTGAGTAGGAGGAGTGCCTGATGGCAAGATTGGTTGGTACCCTCAAGATTCCTTTTTTGGACTCTAGTCCAGGGTGTTTAGTTAGGTTTCTACCCACCCTTAGGCAGGAAGAAGGAGATTGGCAATCCTCAACCCTATTTTGTTTCACACTGTTTCCCCTGATGGTCTGGAGGGCTTTCCACTCTGCTTCCCTCAGGATGGGCAAATGGTAGGTAAAGAACCTAATTTTCCTCCCACATGGACTGTCTTCTTGCACCCAGTAAATATATAAACATATGGCATTTCTGAAACTTAAAGTTCTAGGGGAATTAAGTGTTTTGAGACCGGCATGTATGTTAATGAGGTAGAATGCCCTGCAAACAATAAACATTTAACATAGCATATCATGCATTTGTAAGGTGCACGTTCATTCCAATCGGTGTCCCAGCACTGAATAACAGATGTTTGCAGGTCTGAATAACAGATGTTTATATGTCTATAATATGTTATAATATACATATATCTAAAACACCAAGCGCCAGATGTACGATGGTTTTTGCATGCGTAAATGGGTTTTTGAACCCGTTTGCGCATGCAAAAACTATTAGGGGTGTGTACAATACCAAAATAGCGAGTCGCAATTTATTTGGACTCGCTATTTTGGTATTGCGAGTCGTTATTAGGAAGGGGGCGTTCCCTTTCTTAATAGCGAGCACAACCCCATGTACAAAGGTTTTGCGGGTGCAAAACTCTCACAAATTACCACCCTCTTCAAGAGGATGGTAATGGTAAGGGACCCCTTCCCTTTTGCAAACCCAGGGGAATTTTTTTTTAAGGGCAGGCAGTGGCCACTGGGACCACTGCCTGCCTTTAAAAAAATAAACTAAAACGTTTTATTTTTGTTTTTAAATGCATCCCGTTCTCTTTAAAAAAAAACTGGCAGCATTTGAAAAAAAAACTGCTTTATTTAAAAGCAGTCCCCCGACATGGTGGTCTGCTGAGCCCAGCAGGCCTCCACTCCTGGGAGAGCCTGCCATTCCCAATGGGGTCACAAATTGCGAGAGGCTCATTAATATTCATGAGCCTCTCATGGGGAATCGCAAAAGTGTAATAACACTGGTGTACATGCATAATAGCGCTTCTCAAATTGTGAGTCGTAAAAGACTCGCAATTTGTGAAGCGCTATTTTGCCCATCGTACATCTGGCCCCAAATGACTTCTCTCTTTCCATGGTATGACTTCAACATTTTGGCCTGGGATCAGCAGGCACCTAATAAGCCCTGCCAACACTTGGTATTTCTTAAAAGCTTGTGACCAAGGGGAACCTGAGGTGTGTGGTCTAATAAGTTTTCTACATACATTTCCCTGTGAGTATGAAAACATAGGTCAAAACACAGTTCTTTTTCAGAAAATTACATTAGAAATCTCAGACACCTACAGCCAACTTCTAAACTACCTTATGTTCCTACACTTTTCCCACCAAAAAACACAACCCTCAAAGTCTGAGCGGACCAAGCACACTTACAAGAATTGGAGCAAAACTGTAACCATGAGAACACACTGAGACTACTCACAATTCACACAGTCCTGGTTATGGCCAGTTCAAGTACTCGGTGAGAATTCCATTGGAAAACATAAGGGAATGCTATGTGTAGTGTTTTTGTCAATCCCCAGACATTCTGGAGCTTTTCCAGACATAGACGTGCAAATATTGTGCGATTTTAGCCAAAATTGATGTTTGCAGGGCATTGTGAGTGAAAAAAGTAGAGGGATCCACCTAAACGGCACCACTTGGACTCTTCAGGTGTCTACGTTTCAGAAATGTCTGGGGTTGGTAAGTTTTCCGGATGCCAACTGCCACCTGGCTGGGAGGAATTTTCTGACTCTCCACAGACTCCATAAATTCACACAAGCCACACCATACTGAAATCCCCAATGCATCTTTTTTTGAACAAATATTCTGGGTTGGTAACTTTGCCTGGGAGCTGGAATACTGTGTGCCCAAATACTGCAACTACCCGCATCAAAAGGATGGAAATTCCAAGGAAAAATCTTGATGCCTCCATGTTTCATTTTGGGGGCCTTTACTGTCAAGAGTGATTGGCCCATCACAGAAGTAGGGCAACATTTTAATCAAGAGAATTATTGGACCACAGAATAGTTCAGCATTTGCTCTTATCTAGAGCTGGACGGAGTTCGTGGAGTCACACTACGCAGAAACTTGCTAAGTGCCCAAAAAACGTTGCCCCTCTACACAGAGTTCCGCAAGTGGCGGAGTCCATTATGTCACACATTTCATGCTGATTTTTAGCACCAGGTGTTTCTCCCATGCTGTAAAATCAGTGCAAATGGCATAACACGGAGCACCAGAGGGCACTGCTTCTTTCTGCTGCTCAAATAGATTTTCTACTCCGGCTGCAGCTTCCTCAACACGAGCAGACGCTTTCTTAACGGAAGCGGTAGCGACCAACCATGACTACCCACATTCAGAAATCTCACCATGAGGTGGTCTACTGCACGATTTCTCTCGCTTGCCAATCTTAACCTTGGTGAGCCGCATGAGAGAAAAAACTCTGCATCGATTTGCAGAGTGGGCAAATCTCTGCGAACTTCGCCTGCAGAGTGGAACTCTTCACTCACCCCTACTCTTTGTCTCTATGTTGATTTCCAAAAGGAAGACAGTCTACCAGAAGGAATGTGATATTATGGGTAGGGGTGGGCGGAATTTACGAAAGTGACTTTCGCAAATTATCGCGAAAATGTTAAAAATCTCCGCAAACACGCGGAAATATCGCGAAGATGCGGAAGTTTTTTACCCGCCCGTTCGCGGTATTTTCTGCGTGGTCGCAGCTCGCCAACTTACCCATGCAGTTGCTCGCGGGCCCGGCCATCTTGTTTTCACTCTTCTCGCGGTGCATGATCGCGAGAAGAAAGACTTGATCGTGCGACCAATGACATCACTGCGGGCGCGAACTGTCGCGAGACAGCGCAAATGGCTACCAACAATCCAACATCTCGTGGAGAACGCGGCCGGATCGGGAAAACTTGTCGGCGAACGCGGGGATTCAGGTAAGGCGATCGCGCGCGTGCGAGAATGTATTATTTTACAGCGCGAGCAAGAAACAAATTATCGCTAAGCTGCGGAATGCGGAAATGTTGACATTTTCGTGCTCTCCGCGGAACGGGAAATTTAGCCCAGGCCTAATTATGGCCCACCCAAATTCATAGTTTCTTGAATAATCATTGTTCTTAAAACCATATTCTTGGGAACATTTTCAAAATCCATAGTTTTTCTTGATACTGATTTTCAATAAGGAATTGACTGAGGGTCTGTCTGAGATGAAAAATTATAATAAACTGAAACTGAATTGATAGCTCCAATACTGTGCATTTTTTTGAAAATCAACAAAACCTATATCCCTGAAACATTTCCCCCCACCATATTACGATGGCGGTGAGGTCCCAGGCGGATAGAAATACCGTCCGCCGGTTTTCAGCCGGTAGACAATCTACCTGATTGCCTACCGGGCAGAAAAGCAATATGGTGGCGGTGCCTTGCAGGTACCGCCATCCATATTAGGATGATGGCGGTGAATTGCCTTTCCATGGCGGAGACTCGGCCATGGAAAGGCATGCGGTCTTTTCTTTTGGGGGCCCGTTGCGGTGGCTGCACTTGGGGGGTATCCATGGTACCCCTGACATTTGCATGCACCAGGTGGCAGGCACCGCAATGCAGTTTTTACATTGCGGCAGGTGCTGCTTGTAGCACCAGCCCGCCGCAATGTAAAATATGCGTGATGCGCCCGCCAGTATGGCGGTCACATTGTAATCGGCACAGCGGGACCGCCACACCCCTGGAGGGCAGCCCCGCATCCCCTTACGGTGGCAGGCGGACATCGTAATGGTGCCCCAAATATGGCTGATCATGATATAATATTATATTTGTAAGCTGGCAATTGGGGCAAAAAAATCTGATGAAAACATTGTCACTTATTTCAATTGTTTAAATTTACTTTCATTAGTGTTTGGTTTTAAAATTTAGTTTTTTAAACAAGTCAATGATTAATCCCCACCAATTGTCCATGAACTTAGAATAGAATTGTCTACGTTTCAAATCTTTCTGCGATCGCCAGTGGGTTTCATATCTCTTTTCCCCACACACTGCATGTAGGTAAAACCATTCAAATTAGAGATATTTATTACCATATAGAAAACTGCGAATTTTGAAAACAAAATATTTTTTATGACTGAATTTTACTGAAATCATTATAAAAAGCAATCACGGCTCAGCAAACACTTTGTTGACACTATTTATAAACAACAGCAACAATCTGCTACAATGGGTTTATATTCAGATTTCCCTATAAGGAAAAGCACATGCAGGATCGCAAACGTGAGTAAAAAGGACAAACAGTTGGCCTAGATATCTAGGCGCAGTTGGTTCTTTGGTCAGGGAACTTTCTTCTCTCCTTGTTCTGCCATTCCTCTAATCACAGTATAGCAAAATTAAAACTTCATAGGGCATTATCTATCCTCACCAGTGACGGTATCAGAAACGTATGCATATGTCAGAACATCAACAATACAGTTGAATATGATTTCGTATTAATAGGGGCACCACCTCGCTAGAGAATGTGTAGGAGGCCTTTAAGGCCCCAATTTACGGGGTTATCTCATCCAAACATATCGCTGCCAGGCGGGCGCAACTTTTAGAGAGAAACCATTTGGAAGCTAAAGTTAAAGGACAAAAATACTAGGAATAAGCGGACATTAGAGCAAGCACATCAGGAAATGCAAGATTATTATTACAACAAAGTTTGTGCTTCTGATTGTGCTTATCTACAGAAAGTAAGAATCGCACCACAGATGAAAACGCCATACAGAGCGAGTTTGTCAGGCATTATAAATGTATTTACTCCACTAGACAAGAGGTAGATAGTAGGAAATTAGACTTATTTTTTAATGGATTACAAATCCCAGAACTAACTTCAGACCAAAGTATAAACTTAACGGTGGATGCCTCACTACAAGACATGGAAGGAGTGGTTCAACAAATGGCCAACGGCAAAGCCTGCGGGGAAGATGGTATCCCAAGTGAGTTTTTAAAAAAATTCAGCGCACGTCTGAATAAAGAACTTGTGATATTGGCCAATCATATTTTACATGGTGGGGAAATACCATCCTCTTTCCGCGCTGCTGTGGTTGTTAGCTTTTTATAAAAGGATAAAGATGAAGAGGATATACACTCACATAGACCTATCAGTTTGCTGAACTCAGATTATAAAATCTTAGCTAAATTAATAGCCAATAGAATTAGCAATTGTATAGGTTCAATAATCCATAAAGATCAATGTGGCTTTGTCGCAGGGTGACAACTATCTTTTAACACCGCTTTTTAATTGAAGCATTGGACTATTTTACACAAAATTAAATTCCATCTCAGATCATGTTTTTAGATGCTGAAAAGCCTTCTGACCGTGTGTGTTGGGAAAGCCTTTTCTATTCACTCTCAAAATTTTGTTTTCCCCCTGAGTTGATAACAGTTATGTTAAAATGTAATGAGGGGGCTACGGCTCAAATGATGGTGAATACCAAGAAGGCGGGGGCCTGCAGAGTAGTCAGGAGGACTAGACAAGGTTGCCCGCTATCTCCTCTTCTATTTGCTTGTATAGAGCCCTTGGTCATAGCCATTCCCACTCTAAGCAATACAACATCCCCAATATTGGGAGTCAACAATATTAAATTGTATGCTGATGATATAGTCCTTTTTTTAAAACCTGAAAGGCAAGTGCAAATGCAAATAATTAATCTATTCATGGAATTTCAATTTATCGGAGGTTATAAAATCAATACATCTAAAACAGAGATTCTGCTTTGTAATTGCACACCTGACTCGCTACTAGTAGACTTAGTCCCATTGATTAATACGTGGCCTAAGAGGTATTTAGGGATATATTTAACAGAAAATATTAACGATCTTTATGTTTTAAATTATACCCCCTCATAATTAAAATAAAGAATAAACTCTTAAAATGGAAAGATCTCCCAGTTTCAATAATAGGCCGAGTAGCCATAATCCGAATGATGATATTGCATTTATGCAACTTCCTCTTTCCAGCTATTCCCAATGCAGTCCAAATGATTTTTTTTAAGGAAGTTCAAGGTCTTTTTTCTACATTTATATAGGCAAATAATGTGCCCAGGCTCTCGTTAGTTACGCCTTTATACCAGTGTCAGAACTGGGGGCTTAACTCTTCCTGACCTGAAAGAGTACTACTATGCTAATTTTGCACACACCACATACAGAACTACAAAGATTTTAAATATCAATAGGTACGATAACTTTTTTTTAGACTTAATGTTTAAGGAATATCTAATCCGAGATTTCATGCGTTTAATTAAAACTCCCAAAAAAGTAAGATATAACATTCTTCAAAGGAGTATTAAACGGAAAAAAACAGCTAAATAAACATTATTCGATCCCCGCTTTAAATGGCGAAACCCTCCTCTCGGATATCCATGTTGGGCAAGTTTATTATTAGAACCAGAAATTATGTCCAACTTGGAAAATCAGGGTTTCAGTAAAATAGGAGATTTTTTGCTGGGAGGCTAGAAGACCTGGTTTGAAATAGAACCAAAGCTTAAACATAGAAAGCAATTCTGCAATGGTCATTTGATAGGGTTAAAACTTTTCTATCGGAACTTAACCCTTTACATGTTTACGATGCCAGCGATTTCTTAGAACAACTAGTAAATCATACACACCGAATGTCAATAAGTGGCTGGGTCTCTCGGTTACGGACCCGCGGGGCAGATACAGTGAATCAAAAAGTAAAAAATAAAATGGATAAAACAGGAAGGGTAGCATATTTCCAGTATAGACTGGAATCAGATTAATACGTTTAATAGCACCCTTCTGAAAGCGGCTAACTTGTAGAGGATGCAGTTTTATTCTAAATGGTTGCTGTATCGTACTCCAGATTTCTTGTACAAAATTAATCCTCAGATCTCATCAAACTGGTTCCGATGTAATTTACAGGGAGGGGGGAGCTGGACGCATATCATCTATGGATGTCCGAAACTAGATGGATACTGGGAGAGCATTAACAGATACTGCCATGATATTTTGAAAGTCCCCCAGACACTAGATACCCAGACAATAAATGTTGGATATTCTGCAGGGTTTATAGCAACGACGCTACAGAAAAAACAGATATTTATCTTGGTTTTAGCTGCACGATCATTGATCCTACAAAGGTGGAGATCAAATGACAGTCCCACGCCAACACAGCTATTTAGTAAACTAAACAGGATTAAAGAGTACAAAAAAAAGTATGTTCTAGGAACAAGCTCCTATAAGAAATTTAAGGCCTTGTGGGAAAATCTGGGTTAAATCACAATGGTGGGCTGTTATGTTCTTGGATTTGATACGCTTTTAAAATATTGCTATATTAAATTGTATAGTTATTGATGTGAATTATTGTACTTTTAAAACCTTGTAAATCCTTGAACTATGTATGGCTTTTAAACATCGGTTGTAATATGTAAATATGATGTTATTGTTAATAATAAATTTCTTCCTGTTCCCTACTTATGTACTATGAATTTATGAGCTATCTCCAAATAAAAAAAATTCCCCCCCCCCAAAAAAAAATACAGTTGAGGTTTGTTCTGAACCTACTTTACTTGCTGCAAGGCACAATCTTCCAATCATCCAGGACAGTATTGTTTTCTGTACCCCGCTTTATGTTTGCTCTCATACAGAATGTTTTCTCTAAAATACCCTCCTTCTTAAAGGAGTTAGGTGTGCCATATATGAAATACCTAAAAAATATAATATGCTGCTTTATATATTTCAGTCACCTACTGTGTACTTTCTGCAGTAATACCTGCCACTTGCTATTCAGAAAATCGGCAAGTTCTGATTCTTGGATTAAGACGCTGTGATCTGCTTTCATAGACGACATTTATGTGCTAAACATTTTGAGATATACCACCCTTGTGTTCTTGCTGTTCTTTGGAGGTTTTAGTTTGTTGCTAATATCAGTGGACAGGTATTGAGCTGTTGACAACAAAGAATACTAAAACAATGTATCATGGCTAAGGTAATCCTGTGTCAGAAAGCACTAATCATTGGTAAAACGTCTCTCTGCAGGGTAAGTGACATATCCTCCAACCAATCATATTACATCCTATGCTGTGCCTAGAGCCAATCAACAAGGGAGGCAGGATATAGGCTATCCATGACCATGGGACATCAGCCAATGCGGCGAGAGATGGAGGAGGGAGCGGGAAACACTGAGACAAACACAGCGGATCCTCACCTGGCTCAGGACTCTAAGCCCTGGCTTCATCTGCAAGGACAGGATTATCTTCAGGGGAGTGAGTGTCGGGGAGCAGTGCTGACCCTGCCAATTTCAGGTGAGAGGAGCCTGTGGGCGCGTTCCTGGGAGACCCTGTGCTGGGAATTATTGGTATTGCAATGGATATTGTAGCTCATGTCAGCGGCAGTACCCAAGCCTATGGCGTCCAGGGCTAACCCAGTGAGTCAATACCTGTCAGCTCAGTATGCGCATCGCCTATTCACCACTGTTTGTTACATTGTTGGGTGAGACTGAATGAACAGGTTGTCTCTGACAACCCAGAAAATGTTGGTTTACCAGCTGTCATTGCAACATGCAGATAAAGTTAGGGCTTGGCGCCGAAAAACTCCGCACCACGGCGTTGGCGGAGTTTCTGCCAAACTTCGCGTTCCAAGCAGAGCGCGAAGTGGCAAAACTCTGCGAACTCCGCTGGTGGAGTGAAGTTTGCCACCCACCCTTAGCAAGAACCTGAGGGAAACAACACAACAGGAGCCTGACCGATCACCCTGTATTGAAAGGCCTATATAAATAACAACACTATACTGTGTGGACATAGATGCAGGTGCGCCAGAATATTTCCCATAAGCCAGCAATTCTTAAATATGTTAGAACCATGCATATTAACTAGAGGCTAATTATAAAATGTACTTCGACTTTTGTGATTCCTGTAATGAACTGTCTTGCAAATTATTTTAAGCAGGTATTTGTACAACACTTTGCTCACTCTGGCATTAACGCAGCACAAGTCTAATTATAAGTCTGAAAATATTTTTTAACATGCACAGTATGAGATCAGAAGCTAAATTGTATCTTGACATTGTTACATTGTAAGTTAGGCATTTCAAGATAAAGAAAATGGTGTTGCAAAGCAGGAAAGGAATGTTAAGCATTCGGCATCGTACAGAATGAGCAGTCTGGGAATAAACCATAATAGGTAAATGTTCATATGGAGGGCCACTCATATACCAGAATACGCTCCATACTTTCTCAAAATATCTTCACAAAGTGAGCGATAAATGGCTGCAAAAAAACATATCAATCTTTGGAAATTCCTGATAGGAAGAAAAGTTGAGAGCATGATATCGCAGTGTATTTATAACGTAAAGCGTGAAGATGTGGTGAAAAATAGGCTTCTTTTGAGGGAACAATTCATGTGTCAAATTTTATTATGCACGCATCCATGAGCCATGCCTTCCTAGAAAAAAAGTTCGAATAAATCCCACATAAAGCAGTGACTTGGAACAAAGCATCAAAAACAGCCAATTCATACTTATGAAAATAACTGACTTGATTGGCGATGGGATTTAAAACAATTATAGCAACAGGAAGCGCAGTTCATCACTTGGTTGAGGGCTGCTGGCTAACTCACAAATACCAGCACTATTAAATTATTATAACAATGGCATTCTGAGAAATCAAAACGAGGGCAACTAGGCAGTTCTCTTTTTTAATTTAATAATATACATATTTGTGGTCCAAAATAGAAGCATGGGAAATGGCATAAATCAGAGGATCCTGGAACAAAGGAGTTTGTAAATTAGGTAAGCAAAAATGGGCTAGGCTGCCCTACTTTTGACTTCTAGAGTCATTATTAAGGTAGGAGTACTATAACTGGGTCAGCTAAGAGCATGGGGTTATGCTCAATTTCATACTAAAATAAAGATTTTCCCTAGGTTACTTTTTCTGGCCCCAATGGCATTGCAGTCATTCATTCAACTTAATGGGAAACACAGTCTTTTTGAACTTTTTTAGATCTACCGTCAAACCACTCTTGGGCCAGCCCGACTGTTCCTTGGTGGTACCTATGGGGATTTCTACGGAGAGCCTCCGGTGGATCATTGCTTTCCATGTTAGCACAAAGTTAAAGCACTTCTGTAGTGGTTTTTAGAATGATCCTTTTAAAGGATTTTCTATTGGGGACAGACGCAGCAGAAGATGAGAGGTTAGCAAATGTGCAATCTTGGGTCAAAAATAGCATATTGGGCCGTCATGTCTGGACACATAGGCCCAGATTCTCAAAGGTTTAGCGTGAGGTTAGCATTACTTTTTTAACACTAACCCGACGCTAAACCCGTTTTGGGATTCACAAGTCAATATACAAACCAAGTATCTGCGTTGGTTTATATGGTAAAGTAAAGTGAAGCAGCGCAAAACGTTGCTTTGCATTACTGTGCATCAAGGGAGTGTTACATGGGTGGAACATGGTCATTCCCATGCAACCACCCATGCTTTTGATGCTAAACCCTATTCACAAACATTAGTGGAAAGGGGTTAACGCCCAAAAATAATGCTGCTGGAAACCAGGTGTTAAACAGAGAAATGTTTGCATTTCTCCATGCTTTTTGGACTTTGCATACTTGCTATACAGCGGCAGCACAAAGAATTCAAAGTAGGAAATGTGTATGGACATGTCTAGGCATAGTATTTTGTACAGGAAGGCTTTCCTTCCTGTTCAAAACCTATGCTAGACTCAGACATACACCACAGCACTATGGCGCTAAGATATGGGCCTAGCGCGTAGCTGCTGAAATCAGGGCTGTGCTAGGGAGAGGGGAGGAAAGTGCCATTTCTCTGTGAATATGGCACTCTCCTGATTTCTCCCTGTCACGCAACACAGCACAGCCTCTTGTGTTGCTGGCAGTGTTCAGAATCTGGGCCATAGTGTATGACTGGCTTTTTAATTTGTTTTCTCCTTTTTGTCTACTTCACTGATTAGGTCGAGAATGTAAGCATTATGCAGGGCCATGCACGGTATCTGACTCTCTATCAGCCGGTCATAAGGAAACAGGAAATTGCAAAAATTGCCTTTTGTAGCACCTTGTGGTACAATCTCCCCTTTTTTTAACTTCTCCCAACTTTACAAGCACCTTATCTATTAGAGACATCAAGCGAGAGACATTGTTTGTCCATCATTCTTATTTCTAAACAGTAAAAAACCAGGAGAAAAAGCCCCCCAAGGAAGAAGTCTATCTTGATAGAGACTCTGAAGCGACCAGAAAAATGGGCCAAAAATTTAATAAAAGTTGCTTGAAAGGAAACTATACATTGTTTGTAGACATAAAAAAGATCACATTAAAAACTCTTACATTGTTTGTGACTTTTTAAAACTAAGAACTCCAGGCCATATTTAGGATGTCACCTTGCTGTGCAGCGTCATTGGGAAAAATCAGTAATGTGTCATATTTAAAGCAATACATCGCATTCCTGTCCTTTCCCTTGCGCTGGCACACAATGGGCTGCCTAGCACCAAAGCAGGCACCCTTGCACCATGCATGCAGGATTCTTTTGTGCAGGAAGGGGCACCTTAAATTAAGATATATCTCCTTGTTACACCTCTCCTGGGAGGCGCATCTTTTTGGCACATTGCCAAGTTTGCCTGTTCTTATAAATCTATGTATGCATCAGTATCCATGGATCTTGCATGAGAATACCCACGTAACACCCATGGAAACACCTCTCTGGTGTAAAGTTATGCAATGCAATGATTTGCACTGCATTACATTACTCAAGATTTATGAAGCCACGCAGGGTCACACAGGTGGCTTCATAAATCTCATTTTGCATTTGTGTCATTCTTGCACTATGTTGCGTGGTGGAAGAGTAACAAAAAGGGGCTAATAAATATGTCCCTTCATTTTAAGGCCATTGCAATAGAGATATCCAAGATTTACTGCATATTAGTGCAGTAGGAAGTCTAGTTTAAAGAATACTGAAAAGATTTAGCAGCTATGCTATCCCTTACATGCCATGCTGAGCCTGGCAACAATGAAGGGACAATGTCGGAACCTGAGATAGCCACTCATTGGACTCCAAGCAGTGATAGCTTTTAGAAGCCATCCACACCAAGAAGCCCACAATCGAAGAGAAGTCTCTAAACAACTGATTGCTGAATTTGTTGACCTCACATAATCTGAAAGCCATAGTTTGATGCAGGTTCCATAATAACATTTGGACTGAAACTGGCATCAGCCTCTTTGTTAGGCCAAGAGCTGGGCACCAGTAGTTATGTGCTGCTCCATACAACTGGTAGCAACTGAGTGTGAAAGTGGCAATACAGGAGCTGGGTGGGTGCAACATCCCTGCTGCTTTCAGAAATGTGAAAACACTCAGAGTCAGCCACAAGCTGAACTACAATCAGACATTCATGTGTGCTCCCCTGAAAGGCAGACACGCATTCCTAACTTATTCTCAGGCTCCTCTTTTCACGTTTTAACTAAAAGAGAAAAAAAAGCTTTATATCACCATTCAGGTTCCACCTGACCTCAAAACTGACTTACTTCTTCAAATGTTAGTTTTTGCTAAAAAGCAAAACAAGCATTGGCATAGCCAATAGGTCTCGCTTTTGGGACCTTATAAGTGTTTAACTATGCAACAGTTGCATAACTAAATACGTATAAGGTCCCAAAAGCGAGACCTATTGGCTATGCCAATGCTTGTTTTTTGGAAGGCACGAAGAGCCACCCTCCCCCGTGTAATGCCAGCTGCTGCAACAGGGGGAGGGACGGACTCTGAGGAGAGAGAGCAGAGGAGGAAAGAGCAACAGAGAACCAGTCTGCCAAGTAGGTGCGAACGTTAAAGTGAAAGCAATCATTTCGCGGGCGCTTTGATGTTCGCAGTGGCTGCGCGGCTCACTGAGAACATCAATGCGCCTGCGTAATGTACACGCAGGCTGCCAAATGGTGCGCGTGCCCGGCGCACATGCGCTGTAGTTGGGGGCCTGAAAAGCACTTGTTTGCACTTCCAAATCCCCGTTTTCTATAGCTCTCGCCAGAACAGCGCTAAAGCGCTGGCTCAGGCGATACCTAAAAATGCAGAACAAAACGTAATCAATGTGATATAAACCTGAGTAATTCCTCAATTATTAAGCAGACTCTGAGAAATTAGCTCGCTTTCAATTTACATCCTAGCTTAGCATCAAGATGCATTGCTTGTATGCAAACCCTGGTTGGTGGCTTCTTTATGTGAATCAGCTCTTCTAAATGCCTTAAAAATAAATAACTTACAAATAAACTGGATAGAAAGAAATACACAAAAAAGCTCAAACATCATGACTGTATTTTGTATCTCTCTGCTCCGATCTTCAAAAGTGATTTTTCTTATGATAGAATGAGGGGCAGTGCAGGAGGATGCTCTAATAAAATGATATTTCATTTCTTTTCATGTCCAGTTGAATCTGCTGATACCACTTGACGTCACCTCCTAGAGATCCATGGTACTACAGTTGTCCAATTGGCAGTAAATCTTGATTGCCTCTCCCTTTAACTATACCTTGTCCATGGAACTTGCACTTCCCCTCAAAGGCACTCTGCACGGAATATATATCTTATTTGTCAGCCTTTCATTACAGCTCTTACGTCATCAGAATAGTGTGTGAACAGCCTTGTTTCCTGTCTTCGTACTTAATGATCATTTCTAGTTGTATTGTCCCACCCTCATGCCCACCCTAACTCTGAGCGAGAATGCAGCATGGTCTTGTAAGCAGCTTACATGGAAGTTGTCACCAACTTTGGCAGAATCATGTGTGGCTGAGGGTGACCTTTGGATAGGAAACTGGGTTTTTGATCAAGGGAAGGTGAAGACCCTTCTCAAGCAACAACTGCAATCCTTGTCAGGGTGAACCAAAAAACACACTAAATTAACCTATGCTTAACCCTCTAGTAGCCTTGCACAAAATCAGTCTGGCTTAATTTAGAGGCACTGTGTTAAGTATTTATCTAGCAGACAAACAGCAATGAAGTGAAAGACAACACAAGGAAAATCTCACACCAATGCAGAAACATTATACATTTTAATAAATAAAATAATACCAGAATGACAAAATCCAATCAGTAGAACTGGAGATATGCAATTTAGGTAAATATGGGGTCTAAAAGCATGAAGAGCCACTCGTGGTCTCTGGTCATGCTAGACATGGGGAAAGTCACAGGTTCAGGCCAACTGCGATTTAGGGACCAGAATAGACCCACTGAAAAAATTACCTTCTCAAAGTCCAGTGTGAAGAGTCCAGTTAGTGATGGAGGAGGCCATGAGGAGCAGGCAGAGTGTTGTGGGTGGTTGTCACTGTAGCGCAGTTGGCAGGCTTCACATTGCTGATGTTTGTTGCTGTAGTGCAAAGATCGAGTTGGGCATCACGGGCGGTCGTTGACACATCTTCGCATTGGCGTTCACTATCGTTTCTGCAATGGTCGCGAAGAGCACAAAATATCAGGTTTTCTCCCTTTCTTCCACTCTGATGCCAGCCAAGTGACTACGACCTGGGGAGGCACCTCTTGTAGATCAGGGACTAAATCTAGCAGATGCCAGCAGATCTCAGGCAGGTACAGGAAGGTCCAATGGCAGCAGGTAAGCTGATCAGTTGCAGGGAGGCTTGTTGGTTCCTTCTAGCACAGAACAGGAGGACGGTTCTGACCCATGGGCTCACTCAGGCTAGCCTGGAATGAAGGGAGCAGGTCCAGTCTTCCTTCACATAGAGCAGGGCAGGCCTGAAGCAGCATGGCAATTCTCTAGAGAAAAATACAGACCTGATGCAGCAGAGTAGTTCTCTGAAGAATATGGCATGCTTAAAGCAGCAGGGCTGTTCTCAGGGGAACAAGGCAGGCCTCAAGCAGCAGGCCAGTCCTTTGGTAGTAGCAGGGCAGTCTGCTGAAGAACAAGGCAGTCCCCAGGGAAAAAAGACAGTGGTTCTTCTGTAAGATCCACAGGTCCATGAGTGTTCTGAAGAGTTGGTCTGAGGGTCCAATATTTATACCTGATGCCAGACTTTGAAGTAGGGGCATTCCGTTGACTACCCCTACATTTTGTTCTGGAAAGTTCCTTCCTTCCCCTGTAGTCTATAGTGAAAAAGGCTGGCATCAAATTCCTTTTTGAGTGTGCTGGAGGCAGCTATTTGAAATGTAAGTGGGGCAGGGAACAGCTCCACCCCACTCATCCTGGCAGGATGGTCCATCCTGCCAACAACTAGTGCCTCTTTGTCTCAATGTCTGGGAGGAATACACAAATTGTTAGGGCAAGAAAAAACAGCTTTCTAAAAGTGGCATTTCCAGAATTTTGACCTATATTCTGACTTTACCATTAAAGCACTAGGTCTCATTCAATCAATCAATCAGGGGGTTTATAAAGTGCACTATTCACCCGTGAGGATCTCAAGGCGCTAGAGGGGTGGGGGGCAGCTCTGAATCAGTAGAAGAGCCAGGTCCTGAGGTCCTTCCTGTACATGTGCAGGGTTGGGGAGTGTCTGATGCTCACGGGGAGCTCGTTCTAGGTCTTGGCTGCGATGTAGGAGAAAGCTCTCCCACCTGTTCTGTTTCTGCTGATGCGGGGGACTTCTGCCAGGGCGGAGGAGCAAAGGTTCCTCTTGGGTACGTGGAAGGATACTCTCTCGTTGAGGTATTTGGGTCCGATGTTGTTGTGGGATTTGTAGGGATGGGTGAGGAGTTTGAAGGTGACCCTCTTCTCGAGGGTGAGCCAGTGGAGGTCTCGTAGGTGTTGGGTTATGTGTTCGTGACTCGGAGTCCCGTGAACGAGACTGGCAGCGGCATTCTGGATGGTCTTGAGTTTGTGTAGTAGAGCTCTGTTGATTCCGAAAGGAAGAACTTGTAGAGTTTTTCTCCTCGGAATTACAGGGAGTGCCAAAAGAACTCTGCGAGATTCTGCAGACCTCTGCTAGTAGGCGGAAGTCCGCCTCTTTACACTTCGTTTTACAGGCAAGTAGCGAGATCTGCACTTTTATGCTGAGACAACAGTGCGAATGGCACCACGCGGTCTGCATGGATGTGGCCATATTGTTTTACTTGCTTTCTGTTTTCTGCATGTTGCTGGGCCTGATGTTTGGATCCTTTTCCATCCTCCCCATCACACACATGCACCGCTCATTTACCTTTTTTTTAATTAGTGTGTGTCTTTGTGTTTGTGTATTTTACAATTTTGACTTTTTTTAATACTTTTCTGCGAGTTTGCACTTTTTTCGATTTCACTGTCCATTTCCTTCAGTTCTTCCTTTCCGCTTCTTTTCCTTCCTTGCTATATTTCCACCACTGTGCCATGTCTGAGGAGTAAAAGGGAACAAGCACTGGTGCCTGTGCAGCTGCTACAAGCCACACACCTTGCAGACGCCAAAAAGGGGTACAGCCCCATCCAATTTTTTGGGAGTCGGAAGTGGGCACACTTGTTTTTTATGTGCAGCGCCACCTCCCCCCCTGCTGGTGGCAGGCTTGGGAGGGGGTACACACCACAGGAGCCTATGCTGCTGTGGGGAACAGTGCTCCGGTGTGTGTGCTGGAATACTGGGGTGCAGCACATGGTGCAGCAGCTGACGCACTACTGGGTGGACATCGATCACAAACAGGACCTGCTCGACCTGCTGAGTGTTGAGGTTACGGGACTTGGTGAGTAATTATATATTGTTTGTTTTCTAAAATGCTAATATTTATTTTCAGATAGAATGCTGCTCACACTTAGAGGTAAGTTAAGTGTACATAATGTTAAGAATATATTGCTATCCAACCTGAGTTAGCCATGTAGTGACCTAATCATACTCATCTGCGCTCATTTGGGATGATTATTTAAGAAGTCATGCAGACTCCCCTGTCCTGTCACTAAGATAGTGGCAGTAATATCAGTATGTTAGCGTTCCCTGGGCCTTTTTTTATGTAGCCCATTTAGTCCCAGTTTCCCAGTGATGTGTAGTAAGAATCTATGCATTGAATATGGGGACTGACTTGGGGGTAGAAATGCAAAGATTGATGCATTTATTTCCAAATGTAGTTTAGATTTAGGAAATTAGAACTAGAGCTTAAGTTTAGGATATTAGATAGAAGTCAACTCAATACTACTAGTAATAGACTTGGTTTTGAGTAAGGGTGGGCGTAGTTCGCGAAGTAGCACTTCGCGAAGCTATGCAAAGTGAAGTTCGCACTACGCGAACTACGCGTAGCACTTCGCGAACTGCGTAGTAACATGTTCGCACTGTGCAAGATGTTGTTTTCAATGATTGCACAGTGCGGACAAGCAACCGGCACTGTGCAATCATTGAAAATGGCATCTTGCACAGTGCGAGCTGTAGTTTTCTGCTGCTCGAGTAGATTTTTACTCGAGCGGCAGCTTTCTCAACGCGAACTGGTAGTTTCTCATCGCGAGCGGTCGCGAGCATACGCGACCCCTCGCAATGAGAAACCTGACCTCCTCGCGTTGGGAATCTCGCCGGGAGGTTTATTTTCCATGCTCGCGATCGCCAACTTGATGTTGCTGATCGCGAACAAGGAAAAATTCTCGCAGCGGGATGTCATTTTGCTTGCTCGCGGTCGCCAACTTGACGTTGAGGACCGCGAGCAAGCAAAAAATGACCGCAGCACTACGCAACACTACGCTACGCGTGTTCGCACTGTGCTGTGCAGTTCGCGTAGTGCGAAGTAGCGCGAACTTCGCAAACTACGCGAGCGTAGCGTAGTGCTTCGCCCAGGCTTAGTTTTGGGGTCTTACAGTAAATAAAAATCGATTGAGTCTTAGGGAAGATTCAAATTCTTCTTTACTTTATTCTTCAAGAAGTTAGATAAACCAGAAGGGCCAACACGTGTTTCACAATACACACGTTGCTTCTTCAGGTCGAATCTACTGTTACATACTCTACGCCTAGCGTGCTTATTGTAAGAACAGCACTGATGAGTATTTCTTAAGACAGATTTTTTTTGTAATGATAAAGAAAACACATAGCAAAATAACTTTATACAGCACAGCAGTTCAGGATGATTCAAAATGTGTTCTGTCCACTTCACAAAGATTTTAATTTTAACAGAATGGCAACCGCAACGACAATTACTGGCGTTCCGTGTAGTATAATTAGTACTATAGGCAATTTGATTTAGAAAAGTACAATGCCACTGTGTTTGCCAACCAATATATTTTTGGGAAGATTAACTGTACCACTATTTTGTTATCTTCTGTATTTCTTATATCAGAACCCAAAGGGCAAGAGGGCATTAAGGCAAGCAAAGGCGGGCCTGCCACCAGCAGTGCTGTGGTGGATGGACTCACAACTACCACCACCAGCTCCACGGCTGATGGTTCTTCTGGCCCCTGTAAGTCCTGGTATTATTCTTATTCTCTTACGTTTTTCTCTCCCCACTATTATAATATATTTTAAGTTTTGCCTTTTTTTATTTTTGTATGCTGTATTCTTTTTTTCAACTTCTCAATCTAATGTTTGTTACATTTTTGTTATCCCTGTATTATCCTTTTTTCTCTATTTCATGTTTCTGTAGCTGGCTTCCTCCTATCTGTACTAATCTGCAGCTTTCTTCTTCTTGGTTAGTAAGCGTTTCCGCTCCCTTTATATATCTTGTGGTACCTTAAGACTAAGAGAACAGATTTTTGGTATTCTACTGTGAATATTGCAGGCCCAAGTAAGCTAGCATTATTCACCATGCATGTTTGTTGAGAAGGCTTTCTTTTTCTTGCTCATGCAAAAACAGTTAGAACGAGAGAGTGGCCATGGTCATAGAGGACCCCCCTCCCATTGTTGTGCTTTATTTCACTTATATTGTATACCAGCAGTTTGCTTGACAGTGCAGCATGGCAGGAAAGTATGACGTCCAATTGCATTTGCCAACCAAGACCATATGTCTTTCATTGACCATTTTTCAACTGCTTCATTGCGCTTCAATGACTGAATGAATTTAATAATAGCTCTGCCCCTCTAGTATGTGAAGTTTTTGGTTGGCTTGACTACCTGGCATTTCCTTAATTGCCAATCAACTGCAACAAACCTCCTGAAGTGATAGCTTGATAGAAGATATGGATAACCGACCCGTAGTGAATTATTGTGGTAGTCGAATCAGAATTAGGAGTGGACAAGGTTAAGCATTTACGCACCACAAGGCCTGATTTTGCTGAAAGATGTTATATCTAAATTATGGATCACTTTTTATGTGTGGGTGGGTATGTGGAGCTGGTGTGAGCTATGCTCAGGTGACAGAAGATCCCGCAGTGAGTTGATGTCGCTTTCATCACATCCACCCCACCAAGTGTGTGATCCATTTATGGTGTAAATTAAGTCACACCTCAATAAATCACACAGCCTGGGGAAAGAGGGTTAGGAGGTTGATGAATGGAAGGCAAAGGGGTGTTGGGGAAAGGTGTGACAAAGACAAACACTACAGAACAACAATATTTATCAGGGCAATGAGCAGCACATTATCATCAACAAATCCATTGTAGAAGGAAATAAAGGAATGACAGCTCAATTAAATACAATGCAAACAGTCCTTCAGCTCTAGCGACACAAGTTATTATATATCTAAATGTTCTGTCATCTAGGTTTGAAAAATGCAGGAGGCATGAAAATGAATGATTGTTAAAAAAAAAAATGATACTGTAAATGCGAGACTGGACGTTGCATCTGCATTCTTCTTGCAAAGTCCGTCTTCGGTGCCTGGCTGAACCGGTCCAGTAAGGTAAAAAGGAGTGTTATGGAGCTTTGACCTTTTGTGCAGGAGCAGAGAAGAGGTATCAATTATAAAAAAGAAATTATTTTGTAGAGTCAAGTAGAATGACAGAAGGTAAGCTTCATGAGGAGTGTACCAAGGCTCAGAGGCAGAGCAAGAGCATTGGCTGCTGCAATCATTAATTTTATGACTCATGTTTGATTAATTGATAAGTGAGAGCCGTTTACAACCAATCACGGACATGTAGTTGCATGTACCAGGCTGTTCAATCTCACAATTGTCATCATAAAATTAAGCCGAGTGTGTACATCATGTGATGGTGATGACATGACATCACATGTCTGCCTCCAGTTACAACAAACTTGCGGACTACACCCACATAATAGAAGAGTTTAACATTTGAGCCAGCACACACACTCAGCACCATTTCCCAAATCAGCACACCTCTCTCTAGTCCACAGAGCTGAGGAGGCCTCTAAGAAACATCATCATGTTGGTTTCCTTTAAAATTGATAACTTCCTTCTAGTGGCTGTTAAGGTAGTACAACCCTGAGTCCTACCATCCTACTCCTGACTCAGAGAAATTAAGCAGTCCAACTTTGTTGCAACCCAAATAAGAGAGATAGCCCTGTAGTGCACTGCTGTTGATGAACAAGAAGAGAAGCAGAATTTGAGCACTTTGTGTAGACTTTTGTTTGATAACTAATCTGACGGGTCTGGTCTCTGAAGATCCAGATTAAAGGAGTGGATCCTGCAAGTAAATCTCTCTAAGTGTAAAAGGGCCAATCATCTTCATGAAAAATGACCACACATCAGGCCTCAAACATTGTAAATCATCAAAATCAAGTTTGCAAGTTAGTTGAACACCTTCCTTCACTGTCTGCCATCATATGAATCATCAATCATCAATCACTATCACATAATAATATATCACTTATTGGTGCAACAGTTACCTGTGCCAATTCAAACATGGTGGTACACAATTGCTTCCCCTCTTTGATGAAAGCAACACATAGGCAGCCTTGTAAATCGAAGGATTATTACTGGGGCAGCCATGCTAGGGGATAAAAAAGAAGGATAGGCATGGAACGGAAGCAGGCATTGTCTCCAATGTTCTTGAAGAGAATGTGAAGGCTTCTTCATTGCACACTGGTCCAACTCCAGCCATATGTGTGCCTAAAAATGGTAGGGTTGCATAAGTCAGACGCAAAAAAAAAAACAATGTTCCTCTAGCGATATCCATTTTTTTTTGCCAAAGCACTTAGCAGTCCAACGAGAAATAATTTAAAAGTTCTATGGTGGCCTACTCTGTCAGGAAAGTAGAGTTTATCCTCAAACCCAGGTGGTTCGACCAGTAGCTGGTTGGGGAACACACTTGAGTCTAACCATTCACCCTCATCATCCTCCTCCTCCTCCTCCTCTTCCTCCTGTGGTATTTCAAGAACAGTGTAAAAGTGTTGTTCATTTTGAACCTAGTCAATCTCTCCACAGTTTGAGATGAGAGACTGGCACTTCTCACTGTGACAACAGCACCAGTTGCACTGAACACATGCTCAGCAGACACACTGGCGACCGGACAAGACATATACCTTATTGCCAGCCCGCTGAGCTCTGGTCATTGGCGCATCTTCCCATACCAATTGTCCAATTAGTTTTTATCCACGTAGACCTCTTTGGTCATTCAGATAGTCCTGGAACAGTCTCTTAATGGTCATTGGCCTCTTTTGCCTTCTCATCTGCACTTGACCTAAGCCTTGCCACTTGGAACGAAGCCAATGCAGAGGTTTGGTCCAATTCTTCTGTTCCTTAGGTGTTGTTGCCGGGGTTCTCATTGCTGATGTTGGCTGCTCAGAGGCAACATCACCGTCCTTTTTGGAAGTCGGAGGCTGCACCCCAGCTGGGACTCTAATTTCCAGCCGTTCTTCTTCTAGGTCTCTCACTTGATCAACAGTCCGCGTCTTGTATAGTGAAACATCCATTTCAGAAAAAGGAATGAAAGTGGCCAGTATTTTATTGTCCCATGGATCAAGTATTATGGCCCAGATGTACTCTTTGGACAATACAATGTCTCCTTGAGCCTTGGCATAACAGCCAATTGAAGGAGTGTGCTCTCTAAGACGTCATGCACTTCTCTATTGCCATTAATGCCTGTAAGCCTTTGTGACACCTTTTTTAACTGGTCCTGTAGCAGATGCAACAATGGGATAGCTTGGCTCATCGCACTGTCCTCCATGCTGTCTTCCCGGGTGAAAATCCCAAATTAAGTAGCATCTGTGTCAAGTATTTGACTAGGATTCATTTGTCCACCTCCATGGTCAAGCTTTTCTCAGGTGCATTCCTTTTGCTTCGAATGACATAGTCATTGATTGGTTTGTACTGTTCAAGCAAACATTGTAACATGTAAGTGGTAGAATTCCTTTGTGTTGGCATCTCCTATATGAGGGCTTTTACTGGCACTCTATTGGAATGATGAATGACCCTAAACTACTTCCAGGGTTTAAAAGAATGAAGAAATAAGTGCAGATTCTTCTGTAGAGGTCATTATGTTGCTGACAATGTATTTTGTTTTAAAGTCCTGCCTGATCAAGTTGATGCAGTGCGCCAAACATAGGACCCTGAAATAGCCACCATCTTCCATGGCCTTAACTAAATCACTGCCATGGTCTATGGCAACAAATTCAGAGACCCCTGAGTCGTAGCTATTCAAACACCTTGCTGTTAAAGTCTTCCAAGATGTTTGCAGCTGTATGGGATGTCTCCATGGTGAACATGGCTACTGTTGCATGCAGCCAAACATCCTTAAAAGTTTGTTCAGTGCTGGGACTTGTAGATAGCTGTTGCTTGACCCCTAAAAAGAGATCCAATATGCAGTGATACACATGTGATCAGTGGCTTGACAACTGGTTCACATGTCTATCATCAAGTGGATATTGTGAGCACCACTCTGCTGCAAAGCTTGTCCAACCAATCACAGCTCATCATGATGATGGACTGCTGGTACAGCAACTTTGGAAAAATAGGTCCAGCTGGAAACCTTTCATTTTGGGCAGATGACCCTGACAAATTCTAAAAATCCCACTACTTCCACAAAAGGAAAATGAAGGAGGTCTAGTGCTTACGCTTTAGCCAGCTTCCCAATGTACAATTTTGCTGTTGGGTGGCTGCTTTCATAGGGCCCCTCCTGCCTAAACATGCCAGTAACAGTAGCTTAGATGTTTTTCTTTTGTGGTGCTACTGACACATGTGACCTCCAGGGATAACCAGGAGGAGGTGGTAGACTCAATATGCATCTTGGGGCAGTCACTGTCTGCGGTGGTGTTTCCATCTGCATCTTGTGCCATTTTGAAGTTTGTGTGGCAGGTGATACTTGCAAACTGCTGGGGGCAATGAGTAAAGTTTTCACCCTCTTCTTCCTGAGCACCTTTAAGGTGCACCTCACACCAGATTATGTGATGTATTTTCATATGGGTCGTTTGGTCTCCAGTACCATAGTGTGAACCAGGCTTACTCTGAAGAACACTAGTGTGACTCATGGAACATATTGCGATGCTATCTTCCTACTTGCTAATTGAAAAGAAGTCTCGAACTGGGGAGGAAAACATTTTAGTTTGCCACGGCCAATGTCTGAAGAAGAGCTGGAGGTAGATGGTTTGTTATTAATTGCCTTTCTGCAGTGCATTCTTCAACTGAGGTAGTGGTGGATGCAGATCTCTTGCTGGAGATCTGGAAGCCACTGGGTCAACAATAGGCACATCTTGCTCAGCAGGAAGCTCAACCTCCTGTTCTGCTCCTACTTCCGGAAGATCTGCTGCTGCTAGTGGTGGCTTCTGTTGTCCACTTTGCTCAGTTTCCTATGACGATAGGTTACTAGTTTGCAGCTGAGACAAATCCAATTCAGACTCACTGCTCATCACCGTGATTGCAAAGGATGACTGTAGGTGAATGTGTCTTGTGCACGTAAAAGCAAACAAGCATAAAAAACATTTAGTGGAACATGGCATTTTTTGCAGTTTGAATTATTAATAGTACAGATAATTTTATAATTTAGGGCCAGGATTACCATACTCGTGGTGGTGGTCAGATCACTGCCACGCTACAGGTCTGCCCTAAGTATTTTGAGTGGGGCGGTCTGATCGCCACAAGACTTCAGGCTCTGCTCGGATCAAGGATCCTGTGCAGCGGAGGCAGGGTTGACAGGAGCAGCAATATGCAGGTGGTGCTGTTGTGGAACTGCCAAGCATATTACAAGTTGCCTGTCCATAGCCCCTTTTATGGCTGTGAGCCAACCATGAAAAGGGTGGCAGAGAGGCAATTAGGAGAGCCCTGTCAGCCACTCCTGGGCTTGGGGGGGATGCAGGGGGCACATATGTCCCTTGGATTTGCAACCCCAGTTCTTGCAGAGTGTGGCATAAATGCCACCCTATGTCGGAAGGTAGCAGTCTGCATGTTGGGCTCCTCTATGAGCTGCCATCAGACCACCAAAGAATTACCTACCAGAACAGGATTTAACTTCTCATCTGGCAGGCGGTTGAAACACAGCTTTGGCAGTCCTACAGTGGAGCCAAAGTTGTAATCAGGCCCTAAATGTGGTTACTTATTATCCTAATTAATTAACACAACAATTGTGTATCCATTCCAAAGTCAAACCTCACTATCATACCATTTAATTTTCAATCAGGATAACAACATACAGATGTAACTGTTTGCCTTCTTGCATCTAAGGGAGGCACCAGTGGCAGTCCGGGAGGTGCACGGGAAAAAGGAATAATCCTTAAAAAATGAATGCTGGTGTGTGCCTATGGCAGGCAAGGGGGTTCAGAGGGAAATTGAATAACCCATTGAAATGCTTTTGTGCACTTATGGCATGCACAGGGGTCCAGGGGAAATAGAATAAGCCTTAAACAATGAGCACTTGTGTGCGGCAATGCACATATCACAGGCACTGGGCAGGAGGTCCACTTGTCCAGGGGAAAAAGGAAAATGAGAAATTACAAAACTTAAAAAAATTCATTCTTATATGTGGCAGTTGCCTATGACAGGCAGAAGGTAAATGGAGGGATGCAAATAATAAATATAGATAGATAGATAGATAGATAGATAGATAGATAGATAGATAGATAGATAGATAGATAGATAGATAGATAGATAGATAGATAGATAGATAGATCGATAGATCGATATAGATATAGATATAGATATATATTTAGATATAGATATACATTTATATATAGATATATAGATATATAAATATATAAAAATGATTGAGAAAAAAATTTACAAAAATAAAGAAAAAATAGTAACAAAAATTAAAATGTAATTGCTGCTGAACTAAGGGACTGTAAGAAACCTTCTGGGAAGCAAGGACATGCAGGGGGAGATATAAAAATCCATATCATATTAAACACTTTTCATACATATACTACAATGATCCTCAAGCATATTAAACTATCAGGGCAAAGTAAAGAAAATTAGCAAAAACAAAAAGGCATAGCCCTCTCCCTAGAAAATGGTTTTGAAAACGGAAAAAAAAGGATTTATACTCAAAATTTACAAAATGGCCACCACCAACAATAAGCAAAGGGGCATAGTTTCTGCGCAGACCATATGTAGGCCTATGGAAAAAGTACACTGGCTGTCTACACTGAATGGTTGCCTGCTGCATGGTCAAACAACAACAGCAAGCAATTAGACAGAGCCCCAACAAGAAACACATGAAGGCCTATGGCAAAAGCACACTGGCTGGCTACACAAAATCTCCACGGGCCACATGGGAAAGCAAAAAACAGGAAACAAGGTGCCTTGCTACAATAAAGAACACATGAAAGCCTATGGCAAAATCATACTGGCTGGCTACACAAAATAGTCACTGGCCACATGGTGAAATAACAACAGCATTTAGGGAGGCTTAGCCACAACAAAGAACATATTTAGGCCTATTGCGAAAGCACACTGATTAGCTACACAAAATAGCCACTGCCCACATGGTTAAAAAAACAACATGAAACATGGAAGCATGACTCCAACAAGGAGAGCATGCAGGCATATGGCAAAAGCACACTGACTGGCTGTACCATATGGCCTCCGGCCACATGGACAAACAACAGCAAGCAAGGAGGCATGACCACAACAAAGAAGACATGCAGGCCTATGGCAAAAGCACACTGGCTGGCTAGACAAAATTTCCACTGGCCACATGTTCAAACAGCACCAGAAAGCAAGCAGCACATGCAGGCCTCTGGCAAAAACACAGTGGCTGGCTACACAAAATGGCCACCTGGCACATGGTCACACAACAATATCAAACAATGAGGCATGACTCCAACAAAGAACACATGCAGGTCTATGGCAAAAGCACACTGGATGGCTACAAAAAAATGGTTGCCAGCCACGTGGTCAAACAAAAAGCAAGGAAGGATTGACAGCAAAGGACACATGCAGGCCTATGGACTCTGACTACACAAAATGGCCCGTGGCCAAATTGAGCGGAGAACAAAGACAGATGCTGGCCTATGGCAAACACACACACACATTTTGGACAGAAAAAGGAGGCATTGTAATCCTGAAGAAAGTGCTACCATTAATTCAGCAATTTCAAAAACAAATATTAAGTGAACTATAAAAATTGTACAACACATAACCTCCCATGGCATCAAATGTTATCAAACTAATACACTTTTTGCAGAAACCAAAAGTGAAATACAAAAAATAACAAATTTTTAATTTAATCCAATGTCACTCCTGCCCTAAATGGTGTTTAAAACAAGATATACCACAGAAACAGTTGTTTCATGTACCTCTGAGTAGTAGTAGGCCTGCTGGCTGTAAGGACCATGGGCAGACTAGGCCACATAGTAGAACACATTAATATTGCATATTTAACTAAAATGGAGATAATGTACTGAACTGTGCAATCTTTTCCCTTAAAAAAGATAACAAATTAAATGCAAAAAAATAACAAACACCCTACTGAAACTGCAGGCCATCCACCACAATAAAAATAAAAAAATTGAATAAAAGTATAAATACATACTGGAGCATGCCCTCTATCAAACAAACAACACACATATGCAAATGTTTTAAAAAGTCACTTGTGATATCACAAAAACAAAGGTCCTGATTATGATGATGGTAGGACCACCACCATTGTGATACTGTTTACCGTCCGCCACATTAGGATGGTGGGCGGATATCTGGCGTTCAGAGAGACCGACCAACATGCATCCAATGGGCTCAAGGAGCCTGTTAGTGCATCGGAGGGAGTTGTATCCCTACAACAGTGGTGATGCCTGTGCAGGCACCGTCATATGGTTTACAATATCCATTTCCACCACCCATTTCATGGCTGTTGACCTGCCATGAAAAGGCTGGCAGAAAGGGACTCCTTCCCTCTGGACCTCCAATATGGGCCCTGGGGCACCTATGGTGGCAGGCACGATACGATGCCTGCCACATGGTGCAGGTATATGTCTGATGTGTATTTTTTTGTAATGCAGCGTGTGCTGCAGGCCACAGCACACGCCACAATACAAAGGATACAAATTGCGACTGCCTTGAAGAAGGTCACATAATGATTCCCGGTGCAGGTCTGCGGACAGCTAGTTGGGCAGTACCATTTCTGAATGGATGACGGTCGGATGCAAGTCTGACCACCATCCTAATCAGGAGCAATGTTCTTAAATCCAACTATATATATGCAGCAGAAAAAGAGAGTGCCCCTTCCACTTCGAAATCCAAATGAAAAGTGACCTGGAGATGGACAAAGCACTGGGAGGAGCCTGCTGAACAGAATCAGGACGTTGGAGTCTCTGGGGCACTTTGTTCTTGTTGAAAAAAAAAATACAATAAAAAATGGTTCTCGCTCTAAACAACAACCTGAACAGTCCATTGGAGTAGAATATTAACACGAAAACATCTTTTTCAGTAGATTTAGCTACTTCTCGTGTAGAGAATCTGCTTGAGAAGCAGCTGCGCCCCTTGTACTCAACAGCCTCACGAAAATAGAGCTGGAAGGTGCAGTGGCGACTGGAAGACACACTAGCGAGCAGCAAATCTAGCTTGCTAGCGGCTGCCAAATCTCTTCACACGCCAACAAAACTCATACCGCCGAGCTCTGGAATCCTGCCAATTTCGAGAGTGGAATTACATTTCCGTTCAGACCTAAAAACCACATGTCCTATCTTTTATTTACAATTCACCCTACACTATAGGCTGTTTAGTGCCTACTATGTTATTTTGCAATGTTGAGTTGGCAGTTTAAAACTTCACACAGGCTGCACTGGCAAGCCTGCAACATGTTTATTAAAGGGCTATTTTTGGGGGTTGTACAAATAGTGGCTCAGCTCTTGCTAAATGTTTCCATGAGAGCACCAATTTCACCCGAATTGCATGAACGTCACTGGCTGCCCATCAGGGAATGAGTTCAATTTAAGGCTCTTGTACTTGTACATGGTGCCTTATACCAATCTGTCCCTGCATTCCTCAGAGCCAGATGTGGCTTTGATAACCCCATTAGACAGCTCAGATCCGCCAATACATTTTTTGGCAGTGATCCCTATGATTTAACAGGAAAGAAAAGGTGGAAGGTCTCTAGTATACCTTGCGTCGACAGCATCAAATTTGTTCCCTTTGTAATTAAGGACTATGAGTAATGTGGCATTATTTAAGAAAAAACTTAACACGTGGCTTTTTGCAGAAGCTTAAGCCTCCTTTTATTCTTTTTTCCATCTTGACTCAGCCATTTTCATGCCAGGACACTCATTGGAATAGTTGTGCACACTATAAAACACTTTCATCATAATCTTCAAGTGCTACAGGTCCACTAGTCACATTTAATTTACAGGCAATAGGTACATGTTGTACCACTTTACTAGGGACATATTAGTAAATTACATGTGTTAGTTAGATGTAAGTTAATTTTATCATGTTTAAGCTATGAGCACAAGCACTTTAGCACTGGTTCATAGTGGTAAAGTGCACAAAGCCAACAATAAAGAATTTCATCAAACACTAAAGGAGAAGGCAAAAAGTTTCTGGGGAGACCATACCAAAGGCTTTCAGGTCTTAAAGATATCTTCAGCTCCACAGTATCAATTGTGGTAGTGCTACACCTCTGCATACAGAAGGAAATGGGCACATATATCACTTGAATAACATCCTATATCTATGGGGCTGATTACGATGATGGTGCGACCGCCACCTACAGCATGTCGGTGGCAGTCTCACCATCATCGGAAGCATATGTTCCGCCCTCCACATTGGGATGGCGGGTGTAGGGGTGGCTGTTGGAGATACCGACTGGTACGGATACCCGACGGAGCCCATTGGAACATCGAAGGGCACTGTGATCTGTACAATGGTGGTGGTGCCTGTCAATCCATAGGGATTATGATTCCATTAATCATTTGTTTGCTGTAACACTTTTCGCCCTAAGTGGGATGGGTATGCCCAGACGTGGGTTCCTTGCTCACTGTGCCACTGGATTAAAGCTAGCCTGGATGAAGAAGGGTGACATACCCTGAAACCGGTCCCAGGATGCTTGTTTCCGGTCCAGGGAGGACCTGGCCTGGCAGTTCGGTCTGGACTGTTCACATGGGGCACAGGGTCAAGACTGATTTGCAAATGGCAGGGTCCAAACTGGGGTGGCTTAGTGGGCAAAAGAATGATGGATTTAACCCAGATCTTTTGACTGGGGAGAATGTTTGCACATTCAGCATTACGTTCATCATTTGTTTGCTGTAACACTTGCCAAATAGTGCAGGCATATGCATAATGTGCGTTTTTGAGACTGCGGCGTGTGTTGCAGCCAGCAGCACATGCCGCAATACAAAATATACACTTTGCGACTGCCTTGAATGCGAGCGCCTACATCTTGTTGCCAATATGATGATGGTTGGACTTAAGTCCGACTGCCATCGTAATCAGCCCCTATGGTTAGAAATCATCATCTTTGAGACAGTGACATTGATCCAACTTGAAGTGGAGCTATCGTCTCAGGAATATGGCCTTCAAAGAGTGGTGGATGTCTAGAAAAAATACCTTCATTACTTCAGCAAATGAGGCTCTGGCAAGAGCGGTCCAGTTCTCATCCATGGGTGCAGGCAAAGTCATTATGGATGTATGCTAATGCAAGTACAGGAAGATACCTTTAATTTGAGCAGTAACAGAGAATCAAACTATACGCAACAGCCCCTAACGCACTGTACTGATATGTTTTTGTATTACCATTCATAATTAGTTATATGTCTTTTTCTTTTACCAATATAAAGGGCCTTATTATGAGTTTGGTGGTCCATGAACCACCAGACTGTCGATGGTGGTCTGACCGCATTTAACTCAGCAGTCCACCCACCGTATTTTGAGATGGGTGGATTCCAATTCCCAAAAATGCACATGACCACCGACAGCACCAGCACACCGCCAACCCCCTGGGTAGCGGTCATGGAAAAACAGCTGCCATTAGGTGGTACTGAAGAGCTCCACCGCCAATCACATTACGAGCTGGCTTTCGGACAAGTCGACTGCGGTAGTCCGACTGCCAGATTTGAGTCAGCGCTAACAAAGGATTTGGGGTGCATACTCACCCCTCTCCTGTTCGTCTGGGCAGAGTTCAAAGTGTATCTGTTTCCCTAGGTCCCCCCTTCACAGCAGCATCTTCACCCCAAAGAATATGACCATTTGCTGCGATCTACAGGTGAGTCTTTTTTGTACCAAATACCCATTGCTGGACTGGCCACATATGGGTCAGACTCCGGCAATGGGTAGGTGGTAGTTTTCCACATGTAAAATGCTTATGTGTACGTTCGACACATGTACAGTTGAAATGACTCATAATTTACTGGGGAGGCCTCACCCCGGAACTGGGTCACACTGTTACATGGGAATGTCGTATGAGGTCGAACAGATTATAGAAATAGGAACTTTGAATTCTGAATGGTCTGCCATGTCAAACCATAGACAAATTTGGCCACCTCCCCCTTTAATCGGGAGGCGGATTCCACTCTTGTGTCCCCTAATGGGTGTACCCTGACCATTTTTCTGGGTTATTTGGGTATTGAAATGTTTATTTGTATTAGACTGGGATGTCTTTAGCAAGTTGGGGGTGCTGAAGTGGGTAGTGGGTTGAGGGGCAGGGGGCAATCTGGCAGGTATGGAACGATGTGAATGCAGTGTACTTTTTAATGCTTTGGTCCTATCAAGGAAAGTGTAGTGGAATTTTACAAGATTATGGGCTAACGTTGGTCTGGGTGATACTGTTAAGCTAATAACATGGAAGTGCGTGGGCTCGATAACCTCATAAAGATCCATAATGTGCTAGCTTTTTTAGATAGGCAGGATGTGCAGGTTGCGTTTCTGCAGGAGACACATCTCACTAAACACACGGAGCTTATTGTGGGGGCCCGATGGGCTGTGGTGCAGGCAACACCATCGTTCTCCTCCTATTCTAGAGGCGCAATGATTCTGGTAAAGAAGGGCACTCCATTCACACTACTCAAGTCTGAGGCGGATTAGCAAGGAATGGTGCTTCTGGTTATGGGCAAGTTAGGAGACACAACGGTGCTGTTTGTAAACACGTATCGGCCCAACAACGATGATCCAGCTTTTTTCAATGATGTTCAGAGGCATATCTCATCCTTTCCACCCAGTGTTGCAATATAGGGTGGATATTTAAATATTAGTTTGGACCCCCAAATGGACTGCTTCACTGATGTGGCGGGCGGGGTAAACAGGCTTTACAGGTGCTGGCTGAACCGATGGAGGCTGATGGGCTCATGGATATGTGGAGGTCTCGTACCCCGAGTGGGAGAGAAGGCACATTTGTATCTACAGTGCATGGCTCTTGGTCCAGGTTGAAATATTGGTTGGTCTCCAAGGAGGCGGCCCCCTGTACTGTTTTTATAAAGCACTTAGCTAAAACACTCTCTGACCATTCTCCTCTGCTCAAGGAGCTTATGGTGCCGGCCTGTGTAAGGCCCCCATTTTAATGGCGGCTACAGCCGTCCTCCCTACTAGACCCAGTATTCCGGTCCAGAATTAGTGCTGCTATCACTAAATATTTCTTGGAGAATGAGGGATCAGTAGACAGTGCAGGCACACTTTGGGAAGCCTTTAATGTTACCATAAGGGGGGAGTGCCTTGGAGCTGAGGTGGGTGTATTAAAAGATCTCCGGAACAGGATTCAGGGACTAGCAGATAAGATCAGTGCGCTGGGGCATGAATATGAGCTGAACACCTCACCCATAACTCTGGCCCACATAAGAGAGTTGATATCTGAACATAATCAAACAGCGGAACACGACATGCTACATAGATCCAGGAGATGCAAAGCGCGCTACTATGGGAAGAGAGGGAGACCCAGTTGTTTGTTGGCACATAAGTTGTTGCTGCCTAAGGGAAAGGAGCATATTGTTGAATTGATGGACGATGAGTCTGTCACCCGTTTATCCACTCCAGAGTTTAGTAAGGTATTTATTGATTTTTGTCCCAAACTATATGGGACTAGACAGACAGCCACTGAGGATGAAGTCAAGGGATACTTAGATGACATTGCACTCGGGTGGATATTTAATGGTCAGCGTATTTGACCCAACCTTTCAATGTGGAGGATCTCAAGGAGGCCATAATGGCCCTGCCTACTTGCAAGGTGGAGGGTCCTTATGGTGTATCTAGTGAATTTGACAAGGCATACGTTGAGGTTCTGGCTCCGCAATCGCTGAAGGTATTTGCTGAGGCCTACAAGACTGATATATTGCCCCCCACCCTCAGGGAGGCTTTACTTGTTACACTCCTAAAGCCAGAGAAAGCCGCAAATAAGTGTGTGTCATATAGACCCACTGTCCCTCAAAAATATCGATACCAACATGCTAGCGAAAATTATTGCCTGTAGACAGCCCCTGATTCCCAATCTGATCCTCCCCGATCAGTCGGGTTTTGTCCCCAACCGTACAAAATCTCCAGACTATTTTTGCTGTGATACACCATTTAGACCCCAAAATCCCTGCTGTGGCGGTGCTGCTGGATATGGCGAAAGCCTTTGACTCGCTACAATCGGGGTACATGTTCATGGTCCTGCAAATAATGGGAATGCCGCCATTTTTCTACAGTGGGTAAGTTTATTGTATGCAAGCCCGCTTGCCAGGTTGCGAGTCAATGGTTGGGTGTCTGACACATTCTCAATATATAGGGGCACAAGGCAAGGCTGCCCTCTCTCTCCTATGCTTTTCTCTTTGGTTCTAGAACCGCTGGCTTGTAAGATACATCAAAGACATGCTGGGGCCACTCTGGGGATTAGGCAACGCCCACTGGTTAGCTCCCTTTACGCGAATGATATGTTTTATACTTGTTTGAAATCTGGCTGCACATGTTGCATCTCTACTGCAAGAATATGTTTCGTTTGAGAGGCAGTCAGGGTTAGGGATAAATTGGGCAAAGTATACGATCTTTCCATTATCTGACTGTACTCAGGAGACAGCACTAGAGTACCCTCTCTCCTGGTCCACAGACCCCGTGAAGTATTTAAGGGTTTGGATACACAGAGACCCTGAGACAGTATTAAGTATGAATTATGGGCACGTGGTCACCAAAATCACTGAACAGATCTCCCGCTGGATACGCCTACCGTTGTCACTGGCAGACAGAGTAGCAGTGGTGAAGATGACTATCCTCCCCAAGCTCCTCTATTTATTTGTAAGATTTCAATAATGTTCAATGTAACATTTTCTAAAACCCTGCCGTCCTGCCTGTTGTTGCTGGTGTGGGCTGGCAAGAAGGCTAGATGTAGTTGGAGCACCTTAACACTACTGTTTGAGCGCAGGGGGTTTGAAGTGCCTGATCTGCGTCTGTACTACATTTGCACACAGGCGCAATTTGCACACTATTGGTATTTTCCTCAGAAGTATCTACCGCATTTGGCTGTGAAGGGGGACATTGTATATCCAACTCCTTTAACTGCTAAGTTTCTAGATAATCGCAAGAGTGGCACTAGGAAGGAGATTAACCCAGTCAACTGCACTGTCTGAGTGTGAGCGCTCTTGCTACACGAGCGGGGAAGGACTATATATATGCTTCAAACATGCCAATTGCTGCACATCGGGGTATTTCAGCGGTGCAGGAACACGGGGCTCTGAGCGTTCTGCAAAATACAGGGGTTACTAAACTACGAGACATGTACAGGAACAGGGTGTTTCTATCATTGTCTGATTTTCAGGCTGGTCAAATGTACAAAGCAATGCACGGCTTCACATATACTAGGCTACGAGTGGCAGTGCGCTCCTTATACCCTGATTTCCCTCAGGAGTTGAATGCGCTACAGGTGGTTCTAAAAGTGGGTGAAAGTAGATGGCTGATCACTAGAGTATATAATGCTTCCCAAAGGGAAAATGAATGGTCTGATTCCTCCTCGTTAGATAAATGGAACAAAGTCCTTGCGGTCCCTCTCTTCTGGAAAAATTGGGAGGCCTGCTTTAAATTGACTGGGCGTCTGACTGCTAATTGTAATGTCCGCATTATCCACTTTAAGCATCTGCACCAAATATATTACACCCCAGCACAACTGTTGAAATTTGGCTTGCGGGAGGATGCAAGATGTCCCAAATGATGGCAGGAGAGTGCTGATTTTTTACACCTGGCGTGGGGTTACTGTTGGACCCGGCCTCGTAGCATGGCTCTACTTGTCCCCGCACCACCTAACCTGGTACCTGCAGCCCCAAGCACACGGCCTAGCCGATCCTTCCCACCAGAACACACGCTCCCGACCCGGACATCCTCGTCCCTGGCCTCTCTCCTTTCGGCCACCCCGGGCCCCGCGTGCCCACTTCATGCACCAAGATGGCCGCCTGGCCCCAGCGCGACCCGGGCCTAGCGGCGCCACTCCGGCTGGAGGACATCACGTTTGCCAGGGGATGAGAGAGGGAGGAGCAGTTTCTATCGCACCTCTGAACTCCCCTGGGACGATGGGTTTCGATCGGCCCTCCGGCCTCCCTGAGAGCTGGCTCCACGCCTGCTGGGTGTCTGGGACTCCTCCCGACCCGGCCCTGAAAGGATCAAAAGACAATGGCAGGAAACCCCGACAAGCGACCCCCAGGTGACAAGACCCCTGCCTGCACAGACTCCGGACATCAAAGAGGGGTCGACCTATAACAAGGGGTGATCTGAGACTGTCCGGCAGATTCGACGCTGGAACAACGAGAGCCTGCTGACGCGGTCGCGGCTCCTGGAACTTAGAACCACCTGAGCCCTGCTGAGTGACTCGCGGCTCCCTGAAGATCGTAAGACCTCCGAACTTGTACCTGAGCCCTGCTGAGTGACTCGCGGCTCCCTGAAGATCGGAAGACCTCCGAACTTGTACCTGAGCCCTGCTGAGTGACTCGCGGCTCCCTGAAGATCGTAAGACCTCCGAACTTGTACCTGAGCCCTGCTGAGTGACTCGCGGCTCCCTGAAGATCGTAAGACCTCCGAACTTGTACCTGAGCCCGCTGAGTGACTCGCGGCTTCCACAGACTCCCCCGGTCCCGCTGGACCCCAACTACAACAAGCCTACCCCCCAGCTCGAGGATTGTGAGCTGTGCGCCGGGTACGTCCCTGCCTTGAACCTTTACCAGAGACTGTCCCGCTACCCCCTATCCCTTCCGAGACTCATTGAGCCCGCGCTCTCCTTGTACATATTTGCAGTGCTAACCTGTTTGATAAAGATTGATTCCTAAGAACGCACGGTGTGGTGTTTCTATGTCGTGTGGTGCCAGAAGTACGATCCTAGATACGAGATTCCTCCTCCTGAGGAGTCTCCCGCCAGTGCCCGGCTACGATACTTTGAGGGTGGGTCTCAGGGTAGTCAGGACCCCTTTCCGGGCTCCTCTGAGGTCGCCGTCTAACATTGGTGGCAAGCGACGGGATTCGGGCCCATCACCTAGAGATCGTACCGTGAACGACGGACGCACTACCGACAAAGATGGCAGAAGGAAACGCCATGAGCCCCACAGAAACCAACGCCAACAGGGTGTTCCAGGTGGAACAACTAGAAGAATACACGCACAAAGAACTAAAGCAATTCTGCAAAGAACTTAAAATCGCTACCACCGGTCTCAACACCAAAGAAGATTTGCAGAAAGCACTGAAAGCTTGGGTGGATGCCGGGGCCTCCCGCCCAGAAGGCACGGGGGAGCGCCCCGACGAAGCCGAACCCCCCCAAGGCGAAAGCAGCAGCAATCAGGTGTGAGGCATCGTACCAGACGGGGGCCTATCCCCGGAAGAACTCGCGGACAGAGAGAGAAGCCGCAATCACGAACTCGAGTTAGCCAAACTCAAAATCGAAGGCGAATTAAAGTTAGCGGAAAAAAAGCTAGCAGTAGAGCAAATGCGCGTGCAAGGCGAGCTAGAAGAGAAGAAGCTCCAACGGGAACACGAAGGAAGGAAGCTCCAACTAGAGCACGAACGCAGCTTGAAGGAAATCGAGCTCAAGGCCAGAAGCGAGGAAGGGAGGCCCCCGGGAAACCGAGAGGCGGCCTCCCCAGCAGAGCAGAAGGTCCACATTCCCAAGGACGTGGTCAAAGAATATTACATTCAACAATGGTTCAGGGCCTACGAGGTCGCCATGACCTCCCATCGGGTCCCGCAGAAGGACTGGGGGGCAGGGTTGTGGGGACGGTTTCTGAGCGAAGGAAGAGACACCCTGCTCGACCTACCCATCTCTCTGCAGACCTCCTACAGCCACATGAAAGAGGCTCTACTCACAAGGTACGGTCTCACCCCCGAGATGTACCGTCAGCGATTCCGGGACTGCAGGAAACTCCCGGGCACCACCTGGGTGGAGTATGTAAACTTTTTCAGTCGGGCCTTCGATGGGTGGATCAAGGGCAGCAAAGTCACCACCCTTGAGGAACTCACTGACCTCATGTTGTGGGAACACCTGGCTGCGAACTGCTTTGTGGAACTACGCCAGCATCTGCGTGACAGCAAACTCACCGATCCCAGGAAGCTGGCTGTGGAAGCAGACCGCTGGACCAACACCCGGGTCCCCCGGGGCATGGTAGGAGAATACCCCCGAGCCAGTCAGGGACCACCCCGCCAGAGAGGAGGAGGGAACCAGGGAGGGCAGCGAGAGTCCCAGCCTAGCCCCCCAAAGACCCAACCTCCACCTTTCCCAGTGCCCCCCCACCAGTAACCGGACCCCCCGGGAGACGGGGACACCGGGTAACCGTCACTTGCTTTCGTTGCCAGAAGCCCGGGCACTACGCCAATGACCCAGAGTGCCCCATGGCCACCCAAATCACCCCTGCAAGACAGATAGCCAACATAGCTCTGGGGGAGGAGGTTGAGGAAACCGGGGAGTGGGAACCCGCAGCTATGGCCCTAGTATCCCTGGGAGATAGAGAGATGGTCCCTGGTAGCCTCCTGCCCTCCAACACGAAGAAATACGGGCAGCTCGTCAAGATCAATGGCCACCAAATAGAGGCCCTGCGGGACACCGGGGCCAGCATCACCGGTGTCCTCAGGCACTTAGTCCCCGAAGAGCAGATCCTCCCCAACGTCTTTTGCCCGGTAATTTCCGCAGATAATAGAGAGAGTATGTGTCAGGTAGCCCTGGTGCCGTTTGAGTGGGGTGGGGTGACAGGTAAACTAAGGGTTGCCGTAAGAACCTCCCAGCCGGTCGACTGCCTCTTAGGGAACGACCTGGAGAGTTCTCCCTGGAAGCACGTCGAGCGCAAGGCCCACCTAGGAATGATGGGACTCCCCGAGTGGGTGTGCGCCACCACCCAATCTATGTCAGCTCGACTCACCCCCCTGGGAGAAGTCGAAGACGCCCCGACCGAAGAAGTCAGAACAGTAACCGCCGAGGGTCCTCCCGTCCCCCCATCGGAAGGGTCAGTCGCCAGCGACGAACCCTCACCGTCCGACACCGCCCCGGTCCCCGAGTTAGGCGATCTACCCGAATTGGCCCAATGGCGCCACGAGGGCGGGCCCACCCGGGAGGAATTTTGCCGGGAGCAAGCCACTTGTCCTTCCCTGGTCGGACTGCGGCGCCAGGCCGAGGGCCAAGCCGCAGGCGACCAAACCGGAACGCACCGAGTTTATTGGGAGAATAACATTTTGTACAGTGAGCAGAAGTCGGTGGAGCTGGGATCCGGACGGGTGCTGGTGGTACCCCTCCGCTTCCGAGACTTCCTCCTGGGCTTAGCCCACGACGTCCCCCTCGCCGGCCACCTGGGTCAAGACAAGACCTACAGCCGTCTTGTGACCCATTTTTACTGGCCTAGAATGAGAGCAGCTGTAGAAGCCCACTGCAAGTCCTGTCCCACGTGCCAAGCTAGTGGGAAGAGTGGGGGGAAGTGCAAGGCTCCCCTCCAACCCTTCCCGGTCGTCAGTACCCCCTTCGAACGAGTCGGGATCGACATCGTGGGGCCCCTGGACCCCCCCACCTCCCAAGGTCACCGGTTTATCCTGGTCCTAGTGGATCACGCCACCCGCTATCCTGAGGCTATCCCCCTACGCACCGTCACGGCCCCCGTGGTGGGCCGGGCCCTGATGGGGATCTTTTCCCGGGTGGGTTTTCCCCGCGAGGTTGTGAGCAATTGCGGCACTAATTTTATCTCGAAGTACATGACGTCCCTGTGGCAACAATGTGGAGTGTCCTATAAGTTCACCACCCCGTACCATCCCCAAGGGAACGGCCTAGTAGAGAGGTTTAACAGGACTCTGAAAGGGATAATCTCCGGCCTAGAAGAGCCCCTCCGGCGTAAGTGGGATGTCCTGCTCCCCTGCCTCTTGTTCGCTTACCGAGAAGTCCCCCAGAAGTCCCTAGGGTTCAGCCCGTTTGAGTTGCTCTATGGACACCCCGTCTGAGGTCCCCTCAGTTTGGTTAAGGAAGGGTGGGAGGCGGCACCCCAGACCACCCCACGAGATGTGTTCCAATATGTTCTGACCCTCCGGAACCAGACCAGGAAGTTCCGAGCACTGGCCGAGGCCAACCTAGAGGCAAGCCAAGAAGAGATGAAGCGCTGGTACGACCAGAATGCCACTCTGGTCGAGTTCCAGCCGGGCCAGCAAGTATGGGTCATGGCCCCCGTGAAGCCAGGCGCCCTCCAGGACAGGTGGACCGGGCCCTACAAAGTGATTGAGCGGAAGAGTCAAGTCACATACTTGGTGGACGTCCAGTCGCCTCGGGATCCCCTTCGGGTCTTTCACGTGAACCGCCTCAAGCCTCACTTCGTGCGGACAGAACTGAGCCTCCTGCTGGCCACCGATGACGGGGCCGAAGATGAGTCCGATCCCCTCCCGGACCTCCTGTGTGTCAAGGAGCAGGATGGCTCCGTGGAAGGAGTGAACCTCTCCCCAGCTCTCCCTGCCCAGCAACAAGAGGACTGCCGCCAGCTCCTAGGACAATTTTCCGACCTCTTCTCCCTGATCCCCCGAGTCACCGACTGGTGTGTCCATGACGTGGACACCGGGGACAGCCCGCCGGTGAGACACCGAGCATACCGGGTCCCTGACTGGGTCCGGTCCTGCATTCAAGCTGAAGTCTCGAAGATGTTGACCATGGGGGTGATCGAGCCATCTGACAGTCCCTGGGCCAGCCCCGTGGTCCTGGTCCCGAAGGCAGCTGCCCCCGGTGTCGCCCCCGAGCTCCGATTCTGCGTGGACTACCGGGGGCTCAATGACGTCACCCGAGCCGATGCCCACCCCATTCCACGGGCCGACGAGCTCATTGACCGACTCGGGGCAGCCCGGTTCCTCAGCACATTCGACCTCACCTGCGGATACTGGCAGATTGCGCTCACCGAGGGAGCCAAGGAGCGGTCCACCTTCTCCACCCCAGATGGGCACTACCGCTTCCGCGTAATGCCCTTCGGAATGAAAAATGCCCCGGCCACCTTCCAGCGACTGGTGAATAGAGTCCTGGCTGGGCTGGAACAGTTCAGCGCGGCCTATCTAGACGACATCGCCGTTTTCAGTTCCGAATGGAGTGAGCACCCCCAGCACCTCCGGAGGGTGCTAACCGCCCTGTGCCAGGCAGGCCTCACAGTAAAAGCCAGCAAGTGCCAGATTGGGCAAGGATCAGTAGTCTACCTGGGGCACCAGGTCGGGAGCGGCCAGGTCGCCCCTCTACAGCCGAAGATCGACGCCATCTTGGCCTGGGAACCACCCACCACCCAAACGGAGGTCCGAGCCTTTCTGGGCCTCACTGGCTACTACCGAAGATTCATCCGGGGGTATGGCAGCCTTGGCCGGACCCCAACTACAACAAGCCTACCCCCCAGCTCGAGGATTGTGAGCTGTGCACCGGGTACGTCCCTGCCTTGAACCTTTACCAGAGACTGTCCCGCTACCCCCTATCCCTTCCGAGACTCATTGAGTCCGCGCTCTCCTTGTACATATTTGCAGTGCTAACCTGTTTGATAAAGATTGATTCCTAAGAACGCACGGTGTGGTGTTTCTGTGTCGTGTGGTGCCAGAAGTACGATCCTAGATACGAGATTCCTCCTCCTGAGGAGTCTCCCGCCAGTGCCCGGCTACGATACTTTGAGGGTGGGTCTCAGGGTAGTCAGGACCCCTTTCCGGGCTCCTCTGAGGTCGCCGTCTAACAGTTACCCTGCTATATTTAGCATCTGGCAGAGGGTGGTTAAGGTACTCTCAGACATGACACTTGATAAAATTGAACACATGTCAGAGATGTGTTTTTTGGATTTTCTGAAAATGGTTAAATTGTGTAATCGACAGATTGTGGCTATGTCTACATTGTTTGGCAAACGTGCTGTTGCAATGCATTGGAAAACTAAGAAGGTACCCACCTTGGTAAAGTGGACGCATATGCTGAGGAGCACTCAGTGGCTTCTAGGCCTATGGACTTTTCGGCACCACTCACTACGTACCTGTTAGAGCTCCTGGACATGGCTAAGTTACTGTGATAAGTTGGTTTATATGGATGTACGCTTTCTGTAAGATGTAATGGTTTCACTGCTATTAATTGTGTTACAAGTGGTATATTTTGCCTTATCTGATCTGCCTTTTGTCTGCTGAGACAATATGGGTGGGGGCTGGGTGGGGATAAAAATGCTGCACATCATGTGATTTTCTATTATTGTTAGGTAGTGTGGGCTTAGATGCACGCTACTGGATGTACCTTGCAATTCAATAAACAAAGTTTAAAAAAATATATATATATTGTGGACATAAATATTGAAGGTAAGTATATAATATATCATTTACCAAAATACAGCTATAGATAATGTCAGTTTTTACAATATTTTTGTTACATAATTGTGTTAGTTTCTGAATATATTAATGTATTATTGTAAAATGTAGTTACATTTTATTTTTGATTATAAATAGCTTGACTTTTGTAAATAAATTCTTTAATTTGTTAGGTGACTTAAAATGGGTATTATTTATATATTTACTGTAAAGTATTAGTTCATGTGATTTAATGTTTTAGTGTATTAAAAATGATAAATATGATTTTATTAGTGGATTAATTAGGTTATAGAGATATATGGTGAAGAGATTGTTGAAATATTCCTTATTAGATGTATATTTTTTTTCATGTTTACTTTTTAAAATTTGTATTTAATTTATTTTAAATGTTACATTTTGGAAAGTAAGATTAAATATTAAAATGTAATTTTTATAATTGTTTGTGATTATATATTTTATAAACGTATTTATTAATTTATTTAAAATATATGTTAGTTTTGTGTATATATAAAATTATTATATGTAAATATTGTGTTAAATATTTATTAAAATATTTTTAAAAAAAAATCTTTTTACATATTACACATTTTGGTGCCGATTCCGATCCTGTAAAACCCGGGTACGAATGGTCGTACGGAGCGTATTCTCCATACGACTCGTACCCGGGAAATCCTCCTTACAAAGCAGCAAGTACTATTCCTTCAGAAATACCATTTCCGTACGAATCGTAAAAAACTACGTGCGGCAAAAAAAATACCCACAATTCCGATCCGGGACATCGCGTACGTGACTTCCGGACGTAGTCAGGCAGCGTTTTACGGACCAGCAGGTACGATTCGTGCCTACGTCACTCCGCACAGCTAATATTTTACGGCAGCCAAAAACTCCCGGGAAATTGAGGACGATGCAATGAAGGAGCACCGGTACGCGATGGACAGCCATGGACCCCATCCTACGTGTCATCCCGGACCTCCTAGCCTACGACCTGGTGCCCCGAAACCGCCACGTACGCCGCAGAAAGTCAGAACAACACCCAGGGGCAAAGGGGGGGCGAGGGGCAGGAAACATAACCGCTAACCAATTTAAAAAAACTATATTCTGTACATACATTACCTTCTGCCTCTGGTCACTTCGGGGGACGTGTCCATCAATCCCTGCGTACCGCCACAGCGGAAGTGGATGTCTACGCGTACCCGTCACCACTGCAATGGTGGAACGGACAGTACCCACGCTCTGAGGGTGTGGGTACGGTCTGTACCACCATTGCAGTGGTGATGTAGGGGTACGCGTGGTACGGACTGTACCCATGCCCTCAGAGCGTGGGTACGGTCCATACCACCATTGCAGTGGTGATGTAGGGGTACGCGTGGTACAGACCGTACCCACGCCCTCATAGCGTGGGTACGGTCTGTACCACGCGTACCCCTACATCACCACTACAATGGTGGTACGGACCGTACCCACGGCCTCAGAGCGTGGGTACGGTCCGTACCACCATTGTAGTGGTGATGTAGGGGTACGCGTGGTACAGACCGTACCCATGCCCTCATAGCATGGGTACGGTCTGTACCAATCATACCCCTACATCACCACTACAATGGTGGTACGGACCGTACCCACGGCCTCAGAGTGTGGGTACGGGTCTGTACCACGCGTACCCCTACATCACCACTACAATGGTGGTACGGACCGTACCCACGTCCTCAGAACGTCGGTACGGTCCGTACCACGCATATCCCTACATCACCACTACAATGGTGGTACAGACCATACCCACCCTCAGGGCGTGTGTTCGGTCCGTACCACCATTGTAGTGGTGATGTAGGGGTACGCGTGGTACGGACCGTACCCACGCCCTCAAAGCGTGGGTACGGTCCGTACCACCATTGCAGTGGTGATGTAGGGGTACGCGTGGTACGGACCGTACCCAACCGATGAATGCGGGGGTACGGACAGCATCACCCGTACACCTAGGGCACCAGTACATTTGTGAGACAAGGCGTACACACGCCACAAATGTTGGTTTAGGGCCTGGTGCAGCATATAACCAGTACATTGGGGGGGGTGTATGGCCAGGACAGCAGTGTACTGCACCAAGGGTGCAGGTGGGTGGCTGCCTAGCATTCCCATCAGTGGACAAAGACATGTGAGGTGTGGGTGCAGAGGAATACCAGCAGTGGACAGAGACATGTGAGTGGTGGGTGCCTATCACTCCCATCAGTGGACAGAGACATGTGAGGGGTGGGTGCAGAGTACTCCCAGCAGTGGACAGAGACATGGGGGTGGATGCAGAGGACTGCCAGCAGTGGACAGAGACATGTGAGGTGTGGGTGCAGAGGAATACCAGCAGTGGACAGAGACATGTGAGGGGTGGGTGCAGAGGAATACCAGCAGTGGACAGAGACATGGGGTGGATGCAGAGGACTCCCAGCAGTGGACAGAGACATGAGGGTGGGTGCAGAGGACTCCCAGCAGTGGACGTAGACATGAGGGTGGATGCAGAGTACTCCCATCAGTGGACAGAGACATGTGAGGGGTGGGTGCCTATCACTCCCAGCAGTGGACAGAGACATGTGAGGGGTGGGTGCCTATCACTCCCAGCAGTGGACAGAGACATGGGAGTGGGTGCAGAGGACTCCCAGCAGTGGACAGAGACATGTGAGGTGTGGGTGCAGAGGAATACCAGCAGTGGACAGAGACATGTGAGGGGTGGGTGCAGACGACTCCCAGCAGTGGACAGAGACATGGGGGTGGGTGCAGAGGACTTCCAGCAGTGGACAGAGACATGTGAGGGGTGGGTGCAGAGTACTCCCAGCAGTGGACAGAGACATGTGAGGGGTGGGTGCAGAGGACTCCCAGCAGTGGACAGAGACATGGGGGTGGGTGCAGAGGACTCCAAGCAGTGGACAAAGACATGGGGGTGGATGCAGAGTACTCCTATCTGTGGACAGAGACATGTGAGGGGTGGGTGCCTATCACTCCCAGCAGTGGACAGAGACATGTGAGGGGTGGGTGCCTATCACTCCCATCAGTGGACAGAGGCATGTGAGGGGTGGGTGCAGAGTACTCCCAGCAGTGGACAGAGACATGGGGGTGGGTGCAGAGTACTCCCAGCAGTGGACAGAGACATGGGGGTGGGTGCAGAGGACTCCCAGCAGTGGACAGAGATATGTGAGGGGTGGGTGCAGAGGACTCCCAGCAGTGGACAGAGAGATGTGAGGTGTGGGTGCAGAGGAATACCAGCAGTGGACAGAGACATGTGAGGGGTGGGTGCAGAGGACTCCCAGCAGTGGACAGAGACATGGGGGTGGGTGCAGAGGACTCCCAGCAGTGGACAGAGACATGGGGGTGGATGCAGAGTACTCCCATCAGTGGACAGAGACATGTGAGGGGTGGGTGCCTATCACTCCCAGTAGTGGACAGAGACATGTGAGGGGTGGGTGCCTATCACTCCCAGCAGTGGACAGAGACGTGGGGTGTGTACATCATTATCAGATGACCACAACTCCATGGGTGAATGTACGCATCTCTAATTTACGACTATGTCGAAAGTGCCGTAACAACACTTCACTGACAGCAGTGTCCCACTCCCATGAGGATGGATGTCTTTCCCCCACTGCATGACACACCACATGTGGGTGTGAGGACAAATGACACATGCATACCCACCCCTGGTGGATGCAGCACAATACACACACAGAGATCATGCCACAAGACTGTATAGTCATGTCAATGCCTACTAAACTAAGAGAGCCAAAGGGAGCACACACTGTCACGCACAACCCAGGCCTGATAGGAATGTACAGATGCTGGGACAGCCACCAAGATGTTGTCTCTCATGGAAGGAATAGGGTGGAGTTCCCATAGATACAATGGCCACAATTGACAGTCAGGTGCCCAAATACCCTGCAGAACAAGTACCATATGTGTGCTAGGCTGGGATTACACACATGCATAGTGCGGAAAAGGTAGAATTACTCCCTGAAGGCATGGCAACATATTCAATACACAAGTACAGCGACTAGCAAGGATGGCACAGACGATGAAGCCGGAGACATTGCTGAGCAGGCATGGCCATAGTTGAAGGGATCCGTCACCAACAAAGTGAATGTATACACAGGTCAGCAGAACAATTGTGCAACTCTCTGCAGGGAAGATGTCAGGTGCCACGGAGGAAGGGACACACCTTGGTACAATGTCTCAAAAAACAAATAACACACACAACCAAAGATCCTTTGCAGAGACCTTGTGATGGCACGCAGATCCCATGAGCCCCCTCCTGAGCATCAGCCTCGAAACTTTACCCGAAACATAACACATTACCACAACCCCAACTCCTGGAGCATCAGCACCAACATTAATACCTGAAATGCAATAGTGTGCAAAGTCAAAAGAAAATGCTTTAATCAGCATAAAATAAAAATTGTATCAACAACACTATACACAAAGGCCAATTGCCAGTCCAGAATAGAAGTCCTTGGGGGGACACATGGGCACATGTCTCCCCTAGCTTGCCTGCACATTAGAACCCTCAGGTTCGTCAACTGGGGGGGGGCATCATGTGGGGAAGGACCAGGCACCACAGGGACAGTAGGTGGAAGGGTAAGTTTTGTGGGTGCAGGGCTGGATGCCTCCACCTCTGGGGGTGGGGCAGCGCCAAAGGTGGAGGTGAGCTCGGCGCTACACACACTTCTGCCAGGACGTCCAGAGTATCCCCTGCACCGGAAGAAACCACAGGCACAAAGGAGGGGGTGGGGTCGGAGAGATGGGGTGCAGCGCTACTGGGGGAGGGGGTGGACAGGGAGGGATCAACTCCTTGCCCGTTTGCGGGCTGGTGAGCCAGTGGGGCTGAGGCCCACCACAGCCAAGTAGCTCTCCTTGTCTGACTGTGTGGCAGGGGAGTCAAGGGGAGAGTCTTTGGAGGGACTGGGTAGTGAGGCATGCGGACTCACACTGTGGCTGTGTGTATGCCTGTGTGCCCCTGACCCAGTGGGTGTGCCTTTATCCCCCTGAGTGTGCGTGCCAGGAGGTGTGTGCTTGCGCTTACGTGTTTGTGTGCTGCCTGTGTCTGGTGGGGTGCGTGCTTGGGAATGTCTGGGTGTGCATGGGACAGGCATGGGAGTGGGAAGTGTGGATGGTGCAGGGGTAGGGGGGGATGAAGCACTGCAGGAGACTCACTGCTGCCGTCAGTGAAGAGTCCATGGACCTCTGCAACATCCGTGGGTCAGACATCGCTGCTGACATACCCTCCATGAACGACACCATCTGTGTCAGGAGTCTGGTGTGGCCATGGAGGACATTCAGCATCGATGTCTGGCCAATCTGCAACTGCCACTGAATGTCCACCGACTCTGCAGTGAGGGCAGCAGGGGGGACAGGGGCAGAGGGTACGGTGCCTGGCACGAAGGAGACACTGTGGTGCCCTGCACAGACAGAAGGGACCAGAGCAACTGGGAGGGCGGTGATGGGAATGGGGGAGGCGGTGACAGATGTTGTGCTGCTGCCAGGTGTTGTAGCAGCCTCCGTCCCCTCGAGGAGTTCAGCCTCAGACCCGTCAGCATCGTAGTCGGTGTCGCCACCAGACAGGTCCTCCGCCTGACTCCCCTCGCCCTCCGTGCCACTTGCTCCCGCAGACTTGCCAGCAGTGGTGGCACCGGTGCTGGATTACTACTTAAGGTCCGTGCAGGTGTCTCCTTCGGTGTCCTCCGATGATGCTGTGGGAAAGGTGAAGATACAGAAAATAATCAGTCACCTGTATACATCTGACAAATGAGTCCAAACAGAATAGGTCACAGTGCATATCAGGAAAAGCATCATGAGTAACATCTACTTTACTCCACACATATGTAAGCCCTGCACTCCCCAGTTGGTTGACCCACCATGCCACTTGGAAACAAGGAAAATTAGGACACAACAGCAAATGACTTGATATTGAATTATACTGAGAAGCTAGTGTCTGGGAACAGTTGAGCACAGCAATACTGTGAAGGCATGCCACCTCTTGTTTACTGTGAACGAAACAGTATTGGTGCACCCAAGGCTAAATAACAGACCGCAATGCTGAAGGTGTCCCCACAATCAGAGACCTGTGAGTACTTTGGAAACCCAAACGAAATACATTGTGATCCCTTGGGTATCACAACGCTTTACACAATCTACATGTTTAACCCCTTCCCTGCTCATGACGGAACCGTTCCGTCATGAGCCACGGTTGCCGTGTGCTCATGACGGAACGGTTCCGTCATGACAATCCTGTCGGCGGCCGCTCCGCCTGCGCGGCGCTGTTTCCCCGCCTGTGCGGGGCGACAACGCAAATGGGCGGAGTCATGACGGAACCGTTCCGTCATGAGCACAGCTCAACTGTGGCTCATGACGGAGCGGCTCCGTCATGAGCACAGGCCCGCCGCGCTGCCCCCCTGCCCCCCCCAGCGCTGCAGCGGAATGTCCGCAGCAGCGAAGGGGTTAGAATGTGTGAATGTGCCACTTTGTGAACAGAACACACATGTGCCTGTATAAAAGAAGTCACACAAGGAGGTGCACACAAAACTACATTAACACAGTCATTGTATGAGCTGCCAGCCTTATTCAAACAAGCCACTGTTAGAAAGAAATGGGGTTTCAGTAAGTACATTTACATGGCCCCACAGCGGTCTGGATGACTTGACACTCGTAAGGTGGTATCAGCAACAACCAAGGACTTACCCAAATGCCACCACACTGTGGGAACATGGATATGTATTACGTTTAAAAAAGTGTTATTCGAACTGTGCCTTTCTTTAATATGTGCCAGCGTGTCCCCTGAAAGTGTAAAGGTGGTTTCTTGTGCACTTCCGTGGGAGACATCTGTCATGCAGGCACATTATTGTCCTACACAACAAAACATCAAAGTCAAGCATTGAAAACATGAAGACATGTTGACAAGTGTAGTGAGTGCCAGGGTACAAGACTTCTTGACTAACAACTTGAATCATGCTGCCTGTCACATGGCCATCCGTACCATGATGACACAGTTGGCAACACATCTGACCCACTGTCTGTCATGTTGAGTGGCACACATGTCCAAACACAGGACAATGCATAAGATAATGGGCCTGCAATTGTGTCAAAATAAGGAGCACCTGCACTGAGGAGACACACTCATGGCAAGCAAGAATGTCCACACAGATGTAACCACACAAAGAACAAACTACGTAGCATCTGGACCACACACTGGTGCCAAAAATGGATGAGCAGGAATCATGTATTTTAACTTTTGACACATGCAGCAAAGCACTAAAATTAAACCCTGCACAACATGACTGGGTCACTGCATGTTGAGTGTCTGTCCAGACAATTATCACACACAGGTCAGACCTGACAAAGAGCCATAAGGTTTGGACATGTAGGCCTTGCCCGCACAAAGCCCCCATACCTGAGACAATGTGATTGAGACAGATCAAGAAGTTACACCTCTTAATCTGGGTTTACTAAAATGTGCATCAAGAAATCCCAAATGTACTCCTCATCACCTCGTGAGGCTGCCAACACATATTTGTGACAAACAACCATCAACAGATAGTTGTACATAGACACACAGGCACTGCCCAGTGTGAGGATGCACAAGCCAAATGGGGTCACCCTGTCCAGTGGACACATGTAGCACACTTTACATTAATACAAATGAGGCCAGGGAACAATGCTACAGAGGCCAACCTATGCTGAACACACAGAGAATGGGCACAGTGTTGGATGACACACATGAATCAGAGGCAAGTGTGTCTCAGGGGACTGTAGTGGGCACACTGCTCCATGGTCCTGGAATGATCTGACTGTAACTGGAGCAAACGTCCAGGCACTATGCATATCTCCCACTCATGCACATCATGTCTGAGGCCACAACATCGGTCCTGCATGCTGCAAGTCTGTTAATTTGAATCCTCACACACCTATGTTGAGACTCAGCATCAGTGCCAACAAATAAGGACCCCCAAATGACTGAACAGGACAGGGCACAGGCAAGGTACCAACACATGTCACAGACCACCCCCACACATGATGCAGAAAGCAATGTGCACATGGATTAACTGGCAGCCTAGATGACCATGTGCAATAGTGTTTACACACAGACCAGGGAACACATGTCAAGGAGGGGAAGAGAGGAAGAACAGCACCGGTTGACTTGGGGGAAAAGGATATGCACTGCACATATAAACCCTGGCAGTGTATCCAGGCGACTGAGCACTTCCAAAAGCTGGTGACACACAACAAACACACATGTACCTACCCCGTTGCTGCTGCTGCTGTTTCTCCTGTAACCGCCCCTCCATCTCAGGGAAGACCACCGCCAGGACACGATTCATCTGGTGGGTCAGGCGTCGGCGCCCGCTGTGGCGGCGTGGAGGTGAGTCCTCCAGCAGGACCCGGGCGATCCTCCGGGTCCAGCACCGGATGACCTGCCACCATTTTCTCACTTGTGCTAGGCGGCGACTGCGACCCTCCACCTTGGCGTAGGCAGTTACCTGTGAGGATTACAAAGTGAGACAACATCACTACACCTGCTCCATGTCAGAGAGACACACATTTGAACATCTTTGAAATGTTGAACAGGGCATAGGATGCTGCCAAGGAATTGCATCTTAGTCATATGGACATTGGCCTCTGTGGAAGCCCGAATGCACTACATGGCATGTAAAGTACACAGGTGGCATGAGGGGTGCGACACACTCCATGAACATGGCACACACTGTGCATCACAAGAGACACCAGGCTGATGGACAGCACCTCCAAGCAGTTACATGCCCCAGGCCACTGACGCAACCTCAGCAGAGTACACAGACACACACAGGCACAGATCAATCATATGCCATTGGCAACAGCGGATACAAACCTCACTCTGCACATGTGCCACTTGCCTGTGGGGTGTCACAGGTGTGGGGCTAGCTCAGCAAGTCAGACACACAGCACGGCTTACTTCTCACATCAGATGGATAGAGCTGTTGCCTCCTCCATGCAGCTGTGGTGCGACACTTCACATAGACACTCACCAACATGACAAGGAACATTCACACACATCAATGTCCAGGGGGCGTACACATCACTTGGACACTCTCACCACAGCTCCACTCAACTCACACACATCTGTTGGAACAGTCACCTGTCACACCAGGGGGACCACTGAATCACCTCAGGACAATAGACAAAAAATGCCACAAAGGATTAGCAAGGCTGAATGTGTCATGCACTATGCAGTGAATGTCACAGTAAGCACAATGCAAGTGATGAGTGCACACATGAACTACATCATGCTCTGCATGGGAGACATAAGCCATTCCCCCCCCGGGACCCACTCTAAACAACATTGCATGTCTGTCACACCTAGACACAATGCCAGAAGTGACAGTCACAAAAAAGGTGCACAGTCAAAGCTAGTGGAGTCAGCACTCACCTGCTCTCCTGGTCTCCTATACAGGCTGGGGTACTGTGGGAGGATGACATCTAGCAATGCCTCATTCTCCTCCTGGGTGAATGGCTGGGCCCTCTCCACAGACCTTGATATGGTGCCAGAGGAAGCATGGACAGCAGCAGTGTTGTCGACAGGAAACTTGTGCAGGCAAGTGCCCTCTCATGGGTTCTGGCTGACTTATATCTGTCTTGCTGAGACGCATTCATTTGGAGGAGTACATAGTGATTGGTCAGATTCATTCGCATCTTACGTTTACTCCAATCCCTTTCCACATACACCAGTGACAGCATTTGCATTGTTCAAAATTTCAGAATCATGTCAATTTAACAACCACTTTGAAACATTGTATTTTGTGGCCAACTGACTTTTCCAGGCCACCTGATGGAAAATTTGAACAGAAAATTCTGTATCCATGACAACCAGCATGCACTTAGTGCCTAATACTTGTCCCTTATGTGTCCCCTATGTAATTTTCAAATCCACACACAGGTACAGTGCGTTTCACACGTACCCCTACGGCACCAGTTGCACAGTGCGTTTGACACGTACATGTAGGCACTGATAGTACACGTACCCGTACGTTTACTATCAGTGCCTACACGTACGTGTACTCACAGTGCCTACACGTACGTGTCCGCAATGGTAGTACACGTACCCGTACGTGTACTACCAGTGCCTACACGTACGTGTACTCACAGTGCCTACACGTATGTGTAGGCACTGGTAGTATACGTACGTGTAGGCACTGGTAGTACACATACGTGTAGGCACTGGTAGTACACGTACCCGTACTACCAGTGCCTACACGTACGTGTACTCACAGTGCCTACATGTATGTGTAGGCACTGGTAGTACACCTACGGGTACGTGTACTTCCAGTGCCTACACGTACTTGTACTCACAGTGCCTACACGTATGTGTAGGCACTGGTAGTACACGTACGTGCAGGCACTGGTAGCACACGTACCCGTACATGTACTACTAGTGCCTACACATACGTGTACTCACAGTGCCTACACGTACGTGTAGGCACTGGTAGTACACGTACGTGTGTACGGTCCATACCACAAGTCCTCCTACGGGCACACAACTCTAGTGATACAGACCATACACATGCCCTCAGAGCGTGTGTACGGTGCGTTTCACATGCTTACACTGTTGATAGGATGCCCACACGAAAGGAATGAAGGTCTCAGACCTGCAGAAGGATGTACATCAAGTCATTGCTGTCCTACATGTGCCGGGCCTAGGTTTGTCAGGCAGTGATATTGCACATGTCTCCTCATGTATTTGCACAATTGATGTGTGATGACCTGTGTACACATGTCATGTGTGATGGGGCACGATGTGGCACACTTCCCCTTCACACTCTGCATATGTGTGCATGAGATACAAACGTGTCACGCACAGCATCACTGGTATGGCACTGTCACCACCACCCGCAACTGTCCTGATGCCAGAGACAGGGACACTGACAACTCACATTTAACGACCAGCGTGCACCGATGTGACTATGTCATGTGTGTGTCATGTGTTCCCATGAGCTTGCTGTTGGTTGCCCGTCCACTGCATCTGCTGTTCCTGCATCCAACATGTGTCTGTGTCTAGATGGGCATGGCACACATCTACGCCACATGTGGATTTCCACATAACGTGTGTCTGTATGCATCGAACTTGATATTTTGACATGAGGACATATCTGCGTCGTCTCAATGTCTGTGTTTTCTGTTTACACGTGTACCCCTTCATCGCAATGTGTGTGATCTGTACATTTGACCTTCCATGTGATCTGTGCGTCTAGCTTGCCGTCAGCTGTCTGTATGAGATGACATCCTTAAAATGCTGAAATGTGGATATATGTCACTCTTGTGATTTCTCTGGCTATTCACTGACACTGGCCCACAGCTCGTTTCAGGGCATGTCATGTACACTTGACAATCAACGGGTGTAGCTGGCTTTTCGTAGCAGTATCACCTGGCTGGCATACATGTCCTGGATGTATTGCACAGACCAGACTCTGTATTTAGCAGATGCGTATTAGCAGTTGAGCATGTGCTCAGTTCGTTGACATTGATGTTGTTATGTTCTCACTCTTCGTTATTTATTCACAATTTCTGCAGGGCACCGCCTGTCCCCAGACCAATGCCAGACTTGGGTGCCATGAGGGAATGTGACTGCATACGCCGTTACAGATTCACCCAACAGTTGATTGAGGACCTGACAAACAGGCTGGCACCACACCTCCAACCGCGACACAGTTATCCTACTGCGCTGACCCCCAAGATGAAGGTGATGGCAGCCCTACATTTTTTTGCCACAGGTACGTTTCAATTCACCATAGCTGATGTTGGTGGCATGTCCCAGACGATGTTCAGCCGTGTCCTGCATGATGTTTTGGCAGCCATGTTGGAGCACCTGGATGAATTCATCCATTTTACGACTCCTGAGGAGTTGACAGGTGTCAAGGGTGATTTCTATGCCCTGGGAGGGATGCCCCATGTCATTGGGTCCATTGATGGGACACATGTGGCTTTTGTACCACCACAGGCACAGGAGGTCGCCTATCGCAACCGTAAACATTACCACTCTATAAATGTCCTTGTGGTGTGTCTTGCTAACATGCTGATTTCCCATGTCTGTGCACGTTTTCCAGGGTCAGCACACGATGCCTACATCATGAGGTGTAGCAGGGTGCCAGAAATGATGCTGCGGCTGCACAATGAACAAGCATGTCTTGTTGGTGAGTATACTCTGTTTGTCCTGTGTTTTGCGGTATCTTTGTATTTTACGGCATCTCCTGACCCACTTTTTTACATGATGTTTCCATGTAGGTGACTCTGGCTATCCCAACATGCCATGGCTGATGACGCCTCTCCGCAACCCCAGATCATCTGCAGATCACCATTACAACGATGCACACGGGCAGACCAGGCGAGTGATTGAGAGGATGTTTGGCCTCCTGAAGAGCCGACTCCGGTGCCTTCACAAGACAGGCGGGTCCTTCCCATATGCACCGGTGAAGGTCTGCAAAATCTTCCTCGTGTGCTGCATGCTGCACAACATGGCAGTGGAGAAGGCAGTGCCACTCATCCTGGAGCAGCATGAGCAGGAACATCCACCCGTGGAGGATGAAGGTCTTGGTCACGAGGCAATTGAGGAGGAGGAGGAGGATATCCGGAGTCAGCTCATACGCAACTTCTTCTCATAATGGTGAGTCACTGGGTCTGGGTGTGTGTCCAGCTGACTGTATGCTAAGTGACTTAGATGTGTGTTCTGATGTGTCACTCGAGTGATGATGTCATTCCAATCATTTTAGCTGTGACCCTAATTTTTATAATCGCATGGTGACAACATTATTCCTGTAGAGTAAATGACCATGTATGCGGATAACATTCTTTTAGCTGACTGCTTGTGTGTCTGTCATCCACAGCTTCTTGCACATGTTGTCTGGTCGTGTCATCATTGGCCTCCTGCTATTACTCATGAGTATTGCAACGTGTGCCGAATTAGCGTTCCATGCACGGACATGTGGAAAAGTCATTTTGGGTGAGGTTTGCAGCAAGACATTTTGGGGTTGTCAGGTGTTTGGAATGTGTGGGGACTGCTCCTGTGCATGTTGGGTTACGATGCATACATGTCGACTCACCATGGGGCACATGACATGTAGCATGACTCCCATGAATTGATATTCTACCTTCATGACAGTCATCTTTAATGGTTAATGGATTCTGATGAAGGCATCAATGTGTGTATAACTTCCCTCAGAAACATACGGGATGCTACGGGTGGACATGGTGTGGGACATCCCCATAACAGGCTCAATGGGGAATTGCAGCCTCTCCGTGTGCAGAAGGGGGTGTTTGGCTCATTCCCTTAACTTGTGTGCCAGGCCATTAGGATTTACTACATCTGTGTTGTGAAGGGGGTGTCCAGTGTAGGTCCCACATGTTCAGCCAAATGACCTGTGTGTCTGTTCATATTGATGCTTTTCCCTTAGTGTGAGCCTGAGTAATAAAGGGGTTCCTCACCCTCCAAGGTGCCTCATCTCTGTCAATGCAGGTCTCTTGCCACTTTGCATGCGGCATCTCTGGCATAGTTGTCAAAGATTGTGCATATGAGTCTATGTGTAGTTTGGCTACATGCATGCTGGTCTTCATGGGTCAGAATCTCTATTGTGCATGAAGTCCATGGTTGTGTATGTATTTGGGCATGTTGGTCCCTACGACAGAACGACGGGCCGTCAACGCCTGCTGAGGGTGTGTCTCCTGTGCGCGGCTCGGCCTTCTGTTTCCTGATCCTGTGTCAGTCATCATTGGTGATTGTGCATCCATTTTCTCTGGGTGTTCCATGGGTAACCGGACACTCCTTCCTTTACTTACGCCTGTTGCATTTGTCCTTTCTGACATCCTTGTCTTTGTGTGCTACTTTTGGCATAGTTTCAAGGACATACCACCTGCTGCTGCGGCCCCTGCAGCAAGGGCCCGCAAAGTGGCGGGATTCGGCAACACACAAGTCTCAAAGATGCTCCTCCCTGCCTACCTCCAGCCATTCATTTGGCTGTCATCACCTTGTCTGTGCCACTGTTGGGTACACGCGGTGCCAAAGGCAGGACCGTCGGCACATGCAACGTGCACATTGCATGACCCTCATGTCCTTGCATGACCCACATCACACTACAGTCTGAGGTTGTAGCCAACCTCCAAGCAATGTCTATCCGAAACTCAACCGCCTGCTCTCAGCCATTCCCTAAGTGCAGACATGACACCTTTGCATGCTGAGTGTGCAACTCCAACTGCCTACACAGTGCTGCCTCTCCTTCCAGGCCCTGTCACACCAACCAGAACATGTCCCTCCTGCTCCACACCGGCTCCGTACACCAGCAAGGCCATGGTAGTGGGACTCAAGCCTTCAGCATGTGGTATAGTGGCGTCATCTGGCACATGGCTCATCTCTCAGCGTGTCAATCTTCAATGTGTCCAGGACCCCCCTCTCCACCATCACATGCGCACAAAACCTCATCATCATGTCGTATGCCATTGACACCCAGGTGCTCCTCACCCTCACCAAAGACCCAGCCATTGCCAGTTCCAACATTGAAGAAGGCATGAGGTCCGTGGATGAATGGCTGAACATCAGCCACCTGAGGCTGAACTTGTACAGGACTGAGGTAAGCATCGGAGGATTGTCCCCTTACAGCTGGCTCAACTCCTTGTGTCCCACCCGCAGGGGCCCTACACAAGCACCCAGTGGCCACGCACACAAGATGTTGTGCATCATGGATTTGTCACTCACATTTGCCATGCAAATCACCATCATCTGTACCTCATGCTGTAGCACCCTCTGCATGATGCACATGATCCTCTGATAGATCCACTCCAAGGAAAGACAGACCATCCCCCAAGTCCACGATACCAGCCGTGTCAGCTACTGCCCCGCCCTCTACGGAGCAAGTACATCCTAACTCACGGGAAAATTGTCCCCATCCAGGGTGCATCTGCACAACTCAGCTTCAACATCCCGCACCCCATCAACATCACCGTCCACCTGAGATAGCTGCAAGGGATCACTGTGTGCTGCAGGATGACCTTCACACTCTTCACACACACTCAGGAGGCAGTCAACAACCCCAGAGCCCAATACCAACCTTGTACGTCTGTCGTCCAAGACCCCATTGGCCCAACTCAATGCATCCGAACTTGGCCTGGCCACCATTCTTCACATCCACAACACTCCAGCATGAAGGAGATGGTTCTCCCACATGGCCAAACATACCTGGGACTCACTCCCCGGGAACCTCCACATGAGCCATGACCTGTAGGCCTTCATCATCGTCTTCCTGATTGGTGTGTGCGCATAGTACTTCAAGCCCCCCCTTCAGCACCTTGAGGCCATCACGGGTGAGTATTGGGCTCCCAGGCTGTATTGGATCATACATTGTGACTCATGTGTGTCCTGTACCGGACTCAGATCCCAGGGTATGAATGGCTGAAGTTGGTTCAACACTGAGGCATAGTTTGACATTAACACACACGTATGTTGTGGACTAATGCAAAATGACGGCAACATCTCATGACAAAAAAATTGTTTTATTCTCATTGGGGTGCGTGTTTTGGTAGATGACATAAGGTGCTCTAACGGGTGCATAGAATCCAAAGTTCACAGGGGGATATGCTATCCTTGGCATTTGAAGGCATCAGAGTCAAGACCATAGTGTTGGTCATCATTGGTCAGACTGTGACCAGCAAGTCCATGTGGCAGAGAATGTCAGTGAATGATGTGCTGCTGTTGCGCATGAGGGCCAGGTGCCAGGCCAGGTGACCTGGGAGATGTGGATGGTCCGCTGCCTCTCATGGTCTTTTCCGTGGACAACCCACCTTCCTCCGGGGACCCTCAGATGCAGGCCTTGACGATGTTTGGGATGCTCTGTCGGACAAATCCTCCTCCTCCTCCTCCCTCCCTGTGGCCGGTGCTGGTCTGCGCCTGGTGTCACAGGGAGGGTTGCCCATGTTGTCGGCGATCCGACTGAGTGAATGGCTTATGTCCCTTTGCACCGCCACGAGCTCAGCCAGGCTTGCCTCCATCCGTCCTTGGTGTTGTTGTTGACTGGCGTGTTGCTCGGCCTGCTGATTCTTAATATCCGTGAGGGTCGCCACTACCTGGCTGATGGCCCTGGTGTCACGCCGGTATGCCTCCATGATGTTGCGGACGTGTGAAATACCGGTCCCTTCAGCTGGCTGGTCAGGTTCTCACCTCCGCCTGCCTCCACTCCCACCACCCCTGCCCACACGAGCCTGGCCTGCCGTTGTGGGCACATCGGGTCTATGGGACCCCTGAGGGATGGCAGTGTCGGTGTTGTCTGCCTCCTACTGGGTGCCCGGCGAACCTTGTCCCTTCAGGTCAGACTGGCTCAGTTGTTCAGTGTGGGCCGGGCTCCTGGGTGTCTCCTGGGATGTGGCAGGAATGTTGGTGGTGGTTGGCACAGATGTATCTGAAGCAGGTGCTGCAGGGGCTTGGACACCAGAGGGGCCAGGTGGGTTGGGGTCATCCGCGGAGTGTTGTGAGGTGTCGCTGCCGGTGGGATCGGGTTCCTCCCGAGCCTGGGACTGTGGTTCTTCTCCCCCATTGTTGGGGGGAGATCCATGACATTGCCGTGTGTCTGAGAGAGAGACAATGTTAATGCTGTTTAATGCGACATCCATGTTTCACACATATTCTATTTGCCACAGTTCCTCAAGGTAGTTGTATGTGCCTAGCATTCACATCAATGTTCACTTGTGGAAGGGTATGTTGCAGGGGACTGATTGAAATGTTCTCCACGGTGTTTGACATGTCGAATTTGGCCTTGGATGCTTCTTTGGCTGTGGCTTGATCTTGTTGTTTCACATGTCCATTGTGAGAGTGGGTAACTCCATTGGCTGCCCCGGGGGTGTGTGCTTGTGTAAGGGGTGAGCGATCATTCCTCAGCCCGACGCTGTTCAACAGCCACATGGCCCCCCTCACACAAGTGGCCCGCCCCCACCACCTCAAAACCATCTCCTATGCCAACGACACACCGCTCATCCTCTCCCTCACCAAGGACCCTGACGCCACCAAAAAAACATCCACAAGGGCTGAGGTCCATCGCCGACTGGAAGCGGAGCGGCCATCTGCAACCAAACTCGGACAAGACGGAGGTCCTCATCCTGGGACACACACCCTCAGCCTGGGACGACTCCTGGTGGCCGATCGCTCTGGGGACAGCACCGACACCCACCCACCACGCATGCAACCTAGGATTGATCCTTGCATCCTCCCTCTCTATGTCCAAGCATGTCAACGCCGTCTCCTCCTCCTGCTACGACACCCTACGCACGCTCCGCCGGATCGACTGGTGGATCCCTACCGAAACAAGTAGAACAGTGACACAGGCCCTCGTCAGCAGCTGACTGGACTACGGCAATGCCCTCTATGCAGGACTCCCATCCAAACACCAACGGCGGATACAACGCTTCCAAAAAGATTCCGCATGACTGATCGACAACGCCCCCAGCCACAGCCACATCACCCCCCTCCTGAGTGACCTGCACTGGCTCCACATCAACAAGAGGATCACCTTCAAGCTCCTCACGCACTCACACAAGGCACTCCACAACGCCGGACAAGCCTACCTGAACATCAGACTCAGCTTCTACAACTCCACCCGTCAGCTCCGCTCCGGCAGCCTCGCATTCGCAGCTATCCCCCGCATCCAACGTACGACTGCCTGCGGGAGATCCTTTTCCTACCTCGCCGCCAAGACCTGGAACACCCTCCCAACCCGTCTACGACTGACCCAAGACCTACTTGCCTTCAGATGACTCCTCAAGACCTGGCTCTTCGAGCAGTAGTGGAACCCCCCTCCAGCACCTTGAGACCCTCACAGGTAAGTAGCGCGCCTTAATAGTACCCTGATTGATTGTTGATTGATTGACGGTGCCTGCTGGTGGGTGTAGTGTGATTAACAGTGGGTCTCCCAGGTGATGTATCTGTCCCCCCATGGAGCATGCTGCCATGTCAGTGAGTTTGAGTTCCTGTCCTAGAAATCTGAGCTGGTTGTGTTTGTGTTAGATTTTGCAGTTGTCACAGGAGGGCCTTGTGCTGCCTACAGCAGGGCCAAGTGTCAGCTACCTTGTCAGTACTTTGCCAGTCCCTGTGCATTGTGCATGGTGCATGGGTATGTACCTGCGCCATATGGGCTGAGGGCAATAGTGTCTGTTTCTGAGTTGTACAATATGTTTAGTGATCCCCACCCTCCCAGCATCCCGGACATCCAGTCTTGGGTTTGTGGTTTGTGTAGGCTGGGACATGGCATGGCCTTGCTTTGTGAATGGGGCATACACATGTTAGTGGCATGAGCATTGTGTTTGAGTGTGGTTGTGTCCGGTGAGGGCTTGGGGGTAGGTGTGTGCATTTGTTGTAGTTGGGGTGTGGATGCCATTACCCCCATGTTACGTAAGCTGTTTGTGTACACACTAGGCTCGGCAACTCCTTCGACTCCGTGTACTCCCACCGGCGGAAGCAGGGCCATCACCTTCTCCTCCCAGGGATGGTAATGTACCTTTCTGTGGGGCAGCCCACCTCCTGTGATGTTACTCTGGGCGTAGTCCTCGTTCATTTTGTGCTTGACTGGCCTGCGCAGATCGTACCACCTGGCTTGGCATTCATTCCTGGTCCTTCTGATGGGTGCAACAGCATTCACCCGATCGACGCTCCTCTGTCTGACCAATGTTCCAAAGAGCTGTGGCTCGACTCTGATGACTTCGTTGACAAGGATGTCCAGCTCCTCCCTTGTGAACTTTGGATTCTTGTCTGTGGGCATGGTGTGGGGAGTGGGTGTGGATGGTTGTGGGTGTGTGGGTGTGAATGTGTAGGTGTGTGTGTGAATGTGTAGAGGGAGTATTTGTGAAGGAGGTTGTGTGATGGTGTGTAAGTTAAGGTGTATGGGTGCTGTTGTTTATATGTGGTGTCCGTCAGCAGTGAGTCTGTTACAAAGGCTCATGGTTTGTGAGTGTGGGCCCTTTTTATTGGTCCATTTGTGGGTGTGGCTGGGTTTGAAATTTTGGTGGGTGTGTTATAGGAGGTGGTTGTGAGTTTAGGCCTCTGTTTGCCTGTTTGGATGTGCCAGGTCAGTCTTTTAGATGTTTTTAGTACTGTAGATGTGTTTTGTGGTGTTGTGCGATTCGAATTGACCCTCCTTGTGCTGTTTTTCAGTGTCCTGGTTCTGTACGAGTCATTTTAGCGTATGTAACCTGCGTACATACGCAATGTTGTTGTACAGTGCTCACATATGCAATGTTGTTGTACGGTTCGTACATACGGGATGCTGGGGTACGGTGGTGGGGTATGGTGCATTCAAGTATGCGGCTGGGGTACGGTGGTGGGGTACGGTGGTGGGGTACGGTGCATCCAAGTAGCGGCTGGGGTACGGTGGTGGGGTATGGTGGTGGGGTACGGTGCTTCCAAGTACGCGGCTGGGGTAAGGTGGCGGGGTACGGTGCGTACAAGTATGGGACTGGGGGACGGTGTTGGGGTACGGTGCGTAACAAGTAAGGGGCTGGGGTAGGGTGGTGGGGTACGGTGCGTACATGTACGGGGCTGGGGTACGGTGGTGGGGTACGGTGGTGGGGTATGGTGCGTTCAAGTACGCGGCTGGGGTAAGGTGGCAGGGTATGGTGAGTTCATGGGGGGGTACGAGGCAGACATGTGGGGGAGAGGGGGGGTGTACGACACGTATCCCGGGCACAAGTTTACCCAGATACGATGGTACGGCGTTCGATCCGTACGGAGCCTTTCCCATGCGCTTGTGTTTTCGGCCGGCCGGTACGGATCGTACTTGCGCGCTCAGACTTCACTTTTACAATTTGTATGTTAAAATGTCCGGGGACGTCTCGTAGACTTTTCCCGAAGTCATTCGTATGGATTTTTCACGTACGACTCGTACTTCGCCGTTTGTACGGGACTTGTACGATTCGTACATAAAAAAATACGGATGCGAGTCTGACGGATCGGAATCGGCACCTTTATAATAAAAAAATTTTAAATTGCATTTTTGTTATTTGTTTATAATTTTTTATAATACTTATATTGTTAATATCACCCCCCTTAACTAAGCCTTAAAGTCCCCTTTTATTGCAAATAAGTCACTCATAAGATAGGCCATTGGTAGCCCATAGGGCAGGGTGCATTGTAATTAAAAAGTTGAACATGTACTTTTAAGTTGTACATGTACTGGTAGTGAAAAAGCATAACATTTATTCTTCACTACTGTGAGGCCATCTTCTTTAATAGGTTAACATTGAAAGTATTTACTATTGGTTTTGAAGGAATAAGCATTTCATATTTGGTGTCTGAGAAATTGCAACTAAAAATCTTCTTTAAAAGTATGGTTTTAAGTTACAATTTTGATAATGACAATTTAAGAAAGTTAGCATTTTCTTCCCCTAACTATTTGGTTCCTGCTGTCTGTCCTAGGTTGTATGACTTGCTGTAGGTGGCATTTTTACTCTGCTTATTCCTCCCAGACAAACACACAATAGAGGGATTAGGTAGGCCTGGATGGGCCATCAACTGCCACGATTGGGGTAGAGCTGGGTATAGCCTCACTTGCAACTGAATAGGATGAGCCCAGCGTTCACACATAGGGCTTTCTACCTCTGCATTGTTCATGCGGGAGCCAGAGCAGGAGAAGCAGGAAACTTCAAGTACTTCAAAGGAAATTATCTAGAAAGGTCTACTATAAAGAAAGCTTCAGGGTCTGTCTTTTGCATTGTGCTCCGGATGGTGAGCAGGCATGTGTGCCCACTTTAAGTGCCCCCGGGCACAATGGTATATAGAAGGGGCCACAGATGCTTGTACTGCCCCGTTTGTAGTGAAAATATTGCTGTCGCACAGGTTGAACCAGTGCTTTCATGAAAGGCCGCTCCATCATTTGCATGGGGGTCTGGTCCCATGCAGATGAGGGAATCACTTTGCTTGTACCATATTACTGATGTGGGTGTATAGGCAAACATGCCATTTAGAGGTGCGCCACAAAAAGGTGCCACACTTTCAGTATATATAGACAGCACTCTAAAGGGGTGAGGGGATGATATCTAATTCCCCTTTAAAGTGCAGGTGGGTTGTCCTCTGCATTGTGAAACACGGAGCAGCTTTTAAACAGAGCGTTTACGGCATTACATTCATTCTAATACGGTGTATGTCCCATTTTGCACAGTAAACACATTTTGAAAGGTTGCCCCATAGTGCAAACAAGGAAGGTCTTCGGGCAAGATATTGAATAAAAAATATTGGGGCAGATTGCGATATTGGCTGGACCACAACTGACAACCTGTCAGTTGTGGTCCGAATGTCATCTTGCTATGCACTCCGACTGCCGCATTATGATGCGGCAATCAGAGGCAGAGGGACCAACTGCTAATTTTTCGATGGGCTCAAAGAGCCGATCAGGGTAGCGGTCGGGAAGTAATCCTCTACAAAGGGGCGGTGCCTGCTCAGTCATCACCGTAGGGATTATGATGTCCTTTTCAGGCAGCCTTTCAATTGACGGAAACAGACTTAGTGGCCCCTAGCAGGGCCCCCATCCCACTGCAGCCTCCCTCAAGAGACCTGGGGGGCCTCTGTGGTGCCCCCCAAAACAATCTTATGCCACATACCAGTCACGACATGGTGCCTGGTACACAGTGCATGAATGTTTGGAAATATCAATTTTTCTAATATGGGTTCTGCAGCTGCCCTTATCCAGCCGCCGCAAAAATGACACAGTGGTGACATGGATGTCTAAGACTGCCTCATGGGCCGTCACAAGGTCACATCCAAATTCATCCGATGGAACTGCCGACTACTAGTCAGTCAGTTTCCATTCTGACATGATGCCAGGTGGACGCTATTCTGAATGGCATCGTAGTTAGGACCTTTGTGTAACATAAATATTGTGTCAAGAATATTGTGACACATAAATATTGTTTATCGTTGCATTTAATATCATTTTAGGTGTTGTATTTAATATTGAGGTGTAACTGTTGATGTAGTTAATATCGCTGTTTATTATATCGTTTTTTTAAAGATAAATAATGTGCAATATATTGTATTTTTGTTTTGTTTTTATATTTTTTATTGTAATTGTAAATATTTGTTTTAGTAATTGTTTTATAAAAATTATTTTTATCATTTAATTTGTTTTATTTAGGGGCTGATTCCAATGTCGGACGGACCGGAGTACATCTGACATCGGTTGGGAACTGGAACCGAATGACCTCCTGTCATCGTTTCAAGCCCAGCAAGTGGGATGCGACTGAACCCTATACTTTACAATGGGAGTATGCATTCTGAATGGAATGCATGCTCTCATTATAAAGAGCAGGGGTGCAGTACATCCCTGCACCCCGTGGCAGTCACCTCAAGGTGCCTGCCACTGGATGAAGGGATGAACAGAGGGCACGCCTGTCATTCAGCCCCCTGGAACCTGTGGGGGCCCTGCTGGGGGCCACCAAAGGCAGATTCCCAAAGCCTTTCTGTGACAGAAAGGCCGGCACAGAAAAGCTTTGGGAATCTGCCATCGTAATCCGTCGGCCGGAAAGAGCTGGCTGAGGGATTACTGAGGGCTTTCCGAATGGCCCGTCGGAGGCCATTAGGAAATCCGATTAGGATTCCTTCTGACCAACCCCATCAAAATTGGTCGGTCAGAAAGGAATCCGACCAGTCGAATATGATGCGGGCTGTAGGGCTCCGAGTGATGATTGGAGCCGTTCCAGCCCGCATCGTAATCGGGCCCTTAGTATAATTATAATTTTCAGGAGTGGAATAATGGGTTTATAAAGGAAAAGTTTGGGAAGTATTTTAAAAATAATGCATTAGTGTATACATTGTAATGTTTATTTTAAAATTATGAAACTATTACAAGCAGGATGTTGTGTTAATAGGGGATAAGGGTGGGAAGCATTTTATAAAATTAAGTATTATTGAGTATATTTTATAAGTTGGCAGGGTATGCCCAGACGTGGGTCCCTTGCTCACTTTGCCACTGGATTCAAGCTAGCCTGGCTGATGAGGAGTGTTACCCTGAAGCCGGTCGCAGGTTGCTTGTTTCCGGTTCAGGGAAGACTTGGCCTGGCAGTTCGGGCTGGACTGTTCCCATGAGGCACAGGGTCAAGACTGATTTGCATATGGCTGGGTCTGAACTGAGGTGGCGAAGTGAGCTAAAGAACGATGATGGATTCAACCCAGATCTGTGAGGGGGTGAAAAGTTTCAGTGCTCCGTCCATCATCTCCTTGTGTTTGCTTTGTTCACCCCACGTTGGCAGGGTATGCCCAGAGGTAGGTCCTTTGCTCAGTTTGCCACTGGATTCAAGCTAGCCATTTCATGTCAGGCCGACCGAATCGGAACAGCTGTCCGAATCGGTCATCGTAATCACTCGCTCAGAAACCATGCCAATAGAGCTGTACGATGAAGCTCTGAAAGACTCGGCCTGTCCAAATTCTTTTCAGAACTGATTTGGACAGGCCAATTGGTTTCCGGGCATCGTAATTGGTCATTGGGAAATGTGTACGATTCTGTTGGAAACAAAGATATTGAATCCCATTTGGAGCCTTTCTAAACTACATCGTAATCGGCCCCTTGTTGTTGATAACCTACTCAAACATAAGTTGTATTCAGTGGGAGTGGACAATGATGCCTCTTTACTGTCCACCACCTTCCCTGAGTTAAGTTAGATTGGTGTGGTAATGCTAAATGTTACCCCTTTAGTGCCAAACACCTTACCTGACTTCATTTATTTTGGAGTGGGAATAGTATATTTAACCATTTTAGTGTCCAAATCTTCCCTCAGATAAGATTTAATGCAGAGTGAATGGACAATTTTGCAACTTTTGTGTCCAGCACCTACCCGTGGTTAAGTTAGATTGGAGCGGGAATAGTTAATCTTGCCTCTTTAATGTCCGACACCTTGCCCAACTTAATTGATGTTGGAGTTGGAATAGTATATTTAACCATTATAGTGTCCAATACATTAGGTCAGATACGTTTTTTGCAGTGCTAATGGAGAATGTGGCCTCTTAAGTGTCCAGCACCTTCCCTGAGTTAAGCTATATTGGAGTGGGAATAGTAAATGTTGCCGTTTTAGTGTCCAACACCTTCCCTGACTTATTTTAATTTGTAGTGGCAAAAGTGTATTTAGTCTTTTTAGTGTCCTAAACCTTCTTTGAGGTATGTTGTATTTCAGTGGGAATAGAGAATTGTAACTATGTAGGGCCTTAGGTATACAGATGGTGGTCAGCAATAGGCATAATGGCGCTCTAAGGTCTTTCACAAGTACAAATCAGTTATGGCAGGTAATCTGGCATGATGCATAATCCAAATCCCGACGTGTTTGGCAAGCAGATCACTCTACTATATATACAAATCCTCTGCACACGTTTAAAAGTAAATACATTAAGTTTCATAAAATATCACAATGATGCTTGTCTTTGTACTTTTAGATGTCTTTAATTCAAGATCTTAAGCCTTCTTAGCCAACAAATGTTTTGTCGCTGTTACATGGGATTACCCCGCGACTTCTTCAGGGCTGAGGTCAGTTTCAAGTAGTCTCTTAGTTCCGGTGATAATTCTAACCCGGAAGGGGTTCCTATCATTTCTGCACCTGGAGAGGTAGACTATTTAGTCTTGTGTACGAATATCTTAATGTGCTTCCAAGTGTAAGGGAGTTTCTTTTAGAAGAACTGTCCCATTCGGCAGTATTAGGTAGAATCCCTTGGATCTCCAGGCCGTGGCGTGTTTGCCATGCAAATCAGCAGTCTCTGTGAAATTTTATGTAACTTTATGTATTTACTTTTAAACGTGTGCCGAGGATTTGCATATATGTAGGGCCTTATTGTGAGTTTGGCGGATCTCCTGCGGCACCCCCACCGCGTCATCTGCAGGACAATGAACAAAGCTGTGGTGCACCCGTCGGATTATGATTCAAATCCATGGCAGGTGGGCCATTCTGCGCCAGACTCTTGGTGGTGGGCTGTCAGGCTCACAGGAGAGCTTAACATGCAAACCACCACCATGACAACGCCTGCAGCACTATTCTGCATGGTGTGGCATTCATGCCACACCGTGCAGAAATTCCAGGCGCCTACATGCACTGCCAGGCCCAGAAGCAGCACAAGGGCCCAGTTAGGGCCCCTTAGTTGCATCTACACCACCCTTTCCATGGCGGGCTGACTGTCATGAAAGCGGCAGTGAGCAGGCAATTCAGAATGTGTTCGGAAGTGCTGCAGCGGCACCACCAGCATATTCCTGTTCCTGACTGCAGCACGACCGCTGCAAGTTCCTGGATTTCTGCTGGACGCAGCAGTCCTGTGGCGGTCCATCTGTCACACCCGTAGTATGGGCAGTCAGACCACCAAAGGACCGCCACTACAAGTACAGTCTTATGGACCGCTGTAATCGTATTAAGGCCCTTAGTGCTATAGATATGTGTTTACTTTGTTTGTAGTTATGTGGGGCTAGTATACGTTATGTTTGTAGCATTAAATAATTTGTAAAAGTAGTCTTTGCATTGGTATGGTAAAAAAGCGTGGCTTTCCCAATTGATTATTTTTTAAACATTAATAAGTATAATAAAACAATGCACATATACATTTTTACAATTTGTTTTTTTAAGAAAAAACACTTTTTGCAACCTTTTCATATATAAAATGTTTAAATATAAAAAAACATGTTTTAATAGTTGTTAACCAAATACAGAACAAATGTTTCTGAATACATGTTCAATAATATATATTTTCCATATTTTTTTAAACATTGTACATTTTTTAAATACAGATAACGTAGATATTTGTGATATATATTAAATAATGTTTATATGTTATGAGCAGTGTTGCAGTCAAATTCCTCGATGTTAAGATTGAAATTATCAACAATGAGGTACATACCAGCATGTCAGGAAAGCCACTGCAGGCAACAGCTTACTCCATGCCATGAGCAGCCACCCTGACAATCTTAAATGGAGTATCCCCTATGGGGAACTCCTGAGGGCAGGACGGAACTGTAGCTCCAATGAGCTCTTTCTGTCTGAACAAACCATCATGCTTTCTAGGTTTATCTAAAGGGGCTATACCAGTTGGGTCCTCCGGAAGGTAGTGGAGAAAGTCAAGGGAGTCAATAGGACCACCACTCTAGAAAACAGTAATGAAGACAACAATACAAGAGATGAGGATGACCTCACCAGGGTCATATTCATCTACAATGGCAAATCCAAGGAAATCCAAAATATCCTGGCCAATAATTGGGATATGCTAACTAAAGACCCGATCATTGGCAATTCGATCTCTGAGAGACCTAGAATTACATACAGAAGAGGACGCAGCATGAGGAACATTCAAGAACGCAGTGGCATTGCCACAGCAGAGAAGACCAGAGGCATTAACCCACAGGGTTTCTTTCCATGTGGCCAATCCAAAGCCTGCCGCATGAAAAAGGAATACCTTCATTCGCGTACCAATGCTACCATACATATCAGACAATTCCTTACATGCAGCTCTTCTCTTGTAGCGTACATTCTCGAGTGCCCATGCCATTTCAGATATGTAGGCAGCACAACACTCATGGCCAAAAAGAGGGTTCTCGAACATATGAGGCCCATCACAAACAAAGATCAACACTACCCGATAGGAAAACATTTTGAGACACATCACTTATAGCTCTAAATTGAGATACTTTGCCATTGAGCAAGTGACTGCTAACTTCAGAGGAGGCAACTGGGTGCGGCTACTCAGATAGCTTCAATCTTGACATATCATAGGAGAGAGAATGTAGCCTTATGGCTAGAGCGGTCGATCTCGAAGCTGAGGAACCAGGTTCGAGTCTCGGCAGGGACGCTCAACTTCCTGTGATTCTGGGCAAATCACTTAATATCCCAGCACATAACAAAAATAAATGTGTCCGTCTGTAATGTAACTGGTGCTCATGTAAAGAGCTCTGCTACCTGATATACTCGTTGGAAAGGTCAAGATGGATCAAACCACTCTTAAAAAATCAAGGTCCATTGAGACAATGTCGCCCAGTGTTACTGTGTTTAGTCTCTTTAAATGATGAATATTGTGTGTCAGTAATGCTGGGTTTTCTAAAAAGTATTTTAAGGAAAAGGAAAAGTTTAATCAATTCTTAGAAAAATTTTGTATGTATTTTTAAAATTCTATTTTTGTGGTTTACTTTTGTCCATGTAATGAACCTGTTGCTTTTATGATTTCATTAATTTTGAACTCGAATAAAGTCTAACTACTACTACTAAATGTGTCCGTCTGTAATGTAACTGGTGCTCATGTAAAGAGCTCTGATACCTGATATCTTCGGGTCAATGTTCACACTATATAAAACTCCGGGGGGTCACAATATTGATGAAGGAATGGCCATTCATCTTCATGAAGATTGAATCATTGCCTATGTGCCTTACCAGGGTCTACATTGACATCTAGATGTTAAAGCTCTATATGCACCCCTGTTGTGTCCACCCCTGTCTGCATTTTACCTTCATCTTGATGTATAATGTGATACTTTATTTCAGCAGCCACATGGATTCATTAGATATTCTGTCTGTCTCTACAGGAGGAAAGGATACGACCCACCTAACTGGACTGGTAATTCTGTATGTGTTCCCCACACCCTTTTCTTCATGGAATTATCCATCTGGTGTTCTCTGCATCTCAGATAAGGAATTTCACATTTTGTTTACCTTGTGCTTTATGTATATTTATGCACTTTTTCGTTCATTGTTTCATTTGTGTTTTTTCCATGTACTTGGTAACATAGAGCGCTCAACTGTGCATTCAGCCATTCCCAGGCTTGTCTAGCAACCCATTAGGGGCTTACATGCAATTATTGGCATTGTGCAGCATTCTCCATTGCTCACCCACTAGGGGAAGCAGTCTTCTGTGATTCAGCAGGTACTTTGACCATCTGGCCTGAGGGTATGACACTTGTTTTTACCCGGACCTTTGCGGTGTTTTTTCAGTCACTGTGTCATCATTTGTTTATTTTCCACCTTCCGACCCTTCGTACCTTCCTGTTGCCTATCACTAACACTCAATGCACTAATCTCACACCTAATGTATGCCAGCCTGGGGGATTTAAATGTATTCTGTCACTCTTACCCTCCGTTTGAATTTTTCTGACTGCTAGATTTGTAACAGTTCTGGCTAACAACATAAGATGATCAAGCATTGTTTTGTTCTTGCAACCAGTTTACCGCTGCTTGGGGCCATAATTAAGTGACCTTCGAATCTCCCTGGTGGGACCGTAATCCCATAGCTTGTGCCAGCTTGTTCTCTCCTGCACTCTGCCCCAGTATTCACCGGCGTTACCCTCGTGGAGGACTGCAAAGTCCAGGGTGCGCAGCGCCGCAACCTGCTGCCGCTAACGAGGGGGAGACGCTTGATGTTAACACGCACATAAAGCGCTGCCTCTTCTTCCGCGGCGCAGGATGCGTGCGGGTGGGCCGTGCCTGACCAAAGCCCGGGCCAAGGGCGGGCCCGTACTTGCCCGTCATTGCCAGGCAGTGGCAGGGCTAGGCCACCCCCCCCTTCCATTGATCCTCGGGTCTGTAGTACTGAACGTTGAACTCCCTTCACGGAAACTTGCCAGGACCCTGATTAAGTGAGTCTCAGACTGTGACTGTGAGGGAAAAACTCGGCGGGGCGTGGGGTGTAGCATATTACATGGTTTGTTTAGTGAACCTGCCGAACTGTACTCTTGTACTTTCAGTAGTCTGGTAACCACTAATTGAGTGTTTATCTTCATTGGCAACCTTGACTAAGTGAATGATGGTAGACTGTCTCATCGCACTTAATATAGAGCTCGTAACTGAATGTTATACCGTGGGGACTGAATGCCATTAATCAGCCGGGTTTGATTTATGGGCATCTTGGCTTGTGTATAAGTACCAATGTTTTTTGTCATAGTCATTTGAAGCAATCTGTAAAGAATCAGTTGTTGTCTGCCAGGGAGACATGTCTAAGAGGAAGCACCTCATGACAGGCTCCTGTGGGGGTGCAGCAGTGACAACTCTTGATTCATTTTTGACCAGGGCTGCAAACGTTTTGTCCAACGAAATTTCTATAACTGATCAGACTTTCGTTGGAATTGAATAGCTTGCCCTTGAGTCCGGTACCATTGAATACCTCACCCCACACTGTGCAAAGTGAACCTGTTCCGTCGCCATTGGTCGTCACCCACTTAACAGATGAGGCTGATGGTAACCAAGATGAAGGCCCCTCCTTATGTGAGCCACCAGTAAAAAAGAAAAGTGGTGGAGGTAGGAAAACAGCCCCCCAGCAAAAAAAGCAAGTAGTCCTATCTATTGAAGATCACATTAATGTGGGATTGGGACAAATTGTAAGTAGCCTCTCTTTAAAAGTAGAAGAAATTGTAAAGTTGCACCTAAGCCCTATTATGCTGTATAAACTAGAATCACTACTGCTTCAGACCTATGAACGTCCTGCTGCCAGTACCCAGGTCCTCACGGGTTTAGCACTGGGTGGACAGATTCATCCGTCAGCGGCTGAGGTGAAGGATAGCAATAGCCACTTACACAATAGGGGGTTGCCGTTCCAATAATAGTATCCAAAGGGCAAACAAAGTGTCACAGCAGTTAGAGAGTGATAGTATGCAGAACCCAGGTAGTATAGGCTCACAAGGAACGACTGTTCTTCCCGGAGTTGGCATGACCCAAGAGATTTCTCCATACTCAGCCTCACTCGATTTACTGGAGGTAGCACCTGAGGAAACCCGACTAATTAATGGGAATAAGCCAGTGGCCCGAAACTTCCTAAATCCAATAGCCTTGTGAGACCTAGAACCGAAGTTCTGCACCTGCCTCCTGAGTCAGCCCCACTTGTGACTGTCCTCGTAGGTGTTCCTCCCTTACAGGAGAACTCCAAAGAGAAAACAATGGACTTAATACACAAGATAGTACACTGGCTGGACAAATCACAATCACATGGTCGATCCTTTTCCCCCCATATTATCATGGCCAGAAGAGTTGGTTGGTTAGGGAAAGCCACAAGGAAAGACAGGAGTGGAGATTGCATTGTGGTAAATGTAACCCACCATGCATATGTAAGAGCCATGTTACAGTGGCAAATGAGAAATGAGTCATCCTCTGGAATACGGGCTCTTCCATTTTCCTTCATCTACCCAGAAGGGCCACTATACCCTAGGTTTGAGGGAAGTAGATCTATTTGGCCCCAAGGGAGGACTTCACAAACACAAGAAGTGGGCACTACTAGGAACCTATTAATTCCCCTCACAAATAGATTTGCACCATTAAGGGATTTGGATAGTGTGGATTGACAGCCAACCCCTCCTGAGATATCGCATAGTATAAGTCCCATTATCGATTAGTTTGTACCCATTTCCCCGTGACAAAGTGATAGATCCTCTGGTCTGTACCTTTATGAAAAGGAACATTGCAGGTCTGAAGGCAAAAAAGATGATGAACAATGGCTATTGGTAATCAAGGCAGGTCACATCATTGCACTTCAAGAAACCTGGGACACTTCTGACTCTTTTGTAATGGATGGTTTTGCCTCATTTTCTAAGCCTGCATCCCCAACAACTGTAGGAAGAGCAAAGGGCAGCTTGCTTACCCTAATTTCTTTAAAATTATCATGCACCACTAAGGGTCTGACTAGCCCCTCTCCACATCTATTTTCAGTAGAATTAATATTTTCAGGTAGTGTTACTTTGGCGATTGTAAACCTTTACAATTCATTTTGTAGGGACCCTGAGAGTGAACACCTAACGGCTCTTAAAAGCTTTATAGAGGATCTTGCACAGGAGAGAGATGCTCCACACGAAATAGTAATAATGGGGGATTTTAACATACATCGTTGTAAATTAAAATATCTGTTAGACGGAGAGCTTTATGAAGATTTACCACCTATGGCTCATTTTGAACATTATAGATAAGGTGCCCAGCTGGAAAGTTTATTAGCAAGCATTAATCTATACTGTTTAGAGTCTAGGAAAGAAGCAGAGGTGATACCATCTTTCTTTGGGAGAGGATGCAGTTCTACTATAGATTATGTTGTAATATCAGCCCCTCCATACCAATATATGCGAGATGTTAGGGCAGCCTGAACCGTCTTTAGTGACCAAAATCCCATTATTGCAGAGTCCAAAGGTCTTATGGTCTTTCGGGGTGTGGAGTTAAAAACCTTCGCTAATAGGGATTTTCGACCCTCGGATCAGGATCGGAAAATAAGATGGGAGAAAATTGTCCCCGAATTCTTTCTAGCAGAGTTATATAAGGAGGGCAGAGAGAACATTGAGCAATGCCTTAATGAAAATAGTGAGCCCACAGAAGTACTAGAGGCCTATGATAAACTAACTAAGCTAATTGGTAAAAAGTTAACTGGTAAAAAGTTCATGACAGGCACTAAGGAGGTTAAGTGGTTTAATGCCGACTGCTCTAAAGCCCACAAAGCCCTTATGGTTACATTAAAAAGCTTACTCAGAGATCCTGACCGGATTAAAACCCGAAGGAAAGCATATGATTCAGTCTTAAAATTAAGGAAGGGTGCTTTAAGGGATCAGACATGGGAGGACCTTACACAGGCGAGTGCACAATTCCGGAGGGTACTAAATAGCTCCCTTTTTAAAGATAATAACATTACAAGAATAGAGTGTGTAATTCCAGCTGACCGGTGGCTTAGTCACTTTGGACAGATTTATGCAGAGGTTATCACTGAACAAACTGGTCCCCCATGGGTACCGAGTGTCTTTCCACTCGCTTTAAGGTTTGAGGTAAAAGAAGTCCAGAAAGCGATTGAGGGAATGTCTGCACGAAAAGCCCTGAGCCCGATGGAATACCTGCGGATCTCTATAAGTCAGACTCGGGCACATGAGCGAAAATTTTAACTTCGGTGTTCAATTAAGCTATTAGGATAGGCCAACCCCACTCATGGTCAATGGCGGTGATTTTGACTATCGACAAAAAAGGTGCTAGGGATGATCCGGGCTGTTATCGTCCAATTTCTTTGTTGGACTCTCCAGCAAAAATAATGAGCACAGTTATCTTAGCTCGCCTAAGCACCTGGTTGGAAGAAAAGGATGTATTGTCAGAATTATAATTTGGTTTTCGTAAGGACAGAGGTACAGTGGAATAATGTATGAACCTATACCCTAGCAAAAAAAGGACATTTGTTTTTGGCTTTTATGGATTTGACGTCCGCATTTGACAGGGTAAACAGGTCTAAGTTATGGCAACTGTTGCTGGTTTAGGGATGGATAGGAATTTAGTATGTTTCCTGCAATGGTCCCATCTTAATTTGTCCGCCTCTGTAAGGTATAAGGAGAATGGCTCCCTAACCAATGCCTGGAAGGTGAAAAGAGCATTGAGGCAGGGGTGCATTCTTGCGCTGGTTTTATTTACACTAGATATAAATAAGTTGGGGGCAGTGCTATCTAACTCATGTTTAGACATCCCTAAAGTAGATTCCAAATCAATTCCGGCACTTCTATGCACAGATGATGCAGTTTTCGTTGCCAGGACTTTGAAATCTTTAGTTAATTTTTATTGATTTTATGGTAGCTCTTGACCTTGCAGTCATTTTGACTAAATATCACATAATGTCACTTGGTAATTTAAAATGAGGGAAAAAATCCCTTCCATGTAAAGGAGGAGTGCTAACCACCGTTCCCACATACCCATATTTGGGTGTGTTATTCGATGAAAACGGCACTTGGTTAGCACAGCGTGCGCTAAAGAAAAACACTTTGGCAAGAGCAGCTGGAGACTCACTGGATTTTGCTAGAAGATTAGGGAGTAAACCCATACAACCACTTCTGAAAATTTACAATGAGAAATGTGTCGCTATGACATTGTACGGTAGTGTGGTATGGGGTTACAAGCATTGTAATGAACTCCAAGGAGCCGAAAATAAAATCAACGTAAACTCTTAGTTGCTCCTTCTAGCACTCCAGCTTTTATGGTACATGAGGAATTAAGGCAGAGCTACATAACAGATAATATTGCTGTAGCACCCCTGATATGGTGGCTAAAGATTTGGTCTAGAGGTAGGCCAAACCTAAACTAAACTATTTTGGAGGACTGCATGATGTTAGACAGAGCTGCAGATATCCCATGGCTAAAATATGTCTCCCAGCAGCTTTCAGCTCTCAGGCAACCGGAGCTATTTAATCGACCAAGACAGCTGCATTCTGAAGCTGTAAAAATTATAAAAAGACAATTTCTAACAAGGAGACAATTGGATAGGGATGCAAATGAACTGAAGAAACCTACATGTAGATATTTTATGATTATAAATCCTGGAAATTTAACTCACCCTTTTTGGTCTTTTGTTAATAATCTGCATCATTGTTTTCTTTTATCGAGATTTAGATTTAATTGTATCCACTGGCTCCTAACTGTACCTAAAGGTTTTTCTAAGCCAGGTACCTTGCAACCATGTCCATGTGATAGTTTTCCTGACCAAGACCTGTTGCACTTTATGTTTTTTTAGGATTTTTATACTGAGTTGCGGGTCAAATACATCATACCACTTTTAAGAGATTGTTATTTTGCACAAGTAAGACCAGCATTGATCTATTTACAAATGATTTCTTCCCCACTTGTCTGTTATCGACTTGCATGCTTTTTATCAGGGGCAATCCATAAAATAAATAATCGGGTGTGCTATTTTAATACATTTTTGTATTTCATCTGTGGTGTAGTTTTACCCCAAAATGTAAATAAGTTTGTTTTGTAAAAATACTTTTATGGCCAGAACGTGGCCGAATAAGGTTTTAATTGACTTGACTTGAAAAACTTGTACTATGACACTTGGTGTTCCGACAGGTTTAGACATTTCAAAATGGCAATTGCTTTTTACGCTTGTAGTCGACACCGATCACGATTTGCTCAGTCCTACTTTTGTGTTTAGCCTCCAGTATGTATGACGCTCTGTAGCCTATCTCAGTTTGTGAACAAGGTCGCTGGACGGGCAAAACACATTACGCTGTTTTTATTAAGTAATAAATACTGTTTGTCTTGCATCACTGTGTCTTTTCCTGAGAGCGTGCTTCTAGTGTGATTTGGAAAATATTCAATACCGGCTGCTCCTCCGGCTAGCGAGCCATCTCCCATGGGTCTCCTGTTCCCAGAAGGAGTGTTTTCTTACTGGATGTTATATTTAATATATACTTTACAATTTTGAAGTCATTTTTTAACACTGTTGTACGTGTTTTCTTTTTTAAACCGTTTAAACATTTTAATAAAATTTTTATTATATTTCTGCTATTTATTACATTGATTCCTATAGGGAAATAGTATTTTTGTACTTTTATTATGTGCCCATTTTTTTCTACCGCTAAGTAAATTCAGTGATCTAATGGTTCTTTGGGTCGTTTGTGTAAGAAAGAACTCACGGTTGGGTGCTGACATTCATCACTATAATTAAGTAAATTTTTACTGATTGTTAAGATGTTGTAAGATGGGGAGGTAGGAAGCCTGTGTATCTGATGTGTGGTGTGATTGGCAAGCTTATTGTGTGGTTTATTTTTAGGTGCTATTTGGTGTGGCATAGTTTTATTTAGATTTTTTTTACTTAGTATACGGTTTTTTAATGTAAGTTATGTGTAGTGTGTGTATATTGCTGAATAGTTTTTTATGGATTAATATTATTTATGTATATATTTGGGAATGCAGTATTTTATGTGGGAGGGTGTTTTACCTATTTGTTGCAGGTTTAATTTTCCTGGAGATTTCTAAGGGAAGTCAGATGTCCCTTTTTGTTTTTTTAAGGAAATCTGAATTAGTTTTTGATACATGAATTGTTTTATAAATAGATTTCCTTGCTTTTCACTTTTCCTGGAGAGTTTTGGTTTTTAAACCATTTATCTTTTTTTTATGGAACCTACAGATGGTGTATTTCCTTGAGAGGCTGTTTTTTTAAAACTGTTATTTTTGCATTTTTTTGAGCGTTCTATTAATATTTTAATTCCGGATTACTTTGTGGAATTTTGCAGATTTTGAGAGAAATATGCAGCAGCAAAATAGCAAGTTAATTGTATCTATTTGCTGTTGGTTGGAAATGTTATATATTCATAATTATGTTATGTTGGCATATTTATTATATGCTTTTGTTGAAAGTATGTTGTTTTATGCATTAAATAATGTTAAATATTTTTTAAATTATACTATTAATATAAATATCACTAGATTAAAAAATAATTTTACATTATTTAAGTGTATTATGTTGTAATTCTTAGATGACTGGTAGATTTTTTATGTGGTTTAGAGGATATATTTGGCTATTACTTTTAATTAGTATAGTCCTTTCTTGTTGATAAATATTCTTACTCTGGATTGTAGCATTTCATACATTTTGTTTGTTTAGTTTAGGACAGATTTTTGTAAAAGATGTCGTACTTTGAAATTTGGGACCGCGTAGGAGGCAGGGCCCTACCCCTGTCTATTCCGGTATTAGCGAACCGTAAATGGTCAATGCGGTATGTACAAGTGCTTTATATAACGTTTTAGCGATAAATGCACTATGGTCAGTCCGGTCTCACGAGCTCCCCGTCCTACGGCCACCTGTGATTAGCATCAGGGTTTGACACACCATAAAGCCTTTTCATCCTACACGAGCCTCCGGCTAATCTCTTTCACACCTGACTCTTCCTGCTTTATGGCTTGTTTTATAAACAGGAGATGCTCGTGTTTATTGGGGCCTGTGGGATCTGAGCCTTGCTGGGTAAATAATTGTGGGCTGGCTTAACTGGAATGTGGGATGGTCATCATGACTCTGCCTTTTCATTTGTAATGTATACATATGAATGACCATGCCATAAAACAAGGAATGTGTGCCCGAAGCATGATATTTTGTATTTAAGGAGAAGCTCGTTTCTGTAACTTTAAGTAGTCTCCTGAGAACATACATGCTGTTGTTCTTCTCGGATACCTGTAATTGGCCTGCAGCCAATAAATCGATCTTTGACTTCACCCAGAAGACTCTGTGTTTCTGTAGGTCTGAAACAGGAAGAACCCGAAGTCTTAGGGTGTGTTCCCCTGCACCGCTGGGCTTTAAATTCCCAGTACTTCACAGATTGTTCTATTCTAAGTTCTTGGTAGCTTTGATCTTTTTGTAAGGCTTCTAGTAATTTGTATAGTGTAGGCTGAGTTCAGTCCAGTGTGGATTGGAAGGCATTATGCCATCCTTCCACTGTGTTATGTTTTTGCCTCATTTGCCAAGGTGCTATCATACACATTCCACCATGGTATCTGGAATTGTGGCTGGTGTCTGTGTCCTGACCTATACTGTATGTATATCCATGTGTGTTCAAAGTAGTCCATTAGAGAAGTATGTTTGTCTTCATTGTTTTGGTAATAGTTACTATCTATTAGGATGTTGTAATGGCTATTTCTGTCACATAGACATAGGCTAGTGCAATAATTTTTTTGACTTCAACGGCAATTTGGCTGTTGGTGGCGTATTCCACACTTCGGCCCTCATTACAATGATGGGCGGTCGGACTGCCAAAAAACTGTTGGGACAGTCAGGAGACTGCCTGACAAGCAGTTGGTGGTCCGACCACCAAATTACAATATGACTGGCATAGTGGCGGTCAGAAAGTGTATTTTTCTACTGCAACTTGTGCTTTGTATGATCTGGGCATAAAATGAATTGATCTACTGCAACTTCTGCTTTGTATGATCTGGGCATAAAACGAATTGATCAAAGGGCGGTTTGGATGATCTTGTCATATTGTATTAGAATATGGACCACCGCCCACCGAGGAAATGCAAACCTCTAGACAAGCATTGAGTGAATTATTGGTTCTTGACATTCATATCACTTTCCCGTGGTTGGCCCATATTCGCAAAAGACTTTTGGATCTGGGCTTGAGTAGATTCTGGGAACAACCGAGTACGCTGACCGCGGACTCAAAGCGGGAAATTAAAACCATTTATTGGAATTTTATTAGGCACAGTGTCCCTTTAAATTGTAGATCTGGTACACTTACAACTCAATTCCTGATATTCAAAACAACCCCCTGTTTTGAATCGTTTTTAGATGAAATCGAACCTCAACTCGCTAAGGTATTGTATCAGAAATTCAGATATGGTATTCTCCAGATAAAGGCTTTTACATCTAAGTGGGGAACGATACAGGAAGAGGGAAAAGAGTGTAAGTGTACCCAGTGCCATTCAGGAAGCAAGGAGGACATTGCACATGTTCTAGTTTTCTGCCCTACTTATGTAAATCCTAGAAGAAAATGGATAAAACCTCTGGGCAGGAATTTGATTATAAGAAAATACACTGAAATGCTGCATATTTTAAAAACTGATAGCTCCAAGTTTATTGTATTTGGTGTCAGTAGATTTTTACTGGCTATACATTTTATAAGGAGGAAGAAAGGGCTTAAATTTTAGATTTTAAAATTTTAAAATCTTTAGTATCTCATTCCTTATGGGAGTCCAATGAATTTTAAATGTTCATGTTGTATATAGCCAATGACAGCGCAAAACCACTTTTTAATTTTTGAATTATGTACTGCTAAAGCAGCCCTGATGATATTGCACTCTGCATTTTGCACTTTATGGAACTCATCATATTGGTGCTAACTGTAAATATTAGGTTTTATGTACTGTATAGTAACCAACATGAGGACCAATGTACTGTATACACTTTTTTAACAATGTTCTTAGTATTTTTTGATGCTTTGATGATTCTGTGAATAGAATAAAGATGTTTTGACTTTGACTATCTATTAGGATTTTGTAGCAGCTATTTCTGTCACATGGACATAGGCTAGTGCAATCATTTTTTTGACTTCAACGGCAATTTGGCTGTTGGTGGCGTATTCCACACTTCGGCACTCATTACAATGATGGGCGGTCGGACTGCCAAAAAACTGTTGAGACTGCCTGACAAGCAGTTTGTGGTCCGACCACCAAATTACAATATGACTGGCATGGTGGCGGTCAGAAAGTGCATTTTTCTACTGCAACTTGTGCTATCTTTGGACATCTATGCACTTTTTGCACATCCATGTAGGTGCCTGACACACAGTGCATGGATGTGTGGGGGCAATACTTGTGCCCCGAGGGCCACTTAGAAGTGAGCGGCGGGGGCCCGGCTTGGGTCCCCCAAAGTTCGTTTCCATCTGCCTTTTCATGGCAGTCGGACCGTCATGAAAAGCCAGTCAGATAGGGACATCCTATTCCCTATGGTGGTGCTTGAGTGCTCAGGCACTGCCTCCATTGTAGCAATAAGATTCCAACCGCCGCTCCAACGGGATCTTGGATCCTATCTGAGGCAGCGGTCTTTCCCCCAACCTTACTGGTCTGACTCCATGCATTAAAATGCAACAGTCAAGCCGATGGCCCGAATTTTGGGTGGACTGTCACCCACGGACTGTCATTGGCAGTCTGCCCGACATCGAAATGAGGTCCTTAGTGCAGATTTCTGTAGGTGAAACTATACACTTTTTGATTAAAATATTAGTAACATCCCTGAGTGGCAGTCTGGGGGGTATGTTTTTAGTAGAGATTGGATAATAGCTTGCTCAAAGTCAATAATAAATTTTGGGTATTATAGTTGTTTGTCTCTTGCTGAATGTGGTTTTGCATTTCCATGTAGGCGCTGCCGTGTTTGTTTGGAAGTAATACATTCACAAAAGGTATATTCATTTTCTGAAATTCACTATGTATGGTGTATAGTTGATGAGGTGGTTTGAGACACATTGTAAATGTGCTATCCATCAACCATGTTTGATATTGGGCCAGTCTGAGTAAGTTTGTAGGGGTAGCAAATATAAGTATACGTTTTGCATTACTGTTATTATTGAAAAATAGGAACTGTTCCTCTCCATGGGTGATTGTAAGCTGTGGATGTCTATATCTCTGTATGTTTTTGCAGCAGGTGGGGTGTCACTCATGGCCCTTTTAGTTTGTGTTATGCAGTGTTTTAAGGTGAGTATTGATGGTAACTGTCCTGTTATATATTCTGGTGAGAGCGGTAGTATATTGTTCAATATTTGTGCTGTGGGTTCTTGGGTACTAGTGCTTGCTTCAATAAAATGTTCTAATTCTTCTCTGACTTCTATTTTTTGTTAAATTGGGATGTTGTTATGCTCTTTTACATTAATTACTACAGTGTATTTGGTAGTTGCCCTCCCTGAGCATTCATTATTAAAGGCTGTTGAATTCTACTTGGACAGGGAGAATGCTGATCAGTTTGACCAAAATCAAATGATCATGGAGATGCTGAGGTTGGTCCTAAACAGGAACTACTTTCTCTATGACAGCGTCTGGTACCATCAGAAGAGAGGTACGGCCATGGGGTCCAGGTTTGCCCCCTCTTATGCCTGTCTTTTTATGGGATGGTATGAGAGGGGGCATGCATGGGGTAGATGTGCCTCCCCCTGGACCAAACACATCGTGTTCTGGGGGAGGTACATCGATGATATCATCTGCCTCTGGTCGGGTTCCACCTTACAACTTCAGGAATATTTTGAGTTTCTTAATGCAAATCCATTTAATGTTAAGTTGACAATGGAATTTAGTAGTGAGAAAATCAATTTTTTGGACTTACAATTCTACATACGAGATGGGCACATTCATAGCACCTTATATCGCAAAGACACTGCGTGTAATGCTGTTTTACACCCAGAAAGTGCACATGCCAGCTCTACTATTAAAAATATTCCTTACGGGGAGATGGTACGTGTCAGACGTAATTGTAGTGAGGAATCCAATTTTGACATGAATCTCCAACAAGTAAAGAAAAGATTTCTATCTAGGGGATACCAAAAAGAGACTGTGGAAAAGGCGGAAAAGAGAGCACGTGTATTAACTAGAGAGGCTACTTTAACATCAACAAAAAAACGGAACAGGAGTACAAACAAGAATTTTGACACTAACATTAGATTCGTGACTCAATATACCTCACACAGCAGTGCGATTTTTAAGTTGCTGAAGAAACATTGGAATCTCCTATGTGAGGTACCAGGCCTACAAAAAGCGGTCCACTCGAATCCATCAGTAACGTACAGACGTGGAAAAACGTTAAGGAATGAGTTATGCCCGAGTTACATCAGTAAAGGTAGTAACAATCAATTAACTTGGTTACCACCTAAGCCTGAAGGTTTTTTTACATGTACAATGTGTAATATTTGTGAACTAGGGATCAACAAAATTAAGAACTTCTCCTATAATGGCTCCCGTAATTATAACATCTACAATTTTATTAATTGCAACACTGAGTTTGTTGTCTACGTGATTGGATGCCCCTGTGGAACCATTTACGTAGGCAGCACCAAACGTAGCCTAAAAATCAGAATTCAAGAACATAGGAGGGCTATACTTAAACGTGATTCCAGATATCCTATGATGGAGCACTTTGTTAACAAACATGAGGGTCTTGCAAACTTTTGGTTCCATGCTATTGAACATGTGAAAAATGCAGTAAGAGGAGGTGACCGTGAACTGCAGCTAAGGCAATGTGAAGCACAATGGATTTGCAGATTACGCAGTGCTATCCAAGGATTTAATAGTGGCAATGAAATGCATTATTTTCTGGAGAATGACTAAAGTCCAGCTCCGAATGGTCAGGGATTATTTACAATTTGTTCGTATTGGTCAGGAATGGTACAAATATGATCAGTTACCAATTAGATATGGGGTCAGCAATAGGATTGATGTGACCAAATCGGTGACTATAGCCACCACCTGTTACCTATCTTCCTCTTGCTTTCCACTATATTTTCTATCCTTGTTTCCTTATGAACACGCAGTGATGGACTGTGAATCATGGGGTATACATCTTCAACGTTAGCCCCTTAACTCTTATCCTCAGCACACTTACTCGTGCCAGCTATGATCTCATCATGACAGGTATAAGTGTGGATTGTTGGTGTTGTTAATTCGTTTGGACAAATGAATTTACCATTTTTTAACTTGCATATGAATACTAGATGTGAAGTGACATTTTCCTCCTTTCATGCCTCACCGGGTATGACTTAGTCTTCATGTGCATATACATTCGAACCCTCTACATTTGAGAGAGAACATTTTTTCATTTCTCCGGGTTGTCTGAATAAATCATGAGCTATATTTTTTTCTTTTTATCATTTCTTCTCACCCTCTCTGTTTGTGTTTGTCATTGCACTTTAGAGCTATATATTACTAATCCGGTATTTGTTTGTAATTTTTCAACAAAGCTTTTAGACACTGTGAACATTCTGCCCAATCCAAAATGGTGCTCACTTTCCGGTTTCCGTGCTCACACGCACAGTCCGATTGTAACTTACGACTTCTCGCATTCTTAAAACATTTCAGGACAGATGTACATTGCCTGTACACTATTATCCCTTGCGAGGTGTGATTTAATTCATTCATATATTGCTAATAGCACTTTGAACATTCTGCCCAATCCAAAATGGTGCTCACTTTCCGGTTTCCGTGCTTACACGCACAGTCCGATTTTAACTTATGACTTCCCGCATTTTTAAAACATTTCAGGACAGATGCAACATTGCCCGTACACTATTATCCCTTGCTAGGTGTGATTCAATTTATTTATATATTGCTAATGGCACATGCTCCTCTCAGCTACTTATATGTTCTGGTAATCTCGGAAAACACACACTTTTAAGTATTTATGGTGCTCTAATAATATTGGTGGACTCGAGCAAAGTGTATTACTAGTTCGCTAGTATGCTCTTCACCTCTTAATAATGGCCGCCGATTTAGGTCAGGAACTTAGGGGCCACCATTCTGACCTACACACAACTCAATTGGCCGGATACTACCTCGCGGGAGGAGTTACGTATATTTAATTACAATGGCGGGCTGTGCAGCTTACAACGAGGAAGACGCCGTCGTACGGATCACTACGCTGAGGTTACTGCCGGTGAGTGTGCTTGGGGTGTTACGCTGGTATGCCCGTGATAATGGATCACAGCCTGTATTTGTAGGTGTTAGCTATTGTTCACCGATTAAGTTTTCACTCCGTAAAGGCAATTACCGATGAGTACACACGACCTATACACGGTCATGCTCGCGGAATTGGATTATAGCTTATATTTGCAGCTGTTAGACATTGTTTTTGCCTGTGTTGAAATAGTTCTCGTGATAGGGAGAAGCAATTTACTTTCTTGTCCGCTGTTGTTGCAGTTTCAAAATTAGGGGGCGGAGTCACGTGTGTTTGTCCGCCCACACTTGATGGTGATGCTTCCGCCGTATTAGCTACTCGGTCCTGACGATTGCCGATTAAACTCGATGCTTAGAATGATTAAATTAATTGTATAAACTTACTACTATTTTCACCAATGGCAATATAATATTACTTGTCCTGGGGTTAGAAATGCCAGATTTGAAATGTCTGTATACTTGATGCCGGGTCAGGAGCGCCTAATGTCCAACACGGTTGTGGCAGCTCAGACATGGTATTGTTAATGCTCGGCAATTAGGGCACCGCTCATTCCTTTGGAATGTGCTACTGTTGTTTCTAGAACGGGTATGCGCCCAGTAGATAGAAGGATCCGCGATGCTTGTCGTGCACACCTAATCCACCAGTGTTTTTTGTACTGACGTATATATCGTGTTAATTATTGCTCAAATAGCTTCTAGGTTGTCACACGGACAACATATAGTGATCTTACTTGGAGATATGTCTGTTGGGAACCTGGAGTGTTCGTATAGAGTCTCATTATAGTTATTATTATTCTCATCTGTCATGGACTGCCAGATAATATGAACTGGGTCACTATGCTTCCTTTCAGAAACTTGAAGTACTTGACTTCGTGGATATTTTAAAACTTGTCCTCTTACGGAAGTTTACATACTGATTCAAGGTATGCTCACTTTAAGAGATTGGATTGCTCTTCTTCCTTTTCTTTTTCTTTTAAAACACTTACATGACTTTGTATCTATCTATTCCTCATAATGTATTTTCTTTTTATTTCTCTGTTTTCTCTCTTTTACTTTCCAGTGTCCATAAAACCTGATGATGTTCACTTTTTTGTTTCTCTAAAGTATCTAAGAGCCAGATAAATTCACAAACAGCTTTTACATTATACTCTCGTTTTTCTAAAAAAACTTGGTTTGTGTATATGTTCTTAACGTGATATAAATATGTCCAGTATCGATTGGTGTAATTTCATGGACACTTTTTAATGTTGTTACAATTTTGTTTTGTCTGTATGATTTTCATATTGTATGGTCATCTGTTCATGTTGTAAGTCCTGTGCCTTTTGATTTATTGGTAATATCTATGTCATTTTTATCATGTTACAGCCCTGATGAAGTTCCCGTTGAGGGAATGAAACGCGTTGGCTGACCAACCTTTTAAATACAAAACTTAAATGAAAATTAAAGTGGACACCTAACTTAAAGAATCCTTTTCGGACTTATCTTTTTCGTGCACCCCCGTTTCTCATTTTCTAATTCACAAAAGGTATATTCATTTTCTGAAATTCACTATGTATGGTGTATAGTTGATGAGGTGGTTTGAGACACATTGTAAATGTGCTATCCATCAACCATGTTTGATATTGGGCCAGTCTGAGTAAGTTTGTAGGGGTAGCAAATATAAGTATACGTTTTGCATTACTGTTATTATTGAAAAATAGGAACTGTTCCTCTCCATGGGTGATTGTAAGCTGTGGATGTCTATATCTCTGTATGTTTTTGCAGCAGGTGGGGTGTCACTCATGGCCCTTTTAGTTTGTGTTATGCAGTGTTTTAAGGTGAGTATTGATGGTAACTGTCCTGTTATATATTCTGGTGAGAGCGGTAGTATATTGTTCAATATTTGTGCTGTGGGTTCTTGGGTACTAGTGCTTGCTTCAATAAAATGTTCTAATTCTTCTCTGACTTCTATTTTTTGTTAAATTGGGATGTTGTTATGCTCTTTTACATTAATTACTACAGTGTATTTGGTAGTTGCCCTCCCTGAGCATTCATTAGAATAATATTTTGTACATTTCCAATTAATATGTGCAGCAGAAGCATTTTCTTTATTGTCGGCCTATACCATGTAACACAGTCAGAGTTTTTCCTTCTGCGATGTTATAAATTTTGCACCTTCTGCCACTATGTCTTTATTTACTCAAAAATACGGAAAAAGGAAAAATTGTTATTTAACAAATGTTGCTTATTAATATACAGTTAAATATATATTTTTGTTTATTCCTAAACTTACGTATATTGTTTGTTTAGCACAGTTTGTCTTCCTGGAAACTAGATTTTCGGCAAGCATCTTCTTGAAACAGGCCTTTTTTTCTGTTGGACGAGAAAAGGTAGTCTTATTTATTGCATATATTATATTTTTTATGTTTACCAATGTTTAGGTTATTCTACCTTTTAACTGTTGCTGTTTTAGTAAGTTTAATTCTGTTTTTTTTAGATATACTTACTTTATTTGTGGTCTTTGATTTGTGCTTGTCCATGGAGTTTAGTTGAAGGTTGAATAATCTGTGAAAAAGGATGGAATGTTAAAAACTGTGTTAGTAATTGTTTATTAAGAATTATTTTTAAAGCTAACATTATTTAACTTGGTATTTTAAATATAAATGATTACTTAGGGCCTGATTATGAGTTTGGCGTACTCAACGCTGTACCGCTGTGGTGTCAGTCCCAAGAAGACCGCTGGTGGTCCCAAGAAGACCGCCGGCTCGGGGGTCTCCCGCACACTGTATTACGATGTTCCCAATGGGCTGGCGGTTTCTTGCCGGTGGTGTCCCAACAGAGCGATGTTTCACTGCTGGAGTGATAGGTGAATACAAAATGTGTATTTCTGAAACACATATGTTTGTTGTGTATGTATCGTGATGTAAATGTAGGTCATGTGCACTGTCAGAGACAACGGAGTTGCAGAGCATCATGATCTGGTGGCAGCAGCACAGGAGGGACCTGGACAATAATATCCAACACAGATTCAGAAGTGGGACCCCGAAAAAAGGTGAGGTTTTTACCTCTATTTTTGCCTCTCTGCCGACTTTCCTATGGCGATGTCCCTGCCAGGTAAAGCTTGAAGGAAGGGCAGATTGTAATCTGGATGGTGGGAACCTTGGCAGGACTGCCTATAAGTCCTGCTGCTGGCTCTCCAGCTATCGATGCAGTAGGGGTCTTACCGGTGGCGGCAAACCAGCAGTGGTCTTTTAGCCAAGTTCCCACCAGCATTGTAATCGGGCAGTCGGGCTGCCTAGGTCCTAGGCAACAGGCACGAAGACAGCCAAAATCGTAATCAGGTCCTTACTTGGAGAAGGGATGTATGGTTGTATAAGTTGCAGGCTTATTTTTGCAGGGTAAATCTGGCAGAGTTTCCTCCTCTTCAAATGTTTGGCGATTTTTGGGTTAAATCACTGTTTGTATAATTGGTTAAGTTTTTTATTGGTTTTAGGTTTGTATAGTTGAACATTATTGGTTGCTTTACCTTCATTAAATTTATTTTTTCAGTTATGTCCTTATTTGGAAAAGGCCAATTAATGTTTTTTTATGCTCGTATTTGAGATAACATGTCATTTAACATTTTGGGCCATATGTAGGTAGCCTCACATTTACCGATTCATAAATACCGAAGTTTACCGAATCGGAAAAATTCGGTAATTATGAATCGGTATTTACCGATTCGGTAATGAGGCATACCTTCCCATTGATTCCTATGGGCCTGGAGGCCCATAGGAATCAATGGGAAGGTATGCCTCATTACCGAATCAGTAAATACCGATTTGGTAATGGGGGAGCATATACAAGGGTGGCAGGGTGTCACATTGACACCCTGTTGCACCCCTGAATCTTGCATGTGTGCACATGTGGCGCACATACATGCCCTAAGGGCATGTATGTCTGCCACATGGCACTCTTAAATCAGCAAAATATTGCTTTTTGCAAGGTATTCGTTATTTATCACCAACCTGTATTTGGTGGTAAATAACGAATTTCTAATACTAATTTTCACTCTGTAGAGTGCTCCCTACATCTGATTTCTGGATTCGGTATTTACCGAATCGGTATTTTACCGATTTCTTAATTTCCGATTCGGTAAATACCGAATCCAGAAATCAGCCCCCTACATCGCAAATGCCTAAATACCGGTCGGTAACGGGATATTTACCGAATTTCGGCCGTTTCCGACCGGTATTTGGCTTCCTACATGAGGCCCCAAAAGTATTTATTTGAAATAAAGTAACAATATTGTTTGCAAATATGAATATGTGCTGTGTGTAAGTGGTATGTAAATCATTGTACTGTATAATTTAGAGTTTTCTTTTTATATATTTTGTAATATTTTATAATGTTTGTTTATATATTTAAAACGTATTATTTTGGTAAGTGCAATATAAAATTGTATTCAAATATTGTATATCTTGTATTTATTATTGTGGGGTATATTTTTTGTTGTTAGTTTGCTTAAATATTGTGCTTTTCTTATTTTTATATTGCTACTTATTACTTGTTTTAATTATATTAATGTAGTCGATATTATTGATATTGATATTTTTGACTATGGTTAGTTATAAGCCACAATATTTTTTTCCAATATTTTTACTTTCAATATATGTTATGTTAGATATTTTTGACAAAGATATTTATTTGTACAATATTAGTGACTTATTTGTTAACGATTTTAAAGTTTTGATAATTCTGTAAGTTGGTATTTGTCTCGAAATTATGTCAGTGATCCAACAAGGAAAGCGTGCTATATTCATAATACAGCCACAGATGTAAATGTAGGACCCTCTGATCCACTCTTCAGTTCACTTTCTGAAACTGCGGAAGGACTCTCAGAGATCTGCCTGCTGTGTACTCCACAAGGATGCTTTGCTGCACTTAGAAGGACTGCTTTGCTGCCTAGAGCCTGCCTTTAACCCTCAGAGGCCTGTCCTGCTACTTGAGCCCAGTTTCAGCACTTATGCCAGAGTGACCAAAGGGCTAGTTGACTGTACTCCTGACCAGAGCATCAGGGACAGAAAAGGCTCCAACCATCTAGAACCAACACCTGGATCCAGGCTCAGTGAGTCCTAACCCCCCAAGTAGTTTCCCTCCAGTACTGGACCCTTGATGGTGGTCGTGGTCAATATGCTCAGCTAGCCAAAATCCAAAACTTCAGAGCTAAAAAAGTTTTTCCCTAAAAACTGCTCTGAGACCCGAGAGAACACCTGCTTGCCTATCCACCCAAGGAGCATTGCAAGTTGGCCTGACTTTGCGGCAGCTCCTACTATGGTCTTCTCCACAACAGTAAATCCTGTTCAGTGGTACTTCGTCGAAAGGGTATCTGGCCTTGTTGAACTTTCATCGAGATAGCCTCTTCCTGCTGGAGATTTTCGACTTCCAAAAAAGAGACTAAGGCCTTGATTCCGAGTTTGGTGGTCTGACCACCAGATCGTCATTGCAGTGGTCGGGAGAATGCCGCCAAGCCGGCAGCATACCGACTGCCATATTCTGAGTACACTAGCAGACTGGCGGTGTTGTGTCAGCGGTGCCACGGTGCCTGCATGATTCATAGAGATCTTCAAGCAGATGCCACCGCTGTGGCAGCGGTTCTTGCATGTCGGTGCACTGTGTACCATGCACCATGTTGTGCACACCCCCCATGTGCTACAACATCTTGGTGTCCCTTCTCTGCCTTTCCGCTGACCTTTTCATGCCAGGGTCCCTGCTTGAAAAGGTTGGTGGTACGGTAGGTTATAATCTGCACGGTAGTGCCGTCATCAGCACTGCCCCCAGAGACTGCTGCTTTCCCTAACATTGCCCCATCGGGATCCAGGATGCTGGTGGTGGCGGTCCGACCGCCCTTTTTGTAATTGAGCGGTCAAACCTTCGAAGAGGCGAACTACCACTGACGGTATGGTGGCCTCAAGGCCACGTTGAGGCCCTAAATCTGAATGTAGAAGTCTTCAGGGTGACTTCATCCTGTGGCTCCTCAACAAAGATGTTCCCTCCTTGTAATGCCTTGCCCTGCTAAGCTTTACGGGCTCGATTCACAGAACTAACTTAAGACAAAATCCTAAACTTACTACCATTTTGGTATTCACAGAAGGCACTTACTCATTTTGGTATTCACAGAAGGCACTTACCCATTACGGTATTCACAGAAGTTAGGACTCCTAACTTTAGGACTCCTAAATGCCTTCTGTGAATACCGAAAGTCTTAAAATTAGGATTTTCTCAGTTTAGTAGTAGTAAAGTTAGGACTCCTAACTTTAGGACTCCTAAATGCCTTCTGTGAATACTGAAAGTCTTAAAATTAGGATTTTTCTCAATTTAGTAGTAGTAAAGTTAGGACTCCTAACTTTAGGAAACCTAAATGCCTTCTGTGAATACCTAAAGTCGTAAAGTTAGGATCTTTTCCAGTTTAGGAGTAGTAAAGGTAGGAGTCCTAACTTTACTACTCCTAACTGAGACAAATCCTAATTTTAAGACTTTCAGTATTCACAGAAGGCATTTAGGAGTCCTAAAGTTAGGACTCCTAACTTCTGTGAATACCGAAATGAGTAAGTGCCTTCTGTGAATACCAAAATGAGTAAGTTCCTTCTGTGAATACCAAACTGGTAGTAAGTTTAGGATTTGTCTTAAGTTAGTTCTGTGAATCGGGCCCTACCTTCTCAGAATATTTTCCTCAAAATTTCTTCTAAAGTTCAAAGTTAAAGACTGGGCCCAATCCACTTTTTTGGGGGGCTCATAATGATGGACTTTATGTTTTGAAAAGAATGTGGTAAGAGCAAAAGAACTGATTAGACGGACACTACCATACTCCACTGTGCTCCGTTGTACGTTTTGAGTGGTAGGTTCATTTAAGAAGCTTTTTCCATGTGTACATATGAAACTATTTTGGACTGATGTGCTTTCAAATTACTTTGTGTTGGTTGTTGTTATGATTTGAGATTTGTGTTACTTCACTGGATTCTCATGATCACTGGTGGGCTCTGAGGGTCTCAAGACACCACTTGCTTTGAGTTTTGGCACAGAATCTTATAAATATTATCTCTTTACAGTCTATATCAAAATGGACTGCAAACAATATAACTATGATGATACACTGTACCCTCTCTTATGTCTAATTAATCTTTGAAGATAAAGAAAGTACTGTGAACTCTGGTGTTTGGTGATGGATTTGCCCAGTTATTCTGAATTTTGAAGTCTCTTCTCTTTCATTCTGGTCACAAAATAGCACCCAAGGCCCTTCTCTTTTTCTATTTGTGTGTGAAGTGGTCCAGCTTTGCGCCTGTTTATTTGGACCCAACCCCATTACTTGTCTCATATGAGAATTTATGGCCAACCTTAAGGGTTACTTATAAGTATTAAAAAGGAATGTTCATTGCCACTTGTGTATGGCACAATGTGTTCTGCTTCCAACTAGTAGCATGTCGTTTACTGCACTGAGTGCATGTAGTACCATTTGCTAGGGTCTTATAAGAAAATTAAACGAACCAATAAGGTGAAGGTCAATTTTACTATGTTTGGAAGGGAGAACACACACAATTTACCACTAGTTATCAGTCATAAATAGCTCAGAGTCCTAAAACTCAACAGAAATGGTTTCAGCATAGGAAGGCAAGAATCTTGTATGATTCTGATGAAAGGGCCCAGTCCAACAGTATTCTTCACAAAACACAGAGGGCCATATTATCAAGAACAATGCCCTTGAGAATTCCAATAGAAACCCAGTTTCTAGTGTGAAGGACATCAAACCTGGGCTTCTATTGGAGCTCTCAAGGGCATATTATCAAGCCCCTTATCGCCGCTTTAGTGCGCAGTTTCCTGCCGCTAAAGCGGCAATAATGTTATCGCCGTTCTTGATAATATGGCCCAAAATGTCCTGGACATTTAAATGTGCTTTCAGTAAACAAGTCATGTCACCCACTTAAAATGAGCTCTTAGTTCTCCAACATAATTTGTAATGCTCACTCTAACTAGACGAGAGCAAGTGCGGCTTGATATTTTTTATTTGTTGAATATATTTATATAGTAAATATATAGCCATGTTGGTGGAAGCAAAGTATTTCACCAAAACAGCCAGAACAAAATGTGATTAATCCTGATATATGATCATTTCTTCTTTGCAAATTTTTACAGTTCTGGCTTAATTTGGATCATTTTAGGGTAAGTGAATAATAGGGGTATTGACAGATTTCGGCTACGATTTTGATTGAGCGATTTGAGCACATGATACATCTTTCTACTGCTCAATCGCTCAATTGCTCATAATGTCACTAGGATTCCAAGGACAAACAGCATCCATTTAATGGAACTTCAATTAGCAGACTATAATGTGGGCAACATTGTTTTCAATGTTATATACATTGCATTTACATGAATATACATTCAAATTATTACCTCATTGGACTTAGGCACTAAAACTGTGGCATTTCTAGTGGCATCAAACTGTGCAGTTGATTTTGAGTGCCATGTGTAGGTTAATTTAGGTCTCAATTTGAATGCACAGCAATATACATTACCACACCGTCATAATGAATTATAATAGACATTACATTTATCAAGGACACACTTGATTGCTAAATTGATGTTGTTAAGTTACCAAATGAAATACACTGCTATGTTGACTTTTGAAGACGCACTTCAATTTGCTTTACACTTTCTTCGGTTTTCCTGAGAACTCGAGTGCTCTGCTAATGCTGTATTTTTTATTGTGCGTCACTGCGTTGTAAACAGAATGTGCCAACTCGAGGAGACACCCTCTAGTGACTTTAGCTTCATATATTTTTCATACCAAATTAAAATGTATGCTATTCAGTTGATTATGGTAGGTCTGTCTGTATCCCTGCACCATGACTCATTGCATGACACCTCGCAGACGTCAGCTTAAGGATTTGAAGGGAATTTTTCAATTTCTTATTTTAGATAGAAAACTATTTATTGCAGTATTCATTTTAGATGAAAAAAGCCACCTATAAATGGCCCAAAATAATTACATAAATCACCACAAAGCTTCACAGAACTACAGTAATCTTTAGTGCATATTCACAAACAAAGTATCATGTAATAAAATCTGAAACATAGATTTTGAACACGTTAGAAAATCTTACAGTACAATTTTCAGGTCTATCATTTTTCCTTTAGATATGTTGCGGCAGATTTATTTTAAAATTGTGAAACAGGGCGCCAGGTTGCACCAGGGGAGAGAGCCTTGCAGAGCCATATCAACTGGGATATCATGCGTCTGAAATCTTCACCATGGCCCCCATTCAAACAGCCTGACACGCACCATGGACACACCTATGCACTATAATGTAAAGTTGTGCTTGTGATGCCTAGCACTTATTTTGTACTGGCAGGGAACAAATACTATGCTTACACATGCTTCAAAATGCTGCCCACACCGTATGCTTGCTCTACAGTGCAGCACACATGACATGTGTGATAGAGTAAGAGAATAAATACATTTCTCCATGTTAATGTCTGTCTCAAGAATGTCTTATTTTTTTAAGCGTGCCCTGCCTACTTTGTTAGTTGATAGATCTTTGTGTCAAGACCCATGGGAAGAAATTGTGTTAATATAACATGTTTTTCCATAGCAATACATTTTGGGCTGAAAGTGAAAAACAGTTTGGGGCTGAATTCAATGGTGGTCGGTGGGACCGCCGCCTTCACTTGCAGCAGTCAAGAGACTGCCTGACTGCCTGACAAGGGGGGAGAGGAGTTGGCCTAATGGCTAGGGTGGTTGACCTCGAATCTGGGGAACTGGGTTCGAGTCTCGGCAACGACGCTGAACATCCTGTGATTCTGGGCAAATCACTTAATCTCCCCGTGCCTAAATTAAAAAACCAATAAAAATTGAATGTGTCCTAATGTAACGCAACTGGTGCTATGTAAAGCGCTCTGATACCTTAGGGTCAAATTCGCGCTATAACATCAAAACAATAAAGCAGGCGACGATCTGACCACCATACATAGCACATGGAGATGAGGGGGGACACTACATGTGCCCCCAGTTCCACTTTACAGAAGCCCTTGACAGATGGGGTCTGCCTCGGTACCACTGCCATTTAGGGATAGAACTCCAACTGTCGCCCCATCAGGATCTCTGATCCTGGTGGAGGTAACAGTCTGACCATTGTGGACCCGACGGCCGGAATTGGAATTGGGCGGTCGGACGGAGGGTTATCTGCAGGTGGGGCGCCACCAACTGCCTGTCTTTAGCGTTCTGACCACCACCGTAATCAGGTGCCCAGTGCATGGATATATGGTGGTACAAAGTATTCCTCAATCTGCCAAATTTTTTAAAGCTTTGTAATCTTTTTTTAATTTTAGCTGTTTTTCGTCAGACTTGTAATGTAGACGAAGTTGGGAAAATGGGCAAAGGTATTAATAAGTGCCAAGTTTGACAATTTCACCGCACCTCAAGTATGCTATTTAAAACTTCAGGCAGTCTTATACAAAAGAATTAGAGCTCTCCACTATACATTCTTTAGAGTCCAAAATGTCCTTACTGCAAAATAAAGAAAATTGTAGTGTAAATGTATCAAGTTAAGGTTGGCTAATGTGATGCATACAATTTTAGACATCACCACTTGGATTTTTATCATTTTCTTTAAAGAAAATGTCGAGTAATAGTGAACACTATGGTTTAGTATGCAATAATATCCCTTTGATGTTTGCTGATTCGGCCCATCTTTAAAAGTACCCCGGGAAAATATTGCACATGGAATAACCGTTTGTATGACAGAGTATCGAGATCAACAATATTGTGACACCAGAATATCATACCCAAAAAATGGCTACAAAATATTGAGTTTACAAACTTTTTATGTAAACTACCAAAATATTGAGTCAAAAATATCAAAGAACAGAATATTGACAAAAAAGAGAAGTATATAAAAAATGTACGAATGTGTGTGTGTTTGCCTTTCTTATCATCTATTCATTTATTTCAAATATTTAAAACATAATTAAATATTGTTTTATTGCTACAGTAAATTGTATATATATATATATATATTCACTTAAAAAACCATAGGTTTCACACATGTTATAGTTAGGTGGACATTTCACTCGTAAAAAACCAATGAAATTCCACTGTTATAGTTAGTTAAGATAACTATAACTCACGCGCCCGCAATCCACTGCTGATGACGTCACATATTTCATCACTCATGACATGGTCAGTGGGATCACTCATGACATCACTGATGACATCATCCTTGTGATAGAGTGGCGGTCGCACGAGTTATAGTTATCTTAACTAACTATAACAGAGGAATTTCATTGTTTTTTTATGAGTGAAATATCCACCTAACTATAACATGTGTGAAACCTATGTTTTTTTAAGTGAATGTGCAAGGTTTTTTAAATGCTAATTCCTAACTATAACGTGTGTGAAACCTATGGTTTTTTAAGTGAATTTGTACGGTTTTTTAAATGCAAATTATTATTATTTTTTTTTGTTTTTATGGTTTTTCACCGCACCCCGCGATTTAAAAAAAAAAAGTTTTTTCACCCTTCAGGGTCCTTTAGGGACCCCCTGACAAAGGCTAGGGGGTCAGGAACTCTCTACCCTGCCCCCTTTTCACGTTCGCCACCTCTCTTTTTCACTCTCGCACCCACAACAAACAAAATGGCGGCCGACACTTCCTGATTTCGACCAATTCGAACGTTGACTGACATGTAACCACCAATCAGAATTACGCTCGCGCACGTTAGGGTGCGCACACGGTGCGCGCGCGGTGCGCGGCTATAGATATTTATGTGCTTTAACTGCAATTTTCTCAGGAACTACTGAACAGATTGACTCCATATATGCAAAAGGCACTTCCCTGACCTGAGGACTACCTCTCTGCCAAATTTCAAGTAATTCTGTTCAGCCGTTCGGGCTGTAAGGTCCTATGGGAAAATGCATAGGGAAAACACGTTTTGGGACCCCCCTTCTTTCTCGGCCCCCGCTTGACGAATCACCCCGAGACTTTTAGGGTAAGAGGTGAACGGAGCGCCCCATTAGTTTTGAAAATTTCGCGAGGATTCGTCAACCGGCGCCAAAGTTATTCAAAATAGAATTTTCAGATTTCCTATGGAAACACGGTCCTAACTATAACTATATACTGGCGACCGCCAGTAGATAATATATATTATTGAGGTATTTTTTGCTGCTAATTAGACCGATCTGGGATGGATAATTTTGTATTTGCAGTCAATGATCGATTTGCATGATAGGATATATGATTACATGATGCCTCATGGTTTATGTTTGGCTTTACTCACACCCGGTCGCCTAACTTATTTTCTATTTATTATTGAGAGAATTGTTGTTTGTAACTTTGTATTCATGGCACTTGCTGAATATTGTTTTCAAGGAATGGCATCAACCTCTATTTTCAGGTTGCGCGTTGGCGATTACAGTATTTATTTCTGCACTTTGTATGAATTACATGTTTTAATTCACTGTATTTCGCATTCATGCAATTATGCAATTCTCTCTATATTATGTATCATTTATACTGCACTAATATTTGAATCTTCACCATGCTCACAGTGGAGTTCTATCGTTAGTAGTTGACCGTATTATGGCCATATTCTGTTTTCCATATTGATTTACAATGACAGCTTGTTTCTGTAGTTGATTGTGCACATCTTTCACTTTTAAAAAACGTCACAGTGGGAGACGCATCATGTGATCAAGCTCCCCCCGAGGAGTGAAACGCGTCATGGCAGGCACTGCTCCTGTGATACTTGTTTTTTAATAAATTGCCACTGCTTCACCCACTTATGCCTTGTGGGAGTCCGTGATTTGTCCTTAGAGTCTGGAGGTCCGGGCCTGGGGTTCCGCCGAAAGGGATTAAGTGTGGACAGGACGTCTTTGTTTATAATTGTTACCGGAGCAAGGCTGTTTCCGGCTTCACAGACCTTTCTGTTTTCTCGAGGCACAGCTTCTGTACAGCCATCTGCGTTTCTGTGCATGGATTTCCTTTCTCGGAAGAGAACTGCTACTGCTGTGCCCCCCGATTCACCCGTGTAGACATCACCAGTGTGCAGAGTGTTCTCCCGACCGCGTGAGGTTGCGGAGTCTGGTTGGTCGGAGGACAGGGAGAGCTGCAATTTCAACAACGGTAAGGAGACCTTCGGTTTTGGTGTCGGAACAGGGAGTTATCGGGTTACAGGATTATCTCCAGTATTTAATTTGACGGGACTTTTGAAGCAGTGTCTACGGTGTATTCTATCACCGATTAACTTAACGTATCATGTTCTCCAGTGATGCTATCTGCGACAGGGAATCAGCGGCGGAAGCCCTATTCCAGAACCTACCAACTGTTACAAATGAGCATAGAGGCTCTAACACAGATTCAAGAAGCAACGATGTGAAAACATTACCTAAAACACTAGAAAAACAAATTAAAAAATTAACTTTCTAAATGGTGGGAGAAGAAATCATTAGAAAAGTACAGAGATGCCAATCGTGTTCCAAGAGGGCTGCGGGTACTCATTGCTCCTACATTCGAAACCCCTAGCCCTCTAATGTTACAAGAATGGGCAGAGAACAATCCTCAGGCATCCATGAACATGATCCACATCCTCATTAAATATGCTGAAATCGACCGTAATGCTCTCCTGACAGAAATTGATTGTATCAATGGCCTACTTGATGCTAAAGGACAAAGTGATCTGATAAGCAAAAGTAAACATGAAATTGAGTTATGCATCAAAAAACATGAAGAAGTAATCAAAGAAAGAAAGATTTACAAGCTTGCACGTGATCAAAATGATTACGCAACCGGAAGAATTTTCACATTTGCTCGCAAATATGACAATTATAAGAGACAAGCTTTAACCGGAGGCAATGTTCATAGCAAACAAGTTATTAGTGGTGATGAGGCACGTATGATTGAAGTGGACTCTGATTCTGTTTCCTTGACATCCAATAGTAGTTCTGAGGATGGCCGACCTGGTACCTCAGCTCCGACAACATCAGGAACAATGAGCTTCTCTCTTGCCGAGGAACTAGATTTTGTAAGCAAAGACCGGCGGTACACCTTGCGCCCCCGCAAACCTCAATATGTGCAAGGGGATCAGCCAACAAACGTAGGAGGGAGAGGAGGGTCAGGCACCGGCAAAACTACACCAAGAGGAAATGTGAGAATGGTCTGGAAGAAATGACAAGTGGAACAGAAAACACTGTCATCAATCTAACAGATACAGTATTATCCAAAGCTGAAGAGCAACTTCTATCATTGGGCCTTTCTTACTGTCCTTAACATCGCTTTTCTTATAAACAGGCAATGTTGACGTGTTCAAATTTATTAGGAAGATTACATTTATCAAACACTTCCAGTTAAACACGTTTTCTGGCAAATCAACTGACTTTTCATCCAGCATCACCAATACTGAAGGGGCATTGCAGGTCAAGGACATTCCTAATCTACAGATTTTGTATGATATGGCACAGGAAACCTGCAATGACGATTTACCAACAGTCAGCCAGGATCTGTACCACAAAAGGACAGCCCTCAGCCCATTTCGTCCTGTATCTACCTTTCTTCCACTCATGCCCAAAGATGCAGTTGATGTATTCAGTGACAGAGTCATCACCGAGCTGAAATCACTGAACAAATCTGTGTCATTTCAATCACGACAGAAAGATTTCAGGAACAATCAATACCACATGTTGATTACTAAACTTCAAAAAAATCAAGACCTTATTATTAATAAATCTGACAAAGGTGGTAACACAGTTTTATGGTCTCGCAATGATTATTTGTCAGAATCTGAACGTCATCTTTCTGACATTCAATCAATCAATCAATAATTTGAAAGCGCACTACATACCCGTGAGGGTTTCAAGGCGCTGGGGGGGGGATGCTGCTCTTATTGGTCGAAGAGCCAGGTCTTGAGTTGTCTCCTGAAGGTCAGCAAGTCTTCAGTTTGTTGCAGGTAGAGGGGGAGGGTGTTCCAGGTTCTAGTGGCTTGATGGGAGAAGGATCTGCCTCCGTAAGTGGCTCTCCGGATGCGTGGTACCGTGGCCAGGGCGGGGTCAGCGGAGCGGAGCTTCCTGTTGGGTACGTAGAAGGAGAGCCGACTGTTGAGATAGGCTGGGCCGGTTTTGTGGAGAGCTTTGTGTGCGTGGATCAGGAGCTTGAAGGAGATTCTTTTGTCGACTGGGAGCCAGTACAGGTTCCTCAGGTGGGGGGTGATGGGGTCGGGGCGCGGGATGTCGAGGATCAGGCGTGCAGAGGCGTTCTGGATTCTCTGAAGTCTGTTGATGAGCTTGGCTGAGGCTCCGGCGTAGAGGGCGTTTCCGTAGTTGAGTCTGCTGCTGACTAGGGCCTGGGTGACAGTCTTCCTCGTGTTTGTCGGGATCCATCTGTAGATCTTGCGAAGCATGCAGAGGGTGTTGAAGCAGGTGGAGGAGACTGCTTTGACTTGTTTGGCCATGGAGAGTTTCGAGTCGAGGATGACTCCTAGGTTGCGTGCGTAGTCGGTGGGTGCCGGGGGGACCCCAGTGACATGGGCCACCAGGAGTCGTCCCAGGTGGAGGGGTTTGACCCGAGGATGAGGATTTCCATCTTGTCTGTGTTCAGTTTGAGGCAGCTGTCCTCCATCCAGTCTGCGACGGCCTTCATTCCCAGGTGGAGGTTGTATTTGGCGGTGAGGGGGTCCTTGGTGAGGGAGAGGATCAGCTGAGTGTCGTCGGCGTAGGAGATTATGTTGAGTTTGTGTTGTCGGGCGATGCGTGCCAGTGGAGCCATGTAGACGTTGAACAGCGTCGGGCTGAGGGAAGATCCCTGAGGGACGCCACAGATGATATTGGAGGCATCCAATCAGTACGGGGGGAGGCGGACTCTCTGAGTTCTGCCGGAGAGGAAGGAGGTGGTCCAGTCCAGGGCCTTGTCTCGGATCCCTGCGTCATGTGCAGTGGCAAACGGTGTCGAAGGCGGCGGAGAGGTCCAGGAGGATGAGGGCTGCTGTCTTGCTGTTGTCCAGCAGGATCCTGATGTCGTCTGTGGCGGCGATGAGGGCGGTCTCGGTGCTGTGGTTGCTGTGGAATCCTGATTGGGACGGGTCCAGGATATTGTTATCTTCGAGGTGACGGGTGAGCTGGGTGTTTACTATCTTCTCGATGACCTTTGCTGGGAACAGAAGCAGGGAGATGGGCCGGAAGTTCTTGAGGTCGCTCGAATCCGCCTTGGGTTTCTTCAGTAGGGCGTTGATCTCTGCATGGCTCCAGTTCTCAGGGAAGGTGGCGGTCTCGAAGGAGAGGTTGATGATTTTGTGCAGTTGGGGTGTGATGGAATTGCTGGCTTTGTTGAAGATGTGGTGCGGGAGAGAGTCGGACGGGGATCCGGAGTGGATTGTTCCCATGGTCTTGATTGTGTCCTCGATGCTCACGTTGGCCCAGGTTGTCAGGGTGTCGTGGGCGGTGGGGTGCGGTGGGTTCGGTGCGGTGTGGTCGGCAGGGGCCGTCCAGGGTCTGAAGCTGTCATGGATGTCGGTGATTTTCCAGTGGAAGAAGGCGGTGAGGGAGTCGCACAGGGCTTGCGAGGTGGGATGTCGTTGGCATTGGAGCTGGGGTTGGAGAGTTCCTTCACAATGGTGAAGAGCTACTTGCTGCTGTTGTGTGTGTTGTTGTCAAGGCGGTCTGAGTAGGGGGTCCTTTTGGCGGTTCTGATGAGGTGGTGGTGGTTGCGGATGGCGTCTTTGTGGGCGGCGCGGCTGTCTGGCATCTTGTCGCTGTGCCAGATGTTTTCCAGTTTCGGGCAGGTGCGTTTTGAGTCAAGGAGTTCCGGGGTGAACCAGCTGACTGTTCTGCTGGTGTCTCTGCTGGTGGGGTTTTTCAGCGGGGCGACAGTGTTGGTGCAGTCGTTCATACAGCGTTCGAGGGTGAGTGCACCTTCATCAAGGTTGTTGGGGTTTGTCGGAGGGTTGAGCGCGAGGTTTGTCTGTAGTTGTTCTTGGGAGACTTTGCTCCAGCAGCGGCGGGGGGTCTGTAGGGAGCGGTGGTGTGTGAGGGGTTTCTGGAAGGAGTGGTGGATGCAGTGGTGGTCTGTCCAGGTGAGTTTGGAGGCGTGGCTGAAGGTGACATGGGGACTTGAGGAGAAGATGGCATCTAGCATATGGCCGGCGATGTGGGTCGGCATCGTGACGAGCATTTTCTGTTCGAGGTTGGCGAGATTATCGATCAGGGTGGAGGAATTGTTGTTCTTCTCCAGGTGGTAGTTCAAGTCTCCGAGGAGGATGTAGTCGGTGGAGGTCAGCATGTGCATGCTGATGAGGTCGGCGATGGAGTCGCAGAATTGAGGCTGAGGTCCTGGCGGTCTGTAGATGAGGGTGCCTCTTAGGGTGGTCTTGGGGTCCGTGTGGATCTGGAAGTGCATGTGTTCGGCGGAGCTGAGGGCGTCGTTGGCGTTAGTTGAGACCTTGATGGTGTTTTTGTGGACGATGGCCATTCCTCCTCCTGCCTTGTTGGTGCGGTCTCTGCGGGTGATCTTGTACCCAACTGGGATGGCTATGGCGATGTCTGGTGAGGAGGTTTCGTTCATCCAAGTTTCGGTCAGGAAGGCGACGTCCGGTGATGTGGTGTCGAGGAGGTCCCAGTGTTCAACGGCGTGTTTGTGTGCAGAGCGGGTGTTGAGCAGGATGCACCTAAGCTGGTTGGGTTCCGTCGTGACAGGTGTCTTGGCATTTTCGAGGCAGGAGAAGCTGCAGTTCCGGCAGGTGAAGGTGCCATGGGTGCGCCTTGGGGCGGCCTTGCAGCAGGTGTGGGTCCTTCCTGGGTTGAGAGCGACGAGGGTGTTGGTGTCGTAGCGGAGGCGGTCTTCCTGGCAGGTGCGGGAGCCAGGGGTTCTGGCGCTGGGCACGGTCCAGGCGCGGACGGGCGCAGACGAGCTTGCCTTAGGCACGCCTTCGGCGCGACCGCTGCTCGCAGACGCGCAGCGGACACCATATATGGGGAGGTGGGGAGGGAGGAGCATATGGGAGGCGGGAGGCGAGGAACGGGTGTGGCGAATGGGCGCGGAGGGGACGGGGCCACAGGGGAGGCAGCGGGGGAGGCAACATTTCCTGTTATAAACATTCTGCCAAATTTTAAATGAGAGCAGCAGAAGACATACCCGTAAAAAAATCCATCAATGGAAAAGGAATGGGTTATTGACTAAACAAGAAATGAATTTTCTGATTGTAGAACATCCAGTCACTCCCATATTGTATTTTTTGCCTAAAATACACAAGAAGGTCACTCCTGTCCCATGCCGTCCGATTATTTCAGCATAAGGAAGCATGAATGAGAACTTATCAAAGTATGTCGATTTCTTTCTGCAGCCGCACATGATCAGTCTGCCGTCATACATAAAAGACATTACAGATTTTTTAAATAAGATCAAAAATGTAAATAGGTGTTTTGATTATTTGCTGGTGGTTATGGACACCGAATCTCTTTATACGAGTATTAATCACTGCCATGGTATTAATGCCACTAAACATTTCTTGGATAACAGGGACATTAACATGGAAGATCACAACAACATGCTGTTGGAAATAATTGATTTGTGTTTGACAACCAACTTTTTTATGTTCCAAAATGATATTTACCAACAAGTGCACGGTGTGGCGATGGGGGCATGCTTCTCCCCCAGTTACTTATGTTTACATGTGGGCTGGTGGGAGAGTCATGTCCTTAGAACCACACACGGACATTGGTGGAGTCATATAGTGCATTATGGCACTACATAGACGATATCTGTTTGATCTGGAACGGGTCTAGGGAAGATGCTTTGAAATTCGTAGGAGAGATCAACTCTAATGATTTAAATTTAAGGTTTACTGCTTCTATTGATAGCTCCAAGGTCGGATTTTTTGATGTTTTGCTGTATGTCGATGAAGGTATTTTGCAAACCAAGTTACACAGAAAGTCCACCGCTGGTAACTCGATCCTTCATGCAGATAGTGCTCATCCTCGCCACCTCATCAATTGCATCCCCTATGGCGAATTCATCCATATCCAGAGAATTTGTATTTCTGATATAGTCTCCATGGAGTGTCAAATGGCAGCTTTTCGCAGATTTCTTGGCTGGGGCTATTAGAAACTCCAATTGACCCTTGCCCTTAAAAAAGCTAATAATCTGCAAAGAGATATCCTGCTCCTGCCCCATCCCAGTATGCAATCTGACAAACAGAGTTTTTAGAAAGATGTTTGTCCTATTCGGTTGATAACTACATTTAGTGCACAAGAACAGGCAATACATAAGATTATTTATTCTGAATTGCCTATTGTCTTGACCGAAAACATCCTTGGTCCTCTTCTACCCAGCTTACCAGCCATCACCTTTAGAAGGGCACCCTCCATGAGGGATGCCCTTGTTAAATCTATGCCTGAGATGAAATCTAAAAATACTTGCCTCCCTAAGACGGGCTTTTTCAAATGTAATTCTTGTTGTGCGAGCACATTTCCCAAAAACTGTACTCACTATAAAACAGCATGTTAGGGCAATTGTTAATTCTGACCACAATTACCCAGTGGCCAGACATTTCCAGTCTATTCATGACAACAAACTAAAAGACTTGGAATACACAGTTTTAGGGTCAGTTCACAACCCCGGACGGGGGGGTAATCGAGAGAAATTATTGAGACAACGAGAATCTCACTTTATCTTAGCTCTCGACACAAGAGTCCCTAATGGTCTTAACATGAATGAAGATTTGCACAATTTTTATGAAATAATTATTTGATGTTTATCTATCATGATGGTAATGTAATATGATAATCATCTGTTTCATTGGATCAGTGCTACGTATGTTTAGCTGAATATATAGAGGTTTGTTCTGTGATTTTACTATTATCATTGCACTTGCACTTTAGGATCGATTAGACCTAAGCGATTCAGGGTTTTTTCCCTTGCTGCTAGATTTTTTGCACTGCACTATTTTGCACTTTTTTGGTATTTTTGTAATTCGTTTTTTATACAGATTATTTATAACCATATGGCATTTTATTTGTATATATATGTATTTCTTTAGCTTGCAATTTCGATATTTACTGATTTTATACATTCATGTTGGTCATGGGCCAAGCTTAAATAGGAAATAACCCAAGGCTTCAAGCACCCTATATCTAAGACTCAGGGTCTCATTATGAGTTTGGGGGTGTGGAAGTGAGACCTCCCTCCTCCTGCACCACTAAACCTGTGGTTGAACTGCCCACTTGAGTAGGAGTTTACTCCTGTCTGGCGGACGGTTCTTTGGCATTCCCACGATGGTGCCTATCAAATAGGCACCACAATGGGAATGTCGAAATCAGTACCTGCACGACATGGATGGCTCCAGTCCCTCCCATGCAGGTACACGTCCATGTTGGCGTTGCACCAAATCGTGGGGCTGGCCTCACATGAGAAGGGTGACATTTTGGACCTCATTTGGGCCACGTCATCAGCTACATTTCATATTGACTGCAGGCCATGTAGCTGGACTGACCACTTCTTAGTCAGTTTCTCACTCCATGTAGACAGCCGTCCTACACACCTATCCATGGGATGGAGGATGGTACGGAATTGGCGTAAGATTGAAGACGCTAAGATGAGGGAAGTACTGAACCAGATGATACATTCTGGATCTCAGTTTAGGGATCCGGATTTGAAGCACGAAGAGCATCTACATCAGTTGCGGCTAGTTATCGATGAGGTAGCCCCTTCCCGCAGGGAAAGAATGACAAATAGCATGAAGGGGGCCCCATGGTACACGCAAGAATTGAGAGGGGAAAAACAAGCTCTCCGTCAATGTGAGCAACTATGGCGGAAACTTACCAATCGAAGGATGCCTACAAAGTAAAATTGGCTCTCTATAAAGCTTCAATTATCAGAACTAAATCTGCTCACTATGAAGCTAGGATCAGTGAGGCAACAGATACTCAGCAAGAGACCTTCAACGTTCCTAGGAAGTTGAGTCATCTGAAAGATTAAAGGACTGCCTCTAGCCAGGCTGACTGTGACAGGATACAGGACTTCTTTTTAACTAAGGTTGAAGACATCATTACAGATATAGGCAATACGCGTAATACCCACTGCCCCTTGTTAGTAGAGGACCTGCCTGACTTTCAGGGTATTGGTCTCTCGGTGTTCCCTATGCTCAAACCACATGACTTAGCTCAAATTGTGGCTAAAGTAAAATTGGGGTCACCTGAGGACCCTTATCCGTCAAAATTGTTCAAAACAATCATCCCAATGAGAGAAGCTGAGGTGCTGTCCCTACTGAATCTGTCGTTGGCGACAGGAAAGGTACCACAGAGGTTCAAGGAAGCCTTGGTGATCCTGTTGCTGAAAAAAGCAGGGGCGGACACCAAGATCCTCATAAATTTTAGACCTATTTCCAGACTTCCCATCTTGGCCAAAGGCCTTGAACAACACGTGCTCAGAGTCCTTTCTTCATTCATTGAACAACACCAGCTGCTACACACTCTGAAATCCGGGATCAGGGCGCACAACAGCACTGAATTGGTGATGCTTTCAGTACTGGGTGACCTGCGGCTTGCAGCTGATAAGAAGACCCCCTCAGCCCTGATCCTGTTGGACCTCTCAGCCGCATTTGACATGGTGAACAATGCACAGTTGTTGCCCTGTGTCTGGCGGCTGGGAGTTACCGGGAAGATCCTACAGTAGATTACGTCCTTCCTGGAGGATCGGTCTCAAAGAGTCCAACTAGGAGATTGTACATTTATGCGGGGAAACATACAATGGAGGGTCCCAAAGGGCTCTGCGCTTTCCCCTCTGCTTTTTAATATTTACCTTCAGCCTTTGATAGATGCACTGGCTAAAACAGACTGTCAGGTGTTTAATTATGCTGATGATACTCAGCTAATTGTGCGAATCGACAATTCCCCTGACTCACAGTGTAACGTCCAAAATATAATTCGGTTCAATATGAACTGGATGACTTCTAATTCACTGAAGGTAAATCCAGATAAAACAGAAGTGCTCGCTCTCACTTCAGGGGTCTCGCCCTGGTCCAGTCTCTTTTGGCCTCAAGAGCTGGGCACCACTCCAATACCTGTGCCAGTAGTAAAGAGCCTGCGCATAAAGTTGGACACTGGACTGACCCTAAATAACCAGGTATCTGCTGTTGTGGGGAGCGGTGGAGAGGTGTGGTGCAGCAGCCACGGCAGCTGACTTCGGAGCACAGGGTTAACAGTTCGATCCCCGGCTCCGGCGGCAGCTCAGCTCAGCACCGTGTGACTATGGGCAATAGCTCACTTAATTTCCACTACGGCCCCCAGTGCCTTGAGACCCGTAAGGGTGAGTAGCTGCGCTATATAAAAACGGACTTACAAAAACGGACTTACATATCGGCCTGATGCAGCAGCTTCGGAAATTGGTGAGCTTGCTGTCTTTCTCCACCATGCGGACGGTTGTGACGAAATTAATCTTGTCACGCTTAGACTATGGTAATGCAGTCTATACTGGGCTTCCCTAAAACTTCTGGGGAAGCTCCAAGTGGTCGGGAACGATGCGGCAAGGTTGATCTATAAACTGCCAAGACGAACTCAGGCCACACCTCTGTTGCAGCAGTTACACTGGCTTCCCATGGAGCAAAGGGTTAAATTCAAGGGGCTTTGCATTGCACACAAGTCCCAGTTTGGAGAGGCACCTAAATACATTGAAGACTGCTTGAGGCCTTATGTCCCTGGACGTTGCCTTCGGTCATCAGAGTCTTGTCTATTGGCATGCCCACGTTTCAATAGAACAACTCTAGGGGGCCGGGCTTTCTCAGTCACTATCCCTCAGATCTGGAACAAACTACCGGACGGTATGTCAAGGAAGCTAGGCTATTACCGTTCCGGAAGAGGCTTAAAACACTTCTGTTTACAGAGGCGTTTGGATTAGTCAGCTCGCTGTATGGGTAGTATAGCTGCGTGATAGGATTCTGGATGTCTGATTCATGCTATAGCGCTAAGAGACCTTCCAGTGATTTCCATTTTATAAATATAATTTAACAATAACAATACTGTGGTGGATGCACACAGTTGGGCACAACATGTGCCCCCCTGCATGAACTCCAGGGCCCTGAGGCAACAGGGAGCCATGCAGGACCCATGTGTTCCCTCTCCGCCACAGTATTCATGGCAGGCTCACTGCCATAAAAACCCTGGCAGAGAGGAAACTTGTAATATGCTTGGTGGGACCACAGTGGTCCCACCAAGCATATTGCAGCCCCAAGACTGCCGACTGTGGTGGTCCCAGGGCAGCCTGACTGGCCTGTTTGTAATAGGGGGGGGGGGGGGGGGGAAGACAGCCACCGCCGTGTCCCATCGTAATGAGGCCCTCAGGCTAAGAACCCTCTCAACCAGAGCTTACAGAATGAAGTAGGATAGAACTGATGTAATTTCCCTGCTTGTGCACCTCCCACTGCATTTTATATATTCATTTTTTTAATGCATGTTTTTCAATAGTAAATACATGTTGCATTTAATACTGTTAGCACACAAATTGCATTCAATGTTTATTTCAGTTCTATTTGAAACTTCAGCAATTGTTTTTTACAGAGTGGCAGTAACAGTTTACAAATGTAGTGTACTACGGTTTATTTTCAATTTGTAATACATTTAAATCTTCACAAAAAAGTCTTCACACCACCACAGTAGACTATAAATTACTGCACTACCCTTTTTTAATGAGATTGTTTCACTAAACGACTGGAAATATATATAGAACATTATAAATACATTTCTCAAACTATTATCACTTTCATAAAGTGGTAATAGACAGGGAACAACATTAAAACCAAATACTATATTTAAGGCCATAACCCAGAATGCAGTAAAAGTGTGCTGAAAACAACATGGCTGCCTTTTTACAGTTTGCAAAGTCAGCCATTAACCAATCAGATACTGCCTTCTTATTGTTATGTACTGTAGTATACCACAATGTACTGCTGTCTTCCACATCACAATATATCACTAAGCATTTTAACAGTTATAACATTAACACTACTTATGCTATCTACACCTACTAACAGAAATTAGCATGTATACTTCTTAATCTATATTCCTGGTACATTGCATAGAGATCCATTCTCCCACTTCCATGCTATGTCTGTTTCAAGTACCACACTCCTCTCTACGCCACTCCATTCTCTGCCGTATCACACCACCTATGCTCTTACACTCTATGCTACTTCACTCTATGCTAATTCACTCTGCCACATTTTGCTCAACAACACTTCACTCTAAACCATTTCACTGTACTCTGTAACACTTTACGTAATGCCATTCTACAACACAGCAGTGTACGCCACTATGCTCTGTGCCCCTCCACTATACACTGCTCCACCCTACAAAGTTCCAACTTACGCAGCTACACTCTACGCTATTTCCTTGTGTGTCACTCCTTCCTATGCCACTTCACTATATGGTGTTCCACTGTATGTGACTCCCTTCTGCGACACACCACTGTATGCTGGTTCAGTAGACGTCACTCCACTTTATGACATTCCACTACACAGTATTACATTGTACACCACTCCACTCTATTCCACCCTCCTCTATGCCACTCCACTTCAATGTATGCCACTCCACTGTACACTACTGCAGCCTACTGTGCAACACTACACTGTATGCCATTTGGTTCTACCTAACTCTACAGTTGCAGCATCAGTCTACACCACTCCACTGGACTCCACTCCACTGTACGCTATTCCCCTGTACACCAGTACACTCTATCACACTCTACTTTAAGCCAGCCACTCTCCTGTACCCCACTACATTATGCCACTCCACACTACTCTACACTTCACTATTACACTACACACAACTATGCTCTATGCCACTCAGCTGTATGCCACTCCAGTGTACATTGCTCCACTGTACCAAACTCCACTCTACACCAATCCGGTATGCACTATTCTGCGGAATGCAACTACACTCTATGCCATAACACTTTATGCTATTTCACTGTACGCCACTCCACTTTACCCAAATCCACTCTACACCACTCCAGTATATGGTATTCCACTATATGCTGCTGCACTGGATTCCACTTCACTCTATGCTATTCCACTGTAATGCGCTCCACTCATCATCACTCCACTCTATGCCATTCCACTCTATGCCACTGAACTCTGTGCCACTACTCGGTATGGCACTCCACTCTGCTCTATTGTATGCCACTCCACTCTATGTCTATCCATTGCATGCTATTTCACTGTATGACACTCCACTGTGCGCTAGTCCATGTACCCCTCTCCAGTTTTCAACACTCCACTCTACACTGGGTCTTCAGACCCATATCCTGTATGCAGCAGACCTTGTTAATAAATTGTGACCTGCTTGCAGGAAATCGACACACCTGGGAGCCCAGAGCGTGAAATTGGTCTTCAACTGTTGTTTTATTTAAACGGTAGGAAATTGTGAAGTGTTGCTCCAAGTAGAGGTCTGTAAAATTCACGTAATCTGCTTTCAGGTAATGGTCAAATTTTCTGCAAAATTACTGAAAATTATGCATAATTATGTGAAATACAAATCCATCACTTAGCTATATATTTTAAAACACAAAATGCATCCTTGCATCAATTTTTGAAACAAAGATTCATGTGCTAAAAAAATAGTGCTAAAAAATGAAAACACTGTGAGCAGCCACTCGTTTACTGTTGAGTGCAGAGTTCGTGGCAAATCTTTTATCACCAGTGGCATGTTCAGTGTAAATTTTTACCATGGATGGTTGAGAAATTAAGTGACATAGCATAACAGCGTAATTTCAGGGATTTTGCATTAAACGCGTAATGTGAAATTCCGTTATTTATACCAGTGTAATGAATATTTCACCCAGGCCTACATCAAAGTTATAATCTGCAGCACAGAACTGTTTTATATGTTTCATTCTTGTGGCTGTCTTATGGTACTAAAATGTCATTCTTTACATTGCTCTGACATTGCAGAATGTATATGATAGTACTTGCATTTCATTACAAGCACTGTCGTGTTAATTACTTGCTCTCAGTTATCGGAAGAGAGATATGCATTTCTTTTCTAGTCGTTCTTTTGTTGATATGTACTTTCGTATTTATTCTAGCCAAACATATTTCACAAACTGTGTTAGGCAATTGAGTGATGCAGGACTTTTATAAAAGATTAGGAAATTCATTAAAGAATAGAGCTGATATATTTTAGAAATGCGTACCTGATATTTACGCTTGAAACCGCGTCACGGCATTCCTTCACTGATTACAATTAGGCCTGGGCTAAATTTCCGTTCCACTCGCGGAAATTGCGATAATTTGACATTTTCGCGTTCCGCGGAGAGCGCGAAAATGTCAAAATTTCCGCATTCCGCAGCTTAACGAAAATTTGTTTCTTGCTCGCGCTGTAAAATAATACATTCTCGCACGCGCGATCGCCTTACCTGAATCCCCGCGTTCGCCGACAAGTTTACCCGATCGGGTCGCGTTCTCCACGAGATGTTGGATTGTTGGTAGCCATTTGCGCTGTCTCGCGACAATTCGCGCCCGCAGTAACGTCATGTGTCGCGCGATCACGTCTTTCTTCTCGCGATCATGCACCGCGAGAAGAGTGAAAACAAGATGGCCGCGCCCGCGAGCAACCGCATGGGTAAGTTGGCAAGCCGCGACCACGCAGAAAATACCGCGAACGGGCGGGAAAAAAACTTCCGCATCTTCGCGATATTTCCGCGTGTTTGCGGCGATTTGAAACATTTTCACGATAATTTGTGAAAGTCGCTGTCGCAAATTCCGCCCACCCCTAATTAAAATAACCTATTTCTATAATGTTTAAAACAGCATATTTTTGCTACTGGTAATCTTCTATTAGCGGTGTCAATGTTGCCTCTAAAATTACCCACACTGATAAAAGGATGGCTTTTGCTGTTCCAATATGATTTTAGATTGCACTATGTACAACTGCTGGCAGCCTCATATTATGTGAGAAATAAAAGTATTCCTGGTGGAAAAGACAGGCAATGGCAACGCCAATAAGTCTGCCTATAAATGGTTAATGCAGTCAAACACAGCCATATATAATGGGTTATTTGTAGTGAATTGAAATTGCATTTATATAGCCCTGGACGAGATGTTGAAGAGCTGTTTCTGCCATCTCTCCGTAAAATCTGCTTCTTTCTGTGCCTCCTACATCTGTGGCCAATTTTTATTTTCAAAGTTTGAGGAACCCAAGGCCAGGGACCACCAGTGATAAAGAAAAGTTATCCACTTGAAAATGTTTTCAATATTTGTGTATGCAATGAATTTCAGAGTATAAGCTTCACCTGGAGGAATAAGCCAAGCCATTGTTCTAGGAGCTGGCGGGAGTGCTTTGTGACCATGGTGCAAGGTTGCATATATTGGAGCTAGGCTGCCGAAACTGCGGCAGCATAGGGAGAAGAGACAGGAATGCACTGTACTAAATAAACACAGTGCATTCGTGCCCTTTCGCTTTGGCGTAGGGCAGCATAGCAAGCTGAATTGCTATACTGCCCTAAGCCAAAATCACACAAATGAAGGCCTAGGTGTTGCTGATGTTCTTTTAAGCTCTGTCTTAAGAATTTCACCAATACTCAAAACGAAATTCAAAGACAATAGTTTAGAAGTTGTATGAGGCAAACAGCCAGAATATACCAAAGTCAAATTAAAGAGCATTTAAAGACACATCATAAATCATAATGTCCTGTGTTTAAGTAAGAGCTAAATCTCTTCGGCCATCTCTGCTTCATTGACAACAGTGGTGAAGATGATTGATAGGCACCACATCTTACAGTATAAACTCCCAATAACATAACATGATGAGAAAAGACATGACACTTACTGGGCATGTCCAAAATGCAATTACAATTCAATCCAAGCAAGAGATGCCAAGGAAATGAGCCATTTATTTTAACCATTGTCATTTTACCACTACAATGTCTGAAGTACCATCAGAACCATATTTAAGTACTTTTACCCGTTCAATAAAAAAGCCCACTCTAAATCTTGATGAACTATAAAACCATAGACTTATGCACACCCAGCTTCGGATGGCGAGGTACTAGAAAAATGTGTTAGTATCATCCTTCAATCCTACCAGAGTACAGTAAAACTCTAAGATAGAAAAATAATGTTCTAAACAAATCATGCAATCTAGATATTTACATTGCTGTGCTCAAACAGGGTCTGAGATTATGGGTGTTTAAATAATATTTTAGTAACAGCCTAAATATAAATGCTCCTGGCTATTATAAAGTTCATCCGTAACCGTGACTTGAACAATCCTCCTTTGCTTGGTAAGAGTGGTATGTACATACTTGTGTACATACGACAATATATGTTCCCTCATGTACATTCTAGGTATTAAACGTATCCATGGTTCACAGTGGTTTGATGTCTAGGATCAATTGGACATGCTGCCTTGTGTTATCAAAAACCTGATATGCAATATGGGAGTGTTGAACCGGCCTTCTCTGCAGAGTTGCCCCATACCTTTTGATGTCACCCCTCATGTGTTGTTGAATTGGTCTTATTGGCTTTAGGCTAAAACATGGTACAACTGACTTTCACCAGGTTGGCACACTTAATTTACTTGTAAGTCCCTAGTGAGCTAGTACTACGTGTAACAGGGCCTGTAAGTTAAATGCTACTAGTTGGCCTGCAGCACCCATTTTGCCATCCACTGCAGTAACCTTTTAAAACATGCCTTAGGCCTGCCACTGCAGCCAGTGTGTCATTTTAAACCGAGACTTCAACCTGGCAAAATAAACCTTTTCCTAGGCCTAAACCTTCCTTTTTAATACATATAGGTCACCCCTAGGTAAGGAGCTAATCCGCCCATAGGGCAGGGTACAGTGAATTTAAAAGGGTGGAATTGTTCTTTTAAGTTTTAGTAGATTTGGTAGTGAAAAACTCCTACCTCTACGATAGGATAACAATGGGTTACGTCATTACATTTAATAAAGAAGTGATAACTTTTGCTTGGAAGCAGATAGAAATCTCATGTTTGGCCTCTAGAAATGTGTCATTTAAAATCCTCTTTAACAATAAAGTTGAATTTTAAGACACAATTTTGAAAATGCCACTTTTAGAAAGTTGGCATCTCCCTGTCCTAACCGTTTGGTGCATGCAGCATTTGTCCTGGGTCATATGAATGGGTGTAGTTGCAGTTGGCCTTGGTGTATTCCTCCCAGATATGTCACAAAGGGGGACTGGGTGTTGGCAGGATGGGTGGGGTAGAGCTGTCACCTACCACACTTGCACGTCAATAGGTGCTGCTTTCTGCACTCACAAAGAACTTCACCCTAGCCTTTTGTCACCCCAGACATCTTGGGGCCTGGACAGAGGAAGTAAGGACATTCCAGACCTAGTTATGGGGTAAAGTCTAGAAGTTGATTCTACTTCAAAGCTGACATCAGGAATAAATATTGAGTCCCCTAAGTTCTCTGTCTCATGATGGTGTATTAACTTAGGGCTTGGTGTAAGAGGGTCTAGAGAACCTTTTCTCAGGCCATGTGCTGGAAGGAATTCCAGAAAACATAGCACAATCATTCCTGAAGGTTGGGGTTTCCATATCTCTTTCGATCTCATTTAGTTTGTTTAGACTGTAGGGGCATGATCAGAAACATTTCAATGTTCTGTTCCTGTGTTTTTATTATCTTAATGTGGTATTTTTTTCATTGACCGTATTTTGCGAGGTGGAGGGCAGATAGCCTGTACATCAAGGCTCTGGCTGGTGTGGGATGTTAGAAGCTTCTACCGGATAACTGCTTGACTGACGGATTTTATGGCTGCATGTAGAAGCACCTCTTTTTTGTTTGTGAAAGATTGTGATACATTTTAGTAAGATAAATGCGTAACCTATGCAGGCTAAACATTTCCTCCTGAAGCTCTTTAGATTGAGTAAAGATCTGCAGCTTTTAAAGATGTTAAAATTGGCTGTTGATTGGCTATCATGTAACTGTCCAGAAGTTTGTTTAGGGTCTAGCTTTTTTCTCTATTTTCTTCTTGTTGCTGCATAATAATTTTATCAGTGTTTCATCAATATCACTGTAGCTGATGCATGCATACAAAGGCCATTTTTTTGTTAATTTGAAGGACACATTGTAGCAGGAATATGGAGTTTTTGGTTTCAACCTTTCTCTGACTATTCTCAACCACTCTGCTTATATCACGCTGAGTCTAGGAGATTAGTTTCTCTGTATGTCCATTTCTCTTGCTTTAACATGGTCTAGTGAACGAATGGGTCAGTTTTTAGATTTGTATTGACAAATGACACAAGCAGTTCGGCACGCTGGATTTGAATAATTTAGTTTATTAATATCCGTCAAACCATATTTGATGATTTTTATCCTGCTCCACACTGGGCACATTTTTATGTGATGTTGAAAGACTTTCAAACTTATTATCACGTTGTAATTCCAATCTTGTGTGTTCCTGGAGTCTATGTTAAATGCACAGTGTGATGTATAATTGTATTTTAAGGGCCACACTTCTCTACCCTTCTGTATCTTCCTGTGCTTATGTATTCTTCTAGACAAGTCCACTATAATGCTTCCTTTTTATAGATAGTACCTTATTCCTCAACCTTTGTTTCTTAATTTAAATCATGCCCCTGTTGATAAAAGGCAACTGCTTTATCCATAGGTTCTTTAACTCTGCTGACTTACCTTCATGGTGACAAGTTTGTCTTTGCTTACAAGTATACGTAAATGGTGATCTGCTATCCTGAGGTACCAAAGAATAAAAAAGGTTTGTGCAATTTTAAAGCATTATTGGGTAGTTCTTAGAAATCTAAGCATCAGTGATCTTTATCCTTAGAGGGATAATTAATGCAGACCTTTATTTGGGCTGATGTTTATTATAACTGAAAGGTTGTCTTCACAGTCCTCAATCTGCACTGTTTGGTCTAGGGGGTTCCTAATGCTAGGACTGAAATGACTGTGGTCACGCTCCAATCTCCGCTATACTATGATGAACTGTTCAGTGATAAGCCTGTTATTAATTTATATGAAGATGCAATCTACTACAGGCGAATCCATTTTATTATTCACTTTGGTACATTTTATTTGATTCGGAATGTTAGAAAGGTACTGGCTCATATTAGATCTACATATTAAATCTACTGGACGTAAGCTTCTTCACCTACATTTTCGTAATTTCTGTCCCTCTGCAAGAAACCTTGTCGAATGATAAATACTTTGGGGCAGATTTACAAGCCCCTTGCGCCTCATTTACGCCGCGGTTGCGTCACTTTTGTGACGCAGCGGCAACGTAAATCCTGCGCCATGGTGCGGGGTACTTACAATGTGACGTCACTTTGTAAAGCCCTGCGCCACATGTAGGCATTCCTGCGCCGTGGGGGGGGGGGGGGGAGTTCCGGCGCAGGAGTGCCTCCTAAAAGTGGCTGAGTGAAATCTACAAGATTTCACTCAGTCACTTTTAGGCCCATGCTGCGTCAAAACCCTGCTCCTGCCTGAAGCAGGCGTAAGGATTGACGCAGCATTCACAAGATAGGGCCCCCAAGAGAATTGCTGGAGCTGCGGCACGCTTGCGATGCAACTCCAGCAATGCACCACTTTTACGGTGCCGTTTTTGCCCCATGGTGCGCCGCATTGTAAATGCGGCGCATCCATGGTGGCGGAGCTGTGGCGCACAATAACTGGCGCATCCCTGCTGATATGCAGGGATGCGCCAGTTATTGTAAATATGCCCCTTTCTTTGCTTGTCTGATGCTCATGTAAGTGGTATGTGATAGTTTGCTTGGGGCAGATTAGTTACCCTTAGTGTGTTCTGCAACCTTTTTGTAGATTTGTGATTGATTTGATGGGAGGGACTTGGAGGCAGTGGCGTCTGGTAGGGAACGGCAGTGAGAGGAGGTGTGGGGGGATGGGGACCAAAATCAAAAAAATTAACCAAAAATAATAAAACTTACCTGCTGCTGGCGACGCCAGCTGTCGCGTGTCTGCAGCCTCTCCAGTCTCCTGGTTGCAGGGCAAGCACCCACATTCACAGGGTCCCTAAGCCAATCACAAGGCTGCAATGCAACATTGTGATTGGGTCCCCTACGTTCCCCTAAGCTAATCACAATGCATTGTAATTGGTCTGAGTGCTGTGGTTCAGCTCTCAGACAGGGACAGGGAGCCTGCGCATGTTCTCCACCAGGCTGTATAATGAAGCATGGTGGGGAACATGCAAAGTGTGCATGAACGTCTGGCCGGTCAAACATTCATGCGAACTTTGAGTGGGCAAATGACTCATCCATCCCCCGGCCCCTGCTCGGGCCAGCCCCGCCCCTTTCTGCACCTAAGAAGGGAAAAAGAAAATGATAATAACGCGTTTCGTTACTGTCATTTTACTTTTTCCTCTGCACTGCCTTAAGCAGTGGGGCAACATCCCTCTGCCTAAGCAGAGGAATCGCCCCTGTTTGGAGGATGGCCACGTCCTGGTCATCTGGCACCACGTCTATAGCATTTCCCAGTGTGCACTTTGCATTCAATCTCTACTACTATAAACATAGTAAACAAAATCAACAATCGTGAAACAAATCATAAAACATCATAAATATTACAGGTTCTCCAGAGGAAAAAAATGCAACACAAGAAAAAGAATTAGAATATTTTACGATTAAAAAATAATGTTACAAGGACTCTTTACTGTTTGCTGTCACAATCCAGGAATCGTTTCAGCAAACCTCTGCGATGATGTTGGCCGCACTCCATGTCATGAACATATGCAGCACTGTCAGTCAAATGAATCATTTAGCTGCCAACCCGTCCTTTGGTATTAGCAGCATCTTTCTGTCCGTGCACTGGTGCGGTCTGCACAGTCATGTCTGAATATTGGAAGCATACCGATATGTATAGATAGGAAGCATTTCAAGGGTTAAATATAATAAAATACAACGCGCATTTCTCCTAGTCTTTAATGTTTGTATTGCGCCTAAATGTGTTTACCACTCCCTGCCATAAACAATTGCAACACCTGTTCTTAAGCGATGAACACTGAACACCTGGAGGCAAGTATCATGGAACACTGTTCCTCCAAGCATGATCTGAATCGCGTGCTCACTGGCATACTCTTTCTGATGGTTATGAGTTTTGACTTGTGTATTCCAACATCATCTTGACATGCATTCAATCTGCGGAGGTCTGTATAAACTCGGCAACCATATGCACACTCGTTTTTGTTTTCCTGGTCACATTCACTTAACCCTAGCATGTATTTGCAATGGGCAGACTTTCTCAGACATTATTTCTAAAGTGCAGCGGGAAAATGACACTGAGAAACTCTAAAAAAGAAAATGAATGTATAACCTTCCCTTTGAAAATATCAACTGGATGCAAAAAAGCGACCGCATTTTCATATTGAGAAAGGTCGCCCGGTAAGTGCTTCCCTTTTCCTGTCCTCTCAGACTCTCAGAAATACACTCTGAATTGCACGTTTTTCTTAAAATTGAGAGCTACAAAATAATACATTTGATAGTTCATTGGGATTTAAAATGAAACTTACATGCCACGATGTTAAAAAGACTTGAGCCTGATTTAAAGATGGCGGCCAGAACAGGAGGGACTGGTGCCGTGCTTGAGTGCCTTGCAAGCATTTGTTGCCTTAACCTGGACACTAATTATAAATACTACTTATGGGACTTTTGTGACTGACCTATTAGTTGGAGTTAATTCTTCATTACTGCAATGGGCGTCTTACTTTGTATTGTTCAGATTTTATGAATCATAATTAAAGCAATCCAAGATATTAAAAAAAAAGACCAATGGAGCGTTGACAAACGGGGATTTACTAGCTAAACATACCTTGGTTATGCTTCTGTTCAATGACTAATTATTACAAGAGAATTGAATCCTAATCTGGAATGATCCTCTATCACTTCCATCTCATATGATACGATTTGAATGTATACATTGACAATGTAATTTGAGCACATTTTGTAATTGTTTGGGACACAAGTATTTTGATTTAATAAATGGATTTCTTGTAAACATATTAGACCTTTTGAGTGTCATATGTTATAATCACTGTTCCATTGCTCAGATTCGTCAATTTGGTCGTTTAAGCGATTTTGGAGACTTTGTTAATATATGACATCAGTGGGTACCTGGTGCTATCAGTTATGCTCCTTCTCTCCAAGCTGAATTACCTTCCTACCCAGTTGTGATATTTCACCTACACTCCACCTAGAGTTCTCACTAATTCCTGTTATCTCCGAGGCTTCTTTTGGTCTGCAGGGAGAATGTATGACGTTACATCGCGGTCTTTACACAGCGATACGTCTACAACACAGTCATTACAACGCAAGTCGTGACAACGACTTGCAATGGAGGGCACTGGACTTAGGAATAGTATGATTTACTATTCCAACTCCAGCCTACGTTACAGTAGGGAAGGTGTTGGAATAGTTAATCATACTATTCCTTAGTGTAAAGCGCCATCCAGCGCAAGTCGTTGTAACGACTTGCGTTGTAATGGCCACGTTGTAAGCGTATTGCTGGGTAAAGACCGCGTTGTAACAGATGTCTACTCTGCAGGGAATGTCTTAGCTCAGTCTGTCGTGTCTCTCCTTTAAAGAGCACAGAAAGTTTAAACTGCTCCTGCCCCTGTGGTCAGAATAAAAAGTCAATTCAATTATTTTTAGAACCGCCAGCCCTGCCTTTCACTACAATACTTGTCTGCTCTTGTTCTGGGAGGACCTAATTTCGAAATAAACTTCCCAACTGATCCCCTGTCTAATCTTCTAATGAATGAACTTTCTGATTTGGGCCTTTCTTCCACCTCACTTATCCCATAGCTGCTAAATGACACATTAGTCATCCTTTTGCAATAAATGTCACTGACCAATATATAAGGGCTATGCATGTTATCTAATTAGATCATTTGATCAAACATTTTTCCATATGTTCTCCAATAAATATTAGGCAAAACAGATCACACTCTGCCATTAATAGGGAAGCGTCACCTAGCCTTTTATCCGTCACTTTAAACACTATCCATATTAAACATATCTGCCAGTGAACCAGTCTATCACCTGTCAAGGTTTAAGCCCAAATGGGCCCCATTTCGCACTTCACACATTAAAATGCTTAATGCACCATTGTATACACTAGTATTAAACAACAAAATCTGATCACAGGTTTGATTCTAAATACACAAACAATTATTCACTCCATAAGGCACTCTAGCAGGCGGCTCAAAATTATATGAGGACTATACTCTGTAACGATATAAGAAAATTAACCTTGCAGCTAATTGTTCCACCTTCACAAGAGTTGTTTTGTATATAGTGCAATACTTACCGACAGGTGCCACTTTCAGCAGAATTAGCCAATGTCCTCAATCTATTTTATGAAAATCTTTCAAATGTTCATATTTCCCTGGCCCAAGTGCTACAAGAGTTAAAGAGCTTTTTTTCTGTGTGAACATTGAGTCCTTTTGGGTTTGACACAGAAAACGGAACCAACTTCATTCTTAAACCTTACTCTCTTGAGCAAATTCTCCTCTTCTGAAAAATGTCAGTTTCACAGACTCACCTCATGAACCCACCATTGCCTGACTGTGAAAACAACATTCCTTGCCATTCACCCCCTTCATCTAACTTTTGATTAATGTTTCCATGTGCAAGGAGTATCTCCCAAAGAAGTAGACGCAAGGACTAGTTAGGACTCTCCAGAAACAATTTAACTTCTCTTCCTCTGATCCATCAGTCAATCAATCAATCAATCAATCAGTAGATTTGTAGAGTGCTTTTTGTTACCCATGAGTGAATCCAGGCGCTAGCAGAGTCCAGTTGATTAGCCGAAAAGCCAGGTCTTCAGAGACTTTCGGAACTCTGAAAGAGATTAGGAGGTCCGTAGAAGAAAGGGTAGCTCGTTTCATGTCTTTGCTGCTGAGTAGGAGCGACCTCCACAGCTGCTACTCTGGATGCGGGAGTGAGAGTTAGAGAAAGGTCCGCGGAGTGGAGGTGTCTGGTGGGCTGATGGATGTTCATGTTCAAGTAGGTGGATCTGTTGTTGTGTAGGGCCTTGTATGCATGGGTCAGGAGGTTGAACTGGCAGCTTTTTTGTACAGGGAGCATTGGAGTTCTCTGAGTTAGGGGGTGATGTGGGATCAACTAGAGAGATCGAAGACAAGTCTGGCTGCTGTGTTCCATCCTATCAACAATCTGCCTGTCCTTACCAAATTTTTAAAAAGACTGGCCAATCAACAAGTCCAAAGATTCCGAGATTTCTTTCTTCTCCCACACAATAAAACTTTAGACCTCGGCATGGAACGGAGACCACCCTTCTAGGTTTTTGGAAGGAAACACTGATCTTCATGTATGAAGGAGTGGTGTTTTTATGTTTTACGCTATCAGCAGCCCTCAACACACTGAGCGATGGCATTTATTTGTAGTGTTTAGCTGCTATGTCTAAGGCCAGCTTTAGACCATCATCTAGTACTTTCTATTATACAATTCACAATAGGTAAAAATGGGTCCGAAGGGATTTGCCTTCATTGCAGTGTTCTTCAGGGGTTCCCTCTCTCCCCAGTGTTATTCAACATCAATTCATGAGCACCTTTAAATTGTTTTCAACAATGTAGGATTCTGGTGCAGTCCTAGGCTGAAGGTATGTAGTTGCACATTAAATTAATTAGGAACTCTGACCCAACTAATGTTCTTGACACATTACTTAACTCAAATACCATATCTCCCTTCAACATAATACATCATAAATGGAGATGATCAAGTTCAGATATAAAAGTAAAAATATTCTGTCTTCCCTTACTCTTTCCACAATCTTTGGTCTTTTGTTAACCTGCCTCTAATCCTAAAAACGTGTGTGTTATTTTTATGCTGTTGGCTCCCTACTTACAAACTAACTCATTACTCAAGGGTTACACTATCAGCTGAAAATTGTATCCTTTGCTTTCCTCCACCCAAAAGCTGTAGAGGTGGGTGATGATAAACTACCGTCTGTAATACTGTAATCTTTTATATGGAGATCTTCCACCAACCTTGCTAAACCAGTTTCAGGCAGTCCAGAATATGGCCATCAGGGCTTTTTTCAGTCTGAGCAAATGCAGTTGTGGGTGGTGCAGGTAAGAGCAGTTGGGCGGGGTGCGGGCAAGGTGGTGGGGGAGCCGACAAACGACAGAAGAGGGAAAATAAAATAAATATAACCAACGTCAGTCGACTCCCCCCACCACCACCTGCCCCGCCCCACTGCATTTACCTGCACCGGCCGCGACTGAGCAAATGTGATCATGTCTTGACCTGTTGAAGATTTCTATCCTTCCTGCCAGTTGCATCTTGCATCCAATTTTTAAAATGCCTCAATCAACTATCCCCTTACTATCTAGCTTCAAACTTTAGCCCCCCATTCCTCACTTGTTCTTCACAGCAAAAAGTAAAGTATGTTTTTAATTCCTTAACCCAAGCTCTCCACTGTAAGAAGTTGCTCTCTTTCTGTACTGCATCACTATTCTGTAACAAACTTCTAACTAACTTAATACAAGTAACTCCACATTCTGTCTTCAGGAAAACGGGCTATTTGATTAATGAGTCTTTTCAGATCAGCACAAAGAAATCCAGTAGTGCAGTGATTACTTTAGAAATGATGTCATCCAATTAGTCAGTTTTCTGGTAAGATTGACCACAAGATTAATTCCTTGTAATTGTCACACAAAATTGGAAAAGTAACTGTTCACTTGCTTGTTACATTTTGGGTCTGGGTAAAGACAGTCTTAGCTGTCTTCCATAGCTCAGGTAGTAGTAAAAAGTGAAAAAATGAACAAACCAAGAAAAGGTTTAATGTTTATTAGCCTTGTTAAATTAGCTTAGTATGTTATTGGCCAGCAGTTGTGTCTGTAGGTAGTGGAGCATGGGTTCATACATTAAATATCCTAATGGGCTGCAGCACATATTCTGACACCACTAAATTAACAATAAAAACATTTCTTCAGCCTGTCCCTGCAGTCTAGGTGTACAATTTTAAAATTTCTAATTTGATTTGGCCAAATAAACATTTTGCCATATATAAACTTTCCTTTTTGATAACAATAAGTCACCCCATAGCTGGGTCCAAAATGCCCTTGGAATAGGGTGCATTGCATTAAATAGTAGGATATCTGTATTTTATGTTTTTCATGTCCTAGCACTGAAAAACCTCAAAAGTGGCTTTCACTGTGTCATGGTTGACTCTCCCATGGGAAAGCACTGGATTACATTGGAGCACCTTATAAAGATTAACTTCAGTTTGGTAGTAATTAAAAAAAAATATTCAATGACTCATTTTAATCGTAAGTTAAAATCCATCATATTGGTCAAGTCAGATTTTATATCACTACTGTAAAAATGAAGGGGCAGATTTACTACTTCTGGCGCATCTCTGCTAATCAGAAGGGATGCGCCAGAAGAGTTGCGACGCATCTGCCCACCCGTCCACCACCACTGATGCGCCGGATTTCAATGCTGCGCACCGCGGCGCACGGATTGGCAGATGCGTGTCGCATCCCCCCACGGAAAGGCGGCACACTGCTGGAGTTGTGTCGCAAGTGCGACGCAGCTCCAGCAAGGCTCGGGGTGCCCCTATCCCTAACATGCTACGTCAATCCTTGCGCCCGCTTCAAGCCGGCGCAGGGTTTTGACGCAGCATGGCCATCAAAGTGACTGAGTGAAATCATGTAGATTTCACTCAGCCACTTTTCGGAGGTGTTCCTGCGCCGGAACGCCCCCCCCCCGTGCAGGAACGCCCACATGTGGCACAAGGCTTTACAACGTGACGCATCTCCCTAGATGCGTCACGTTGTAAATAGCCCACAGCATGGTGCTGGCTTTGCGCCACCGCTGCGTCACAAAAGTGATGCAACGCCAGCGCAAATCTGGCCTAAGGGGCTTGTAAATTTGCCCCAAAATGTTTAAAGATTTGTCATTTTCCCACCTAAGCCTAATGTGCCTTTCTGCCAGGGTTCAGTGTCCTCTCTGGATCTCCCGTGGTCAGATATGGATTGGTCCTAGTCAGTGAGAAAAGGTTGGGCATGAGTAGATGTTTTTCCTTCCTGAGCATGATGGCCTGAGGGACCGCATTGTTTCTTCTTGAGCTTTAAAGGATACCTACCCTGCCACTGGTAGAAGTAGTTCACACCTAGGCCTACTCCCTTATGTCTTCATAGTCATCTTGTTTCCAAACCTAGTGGGAGGTGAAGCTACCCCAGGCATGTTTGAAGTGATCACAAAGGAGGTTTTGTTCATTATCATAGTCATACCCCTGGGTGGGCACAGTGAGCTCTGACTAGGGGAAGAAAGGTTCACCATGTAGGAGTTAGGTAGACAGGGGCCCTGTAGGATAATTTCATAATTAAACACACAGGAAGTGCTTCGAAAGTGGGTTGGGCACCCCTAAGAACTCTTAACACATTGGTTAAGATTAGGCGTGGCCACGAGGTTCCCCCACACACAGAATGGTCCTGGGCATAAATGTACCCTTGTCACATCTGTACATGTGGAAGACAGAAGAAAGACTGCCACTGTTGTTGTGACAAGTGAGTACAACCCTAAGGGCTGGGCTTGCTCTCACTTATACCCAGGACTGAGAAGTGGACTGCAAGGGATAGTTGGCTGACCTCATGTTAAACTTCAGGGACACAAAAGCTTCAAGACGCGGTTCCTGAAGGCCCAAACAGACCATTTCCAAGAGGACCTGTCCTGGATCCTGCAGGTGGCTTCCCCTGCAGTAAGTCCTGACCTCTAAGTGGTGTTCCCAAGGTCGTAGTGCCCTTAGATATGTGTCAGAATGTACTCCTCTAACCTAACAGCTGAGACTTGGAGACTGTTTCAGGATGTTTGTCTGGAGAATTGACAGAACATTCAAACCAACCTGCTAAGACAACCTGCCGAGGGTGCATCACCTGTGGGCCTGACTTTACTGCAGCTTTGTTCTTCCACACAGCAGCCAATCTGGTTTAGCGGGCCAGACATCAATCTGCATCTGCCAACTTTGAACACTTTCCGGTCGCAGCCACCAGCCGTGGCCCGCTGAAGGAATCCAGCTTACAAAAATGAAACTAAAGGCCTCATTTATTTATTTTTGGGCAGTTGGGCTGTTGTCCTGTCAGGGTGACAGAGTAAATAAATTCCTTCATCACCCTGATCGAGGTACCACATGATAAATTTAGAAATAACCGCCATGTTGAAGGTCATTTGTAAAGCAGTGTCAGAAAATAGCAGTCAGGGCGGTTCCTGTCAATGCAATACGCTGTTTGTTGCAGAGTTGTGCAGCCGCGGCCGGTGCCAGTAAGAGCAGTGGGGCGGTGGGGCTAGGTGAGGGGGGATTTTGATGGCCGATGATGAGGAAAAATTAATTATTTAGTTAATTTTCCCTCGTTATCGTCCGTCGAAATCCCCCTCCCCTGGCCCCACCGCTCTTACCTGCACGGGCCGCAGCTGGGGCTGTGTCAGCATGATGCAACCCTGCACAAAACAGTCGTCATTTATTCTTTTCAAAAAGTAAACCCCCAAACTGGATTTTCTTTTTGAAAATAAAGAAAGTAATGATCTTCTCTCCCTGGGAATCAACTCCTAGGGCAGGGAGTGACATCCTGTTTAGGTGGGTGGGTATGTAGCTATTTCTCGGACTGCCTCTACTCTTTGAGCAGTCAAGAGGTTTGACTCTGGTGTTGACAGAGTAGTCACTGCCATGGCTAAAAAGAAGGTCCACCCTCATTTAAATCAGGCGGGCTAATCTTCATGTTGGTGGTATGTATACTTCATCGTAATTGCGACTGAGTATACAAACAGACAACATATAAATGGGGCCATAAGTGCAAAGGTAGAAAACTTCACAGGAGGCGATGCTGCACAGCATCCGATTGACTTTCACAGCTTCCTGGGCATCAACTCTGGACTTTCACCACTCGCAGCTTTCCTCGCCTTAGTTGGCGGCTTCACCGCGGTTTTATTCTTCATCAATCCGTTGTCAGTTAGTCCATCGTTGCATACAGCGTTCTCAGAAATTTTCTAAATCCAAGGGCAATTCTTTGGCTAAGACCAATCTGGTTCTTGTATTCGGGCCATACCCTCTTGCGGTCGGCCTTAAACCTTACCTTTGTCCCAGTCTGGTATGACCAGATTACCGTGGTTGGCAGTTTATAGTTTTTAGCTGCTAAAACATAATTTGAACTTTAAAAATTGATATCTCTAGTCCCCCTTTTCAGTACATTTTATTATCTTGTGTTTTTGAATCTTTAACTTTTTTGATACATATCAATACTTTACAAACATTCATAAGCAAAGCCTATCTGCTCTTTGCCATAGCTATAAGGAATTGAGCTCAGGCTTGAATTACTGAAACCTTTACTGGATCTAAATAAATAGCGACAATATTACTTGTGGTGGACTACCATCTACCCCCACTAATTATCCACTTTCTCACATTACCTTTGAGAACTGTGTTCAACCAGCTCTTCTGCAGGCTTCTCCAATGAGTAGCTCATGAGCTACTGGTAGCTCCCTAGCTACATTTAAGCAGCTCTACTGTGTGGAGCCCAGACTACTAAACTAGAAGCTTTTGCTTGGTTGAATTAATATACATGTACCAAAATAAAAAAAAATGTGTATTAAAGAATAAAATGTGTTTATTTTCAGAACTCATAAGCTAAAATTTGGTAAAAAATGACTTCATTTTCAAAATGTGTTTAAAGTAGGGGTGGGCGGAATTTGCGAAAGTGACTTTCGCAAATTATCGCGAAAATGTTAAATCTCCGCAAACACGCAGAAATATCGCGAAGATGCAGAAGTTTTTTTCCCGCCCGTTCGCGGTATTTTCTGCGTGGTCGCGGCTCGCCAATTTACCCATGCAGTTGCTCGCGGGCGCGGCCATCTTGTTTTCACTCTTCTCGCGGTGCATGATCGCGAGAAGAAAGACGTGATCGCGTGACCAATGACAATACTGCGGGCGCGAACTGTCGCGAGACAGCGCAAATGGCTACCAACAATCCAACATCTCGCAGAGAACGCGACCGGATCGGGAAAACTTGTCGTCGAACGCGGGGATTCAGGTAAGGCAATCGCGCGCGCGCGAGAATGTAATATTTTACAGCGCGAGCAAGAAACAGATTATCGCTAAGCTGCGGAATGCGGAAATTTTGACATTTTCGCACTCTCCGCGGAACGCGAAAATGTAAAATTATCGCAATTTCCGCGAGCTGAACGGAATTTTAGCCCAGGCCTAGTTTAAAGCTGATATTTGAGTGAAAAATCATATGGCATTGTGGAGACTTTTTACAAATGTTATTAGAGTGGTACCAGAGGCATTGCAGGAATAGCTGTTATGTCTTATCCATGTAAAGTCGTTCCATATTTACAATTACTTTTTTACATTACTGCTGGCAAACATGCCTCATGCACTGAGGTTGTTGCTGGTCATAATGCAGCATACAGTGGCCACTAATGAATGAAAAAGACTTGTAAAGCGCAACGATTGCCAAAAGGCGTCAAGGCGCCAATAGCAGTTAGACTCCAGATGGGTGAGAAATAAGAAGTAGCTGAATAATGCCCATTACAGAGTGAACAGACAGGTCTTTAAGGCCTTATGAAATGAGACATGAGATTGGAGACTGGAAATTGATTGGGGAAGCTAGTTCCACAATCTGGATCCCGCCACTGAAAAAGCTTTGCCTCCCCATCTTGATCTCCTACACCTAGATATAATTAAGAGATATTTACGAAGCTGCCTGGCGGGAATGTAGCGTTGAAATAGATTCCTCAGTTGTTTAGGGCCTCTGTTGTCAAGGGTATTGTGAACCAAGCAAAGAGCCTTAAAGGTAATTTGCTTGTTCACAGAGAGTTAGTGAAGTTTCCGAATCCCTTCAGAGACGGACTGTGATTTCGGGATGACAAGAATAAGTCTGGCTGCTGCGTTCTGGACTAGCTGCAGTTTGGCAAGGACAGTCTTTTTTATGTCCAGGTAGAGGGCATTGCAGTAGTTCAGTCTGGACATAACAAGTGCCAAAACACTTTCCTCAGGGACTTAATTATCTGAAACCTGGTAGAGACTGTCCTAGTTATCGAACAATAGATTTGTATTAACCAGTACTCTAAGATTTTTTGCAAAGTCTGCTGGAGTGGAATGTATGACGTTACAATGCATACATTTACAATGCATGCCTTACAATGCAGTTTTTACATCGCAACATCCTTTTCAACGCATTCTTTTACATCGCATGCCATTACATTGCATTTTCAGAAACTCCCTTTACAACGCATTCCATTACATCGCATTATACCTTTACAACGCATACCATTACAATGCATACCATTACATCGCTTTAAGGTAAGTGTTGGATAGTGTAGGGGTAAAAATTACTATTCTAACTCCAGTGAGTGCAACAGTAGGATAAGTGTTGGATAGTGTAGGGGGAAAAATTACTATTCTACCTCCAGGGAGTGCAACAGTAGGGTAAGTGTATTATGCGTTGTAATGGTATGCATTGTAATGACTTGCGATGTAATGCCTGCGTTGTAGTGACATGCGTTATAATGACATGCCATGTAAAGGATGTTGCGATGTAATGACTGCTATGTAAATGTAGTGCAACGTAATGACTGCGTTGTAAAGGTTGTTTCCCGCTGGAGTGGATAAGGCCCCCAGCCTGTCAGGCAACCACAGATTGGACAACACACAGAAGCTTGCCCACCAGTAGCGGCTCCTAGAGGGAGTGCTGCGGGGCGGTGGGGTGGGGCAGGGTAGAAGCAGGGTGGGGATAGTAAACTACGGCATACGGCCGAACAGCGGTAAGTAAACAAATAAATAAATAAAACAAATTTCATTGCGCGCGCTGCATTGCCAAATGCGATGAAGTGTGCACAACGAAATTTGTTTTATTTATTTATTTGTTTACTTACCTCCGTACGGCCGTATGCCGTAGTTTACTATCCACCACCCTTATCCTCCCCAGCCCGTCCCTCCAGGAGCCGCAACTGTTGCCCTCCAAAGATCAAGACCTCCGTCTTATCCCATTCAGTCAGGTGGCCACTGCCTGAATGCAGTTTTTAAAATTGTAGGCAGTCGTATTGATATCCCTCGAGATAGGCATGATGATGCGGGTGTCATCAGTATAGGACAGAGCTTGGAGCCCAAACGATCTAATAAGTTTCCTTAGTGGGGAGACATACAAGTTGAATAGGGTAGGGCTCAAAGAGGAGCCGTGAGGCACAGTACAAGGAAACATTTTGGAATCCAAGTGAAACTGCTCCACCATTACCATCTGTCATCTGTCAGGAGATTGAGTGCCAAGTCTGTGACCGCCAGCTGCTTTAGCTGCTCTACAAGAAGAGTCTGGGAGATGGTACCAAAAGCTGCAGACAGGTCCAAAAGGACCAGCACCGCAGCCTCCCGGCATCCACCATGGAAAGAATGTTATTGACTGCAGATGCTAGTGCTATCTCAGTCCCATAGTTACTCCTAAATCCAAATTGAGAAGCGTCTAGGAGTTTGAATTGTTCAAGATATTTCATAATCTGGGAGTTCAGATATTTCTCTGGGATTTTAGTGGGTACAGGCAGCAGGGAGATAATGCAATCGTTTTTTGGTTCTCCAGGATCCAAATTGGCCTTTTTGAGCAGTGGCTTGACTATCTCCTTTTTCCATTTTAGAGGAAAACATACGGCTTCAATGACTTTAGTAATCGTTTCCGTGAAATGGGGAACTATATTCTTGGCTCCTAATTGCAGAATATTAGGGGGACAAGGTTCTAGTGGGGAGCATGATTTAACACCAAGCAGATAACATTCTGTCTGCTGTTGTGTCAGCAAAGTAAAATGCGATAGGCTTACTGAGGGATTATCTAAAATAGGCGGATTCCATTGAAGGTCAACTGCGGCCTAATGCTCTTCATTTAAAGAATTAGAGAGATTAGAGTTGTGGACCACCAAATCTTTGTATATATCCACCACTTTGGAATAGAAGAATTTGGCCATTCGGGCGCAAAAGTCTTGGTAATTCTCTGTACGCAATGGAGCTGAGGGGACAGATAAGAGACTGATTAACTTAAAAAGATCTTTAGTGGATTTGTCTGATGCAAGTTCATTTGTGCAGGACCGCTGTTTTTCCTCTTTGATGACCGCTTTGTATTCTGCCAGCATAGCCTTGTAGGCCCTTTTTTCGGGTTGGTTGTAAGATTTCCACCATGCTCGTTACTGGTGATGACAAGCCTGTCTAAGCTCGATAAGTCTTTCTGAAAACCATGGTGCCGTAGGTGTCTTTCTTCTTGAGTAGGTTACTTTGAGTGTTGCCACAATATCAATGAATGCCGTGCGCCACGAAGAAAATTCTGTGGTCGCTAGTTCGGCATCCTCATGAGCTGTCCATTTGAAGCTGTTCAAGGCCTGGGATAGGACTTCTGCATTGAGCCCTGTCCAATTCTATTTAGGAAGTGAGTTTTTACTATCAGTGGTAGAAGTACAGAAAGGGGACTGGGAAAAAGAGAAGGGAACAGCAGAATTATCATTCAAAGTATGGGCAATCTTATTAGATAAGGACAATATTACATCAATAATAATGGTATAGCTCTGTATGATTTTTGTTTAACATAGGCAGCTCTCATTACAGACAGAAATGAAGGTTCCCTTCTCTATTGGGTTGTGAGGCATATCCTGACATTTAATAGCATCTGCATATAAGTGTTTACACAGAGTTGTCGATGTAGGGATTCACCGGACAGTATGAAGATGGAACAAGTGAATTCTTTTTTCTGTATTTTTTTTCATTTCACACTTTAGTATGTGAGATGTAGATACGCTTTTGTTTCCCTTTACATTCACAGAAAGCTAGGGTACATGCTGGGCTAGCATGTATGCCTCAGGACAGACAGTGAGAGGAAAGATGTGGCTTAGTATCATGACCTGCTATACTGGTGATGCTACTGTTTTTCTTTCAGTGCATTGTTGCATCATGGGGGGCCACTTATACCCCTTATCCTAGTGTGTCCTTTCTTCTCTAGCATGTCCAAGATGGTTGCCATGGAGTTGGTAGTTTCATTAAAGGTAAATACTTACCTGAGTCTTGGCCACACTTCACAGAGATCTACATGTGTTGTGAGATTGTGGCAGTTTGCGTGGAGGTCACAGGCACAAGTTGTAGATCTTTGGACCAGCTGATGTTGGCATAGGGAGTCCCACCAAGAGGGGAGGGACATGATCAAAATTATGTTCCTAGTACTTAGGTGAAACACAACAGGTTGCGAAACAAGGAGCCAGGGTTTTTAAGCCTGGACACTACACCTAGTCTTACAAGTGCCCATTCCACTTGCTGTGGTTTGAAGAAACAAGGGCCCTTATGAGCAACAGTCATACATTTACTGAAAATAAAAAGTTTGAACCAGACACAATGTCCATGAGAGCAAATAAAATCACATTTATCTAAAAAAGATGTCAAAATTGTGGTTAGAAACAGAAAACACAAAAGACAAAAAATCTTATAGTTGGACTCAGGTAACACCAATTAGAAAATCCTTTTAGTCACAAACAAATATATAGCAGCAATTCCGCCATATATTAAATATGGTATACACAATACACAATGCAGAGTCAGTGCGCAAGAGTCTACGACGTTTTGATCCTATGAAAATATCAGGATGATCAGCAGGACATTAAAAAGTGATGTCCAAGAATATTACTCAATGATAAGGGAAGAATAACTGAAACAATAAAAGAAGGAAGAAAGAAGGAAAAGAAGTAATTTGCCAACCTAAAGGACTTATTTACGGGGAGTACATAAGTTAAGTGAATAGGGCTTTATAACCTCATGAGGCCCAAATCATGTCTCTGAGAAGGGGGCTCAAGGACCAAGAGCGATTGAGCCATAGCATGCTATCACAAAAGGGTTTTCTGCTCAATGTGGGGAAGACCACAAATATTAAACAAGGGAACAATGCCCAATGAAGTGGAAATAAATAGCCATGCACGATCGCGGCATCATGAGACTCAAACTCTAAAATAAAGTAACCCTGGGCGCAGTTCGCTTAGTCGCGCTTCGCGACGCTACGCGAAGATTTACTTGCACTACGCGACCTACACGTAGCTTCGCGAGCTAGCGTAGTTGCTTGGGGCGCTCGTTCTCGATGGCTTTTTCTTGTTCGGAGCGTGGTGAGCGTGTTCGGGTAGCTGTTTGCATGCTCGGGGGAAAATATCTCGCGATCTTACCCATGCGGTCGCCAATGGGCGCGGCCATCTTGTTTTTCAATTGTCCCGCCCGCTCGCGATGCCTTATTTCCTGTTCTGGGTCGCGGATAGCGTGTTCGCGATGTGCATTGTCGTGTTCGGGAGCGCATTTTACTTGTTCACGATGAATAGTGCATGTTCGCGAGAAATATCGCACGAATGGGCGTGGCCATCTTGTTTTTCACTCTATGCTATGGTTCTGGGCCTACTTTTCTATCCTCCTTTTATCTTTGTAATCCTTTGTATTTAAAGCACTTTTTCTGACTTTTTTTAGTTATCATCTATCTCTCTCTTTGCCTAAGTTTATATTTTGCATTTTATTTCTACTTTTACTGTGTTTTTTTAACTTTTATAAAGTTCTTTCTTTCTTCTTCCCCCTAACTTTTTTTTCCCCTTCTAACTTTTCTTTTCCGCCTCCCACCCACCCCAGAACCATGGCCAAGGGCACAGCTAGTGCCAAGGGCAAGGGACCTGCAGGAGCAGACAAGGGACGCCTGCCTTGCGGCAGAATGCGTCCTGCAGGGGTACAGGCCCGGCAACTGTTTGGTGAGGAGGAGGTGGCCGCCCTTGTGTTTTTCATTCAGCGCCACCTCCCCTTGACCTTGGCAGCAGGCCCGGCTCCGGGTACGCTACCCAGGAGCGGCACCGTCGGTGGGCGAAGGTGCGCCGGGCAGTGTTCCGGGGCTCTGGGGTCCGGCGCACCCATAATCAGCTGGCTCACCGGTGGTCCGACATCCTGGACCGGGAGCAGGACCTGTCGAGGTCGTCGGGCTTGGTGAGTAATTTATTTTGTATACATTAAATTTGACGAACAACAAGATTACTGCTGCGTGCTACGCGTTGCTGGTAAATTACGTTCCAAAAATCAAAATCTTCTTTGATTTAAGGACCCAGGTGCTCGGTGGTACTCTTAATTGTTTGCGACTTAGTTTGCGCTAGCTTGTGCAGATTATGTAAGTTTATTTTAGAGAACTGAAGTTAGGTAATGCGATTTGCTAGAGAGACTCCAGTCCTTCCATTGTCCTACTGTGAAATAGTGGTGGATGGCTATTGGATACTAGGTTTAGTTTGTTAGTATAAGTTAATAATTTTTTATGCGGTCTGTGTGACGCCTCCTCTGTCACTGAGTGCTGCTTACCCCAGTCCTCCGTAGAACCTTTTGTACTTTGTTTAGTGATTGGTAGGCTTAGCATGGTCAGTCAGTAGCAGAACTAGATCAGAATCATGCAACCAACCCACAATTTGTTGTATGTATGTATGCAGAAATGTATGCATGTGTCCTCCATCTCATCTATGCATTTGATGGCTGAAAAAAATGGAAATGCAGACTTAGTGAACAATTGGCCCGTCTGGAATAGGTGGTGTAGGTCAGGTGGTACTTACTAGGCTTCGTTAGTATTTGTAATCAGAATGATTATGGAACACTGGAGTGTTCATAAATAAGTAGACGATCCGTGAATGCAGGAAGAAGCCAGTAGTCGATCCATCTGATTAGATAGGTCAATTTTATTGCAATTGTTGTTTCCTAAAATGTTGTTTGACTTATTTTTCCAAATGATTTATTATTATTTGTTTCACAGCACTCCTTAATGTTTGTCTCTTTCTTTATTATATTTTACATGATCATCAGCACCACCCAGGGGCAAGAAGACGGGGTCGGAGTTGGCGGGGGAACCACAGGACCGCTCCTCTACCGAGGCTCCTGCTGCTGGCCCCAGTAAGTTCTCCAGTGGTTATATTGATATTTATATTTCTCTAACTTTTACTGCATCTTTTTTTTCCGAACTATAAGTTACGGTTCCACTTTCTAATTCTATTTTTTCCAAAAGCTTCTTTGACCTTGACTATCTGTTTCCAAATTCTGTTTATCCCTGCCTCTAACTAAGTTCCTTCTAACTGCCTCTGCTATGACTCTCTGTACTACTACTACTACTACTATTACTATTACTCTGTCTGTAGCGAAGCTTGCACAGTTGCCCACTCTTTATTGAAGGTTTTCTTTGGAATAATAAAACTCTGATTGACCAATAGCTCTAGCCACTGTGTCCTATCCTTTGGGTTGTCCTCTTCTAGTCTTCTCAATGTTGAGGCTTTGACAATTACCACAAACAAAATGGCCAACCAGATATTTGACTAGTATTTTGGATCGGATAGTACATGATACTACTATTGTTGTAGTGATTCTGCAGAGCCACATACAGAACTATGCACAACAAAATAGGATGTTGGTGATGGGAGGTTGGACCTTACTGATCACACCTCAGTCCGAAGAACCCACGATCCCCTGACCGACTAGCTATAGTGTCTCACATTAGGGTCCTACTCCCGACCCCCCACGAAGAAGATACACAATGTTGATGATGATTGAGACAGACAACCCAGAACATAATAACACCATTTTGCTCACTCAAAAGGTTTATTTGAAACAAGTAACAAACTCTGTACATCGTAATATGAAATTTAATTTACTACAGCCATCGTCAATAAGCCAGCATAAAGCCTAAGATTAAAACAGTAAACATTTACAAGTGCATGACAACAAGAACAAGAGACAAGATCTTTTGAATTCTGGAAGACCCCTCACCGTAGAACGTAGAAATACTGGTTACATCATGCATCATAACTTCATAAGCTCTGTAAATCTCTGGTTTGTAGAAGGGAATCTTCCGCCTATTAAATGAGAAAAATGCTGCACGTTAGCCGTTAGATAGTATATTGGTGAATGCAAGCATTTTGCAGTCATGGCAAAAAGTGTAACATGTATATGATGGCTAAGCAATACGGACTAACCAAACTCAATTAGTGGGTTGTTTTTCGACCTCTTCACTTGTACGCAGCAGTCAAGTGGCCTCAAAGGCGTCTACTAATGCACATGTCAATAAGCTTGCAGGTATCATTAAATATGCGCCAAAAGAGTAGTAGTCGACATGATGAATCTAAAAGGGTTACACATGGCTCAGGCTAACTTTCAAAAGAGTAGAGTAGGACTAGATGACCCTAGGAACCATATCACTACTAGTGTGTGTCTACTGACTGTACTTACTGTCTAGTGCTGATGTATGTTGTATTAACTTTTTTTTCAATGTTCCAAGTGAACACTAATAAAATAGGGGGAGGTTTCCAGGCATCTAAAAATGTGTGATGTTTTTTTCTAGGCACACTACCATCCACCAGTGTTGGCAGGGCCAGCGGCGATGCGGCCATTCCGGATGGGGCAGTAGAACTGCCGGCACCTGCAGGAGAGACAGGGGGGGAGCCAGCAGCAGTGGCCGGCAGAGGTAGGTGATATTCTTTACTTCTTGACATTACTACTAGATGGAAGTGTGTTCACTATTTCACTGTACTGTGCGACTTATTAAGTTGTAGTGAACATTATACAACGGTTGAAGAAGACACCCTTTACTTAGCATTAGCAGCATGAGTTGAGTAACCAATGGCCTCTTCTATTTGACTCCAAAATCAGCTGTGAAGGTTTTATGGAGAAGACAAACTCAGATCAGATGACCTTGATGGATGTGTTGAACAAAGAGGGAAAGAAGGGTGGAAGTATGGGCGAGATAAATAATATGACTGACTGGCAGAGAAGGATAAGTTGTTGGAAGCATGCATAGGTGGCTGATAGTAATCAGATCAGCTGCATGGGTTGTTGAAGGATGGGTTGAAGGTGAAAGAGAATGCCTGCCTGGGTGGGTGACACAGTATGGGTGGATAGTGCTATTTAGCAAGAATCAGCGGTGTTTGCTTCAAACTCAAAGCCAAGGCAAGCAAGGAAGGAGCGGAAGCATGGGTGGTTGTTGGTGAATCCAAATAAGATAGATAACTTTGGAGCTTGAATGTTTATGCGGGCGTGTCTACTGCACAAATCTCATGTCGAGCCTCTGAAGAGGGCAGAAGCCCAGAAACGCGTCAGGCTCTACTATCGTTAACACGAGAACTGTAATCACAGAAGGACGGAGTGTTGCCTTTACTCTGAAAATTTGCTTCGAGAAATATGCTCGTAACAAGCTGCTGGGGAGTGCGGCCTTGCCTGCGGGCAACTTTGGAACTTGAATGTTTATGCGGCGGCCCGGCCGTAAAGGATCGCACCACCCCATATTCAAGGGGGCCATGATGGACCAGCAGCAGGGGATTTATGGCTCACCCGTTCCTTCGGGCCCATCCAGGGCATCACAACAGTATAATCAATGTGGCTGACACGCACTACTTGTCCCATAAGACACTGTAAGGATTTACCAAAGAAAAGCTCATCTGAGGGCGGTTAATTACAACAGGTGTGGGCATGTCTACTGCACAAATCTCATGTCGAGCCTCTGAAGAGGGCAGAATCCCAGAAACGCGTCAGGCTCTACTATCGTTGACACGAGAACTGTAATCACAGAAGGACGGAGTGTTGCCTTTACTCTGAAAATTTGCTTCGAGAAATATGCTCGTAACAAGCTGCTGGGGAGTGTGGCCTTGCCTGCGGGCAACTTTGGAGCTTGAATGTTTATGCGGCGGCCCGGCCGTAAAGGATCGCACCACCCCATATTCAAGGGGGCCATGATGGACCAGCAGCAGGGGATTTATAGCTCACCCGTTCCTTCGGGCCCATCCAGGGCATCACAACAGTATAATCAATGTGGCTGACACGCACTACTTGTCCCATAAGACACTGTAAGGATTTACCAAAGAAAAGCTCATCTGAGGGCGGTTAATTACAACAGGTGTGGGCGTGTCTACTGCACAAATCTCATGTCGAACCTTTGAAAAGGGCAGAAGCCCAGAAACGCGTCAGGCTCTACTATCGTTGACACGAGAACTGTAATCACAGAAGGACGGAGTGTTGCCTTTACTCTGAAAATTTGCTTCGAGAAATATGCTCGTAACAAGCTGCTGGGGAGTGCGGCCTTGCCTGCGGGCAACTTTGGAGCTTGAATGTTTATGCGGCGGCCCGGCCGTAAAGGATCGCACCACCCCATATTCAAGGGGGCCATGATGGACCAGCAGCAGGGGATTTATGGCTCACCCGTTCCTTCGGGCCCATCCAGGGCATCACAACAGAATAATCAATGTGGCTGACACGCACTACTTGTCCCATAAGACACTGTAAGGATTTACCAAAGAAAAGCTCATCTGAGGGCAGTTAATTACAACAGGTGTGGGCATGTCTACTGCACAAATCTCATGTCGAGCCTCTGAAGAGGGCAGAAGCCCAGAAACGCGTCAGGCTCTACTATCGTTGACACGAGAACTGTAATCACAGAAGGACGGAGTGTTGCCTTTACTCTGAAAATTAGCTTCGAGAAATATGCTCGTAACAAGCTGCTGGGGAGTGCGGCCTTGCCTGCGGGCGACTTTGGAGCTTGAATGTTTATGCGGCAGCCCGGCCGTAAAGGATCGCACCACCCCATATTCAAGGGGGCCATGATGGACCAGCAGCAGGGGATTTATGGCTCACCCGTTCCTTCGGGCCCATCCAGGGCATCACAACAGTATAATCAATGTGGCTGACACGCACTACTTGTCCCATAAGACACTGTAAGGATTTACCAAAGAAAAGCTCATCTGAGGGCGGTTAATTACAACAGGTGTGGGCGTGTCTACTGCACAAATCTCATGTCGAGCCTCTGAAGAGGGCAGAAGCCCAGAAACGCGTCAGGCTCTACTATCGTTGACACGAGAACTGTAATCACAGAAGGACGGAGTGTTGCCTTTACTCTGAAAATTTGCTTCGAGAAATATGCTCGTAACAAGCTGCTGGGGAGTGCGGCCTTGCCTGCGGGCAACTTTGGAGCTTGAATATATATATATTCACTGAAAAAACCATAGGTTTCAGACATGTTATAGTTAGCGGAAATTTTACTGATAAAAAACCAATGAAATTCCCCCGTTATAGTTAGTGCAGGCAACTATAACTCACGCGACCGCAATCTTCTGCTGATGCTAATACTGTATTTAGACACTTATTTGCCCATGTCTTCTTCCATAAATTTTTAGCTATACATATATTAGAAATATTTTTTTTTCATAAAGACACATATGTCATCAGCAGAAGATTGCGGTCGCGTGAGTTATAGTTGCCTGCACTAACTATAACGGGGGAATTTCATTGTTTTTTTATCAGTAAAATTTCCGCTAACTATAACATATCTGAAACCTATGGTTTTTTCAGTGAATTTGCAAGGTTTTTTAAATGCTAATTCCTAACTATAACGTGTGTGAAACCTATGTTTTTTTCAGTGAATTTGTACGGTTTTTTAAATGCTAAGTTACTTTACGCCATTCGTGGCGTGCACGGCCACTTAACGCAGTTCGTTCCGTGCGCGCACGGTGCGCTTCGCGCACCGCACGCCCACTTTACGCAGTTAGTGCCGTACACGCAAGGTGGGCACGCAGTGCGCTACGCGCACCGCGTGCCCACGTTACGCACCGTGCGCACATGGAGGACATATTATGCGCTTCCTTGTGATAGGTAATCTGTTAAATTTAATTTGTAAGTGATGACAATAATATGCCATGCACAGAGAGTGTTTTTTTTTTTTTTATTTAAATTTTTAGCGTAAGCGCACCGTACGCGTACGGTAAGCGTAATCGGCGAAATTTTCAAAAAATTAAAATTTACCATTTTTGGCCTTTGAGGACTCAACTAACATGGCTATGTGCATGGGCGCTGTCTAAACAGCCCCTTTATATGTTTTTTGCCTTTATTTACAGCCCCCCCCTCAGAGTGCGAGAGAGAAAATGGCGGCCGCCGCTTCCTGGTTTCGACCGATTCGAATGTTTACTTAGATGTAACAGCCAATCAGAATCGCGCTCGCGCACGCCACCGTACGCGTACGGTAAGCTTACGGTAAGCGTACCGTAAGCTGGCTCAGATATATATATTGATTTAAAGGCTATTTTCTCAGAATCTACTAAACAGATTTACACCAAACCTACAAAAGGCACTTCCTTGACCTGAGGACTACCTCTCTGCCAAATTTCTAGTAATTCTGTTCAGCCGTTCGGGCTGTAGCCCTGTCTAAAGGTCATACGGAAAAATGCATGGGAAAAACGCGTTTTGGGACCCCCCTTTTATCTCAGCCCCCGCTTGACGAATCCCCCCGAGACTTTCAGGGTAGGAGCGGAGCGTAGCGCCCCACCTATTTTGAGAAATTCGTGAGGATTCGTCGACCGGCGCCAAAGTTATTCAAAATAGAATGTTGCGGATTTCCTATGGAAAAGGGGTCCTAACTATAACTACCTACTGGCGACCGCCAGTAGGTAATATATATATATATATATATATATATATATATATATATATATAAATATATATATATATATATATATATACACTGAAAAAACCATAGGTTTCAGGGGTGTTATAGTTAGCTGGACTTTTCACTTGAACAAAACCATTGAAATTCCCCCATTATAGTTAGTTCAGCTAACTATAACTCGCGCGCCCGCAATGCACTGCTGATGACGTCACATATTACATCACTCATGACATGGTCAGTGACATCACTGATGACATCACTGATGACATTACTGATGACATCATCCTGTGAATGTGTGTTTTTCTGAAAATTAAATATGTTTTATATATGTATATCTCAAGGTCGATGGAAGAATAAATGGGTATATAAGTGTCTAAATGGATGATTTGTTTTTGAAAAATTGATTGTGTAACTGACTGATTAAGTGTATCATAGTGAATACATGGCTTAGTGAGTAATGTTTAAATATGTAAATATCTGTATCAGTCTCTCACTTTGTGTATAAGTGGCTGCATGGGTTAGTGAGTAGCTACATGGGTGTCTATATAGGTTATTAGTTGCTTTTTTGAGTATCAGTCTGAGTGTCTGCATGGTTCGGTGGGGGGTATTACGTAGTGCATAGGTGCATGAATGAGTGACTCACTCTTTGTATGTGTTGAAGACAGCATGTGTGCAGGACTGTATGGGTGGATGAGTGTGTGTATGGGTGTGTTAGTGAGTGAATGACTGTCTCAATAGTGTCTTTATGAGTAACTACATATGTTTTAAACTAGTATATGTGACTATTGGTGTATATAAGTGAGTATATGTGAGAGTGAGAGATTGAAAGAGTTCCTGTATGAATAAGTATGTGTTTCTATAAGTGATTGTTTAAAAGACTAAGTATGTGTAAGTTTCCGTAGAAGTAAGTGTGGTGGTGTGTGTATAATTGTATATGCAAATAAATGTATGTTTGATTCTTTATTAGCATGAGTGACTATGTGTGTGAGTAACTCTATGGATGAGTGGCATTGTGTAACAGGATGTATAGGTGTATGAGTACATATGATGAGTGAATACATGTATGAGTGACTGTATAGGACTGTTGGTGAATGAGTGGATGTGTATGTGGATCTTACAATTACTGAAGAGGTTGTTGTAACTGGTATTGGTATGTCCATTGTTTTGAAAAGTTTAGTCTCTATTTTTGAATGTGTGTATCAAAGGTTATATTAGGGTGAGAGGAGGTCTGCCACTCTATCACAAGGATGATGTCATCAGTGATGTCATCAGTGATGTCATTTGAGATGTCATCAGTGATGTCATCAGTGATGTCACTGACCATGTCATGAGTGATGTAATATGTGACGTCATCAGCAGTGCATTGCGGGCGCGCGAGTTATAGTTAGCTGAACTATCTATAATGGGGGAATTTCAATGGTTTTGTACAAGTGAAAAGTCCAGCTAACTATAACACCTCTGAAACCTATGGTTTTTTCAGTGAATTTCTGAGGTTTTTTAAATGCTAATTCCTAACTATAACGTGCCTGAAACCTATGGTTTTTTCTGTGAATTTCAAAGGTTTTTTTAATGCTAATTTCTAACTATGCCTACAGAGATAGGACATGTAAAGAAAGAAGAACAAATGCACAGGAAGAAAAAAAGAAGTGCAGAAAGAAGCAACAGAAGTCCTCAAAGACGAAGAAAAGTGCAGGAAGAAGGATAACGTGCAGAAAGAACAAAAAGAAGACCAGAAAGAAGCCTTTTTGCAAAATCATCCTGTACCCTCAACTTTTTCAGACGGATACTGGTGGTAACTGAGTCTGACTAACCAGTCCTAGAGCCAGTGCTATGTTAAAAGACACTTAGAATACAGTGAAAACACCTACATACACTAGGGAACACTATGCGTTGGGGTCCCCCTCTGATTAGCATGACCTCCTCTGTAAGCCCCTAGAATATAATAGGGCAGGGGGATTAAAACTACCTCTTAAAACAGGCCACAGGGCGTTTTTGCACACGTTAACTCAGGCCCCGTCGCCTCCCTTCACCACTGTGTAAACACGCCCTGTGTCCGTTTTTAGTTGGGAGATTAAGTTCATTTGAATCCTGAGGGTCCCTAGGGTCCAACTAGCCCACTAGGTACCTCCAGTAAGTGCCACAGAGCTGCGTTGCAGAGAGGTGTAAAAAGTGGCACGGCCTGGACCACCTCTCTGCAATGCAGCTCAGTGGCGCTTACTGGAAGCACTTGGTGGACTAGTTAGCCCCCAGGGGCCCTCAGTATGGAAGGAAAATTATATCCCCAATTTAAAACGTGCCATAGTGCGTGTTTGCACATGTCACCTCAGGCCCCGTCCCCTCCCTTCACCACTGTGTAAACGCGCCCTGTGGCTGTTCTAAGTTGAGAGATTAAGTCCCCTTGAATCCTAAGGCTCCCTAGGGTCAAACTAGACCACTAGGTACCTCCAGTAAGCGCCACAGAGCTGCGTTGCAGAGAGGTGTAAAAAGGGGCTTGGCCTCAGAACATCTGTCTGCAGCGCAGCTCACTGGTGCATACTGGAGATGCCTGTTGGGCTAGTTGGCCCTCAGGGACCCTCAGTATTGAAGAGGAATTAATTCCCCAACTTACAACTCGCCAGGGGGCGTGTTTGCAGAGTGCTGCAAGGAGGGGGCGTGGCCTCCGGCACGATACCAGTCTTTTATTTATTTTAATTTTTTAAGAAGGGGGGCTGTGTGGTTCCCCTTCTTATTCTAATTTATTGGCCCTGATGACCCCATCCCCCAGGGCCTGTCTCCTAATTATATTTTTTTGACCCCAATCCCCAGGGCCGGCCACTGTTTTTTATTATTTTTAAAAAATATATATTTATAGACACACCTAGGACATGCTGGACAAACCGTACGTACCTATCACCATGACGATTTGCGTGATATTCATTAAAAGGCGACTATGCATACAATTAATCCACGTGGAATGTATTTACACCACTAGTGAAGCTCTGACATGTCTGATGCCCTACCGTGCCTAATCCCGGTAGACACCCTTGTCGTTTATTTATACAAACATGGGTAGCTATTGACGGGCACATTTAATACACATGCATACCAAGCCATTCAAAGGGGATTCGACAAAAATTCGACCAAAACTATGCAAGAAACCCCCCTCACGGTTAATAAAACACACATCCACTGCCGGATGTGTAATACTTTTTATTTTACTCTCTGGAAAGGGGACGAACATCACTTGAGAGTCACAGCGCGCTCCTGGCAGAGCCCAATGCTGTGTTACACCCACCATTGCCTGCTGAGTGCCACACACCTCTGTGTTGTATTCCACTAGCTAGTGCATATGCTATGACACTCTCTAGCCCATGTGCACTGTAACACCACCCCGTGAATATGTCATGCCACACTTGTCTTCGCACGGGTTATATTGCCCCATCTAACGTGCCTTCCTCGATGCCTATGTTATAACCCACAGTGCTATGCCATACATATTACAATCTGGGATCCATATCTTTGTCACAGTGCATATGCAACGTTACACTCCCCAGCACATATTTTATATTACAACTTTAGAGACTAGTTAGGTTACACAACACTGGCCTGTGCATATTACACTCCAAGGCGCATATCGCACAGCACGCGCTAGTGCCTGTGCTATCTCGCGCTCTCCAATGAATCTGTCATTGCGCACAATGTATTGCATATTATATTTCAGGCTCGGTTCATCTTATATCACACTTTCTGGTGCATAGTTTATACCATACACTATATCTAGTTATCATTTTCAATCGTGCTCTCAGGACTATGTTCTATATAACACTGTGTTCACCTACCCTTTTCACGGGCATTACATTTTGCGATAGGGGGTGGAGGGTCAGGGGGTGTTTCTGCCAAGTGAGCCCGGAGTCACAGTCACAAACGTCCTCTTCTTCCTGAATAAAAGTGAGATTACGCTGCATACTTGTTCATATTTTAAGTAGTTCGCACAGACACACGTTTTAAAAACAATAAAGTTCCTAATACCCGCCTTTTCTGAACAGTTAGCTTGCTGCCCCATCCCCCTCCTCCCTATCCTCTGTTGTGTGAATCCATGGACTAGCCTCCTCCCTCCTGCCATGCATGGTCTGATGTGCTGCCACCGCCCTCAATTTAGTATGATGTACCAGTCCACTCCTCCTGCCCTCCATTGCCCAATTCTATGCCCCATCATTGACCTCCTGCTTAAACTCTGTGCTTAGCTTGCTGCCCCTATTCTCCTTCCCCCTGCCCTCCGATGTCTTTGAGTATGCCCCTGCTCCATCCTTTTTGCCCACCATGTTCCATGGACCTGCCACTCCTATCTACTCTTAGTGTTCTGTTGAGCTGCCACTCCCCTCTCACCTGCCTAGCATTGTCAGATGATTGTAACCTGTCCCTGCCACCTCCACCCTTCCTGTCCACATGCCATGCCCCTATCCTCTTCCTCCTGTCCTACATGGTCCATTGTACTGCCACACCCTTCTGCCCTCCCTGGTCTGTTGTGCTGCAACTGCTCCTCCTGCCTGCCCCGTGAGGTCTGTTGTGAGGCCCCTTCCCCTGAACTTTCTTGTCTGTGCACAGGTCGGGACCCTCCCTTCTATCCTCCATCGTCCTTTGTGCATGCCCCTGCACCCTCCTTCTTGCCCATCATAGCCATTGTGCTACCACTAACCCTCCCACTTGCCATGCATGGTCTTCTGTGCTGCCATTGCCCCTCCCACCTTCCCTGTGTGGTCAGTTAGCTGCCCCTGAACCCCTCCCACCTTCCCTCCATGGTCTGTGTGTATGCCATCACAGTCTCACTGTTGCTCTTCATGGTGTGTCTTGCTTCTAGTGCCCATCCTGCCTGACCTCCATGGCTATCTTGCTGCTCCTGCCCTGCCCCCTTGCCCCCAGCCCTCTGTTTACATGTGCAGACCCCTACTCCCTCTCTCCTGGCTTGTCTGTTCCATTGTAATGCCCCTGATCCATCCCTCCTGCCCTTTATGGTCTGTTATGCTGCAGCTTTCTCTCCTGTCTGTCCATTATGGTCCTGCCTCTTGCCCCTCTGTTCTCTGTTGTCCATGTGCATGGTCCTGTCCCCTCCCTCTTGCTTTCTATGGATTGTTGTGCTGCACTCCCGTCCCGCATGCCCTGTGTGGTGTATTGTGCTGCTGCAAACCCTGATGCCTGCCCTGCAGGGTCAGTTTGGTGCACCTCTCCATGTCCCTCCTGTCCTCTGTTATCCAAGTCCATGTCCCTACCCCATTTCCTTCCATGATCCAATGTACCATACTTGCGAACATTTTGAACTTGGTAAGAGGGAGATTTTGAAAAAAAACTGGGGTATTTATTTTCCCCTTTGAGTTACATTGAAAAAGAGGAGATTGTAGACAGGAGACAGATAAAATAAAGCCCATTTGAGCTTAAAAACATTGGACGTTTCCTGGCTGAATCGGGTCTGTTGGCATGTATGGTTGTACTACCATTGCCTCTTCCTTCTGCCCACAGTGGTCTATTACATTGCCACAGCCTCTCATGCAAGTCCTGTATTGTTGGTTTGTTGCCCCTGCCCCCCTTTCCACTGCCCTCCATAGTCTGTTGTGCTGCCACGGCCCTTCCTGCCTGCTCAGTGTGGTTAAATTGTTGCCTTTGCACCCTCCTACCTGCCTTCAATTTTCAGAGTCCGTGCCCCTGGCCTCTGCCTCTCAACAGTATCCTAATGAACAACTAGATTGCTAACATTCTATATTTATTACAAAAGTGTGGAACGCCTGACGTCATCTTGATGTAATCAAAACTGTAATACCTAGAGCATTTCCTTTAGAAATTACATATATGAGAGGGTCTTATTGGCATCAAAATTATGGTTAGTGCTCTAAAAGACTAAAATAAGGACATATTTTCTGAGTTTTCAAATAGCGAGAAAGCCCTTTTAAATTATTTGTTACCTTTATGTTTTGTTATCCAGTTGACCACTTGATTAAATGTTGCACTTAGGGGAGAGGATGTGGTGTTACTTCCAGAACTGCAGACTTTGCAACTGGGGAACCAGGTTGGAGTTTCTGCTTCAGCTCGACATTCTGTGATTCTGGTCAAATCACTTAGTCTCCCCATGTCTACAACCAAAATGAATTTGTTCTTGTGTGATGTAACCAATGCGCATGTAAAACACTCCAATACCTGACAAGTCTGCACTATATAACACTGCAAAAACACAAAATAATAAGTGTTTTGCACACTTCTGTCATTGGGCTATATTTGGGCTACATCTGGGTGATTTTGGGCTACATTTGGGCTCTTTTGTCTCCGGTGGCCATCTTGGGAGATTTATTTGTTATGAAGTTTCCTAATTTCCTCATGTACTGCAGTCTCCTCAGTAGGAAATGCTTTCATTTTTTTACTTTGATTCCATCATGAAGGTATTCAGATATGTCACACATTTACCATAAATTCTGAATGTTAGCACTCTAGTTGCTCATTAGATCACTGTAGTAAAACTACTGTTCACCATGGAAGTCTGCTCCTGGTATTAAAAGTGCATGTTTCAGGCTGCATGTCAGAATTTTTTAATGAAATAGAAGGGGATTTGAGAAGTCACTCAAAATGTGCCCTCATTTTCTTTCTTCAGCATTAATCATAATTTCTATGGCAAAATGAACCCCCTCATTGTGTTCCTTTTTAAATTAAATGTTTTAAGTGTTACCAGTTTATTCCAATCAAGATGGCTTCAGGTGTGCCATACTTTTGTCATAATGAAGACAGTAAGCGCTCTAGTTGTTTTTAAGAACACTCTGGGACATTCTGTCATTGGGCTATACTTGGGCTACATCTGGGTGATATTTGGGTTACATTTGGGCTCTTTTGTCTCTGGTGGCCATCTTGGCAGACTTATTTGTTATGAAGTTTCCTAATTTCCTCATTTACTGCAGTCTCCTCAGTAGGAAATACTTTCAGTTTTTTACTTTGATTCCAAAGGCATTCAGATGTGTCACACATTTGCCATAAATTCAGAATGTTAGCACTCTTTTTGCTCATTAGATCACTGTAGTAAAACTACTGCTCACCAGGGAAAACTGCTGTTGGTATTGAAAGTGCATGTTTCAGTCTGCATGTCAGAATTTTTTAATGAAATAGAAGAGGATTTGAGAAGTCACTCAAAATGTGCCCTAATTTTTCTTTCTGCAGCACTAATCATACTTTTTATGGAAATATGAACCCCCTCATTTTGTTCCTTTTTAAATTAAATGTTTTAAGAGTTACCACTTTAATCCAAGCAAGATGGCTTCAGGTGTGCCATACGTTTATCATAAGTAGGACTGTTAGCGCTCTAGTTGTTTTTTGGAACACTCTGGGAAGCTGCAGTAGAACACAAAGGAATCAACTGACAGTCTCTGCCCTTGTTGGATGTACATGTTTTACTGAGAATGTCAGACTTCATTCTCACATGACTGAGAAAGATAATGTGAATTTACAGAAAATAAGCTCTCAGTTTAGCTTATAGATCACCTTCCAAACCTCTGTGGGAAAAGCATGAGAAAATATTTTTCTCTCAATCATGATATCCCTGCAGAAGGCTTTTTCACATGGTGAAATCACCTTAGAACATACCACAATTCCTAAAATGAGTATGGTACCATCAACAAATGATTTAGAATGTAACTAAAGTCTTAAAACCTTCTATTAACTGCAATGCTTTTTAATGAGGTGCTATCATGTATATTGGTCCCAAGATGGCTGCCAACACTTCTTGGATGAAGTGCTGACAGCCAATCAGATCTCAGGATGAGATGTGTGGTTAGGCTACGCCCACATATATATATGATTTTACTTTTGATTTTCTCAGGAACTACTGAACAGATTGACACCAGACCTGCAAAAGGCACATCCCTGACCTGAGGACTACCTCTCTGCCAAATTTCAAGTAATTCTGTTCAGCCGTTCGGGCTGTACCTTGGACTAAAGGTCCCTATGGAAAATTGCATGGGGAAAATGCGTTTTGGGACCCCCTTTTTTCTCAGCCCCCGCTTGACGAATCCCCCGAGAATTTCAGGGTAGGAGCGGAGCGGAGCGCCCCACCTATTTTGAAAATTTCGCGAGGATTCGTCAACCGGCGCCAAAGTTATTCCAAATAGAATGTTGCGGATTTCCTATGGAAACACGGTCCTAACTATAACTATCTACTGGCGACCGCCAGTAGATAATATCTATATATATTATCAAGCAGAAGCCCCTTCCTCTGACTCTGGGGACCACTCCCTACCTATTAATGTATTTTCAATTGGGTCAGCCAGCCTGCAAAGGGTGGCCTATCTGTTGTTTATGGTTACACAATCAATGAAAGCAAAGTACCCTCTGCAGTAGCAGTTGGTGGTGGGAGTGCTGGTGGGCGGTGACATGGGGAGGGGCAGGGTGGGTGGCACTGGCAAGTAAACTATGTATTACGGCCAAATACAGGTAATCAACGTAAAAATGTAAAAAATTATTTTCATTGTGCGCACTGCACCGCCGAATGCGATGCAGTGCGTCCAACAATTTTTTTTAAATGTATTGTTTAATTACCTGTGATTGTCCTTAATCCATAGTTTACTATCCCCAACCTACACCTTCCCACGTCACCGCCCGGCAGCACTCCCACCACTGACCGCTACTGACCTGATGTCGTATTACCATCTATAATATGAATATAAGCAATGATCTTTGGATCAGATAAATAATCAGCCTTTTTGTAGTACCCAGGGCAGGGTGTAAGTGAAATTGTTCATTTGCCCTCAAGTAAGAGACAGAGTATGGCCAGTGCCACCGGCCGTAAGGCTTCTTACAAAAATATGAGCTTCCCCACCTGCAGACAGTAGTAGTAAATAAAACTAACGTGAGCCTGCATCATGTGGCTCATATCTGTTTCTCTTGGGTGCAAGCTTCGCTGACTGAGCTGGCATGCCGGCTACAACAAGATTATGTAATTGCGCTAAACTAGAGATAAGAACAATACGGCTGGTGTACCGGAGTACATAGTACGATTATAATGTCGGTAACTACCACAAATGTTAGAGTCCAAGGAAGTAGGAGTAGAGATACTTACCACCAAATCACAAATGTTATGAACTGTGCTTGCTAGTGATACTGTGACACTATGTGTTGAATGATTTTAGTGTTTCTGTTTTGCTAAGAGTATTGGCTACAACATGTTCTTTTTCCTTCTTGATATAGATACTCCTTCCACATCCACACCAAAACCATCTAGGAAGGAGTTGGCCGCCAGGGCCCGGCGCCGTAAACTGGAGGCCATTTGCGAAGAATATCGCCGGCTGGTGGCTCAGGCAGAGGAGGAGGCGGCTGCAGCCTCCTCCAATTCCCCGGGCCCTAGTCAGGCCCTGCCTCCAGTTTCACGGCGCCGTGTTCCGGCAGCCGCCCGCCACCGCGCCTCCATCTCAACCACTGCTGCCCCCCACCCTGCATGTAACTGCAGGGCATTTCACCACCAGCTGCTCCGCCAGATGGCCCGCTTAGAGGAGAACCTAGAGGAGCGGGTAAAAATCCTGGTGGATAAACACCTGAAGGCACGCCGACTATAGAGGACCTTGTCATTTGCCCCTTTTTTTATTCCTTTTGTTAGTTGGTGGGTTTTTGGGCGTTGGGGATTCATTTGAACATTGGGACTTGGACTTTCGTTTCGTTGTGGACATTCGTTGGGGTTATGGAGGGGGGTGGGTTAGGTCAGAGTGGGATAGTTTATTTTTGTTAGGGGATATTAAATTTTATACTATTTACTTATACGATGTTAATGTTTTGTGGTGGGTTACTGTTTTCCGAATTCAATCTAAGTTACATGGTTTGTTACTTTGTGTCCGTGCTGCTGCATGCCCACAGCCAGTGTTTGATTTAAAAGGTCTGCCGATTTTGTAACACACAATCCGATAAATACAGTACCCCTCACTGAGTTATTTTTAATTGTCATAATAGTACTGTCAGTCTCTCCTCCTAGTCCATACCTCCCACCAAACTTATCTTACCTGTGATTGATGATGAAGTTCGGCACACTGATGGCTGCATGGTTGGTTTCCCAAATGAACGGAGAAGATGCCATTATTGTGGTGGTAGTAGTAGACACTGGCAATAGCATTTGAAAAAAGAAAGAGAAAGTCACTTGACTGAGAGACTGTGGGAGGAGTAGTAGAACAAAGTAAACTACAGCATGGGTGGGCAAGCAGAAGAAGATCCTTGTCCTGCCTTAGTTGAAATTCAATTAGTGTTGCTTTCACCACATCTGTCCCAGCAAGCGTGTGATCAATTGTTGGTGTACATGTAATGTAGTCACATCAATCCTCAATATAAATCACACAGCCGGGGGAAAATGGTTAGGGATTGACGAATGGATGGGAAGTGGGGTTTTGGGAAAGGTTTGAGAAAGAAAAACAGACAGTATGCATGGACACAACAAAAGTAAAACACAATCTTGTAAGACGACCATGATCCATTATCAAAGAAATCAAAGTATAAAGTGAGAAAAAGGAAATGCATGCAGGTGGTCAGTAAGCTGCTGAATTTGCTTTCATTTTTAAGAAAGTCTTGAACAACAATGGTAATGCAGTGTGCCAAACATGGGACCTTGAAATAGCCACCATCTTTCATGGCCCTAACTACATTACTGCCATTGTCTGTGGCAACAAAACCAATGGAAAGCCCTCTTGGTCGCAGCCACTCAAACACCTTGCTGTTAAACTCATCCAAAATGTTTGCAGCAGTATGAGATTTCTCCATAGCAAACATGGCTACAGTTGCATGTTTGCGAGAGTCTTTTAACCCCTTCGGTGCCACGCCCTTTCCCCCTCCTGTGCCGGGCGTTTCCCACGCGGGTGGGTTTCATGATGAGATAGTCTCGTCATGGGCACAGCGCGACCGTGCTCCATGACGAGACTATCTCGTCATGGGCCCAGAAGAGGTTAAAATCTCAGCGGTGTCAACAACACCATCAGATTTCTTATCTTTAACACCTAAATAAGAGACCCAGTGTGCAGTGATGCACATGTAATCAGTGGCTTGGCAACTGGTCCACATGTCTGTTGTCAGGTGTATACTCTGAACAGCACTCTTTTTTAAGGCTTTTCCAAGCAATTCCAGCACGTTGTGATGTATTGCTGGAACAGCAACTCTTACGAAATAGTAGCGGCTGGGAACTTTCCATTTTGGGCAGATGGTGGTCACAAATTCAAGAAAACCCACCCCTTCAACAAAAGAAAAAGGGAGAAGGTCCAGTGCTAACATTTTAGCCAGCTTCGCATTGTACAAACGTGCTATTGGGTGGTTGCGTTCGTACTGCCCCTCCGGCCTAGTAAACATGCTAAGAATGGTAGGCTGCATGGTATTCCTTCCTGTGCTCAACGTTGCACTTTTTTGGCAAGCAGTACTCCTCGGTGTCTCAGGCTGACTCTTACTCTTGTACCAATGAGATGTGGCTGAGGATGTGGGCGTTACCACTGCAGTGCTGGGGACAGGGCTACTTTGTGTACCACTACCACAGAGAATGTCTCCCTCTTCTTCCTGTTCCACCGTGAGCGGACTTTCTACTCGTTTATGCCCAGCAGCAATGGTTCCAGTTTTTATGCAACTAAGGTGCTCCTCCCACTGGATTGCGTGGTGTTTTTCCAGATGGGTCATTTGGCCTTCGGTACCATAGTTTGTACCAAGCTTACCATGACTAACAGAGGTATGACAAACGGAGCCTATAGCAATGTTCTCCTCCTTTCTGCTAACCGTAAAGAAGTCCCACACTGGGGAACTTAACTTTTGTCGCCTGCTGGAGGTGCCACTTCCAATGCCGGATGAACTGGAGGGTGTGTGTTGAATTTGACTCTGTGCAGTACCACTACCTACTTCTGCTGAGGTGGTGCTTGTGCTGGATGTAGGACGCTGCCGGCCCTTTACTAATGTAAATATGGAAGCTGGAGGTCGTGTTGGTGTTACCTGTGTTGGAGGTATGCATGCTACATCCCTCGCAGCCATTTTGGATAGTGTAAAAATGTTGGTCTCCATCTTCTCAGGCCCGGGAGTGATGTTTGTGATGACTGGCTCATCTTCATCATCATCATCATCCTGCTCTTCTACATCAACCTCCATAAGTGTAAGGCTTTCTGGAACGTTCCTTTTCCCATGCCTGCTCTTGTGACGTGTTTCCCTCTCAGACTCAGTTTGTGGCTTCCAAGTGGCATCTAGATCATCAGAAGGGGGGCTTGGTGAAGAACTTGATGTACTAACCCTCCTTTTCCTTGCTGGGGATTTGGAAGCCAATGCAACTTCTAAAGGAGTGGCTTCCTCTTCTTCCTCTGCATGAGGCTCAATTTCCTGAACTGCCCCAACTTCGGGAGGAACTACAGCTACTATTGCGGGCGGTGGTTGCGGCTGTTGACCACTTATCTGCTGTGTTCCCTCCTGCGTTGATTGTGTACTACTTTGACATAGCGATAAGTTTAGTTCAGGCTCAGCATCACTGCTTTCCACCATAAGGCTGGCTACCTCTTCCACACTCATCTGCTTGGGCCTGGGTTGGTGGGTTGGGCCCACTGATGTGGAGGTGCTGCCCCCAGCTTGGCCCCCCGACACCGCTGCTGCAGGCGTCATTTTTGGTGTCCCAAAAAAGGTTTTGGGAGGCACACCAGACTTAAGTGACACTTCCTTCTTCATCTGTTCCTTCTTCTCCATGGCAACTTTCTTGGTACCGGAGGACCTGCTACCTGCTTTCTTTGGGGGCATCTTCTTCAGATGTCAAAACAGCACTCAGTTGTACAAGTTGCAGAGATGCCTGGTCAGGTCACTCACACGTCATGTCGTGTACAGCAGCAGGACGTCGGTCTGGCACCACAACGGTCGATGATGATGACACACCTCCTCTGTCTTTTGTGCACCTAAAAGCAAAAAAGCCAGAAGAACACCAGTCAAAAGATCAATAATACAATATATAACTTCTTAGTGTCTGGTGGGTGGTCACAATTATAAAATTTTATGAAGTCAGTGAACAACAACAGTATAGCCATTTATGAGACTGACAAGGCCAGGGCTCCTGGTGTACTTGTACTGTGTACACTCAGGAAGAAGAATAGCAAAGAACAAAAACATAAATGTAGTGTAGCCTGTTTGCCCTAAATACAAATTTGTGCATCTTATGGGATGGATGCAGCATCAGGGAGCAACAACAATGAACATATACACATAAAAACTAAAGGCAAAAAGTGAAATGTACCCCTGAAAAAAAGAAAAGCCCACATTTTACAATTCAATCCAAAGCCATACATGATGTTGAAATTTAACGCACAACACAAAAACAGTTTTTTAAATTCCATGCACCCGTGATTATTGATGAGTAGTACCCCTGGGCCTACTGTACGACTAGGCCACAAGCTTGGAGGCCTATGGAAAAGCACAGTGGCTGGTACCACAAAATGGCTGCCACCACATGGCCAGGCCACTCACAAAAACAAGAAAAGGTCAGGAATACAAGACAGAAAATGCAGGCCTATTGCAAAAGCACAATGCCTGCCTCCACAAACTGGCCGCCACACATGCTCAGGCCACCCACCACAATAATAACAAAAAAGTGATTACAAGGGACATGAACAGGAAGTTGTAGTCTCTGTGGGACTTACTTCCTCTCCAAAATATATATTTTTTTAAATAACAGTAACTCCGTGCTCCAAAACTACAGCAGAATGACAATATGAGGAGTTTTTTTTAGCAAAATGATTTATGTTGCTCGCGAGATATTGTTTGCCAGATTGCAAATGCTGCATGTTCGGGATCATGAACTGTACAAAAAGGCTTTATCGTGTGCGCGAACACGAATATTGAGAGCGCGAAAATGACAAAAACTGTAAGTCCGCGTTGTCGCGCTGTGCAGAGTTACCGAAAGTACGCGAGCTGAATCCCTAGGGTTACCTACTGGCTGAAAAGCCCTATTTATTTAACACACACCCAAAAACTGCTATTCCACCCCAAAAAACACCTTTTGCAATTCAATCCAAAGCCATCCATGGTGTAAAAAAAGAAATTCAACAGACAACACAAACTGTAAATTTAAATAATGCACCAAAGATTTGAGGATGACTACCTCTGGGCCTACTGGCAGACTAGGCCACAAGCTTGGAACAGAATGGCAAAAGCAAGCACACTGCTTGGATGGCTCCACAAAATGGCCGCTACACACCCACAACAACAAGAAATGGAAAACAGACAATGTAAGCCTACGGCAAAAAAGCACAATGCCTGCCTTCACAAAATGGCCGCCACACACATGCTCAGGCCACCCACCACAATGATAACAAAAAAGTGATTACAAAGGACAGGAACAGGAAGTTGTAGTCTCTGTGGGGCTTACTTCCTCTCCTAAAAATATTTTAAAAAAAATAAAAGTGACTTTGTGCTCCAAAACTACAGCAGAATGACAGCCTGAGGAGTTTTTTTTAGCAAAATGCACAAAATCAGCGTTTTCAAGAAGGATTTATGTTGCTCGCGAGATATTGTTTGCCAGATTGCAAATGCTGCATGTTCGGGATCATGAACTGTACAAAAAGGCTTTATCGCGTGCGTGAACACGCATATTGAGAGCGAGAAAATGACAAAAACTGTAAGTCCGCGTTGTCGCGCTGTGCAGAGTTACCGAAAGTACGCAAGCTGAATCCCTAGGGTTACCTACTGGCTGAAAAGCCCTATTTATTTAACACACACCCAAAAACTGCTATTCCACCCCAAAAAACACCTTTTGCAATTCAATCCAAAGCCATCCATGGTGTAAAAAAAAATTCAACAGACAACACAAACTGTAAATTTAAATAATGCACCAAAGATTTGAGGATGACTACCTCTGGGCCTACTGGCAGACTAGGCCACAAGCTTGGAACAGAATGGCAAAAGCAAGCACACTACTTGGATGGCTCCACAAAATGGCCGCTACACACCCACAACAACAAGAAATGGAAGACAGACAATGTAAGCCTATGGCAAAAGCACAATACCTGCCTTCACAAAATGGCCGCCACACACATGGCCAGGACACAACAACAACAAGCATAAGCCAAGGGGAACAAAGAAAAGAAATGCAGGCCTTTAAGGAAAAAGAAGCACACACTACTAAACTACCACCAAAAAATTGCCACAAGCCACATGCCCACTCACAGTCAGAACAGCCCATGGAAAACAATGAACTGAAGCAGGCTATGAATGGACAAAGGAGGCCTGCTAAACAACACAGCTTTAATACAAAAATAAAAATCAACAGGGCTACGAAAGGATTGGAAAGAAGTTACACATCAAGCACACACATCCAACAAAGGTATTTCACACACACACACAAACAGTGAAATACACCACAGCCACATTTAGCATTTCAATCCTATGCCATCCATGCCCTACATGATGTTGAAATTCAACCGACACCACGAAACATGGACCCATAGGTACCCTACTGGCTGAAATTGCAGAGAAAAACAACCAGGCCCCTATTGAAAGTACAGCCTACCCACAACAATATTTTTTTTTTTAATGAAAATCCCAGAAAAATGTAGGTACACTACAAACAAGCCCCAATGAAACAAACACACCAATTCTCCAACGTACTTGTAGTAAATTAAATCTCAAATCAAAAAGTCCTCAAATAAATCCAATCCAATGGTATATGATGCAGCAGACAGACACAAAATGTGATCCTTCCAGCTCCAAATCCAAATGAAAGTGAACAGCACATGGACAAAGCACTGGGAGGAGCCTGCTGGACAGGAACAGGAAGTTGGAGACTCAGGGGCACTTCCTTCCTCTTGAAAAAAAGAGTAAAAAAAATTAAAGGACTCCTTACACAAAAGACTACAGCAAAATCACAATCGGAGGAGTTTCTCTGAGCAAAATGATCATTTTAGAGAAGGTTTTATGAAGCTCGAGAGATATTCTTTGCCAGATTGTAGTTTTTGCATGTTCGGGATCGCGATCTTACCAAGACAGCCACCGGAAGTCAGCTCGCGCGCCCGAATGACGTTTTCGCGTTCGCACACTCTCGTGGACTTGGACAGCCATATTACAAATCTCGTGGCGCACGCGAACGGACAGAAAAGCAAGTTGGCGAACGCAGAATCACGGTAAGACATTACCGCGCGCACAAGAATGAATATTGAGCGTGCGAGGAAGCAAAAACACTACGCTACATGCTAGATTGCGTAGCAATCTGCAACTTCGCGCTCTACGCGCATCGCGGAGTTGCCTAAACTTCGCAAGCTCCACGAACGGAGCATAGTTCAACGCCCAGGCTTAAAATAAAGGCCACTGAAATACGAACCATGCTGGACACTCAAAGTAATTACAGCGAACTTAGCCAAACGAAAAATATGCAGTTTACCTGGAAACTATTACATGGAGGGCAAACATGGTTGAGGGCCGGTTGCTAAAACGCACCCGCTAAACAACCAAGAAGCAGGGTGGGAGGATGGAAGAATGCATCCACTCCCAGGATGATGAAAAGGATGATTAAATGAAGTTGTGGCTATATGCAAAACTAGGGTCAAAAGGCTGTGATCATAACTGAATCCAACAATTCAGAGTAAGTATGCAGTGAAGACCCATTCACAATGACACCAAGACGAGGGGTGGGAGGAAGGGAAAATTGGATCCACATCTAGTGCAACAAAGTAGAGTGTACGCCAGTGTGCTAATGAGCCTTTCATCAGGACAAAGAAATAAATGGAGGACTAAAGTGAGAAAGTGCTCAAGAGAGCACAGTACTGCGGAGATAATGGCCATTTCGGAAGGGGAATGGGTTGTAGTTTGTCATTGGCCAATTAGTCTTCGGGTCTATGTTTTGAGGCTACATGACATGGTATAATGATAAATGATTTTTCAAATCTTCATGATCACATCAGATTATCCTGCTGGTTACCCATATCAAATGCTTGAAATATCCTAAATCATGTTGTGCCCAATAACCATGAATCAGCATATCTAGAACCTTCTAAAACATCGGTCTTGTGCACTAAAGTTTCAGTTACATTTTCTATAATTGACTCCCAAAATTGAATTCACTTAAAACTCCCTGCAGCCTTTCCAGAATTGTAAGCCAAATTGGATTCGAATAATGGACATATTTTTAGCACTGTTTCAAACTACAATTCAGCTTAATAGATGAAGATAAGAATTCTCAGTATATGATATGGCTCAAAATTAGATTGCACTCTTTTTACCTGACAACTCATCCCATCGACCGAACAGTAACTTTGTCATCCTTATCTGTTGCCTGTTCAGTTTAATAGTCGTATGATTGGAGACGGTATTGAATGCATATTCATTTTTCCCATACTCTTCAGATGCAAGGAGGATGCACTCTTAGGAGCATTATTTTTCACAGACTTAATTTGATAGGAACTTGTAAAATATGCTGCAACTTACAATTGTAGTAACTAAAGTTTTTTTTTATTTTAATACGAATATGCTAGAGCAACTTCAAACCCACAATTAAATATTTTAATGTGAATGGTATCAGATATTAATCTGAGTGAAAATATGAATCATAGAAAACTGTCCCTTGATTTTATATATATAGAACAATTAGGGGTATGCATTATATTGTAATTTATGATCTCTCTTATAAAACGGAATTGATAAATAAATAGTAATAAATCCTCTCATGTTAGGTTAAAACAGATTCCCTAGAGAGCGCTGCTAATACTTGGGTGCTGCAGCACAAACAGCAGGCAGTTCAAACAGTACAAACAGTTTTGAAAGGCAGGAAACGATACAGTAAAACTGACAAAGAAATTTAGAAAAGGGGAGAAAAAAGTACTAGTTGAAGGGACAACAAGATCATCAGATTCAGCTAAGGGGAACCAGAGATATGTGTTTTGAAAGTTTTAAGGCAAAAAGTGCACCAAGCACATCATTCCGGTTAGCCTATGGAATATCAAAAACATTCAGTTAGCAATGTCTAAGGCTGTGACCAATGAGGGCCCCTTATGGTCACATATGTCTTTGCTGAGCTCTTGTGGAAACTATTTTGTGGGGTTCTGGGATGGAATGGTGAATGTTGGGGATGGGGGATTCTGCTGACAGCAGTTTCTGCCTGGTTTACCTGGCTGACGATCAATTAAGGACTTACCTGTAAAACGGATGGCTCTGTGTGTCCTTTCAGTGGCGACGAGTGGCCGTCAGTCTGTCCCCCTCTTTGAATCTGCCTTCGTCCTCCCTGGAGCTGGTTTTGCTTGATTGGAGTGCTGTCTTCTTGTGGTCACGCTCTGTGATTAAGTCCTGTGCTGCAGCGTGCTGTTTCGGCCTCTTCTTTTCTGTGGGATTCCTGGTTGTGCATCCTTCTAGTCCGTGACTGGAATCGATAGCCATTTGGGACTTCAGCAATTTTGGAGGCGCATCTGTTGGGCTTGCGTGCATGATGCGCGATCTAGCTCGTGCGGCAGCGGGTATTCGCGTGGCTGTGCGCACGCAATCTTTGTGTATTCTACATCAACAACACACCATGTAGATGTACGTCAGCCATCTTAAAATGGTATGGTGTTTAAGGGGACAGGCACACCAATAATATTGCCTGTTCTGCGAGCAATGTTAGCGCATCAGCTGTTCTGCAACTCTCAATGGTGGCTCATCACGCTGATACGCACAGCTTTTATAATAGGGATCTGATCAATGCCGTGTTCCAGCAATTTTTGGCAGTGTATTGAATGTAACCATGGCAATGCTTGTTTCATGTATTGTCATACACTGAAGCACACAGGTTACTCAGCTGTTAATTTTATTGAAGTTCAACCATATTTTTTTCGCTGATGTGCACAGCTTACCATTAATGTGCACAGCTTACTGCATTTCGTATGGTAACATTTCTCATTGATACGCACAGCTCAATCCAGTGCACAATTTGTTTCTATACATCTATGAATTTAATTTCCTCTGTGGAATAAATTGCCAGTCAGTGATTTTTACTACCTATAATAGTCATACTACCTACTAATATCTATTTTGGCAGAAACTATCTCTGGGTACAATTTTTTACAGTTATGGAGGAAATATCTCCGCCACTTCCTCGCAAATCCTGGTTCTCCTCCATCGAACTGGATACAATGCCGTGAGGCTTTTGAAGCATATCTTGATGCCATAGATGGCGATACGTTCAGATCCAAGAAAAAGAATGCATTGTTAGTCTACAACTTAGGTCATGAGGCCAGATCAATTTTGAAAACGCTGCACATTGAAACTGTTCATGTTCTTCCCAGTGAGGAAGGTGACGCTGAGCCTATCATAGATGAATACGCGTCGTTAATCCAAACATTGTATACAAGATTAATTTTCCGTCACTGTAATGTGCATGTATTTTTACAGTTTCTTTTATGTTCTTTGTTTCTTTTCCTTTATTATTGTTGTTCTTATTCTGGGCTGTTTTTTCTTCCCTTTCGTTTTGTAAGATGGGATATGTGTTGAGTTCTGGGATGGGATGGTGAATGTTGGGGACGGGGGATTCTGCTGACAGTCAATAAAGGACTTACCTGTGAAACGGATGGCTCCATATGTCTTTTCACATTTGTTTTGCCACCAAACGTTCAGACAAACCTGGATTTCATAGCTGTTGATATCTCTTCGCGGGTTGGATACATTTGACAACTCACCCTGGTCCAAAGCCTTACCTTCAGAAGTCAAAATACAGAGGCAGGTCAAAGTAGGAAGTTGAACCCATAAAGGACTTCATGAGATTGTACTCTTGGTTATGAGGTCCTGTTATACCAGTTTTCAGCACAGCAAAAAGCTTTGAGTGGGCCAAATCTGGATTTTTTTGGGGGGAAATGACTAGGTCCCACTTTTCTCTATCTACTGAGAAATGTTTTTCTGGTCAGTCGTGTGCCCCCTAGCTCCTCAGGTTGGGTGTCCACACACCATGTCTCTCTCCAGCCAGGTCTCCTGCACTGTTGGCTTCAGTCCTCACAAAGACAGTGCTAAGGTAGACCTTTGTTCTGTTAGCTGTTCCTGTGCACTCAGAGAGAGCTAATCCCTGCGAAGTGGTCAGAACCAACCACATCTGCTCTCCTTAGTCTCAGAGACAGGCTATTGTTTTTTGAGCCACACATACTAACTATCCCAGCCAATGATGTGGTTGACTGCCAACATTTGTTTTAGGTCAGTTGTGGCTCAGGCAGTGCAAAGTGAATTTTTATAAAGTTTTCTTCCATTTAAGTTAGCAAAAATCTAATTTCCACGAGACATTTGATTCTTAAAATTAGGGAAGAAATAACTCAAATACATTTTTCTTGCACTTTTCAAAGTTGTATTAATAAATAAAGATTTTACTCTAATGGAGGCATGTTTAGAGAAAAACCTAGCAAAGCCAACATGATCTAATTGCCTGCTTTTGAGTTTTAGTTCACTGTGATAATATAAAAACCACCATGTGTAGAGTGTCCAATATGTTAGCATCCTGCACTGGGGTCATATAAGGCACACTTTAGGGGTGAGTTTGAAAAATATACAATTAGGCTTTCCCTAATTTGCAAGGGGATGTTTTCCCTGACATGTGTCACTACAGAGCCTTTAAAATGCAGCCATGTTAGAGTACACTAGTGCACCTGGCAGACATACACATTTTTCATATGTGTGGGTGGTGTAAGGACATACTGCTGCCCACACTTGACAATTAACCTTCCATGGTTCAAAGTTTAGCTATTCTTAGAGATGATGATCAGACATCTTAGAAGAGGTAAATACATATATAAATTGAATATAATTTAAGGAGTGGTAATTAAGTTTGGGGTTGTTTGGGCCTACAGGACCTACGTTTGTGTGTTACAATGCGTTGATTGTGAGAGGTTGTGAAGTACCCATGCCATTCAGCACAGCCATACAGGTTAACAGAGGCACTGATGGCCAGCTACCCTCAAGTCAAACGATGTGTGTAGGATGGAGCTGCTGCGAGCTGCAAACCAAGAGTCTGTGTGATTGACAAATACAATTACACTTCTGTGGATTCCTCCATTCAGATGTGAGCTCCGAAGACAAGGTTGTGTGCTCATGCCTGGCCCTGTTCTCCACTGACTTGCTGTCTTGCTGTCTTAGACTGTACGATAAACCTGACCCAGGTGTCCTTCCTCTGATAGCGTGAGTAGATATGAGGCAATGGGGAGATGATGGTGGAATGGGGAGGGCGGAGGGCCTTTGCCGCAGTGGGGAGGGGTTGTAGGTCAGAGGTCAGAGGCCAGGAGGCACCATTGCGGTTTGCAACTGCTAACTTGGTATTTTGCTACAACAGAATATTGTTAATGGCAGTTGACAAATTTCAACAATATCTTTGGGTCACATATTGGTGCAGATAACAGCAGTTAAAAATCTCTGGCACTTTACATACTTGTCAGCAACAAAGAATGGCACAATTAGTTATTTTCTTTTGTTATCAATAATCCGGCATTTGTATCTTTGGCACAGAATAAAATATAAGTACATTTGTCAAGTTGTCAATTAGGTGGAATAATGAGTAAATGGAAAGTGACAGGAAGGTCTCCTAGAGTAGAATCAAGTAACCTACAGTCAATAACTGGAATGATGATACACAACAGCAACATCTAAGAAAGAGTCCTGATTAAAAGCCTATTACAATCATTAAGGCCCCTAAGGTCTTTAAGAACAAGGATAAGAAGAGTAAAACATTGATAAAAAGAATGAAGCAGATAAAGACATACTTGACTATAATTTGATAGTGATAATTAGTTACATCCATATACTACGAGGATAATGGGAGATGTAAAACCTACTGAGTTAACTATTAATAAAATAATATCACCTTTGTCTGAATCAAGCCTACTTCAGTTGATTAAAGAGCCCTATGAAGGGCTCATCTCTGAATGTCAAGATTTTGAATATGAGTGAGGGCATAAACTAGGAGCTGGAGAAGCTATGTGAGGGTTGTAAATGTATACGGGGGAGGTACTAGTAGAAGGGAGGAATCTATTATGGATTATCTGGTACCAATAGCTGGAAAACCTAAAACCCTAAAATAATCAATAGTGGTTGTAGTGGAGCAAATTTCTGACACCAGCAGGTGGTGATTCCAGAAGAAGGAGTATGACAATCCACACTAGAAATTCATAAAGGCACACTTTGGAAAAAGGGAAGCTAGAGGATAAATCATGCCAACAACTCACTTTTAAAGCCTGCATAACAAAGCCTACTAAAGCAGTGGTAACATTTGGCCACGTAATAGAGAAGCTGGATATGGAAAGATCCCCCTTAATTAAAATTCACCAAATAAAGGTTCACACATATATACACTTCCATTATAACATACAATTGTTAATATGACATATTATTCTGAGCTATCAAGAAGACACAAATGTTTTAGGGAATAGCTTACACATTACAGCAAATGAGGACAATAAAATACCTGGAATAGTAACACCTTGATGCACCTTTCTATCTCGACCAAAGGCTGTACAATTATGTAGAAGATGAAAGTAAAGCTTGGATGGTAATCCCTCAACATGTAATAGAATATACTATAGTGAGTGACAAATGTATCTGAGAAACAACTTTAGGGTCCTTGACCAAAAGGAATTGATGGAGATGCCCCGCTGTTTGATGATTTCAGAAACGTTTGAATTGGATGGTGTTCGAAGCTGGCTCTGGACATACGATACCAAAAAGAGGTGTAGTGTGCACAGAGTCCAATGCATCCCCAGAGGTATAGCAGAGGCTAAAGTAGATAATACTAACAGCTCTATTTGTGGTAGTGTGGTCGAGCAGTTAGGCTTATCAGAATGTGGTGTTAAGCATTTATTGTACACATTCAGACAAGAAATATTGTCATACACTTGAAGACTGAATCCAGACCAAGTGATAAGTATCAAAAGCTATACTTTCTATTTTTTTTAAGGAAACACTTGGTATTCAGGATATACAGTTAGTGCAATACAGAGAGAACAAAGCTGTGCAATCTTGTGGGAGGAAGGATAGGTGATGGACGTACAAGTAAGTACCCGTCATACAGTTTGTGTCTTTGGGTGGTCTCAGGCCAACACTGCAGACAATGTCAGTCATGGGGGCCTATGGCATCCAGAGGTGTGGGATTCAGTATCTACGACGAGGCAGTCGATACCAGTGGTGATATTCACCCTTGCGGTCTGCGGAGAATAATGTAGCACATTGGTTTTCAGCAGACTGCCAGCATGGTTACCCTTGCGGTCTCTGGCGGCAGGCTGCTGTAGTTCAGCTGGAGAAGTTCCACTGTTGTCAGACTGTCATGGGGAGGTCGTGGTCGGGGGGTAGGGACAGAGGTGCCGGAGGAGTCTGACAGGTTCACTTGCCGGATGGTACTGTCTTCCTGGCACCATCTGGGCACAGTTGGGGCTTTAGGGCAAAGAGGATCCTTGAGGTCATGGAGGCCATCCAGCTGGGATGCTTTTGATCTGGCAGGGCAGAGTCGCTTCAACACAAGTGTTGGTCCTCACTGTGGTGGTTGCTGTACTGGCGGATGTTCAGAACTAGAGCCTGTAGTTCAAATAGAGTTTCTTGGCACCTTGACCTAGGCTGCATGGCATCCAAGGTTTTTAAGAGGTCAATCAGGGTTTCTGGAAGGACAGCAGGTCCAGTGGTCAAACCAGGTGCAAATAGTGGGGTTCCTGCAGAGTTTTGTCTGCAGTTGTTCAGTTCCTTGTCCAGCAGCGGTCCTGGTCCGTGTTTTACTTTGGTCCATCGAATCTGACAGGGTAAGGTTCCTGGGTGCCCCTAAATACTAGATTTAGGTGCTTTATATGGATGTGCTGGTCAGGACCAATGGGTCCCTTCCTTGGTTTGTCTACACACCCTAGTATGCCATCCTCCAGTGAGAGTGGGGCATGATCCTCCTCTGAATTGGATGAGTCCCCTCATCTTCAAGATGTAGGACACTGAGATGTGTGCTTCACCTCACCTCCCCCACCTGTGGGGTGGGGTTAGCAGAGCTGGGCACATCTCTATCCCTGCCTAGGTTTTCCTGCTGGTTCTTTGGCCTTAAAAGGGGGTCAAAACTGGTGGGAGCCAGTTGCTGATTGCAGCAAAAGGATGGGGGTAGCTAACAAAGGTGGCAGGACTTTGAAGCTCCCTCGTCGTGGACCCTTCCCATCCTGAGGAAGGACGCATGACATCTCTGCCCAGGATGAGCTTTGTTTCCAGACCCAGAGAGTGGTGGGCTCTCTACCCAGGGGTCCAGAAACAGCCTGGTTGTGGCAGATGGTGGTTAGCCATTCAGAAATTACACCAAGGGTGGTCATGTTTCAGGGGGCAGTTATAAGATGCCCCCTGACTGCATTTTACATTAAATCTGACCATGCCATTAGTGCTGGTTTAATGTTCCGAGAAGTTTGATACCAAACATCACAATCTTTAGTGAAGCCATCATGGAGCTGGGGAGTTTGTGATGACAAACTCCCAGCCCATGTACTCAAATAGGCTTCACTGCAGGTACAATGTCTGTGAATGGCACAGCCACTGTAGGGGCACAGTGCTCGTGCCACTGTGCCCTCACCTGTGGTATAGTGCACCCTGCTAGAGTCGTAACTTGTCTCTGGCACAGGCAGTGTTGGTTAGGGCTGGCACCCAGGGGCGGGTGCCATGTCTACTTTTGGGTTTGGGTTCCCTCTCTGACACACATTCTGCAGTGGCAGGGTGTATGTGTCAGGTGTGAAGTCTCTGAGGGTGACATAATAAATGCTGCAGCCCTCATAGGTTTTCTCTGGTCACAAGGCCCTTTAATACCAGTGGTACCTTTTAGAAGAGACTTACATGTGGGCCAGAGGTTGTGCCAGTTTTGGATGTAAAGTTACAGTTTTGGGAAAGAACACAAGTGCAGGGGCCTGGTTAGCAGGATCCCAACACACACTACAGTCAGGTTGGCATCAGTTCTAGGCAAAAAGTTAAGGTGTAACCATGCACAAAGGAGCACTTTCCTACAGAAGGCCTAACAGTCTTCTAGCCCAAAAACAAATTAGAAAGAAAACAAAATCATGTGTCAGACATAGGTCTCAATGCAAAACAAAGACTCCTTGTGTCAGAATAGTAGCATATAATGGGAGGCCAGCAGGCCTTCTCTAAAGAGAAGTATGGAAACAGGGAACTTCGGCATTGATCCAAGCGTAGGCTCCACCATGATGGTTGCCATAAAACACATCTTGAAATCTATCATGAATCTGCTAAAAAATTTAATGAAAGATTCTCACCATAAAATCGAGATGACTTCAGCAATACTAAAGCATCTTATAGAGTTAAAATCAGGGCCTTATAAAGGGGATAAAGGCTCTTTGATTAGCTCTTCCAAATATGATGAAGGATCACAAACTCTTATGGATCCCATCAGGTTTGTAAAGACAAGTTTAGAGAGCACACTGGCTCCAATTGACAGAGCTACACATTTCCTGGAAACTGTAATTAAGATAGTAAGCGTTAAAAAAATCTGACCCTTTAACTAATAAACCTAAAGAAGCTTCCCATACTTTCTAGGAGAAATACTTTGTAAGTCGAGAAATATTACAAAAAAAGAACATCGGATTTTGCACTTTGAAAATACTTGTGTTAGCCAAACAGAGGAGCCTGAAATTCTATTATATGTAAGTAATTTACTGATTGCCTGTCCTTTAGCTCGAGGCATTGCAGGAGTAAAGAAAATAAGTGAAACGAAAAGTGATGAAATACTGCACTCTGAAGATTCCCTAATAAAATTTGTAACTCAAGATGAACAAATGACAGCCCTCTTGAGTTCTCAAGGTAGTGGCTACCTATATATCAGAAGTAATACACATGCTGCTTAGCAGTACTGAGGAACGGCAAACCAATGATGTTACAGAAAAAAAGCATCAGTAAATGTGGCCACTACTGAGGGAATGCTAACCGTAGAAAGAAAAAAATCAATCAATAAGTTGGAAGATTATATCACATTACAAATATTCAATCAATTTGCATCTGGTCACCCAATCCTTTCATAAAGACCATTCCGAAAATAGCATCTAGTGATATAGATTTTCCCAGGTGTATATAAACAAGCATTAGTATGACCAAATGCCACTTCACACCTTATTCAAGAATTTTGGTCACACAGTTTCTAAAATAAATCGATGATCTAAGGTGTTTAGCATACGACGTATATTTAAAATAAGAGAAAAGACTTAATCAACTATATTACGTATCCGGTGATTAATGTTAACTGAGGTGTGATAGTGATGCAAGAATGTAACACCCTGGTAAAGGTATGAAAGAAAATTCTCAGGAAGCGGGCAGGGATGGATTATTTACTATCAAAACTGATTTTGAAAGGCTGATATTTTCAGACCACCACCAGAAAAGGCAGTTGAGGTAAAGTGACTTGGGCCATATCAGCAAAGGCCAGCGATAATTTTTGCTGGCTGTGCTTAGCAATAATTTTCTTATATCTGGCTATCTCTGCTTTTTATCGCCCTGGTAGCGCGTTATCATCAACGCACTGCTCCAGGGCGATAAAAATTTCAGAGATAGCGATGTTATCGCCGTTTTGCAGGGAACATCGCTGGTTTCCCAGTGATGTTCCCTGCAAAAGGGCGATAACCTTGCTGATACGACCCTCTGGTCTTATCAGCATAATCCACACCCAATGTTAGGGGTGGCTTAGTCAGCATTTTAGCAGACGTTAGTTTTTGAAGAAAACAGCAGTTTTCTCCAAAAACTAACGTCTGCTAAAATGCAAGGGCATCCTTGCTGATAGCGCAAAGGCGCATTATTGCTCTCCTGACATGTAGTGTATGTCAGGAACGCCCCCTTTGCATCTCATTAGAGATACAAAGGTAGGCGTAGTGTAAAAGGGTGCTAACATGCCAATACACATGTTAGCACCCTCTTGCTGATAGGGTGTTGGTTTTATCTCCTCTTTTCTGACTTTTAAAGCCAGAAAAGCGGAGATAAAGCCCTTGCTGATATGCCCCTGAGAGAGAAAATAACACAGAAATGGGAAAGATGGGGAAGGAAGGGGTAAGCGAAAGATGGAAAACTATATGCAAGAAAGCAAGGATCAGCAAAAGTGAGATAATGGGAAGCAGTGTCTGCTAGTTAGGGGTGGGCGGAATTTTCGAAAGTGACTTTCGCAAATTATCGCGAAAATGTTCAAAATCTCCGCAAACACGCGGAAATATCGCGAAGATGCAGAAGTTTTTTTTCCGCCCGTTCGCGGTATTTTCTGCGTGGCCGCGGCTCGCCAACTTACCCATGCGGTTGCTCGCGGGCGCGGCCATCTTGTTTTCACTCTTCTCGCGGTGCATGATCTCGAGAAGAAAGACGTGATCACGCGACCAGTGACATTACTGCGCGCACGAACTGTCGTGAGGCAGCGCAAATGGCTACCAACAATCCAGCATCTCGTGGAGAACGCGACCGGATCGGGAAAACTTGTCGGCGAACGCGGGGATTCAGGTAAGGCGATCGCGTGCGTGCGAGAATGTATTATTTTACAGCGCGAGCAAGAACCAAATTATCGCTAAGCTGCGGAATGCGGAAATTTCGTCATTTTCGCATTCTCCGCGGGACGCGAAAATGTCAAATTATCGCAATTTCCGCGAGCGGAACGGAAATTTAGCCCAGGCCTACTGCTAGTGGATTACAAAAAAAGCTTGAGGAGAATTCAAGACTATGCAGCCTTGGTATTTGGTGCACTGATATTTAATTGCATCAGTCATGGGCTCCTGAGATGATCTTCTGTTACCGGCACTCTTTCTTTAACAAATGAAGCACTGACAATAGCTGTCATACAAGAAACCTGGGTAAGTGAAAGTGAGGTACTAAAGGATTATTTGGCACAATGAAGAGCAGCGGTGAAGGGAAAATATGGTTGTCTTGCAGGAGGAATGATCACAATGGTAGCAGTAAAAAGGAAATAAAAAGCCAGAGAGTATTCAACTCATACACTGATTTAAAAACAATAGTAATTTCGGGATAAATGATTGGAGAGAAGAACAATAACAGGAATAAAATCAACAAATAGTCATTTTGAATTTGTATTTACCATCAAATGAATTTTATGTCAAACATTTAAAAAACGTCATCAATCTAATTGAGAAAATAGGGTTTAAATATCCTGCAGCATCAATACTATTATTCATGTTTGTGATGCACAAGATCATTCAAGGTACATCCAGCATACCGATCATATCATCACAAGTTTCACTTCTACCTATAACTTTCTACCATGCTCCATTTTTCCTGAAAGGCACTAGCTACAAATAAAAAAACAAAAATCAGGATTATGTGAGAAAACTGTTTTGTACGTCACATTTCATTTTTACATACATTCATGCTCCAATTGTAAATACATTGCCAACACTGTAAAGAAAATGCAAATTTGATTTTGGCAGCACAACTCCTGCAAGACATGCACAAATATCACACAGATCAACAAAGTACTCAGTGCACCTTGGTAGACATTAACAGTGCGTTATCTCAGTTAAGGGTGTATTCTGGGATTACAATCATGATACAAGGCAAAAGCAAAGAGTCCCTGGTCCAAAGTTCACATTACTGGCTTCAACTTCAGGATCTTTGGATAATAAAACCTTTTCTGCAAGTGTAATGCTATGCTTTAAAAGTCTTCCTTGTGCGGCAGGTCACACAAGGTACTCTGATTCCAGTTACTGTTCTATCCAGTTACTGTTCGATCTCCAAGTTTTCAATATTAAAATCCGGTTGCTTAAAACTGACAACTTCTTCATAGGTAAGTTCTTTCCATTCCTCTATGGTACGTTCTTTATTCTCTATTGACTCATCGTAGACTTCAGCCTCTGGCTCATCATCCGGGTCATGATACTGCAGAAAGTAAGGGTGGGCAAGAGCTTCAGTGGCTGTTATCCGCTTATCACTGTCCAATATGAGCATCTTCTCAAGAAGATCCACCGCGAGTGGATTGGCACCACGGAATACTTCTTTCAAATCTTGAGGAGGCAAATGTGGCAAGGATTCAATGTATTTTCTAGCATGCTCAGAGGAGATTTTTTTCAGAAGCTCAGAACATGGTGTACCCACAATTTCCATGATTCTTTTTAACTGGTCAATATAATCGTTTCCTGGAAAAAGGGCCTTGCCTTTCAGTAGTTCTGCCATGATGCACCCAACGGACCAAATTTCAACGGTTTGATTGTAGTGCATCCAATTTAACATGATTTCTGGAGCCCAGTACCACCTTGTTGCTATATATCCAGTCATTTCATCATCTGTTTGTCGGGCTAGCCCAAAATCTAAAATCCTGAGCTCACAGTCTTCGTTCACGGCTAGATTGCTAGGCTTTAAGTCTCGGTGGATAATCCCAGCTGAATGAATATACTTAAGTCCTCGAAGCAACTGGTATATAAGAAACTGTATATGGTCATCTGTTAACTTCTGGCACTTCACAATATTATTCAAGTCAGCACCCATTAAATTTGTCACAAGGTAAACTTCATTAAAACTTTCATTTGAATTTGAAGGCGTAAACACATCCAGCAATCCTATCACGTTTTCATGTTTCATATGCTTGAGTAACCTCAGTTCCCTGTAAGTTCTTCTTGCATGAATAAGTGACTGGAAGGGCCACGAAAGGTTTTTCACTGCCACCTTTTGCCTCGTTTTGGTATCATACGTTGAGCAGACGGAACCGTAGGCGCCGGATCCCACTGGGGTGAGGTTGGTGTAACGCTCGGGCACTTCCCACACAGTCTTGTTCAGCTCCTGCCGGTAAAAGCCCACTTTCGCCGACATCTTCAGGCAGCGGCTACGCCAGGCTCCGCTCCGAGTAAGGGCCAGCAAATGTCAAATTATCGCAATTTCCGCGAGCGGAACGGAAATTTAGCCCAGGCCTACTGCTAGTGGATTACAAAAAAAGCTTGAGGAGAATTCAAGACTATGCAGCCTTGGTATTTGGTGCACAGATATTTAATTGCATCAGTCATGGGCTCCTGAGATGATCTTCTGTTACCGGCACTCTTTCTTTAACAAATGAAGCACTGACAATAGCTGTCATACAAGAAACCTGGGTAAGTGAAAGTGAGGTACTAAAGGATTATTTGGCACAATGAAGAGCAGCGGTGAAGGGAAAATATGGTTGTCTTGCAGGAGGAATTATCACAATGGTAGCAGTAAAAAGGAAATAAAAAGCCAGAGAGTATTCAACTCATACACTGATTTAAAAACAATAGTAATTTCGGGATAAATGATTGGAGAAAAGAACAATAACAGGAATAAAATCAACAAATAGTCATTTTGAATTTGTATTTACCATCAAATGAATTTTGTGCAAAACATTTAAAAAACGTCATCAATCTAATTGAGAAAATAGGGTTTAAATATCATGCAGCATCAATACTATTATTAGTTTATCTTATTGGAAACATTAGGTTCTCTAAACCTACTGATGAGCTTCAACTAGCTTCTAGAAAAGGCCTGGGCATATAAAAAAACAAATCATAATAGAATGTAAAAACATTTATTTGAGAAACAAACTTCACTGAGCGCAAATTGACCTTAATATGACCATAATTAATGAGAGACCGCCTGAAGTTGAAGATGCTTGGTAACTTTTCACAATGGTAGAACATCATCACTTATTGACTATGCTACAATATCATCAGAAGATATCTCACTTGTGAAAGATATGGTGGTTGGAGAGCAGGCTGGGAGTGACTGGAAGTGACTATAAGCACCTTCATGCCAACTCTAGAGAAACTTGGGCTAATAGCATATTCTTTGTAAGAATTAACGATGATAAGTTAAGTCGACAAAATGTAAAAAAAACTGTGAAAAGATGCTGCATGACTTGTTATCAGAATATATTGCTCATCCTTCTCAATTTTATTTCAATTCTTTATTCGGTCTTACAAGTAAGATCATACAAGTACATAAGATTCCATTACTTTAAAAACATAATTACATAAGGCATAAGTCCCAATGATTAAGATACTCCTACTCAGTTTGTCATGCAGTCCATTTCATCTTTATATACATTGTCTACTTAACAACAGTTTAAAAACGTTAAAAATTAGAAGAAATAAAAATGTAAAACACAATCCCCCCTCTACTGATTATGGACCCGCCTGTTTCCTTTTTTTCATAAATGCCCTCAGGAACGGTGCTACTGAGAAGCAGACGAAAGGATTCTGAAGGGATTTTTAAAAAATACAGTGCTACGCGACAAAGGTTAAAATTATTTTGTTTACAGATCGGGACGATAAGATTCTGTCTTTCTTGTCGATAGAAACCACAAAAGAATAGGACGTGAAGATCATTTTGTGGTGATTGCATATCGCAAGGACACAAGGAGAGTTCAGAGTGCTTAAATTTCTTCCCTGGGTATGCCATCATCAGCGGTATCATATTTAGGCAGATAAAAATACATTTATGGTGTGTTATGGTGACGTCAGCCAAGTAAAAATATCCTTCCTCATACAGATGTGGAGTTAGTTCATACATAAGGGCCGACTGACTTTGATCATTTCTTTCCCTTCTCTGATATCGAGCCCGTAGCATGAATGTATCAGCCACTTCCATCTCAATATGATCTTGCAGGTAAATGGGTCCATAAAGAGATGATTCAAATGGATGGCCGTCAGTTCTGTCTCTACATATTTTAGCCACCTAATCCTGCTGTAGTTTTCTGATTTTAAAATATTACTTATAATATTTTGAGTAAGGGGGACTGTGTCCCTACGCCAGATAGAAAGCCACAGCAGGAGTGGGGCTAATTTAATAGTATCCACAATGTAAGGTAGGGCCAGTTCGATGTGAAGAACATAGTTGGAGTAGGACTGGGGAAGATAAGGAAAAGATTTAAAAAATGTATATTATATAGACTGAAGGGAGTCACTAGGTGCCATGCCCCATATACCTGCCCCATAAGAGGCTGCAGCCTTAGTTTTAGCATTGTAAATCTTTTTCATAGGGATTAAGTATGTTTCTCCAAACCTTTTAGAGAATAATTTTAGCACCATTAAACTCCTCTCCATATGCATAGCTCTTCCCTCAAACAGTTTAGACCATGATTGATTTTTAACAAAAAGTATACCTAAATAGGGACACGACTCCACCACTTCAATTTTCCCAGGTGATGGTGTTTTGTTGCGTTTCCCTGCCCCTGCAACAATTACAAAGGATTTCCACTGGTTGATCCTTAAATCCAATGAAATCATAAAGGCTGCATAGGCTGATATCAGGCGCTGAAGCCCCATCCCAGTTTGGGCCATCAAGACGGCGTCATCTGCATATGCCAGAATTGGTAACCGCTGGTGATTAGTGGACACAGGGACATCCAAGGCTGCACCCTCAAGATGTTTTCCTACACCGTTAGTGTAGCTGGTGCAAGTACACAGCCTTGTCTTACCCCTCTTAGAATCTTAAATGGTTGGGTGCACTCCCTGTTTTTCCCATAGCGGACAGACAAGGAGGGATCAGAGTACAGTTGACGAATGAGGTCAACTATAGCCTGCTCAATTCCCATCTCCTCCATTATATGCCATAGTCTAGAGTGGGACACACAGTCCAAGGCTGCGGATAAATCCATGAATGCAAAATAGATATTCCCACGCTTGGCTCTGGTATATTTGTCGATAATCAGTGAGAGGTTCAGGCACTGATCTATTGTGCCCATTCCCTCTTGAAAACCATATTGGGACTCCATTAAAATATTCTTACCCTTCACCCATGCCTCCAGTCTCATCAAGAGGAGACGGAACATAAGTTTGGCTGTCGTATCAATCAACGAGATCGGTCGGTAGTTTTTAGGGTTCCCTTGGTCACCCTTCTTGTGAATCGGGACAATTATGCCTGTTTTCCAAGAAGTAGGGGGGCCAACTATAGCAATTTTGTTAAAAACATTGGTCAATAAGGGGACACATAAATCCTCGTTATCATAAAAGAAGTCAATGGGAATACCATCAGGGCCCGCGGCTTTCCCAGAACTACAAGCCTCTAACCTTACTCCACCAAGCGAAAGAGAAAGATGGCCCAGAATAGTGGTACATGAAATCACTGTATCTAGTGGTCCATTTATTTTCACCCAGAACTCCTTTGAATTACCTAAAGCCGAAGCCTGCTCTAGTATGGCCCAAGTCTCATCCTTTAGAGCCTTCTCCCTGTTTTTCCTAACCAGTTTGTATTACCTGCGTAGTGCAGCAATGTCGGCTATGTTTCTAGGTTTGTTGCCCAAGGCTATAATAAGAGCTTTTCTCTTTTTTGAGTGAAGGGAATCAAACCAGCCCTTATCCTTTTTTGCTTTCTCAGTATTTTTCCTGGTAAGTGCCTTACTTATATGTTTTAGGAGTGCTACGAAGGATAATACCAGAGAATAGGACGGATTAGCAGAGTTCAGACAATCATTAATAATGGCATGGGCATTCCTAATTATTTCGGGTACTAAGTTCAATTTATCAATTTGAGCCCACTTGAGTTCGTAACCATTTCTCCTGGCTAATAATGGCTGGCCTACTTTCTGGTGGATTGTCTGAACCCTGGGCTCCAGGATTCTCTCACAGAGTAAAATAGCATGATCACTAAAACCCGTAAATTGGACATTTATTTTACAGCACCTAGCAATTAGAGGGTTAGTGATCAGTATAAACTCCTGGTTATCTCAAAAAAATGTTGTTAACAAAGCGTCAGACGAGGTGGACAAGCTATTAACCATTAGCATATTTCTTGATGATAGTGTCTCATTAAGGCTATTTCCATAACTGGTATGAGAGAAGTGATGGACAGAATTACCCATCAGATCCTCCATACCGCAAACCCAATCTAGGTTATGCTTACAGGAATGGATGTTGAAATCTCCCATCCATATGATATTTAGGGTGACCTTTTGCTTAATAGAATTGACAGCCTTATCAATAGCATGATTTATATCCTCCAGAACTAAGTGCATATTTGGGACAAAGTTGTTATTATAATAATTTATTAAAAGCCAAAAGTCTAGGTTAGCCGACTCTAGAATGAGAAGATGAAAAAATTGGTTATTTCCTTCTAACATCTTAACTGTAATTGCCAATGTGTTGGAGATCAACGTTATTAAGCCCCCATTGGCTCTTCCTGAAGATGATGGAATAGCCCCTGTCTGATATGAATGTAGCCACTTAAAAAGATGTCTTCCCTTGACCATGTCTCCTGTAAACAGGAGATGTCTTGGTCCTGCCACAATTTGAGCCAATGGACATCACTCGATTTATTTAAAATGCCTGCAACATTCCACGATGCTATTCTTAATACATTTGATCATCCCTTCTTGTTCTCACTAGGTATGGTGGTGCCTCAATATCAGCGAGAAAAACGTCAGTAGACTTAGGGGGAAGCCCCTCCTGTGGAATAATAGGTAGTCAGTCATGCAGCTCTAGACCTGAAAGGGGGGTGAGTCTGTTTTCTAGATGGATTCCCTGGTTGACCAACAAGTTTGTTCTCATTATGTTTTCCCTTATGCAAAAAGGCGATTCCAGGTAGACCAATGGAAGAGGCCTATAGAAGTACTCTATAGTGCTGTGATCTGTGTCCCAGTAGGTGGAACTCTACGAAGGTTATCTGGGAGGAATCTTGGAACATAGGGATTGTTAAAATGCATTACAACACAGTCACCCTTGGTCACTTTTGGGAACAAACCCAGCCACCCTACCCTTCTGACCATGATGATTTGGTTGGCTAGATGAGCCCCTCCCTTGCATGTGACAACATTATGATGATTCAACCAACGGAGGGACTTATCCATTAGTTGAATTGTTGATTCAGCTTGGCCCTCCCTCAGGGTCGGTACATTGCTCAGAACTATCACAAGAGGTGATGCTGCAGATGGAAGATGAAGAGAATGATATTCGTTTGGTAGCTGCGTTGCACTATTAATATGTGTATGTTGCCTTGAGACATCCACATTTCCACCACCCACGTGGATACTAACTGGGGGTTAGTTTGGGGTCTAGTACTGAAGGACAATGCCCTCTAGGGCCAAGCGTGTATCTACGACCAGCTGCTATGCCTTCCCAAAATGAAGAGTCGATCAGACTGTAGAGAATGAAAACTCACGTTATTTATTATATCTTCTCTGCAGAGGATCCCTGTCAGACCTTCACCCTGAGATGGATGCCGAGGGACTGACTCCCCAATATTCGCTAATAGATGATAAACCCTTCAGGAGACTTCAGCCACACCTCTAATGGAAAAGTATCGGCCTGAGTCGGACATGAACAAAGAAGGCACAGAGGGATGGGATAACACCTACCAGATGGGCATACTATCAGCAGCCCAAGGCCACTGTGCCGAGTCTCATCGTCTCTTAACATGGGAGCAGAGTTACATGTATACAATGGAATGCAGAGCAAAATAATTATACTGTTAGCAAGTCGAGTTGCAGCCTTGAACACGAACAGAAAATATAACGAAAGGCAATGTTCTGCTAAGGCAAGCGATTCTGATCTCTAAGACCTAACTGGAGCATGAAAAAGGCAGTCTTATAAGAATTGCGAAGTACAAAATGGAGTCACACTAGCAAATGAGGCCTACATACTGCAAGGGATACCCAACGGGCTACTGGATGGAAGCATCAATACAAGTAATTTAGCCATACACTGCTAATCTAAAACAGCATGTCAGAGGCATCATAGGAAAGGGAATTTTAAATCTTACAGTTCGGTATATTAGTAATTGGTAGATAGGATGTGTTTATAGGACCCCTTGAGTTTCTTAGATGTTCACCTGGGGTTTTGGATGTGAGGGGGAACACCAGATTTAGATAGACCCAGTTTATGGTACTGCAAAGAAGCATGAACTCCCACACTGTCAGTTGTTGTTAGAACAGACCCAACCGACTAGGCAGGCAACCCCGCTGCCTGCTGAGAAATGTGGCCTCCCACACTGTTGGTTGTTGTTAAAACTATCCCCACCGACTGAGCGGACTTCCCCGCTGCCTTACTGAGCTAAGTTCTATTTAGAGGGGTGTGATTAGATATACACAAGGCCTCCATATATGTTAACCTCTCTTTAATTTGAAATTATTTGTACAGGAGTCTCTACCCTCTTCAGAAAACCATCATCAGTCACCAATGTTGACTGAATGACAGTTTCGTTAGCCCTTAATGATACAAATTCACCCAAGTCAGAGTCACCTTTCCCAGTAGGTTTCCCGGGGTGGGTCCCTTTCGAGATTTTTTGCTTTTGATCTCCATCTCCCCTTCTTCTTTTAACTGGGGGTTCACTGTTGCTGTTCTGTAACTGAAATGTCGCTGTATTGCCCCGCATCACTATATTGTGACTAGATGAAACGTTAGGAGGGTAGAATGAACAGGGAGCGTTGGCCTGGTGGGGGACAGGTATAGGTTGCCGGGAAATCAAAGGGGCTGCGTCCATGGTATGAGTACCAAGAGAGGAATGTTTTTGTGCAATAAGGGAAATCCTTTTCTCCGTTTGCTCACTTTTGTGTGTTAGAACGTCTCTGTCCTCATCGGGAAGGCGTCAACGGTCCCAACAACTCCCCCCGGCCGTTTTGTACGTCCCTTCCGTTTGCTCATTACACTTGGTAGTGCTGTTCGAAAACCCTCCCACAGACAAATGGATACGGATATAGAAAATGGGGTGAAAAAAAAGTACCTTCAAAATGGTCCTCAGCACACCCCTGAGTCCAGATGTTAGAGAATGGGCCCAGCCCGGCTTCCTTCGGGCTCCGAAGGGCAGGCCTGGACTTTGCCCTGGCACGTCCCCTTAAGCCTCCTGCGCCGCAGGCCGCATTATGTTTACATACGCACTGTGGTGCGAAGGAGGGTGGGAGATGTAGTCCCTCCGAGTGGCGTGCTCCTCCAGGTATTTGCAGGCAGGCTAGCGTTGAGGCAAGTTGGGGCGAGATGCTGGCTACACCCACCGCGGGGCGTGTTATGTTTATATACGTGCTCCGGCAAAGAAGGGTGGGAGATGTAGTGCCCCCAAATGGCGAGCTCCTTCCGGTATTTGCAGGCAGGCTGGCGTTGAGGCAAGTTGGGGCGAGGTGCTGGCGACACCCGCCGTGGGCCGCGTTATATTTATTAACAGGCTCCGGCGCAAAGGAGGGTGGGAGATGTAGTCCCCCCGAGTGGCGTGCTCCTCCCAGTAGTTGCAGGCAGGCTGGCGTTGAGGCAAGTTTGGGCGAAATGCTGGCACCAGAAACATTAGGAGTCTATGCAATAAAAAACTAAGATTAAGGGATAATCAAACTATACATATGGTAAATACAAAAATGTTAAAAACAATGATGCCTAAAGATTTAGCAAGAGCAAAAGAGTAAATAAGAATATCAAGGATGCTTCTAAATTAGCTCGAATATTGAAGGAGCCATTACAGAAGCAGTGCAGAAAACAGTACAGGAAGGACATTAGACATTTTGGGCAGAAAAAGATAAGAGATGATCACAAGTAACTGTAGCAGCAAAACTATCCAAGGTGTTTTGGAATCTTATAAGAAAGTTGCTGACAACATCAACACATGTTGTGGCTAATCCCGATGCGGAAGAAGTTTGGGTAAAGTACATACTAGCAATGTATAGTGTTAAAGAAACAGAAACCTTTACAGATTTGT